>NC_073627.1:178625381-179825381 GCF_029407905.1 Bubalus kerabau | reverse complement strand
CCTACAAAGATGAAATATGGGCCTAATAAAAACTACATTTTGAAATAACATAGTTATTGTATGATTTCCTATACATTTAGGAAATCAGGTCTGTAGTCAATACACTGTAATTTGTTTCAGTTGTTGTTATTTTGTGTTCTTTCAATGTGCAGGTGAGGTTTGAATTAAGTATTCTTATTCTTGTTTCTGACGATTATTTTTCCTTTTCTTTTGTTTAAAAATCAGGAAAGATGTTATTTTTGTAGATGCTATCGTAGGTTTGTGAAAAAGGTGAAGTTTTTTGTTGGATAGATTCAAAGTTGTTTTCCCAGTCTTTGTTTAAATAGAGTAGGGTTTTAAATGATGAATTTCAAAGCAAAATAGGCAATTGTGTATGAAAAGGGGATGGGAATCCTATATATCTTTATCTTTCCATTTTTTCCTTTTCTCCCTCATTCTACACAGAAGCAATTACAATCCAAGACTTAAGATGAAGCCAAAAGAAAAAAGAGAGAGGGAAAAGGGAAATCCTACCTTCTTTTAGTTAAACAACATTTTGAATCAGAAAATGTTCCACAGTCCGGTAATGTTCCTAATGTAGTAATCAGCTGAAGCTTTAACCAGTTCTTGCTGTTTTAATGGTAACATTAGCTTTGAAAAAGACTGAGCTGTTAGTTGGGTGCTGTGTTGACTTAGCCCCGCAGCTCAGCTGAAGTCGCTGCGTGGCGCACCGAAGCCCCCGGCAAAACGGACGGATCTGGGCTAGAAAAGCTTCATTGCTCTTAAAAATGTTTTTTAAGTTTACATCCAATAAAATTTACTCATTTGGTACTTAGTTCTATTAGTTTTGAGAAATGCAAAACTCAAGATACAAAATGATTTCATTACACCCTCAAAATTGCCTTGAGCTGTTCCTTTGTATAGTCTTCCTCTTACCTCTGATTCCTGAAAATCCTCTGGTCTTTTCTGTGCTATTGCAGTTTTGCCTTTTCCAGAACATCTTGTAAATGGAATCATAGAACAAGTAGCTTTTGAGTCTGCCTTTATTCTTTAGCATAATGCATTGAAGTCCGTCATATCCTTGCATGTCAAGGCTTCCTTCTTTGCAATTGCTGAGTAGCATTTCTCACAAGGAAGTACCACAGTTTATCCAGTTCAGTCATTGAAGGACATTGGGTTGTTTCCAGATTTGGGTGATTATGAATATGTAATTGTGCTTAGTCTCAGTCGTGTCTCTTTGCGACCCCATGGACTGTAGCCTTCCAGGGTCCTCTGTCCGTGGAATTGTCCAGGCAAGAATACTGGAGTGGGTTGCCATTTCCTCCTCCAGGGATCTTCCTGACCACAGGATCCAACCCTTGTCTCTTGTATCTCCTGCATTGGCAGGTGGATTCTTTACTACTGCACCACCTTAATCTATCCTAAAGATTTTAATACAAGTTTTTGTGTGAACATAGGTTTTCATTTTCAGATAAATACCTAGGAGTGGAATTGCTAAATCATATGATGAAGCTATATTTAATTTATAGGAAATTATCAAACTATTTTTCAAGGTCTCTGTACTATTTTTGTGTTCCCAGCAATAATTTTTGAAAGTTTCAATTGGTCTGCATCCTTCGCAGCAAATGATATTGTCACTTTTAAAATTTTTGTTTACTTAACTTGAGCCATTCTAACAGGCTTGTGGCCTCTTATTGTGCAGTTTGCTCTTTGATTTCATTCAGTAGATGTTACGATTGCATTGTGTATGTAGAGAATAGAAGTACTTTTAAACATTAGAATACACTCAATAGAAAAAAGAAGGAAAAGGAGAAGATGGAGGACTAGGAGATTGTCCCCTGGGAAGTTGGGAAGATGTATTTTTTCTTTGACTTCAGGGTATGAAGCAGGACATGGTGACAGTCCCGCTTGTCAGGGGACCTCAGTTCATGAAGCTCCCCAAGTAGTTTATGTCCTGGAATCAGCCTAGTCCCATCTGATAATAAGCCTGAGACACTAAATCTCTCCGTAATTATAAGTGACCTACAGATAGTGCCTTACAAAATAATTATATTTTCCTGAAGGAGATACTAAAGTGTATTTATTTTTTACTTAGGTATAAATTTTCAGATAATTTTAAACTTACTAAGCTTGAATTCTTAATGCTTTACATTTTCATTGTAAGATTAAGTGCTGAGTTTTAAGTGCTTTGAAATAGTTTTAAATACTTCTAGTTTTTGCTGCTTTGAGATTGAGCGGAAGATGCTGCCAATATTATAGTATGTTTGGTATATCGACTGAATATGGGGAAGAATGAAAAGTTTTGAAATATCGCAAAGCAGTTTCCTTTCTTTCTCTCTTTGGTATTCTTAATAGATATATTTTTTATATTCTTTCAGTATCTGAAGATTTAAAAAGCAGGAGTGGAATCATTGTTGAAGGAATGAGTTAGAGACTGAGTTTGGCGAAGATATTTCCACAGTTTTACAAGAGGCTATAGAGAGAATTTCAGGTATATTTCCGAACTAGGTTCCTGTGAGTGCGCTGTGTGTATTTTTTCGGTATCTATGCTTAAGTGTAGAAGTTGTTTTATAATCATTTTAGTTCAGCAACAGTGCTGCTAGCAACATTTCTTTGTGAGATTTGCATCATGAATTGACCGAGGACGCAATATTTTCACTTTTTTGTTCAAATCTTTCACTTCTTTTATAGTTCTTTTTTAACTGCAAAAGGCTAACACACTATTATTAATGTATCAAACTGCCTTAATCTCCAGACATCCTAGTTAATATCAGCACTCAAAAAGGGCTTCAAAAACAGGCACAGAGAAGCAAAGTACACATTAATTAGGCCATATTATTACAATGAATATTTTTCTAAAACTCCCATTAAAGTAGCTGCAGATAGCAAAGCATTATTAAAATTCTGTAGATGATATCATGGACTTTTTACTGAGCTGAGGACATGAGTTGGTTAAAAGTTGGATGCAAAGAGAAACTTACCAGGTGTATGAAAAGCCTGGAAAAGGTCTTTATTATGTTCAAGGAGATAATCTTTTACCAGGACAGGTGTTTGTGCACAAAGAGGGGACTTCTAAACAAAATTACTAATTTTTTATTTTTTCTTTGGTGCTAAAATTTTCATCTCTTGGCCTTGGTAAGGGATGTTTGAAAAAGTGCAGTGTTTAAATGTAATGATTGCTTTGGGTACTTTTACATCAAAAGCATACCATAAGTTTAAGGTTTCAGAGAAAAGTGCCCATTTATTGTCTCTTCTCTCTTCCTGTTTCTATTTTTAAACAGTTTGAAGTCCAGATTTGAGTTTCTTATTCTTCTTTCAGGTTCAAGTCACCATATTTCATTGTTATTCAGAAGCGCAACAAAAAGAAAATGTCTCCCTGCTAATACATGTGTTACTCTTCTCTTATTATCTCTGTACAGTTTTCCTAAGAATTATAGGGCATTGAAAGGAAACCTGCCATTCAAATGATGTTGAGTTATTCCTCCGTATATACTCTCAGGCAGCCCAGTGAGTCTTTGGCATTTCATTCAGACTTGTCTGTGATGAGCTTTTAGAGTCCTCTTCGTGTTTTTTATTTCCCAGTAACATACACACTAGTGACTCGCCATCAGTCATGCCACAGACTCCTCTGTGCTGTTCCGGTGTCTAAGAGTCCACTTCACTAAAAGAGCAGCACTTCATCTCTTGCCTTTGACTGTAGGTCCTTCCCACTGCTTTTATCAATTGACATGTCTTTTTTTTATTTTTTCACATTGCTAGGTCTCCTGTAAAGTGCATTGTTTCAGCATTAGCTCCTATCTGGTTCTGTATGAATGTCTAGAACTGTGAGGGCTCTGAGAGTTTACTCTACGTACAAGCTAACAAGTTATCCTACACAATTTAGTGAATATTTGTAGTCCTTTGTATTTGTTACCGTTGCTCATACTATTCATTTAATTTGGGTCATTTCATTTGAGGTTAGACATTGAGAAAGGGCCTCAAATTCTGAGCTCCAAACAGAAGAGATGCATATTTTTTTGGCCCGTGGTATGCCTCACTTCAGCTTCCTTCCCTTTAGATCTGGGGAGGAATGTTAATGGGATAGTGTATTTTTGTCTTGATATATCGCCTTCGTGGCAATAGAACTTTATCCTGGCACTAGGGTGATCTCCCTTGCTGAAATATTTGCAGTTCCCTTGCAGCCCAGCTGGTAAAGAATCCACCTACAATGCGGGAGACCTGGGTTTGATCCCTGGGTTGGGAATATCCCCTGGAGAAGGGAAAGGCTACCCACTCCAGTATTCTGGCCTGGAGAATTCCATGGACTATGTAGTCCATGGGGTTGCAAAGAGTCGGAAATGACTGAGCGACTTTCACTCACTCACTCACTTTACTACTGTTAGGATGATCAGTACCGAGGGTTTATAATCAATGATGCTGTTTTACTTCTCCCTGAAACCATGAGCTGTGCCCTTCTGTTTTCATCATATTTGTAAACATCTTTATTGATAGTGTGCGGAGCCCAGGATATGAAGGATACCATCTTCTTCCCCATCTTGCTGACTCACAACTTGAACTCCTCAATGTCAGGACACTAATTCTGCTTCATGGGCATTGTCCAAAAGTGCCATGGTAATAAACCCAAACTCGGCTTTCAGATCTCGTCACAAAGCTGTAGTCTGTGACTATGGCCTGAGATGGTTGGATGGCGTCATCGACTCTATGGACATGAGTTTGAGCAAACTCCAGGAGGTAGTGCAGGGCAGGGGAGCCTGGCGTGGTACAGTTCATGAGGTTGCAAAGAGCTGGACACGACTGATGGAGAGAACAGCAATAGTAGTCCATTTCTTCCAGCTATTATAGTTACTATTTTGGCACTCCAAACCACTTCCAGTTTATGTGTTGGGTCTGAGTGTTATAAATACTTAATTATGCCCTGTTTACAGATGAGAAAAAGAAGGCACAAGGAGGTTAACTAAGTTCAGTTCGGTTGCTCAGTCGTGTCTGACTCTTTGCAACTCCATGGACAGCAGCACGCCAGGCTTCCCTGTCCATCACCAACTCCCAGAGCTTGCTCAAATTGATGTCCATCAAGTCGGTGATGCCATGCAACCATCTCATCCTCTGTCGTCCCCTTCTCCTCCCACCTGCAATCTTTCCCAGCATCAGGGTCTTTTTCAATGAGTCAGCTCTTTACATCAGGTGGCTGAAATATTGGAGCTTCAGCTTCAGTGTCAGTCCTTCCAGTGAATATTCAGTGTTTATATCCTTTTGGATTTGACTGGTTTGATCTCCTTGCAGTCCAAGGGACTCTCAAGAGTCTTCTCCAACACCACAGTTCAAAAGCATCAATTCTTTGGCTAAATTGCCTTGGTCATAACTAACTTTGGCTAACTAACTTGCCTAAGGTCTTGAAGTTAGTAAGTGATAGAGCTGGATTTAAACCTGTAGCTGTCTGCTTCTATAGCCCATGCTCATATCTGCTTCACTTACTTTCTCTTTAAATTACTGTCATATGAGAGTTATAGGTGGTAGATGTTATGGATTCAAACTATGGGTGATAGAATTATAGTATGTGGAGGAGTAAGTTTCAGCTGATTTTTTAAATAAAGGATAGATTTAAATGTGTGGACAGGAGAGAGAGTTTCATGGAGTACAGAATGAGTAAAGTTTCAAAGATGGGTCTGAAGAGTCTGTTCAGGGGATTACAAAGAGATCAAATCAGCTGTATAGAAATAATAAATAACCAACGAACTGAAGGTTTATCCATAAGACTTTATTGAAAAAATACTTAGTTTTTTTTCTCAAAGTTCTTAGATTAATTGGGTTCTTCTAGAACACCTCTTGGAGAAGGCAGTGGCACCCCACTCCAGTACTCTTGCCTGGAAAATCCCCTGCCCTGCACTACCTCCTGGAGTTTGCTCAAACTCATGTCCATAGAGTCGATGACGCCATCCAACCATCTCATCCTCTGTCCATAGTCACAGACTACAGCTTTGTGACGAGATCTGAAAGCCGAGTTTGGGTTTATTACCATGGCACTTTTGGACAATGTCCATGAAGCAGAATTAGCGTCCTGACATTGAGGAGTTCAAGTTGTGAGTCAGCAAGATGGGGAAGAAGATGGTATCCTTCATATCCTGGGCTCCGCACACTATCAATAAAGATGTTTACAAATATGATGAAAACATGGATGGAGGAGCCTGGTAGGCTGCACTCCATGGGGTCGCGAAGAGTCGGACACGACTGAAGCGGCTTAGCAGCAGCAGCAGCAGCAGAACACCTCTACTAAAAATTTTATCTCATTTGCTGGGAATACTGATTCAGGTTTCAGTTGGAAGTACGTTAGTAAGGAAATAATAGATAAAATTCTCAGTCTTTGTTATAGAGCTTTTTAGTTCATTTATTTTTCTTGAGCTACTTCTGCCCACACCAGCATAATTTGGTTGGTTTAACTTGTGATGAAATTGGTCCAGCAGGAGGAATTAAATGTATATTGGAAATGTTCCAGATATTGGGAGAAAATGTTATTTTTAACATTCTGGTCATTTTGGTAGAGTGATCTCGCCATGAAGTTGCTATTGGAAGGTTTATAGACCACTAAACATGGCTTTCTAATTTACAAAAACCACACACACACACAGAAACTAGAAATGATGTGAAAACATGTAACTTTGTCAAAAAATGTCATGCTCACATAGCCTAGTGAAAATAAGAATCCCAATTGAGATGGAAAGCTTATTGCTGCCCTAAGCTTCGGGGATGAAGAAATTTGAATTCTCCTCTGGGTTTTGTAACTAATTCCCCACTGAAGCATAAAATATACATAAAATAAACCACTTTTCTATTCATTCATTCGGTATATTTACAATTTAGAAGAGGTGTGAAGAGCAGGGAGATGAGCTGACACCAAAGGTCAGGAACTGAGGAAACATGGGCCGAGAGCGGACCAGGTGAGAATATCTCTGTGGAGCCTTTGGTTCTGATGGAGGTGGATGAGCAGCTTGGGATGACATAAAGAATTTTGAAGGTTAATTTCCTTATCTAGAACAGAGGAGTAACTTTTTTATAACTTCTAGATTTGCAGTTTATCCAGTATCTTTTTAAAAATCATCAAACCTTACATTAGTTTTTTCCAAGCTAAACTTTTGTCTAAAATTATAATGTCATTTTATATAGTTCCTTACCTATTCAGAAATATAATTTGTGCCATAGATTTCTCTGGGCTTTTTGAACCCAGGTCCATAGCTACTTTGGAATAGGGGCTATTCTTAAAATATGTACAAGGTTTTATTTTATCTGCAGTAGATTCTAACCACATGTTTTTGTGCATGCTTAAAAAGTCCTGTGTTGATATTTTGTCAAACTATGTTGAAAATACTTTCTTCTTAATAAAATGAGTATTCGTTGTTGCTCAGTTGCTAAGCTGTGTCCAACTCTTTGCAGCCCCATGGACTGTAGCACACCTGGTGTAGCACACCAGGCTTCCCTGTCTTTCACCATCTCCTAGAGTTTGCTCAGACTCATGTCAGTTGAGTTGATAGTGCCATCCAGTCATCTCATCCTCGATTTTCCCCTTCTCCTGCCCTCAGTCTTTCCCAGCATCAGGGTCTTTTCCAGTGAATCAGCTCTTTGCATCAGGTGGCCAAAGTATTGGAGCTTCAGCTTCAGCATCAGTCCTTCCAATGAATATTCAGTGTTTATATCCATTTGGATTGACTGGTTTGATCTCCTTGCAGTCCAAGGGACTCTAGAGTCTTCTCCAGCACCACAATTTGAAAGTATCAGTTCATCGGCACTCAACCTTCTTTATGGTCCAATTCTCACATCCATACATGACTACTGGAAAAACCATAGCTTTGACTATATGGACCTTTGTCGGCAAAGTGATGTCTCTGCTTTTTAATACACTCTCTAGGTTTGTCGTAGCTTTCCTTCCAAGAAGCAAGTGTCTTTAATTTCATGTCTGCAATCACTGTTTGCAGTGATTTTGGAGCCCAGGAAAATAGAATGTCACTATTTCTGTGGATGGAGGTCCATAACACTGTACAGGAAACAGTTACCAGAACCATCCCAAAGACAATGAATATAAGTAAGAGCAGAAGTAAATCTTAATTGACCTTTAAATGAATCTGCATTAAAAAGCTAAAGCCAACTAGTTCTAAATATTTTCATTCAAAGACTATTTGAAATATACCTAAAGACAATGTTTATTTTCTAAATCTTTTAATTTGGGAAAGATTTCAAATTGTTATTTGATTTTAATCCACTGATCAGGATGCCCCTGTAGACATTCTCATCTGGGATTTATTGTTCATAATTTCCTCATATTAAAGTTTAAATTCTCCATTAATTTCTTCCTGGGAAGAATATTTTGTTCATGGTTCCAGCTGTAGCATAATCCTGTCTGACCTGTTTAAGTTGCTAGTCAACCATCTGAGCTGTAGCCTTCTGCTGCGTACAATGGAACTGTTTATTATTTAGCATGTTGTCATTTCCAGTATGTGCCCTCAGTTCCATGTAGATTAGCACAGGCCCTGCCTTTGGAGAGGTCTAATCGAGTGAAACTAACGTATATAGATCCATCCACACTTTGGAGTATGGCGTAAGAGGGTTAGAAGATGAAGAGTGTTGAAAAGGAAATTGAGAATGTTACTTTTATTATCAGTTTATGTGCTTTACTGTGTATGATTCCCAATTTGTGCTGTGCTCATTCGCAAGGTTGTGTTCATCTCTTTGCCACCCCATGGACTGTAGCCTGCCAGGCTCCTCTGTCCATGGAATTCTCCAGGCAAAAATACTGGAGTGGGTTGCCATTTCCTTCTCCAGGAGATCTTCCCAACCCAGGGATCAAACCTGTGTCTCCTGCATTGGCAGGCAGGTTCTTTACTGCTGAGCCACCAGGGAAGCCCATAATTTCCTATTTAAACAAACTAAATAGGATAGAAAGTGAATTTGTACTAGAATTTATTCTACCCATCCTTACAAAATTATCATGAATGTTTACCAAGAAAAGTAAAAGAGTTTATTAAGAAAGCATTAACTCTTGATTGATAATATCTTTTTCTGTCTTCTCTTTGCAGAGTATGTGTGTAACTGCTCTGCGGTCGGAAGCCTGGATGTGAATCGCTGCAACCAGACCACAGGGCAGTGTGAGTGTCAGCCGGGTTATCAGGGTCTTCGCTGTGAAACCTGCATGGAGGGTTTTTACCTGAATGGTACTTCCGGGCGCTGTCTGCCCTGTGACTGTAATCCACGTGGAGCCCTCAGCACAGTCTGCAGCAGGTAAGCAGCAGAGGTTGAAGGTAAACTTAACTTTGTTTTATCACACTCAGAAGGCGGCCCCTGCTCTCAAGGACCAGACTGGCGGAGAGTCATCAAACATTTCATATTCTTTGTTATCATTTTGACTTGGGGTCCACATTATATTTAATGTCTAGATTTAAAAGGTTCTATTGACACAGCATTGTAAATTAACTATACTACAATAGAATTATTTTTTTAAAAAGCTTCTAATTTACTGATTTAGTTCTTCAGATTACTTGGGTAACCAGTTTTGCTTTATAAGGTGCGGTGCTTAACTAAGTTCATTCGTGCCCGACTCGCTGCAACCCCACAGACTGCAGCCCCCCAGGCCCCTCTGTCCATGGGGACTCTCCAGGCCAGGATACTGGAGTGGGCGCCGTGGCCTCCCCCAGGGAATCTTCCCAACCCAGGGATCCAGCCCAGGTCTCCTGCTGTGCCGGCAAAGCCTTTGAGCCACCGCTAGTCTCTCTGACTCTCATAGAGCAAAAGTATCGAGAACGTAGCCTGCTTTCTGGAAGCCCTTCCAGTGAGAATGAGTGTTGGGTGCTCAGTCATGTCCAACTCTTTGTGACCCCATGGACTGAAGCCCGCCAGGCTCCTCTTGTCCATGGCGTTCTCCAGGCAAGAATTCTGGATTGGGGTGCCATTTCCTTCTCCAACCTGGGGCTTGAACCCACGTCTCTTGCACTGGTAAGGCAGTTTCTTTACCACTGAGCCACACGGGAAGCCATATGGGTGCTTTTCTGTGTTTTAATTGCAATTTAGGAAGTTGGTTGGTAGTTTTGTGTTAACATGTAATGCATTGCCAGTTTTTTCACTTAAAATATTGGAAAATGGCTTCCTTGTTAGCATTTATGCAGAATATCTGATTTTCAGTAATGGATGATGCTAGGCAGGTAGAAGATGTTATTCTTACCTCTTCCACGTGAACTGTCTTTTATGTGTACTTGACAGGTTCTGTCATCCTTAGAGGTCTTTTAGAAATAAGTAGCACATGATTTTTTATTATCTGCATAATGGCGAAGTATGTTGATTTTCCATTCCCTTTCCTTAGTCTTTTCCTTAGTCTTCTAAGGAAAGGCCTTGCTTCTCCTGCAGCCCTTACAAGTAGTGGCTGTCCTCACTCTCCTGCTTCTCTTGTCTCTAGACCTGGAGCTGGAGTTAGGGTTAGGCCTTCCTTGTCTCTCGCTGCTGCTCCTAGAATGCCTTCCCTCTGGCTCACTGACACCTCCCTGACCCTATGCCTGTCACGGTTCTGGTTTTTCAGTGTCTCTAAATAGTCCTAGTGACGCATTGGCCGAGTCATGACAATGTATGGCAAAACCCATCACAATGTTGTAAAGTATTCATCCTCCAATTAAAATAAATTAATTGATTTAAAAAATGCAGGGGCCTCTCTGTTTCTTGCCCTGTCTTCCAATAAGTTTTCCTCCATCCTCCTTCCAATCTTTATTTCTTTTACTTGTCCTATTTCTTGATTGTTTTAGTCCCCAAGAATAAGCTTATTAAAGTTTTTAGATAAATCCATAATTCTTTTCTATGAGTTAGTGCAGAGTAATACTTAATTTAAAATTTTAAAACATTATTATTTCAGAATGTCAGGTAATTTGTCAGAGCAAGCACTGCATCCCAAAAGTCATTTGAAAACCTGTAAGTCATTAGAAGGAAGGCATGGGAGCTCTAAATCCAGCCTTAAGCGTCGCATGTCTTCCCCCCAGAAAGGAAGTTACATGGACATGAGACTGGAGGAACAGAAACAGGAAGTTGCAGGGCTGTGCACTTCAGCAAGGCCACATGGGTGATCCCTGAGGAAGCACCTCTGTGTTCTGTTCTGCTTTAAGGTATATGTGGGTGACTTAAGCGGAAAAGGAATTGTAGGCAAGTAGTGTGACATTTGGCAGAAAGGAGATGGAGTCTGAAATTAGTAGACTTTGAGTCCATTCTTGATTCAGCCACTTAATAACTGTATAATCTTATATTTCACCTCACCTCAGTGTTTTCATCTGTAAAGTAGGATTAATGCATATAACATGAAGAATTTTTATGAGAATTAAGTTGTGTGTGTACACCCATTTACAATGTAACTGGCACGTAGATTCAGCTCAGTAACACTCCAGCAGTTGAATATGGTTTTTTTTTTAAGTGAGGAATAGAATTGTTGACTCACAAAAGAGGAGAATTAAATCACCAAGTTTGCATATGAGTAGGGATTGAAGTATCTGTTTCTGTTGGTAGTCTAAAGAAGAAATTGTTCACTGTGAAAGAAAAAGAAGTTTAGCTTATTTTCTTCCATTTTCATGGGGAAACCTATTAATGCTTTTTAAAATTTTCAGTTTAAAATAATAGTAGTGAAAATTAATTGCAGACACACTAGGTATGATCCTGGGCCCTTTGCATGTAGCAATTCATGTAATCCTTGCAGCAACCGTATCAGTTAGGCACTATTATTATTATTCTCATTTGTACAGGAAAAGAGCTACAAGTTAGGTACTTTGCCTAACTTACAACATCAGTTCAGCTCAGTCGCTTAGTCGTGTCGGACTCCTCGAGACCCCATGGGCTGCAGCACGCCAGGTTTCCCTGTCCATCACCAACTCCTGGAGCTTGCCCAAACTCATGTCCATTGAGTCAGTGATGCCATCCAACCATCTCGTCCTCTGTCATCCCCTTCTCCTGCCTTCAATCTTTCCCAGCATCAGGGTCTTTTCCATAGTAGCCAGTAAATAAGAGTTGGAAATGACATGTATGCAATCTGAATCTAGAGTGTATATTCCTATCTACTATGTTGGTACAGCACTTTTCAAAATCTCAAATATTGAGCAGAGTGAGTGAGTATTATGAGAAACTTTGATGCAGTCGTGCCCACTACTTGATGTTTTATAGGAATGTCTTTTTAAAACACGTTTATTCATTGGCTGCGCTGGGCCTCCGTTGCGGCGCGTGGGACCTTCACTGTGGCGCACAGACCCCCTGGGTTGCGTGTGGCTCTGGAGCGTGTGGGCTCAGTGGTGGCTCAGGCTTGGTTGCTCTGCGGTGTGTGGGATCTTAGTTCCCCAATCACAGATCAAACCCACATCTCCCACATTGCAGGGCGAATTCTTAACCCTTGGATGACCAGGGAAGTCCCTATAGGAATTTCTTCTGATTGTATAATTCACGCTATATAAATAACTCTATCGGGTAAGAGTAATCCCAGTTTTAGCTTAGGAGACATTGAGAACATTAGCGGAAGTTTATAAATAGATGCTAAATTTCTAAATAGAACAGGTTAGAGTAGGAAACAAGCAGAAATAATAAGGAGAAAGGATTCCCAGATGAGCTAGGAACTGAGTTGTGCCTTATAGATTATGGTTTGGGAAGGCAAGAGACAAGAGAATACCTTACATGGTTTTTTTCTCCTGGAAAAAAGCTTCACATGTTTTTTTTCAGGAGAAAAAAACCATATAAATTCAGGAGAATTTCCTAAGGTTATACAGGATGAGAAATCTGATCTGCTAGAAGTGAAGTGAAGTGAAGTCGCTCAGTCGTGTCCGACTCTTTGAGACCCCATGGACTGTAGCCTACCAGGATTCTCCATCCATGGGATTCTCCAGGCAAGAATACTGGAACGGGTTGCCATTTCCTCCTCCAGGGGATCTTCCCAACCCAGGGATTGAACCTGGGTCTCCTGCATTATATGCAGACGCTTTACTGTCTGAGCCACCAGGAAAGTTTGCAATACCAATGCAAATACCAATGCGAATTCTGTCATGGCCTCCTTGTTCTCTTTTTAAAAAGAAATGAAAGGAGAAAAGTACACTCAATTCTATCCTGATTCATGTATCTAGTGTTCATGAATCAACAGCTGGCTTTTAAAAGATTCATTCGCCTGTTCCTTATGCCCATATATTTCAGTGGGAGTTGCCCCAGTGAGGGTAGAGTTTGGCTGCAGGAACCAGATGTGGGTTGAGCAATGTCTTTGTGTGCAAACACAAGGTCCTTTATGTACTGACAGATGGCCGCCCCTCACATCGCCACTGCTGTTCCAACCTGTTTAACTGGGAAAGAGTTAGTCAACAGTATCTTTTCATTTCTGCTTTTGGAATGCATTTCTAATATTTCCCTGACTTACATTTAGATATATTGAATTTAATAAATGGAGAAATCAGATTGCATTTTATCTCAATAAAGGAGTATGCCTAGTAAGAGCCTGACTGTTAATATAGCCTTAGAACGTTGTCAGGGTTGACTTATATGTAGACAGTCATATACAGATTTGAGATTTTTTAATGTATCTGTAGTAGGGTAGTGTACGAGGTGCATCATTTTAAAACTGTCTCTATGAGATAATGAAGTTCTGTTGTGTAATATCCTTTCCCGTAAAACCTGTGGTTGCTGCTGTATGGTGTGTGTTGAAATATTTACTACTTTGCATTTTTAATTATGGGAATATGCCGCAGGGCAGAAGACAAAATTTTACTCATGAAATAAACTTATGCTGAAATAAATGTCAAATAGAAAGATGACAAAATCTCCAAGACTCATATTCATATGGGGCTCTGAAAATCACCTGTTGTGTAATAATCAGGAGTAACAGTTGCTTGTGTAAACTCTTATTTATTACTTTTCCTATAATTCTGGGACATAGAAAAGTTATTTCATCACCAGAAATAATTTAAAATTGAGGAAACCTTTGTCATTTTATCCACACATTTCATTTAATAGAGATTGCATTTGCCAACTGTATATCAAAAGATATTATTCCTATGCTCATGGAGCTTGAAATGGAAAGATAGAAATATAAACGAAATAGCATTTATAAAGCACACAGGAGATTCAGGAGGTCTTGAGAGAGGAGATTACATTTAAATTAAAATTTGAATGATGAGTAGACGTTTATGTGAAAGAACAAGCCATCTTCAGTAGACTCCAAGGGGCTCACTGTTTCCTGAGAGCGGGAACACTTGAGGCAGAGAGGGAGGTTTGAAAAGATGAGGTTGTGTTTGTCTGCTTCCTGTTGTGTGTCTAATGCCTAGAGTAGTGCCTGGTACGAAGTGGACAGTGAATACGTGGTGAGTGAACAGTTGGAGAAGAAATAGGGCCGGACCACGAAGGGCCTGAAATGCTGTGTCCATTAGCTTGTCCACTGAAGAATGCTGAGTGTGTAGTAACATTGGATTTGCTCTCTAGAATATTTACTCTTTCAGAAGTCTGCTGGATGGAGAGAGTGAGCTCAGACAGAGAGATCTGGGAGAAGGCTATTGTGTAACTGTTCAAGCAAGAAGAGTTAAAAGGCTGATCTAAGCCATCGGCCTTGGCAGTGGTGCTGGAGAGGAGGGAACCAGTGTACACGAGAAAAATCTACAGAACTGGGTGGTTGATTTTATTTATGGAGTGAGAGAGAGAGATGACTTCCATGTTTCTTTCTGACCGTAGGCTTTCACGTGCTCATTTACTATGGGACGTTCAGATAGAGATGTCTGGGAGACAGTTGTGCACATATTGGGTGCCAAGCTCAAGAAGCCTTATAAACTAGCATATTGTAAGGAAAACAAAGCTTCGTAGCTTTAATTTTATTTTAAAATAACTTTACTCTTTACCCCAATTATTTTTCTTGAAATTATACCAATCTTTAGTTTACATCACCTTTTTCTGTTATACTTCAGTGTTTCTTTCCTTGAAGGTAGAATTTTAAAAGGTAGCCATCGTGGTCAGAAGCAGGTAGCTGATGTCAGGCTTTATCCTGTCATGGCTCGTTTGTTTCAGGAAATGTTTCTACAGTGCCAAATGGTTTATGTCTTAGAAAATAAATCATGTAAAGTTCATGGTAAAACCGATTAGACTAAAAGTTGAATGTTAATAAATGGCCAGACCGGGGCTTATTCAGCAAAGGCACTGAGTGCGTTGAGGTTTTAGTGTAAATAATGCACGTCTGTTACAGCTTGGAAAGCTCTGTGTTATTCAGTGTGTTTTTGTCTTAAATCCTCCTTTCAATACAGAGCATGGTCTGCCCTCCTGGTCTTCTAATTATTAACTAAATATCATCTGTACTCAAACAAATGGGAAAAAAAAAAACAAAAGAAAATGCTTTTTCCTCCCAGCTATTGGTGACCCTTGTGAACATTAACATAACATGTCACAGTGAATTGATGTAGTTGCTGTTGATCAAACGTGTAATTTTCCCTAAACCGTATTGCAGACTCTACTACTTGTTTCATTTTATTAAGTCACTTTTAGGTCAGTTGGAAATTTTTTAAAGAAAAAATTTAAGTTTTATTGTTTATAATACTAAAAGACTATTATTTTGCTTCTTCTGAGAAACTCCCCCAAATCTATAGTTATGTATATGCTAATAATATTAATATGAATAATCAAGTTCATATAAATGTATGAACCATTTGGTACCAAAGTATTTATTTGTTTAACAAGTTTATTTGTATTTGGTACCAAAGTGTTTATTTGTTTAACAAATTATGTACAGGGTACTTTCATAGACCTTGTGGGAAGTAAATAAGACAATGGGAAAACAAACGGAGCTTCTGGCCTGGTAAGGTTATAAAGAAGCAGGCTTCCTTGGTGGCTCAGTGAAGAATCTGCCTGCCAAGTCAGGAGACTCAAGAGACGCAGGTTCAGTTCCTGGGTTGGGAAGACCCCCTGGAGAAGGCAATGGCAACCTACTCTGATACTCTTGCCTGGAGAATCCCATGGACAGAGGAACCTGGCAGGTTAACAGTCCATGGGGTCTCACAGAGTCGGACATGACTGAGCAACTAAACAGCAACCACAAATATATATGTAATATATTTATATATATATATATATATATATATATAATTATAGTACAAAGTACAACAACCACAAATATATATATATATATATATATATAAATATAATTATAGTACAAAGTAAAAACTGACCCACATCATAAAATAGAAAGATAAAATGTTAAGGAGATTAAGAAACTGGGAGATGTCACTTACAGCTGGAAAAATCAGAGATGATGTCATCGAGGAGCTAGCTTTTGACCTCAGTTTTGAAGGAAGGAAAGGATTTAGACATACGGAAGTGGAAAAGGTGCAAAAGAATGCTACAGAGCAGGAAGCAGCAAGATGAACATCTCAGAGATGTGCTTACACAGGATTTAAGGTGAAGGGGGAGTCGGGGCAGAGGAGATACATCTGGCAAGCCCTGCCGGGGTCAGGTCCCAGATGGGACAGACGCGTTAAGGGCCAGATGCGCGATTTGGATTTTACTCACAAAGCACTTTTTAAGCAGATGAAAGACCAGCCGTGCATGCCAGCAGTGGTAGAATGGACGGCTGTAAGCAGGCGGAGAGCCAAGGCAGGGTGAAAGCTAGGGAGGCCGGGGCGACAACGACCGAGAGGAAGGAGAGGAGTGAGAATGGCCATCGCCCAAGGAGAGCGCTGTTTCTGTGCATAGTTGTCTAGAAAGTTTATGACTCTGTGCTTTAATGCATGTACACAAATCGAGAGGCAGTTTGTGTTTCCAAGTTGAATTTAGCGAATTGCTCAGTCCTAGGGTTTCTTCTTCGGTCCATACCTGTGTGCTCGCCGCCCTTCCTCTGTCGCCCGCTGCCCGTCCTCTGCTTCTGTAGCTGCCGCCACCCGCTGCATCCCATGGGGCCTTTATTCCCCACAAGCCTTGCTGCTGAGTGTCAAGCAGTGTCCCCATACCCATGTTCTTTCTGTGTTGCTAGAAATAAACCCAAGGGCCCTGTACCTTTGAAGATTTTTAAAAACTATTCATCTTTATAGAGAGCTCTGTGGTGGTAGCAAATATAATAGATACGGGGAAGTTGAGCGCTTATATAACTGTCAAGCTTTCCACACACAGGGTTCAAATGTAGGCATACCTCTTTTATTTTTCCAGTTAATTACTCTGACACTCATATGCCTCAGTAGCACAAACCCAGTGCCCTCTTTTTGAGTCAGTCCATTCCCCAACAATTACTTACTAACTTTCCAGTAGCTCTAGGAGTTAGTCCTCCTCTAATGCTGAGTATCAGCTGGACGTGATTCTGATCAGTTCACTGACGTTGTTGTTTCTCACTCATATATTGAATTTGGGGTTTAGGCCTGGCCCTCAACCTGATATGATCAGTGATGCTCAATCACTACTGGCGGTTGATTTTCCTGGACCAGGATAATTGGCAGCACCAGTTAT
Organism: Bubalus kerabau; assembly: GCF_029407905.1. Lineage (NCBI taxonomy): Eukaryota > Metazoa > Chordata > Mammalia > Artiodactyla > Bovidae > Bubalus > Bubalus kerabau. The sequence goes on along the minus strand of NC_073627.1, from coordinate 179,807,954 downwards.
CTGAGGGAAGATGAACCCACTCCCTTGGTTCCAAGTTCCTTCAATGATGCTCTAAACTGGGGCTCTAAAGTTACAGAAATTTAACAATTGACTCCTTTAGTGTACATGTGCAGTTCCATCTAGTGTACAAGCCAGTTCCAAGAGTACTGGTTGAGGACATTTTGTAGCATCTTTTACCTAACAAATCCCAAATATCCCTCCTTCCCCAATACAGAAGGTCTTGTTAAACACCTCTCTCAGACAGTGGGACTTGTTCACTCTAAACTTACTAAGGGAACCGTAACTTAAATGATTCTTCTCCCACCAGTAGGATCTGCTCGAAGGTTATTTTCCAGCAAATAACCCCTGCCCAAATGGCAAAGCAGTTGCAAACTTCTCTTGCAAAGAAGAAAAAATGCGCGTATTTAATCTCTAGTTCAACATCTCTCTGATAGGACATTTTACTATACTTAAAAAGTTAAAAAATCTTACAAACTGGGCTGTACTTTGACTTCTTTCTGAGATGAAACTAGCACACAACACAACTTGGGAAATACTACTGACGTTATCGTAGTTCAGTCGCTCATCGGGTCCAACTCTTTGCGACCCCATTGACTGCGTGTAGCCCAACAGGTTCCTCTGTCCATGGAATTTCCCAGTTAAGAATACTGAAGTGGGATGCCATTTCCTTCTCCAGGGGATCTTCCCAACCCAGGGATCTCCTACATTGGCAGGCAGATCCTTCTACCACTGAGTCACATTATTACTACAACCATCAGCCCCAGAATGTACAGCATTAACATTTATTGACTGTTTACTATGCGCCAAGCTAAGTGCTTTATATGTACTATCTTGTAAAGATAAATAACAGCTGACTGAAGTGGAATTATTCTCATTTTACAGATGAAGAAACTGAGACTTGAGTAATTTGCCCCCTAACAGGCAACTACTAAGTGTCAGAACAGGGCCGCGCCGACACCTGTCTGGCCGCACTGCCTTCAGGAGTCCCTGGGCCTTGTGTGTGTGGCTGAGCCTCTGCTGCTTTTCCAGATAAGCATGGTGACCATCCTAGTTTAGCTACTGTACAGACAGACTCCTAGCACGAAAAGTTACCATTTGAGTGGCAAAGATAATACTGTTAGTGGTAAGTCCTGTTGAGTATCCTGTCCTCCCTGATATGATAAAAGGAGGAGGGCATGTTACTTCTGTGATATCCTTACCTCAAATTCATAACCTCAGTCTAATCCTGACAAGACAACAGACAAATCCAAATTGAGGTACATTTTACAAAATGCCTGACCGGTGCTCTTCAAAAGCTTCAAGGTAGTAAAAGACAAGGGAAGACCAAGACACGATCAGATTGGAAGAGGCTGGGGATGAGCAATGTGAGGTGATGTCCTGGACTGGACCCTGGAACAGGAAAAGAACCTTGGTGTAAAAATTAGGAGAATCTGACAAAATCCATAGTTAGTAGCGATATAGCGAAGTTCTTTTTCAGTTTTTATGAATACACCAGGATTACATGAGAAGTTCACAGGAGGATAACTAGTACACGGGAGCCCTCTGTACTACCTTTACAACTTTTCTTTACTATTATTTCAAAATAAAAAGTTAATAGAATAGTTATTTGGAACAGTCCATCAAGGGAATATGGATAGTATTACTGTCTTATTATGAGGGAAGAATTGGTCCTGGTGACAATTCTTAGCCTTTAGGTTCAGAAGAAGAATCAGGATAAGGAAATAAACTTATTGTGAAAATCTGCCATTTTAAATGTATGACCTTCTGGTTAGAATATACAATCAAATTCATAGCCTATTTTAATGTTTTAAATGTATTTTTTTTCCTCTAAAGTTTTAAAAGAAGAGCTTCTTAAGTAGACTTGGGCTGAAATAGTAGGACCCTTGTTCCCGAAGAGAGCTTGTCTTCCCGTGTCCCTTGAAGAAAAATTGAATCAGCATGACTTTTTCCATCTCAGATCGTTTTTTTTCATAGCAAGAAATATGTTTCCTACAGGGTAGAGAGAAATATGGGACTACTCATCTTTTTTTCTCTTTGATTTGATTTCCACTAAAAATATCTAAATTCCTCAATCTCAGAGAGAGAGATGTGGACTCGAAGTCTCTGTAGATCTCCTTTAAAAAGGAGTATGAGTGCTTCAGCCATGATTATTTTGACATTCAAAGTGTACGGGACTAGTTTAAAATTAGTCCCATAAAAATTTCATTATTATTAAAGTCACTATCATGATATTTTATTTATTAATTCTCTGGTATGATATAGTCCATGAATTTCAATAATTTGAGATTTTCGAGTTTGTTCCTATGTTTATAAACTCAGTAGGTTTCTGGGGAATAAAGTCATTTACAAACAATATTCTTTTCTTCTGTACATTTTCTCATTTCATTCTAACAACAACCCTGAGGGGTAGGTAACAATTATTTATCCACCAAATTATAGATGAAAAGTAGTATTTGAAAGTTCCAAGAGAAGCCCAAAGCTGGAGATCTATTAATTACCAGAGTGAGAAGGAGTCATTTCAGGGTCTTCTGACACCATATCCCATGTTCTTTCTGTTGCATTAAACTTCCATGGCATGCAGTTCTGGGTTTGGTCAGGAGTTCTTAACCTAAGATGGGGAAGTACACGAAATGCAATGGTGATCTGGGCATTTTTCTGTGGAGAAGATCTGCAGCATTCAGTAGATTCTCAAAGAGATCTGAGATACCATCGAGTTTAAGGAATTTTCTGAATACTATACAGGAAGAACATAAGATGTTCTTCTCACATTGCCAAAAGCAGTGATGAAAATATGGCTTATGCTATCCATAACAGAATCCCTTTGTCTCTTCTGCCCATTCCTAACATACACTACACTACAACGCCATCTCTTTAATTTTTATTTTTCTTGGTCTTGAGTTGATTTTTTTTAAAGAGTTCTACAGTTAAATAGGATGTCCAATAAAATAGATATTATAGATGTTTGAAAGGTTTTTGCAGGGAAATAGTTTTAGCTTTCTGGACTAAGCTGTTCACCTAAGGAAATTATGTAATTCAGTAGGAGGACCAGAAGGAAATGAACACCTAACGAACACTGTTAAACCTCGATGCTTGATGCTTTACACGTATAATGTCTCTGATTTCTCAGAACAGTGTAGCTATCTTGCTCTTAGAGGCTAAGTTTCTCAGCCGTATGGCCTAACTAATAGATTTGAGTCTAGGTCTATCTATCTTCAAGGCTTTCCCCACTGTATAGAAATGTCCCCTAAAGTAGAATGAGCAAGATTAGATATGGCAGTGTCTCAGGAGAAGTGCAGATCTGGGTGTGGGTTAGCATGACTCATCCACCTAAGAACTGGCCCATAGAGACATAAAGCTATTAATAGAAGTTACATCTGGGCACTGTGAAGATAAATATTTCATGTGTGCGTGTGTGCTCCGTCACGCAGTCGTGCCTGACTCTTTGAGACCCCATGGACTATAGCCCGTCAGGATCCTCTGTCCATGGCATTTTCCAGGCAAGAACACCGAAGCAGGTTGCCATTTCCTACTCCAGGAGATCTTTCTGACCCAGGGATCAAACTCACATCTCCTCTGTCTCCTGCACTGACAGGCTGATTCTTTACCACTGAGCCACCTCAGAAGCCCAGATATTGCATAGAAGGAAACAATTTGAAATAATGAGAGTATCTGTAGAGAATCCATATCTATAGAGACTCATTTGAAAGGCAGAAATTAGCACATTAATGGATATCAAAGCTGTGTCCACCTGACTTGCTGGCAGGCATTTGACATGTTGAAGATCTGAAAACAAGTGTCACGGACCTAGCCACTGAGGCGAAAAGTGGGCAGACAGAGCAACTAGAACCCTGAGCCAGGCGTTGAGAAATTAGTTATAATTCATCTATTCAGATAATAATTGTAATTCAGTCATTGAGAATATAGGGGACTGAGGTTAGCTGAGCCAGTAAGCAAATGGAACTTAATGACAGGCAGATCACTGAGGTTGATGCTTATGTCGGAAATGATACCAAATAACGGGTTCAGCACTAAGCCTAGAAGTAGAAATTAAGCAGCTTTACCAGTCAGGGCTAGGAGTATTAAAAGTATTAATAGGTAGTAAAATAAGAATAATCTTATTAACCTAGTGCAGGGGTTCTCTAAGTAGGGTCTCCAGACCAGTATCAGCATAACCTAGGAATTAGAAATGAAAATTCCTGGGGCCAACCCTAGGCCTATTGGATCCAAAATCCTGGGATAGGGCCGAGCAGCCTTCCAGATGCATGCTTAGATTTGAGCACCATTGATCTAGTGGACAATATTGCCCCCTAAAACCTAATATCAACTTATATGTAGGAGAAAAGTGAAAGAAAATTAAGTCACTCAGTCATGTCCGACTCTTTGGGACCCTGTGAACTGTAGCCCACCAGTCTCCTGCATCCATGGGATTCTCCAGGGAAATGGGTTGCCATTTCCTTCTCCAGGGGATCTTCCCAACCCAGGGATCAAACCCAGGTCTCCCACATTACAGGCAGACGCTTTAACCTCTGAGCCACCAGGGAAGCAGCATGTAGGAGAAAACCAGAAGGCCTTCTAGCCTCTGTTCTTTGTTTATATGAGGACTGTGTCCATTAAAGAGGCCCTTTTAGCAGAGTCAGGATATTGAGGTTAAGCAAAATAACATTTTCGTTGAGAGCTAGTACTTATTTTTGGAAAACAGTTATTGCCTAGTAAAGTTGATCATGCACAAACTCAATGACCTTGCAGTACCATTCCTTGGTAAAGTACCCTAGAGAAATGCATGCTGTTGTGTACAGAAGGGACAGATAAGAAGGCTCACAGAAGCCTTTGGTATCCAAAATAACAAATGAAAACAGCCTATATGTTTAGAAGAGTGAATAAATAAATAGGATTATATTTATGTGATGAAATACAGTCAGCAGAGAAGAATGAATGACTGTAGCTGTAACAGTTTACTGTGATGAATTTCAAAACATAATATTCTATGGACCAAGAAAAAAGTGAATTGGAGAGTACATAATTATTTTTATTAACAAAGGTTAAGAGCAGGCAAAACTATGTGATAAATGATTTAGTAATACATACAGAGATGGTAGGGTTTCCCAGATGGCCCTAGTGGTAAAGAACCCACCTGCCAATACAGGAGACATAAGAGATGTGGGTTCGATCCCTGGGTGGGGAAGATCCCCTGGAGGAGGATACGGCAACCCACTCCAGTGTTCTTGCCTGGAGAATCCCATGGACAGAGAGCCTGGCGGGCTACAGTCCACAGGGTCACAAAGAGACAGACATAACTGAAGTGATTTAGCGTGCACACACACACAGAGATGTTAAAACTCTTAAAAAGCTCGAGAATGATTAAAACTTAATTGCTTCTGTGGTAAGAGAAGGGGATGCAGTTGAGGAGGGCTACATAAGGGGCTTCAAATGTCTCTCTGGTAGATATCAAAGTTTTGAATGTATTGTTCTTTCAGTTGTATTATCTTTAAATTTGTTTACTTTTGAATGAATAAAAAGTTTAATAATTTAAAAATGAAAATTGAAGTACTTTCCAAAGTTATAACAATAAACTTGCTAGGGGGTAAAAGAAAGCTTTGCAAGGAAACTGGCTGAAATCGGGCATTTGCAAACAGTGCTGGATACAAGTAGGAAACTAGCGCTCCCAAGTCTTGGAATCGTACTGAGACAGATTGGAAGCAATATCTCATTTCTTGGGCAATTATTTTAAAGTCTCATTCAATTGGAGATATTTAAATGACTGATGACTGAGCCAGCAGAAGATCGACACAAAAAGCATCTTCTAGGAGTTTTGCAAGTCTATGAAGATGAGCGCATTAAATCCTTCTGAATTGCTTTCATATGTGTATAGAAGTAACCTAGAATATAGGAGAAAAGCATTGTGTTTGTAGGCGGGAAACTTAGGCTGTAATTCTGATTACCCTCTGGCTGTGTGACCTTGAGAACTAAGTCATTCATATTACTATTTTCTAACAATTGGGGGTATTGAGAATATTATTATTTTACCATATAAGGAGCTACTAAAATTTGGAAGACACTTAAATATGTAAACTGAGACCATTTTTGAAACAAGGATTATTATTTTTCAGATGTGGAAATTTAACATGCCCAGTAATCAAACAACAAGAAACTGACAAAACTGAGGCTAATGAACATAATATTGTAAGAACAACAACAAAAGAACAAAATTAAGTAATGCATAGATAAATATTGCTCTATGCACTTTCTTTATAACCCTATAGTAGGAATTAAGATTCATATTGTCCCCTGACCACTCCACTCCTTAGAGGGTTCGGAACTCAAAGGCTTAGTTAGGTATAGAGGACTTGGTCCTCAGTACGGTTAATATCAACATTTTGAGCTAAACAGGTTTTTGTTTGCTCATCTGGAAACTAAACTACCACTTACGCTGTCATTTCTGTGAGAAAATGAGTTCTAAATTCTAAGAACTACAAGTTAATTTTTAGAACACAGCATGTACACAAATTAAGTATTAATAATTGTCCTTTTACTAAGCAAACCTTTTACAGTGGTTACAAAAGACTACAAATGTTAACATATGTGAGAAGCATAATCTTTTCAAGAACATGACACTGGGACTTCATGCTTTTTCTCTTTTCAAAATGGCTTTTGAGATGCAGAAATCTCCATCAAATAACGGAGTAATTGTGTGGGTTTGAGAATTCCTATGGCTGTATTTCTTCCACTTAAAAAAAATGAAGGAAATAAGAAATAACTTTCTTAGTTTAAGTTTGCTTTCCCAAGTTGTGGCTCTGGAAATATGATACTTTTATTTTTTTTGCCATTAAGTTTTACTTCTGACTTTTCAAATAAACTTTTAAATTTGATTTTGGTAAGATCAGCTATCAGAAATGTTTTTACACTTAGGCAATGCCCTTTTTGAGTATTAAGAATTTCTGCCTGAATATGAATTTCCTCTAAAAATATTTTAGACTATTTGCCCTCAAAAAAATAAGGAATGTTTAGCATAATAGCCCAATGTTTTCAACAATAAAGCTATCTTTTTTCTTTCTTCCAGAAAAGAAGCTCTGGTCATTGCATAATAGTCTTTTCCATGATTGTAGAAAGACAGAGGAACACTAAATGCAAATTGTCTTTTGCCAAATTATTGAGTTTCTTTCATAAAAAGGTTTTTTCATTACCTTTACAAACCGCGAGTCAAACATGAAATTAAGGATTGTTAATTAACTTTTCATTTTGTTTATTTTCCCATGTAGAAGCTTTTTCTGGTTAGAAAAACTTTCACTAGCTGCCTTTTAATACTACTTTTAATATATTGGGAGAGCTTACAGTAAGCAATTTCCTCTTAATTTCAGATGCTATTTTGATTAACAGTTTAAGTCTCTTTCTAAACGAAATTGCTTTTAGTTATTGAAAGAGGCAGAAGAAAATTAATCCACTTAATTATTTATCTGTTTCTGTTTCTTGTTCTTTCCATGTCAGAGAGCCAACATGTAAGCTGTTTGAAAAAGGAGGAAGGAGAAAAAGCAAGGCTTCTGAATAAATTAATTTTCCCTAATTAGAACTATATCTTTATAGTGACTCTATGACTGTTTATTGATAACATGATATCTAAAGGTATGCCATCATGTAAGTTATAAATCTTAGGAAGAAAATAGATAATGTTTTTGATAATATAAAAAACATCAAGACATTTGGCAATTTAGAAAAAATTAGATCAATTTAGCTGGCTGGTACAAAAGCATATCAGGCCTCTCTGGCTTTGGTCCCACCTAATATAAGATTTTGCTGATTCTCAATTTTTAAATTTTCTTTCCAAAAACTGTTTCTACCATGTGTTCATAATGTTCTCTCTTTTCCGAGCCACATTTTGGCTCCAAACTAGTAGTTACCCCATAAAGTCTTGCCATTTTTCTAGGTTTGTTAACAGAATTTTAAACATAAATAAACTTGTCTGTCTTTGCCTACTCGAGATTCTAACTGATTTTCTTTACAATTCACAGAAAAAAATTAAAGATTTAGGACCCATTGTCTTCATCTTCATCATTCTTTCATTGTTTTAAGTACTGATTATGTGCCAAGCACTGTGTAAGTACCCTGCATATGTGACCGTTAATCCTCACAATAACTCTACAGAGTTTGGTCTAATTAACTTCATTTTACAAATGAGAATACTGAATCCAAGACAGAATAAGTACTCAGTCGTAGCTAGTTACTAGCAGAGCTGGAATTTGAACCAAGCTCTCTGTGTCTCCTCAGGCTATGAATTTTCCATAGACTCTGATACCTCCCTTCCTGTGTCCCACCCTTCCTACCCTAGTAAAATATTGGAAATTCTGAGGATTCTCCACCCACTCATCTTAAACAAAACAGAACCCTTAAAATGATAGTTTCGCTAGTACTTGTGTGACATAAATATGTACTATATCTTGAGATGATATAGTACATAGTATATAGTATATTTGAATTTTCTTTTGAAAAATGAATCACTTCATGTCAGAAAATACATTCTTTGTTTACATTTTGAGAGAGATTTTTTTCAGTGTTTATAATAGTTGTTCACACCTGTGAATGTGATAAAATCTATGCTAAGCACTGACACCATAAGAAAATCTGATCATTCTGTCTGGGATAGTTTAAGAATGCATAGGATATACTTAGTTATACTTAGTGTAGCTAAGTTCCACAGTGTTTGTGCTTCCTTTATAAATGATTCCACATTCACCTTTCTGATATAGCTATCCGTACTTCATTAATTCTTTGTGCCGATGGTACTAAGTTGCTTTAGTTGTGTCTGACTCTGTGCATCCCTGTGGACTGTAGTTCACCAGGTGCCTCTGTCCATGGAATTCTCCAGACTAGAATAGTGGATGATTGGGTTGCCATTTCCTCGTCCAGGGGATCTTCCTGACCCAAGGGTTTAAACCCATGTCTCTTACGTCTCCTACTTTGGCCTGCGGGTTCTTTACCACTAGCACCACTTGAGAAACCCCAATCCGTTCTTTACTAGCAAGTAACTCATGTCTATAAAAAGTGATGCCAGATGAGGAAATTCCATCGTAAATTCTTGGTTAGTTGATGTCAGTAGTATAGATTTCTAACTTTTCAAAATCTAGTTCTGTGCCCTTATTCTCCAGATATGAAGATGTGAGTCTGCTTCTTTCATTTTAAATCTGTGGATAAGCATAAGTGGTCTATTAACAGGACTTTTTTTTTGGCTTTTTCTTTTTTAAAAATTTCATTGCATTTATATCATTGACCTTTGCTTCAAAAAGCATTCAACAGTCTTTAACAGAGGGAGACCATGAAAGGGGGTGTTGTAAAGGCTTTCTTCTATAAAGAAGGCATACAGGGAAAGCCTTATATTTGCTGAGTGATTTAATTCTTATATGTGCAGAAGTTGGCCGTGGGCCATGAGGGACATGGTGGGCAGGCACTGCTCGTTGCAGGCTCACAGCCACATCTCCCTACTTCAGTCTGTACTTTTTTAAAAAGAGAGAGAGAAAAAAGCATCTCCTCTCTTGTTGTTTTAAAATCTACCCAAGAAAAGTGATGCAGGGTATCTAGACTAGTCAATTGCCTTATTAAGATTCATAAAGTCACTTTAAAAAAAAAAATCAAGAACTGAGGAGCATATTCTCCAGGGAGAAAGATGCCTGCTTAAATCAGTCTTCTGAGTGCCTAGAGCAGAGTTATGAAGGGAAAGTTCACTTATAGGAATAACGACTACTTTGGGAGCATTGGCTGTATTATGCTTATGAGATATTATTAGGGGATTGGGTATTCCAAGGTAATACCTTTTTCTTATAGATGGTGAATTGATCAGACACTGTCATTAAGTAGCTGTTTATCCTTCTCTTTACCAAATAATCTAATATCTATAGAGAAATGGGGAGCAAATATATTTTGATTAACATTTTTAAAGGCTTAGAAACTGGCTAACGAAGTATTATTAGCCAGTCTCCAAAAGGTATATTATATCTTTTATAATTTTCTGACAGTATAGTGAGACTTAGCAGTTGACTGGTTCCTTCTTGTTGAGTCATAAGATAATCCTGAACTTCATATTTGAGGAATACAGGTTTACTTTGCTAGATCTTTAAGTATCTCAGGGTATTTTTATGTAAGACTGTGTATATGTATGTAGGTAGGGGTTTTTTTTTTTTTTTTTTCCCAGTTGCTTTCTTTTTTGCAGAGTTACTTGAGAGACTTGCTTGGAAATGTAAATTTCTGTTGCAGTTTTAAAAAGAATAATCATCTTCTCTAGTCTGATTGGTACAGACTTTAATTAAGATTAACTAAAATCACTGTGGACACAGGCTGCAGCCATATTAAAAGATGCTTGCTCCTTGGAAGAAAAGCTATGACAAACCTAGATAGTGTATTGCAAAGCAGAGACTTTACTTTGCTGACAAAGTCTGTGTAGTTAAAGCTATGGTTTTTCCAGTAGTCATGTGTGGATGTGAAAGTTGGACCTTGAAGAAGGCTGAGCACCAAAGAATTCATGCTTTCGAACTGTGGTGCTAGAGAAGGCTCTTGAGAGTCCCTTGGACAGCAGGGAGATCCAAGTTAACCCTAAAGGAAATCAACCCTGAATATTCATTGAAGGACTGATGCTGAAGCTGAAGCGCCAATACTTTGGCCACATGATGCAAAGAGTTGACTCATTGGAGAAGACCCTGATGCTGGGATAGATTGAGGGCAAGAGGAGAAGGGGGTGACAGAGAATGAGATGGTTGATGGTGTCACTGATGCAATGGACATGAGTTTGAGCAAATTCCGGGAGATAGTGAAGAACGGGAATGATATGCTATAGTCCATGGGGTCACAAAGAGTCGGGTACGACTGAGTGACTAAATAACAACAAATACATCAAAATCTGGGTTGTGTCTCTGAGAACCTTGGGACTTTGCTAGGCTGCAGTGTCTTCAAGCAGAAAAAACTCTCAGATTTGTTAAGGGAGATCTGAAACTTACTGGCAATGAGAAGAGAGACTGGGTTTATTCTGGGCAAGGCAGAAACAGCTCACTGGGGTCAAGAACCTAAATAAATGGTGAATTGCGGTGCTTGGAATCTACAGAATGAAGCTTGATACCCAAGTGGATATCAGATTATTTGGCAGGCAAATTTATTGTACAAATTTAGAGTTAAACTGAGGAGAAGGTAGGTAGCATAGTGGGAAAGTCTGGCTTTGTATAAATAAACCTGTCTTTATTAGGTGTGGACAGTAACTTTAACCCTTTGAATTCCTGCAGTAGTAAAATGAGGGTTATGACTGCCACCTTGTAGAGTTCCTTTGAGGATTAGAAAGAATATGTATTTATTGACATAGGCCCCAAATAAATGATTACTTCCTGTTTTTATCATCATCACCACTTCTTTCAGATGTTTCCATTTTACATTTTCTGTAAATTTGTTAGTCAAGAAATTGCATAACCCAATATATTAAGCAGCTTTAAGATAGAAATATAGAGTTTGATAGGTAACTTCAGGATATAAGGCTTTAAGATATGTTAAGTATTTATTATTTACATAAGCATGGGTTTCTTTCCTTTCTTGACTGGCTTTGAGTAAAGCCCTAAAAATATACCATGTAGAACTATTTTTCTGCTCCTTTTTGGCACACCCTGGGATATTGCAAAGAACCATGAGTTAAGTGGGAGAGAGAAGTGAATTTCAACTATAACTGCTCAAAATAGTTTTTTAGGATGGAAGGCAAAAGCCTCGCTATTTAGCCCAGGGCATGCTCATAAACAGAGAGGCACATCTGAATTAAAAGAATCTTAGGTTTGTACACTACAAGTAGAATCCACACAGCTGAAAGTTACTTTAGTCCCATTCTGCAAATTTTGGCCCAAAGTCCCAATAATGCTCAAATTTAGAACTTCCATTTTTATTACAGAAATAGGAGTATGGGAAGCAGTAGGGGATTACTTTAACTGATATGTGTAAGAGCTGTGTGCTGCTGCTGCTGCTAAGTCACGTCAGTCGTGTCCGACTCTGTGTGACCCCATGGACTGCAGCCTACCAGGCTCCTCCGTCCATGGGATTTTCTAGGCAAAGTACTGGAGTGGGGTGCCATTGTAAGTATTAACAGTTTTAGCTTAGGCTCCTGAAGTAGAATGAACATCCCCATAGGGGCTCATTATTAGAAGCTGAGTCTCTAAAATAATTATATTGAGATGCAGTTCTACATTATATTGACTCCCGTCCAATATGACTGGTGCTGGAACTCGACTGATTGAATTCTAAAAATTTGATGTCCAGAATGAGCATATAAAGAAGAGTCACACTGTTGGAAAAGAGGGAAAAGTATTTTAGCTGTTTTGAGAGTCCTAGTAATTAGTGCAGCCTTTCATCTTTCTTTTTCCCTCCCAGTGCTTAACTCTAAAACTCAGTTTGTGTATTGAGCATTTATTTATCAAGCATATATTAATTGTCTACAACAAGCAAGGTACTATACTAGACTCTGAAGACAGCAAGATGGCTAGGATAGTGTCCCTGAACTCTGCAAACTTACCAAGTAACAAGTATGATGAAGACTGTTATATCACACTATTCCTCTGCTCATGCTTGGCTTGAAAGTGTTCATTGCTCAGTTATGTTCGACTCTACATCTTGAAGATAACTTGAAAAAAAGCTGCATGATATGGCCTTTGCTTTAGGCCTTTAACAGTCTAACTAGAGTTACATATATGAAAGAATGTAGCACAATCCATAATTAGGAATAAAGTGTACAGTATAGAGAATGTTCTGTCAGGAGGCCAAAGGATCTCTGTTGACCATTCAGGCAAGAGTCATGGGAAAAGATGAACCTGAACTTAGGAGAATTTTTAAGAGTTGAAGAAGAGGAAAGATATTGTAAGAGAGATGACTATAGAATAAATAACAAGAGATAATTTGGAAGAAAATCTGACCAAAACTGGTGGTATATTGAATTTGAATGAGTGATTGGAAGAGCATGGAGTCGAGAGAGAAGAGTTGAAAATTGAAACAAAAGTTTTAATTTCACTGATTGGAGACAGATGATATCACTGATGTAATGGACATCTAAGAAAAGAAAACAGGTTAATAGGAAGAAATGGGACACTAAATAAAATATTTTTCTTTAGATTTTTAGTCCTGTTTTTGGAGTTGACAAGCATGTTTACTTGGGTTTAATGCAGAAATGAATAGGGGTCCTCATTACAGTCATATCCGCTTAGTTGGGAATGCCAGTTAATTGCCAGAATTGTGTCAACACAGCACCGGCCTAAAGTAGAGAATCATATTGAGTTTCTAGCACATTCATTAGAGCCCTTATTTTTATGTTTTTCAACCGAAAGCTAGACTGAGTGAGAGCTGGGTGGTTTTTCTTCTCCTCTTCAGATTGGGCAGTTTGGTGCTGGGGCAGCTGTGGATGATTTGGGGACGAGATGCAGCAGCAGTGCCCGTGCTGTACCCAGTGCTTTTCGTAAACAAAGATGTTGGAGGACCAGGCACTTGAACTCTCCGTGGTTCCTTTATCATTTATTCTAAACTATCCAAGTACAGAGGATTAAATTGTCAGAAATGATTAGTGTTATTACCATGCTAATTGAATTAATAGTCATGAAGTTGCTCAACTTATAATTCAAAATAAAAATCACTCAGTATGTATAGCAACTAGAATCTAGCTGACACTATTTCTGCATTAAGATCATCTATGATGAGATGTTAGGCAACAAAACCTTCAAACTGATTTATTTTGTTCACTGTCTCTGCTTTTATCTGCAGCTCTGGGAAATGTCCGTGCAAAGTGGGTGTCACCGGTTCTGCATGTGACAGATGCCAAGATGGGCATTACGACTTTAATGAGAAGGGCTGCTCGCCCTGCCAGTGCAACAATCGGTCTGCCAGTTGTGATGCCCTCACAGGTACACACTTTCCTTACTTTTTTATGTAATCAGTCCATTGTTCTTTTCATTTTGAAGTCCTTCTTCTCTGAGTTAATTCTTCCCAAAGAGTTTGTAAGGATCTTTCTCTTCTAAGTAGGATGTAATAGGTCATAGCAAGCCAAACTTCCTCATATAAATTTCAAAAATCATATTGGTTGGCAATCCACGGAAGCAATGAAAACTATATGAACCAAAATTCCCGAAAGGGTAGAACTCTTCTTAAGTAAGCTGATACTCACCAGCCACTTTCCTTCCAAGGGACATTTGCCGATTCTGGGCACAGACTAAGGAGTGGGCTTGGTCCAAGTAAAAGGATTCTTCTTGAGGAAAGATACAAGAAGAACTTTTGGCAGTTATTTGGGGCTTCCATTATGAATTGGAAACTGCTGCTGCTAAGTCACTTCAGTCGTGTCCGACTCTGTGTGACCCCATAGACGGCAGCCCACCAGGCTCCCCTGTCCCTGGGATTCTCCAGGCAAGAACACTGGAGTGGGTTGCCATTTCCTTCTCCAATGCATGAAAGTAAAAAGTGAAAGTGAAGTCGCTCAGTTGTGTCCGACTCTTCGCCACCCCATGGACTGCAGCCCACCAGGCTCCTCCCTCCATGGGATTTTCCAGGCAAGAGGACTGGAGTGGGGTGCCATCGCCTTCTCTGAATTGGAAACTAGAGGAGCCCTAAACACAAGGCCAGTTTTCCCACAGGACGTTAAATGACTGCGCAGGAGATGGAAGGCTGGCTCAAAAGGTAGAAAGAAATTTCTCAGTCTTATGGTGCTTAGGAGACAAAATCTTTTTAGAAAGAAAGGGCCTGCGACAACATATGGCCATCTCTCTGAAAACATTGCCAGATTCAAAAGGTAGATTCTGTGGGATTTAGGCTCACATCCATTACTCACATTCTAGATCTATTGCAGTCTTTCATGGCTGAGGAGACACCTGCTGGGTTCTCAATCAAAAGCCTTAGAAGGCTGTGACCAAGAAGTAGTGATAAGCCATCGGTGAACTGCCTCATACTAAAATTGCCATTCATCCTCAACCTGTCTCAACTTCTGACTGAATTGGGGTGACCCTCTCATTACATCTGCCTAACAGAGGGAAATAGATGGGGAAACAGTGGAAACAGTGTCAGACTTTATTTTTGGGGGCTCCAAAATCACTGCAGATGGTGACTGCAGCCATGAAATTAAAAGACGCTTACTCCTTGGAAGGAAAGTTATTGCCAACCTAGATAGCATATTGAAAAGCAGAGACATTACTTTGCCAAGAAAGGTTCGTCTAGTCAAGGCTATGGTTTTTCCTGTGGTCATGTATGGATGTGAGAGTTGGACTGTGAAGAAGGCTGAGTGCCGAAGAATTGATGCTTTTGAACTGTGGTGTTGGAGAAGACTCTTGAGAGTCCCTTGGACTGCAAGGAGATCCAACCAGTCCATTCTGAAGGAGATCAGCCCTGGGATTTCTTTGGAGGGAACGATGCTGAAGCTGAAACTCCAGTACTTTGGCCACCTCATGCGAAGAGCTGATTCACTGGAAAGACTCTGATGCTGGGAGGGATTGAGGGCAGGAGAAGAAGGGGACACCAGAGGATGAGATGGCTGGATGGCATCACTGACTCGATGGACTTGAGTCTGGGTGAACTCCAGGAGTTTGTGATGGATAGGGAGGCCTGGCGTGCTGCAGTTCATGGGGTCGCAAAGAGTCGGACATGACTGAGCGACTGAACTGAACTGAACAGAGGGAAGAGGAGTAATCTGTGGTTCTTTTGTACACTGCGTCTGGCAACTAAAACAGAGGGCATTCTGAGGTAGGAAAATGTGGCCAGTAATAAAGAGAAAAGCAAGGGAAGCAGATCCACAGATGACCCAGGTATTAGAGTTATCCTAAAGTGAATTTAAAATAGCTAAAGTTAATATTTTAAGAAAATAGAGGAGAAAACAGACAAAATAGGTGAAAATAGGCAAAATCTCAAGAGATTTGGAGTAAAAAAAATAATCAAAAGAACAATCTAGAATTGAAAAATACAACATCTGAAGTTAATACCTCATTGCATGGACTTAATAGCAGTCTACAGTATATACTGTGAAGACAAAGTTATATACTATTGTATACAGTGAAGACAAGGTTAGTAGATTCAAATACAGTTCAGTTTGAAATATCCAAACTGCAGCATAGAGAGAAAAAATGCAAAGGAAAGAGCAGAGCAGAAAAGACATGTGGGATACAGCCAGAAGGTCTCACATAAGTGTACTTGAAGGCTCAGAAAGAAAGGAGAGAGATACTGGGACAGAAGCAAATATCTAAAAAGATAATGGCCAAGAGTTTTCCAAATTAATGAAAGAGACCAACTCACAGATTCAAACAACTCAGCAAACCCTAGGCAGTACAGGAACAAAGAAAACCATATCTAGGCAAACTTAGTTAAACTGTTAAAAACTAGAGACAATTAACTTCTCTGGTCTTCAGTTCTTATTCTTTCCTAAATCTTATTTCCTAAACCTTTCTAAGAAATCTTTCCTAAATATTCCTAATCTTATTCTTTCCTAAATGTAAGGATTAGAGATACTTCCTTGGAAATCATTTTTCCCCCCAACAACAAAAATCAGAACATACTAGTCTGATAAGTAACAAGTGTTTTTATGAAATTAAGGTAGCAGAATATTTGAACAGAAAGTACTCTGGAAAAAAAATCTGTGTTGAAATCTTATTCTTCATTCTAATCCTCTAGTCTTCAGTTCAGTTCAGTTCAGTCGCTCAGCTGTGTCCGACTCTTTGCGACCCCATGAACCGCAGCACACCAGGCCTCCCTGTCCCTCACCAACTCCTGGAGTCCACCCAAACCCATGTCCATTGAGTCAGTGATGCCGTCCAACCATCTCATCCTCTGTTGTCCCCTTCTCCTCCTGCCCTCAATCTTTCCCAGCATCAGGGTATTTTCAAATGAGTCAGCTCTCTGCATCAGGTGGCCAAAGTATTGGAGTTTCAACTTCAACATCAGTCCCTGCAATGAACACCCAGGACTGATCTCCTTTAGCATAGACTGGTTGGATCTCCTTGCAGTCCAAGGGACTCTCGAGAGTCTTCTCCAACACCACAGTTCAAAAGCATCAATTCTTCGGCGCTCAGATTTCTTTATAGTCCAACTCTCACATCCATACATGACCACTGGAAAAACCATAGCCTTGACTGTGTTGAAATCTTATTCTTCATTCTAATCCTCTAGTCTAAGGAGAAACAAATTGATTTAGAAGGAACTGTGTTATTTTTTTCAATTACACGATCCAGTCCCTGCCTACTTGCCAGTTCTGTCTTGTGCTGTTCTTTTTCTTTACTGTTCGTGATCCAGTCACACTGGCTTCTATTTCTAAACTATGTTATGTTCCCCTGTCACAAATCTCTGGCACATAATCTCTCCTCTGCCTGGAATGGTCTTTCTACTATACTTGTACCCCCACTCCTGGCCGCTTTGCCTTGTTAAACCATGTCCTTCCTTCAGGCCTTCAGCTCAATGTTACTTTGACTAGAAAGCAGTCTATGCTCCAAGCTAAATGACAGTTTCCCAACTATACACTCTCATATACATGTATTTTTTCATAGCACATATCACAGTTTGTAATAATACCTTTTATTTGTGGTTGAGTCATATATGATTTGTTCACTACATTGTAAGTTTCACACTAGTTTTGTTCACCATTTTACACATTTAGCTTGGAAATTAGTCCACAGTAAGTATTTACTAGCTTTTTGTTGGATGAATGACCAAATGAATGGGAGAACTTACAGAGGAAAGATGAGTTCCAGTCCTGGATGACGGAAGCGCCTCATCATGTTGCGTAGGTTTAAGTCGCTCCCCGGTTCATCTGTGGCACCAGGCAGCAGTCTCCACTGCTGGTTCTCACTTGTGAGTGTCCTCATGGCGGTGGGGTGGCTCTCTCAAATGTCATGTAAATCCCAACCTGTTTTTGGTCAGGAGATAATTTAAGGCAAAAGAAGTCCTTTTCATGGTTATGATTTCTAAAGGCTAGTATTAAGAAATAAATGATTTCTCTGGAAGTATAATAAAAGTTGACTCTAACATGAGAGAGTATAGATACTCCATATGACACTGTCAGCTTAATACAAAATCAGTCTTTGCTTTTGTCTCAAATTTTGAAGACTCCCCTCCTCCCCCAACAGTGTCCTGGTACATAAGATTGCCCTCTGGTGGCCACTTACTGCATTTTCACAGGCCTTACTCCCCCCACGCCCCTCATCTCACCTATACCTTATATTTTAGATTGAATTAGATTTTTAAAGTAACCTTTTTGTGATAAAATATATTGAGAAAAATATTTTAGAAAGCAATGTGTATCAGAAGTCTTAAAAGTACTTCCCTGATGAAGTAGTTCTTTTTCCCAAAATCAATTCTAAGGAAATAATTCAAAATTCATAAAAAGCTTTATGTTCAAAGATGCTCACCACAGTGGCAGTTATAACTCTAAGACATTAGACAACTTTACTTCTAACAGCAGAAAATGAAGTAAATCAAGTTATCTAGGCAATACACTATAAGAGCACAGAAAATGAAATCTTGACTTACCTTGGACTCATTACTTAGTCTTTTCACTTAGGAATTTGGTATTATAGCAGTAACTGCCTAATGCTATGTTATGAAGATTCAGTGCAATATGTTTATCCAGAGCCTGGCTCATTACAAGCAACAATAAATAGGCTTCCCAGGTGGCTCAGTGGTGAAGAATCTGCTTGTGATTCAGGAGACTCGGGTTCAGTCCCTGGGTTGGAAAGATCCCCTGGAGAAGGAAATGGCAACACACTCAGTATTCTTGCCTGGAGAATCCCATGGACAGGGGAGCCTGGTGGGCCACAGTCCCTAGGGTCCCAGAGAGTCGGACACCAACATGGGAGAGAGAACGAAGCAGGACAATTACATGTGCCTGTATTTAGCCTGTCTAAGAAGCAAAACCCGAAACTTCTCTATATAAAAGAGAGATTCAGGGGAAAGTATTCAAGATCTTAATAACAGATTTCTTCGGTGATTTTTTTTTTCTTCTTTATGTTCTCCTGTATTTTTATAGATTTTCTTTCTTCAACACATATTTCCCTTAAAATGGAGGTAGGTGGACTGTTATTTTTGAGCTAAAATTTTATGTTCACATGGGCTTCCCTTGTGGCTCAGCTGGTAGAGAATCCTCCTGCAATATGGGAGACCTGGGTTCGATGCCTGGGGTGGGAAGATCCCCTGGAGAAGGGAAAGGCTACCCACTCCAATATTCTGGCCTGGAGAATTCCATGGACTGCACGGGGTTGCAAAGAGTCAGACACGACTGAGCGACTTTCACTTCGCTGTGTTCACATAGCGTGTACTTCTTTGTGAGGATTTAAGGTGCCTTCGTGCATTCATAGTGTCACATGGTGAATACCTTGCCCTCAGCAGCTTGACGGACTTGCCCACTCCTTCCTCACTCAGTGACTTTCTTCACTTTAGGATATCACCCATTTCCCCCTTTTTTTCATGATCAGTTCTACTAGATCTTTGCAGCTATAAGCCCTGGAGTGTCTGAGGTTTGTCTTGACACGTTTGTCTTCTGCATTTATACTTTTCCCAGCATGATCTCATTCAGTCCTTTGAATTTAAGTGCCATCTGCAAATGTTCTGATAACCAGATTTACATTTCTCCCTTGGTTGCTACACTCCGAGCTATAACAGTGCCCTTGACATCTTCACTTGAGCTCTCCATGTGGCACTGTAGCCCTGACACATCCAAAACAGCTCTTTATTTTACTCTATAAGCTAAGCCTACTTTGCCCCTAGTGTTCTTCATTTGGTGACTGGCACCACACGAGTCATATTTGCTTTTCCTTTTTGTAAATATCCGGGGCTTCCCAGGTGGCACTAGTGATAATAAAAAACCTATTTACCAATGCTGGAGACATAAGAGATGTGGGTTCAATCTCTTGAGTCAGGAAGATCCCCCAAAGGAGGGCATGGCAACCCACTTCAGTATTCTTGCCTGGAGAATGGACAGAGGCGCCTGGAGAGCTTCAGTCCATGGGATCGCAAAGCAGTGAACATGACCTGAGTGGCTCAGCACGTGTGCATGTGTTGTAAATATCCAGTCCGTCAGCGAGTTCTGCTCAGCCTGCCATTCAGCGTGACCTTCATTGCCATCCTCCTTGTCTAAGCAACTGTCACCTCTCGGAACTGTTTTCACCGTCTCTCATCTGATCATTCTGCCCCTTTTCTTGTCCCGATCCTCTGAGCCCCTCTCTACCACAGTCCAGTCTCCACATAACAACCAGAATGATCTTTTAAAAATGTAAAACCGGATCATGTCATTCCCATGCTCAAACCCTCCAAAGGCTTCCCATCCCTCTTCGAATAAAATTCAAACTGCCTCCCATAACTAGGTTTTCTTGGCCTCTGGCTTTATTTCGGACCTTATGGTGATTCTGTTATCCGCTGCCTTGTTTCCTTAGGCTGTCCTTCTTTCTGTTTAATAGGATAAAGTTTGCCTTCTGCTCAGTAGAGAAGATTAGGCATTTTTAAAAAAAAATAGCGAAGTAACTTGCTGCATTTCTGATAGGTTATATGTGAACTAGAGATAGTGAAATAAAGAAAGAAAATGCTTTTTACAGGTGGTGATTTATGTTTCCA
Organism: Bubalus kerabau; assembly: GCF_029407905.1. Lineage (NCBI taxonomy): Eukaryota > Metazoa > Chordata > Mammalia > Artiodactyla > Bovidae > Bubalus > Bubalus kerabau. The sequence goes on along the minus strand of NC_073627.1, from coordinate 179,787,389 downwards.
AAACTTTGTTACTGAGTTTGGTTGGAAAGGAATCCTACATTCTTTCCTTTGACCAGTTATTTTCTTGGTCACCCCCACCAGACTTTTTTGATGCTTAGCCAAGGAGCATGAGATCATCTTCAGGAAACACTCGTTCCTTTTTTTGTTTTTTGTTTTTTTGCTCCTTTGGCCATCTTTCAGCAAAGAAAATGTGAATTTTAGGACAGTATTGTTATATTTTGGAGGTTCCAGGCAAAGCATAATGAACAAAGTTACACTCCAGCTAATTCTCATAGCATATCATTTATCATAATCAAAAGATTCTCAGGTTTCTGGTTTTACAAGGAATTTAGGTCTCATCCGGTTCAACTTTCCTAATTTATAGATGAGGAATTTGAAGCTTAAAGAGAAAACACTATATCCTATGGAGCAGTTTTTCACCCTCTGAAATATTTACATATATTAAATCATTGGGCAGGGAGTTATTATTCCATTTTACAGATTAAAAAAGTGAAACTCAGAGAAGCTATTTGCTGAAGGTCACTCAGAGAAGCTTCCCTGGTAGCTCAGCTGGTAAAGAATCCACCTGCACTGCAGGAGACCCTGGTTCAATACCTGGGTCGAGAAGACCCCCTGGTGAAGGCTACCCACTCCAGTATTCTTGAGCTTCCCTGGTGGCTCAGCTGGTAAAGAATCCGCCTGCAATGCAGAAGACCTGGGTTCGATCCCTGGGTTGGGAAGATTCCCTGGAGAAGGAAACAGCTACCCACTCCAGGATTCTGGCCTGGAGAATCCCATGGACTGTATAGTCCATTGTGTCACAAAGAGTTGGACACGACTGAGCAACTTTCAGTTTCACTCAGAGAAGCTATTTGTTGAAGAGGTTCAGCTGAGAATAGAACTCATATCTGACATTAAATACATGATAATGATAAACACATATCATTTTTCTTATGCTATGTTGCCTCCCAAAGAGGATTTGTAAGATGGTAGAAAAGCAGATTCATATTATTAGTTCCTACTGTAAATGGATTTTAAAGTTATTTTTATTTTTATTATAAAAAATCAGTCTTTAATTTTGTACATGAAATGCTTTTTAAGTTGCATGCTGAAGTCTTTGACTGTGTGGATCACAACAAACTTCTTCAAGAGATGGGAAAATTCTTCAAGAGATGGGAATACCAGACCACCTTACCTGTCTCCTGAGAAATCTGTATGCAGGTCAAGAAGCAACAGTTAGAACCGGACATGGAACAACAGACTGGTTCCAAATTGGGAAAGGCTGTACGTCAAGGCTGCTTATTTAACATATGCAGAGCACATCATGAAAATGCCAGGCTGGATGAAGCACAAGCTGGAATCAAAATTACCAGGAGAAATACCAGTAACCTCAGATATGCAGATGACACCACCCTTATGACAGAAAGTTAAGAGGAACTAAAGAGCTTTGATGAAAGTGAAAGAGGAGAGTGAAAAAGCTGGCCTACAACTCAGCATTCAAAAAATGAAGATCACGGCATCTGGTCCCATCACTTCATGGCAAATAGATGGGGAAACAATGGAAACAGTGAGAGACTTTATTTTCTTGGGCTCCAAAATCACTGCAGATGGTGACTGCAGCCATGAAATTAAAAGATGCTTGCTCCTTGGAAGAAAAGCTATGACCAACCTAGACAGTGTACTAAAAAGCAAAGACATTACTTTGTCAACAAAGGTCCGTCTAGTCAAGGCTATGGTTTTTCCAGTGGTCATGTATGGATGTGAGAGTTGGACCATAAAGAAAGCTGAGCGCCGAAGAATTGATGCTTTTGAACTGTGGTGTTGGAGAAGACTCTCGAGAGTCCCTTGGACTGCAAGGAGATCCAACCAGTCCATCCTAAAGGAAATCAGTCCTGAATATTCACTGGAAGGACTGATGGGGAAGCTGAAGCTCCAATACTTTGGACACCTGGTGTGAAGAACTGACTCACTGGAAAAGACCCTGATTTGCGGAAAGATTGAAGTCAGGAGGAAAAGGGGGCGACAGAGGATGAGATGGTTGGATGGCATCACCAACTTGATGTACTTGAGTTTGAGCAAGCTCTGGGAGTTGGTGATGGACAGGGAGGCCTGGCATACTGTAGTCCATGGGGTTGCAAAGAGTCGGACACAACTGAGTGACTGAATTGAACTCAGTTCTTGAAATATTTTACAGTATGCATGTGATATACTTTACAGTGTATTAATTTTATAATCAGAAAAATTTAAGATAGTAAAAATAATAGTGATAAATGCATAGTAGAAACAATTTGAAAGTTAAAGGGGAAAACACTTACCTGACAGATGCCCCTCATTTCTGTAGTGAGCATTCTGGTGTATTTATGTTTGGTCTGTCCGTATTAATCTTGTTTATTCTCTAGCTGTGTTCCAGGTGCATGTGATTTTTAAACAGTATAGAGTGATGAGTTTTCAAAAACCTGTGAATTCTATTGTTATACTTGTTTTCATCCTTACTTTTAAGATAACATACTCACCATGTAGAGTTATTTTTTTCTTATTGACTTCTCATTACAGCTTATGGCATAAAAAAATCAAAATTAAAAAATTTTCTGGAGAAAATGTAAAATGCTCTAAAATAAATGGTTTAGGAGAGTGAAACTGTATTGTGATAAGCAGAAAGACAGATGCTTGGGGTCTTTTCTAGAATAGTAGAAAGTCCCAAAATAAAAAGCATGTAGGTCCAATAACATTATAGGAGCAAAATCTTATATATACATAATTATTTCCATTGAACATTTTTAATATGGGGAGAGCAGGTAGACAGATTTTATACATAAAGCAAGTTTTGTATTTTCCAGCCTGCAGAACACTTTGACTTTTAACATTATTTTATTTTTACAACAAGAATGTACAGTTTCCTAGTATGTATTTTTCAGCTATTTTTATCATCACGAAGATACATAGCTAAAGAGGGATCAGGATATAATAGGATCTGGGAAGAAATCGGTACCTGAAGTGTTCATCACTATATGAGGATATACTACTTTGTTGCATATATGGAATATATCATTCGCAGTATCAGACCTTGAAAGTTATATGATTAAAAGTGACATTTACATGCAAATGTGATTTAAGGGTTAAGTGTTCTTATAAAAAAATTTTAAAATGTCTTTCTAAATAAGTTCATGAAGTTTCAAAGAACTTTGCTGTAATTAAGAGTTGAGAGTTGACATGTATGTTAATAATTGTATGTATATTAATCATTCTTTTAGTTTTTCAAATGTTATTCCAGTTGTCAGATCATTTTATTACACGATCTCATTCTGTCTCTTCTTTTTTGTAAATATTTCACTAGTGAGGAAGAGGAATCAAATAAAATTATTTATGATGGTTTTAGCATTGAACTGTAGTTAGCTTAGCATGTAAACGTTTTATTGTCTTCCTAGATTTCTATATAGACTTTACTCATTTCTGTGATAGTAGTTCTGAGTGTCTCTTTGAATGTAAATTATACTATATGGTTTCGTTCCTTTTGTAGACATTATGCTCCTTCAGTGCTCATCGAATGTCCTTTCTAATGGGACCAAAGGGTATTATTAAGACACAGAGAGCTTTGCTTGGCTCCTTCCTTTTCATTTCATTATTGTTTTCATTTTTATTTTAAATTTTAAAATATAAAGCCATATGGAGCATAATATGACAAATACTCATGTACCCACACCTAGAGAACTATTAACATTTTGGTATTTTGCTTAATAGAAAATTTCCAAATAGAGTTGGAGTCCTTCTCTTTGTTTTTCTTCCCTACTTTCATTTTCTTCCCTCCCTCTACAGAGATAAACAAAGCATAAAACTTGCCTATACCCTCTCAGTCTATGGTTAGTTTTTATTGTATTTGAATGTATCCCTCTGCCTAGAGTATTATGTACCCACTTGCTTAGTATTGTTTAGCATGGCTTTTAAATTTTTACTCCAGTCAGTGGATCAGGGGCCTTCCCTGGCAGTGCAGTGGTTGAGACTCCAGACTCGGGGCTCCCAGTGCGGGGGATGCAGATCTGACCCCGGGTTGGGGAGCGAAGATCCCACGTTCCTTGCAATTTGCCAAAAAAATTTTTATTTTTTAATTTTTTTTTGCAGAGGAATAAATGTTCATTGAGTTGAGAGGAAAAATCTCTGAACATAGAATTAATTACAAAGCATAAATCACTCTTTTAAATGAGGGTAATATGGATATTTTAGATAAACGCAACTAAGAAAACTCAAGACATAAGAAGGAATTGTGAGAAATAAAGATAGAATTAATATATACTATTTTCATATATTTAGGTCAAGGGAGGAGTGATTATACTTCATATGCTCTGAGGTTCTTCCTGTGGGGGGTAAAGTTATTGGTTAATTTTGGACTTAGGTTATTTTATACATTTTTATTTTATTATTTGTTTAAATTTATTTTAATTGGAGGCTAATTACTTTACAGTATCACAGTGGTTTTGCCATACATTGACATGAATCCACCACGGGTGTACATGTGGTCCCCATCCTGACCCTCCCTCCCCATCACATCCCTCAGGGTCATCCCAGTGCACCAGCCCTGAGCACCCTGTCTCATGCAAAGAACCTGGACTGAAAATCTATTTCACATATGATAATTTTTTAAATCAATTAATTTGTACAAAATTTCCCCCCCAAATTTTAAAAATCAATTAATTTGTACAAAATAATTAAACACTCCCTTTTTATGTATTATTCTGCAGTTTGCTTTTTTCCATGCGATATTTGTAGGATTTATGTGTATTCATACATATAGGCCTAGTTTACTTATTTAGCTACAGAACCCAACCAAGGAAATAACACAGTTTATCTATTCTTCTTTTAATAGATCTTTAGGTTGTTTTTTTTTTTTCTTTGCAAATTGTTGGCCTGCTTTCGGTATGTAGTCAATCAATCAACAAGGGCTTATCACAACTCTAGCCATGTACCCAACCTCTCCCTAAAGCGCTTACAGGCTCATAGGGACCGGAGCTGTAGGCCTGTTCAGTGCAGAAGTAAGATGGGAGAGAAACTGAACTCTGTGACCTGTGTTGGGTGACTTTTTCTGGTTTCCGCTTAAGGTTTTTTTGGTTTGTAGGTACATATAATTTATTTAAAGTTACCGTGCTTTTGCAGTAAATCTTTAACTTCTTAAAATGATTTGCTTCTTTTAGGTGCTTGTTTCAATTGCCAGGATAACAGCAAAGGGGATCACTGTGAAGAATGCACAGAAGGATTTTATCAGAGTCCTGATGGCTCGAAAGAATGTCTTCGCTGCCCTTGTTCAGCAGTGACATCTACAGGCAGTTGTATCATAAGTAAGGCCTTTCTCTAAATACTCGTTTTTAGAGGAAAAATCAGTGAGTCAGTGATCAGCAGGTAGAGAGTTCTAGATGCTGTAGATGAAAGGGAGTTATAAAAACAGTAAAGCTTTGCAGTAAATGCATTTGTGAAATGAGACGCAAAGGAGGGATGAGGAAGTTGTTGTTAAAACTGTATTTTATCCTGTCTTACGCGATTAAAGAGGAAGAAATAAAAGAATTACGAGTGCCTCTCCATCTCAATTACTCAGATTTTTTAGATGAGCATACTTCCTTTGTTCTCTACCTAAATAGGTTTTCTGGACAATTAATAAATAAGGTGTAAATTGTTACTTTGGATTCCATGTGTTTCTTAAGTTTGAGAGGAGATAATAGGCGGAGACTGTAAAAAGTTTTTTTGTATGTGTGGGGTGGGGCGGGGGGCGGGGTGCGGGGTTAGTAGCAGTTTTGCATTTTGAAGCAACTTGAAATTGTACTAAACCATGTTGGTGTTCTTGCTCTTTAGAGTTGGGTGAATGGGAACCTGAATGTGTGCAGTGTAAAGAGGGTTACACGGGCCAGAACTGCAACGACTGTAACCACGGCTACTATAGTTCTGACAGCATCTGTGTGGAGTGCCAGTGCCACGGCCACGTGGACCCAGTTCAGACTCCAAAGGTTTGTAAGCCCGAGAGCGGGGAGTGCATCAGCTGCCTCCACAACACCACTGGCTTTTGGTGTGAAAACTGCCTGGATGGTTACGATCGAGACCGCGAGGGAAATTGCATCACGAAAGGTAAAACTTCACCTAAGGGTGTAAATTTAATATCCTTACCTAGCAAGGAAAATGTCAGGACAGCTACTTTTAGCTTTGTAAAAGCTTCCAGTCCCACCAGGGAAGTGTTTTTGGGAAATAGATTTCGATAGAGATTTGCCCAAAGAGATTCCCTTCTATTCCTGCTGCTCTGCTGAGACTCCAGAGTCAACTCCAGAAGTTTGAGGACCATGATGAAGTCATTGCGGCGTTCTCACATCTTCTCTTCATCTGTTTTTATTTTAATAATTTAAAGTCCTGTCATTTCTTTTATCTTTTGCTTCCTGTATTCTCATCACTTCCAGGGATCATCAAAGATCTTTTTAAGTAGAAACCTACAACCTGACTAGAAGTTAGCTGAGAAATAAGAATTTATTCCAGCTTCTGTCCTAACTTTGAGCCTAAGTTTTCCCACCTGATGGAGGAAATAGTAAAAATATTCCTTCATTTTTGAAAGAAGAAAGTTACTCATGTGGCAAAATGTTTCTTACAGGGAAGTTCAGTAAGGGTTCAGATAAAAATTAATGATTGGAAATTCTGGATGAGTTGGGGATATTCAGACTTTCTTAGGTCATAGAGATCAGACCATGCTCTTCTATAAACTGTTCTTTGATATTCTGACAGAAGCCGAATCCTGGGCTGATACAGTTGCCCTGTGGCAAGAGTTAGTCCTCTACCATTTTCTTGCTATCCTTATTCTGCTGTGATCAAGGCTCAAACACTCAGATTGAACCCTATCCCTAGTCCAGAGAACCTGTCACTCAATTTTCTTTCCCACTGGAGGCATACGCCTTGTCCGTATTTAGCTGACCGGGCTGTGATGACCTTTCTTATTAGCTATTAGGGAATGTAAGACACGCCTCTTTTTAGGGTGGATTGATGTGCCCGGCTGTGGTGATGAATTGTGATGATAATAGGGATCATTTTATCGAGTGCCTAGTATGTGCCACGCACTATGGACATTAAACGTAATGATGTTCTATACTTTATTTAATCCTTCTCAAAGACTCTGTAAAATAGATACCGTTATTCCCATTTCATAGGTGAGGAATCTCAGTTTTAAGAAGATTGGCTCACTTATTTATTGCTACACAGTTCTACTTGATCCCAAAGCTTTTGGTATTTCTACTGAGCTATGCTGCATTAGAAGTACACAGTATAGTACCTTAGTTGTAAAATAACTATAATCTATTTAAAGGAAAAATCACTATGCTGGCAATGGCTGTTTTCTCTCTCAGCTGTTGTCAACTATGGCCATTTAAATTGTGGTTTTCAGAAGCAACTAGAAATGCAATTTTCCCTATTTTGTTTTTGCCCCCATTAAAGAGAATTTTACCTTTATGAAGTGCCATCAGACATGCTGAACTTATTTTAGTTCAAACAAGTATTAGCTATCCCTTTCACTTTTAACAAAGTGCTTTAGAAGTCACTAGGGACATACTAACTGCCTTCTCAGGAACTTGTATGGATCTATTCAAGAGCACAGGAGGACAGAGAACTCCAACGTTAGAATTTTCCCAAAGATTTTAGTATGGATATTATATACATTTTGGATAACAGCCATGGATGTAATAATCTAGTTTTCTAGGCCCTGATTCTTTCCACTATATTTCTTGAGAAATTATTTTTTAACTTGCATTACTTTAAAGCAGAGTATCATGTCAACATCCCATATCAACTTCCACTCCCATGTGTATTTCTTTTATTGTTTCTTAAAACAAGATATTTTGTCTTTTACATTTCATTCTCTGTTTTTATTTTCAGAAGTTATTGTTCCAACACCTGAAGGTTCTACCATTTTGGTTTCCAATGCCTCTTTGACCACATCAGTGCCCACCCCTGTTATAAATAGTACCTTTACCCCTACAACCCCGCAGACTATCTTTTCAGTAAGCTCTGCAGAAAACAGCACGTCGGCCTTAGCTGACGTATCATGGACCCAATTTAACATCATCATTCTGACAGTCATCATCATTGTGGTGGTGCTGCTGATGGGGTTTGTGGGGGCTGTGTATATGTACCGGGAGTACCAAAACCGGAAACTCAACGCCCCCTTTTGGACCATTGAGCTGAAAGAAGACAATATCAGTTTCAGCAGCTACCACGACAGCATTCCCAACGCAGATGTGTCAGGATTGTTGGAAGATGATGGCAATGAAGTGGCTCCCAACGGGCAGCTGACCCTGACGACCCCAATGCATAACTATAAAGCCTGAGGAGGAGCCAGAGCTGTTCTCCTGGACTTGAAGGCCACAGTGCTTACTAAGACAGCATCATTCTCTGCGCCACAGCCTGGGTAGAGTCGCTGAGATGAGAAAGCAAAGGCATATACTGCATCGGAAATTTTCAGGTACAAATGTGTAATGTACTTAGCCTGTTACTCCTAGTTTTCCCATGAAGATCTGAAGCAGTCACTGACAATGAGGACTTGAAGTAAAGTATATTTTTGTACCGAACCACATGGAAGGGTAGAAGGCTGGGCCTCTCAGTGCAGCCCCAGTCTGCTTTGACCTCCAAACAGATTCCTGGGGGAATGTTCACCATCAGTGGAAACAGGATGATGGATGTGGAGGGGGAAAGGACTGCCAGAAGACTTGATCTCCATTCTTGATAAAGGAAGGCCAGGAAGGATATTCATTTTACTGCACTAAAAGACATCCTTGAGGAAAAGCTGATATTTGGGCTGTGTCATAATACACAATCTTGATTGTTTCTATAATAGGGGCAGTGAAGTCCCAAGAAGATCTTTAGAAGGGTTTGATTTTTCTTTCCAGAGTTTTTGCTCAATAATAAGATTAAAGCACAGGATAAGCTTCTAATGGTAGAGAGAGGAAGGCAATGTCTGGGAAAGCATAAAGCTGATGATTCTCCTTAGGGCCTCAGTGTAAATGATAAATTGTTTAAAAATAAGGAATATTCCTGCCTCTAGAGAAATAAGGTGTATATAGTTAATGTAGAATATCTGGTCAGCATTGTATTTGTATCTATTTGTAAAAAAAAAAAATCATGTCTTATTTTATCATCTAGAATTTATTTGTATAGCAGTTAATGGCATTGTAAAAAGAAAATATGGGGTTAAAATACTGTAAAATAGATGGCAATATTGCTAGAGCTGGGACTCTGGTGAGCATCAGTGATTTTTAGTCCCTCTTTTGACATTGTTGAAATTTATAAGAGGTTGGATGTTTCTAATTTTTCCCTTTTTCAGTCTAAAAGTAGAGTTCTATCGTCTTTGACATCCTATAGATTCAAGCAATAGATTTTGAAGACAATGATTGTTAAGCTGGGACACAAGGCTGCATTCTCCAAACTAGTTAAGCTGGGACACAAGGCTGCATTCTCCAAACTACTCACCTATTTAGACATTAGCTTCTCTATATTTTACATAGATTAAAGTAGAACAAACACATGCTTATTAAAAAAATTTTTTTAAGTAACAATAGTCTTCCAAAGGAAGAAATGTTTTAGCTCCAAAAGAAAAGCCATCATATCACTTGGGATCCGCTGTGAAATATCATACCTGTGAAATATTTATATCCTCTCCCGCCCCCAAATACTCCTGCATTCGAATGTAGCCGGTCACTCAGATGCCACGGGGTGTGGGCCGCGTCCTGCAGTGCTGCAGTTCTTGTATCTTCCTGTCTGGCTGGAGGGTGGCTGTGGTTGAGAGGGTATAGTCAGGCATTGCATTTAGACGCAGTTTTTTCTTCGAGGCCATCTCTGCCTTTGCTCTCCTCTAATTATGATGTTGACAGACTGTGGATTAAGCAAAGCCAGGAAAAACAACCAGAAGTCAAATGCAGATATTTATTAGGAGGAAGAACAAACTGTCAAGTAGTTAGGAAAAAAAAAAAAGCAAAAATTACACCTACGAAACCCTGCCAAGCTGATCACCCTGCCTGACTTCTCCAGAGAAAAACCTGGAATTTGGTCATCCCTCTGCAGTTGGAGATGATGCTCCGGAGGATGTACAGGCAGATAATCTACTTCTAGTAATGGAGAGGCTCTGGATATCTGGCCGTTGCTCATGAAAGTAGAGATTACATTAAAATTAGATAATGTTTCTGTAGCCCTCTGCAGTTTGCAAGGCGTCTTTCTGTACCTGTGTCCTTTGTTCCTCACTGTGGGCCTTTGAGGAAGTAATTGTTGTTCCCAGTGATCGGTGAGGATAAATGTCGTGTTCAAGGCTACACCATATGTCATTAGGCTTGGAATCAGGACTCCTAACTCAGAAGCACTTGTTTTTTTCAGCTGTATGCTTGTGCAGAAATGACCCAGCTGCAGACATTGGAAGGCTGGGAGGAAGAATCCCATCTGTGAATGTTTCTGATTTTTGTAAATACAAGGTACAATCCAGGGCTATATAGCCACGAAGGACTTTGCAGAAAGAACATGGAGGATTACTCTCTGAAGCCAGTGTTGGTGATAAGAAAATAAAAATACAAGTCTGTGCTTCATAAAAGGAAACTGATCTTTCCAAGCAGGAAAAGAAAACCTGATTTCCCCAGCAGCTGCCACATATGCGTATAGAGACTGTTCCAAGGAATTGTGTAAAGTGACATATGCCTTTTTCCCAGATTATCACGCTGTCAAAGCCAGGGATTGAGGATAGTGGGAAATGAACGTTTGTTCAACAGAAGTTAACACAATAAAGAAAGAGTTTGTTGGGGTCTAAGAGCCAAAGCTGAACCAACAGTCCAGATTCTGGCTAGGTAGACATTCCTTGAAACAGACGTTAAAAGGAATTGCAAAAATCGAATCACAAAGAACGTTTACATATTTATGAACAGAGCCTAGGTCATGTTCTTAATTTATCCTGGTGGAAAAAAATTAAGCTCTTAAAATCTATTTTAAATAATATTCTTTAGTGTTCTGTGTTTCTGCTGGTGGAAGTAATTTTGCTCTAAAGTAGAAATCCATCATGAAGTGATCTATCACCAAAATCACACTAGGAAAGTGGCCTGAAATGCTTCGCACAGCAGTCATTCCGCTAGAAGTGTGATCCCCACGCGCCAGGGTCCCGTACGTCCTTTACAAAGACTAAGAGTGTCTCAGAAGTAGGGATGTGTTTATTTTCAAATGCGGTGAGACTAGTGTGAGTCTGATTGATGAATGATGGATACTGCTGTGGGTGCCATTTTCATCCTCACTGATTCGTTGCACTGAGCCCTGTGCATTTCTGACAGTCAGATGTCCTGGGTGGTGTTGAGAAGTGTGTCTGTCCTCCTTTACTTTCCCCTTCCGACTGCTGTCCTCTAGCTCCCGGAGGTGTCTTACTAATAGAATTCCTCTAGTTACAGAGAAAAATGGTGATAAAACTAAACCTCATGTATACTAAGGTCCTGTGGACTTAATGTGTTACTCTTAGGGAACCTGAATTTTAAGAGCGAACAGAGCTGACACGGAATGGGAGGAGAGAGGTTTTGGGGGGAGAGGATTTGTGGAAGCATCGCGTTGTATGTCTGTGCTCTCGCCCCAGGATTCCCAGGAGGCTTTGACCGTTAAAGCAGCACTCAGTGACCTGCAGCTCGCTGTGGCCAGCTGAGTGCCTGGAGGACGTGTAGCCCTTCTCGTGCTGCTCTGGAGCCAGAGAGCTGAAGCGACAGCCCTTCCTGCTGACAGCCCTAGTTTGGACCGCATTATTAAATCATTCACTTTGGTCCTGTCTTTCTTTGTAGGACATACGGTCAACATAGCACCTCTGATTATGAACATTCCCTGGTTCTTATATTTTGAGGTATGTGGGAAGGAGTTCAATTTATATATCACAAGGAAAGAAAGCTCCCACAAAAATTACCGAAAACTAAAAGGCAACCCAAGGTAACCCGTTAGAGCAAAGGAAGCATCTCTGGCCTCATTGACGAAGAGCCTTTGGTCTGTTATGATCGTCTCGGTAGGAGTTTGGGAGCTGAAGCGAGTTTGGTGTGTGCAGGGGAGTGACAGGAGGTTAGTGTAAGTTTTCCCTTCAACCTTGAGCCAGTGACTACGCCAAGGGAAGAAGCAGGAAGAGCACACTGGTTCACCTGAAGAAATCGAATGATACCACGTGAACTAAAAAGGTTACGTGTCAGAGTGTCAGTGGTCGGATGATGCTCTTTCAGAGGCCACCGGGAGCCGTCTGCAGTAACTGCAGCAGCGGCCCTGGAGCGTGAGAGCCTGAGGCGCCGGCCTGGGAGCCTGAGGCGCCAGCCTGGGAGCCGGCAGATTGAAAGCGCCTGCGTGCTAGGCAGGCACTCGGTGATCCGCTAAATGTCTGCCCAAGCAATTGGGACTGTTTCTGAAACATTAAAATCGTATTTATGTCACTAAAATTCTAACGCACATCTTAAAAACATGTCTCATACATATGCCGGACGAGGCTTCATGATGCATTTCTAAATTTGTGTATGATTTGAATATAAGAAAGAATTTATACAAGAGTGGTATTTAAAATTATTAAAAAATAAATGTATATAATTTGTACCTGTTGTAGATTTGCTGTTTTACTTTTTTATGTGGTCACAGTTGTTGGAAGTCTTTTAATATGTGTCACAGATCACTTACTTTCAAACTGCTTTGTGAAAATCTTTGTGTCCTGCGTTTATTGATCAAGCTTTCTGTTTTAAGAAGTTCCTTTAAAGAATGTTTTCCACTTAGGGGAAAAAAATGCCACACGAAGACTATTCCTCCTCTCAAAACACCCTGAAGCAAAAAGCATGTATTAACATATAATCTTGTTTAATACTCGTCCCCTATGAGATCCATTGGACTTCCCTGGTAGCTCAGATGTTAAAGCGTCTGCCTACAATGAGGGAGACTGGGTTCAGTTCCTGGGTCCGGAAGATCCTCTGGAGAAGGAAATGGCAAAGCACTCCAGTACTCTTGCCTGGAAAATTCCATGGACAGAGGAGCGTGGTAGGCTACAGTCCATGGGGTCGCAAAGAGTCAAACACGACTGAGTAACGTCACTTTCTTTCTTTCTTTCTATGAGATCCATTGGGCATCCCTCATGGCTCAGTTGGCAAAGAATCCGCCTGCAGTGCAGGAGACCCCAGTTCAATTCCTGGGTTGAGAAGAACCACTGGAGAAAGGATAGGCTACCCACTCTACTATTCTTGGGTTTCCCTTGTGGCTCAGCTGCTAAAGAATCCGCCTGCCATGTGAGGGACCTGGATTCAATCCCTGGGTTGGGAACATCCCCTGGAGAAGGGAAAGGCTATGCACCCTATTCTGGCCTGGAGAATTCCATGGACTGTATAGTCCATGGGATCACAAAGAGTCAGACATGACTGAGCGACTTTAACTTCGCTTCAATCTCTGCTCCAGTTAAGGAAGAGTCTTAACCCTTCCTTATGCTCACTACCAACCGTATTAAAATAATGTATAATTTCCTGTATTTGCCAGGTTATATGATGTCTTTTTCCCTTTGCTGGTACTGTCTCTTCTATCTATAACGTCCTGGAAAATGTTTATTCATTCTTTGCAACTGCTTGATAAAAGAGGATTGATAAGTCCTTAACATATACCCCCGTTGGCCTAAAGAAGAATTCTCCTATTGCACATATTTTATTAACAATACTTGTTATGTTGTGTCTTCCTTGGTAAACTGCAACCCTTGAAGCCAGGAGCACGTGCTCTTTCGCCTCTCGTATCTGGCACAGTGCTGGCATGCTGTGGGTACTCAGTAAATGGTGGTTTAAAACAAAAAGTACTTGACAGGTGCAGTAGTTGATCTGAACTTATTTGGTGAAGCAGTATAAGAAATTTTGTATTCAGTGGGTAAGACAGTAAGTCTTATTTAATAGAGATGTCAGCATACACGATTCAGAGGGTCTGAGAAACCCTTGAAATTGTGAACACGAGTGTGCAATGCTTACTTGTGAACAGAAACAGTGTGTATGTGCTTTTTTTTTTTTTCCTGGAGAAAAGGTCCATACTCTTAACCATAGTCTCTAGAGGATCTATGGTCCCAAAAAGATTGATGGCTCCTAGGATGCGGATTCCTTTCTATATTTCAGCCATAATCCTCTCGCTCATTGAATGTAAATCAGTTCAGCCTTGATTCAAGGAATCCACTTCCAGAAATCCCTCATAAGAAAATGACCTAAAAAGCAGAAATTTTTGTGTGGAAAAAAAAATCTTACCCCGAGTTGTATATAAAGTTTAAAAAGTGGAGACGAACTTTAGATGTTCAACCGTAGACATGGCTTAGTGCATACACTGTTAAATTGACATTTGGTCATTAAGAATAAGGAAGAATGATTAGAAACAGAATTAAAACAGAATAAAAAATAGAATATTTTGAAAATGTGCATGCAATTCTACTCCTGGTATATACCAGGTAAGTTTAGAGAAACTTACCTATGTGTACCAGGACCCACGTTTCAAACTCTTCATTGCAGCATCATTTGTCATAGCAAAATAACTGGAAACATCCCAATTGCCTATCAGTAGAAGGACGGATTAATTGTGGCCTATCCATATACTTGGGAGAAGGCAATGGCACCCCACTCCAGTACTCTTGCCTGGAGGGTCCCATGGACAGAGGAGCCTGGTGGGCTGCAGTCCATGGGTCGCTAAGAGTCAGACATGACTGAGCGACGTCACTTTCACTTTCCGCTTTCACGCATTGGAGAAGGAAATGGCAACCCACTCCAGTGTTCTTGCCTGGAGAATCCCAGGGACGGGGGAGCCTGGTGGGCTGCAGTCCATGGGGTCGCACAGAGTCGGACATGACTGAAGCGACTCAGCAGCAGCAGCAGCAGCAGCAGCATCCATATACTTTGAATAGAATTTTATACAATGGTCAAAAATGAATGAAAGAGTCGGACATGACTGAGTAACTGAACTGAACTGATCCATATACTTTGAATAGAATTTTATACGGTGGTCAAAAATGAATGAATTACAGCTATCTACATCAATATGGATGAGTCTCAAGACATAATGTCAAGCAAAAAAAGCTAGGCATAGAATACATACAATATGATTTCTTATATGTAATGACCAAAAATGGAAAATGTAATATATTGTTTAAAAAGAAAGACATTATACAGGAAAACTATAAAGAAACAGGAATGATGAGTACATGAGTATAAAGATAATGATGATGGATATCATTACATTATCTGTTCAATTTGAGGGCTGGGACTGTCTTCATTTTTTAATGCCATTGCCAAGCACAGTCCTGGCACCAGAAAGTGCTCAACAAACGTGAGTGAATGAGTGAATGATGGACTCTGCTATACTGCGGTGCTTACACTGGTAAATACAGTAAAGGCGTGTAAGAACTGCAAAGAAGGCTTTAAAGTGAAGCAGGTCTAAACCGGAAACCAAATAGACTGCGATTTGGGGCGGCACCAAGCCACTTGTAAACAGGATGTTTCTGAGTGACGCTGGGAATGAACAGCGCAGAACCCCCTCCAGTGGAGCGGGGCCGGTGAAGCTCACTCCGCACTGCACGGAAGTCCTGCCCACAGACAGGGCTGTGCACCTCACACATGCGCGACTGGGCAGGAAGCAAACTTAGTCTGCTATGTGGATGCTTTTGGCATCCTCCCCTTTCTGCCTTTGTTTTCAGAAGCTTGCAGAACCGAGAGGCTGTATCTCAGCTTTTTAATTCCCCCCAAATATTTCCCAAATGAGCCATTGTTATCTCTAATCACCATGGCCAGGGGATTCTCCAGGAGAGGCTACTTCTGGCAAGAGATGAGATTCTTCCAGACAAGGATAGGGACATTAATGATCGTCTGTGTAGATTCTGTTTTACTTGAGGTAATAATTTGGGGGCAGTTAGGCAACTTGTGTAGACTCCAATGGGCCATGAATCCCCAAAGGAATTGTCTGAAATGGAGAGGGCTTTGTATTCCAGAGCAAGGATCAGAGTTTGGTTAACAGTTATGTTTTGAATTTGCTCCAGTTAAAATGGAAAGGAAGCAGATATATTAACAGGTATTGGTCCCGGGTAAAGAATGAGCTTCATTTACTTATAATTTGTACCTCACCTTTTTATATTAAAAGACAGAGATCATTAAGCCACCAATTAAGGATGAAAGGACCAGTTTAGTATATCAAAGAGGAGGAGGAGGTACACTAGCGAAGTTAGGCTAAGACTACATTAGCAACTATGCCAAAGCCTCTGACTGTGTGGATCACAATAAACTGTGGAAAATTCTGAGAGAGATGGGAATACCAGACCACCTGATCTGCCTCTTGAGAAACCTGTATGCAGGTCAGGAAGCAACAGTTAGAACTGGACATGGAACAACAGACTGGTTCCAAATAGGAAAAGGAGTATGTCAAGGCTGTATATTGTCACCCTGCTTATTTAACTTATATGCAGAGTACATCATGAGAAACGCTCGGCTGGAAGAAGCACAAGCTGGAATCAAGATTGCTGGGAGAAATATCAATAACCTCAGATATGCAGATGACACCACCCTTATGACAGAAAGGGAAGAACTAAAAAGCCTCTTGATGAAAGTGAAAGTGGAGAGTGAAAAAGTTGGCTTGAAGCTCAACATTCAGAAAACGAAGATCATGGCATCTGGTCCCATCACTTCATGGCAAATAGATGGGGAAACTGTCAGACTTTATTTTTCTGGGCTCCAAAGTCACTGCAGATGGTGATTGCAGCCATGAAATTAAAAGATGCTTACTCCTTGGAAGGAAAGTTATGACTAACCTAGACAGCATATTAAAAATCAGAGACATTACTTTGTCAACAAAGGTCCATCTAGTCAAGGCTATGGTTTTTCCAATAGTCATGTATGGATGTGAGAGTTGGACTATAAAGAAAGCCGAGAGCAGAAGAATTGATGCTTTTGAACTGTGGTGTTGGAGAAGACTCTTGAGAGTCCCTTGGACTGCAAGGAGATCCAACCAGTCCATTCTAAAGGAGATCAGTCCTGGGTGTTCATTGGAAGGACTGATGTTGAAGCTGAAACTCCAGTACTTTGGCCACCTGATGCCAAGAGCTGACTCATTTGAAAAGACCCTGATGCCGAGAAAGATCGAAGGCAGGAGGAGAAGGGGACCACAGAGGATGAGATGGCTGGATGGCATCACTGACTCAATGGACATGAGTTTGGGTGGACTCCGGGAGTTGGTGATGGACAGGGAGGCCCGGTGTGCTGCAGTCCATGGGGTCTCAAAGAGTCGGACATGACTGAGCAACTGAACTGAACTGAACTGAACATTAGCAACTGACACCTAATTTAGCTTACTTTCCCAGCAACCAACGACATAGATTACTTGTTGTTCAGTCGCTCAGTCATGTCCGACTCTTTGCGACCCCATGGACTGCAGCATGCCAGGTTTCTCTGTCCTCCACTGTCTCCTGGCGCTTGCTCAAATTCATGTCCATTAAATCAGTGATGCTATCAACTGTCTCATTTTCTGCCACCCCCTTCTCCTCCCACCCTCAATCTTCTGCAGCATCAGGGTCCTTTCCAATGAGTTGGCTCTTCGCATCAGGTGGCCCAAGTATTGGAGCTTCACCTTCAGCATTAGACCTTCCAGTGAATATTCAGGATTGATTTCCTTCTCCATGTACCAACTCTCACATCTGTACATGACTACATAGCTTTGACTATACAGACAGATTACTTAGCTATTACTAATGAATGGATACATCTTGGAACATCAACAGAAAAGCTCTTTAACGATACAAAAAGCAAATGAAAAGCTCTTTAACGATACAAAGAGCATCAGCTTTGGAAGAAGAGAGGATTCCAGTGCAGGCTCCAGTGTAGTGCCTTGGGCAGGTTAACAGAGGGCCCCTAGTCCTTCTGTCCTCCCTGTAGAAGAGCAATGATGCTGAGCCCTTAGAGCGCACTGAGGACGCATGGGAAGCACCCCAGCGCGTGCCACGTCTGTAGTGAATGCTGGGTCCTGTCCTCTCTCCCTTTTATTTAGAAGGCCTTCAATTAAGGCATTACCCACTCCCCCAAAATGCAGTGTTCTTCTTTCACCGTTGAGTAGTACTAGGTGGCTTATTCTCTGAACAGAAAACCAACCCATAGACCAGTATTGGAGGAAGGCCACTCCTAGGTTTTAGGTATCTTTGGAATGAAAGGAGATACTTCTCTGAGCTGAATCGCTGCTGTTTCTGTGCTGTGGTGGGTGACCCGGGACCAGGGGGCCATCCACAGGGGGCTGGAGCAGGCAGCGTGGCATCTTGCAGCATTCCTGTGCTTCAAGGGGGATTCATGGAGTCGGTATGTTTGCCTGCGGGAAAGAGATGGGAAGTGAGTGCTGGGGAGTGGGGAGAGTTCAGGCCTTGGAGTCTGCTCCTAACAGGCTGTAATCTGTGCTCTGATTTTACACAGTGAACCAGGGCAGGCCATGGATCCCACCAGTTCTCAATATTTCCATCGATACATCCTAGAGATTGAGTTAAATGGTTTCTGTGAGAGCCTTTTTTCACTCCTCTATTCTGTTAGGTAGAGAAAAAAGTGTTTGGGACAAGATCACTAATTCTGATAAAGATTTATAATTCATTCTTTCACCAACATTTATTAAACACCTATTATTTGCCATGCACTATAAGAGATCTTTAAAATCCCCCTTCTCCGGAGGATCTTCCCAGCCCAGAGATTGAGCCCTGGTCTCCTGCATTGCAGAGTAGTCGGACAAAAAAAGAAGAAGAATCTAAATTGGAAAGGAAGAAGTAAAATTGTCACCATCTGCAGATGACATGATGTTTTACATAGAAAATTCTAAAGATACCACCAAAAACCTACTGGAGCTCATCAGTGAGTTCAGTAAAGTTGCAAGATACAAAATAAATACACAGAGACCCCTTGCACTTTCTGTACAGTAAGAGTGAGCTGTCAGAGAAATTAAGAAAACAAGCCCATTTACAGCCACACCAAAAAGAGTAAAGTACGCCGGAATGAGTCTAAATATGGGGGAAAATACCTGTATTCAGAAAACTATAAGACCCCCTGGAGTAGGGAATGGCAGCCCACTCCAGTATTCTTGCCTGGAGAATCCCAGGGATGGAGGAGCCTGGCGGCTACAGTCCACGGGATCGCAAGGAGCCGGACACGACTGAGCGACTAAGTGCATGTAATAGACCTTAGGGTATAGAATTAAAAGTTCCCATTTTCAAAGGAGGCCAGGCACAAAAAGTGTACATACTGTAATGCCTGGTACATGAAGCTCTAGAAAAGGCAAATCTTTAATGCTAGAAAGCACACCATGGTTTCCTACATGAAAAAACAAACTTATGGTCTCCTTAGGGAGAGAGAGGGGGAGGGCCAAATTAGGAGTATGGGATTAACACATTCAGACTGAATATAGAAAATAGATAAGCCGCAAGGACCTACTGAATGGCACAGGGACTTACACCCAGTATCTTGTAGCAACCTATAAAGGGATATAATCTGAGAAACAAAACAAAAGTGAATCACTCTGTTGTACACCTGAAACTGTAAGTCGACTGTACTTCAAAAAAAAGATAAAAATTTAAAGATTAAATTCTTCATTCCCATAACCACATCACCAGGGTTCAATAGCCACACATGGCCTGTGGCTGCTCCGTTGGACAGTGCTAATTCAGAACATTTCCATCGTCTGAGTTCTTTTTCAGAGCACTGTTCTGTATCTTGGTTGTGGTGGTGGTTACCTGGGCATATACATTTGCCAAAGCAGGTCAGAATGTATACTTAAATCATCTGTGTTACTGTATGTAGATATATCTCGGTGAAATTGATGGACAGGGAGGTCTGGTGTGCTGCGGTTCATGGGGTCGCAAAGAGTCGGACACGACTGAGCGACTGAACTGAACTGAAAACTGATGTAAAATAACATCCTGTTCTCAAGGAGCTCAGTCTAATTGAGGAGACAGGCAAGTTAGTGGATGAGTATAGAGCTGTGTTAGTGCCATAAGTAAGACCAGGTACCCTGGAAGTTCAGAGGCGCGGCAACTATAGAGAAGGTGGCCCAGAGCATTCTCTTAAACTGTGGGTGGGGAAACTGGGAATTGGGCCGAGAAGGGGAAGGAGAGGGATTCTAGGTTCTTCAGAAGCACTAGCACACCGAGTTCCTTTGGGAGTTAGGAAAAGATGCCCCTTCTTTGCAGTGGACTCAGCGTGGGAAGTGGAGCCCCCAGCCTGGCAGGCAGAGCGTGGGCTGGGCTTCAAGTCTCTGCCCGTCCTTGGCTGGGCGTCCTCAACAGGGCGCCCGCTGTGCAGTCAAGGGGAGAGGCATATGCAGGGACACAGGTCCTTCACATTCATCCCTTTGAGGAATCGGGTCCTACAGCCCTTCCTTGTGGTCCTCCTTCATAGGTCCTGCCTGTTCTCTTATTAGGAATTCACCACATTTAAGGGAGAAGCGACGTGTACCACCCCATCCTGCAAATCGTGATCAAGACATTGAGATTCTTTTAATCTGCAAAATGTCCGGAAGATTGATTAGCTCAGTTTCCCATCTTTGCCTACAGCTGTTGCTGTTTTACATATTCACGTGTGCAGCTGGGAAGAATGCTTGGAAGCTCTCCCTGGTACCTTAGGACAGTTTTCCCAGAAGTCTTTGACTCGCTTATAGTCAGACTCTGGCTTTGGCTGCATGGGGATCTGGCCATGGTACTGAGCATGATCAATTTAGGCAGGGAGATCTTGATTTGAGATGCCTTCTGTAAGTTACACACACACACACACACACACACACACACACACACACACACACATCAGGAGCACCAGCTTTTGGCAACTAGAAAACTTGAGGTCCAAGTTTCTTCCTCTGTGACTAGCTTACCGTGTGACCTGGGAAAAATGAGTTCTTGTCTCTTGGGACTCAGTTTCCTTATTCATAAAGGACAGCAAACTTGTTAGAATTATGAGACAGCATCAAGGAAACTGACATGGGCTTGGTAAATGGTGCTGCATCAAACAGCGGTCTTCTTTTATTTCTGGCAAGTGCCGGTTTCTCCTCTGCCTTTGCAGGGCACACATCTTGCTTATAAAACACCCTTACCTCTACCTCTCAGTCCGAATGACTCATCTGTTCTCTCTGTGCTCCTAGAATCTTACTCTTATTAATCTTATACCAACGAAGTATTCAAGATGTTTTATTTTGGTTTATAATACTTATCTGCATTTTAACCAGCTTAGTGACTGCAGAGATAACAGCAATTCAGTGAAAGGCACAGTGGCATGGTTTCCAAAAGCCTGGGCTGTAGAATAAAATCTGGGTTCAGCTCCCAGCTCCACCACTTGGCTGCTGAGTGACCAGACAAACCCCTCTCCTTTCTAAGCCTCAGTTGTGTCAGCTGTAAACTGGAGCATAATCGGTCCCTGTTTCACGTGGTTACTGCGAGGATTGAACGTAAAGTTTTAACATAGTGCCTGGCAAAGAGCTCAATGCATGTTAATCATGCATTGGTGTTAATCAATGGTGATTAACATTCATCATTTATGGAAGGGTAGAGCTGAGGGGAGCCTCAACGTTTAATGCACTGAATTTACAGATGAGAAAAGAAGCCCAGAGAGGTGCATTGGCAGATCTAAGGCCATATGATGCTGGTATGTGTTACCCTCTGGAGCCCAATAATCGACATGCTATCCCCTCGATACTGAGTGTTTCTCACCCCTCTCCCCATCTGGAGGAGAAAATCAACTGGAGTTAATTTGACAGACTGGCACTGAGCACAGCGCACAGCGTGGGGCCAGACATCCGTCCTGGAGGACAGCACTGGTGAGGGACCCAGCATCCTGTGGGGAGACGGGGGGCACTGACCGGGGACTGGTCAAGGACTGCCGCTGGCGAGGGCTGGCTGGGAAGAGAGCTGTGAGCAAGGGGGCAGGTCACGGGCCAGGAGTACTGCGGACCTGGGGACCAGACAGACCTGGGTTCGAATCTTGGCACGCCTCTGTGTTCAAAGGGCGACCTGGTCAAATCTAGGACAATTTGTGTAACAGAAGAAATAACGACGGTGATATGTTCTAACCCACAAGGTAAAACAAAGATCCACGAGTCCATCCTGATTTAAAGAAACAAACTGGATAAATGCGGGAGGAGAGAAAGCTCTCCCTCACAGTGGAACTCCAACGAGTAAAGAGAGAAGGGATGATGAAAACGCGACGGCATCGATGGGCGAAGCATGCTGTGAGATTCTCGGTAAGAATTATCAATGGGCGCTGAAATAAGCGGGTGAAAACCTGATGAAAAATGGGGTATTTATGTAGCTTCAAATACCACCATGATTTTTATTAATTTTAAAAAATAGCAATTTTATCACAGAGAATCCTCACAGACATCACCTTACTCAAGAAAACAGAGTTAACAGCACCAACTGAAGGGACATATTAACATCATCTACCTCCTGGGCTTCCCAGGCGGTGCAGTAAAGAATCCATCTTTACTGGTGCAGATGATAAAGAATCCATCTGCCAATGCAGAAGATGCAGGAAATGCAAGCTCAACCCTGGGTCGGGAAGACCCCCTGGAGAAGGAAATGGCAACCCACTCCAGTATTTTTGCTGGGAAAATCCCATGGACAGAGGAGCCTGATGGGCTACAGTCCGTGGAGTCGTAAAGAGTCGGACACAACTGAGCGACTGAGAACACGCACTCGCCTCCTGGTACCCGAGGAAGGCACAGCATCACTTGTGTGGCACTTTTGCTGAAAGTGCACGGCCTCAATGTTATCATGAGGAAACACCACATGAGCCCAGATCACTAGCAGGAACTTTCCTCAAGTGTCAACATCATGAAAGACATGGACAGAGCAACATGGAATCCTGGATGGCTCCTGGGCCAAAAAAATGGCATTCATGGGAAAACTGATTAAATGTAAATAAAGTCTGTGGTGAATCATATCATATCAATGTAATTTCTTTTTTTTGACAATTGTGTTATGGTTAGGTAAAATATTAGTGTTTTAAGAAGCTGGGTGAAGGTTATATAAGTAAATCTCTGTACTTGTTTTGCAACTTTTTCTAAGATTGAAATTATTTCTAAATGAAAAGCTAAGAAAGAGAGAGAGAAAGGAAGAAAGTGTGGCTGTTGGCAACTCTCTTCCCTTCCCTGAGCCTTACTTTCCTAACCTGAAGAGCAAGACAGCATCCTAATCTTCTTCACAGTGTTGCAAGGATAAAAGGAAACAGAGCAAAGTAGCCGTGTGCGTGAACTGACGCTGTGAAACTTATTTTCACTGCTAGTGATGGCAGTGCCTGTGTCTTGAGGGCTCACCCTAATGAGAAACATCTGGCTGCAAGCGACTTCCTCCCAGCCATTCGATATGGCCTTGCCCAAGGAAATAATAATGCCAGCTTTGTGGCCGGGTGGCTGTCGTCAAGGAGATGGCGCCAGATAGCCCAAACAGCTGGTGCTAGTGACGTCACCTCCAGGCTTGGCAGAAAGAAAGGCCATGGTGAGACAGAGACGGGGCAAAGGGCTTCGTCCCTGACCATGAAAACAGGAAAAACAACTTTCCAAATAGTCCATCTTTTGTGCAATTGATTCTATTTTCAGTTTCCAGGTTCACTACCTCTTTAGCACACAAGCCAGGGATATGGCCATTTGCTGAACAGGCAGGAGATTCATCATAAGGAGAACCCCTCCGGCTCTTTCTTCTTTAGCGTTTCCAACGTATCTAACGTAACCGTGTCAGCTCAGCTGGCCTGTCCCATTTTACACACAGGAAAATCAAGGAGGAGCCAGAGAAAGAGACCCAGGTCCCAGGATAAGTTGCACAACCTTCCAGAGTCAGGATCCCGGCACCTAGACTTCCGGTCCTGAGTTGCCCACATCTAGATTCATCTCGGGGCCACCTGGAAGCAGGTGTCTAGGTTGTAGAGTCTGGTGGACATATCTCTGAAATACTACTGTCTAAATGTAGACCTCACCTCTCAGTCCCAAATTCTAAAGTGGAGAGAAGCAAATCGAGGGGACAGGCTTCCTGAAACCATTAGAGCCTTCAGGAAGGGTCAGAGGGACCTGGGCTCAAGTCCCAGCTTTACCACTTACCAGCAGGGAGACCTCAAGAAGGTTATTTTTATGTCTTTCAGCCTCAGTCTTCCCATGTGTAAGTGAAACGGGGATAACAGTAGCACCGTATCCGGAGGGTGGTTGTGTTGGATGCAGTAGCGTTTGTGATGTCCCTAGCACAAGTGTCGTGTAAGCAGCACCAAAATGTACACAACCCCTGCCTTCTTTCCCTTCTCAAGAGCTTTCATCTGCTGCATGGAAAGTTAGTCCCTTCATTCGGGAAGTAATGATTTGTAACTCAGCCCTCCACACCGGAACAGAGCTGGCTGTGCATTAGAAGCTTTGAAATCAACACAAAGAAATCTCCTCTAGATCTGTGAGGTCTTGAGACAGCCATCCAGTCCAATCCTCCCATTTAACAGCTGTAGGAACTGAGGCCCAGAAGAGGAGCGGTCTGCCGAAGATCACAGGGAGTCAGTGGCGGAATCACGGCAGGAATCCTGACACCCCAGCTTCCCTGCTTTTGGACATGCTCATCTTATTGAACTGTTGGTTCCAGGGAATCGAGGACTGCCCCTTCCCTGCGTGCCCACTGGTTCCTGCCCACTCTCTTTCAGGCTGTTATTTTATTGCTGATTCTGGAGGTGGGTGAAGATCTGGGGATGGGAGAGGGACAGGGGCAGTGATCTGTCGCCTTCACTAAGGGGTGTGTGTGTGTGTGAGAGAGAGACAGTTGGTGGGGGCTGTGGGAGGGAGAGAGATGGGATTACCATTGACTAGGTAGTAAAGGAATCTGAGGTCATCTCCAGATTGTTACAAAAACCTTGCGGGATAAGATGCAAACTATTGTATATAGAATGGATAAACAACAAGGTCCTCCCATATAGCACTGGGGACTATTCAATATCCTGTGATAAACCATATGGAAAAGAATCTGAGAAAGAATATTATAAGCGCACGCGCGCGCACACACACACACACACACACACACACACACACACACAAACACGCATGCTCAGCTGTGTCCAACTCTTTGTGACTCCAGGCTCCTCTGTCCCTGGAATTTTCCAGGCAAGAATACTGGAGTGGGTTTCCATGTCCTCCTCCAGGGCATCTTCCCGACCCTGGGATTGAACCGTGTCTCTTGTGTCTCCTGCATTCGCAGATGGATTCTTGACCACTGGACCACCAGGGAAGCCCATATACATACATACATATATATATATAGTGTTTGACTCTTTGTGATCCCATAGACGACAGCCCACCCGGCTCTCCCATCCCTGGGATTCTCCAGGCAAGAATACTGGAGTGGGTTGCCATTTCCTTCTCCAAAGCATGAAAGTGAAAAGTGAAAGTGAAGTCTCTCATTCGTGTCCGACTCCTAGCGATCCCATGGACTGCAGCCTACCAGGCTCCTCCATCCATGGGACCTTCCCGGCAGGAGTACTGGAGTGAGTTGCTATTGCCTTCTCTCTCTCTCTCATATATAGGCTTCCCTGGTAGCTTAGATGGTAAAGAATCCACCTGCAATGCAGGAGACCTGGGTTCGATCCCTGGGTTGGGAAGACCCCCTGGAGAAGGGGACAGATACACACATACATACATATATTCAACTGAATCACTTTGCTGTACAACAGAAACTAACACAGCATTCTAAGTCAATGATACTTCAATAAAATAACTTGAAGAAACCTCACAGGATAATATTAGCCCCATTTTCCATATTGAGTGAACTATTCATCAACATATATATTTAAACCCCTGCTGGGTGGCAGGCAAAGTGCTGGGTGTTGGAGATACAGCCCTGAACAATTCTGAACAGTCTCTGCTCTCACAGAACTTCGAGTCTAGTGCCGAAGACATAAAAAAAAATTATATACAGAAGTATGGAATTGCAAAATGTGGTAAGTGCCACAAAGGGGAAAAAAATAGATTGCTAAGAATACATAAAGGGTTTGATGTAGATCAGAGTATTAAAGAGGCCTCTTTTGGAAAGAATGAGGAAACTGAGGCTGAAGGAGGATGGGTACATCTACCCAGTTATTCATCTTTTCAAGTTATTTTTACCCGGCTCTCTGAACTCTCCTGACAGTCTGCAGAGGAGGGTAGGAACACCAAGATGAGGAGAAGGTTGCTTTCACAGGTCAAGCTCTGCCAAAATGATCTAGTGATTGCTGTGTGCTTTAAGAAAGGCGGCCAGGGCTAGCAGAGAGCTCGGATATACTGATAGTCCGCAGGATCCACGGGATCTGTCCTGTCCACAGCCTTCCGGTGCATGGGGTTAGGCGAGTCTTTCCCCTCATTTCGCCTCAGTATAGTGATCCCAGGTGCATAATTCGAGCCCTACAGGTAATAAAAGTTCACTAAGTGAGAGGCTGGAGAGGGAGTGTCCCTGACCACTAGGCTTATAGGGATGCGCTTATCTATTTCAAACCAAGTGTGCAAATTACTCGAGTTGGGAATATGTAGGTAGGATTTTTCTAAAGCGAGTCCCGCAACCGATTAACGGAGTTTCAGTTCAAGACGGAAGCCTTTGGAATGCCCAGACCCTCAGGTTCGGAGTATACACTTGATTAGGAGTTATGCGGATCCCAAGAAGTTGGTGCTGAATTCCCATCTCCCGCTTAAATTAACGGCCCAAATCTGGTTCAGCCCTCAACAAAGATGGCACCTGCGCTAGCCTCGGCCCGCGTGCCCTCACTAAAAATGGCAGCCCACCTCTCTTTCCTTTGGTCTTTCTGGTACAAGTGCAGGCGCTCTGCCCTTAGTTAAGATGGCGTCCCGCCAGCGCTTCCCTGCCCGGTCTCCTGTCCAGTCCGGTTGGCTTCACCGCGCGCGCTTCGGCGACCCCGCCTCGTTTCCGTAGGAAGAGGCTCCGGGAAAGATGGCGGCCGCTGCGGTTTGAATTCCAGCGGCGCCGCCGGAGTCCGAACAAGAGCTGGGTTGGAGGGGGCGGGGACCTGGGGAGCCGGGCGGGTCGCGATCCCGTGGGGGAAGCAGTGGCGCCGTCGCTAGACACCAGCGCCACCACCTCCTTTGTGTCCACGATGGACTCGGTGTTGGAAGAAGACGTCACCCTCCCCGGGACGCGTAGCGGCTGCAGGTGCGGCCCGGGCTTTGTGGGTTCGCGGTAACCGGGCCGGGGTTCCCACGGATGGGGGTTCGCTCCATCCGAGACTCGAGGTTTGCTCCTGATGGGGTTTGAGGGTTCCTGACGTGGGGAGTGTGTGAGATGGATTTCTTCGGGGGCGATCTCTTTGGGGACCCGCCCACTGATAACTGAGTGTAGGTGGTTGAGGGTCCCTACCTGCATCGCCCCCTTGTCTCGTTTTGGGACATACTTTGAAGAGGAGATGAGGGACAAGTAAGGGGTTCTCTGAAAGAGAGGGAGATGGAACGTCTTGGAGTGTGCAGTTAGTGAGGGCTGGTTGAGGGACGGGGACCTTGAGGGTACTTGATGCCTCTTTGTGGTTTGGGGGTTTGCTTTCCTTGTCGGGAGTGTAGTTGGTCTGTCCAGACTTTGCTTATGATTCACATAGTGGCCACCAAGACTCAGGCCATGGGGTGCAGTGGTTAAGAACCTCGGCTGGAGTTGAACAGAACAGATTCAAGTCCAGTTCTTTAACTAACTAGCTGTGTGACTTGGATGAAATGACTTAATCTACTTTCCCATCTGTTAAATGGGGCTGGTAGTAATATCCACCCAACAGAGTTGGGGTGAGGATTAGATGAGAAGATGCTTGCCCAGCAATTTGCTTGGCAGGTGTAGTGCCTGGCGTATTGCTGCTGCTGCTAAGTCGCTTCAGTCGTGTCCGACTCTGTGCGACCCCATAGACGGCAGCTCACCAGGCTCCCCTGGTCCCTGGGATTCTCCAGGCAAGAATACTGGAGCGGGTTGCCATTTCCTTCTCCAATGCATGAAAGTGAAAAGTGAAAGTGAAGTTGCTCAGTCGTGTCCGACTCTTAGTGACTCCATGGTCTGCAGCCTACCAGGCTCCTCCGTCCGTGGGATTTTCCAGGCAAGAGTACTGGAGTGGGGTGCCATTGCCTCCTCCGGCCTGGCATATTATCAGTGCTTTAAAAATGATTTGGTCCCGCCATTATCACCACCACCATCGTTGTGGTCATCAACGACAGTAGTACAAATTGGGGGATAATGGCCGAATGAACCTGTCCCAAGAGGCAGTTGGAGTCCACTGCCGGTGGGTTGGGGTCTCTCTTGGGAGGAAGGCCTGAAAAGGTCCCGCACTGCTATGGAGTTGGGCCCCTTTGCTTGTCCTGGGCTCCCGGTTGGGGAGAGGGTAGAAGGACTCAGAGGACAGCCCAGAGAATCTGTGGCATTTGTCCAGTTCTGCCAGGAACATGCTGCCTCTTTTGGTCAACAGATCCTAGCTGAAAGGGTGACATGTTATTTGTTGTGTGCATATCTGGATGCTTTTAAGAGTCAAATGGACACAATTCCTGAACAGCAGACATAAACAGGTCCTATCTTGGCCAAACCTGGACAAATGGTTGCTCTGTTTATTGAGAGCCTAACAGAGAAACCATTTATATGGATGACAGAGGATGAGATGGTTGGATGGTATCATCGACTCAATGAACATGAGTGTGAGCAAACTCTGGGAGGTGGCGAAGGAATGGGAAGCCTGGTGTGCTGCAGTCCATGGGGTCCTGAAGAGTCGGACCTGACTTAGCGACTGAACAATTTTATCAGACACAGAGTAAGGCCCTTTGAAGCTCCTGCTAGTTGAATCCAGAGGTGATTTGTCATGTTCCTTTCTCATCGTCTTTCTGCCACTGCCTGGGTGTATTGTGGGTTTCCCTGGTAGCTCAGTCGGTAAGTGGTATATCACCCCTCACCTGGATTGTCCTGGTTGCCTTCACACCTCTGATAGCCTTTTATACTACAGCTCAAAAGCGCATTTTAAAAGTACAAATCTGATCATCACAGTCTGCCACTTTATATGTTTAATGCCTTTCACTGCCATTAAGGTAAAGTCTGCTATTACTCAGGGCTTCCCAGGTGGCTCAGTAGCAAAGAATCTGCCGGCCAATGCAGGAGACTCAAGAGCTATGGGTTTGATCCCTGGGTGGGGAAGATCTCCTGGAGTAGGAAATGGTTAACGCACTCTAGTTTTCTTGCCTATGAAAATTCCATGGACAGAGGAGCCTGGAGGCCTGCAGTCCACAGGGTTGCAAAGAGTCAGGCACATCACTCTCTCAGGCAGCTTTTCACATCTCAGTACCAGTTTTGGAACCTTGTTCAGTTGCTCAGTTGTGTCCTACTCTTTGAGACCCCGTGGACTGCAGCACACCAAGCTTCCCTGTCCATCACCACCTCCTGGAGCTTGCTCAAACTCATGTCCAGTGAGTCGGTGATGAAATCCAACCATCTCGTCCTCTGTTGTCCCCTTCTCCTCCTGCCCTCAGTCTTTCCCAGCATCAGGGTCTTTTCCGATGAGTTGGCTCTTTGCATCAGGTGGCCAAAGTATTGGAGCTTCAGCCTAGACCTAGCTGGGTTTCCATCCCAATTCTGACACTTAACAATCATGTGACCTTGGGCAAGTCACCCTCTGTGAGCCTCAGTTTTCATCATCTGTAAAATGGATGAGTCTAAAATAGTTTAGCCCAATGTCTGACCCAGGATAGCAACTGAACAAAACATCAAATATTTTCCTTGCACTCCTTTCCCTGCCTTTGCTGGTAACCCTGGTGCTGCATACATTCCTGAGCTAATCTCTTACCTGCTTAAGACTCTCCCTGGCTCCCTTCTGCCCTCAGGATCAAGTTCTTTAATGTGGCTTCTGAGCTCCTTTGTACTGTGGCCCCATCCACCTCACTAGGCTCCTGTCTTCCCTCTCCCTTCCCTGTCTCCTCTCCAAGCCTGTCACCCCGCTGGCTGCCAAACTGTTATGAATGATCTGCCTTGTTCTTTCTGCTGCTGGGCCTGGGTGCTTGCTGTGCCTGCCGCCTGAATTGCCCTCTCTCTTCTGCTTTGCTGCCTTATTTTTCACGTCTCGGTTTAGATGTCACTGCTAGGAATCCTTCACTGACATCCCCTCTCCCCACCTGGGCCCTCTATTCTCCTTTAGTCCCCCATCACTGATGTATTCATAGCCCTTATTGACATCACTGAATTTTCTCTTTTTTTGACTACATCATGCCAGATCTTAGTTCACTGGCCAAAGATCAAACCCAAGTCCCCTGCAGTGGAAGCTCGGAGTCTTAACCACCGGACTGCCAGGGAAGTCCCATGACTTCACTGAATTTTATCGACTAATGCAGTCCAATCAGTATATAATTTGAGCCATGTATGTAATTTAAAGTTTTCTAATAGCCACATTAAAAGCATAAAAAGCAACCGCTGAAATTAATGTTAATAATGTTTATTTAACCTAATATTTCCATATATTATCATTCTAACTTGTAAACAAATAAATATCAGTGAGCTATTTTGCTTTCTATCTGATCCTACTGAGTCTCTGAAGCCCGGGATGTGTTTCACAGTTACCGCCCTTCTCGATTTAGAGGAGCCGCGCCTCAGGCCGCAGCTGCTGTGTGCACTGGCCGCCGCAGGCGCAGCTGTCCACTTGTCTTTCCCCAGACTCGACTCTGACCTGCGTGAGAACAGGGGCTGCATCGTGACCATCTTTGTGATGCCGCCTCCTAACGTGGTCTCTGGTCATGGTAGGGGCTCAGTACCTGTCTGTTAATTCCCTGAATGAACAGTGGTCCGGTGAGGTGACGATTTTATTCACTTTTTCCAGGTGAGGACACTGAGGTTCAGAGAGGTGAAGTGAGCACCCCGAGATCCCACCAAAAAGTATGTGATCAAGCCAGGATTTAAAATCCAGCTACATATTCCAAAGCCTGGCTCTTGGTGCCCTATCCTGCCTTCCAGCTAGTTCTCTGAACCGATTCTGAGAGGATTCTGGGAGGATTTTGTGGACCTGCTGTGGGCTGGAACTGGCCCTCAAAGAGTCAGCTTCTCCATCAGGTGGTCCGAGTGGAGGAGAGAAACCCCTGGAACATGAGGAATCTTTTTACGCTGATATGGATACTCTCCTGCTTGGTAATCTCCAGGCCCCGGTTGTAGAGACTGAACTGAAGTCCGATTGTCCTCGGCCTTCTGTTGCGTTAGGGCAGTGTGCCCTCTCGAGGCTTGATCACCGGTGGGTGCCCCAGGAGCTCCGGCTCTGTGAGGTTTAGGCCTGGATCCTGGTCCCTGAGGCCCCTTCATTAGGTCCCACCCGATGGTGTCGAAAGGACTGGCTTTGTACGCAGGACGCCTGCGTCAGAATCCTGCCTCAGCGGGGTACTAGCCATGTTGCTGGAGTTTTTCACATAACTCTCTTAATCCTTAATTTCTCTTCAGTGACAGTTTCTGTTTTGTTGGGTGACTTTGTGGATGAAGCAAAGTTGTATGTTTTAAGCACCTAGAACCGATGGGGGAGTACGTTCAGTGTCGGCTGGTTTTTGTTGAGCTATTACCGTGTTGTACCGTTTTCTGGACAAAGTCCTCTGTGCCCACTCCCCCGGGTTCACCCCTTCGGTTTCATGCCCAGGATTCTGCCTCTGCCTGTGAGTTTCCGAAGGCCTGGCTCAGGCCTGCTCATCTGTGGGTTCCTTAAGCATATGGCCATTGAGTGCCTCCTGCCTGGTTAGGGGCAGACCAAAAAAAATGTCTCCTGTAAGTTTGTACACAGTTTGTACTTTCTTAGGCAAAGGATACCTTCGTGGATTTTGTAGAAGGAGATTGAGAAAGAGGATGGCGGGATGAAATTTCTGGTGAAGGCTTGAAAGCTTGATCCAAGGCCGACCTCGGACTAGAGGTACCCCTGGGCTGTGAGGTTTGGGGAGACGCTCCCGGTCGCCAGGGTTAGCTCAGCAAGGGCAGGGAGCTGTGTGTGGCTTTTTCCCGATTGGATCTTTAGAAAGAACGATGTCTGGTACATAGTATAGGCTCAGCAGTTATTTGTTGAATGAATCAATTTTGTTCAATCTCTATTTGAAAAGATAAATACCGTGAATATAGGCTCCCTATTTTGTAGTGAAATGCTGCTTTATAATCACTGCGTGAAAAAGTGCACAGCAGAGTGTAAATGGTACAACTTGTTGGAACACAGTTTGGCATTAAAAATGTGCCTTGTGTTTTTTTAACAGCTTTACTGAAATGTGATTTATATGCCATAAAGTTTACCCATTTGAAATATACTATTCAGTGTTTTTTTTCCCAGTATATCTACAGAGTTGTGCAATCATCACCATAATCTTAATTTTAGAACATTTTCATCATCCAAAAAAACCCTGTGCCCATTAGCATTTACTTCCAGTCTTAGCTTGGGCTGCTGTAACAAAAAACTGTAGACTAGGTAACTTACTGACTACCTGCGTGCATGCTCAGTGGTGTCCAACTCTTCACACCCCCATGGACTGCAGCCCGCCAGGCTTCTCTGTCCTTGGAGTTTTCCAGGCAAGAGTACTGGAGTGGGTTGCCATTTTCTACGCCAGGGGATCTTCCTGACCCAGGGATTGAAGCCATGTCTCCTGCGCCTCCTGCTTGGCAGACGGATTCTTTACCACTAGCACCACCTGGGAAGCCCATTATTGACAACAGAAATTGGTTTCTCACAGTTCCTGCGTCTGCAAGTCTGAGGTCAGGGTGCCAGTGTGGTCAGGTTCTGGTGAGGACCTCCTTCTCACTGTACCCTCACATGGTGGAGAGCAAAGAGAGGAGGCAGGAGCTCTGGAAACGCTTAAAGGCGCCAGTGCCATTCCTGAGGGCTCCGCCGTCTCCAGCGCATCTGGTCTTAATCACCTCCCCAAGGCTCACCTCCTAATACATCCCGCAGGTGGGGGCTGGGTTTTATCACATGAATTCCAGGGGGCTCGTTCAGTCTACCACACTCCCCGTTTCCACTCCCTGCCCCCTTCCTGCACCCTGCTGCTGCTGCTTAGTCACATCAGTCGTGTCCGACTCTGTGCGACCCCATAGACGGCAGCCCACCAGGCTCCCCCGGCCCTGGGATTCTCCAGGCGAGAACACCTAGGCAACCACAATCTACTCTTTGTCTATTGGTTTGCCTGTTCTGGCAATGAGACACTACAATATGTGGACTCTTGTGAGATCCCTCTGTGTTGTAGCCTGTGTTAGTACTTCATTCCTCTCTGTGACTGAGTATTCTGTTATAAACATGTACCCGTTTTTGTTTGTTCATTGGTTGCTGATATTTAGGTTGTTTCTGCTTTTCTGGCTCTTTTGCTATATAAACATTTATGTGTGTACAAGTTTTTGTGTGGACATAAATTTTCATTTCTCTGGGAGTAGGGTTGCTAAGTCGTGTGGTCTCTGTGTATTTAGCATTTGGAGGAACTGCTCAGCTCTTTTCCACAGTGGCGGCACCATCTCACACTCAGCATCCTACGCTGTGTGAGGACCCTCATTTCTCCATTGCCTTGTCGGCACGTATCACTGTCTGGCTTCTATTGTAGCCATCCTGTGGGATGTGGCATGGCATCTCACTGCGGTACTGATTTGCATTTCCCTAACAGCTGACCACGTGGGACATTTTTTCATGTGCTTGTTAGCCACTTGTATATTTTCAAATCCTTTGCCCATTGAAAAAATGTAAATGTATTTAGATACGGCAATTCCACTTGTTATCTATCGAAAAATCCTCCTGCTTGTGGACAATGAGACCCATATAAGGAGATACAGCATTGTTTGTGAAAGGAACAATTTGGAAAGAAATTGAGTTTCCTACACGGTACCTGGTAAATAGACATCCTTTTGAGAGGTCTCTTTCAGACTGTGACCCGTGTCAACTTGTGAAATTCGATTTAGTAGGTTGGAACCAGAATTAAGCAAAAAAGAAGAAAGGAACAGAACAGGAGGCACTTGAAGAATGAAGGCTAATGTGTTTCCTTCTATTGGTTGGGGTCAGTGAAGTTTGAAAAACGCTGCTGTAGAATGCTCTGCAGGAGTTAAGAACGCTGCTGTGGATCTGTTTGTACTGTCATGAAAACATCTTGACACATTCAGCGAAGACGCTGCAGAATAGTGTGCACTTACACACGCAGAGAAAGGTCGGGAATCTTACTGACGAGAGTGGTTCCTTCTTCTGGGAGACCAAGATGCGAGTAGTAGTCAAGAAGAACTCGTCCGTCTCTTGCATTTATATGTAGTTTTGTCTCATTAGGAACAGATGACCTAGAGTGAAAAGCAAGCTGTTGAGAGACAGACCGGCGTGTACTTGGTGTGCGTTTTCTGAATGGGACGTGCGGTCTGATCCAGGGCGCTCACAGCCCTTCGTCGGTTAAACGCTTTGGGGCCCTCTCGTGGACGGCCGCTGGTTGGTGCCGCCAGGGCAGGCCCCGTTGGCAGCGGCTGAGCGAGGCGGGGCGGCGGCGAGGTGCAGGGGTGTCGGTTCACTTGCCCGCGGGGCTGAAGGCCCTGCCTCGGGGCGCTGGGCCCTCACCGCGGCCCTTGAGCCCGCGTGGGGCCGGGGTGGTACGCAGGCGAAGAGCATGGGCTGTGCAACCAGGCCGGCTGGGGTCTTTCAGCGTAGTCACTCTGCCCCGCCTCCCTTTTCCTAACTTGAGAAAACGGCAGCACTGAAAAAGGACCGCGGAGCCCAGGAGAGCTGTGGTGAGGAGGCGGCGCCAGGCCGCCCGTCCCTGGGCGCGGGGACCGTCTGTGCAGGCGCCCCTGCGGGTGGCGGCCGTGGTTACGCTGGCCCTGACCAGGTGCCCTCTGAGTAGGAGCTGAGTGCCTGGACTGGGCCCTGAGACGCCTGGATTTTGGCCTCAACTTTGCTACCCAGCCCCGTGTGATTTGGAGCAAATAAGTTCCTTCCCTTCCCGGAACTTGGTCTCCTCCATCCACACCATGATAAAGTCTCATCTCAGCCCTCTTCCTTTGCCTGGGTTTGATTTCGGATGGGGACCCAGAAAGCCCCAACCTAGGCCCAGAGTGAGGGATCGGAATGGATACCTAAAGCTGAAGGCTTGAAGCTGGAGGTGTGGCTGGAACCGACAGAGAGCCCTGATGCCCGAGGGTCACGACGTTTCAAAGGGGGCGCAGGTAAAGCCCACATGGAGGTTTGATGGGAGCCAGGCCGGAATTTCTGCGTTAAAGAGCGGTTTCTTCTAAGAGTTGCAGTGTCAAATGGCATTTTTCATATTTTGCCTCTTGGAAACTTGTCTAAGACCAGATTCGTTGGCTTTGCCTGCCACGTGGCTTTCAGCCGTGATTGGTCTTGGCTTGAGTCACTGATGGGCCATTTCCTCCAATGGTAGCGAATTAATGGCTGTGATGGAGAGAAGCCTAGACTTGGGGATGTGGAGACCAGAGTCGGCTGAGCTTCCCAGTAAGCTGTGTGTGTAGTTTTGGGGCCACTGAGCCACCAACTGCAAAGAGTGGTGGCAAACTTTTACAGTTTGTTTAGAAAATGGAGTTTGTCCTAGTGATACTGGAGGGAGTTAAGAATTATAAAGAGTTAAAAAGGAAAATATTGAATATCTCTCCTTTTCCTACAAATTATGCTTTTTAATACTTCACTTGTTATGTGTACTTTATAGCCCCCTAGTTTGCAGGAAGGATTTGAGGTGACTTTAGTATACATGTGTTTTTTTTGTCTTTCAGTAATTGAAGGCATATCCTACTTAAGTTTGCTTTTTTTTTTCCCTCTGGATATCCTCATAGCAGACACATTTTATGTAATCATTTTCCTGATGCTGAAATTTTATGATATCTAATTTTTTTGCTTGATTCTGATGTTGAAGTTTCATTCCAACTGCAGAGTTTGATGATCAGACAACACTGTCCTAGGAACAGGATGGATCTGTATTTAGAGGCCTGGAAAGAGCAAATTGCCAAGAAGTCAAGCTGAACTGCCATCAGCTCCTAGTTTACAGCTTGGGACAGGGAGGCATTGTTGGGTTTTAGACATTAAATACTTGGATTCTGGACTTGGTTCTCTGACTAACTGCCCTGCGACTGGCTAGGCCACTGAAATTATCTTCCTTTGTAAAATGCATAGACCCTCAGGGAATTGGCCAGTTCTCGTGAAGGTAGATCATTT
Organism: Bubalus kerabau; assembly: GCF_029407905.1. NCBI lineage: Eukaryota > Metazoa > Chordata > Mammalia > Artiodactyla > Bovidae > Bubalus > Bubalus kerabau. The sequence goes on along the minus strand of NC_073627.1, from coordinate 179,751,288 downwards.
ACAAGTTATAGAGCATCGTATGTTTCATGGTGACGAGGGCACTTTGCTCCCAGTTATGGAACACTCACAGTGTGCAGGGCACCTGCTAGATCCTAGGTGTCTTGTTTAATCACCAATTACTCCATGAAGTAGCTGCTGTTCTTTTGCAGATGAAGGAAGCGGGGCCGGGAACAGGTACATGGCGGAGTTTAGAACAGGATTCAGGGAACTGCGTTTTGTGTTGAACCACACCTCCTATCATGGTTTAGTTCTTAGTGCCTCCAGACCTCCCTGAACCTGCTTGTATAATTTAGCCAGTAAAACTTCTGGAATCAGTGAATTTTGCATTTTTGTCTGATGTTCTTAAAGCATCCAAATTAGTACCTGATACTTTTAAGCTTATAGGCATATTGATAATGATAATCGTAGCATTGACAAAAACAACGGTCGATGCCTCTGCTGGTCGCTTCCTGTGTGCTAAGCGTTTATATGCACTAGTTTATTTAATCTTTACAGGTCGAGGGGTGGTGTCCCCGTGTACTGAATTAATACGAAAGTATAACTCGAGAGCATCAGGAGCTTATGTTTGGCCTGGTGCCTCCGCACCCAGCCCCTCGATGGCACACGGAACACTTGCTGTGTGAATGAATCCCTGACTGAGCACCCTTACTCGGGAGTGAGCCACAGCCCAGCCCCAGAGCCTGGGTTCCTCACTTGCGCACTGCCTGCCCTCGGGCTGGTTCCGCTGCCGGTCGGGTGCAGTGCAGGGGGTCCGGCAGGCTCTGCTGTTCACATGGTGATTCTTCTTTTGTCACCCGTGTTCTCTCCTAGTGGCCTTGCTCTCGGTGTGCCAGATGACCCGGAAGGCATCAGCCCTGATCCTGGTTCGGGAAACGGTGGTAAGTACACAGAATAAGACCAGGGGAAGTGGATGCTTGGCCGTGAGGGCCGTGAGCCCTTGAGCTGGGAGCCTGGGCCTGAGCTTCAGTGGGTCCAAGGCCCAGCGCTCCCCTGGCGTGGCTTGGTGCTCCCAAGAAGGGCGTGGTGTTTAATGTAAATGTTGACCCGCTCCTCACCTCCTTTCATAAGCACCAAGCTAGGGGACTGGATGTCCTTTGGGCCACACTTCGTGAGTTTCATTTCTCACTACCACGCTTGCATAGGGGGTTCAGCCAGTGTTTGCTGAACTGAATGACCAAGGGAGGTTGGGTGTTGAGTCGGTGACTCGGTCAGGTTCAAAGGCTCTGTTGGGTCCTGCTCCCGGATGGCTGGAGGCCCTGGAGGGCTGCTGTCCAAACCTGAGCGTGCCAAGGCCTTCCTGGCAGGCTGCTGGGTTCCGTGTGCTGGCTGGGGCCTGGCATTCCTACACGGGCCTGCCCTTCGGAGACACATAGTTGGGTAGACCACAGGAGACGGCGCTGAGCAAATAAGCAGTCTGCTGGGTTGAAGCTGGATTATGAGGAAACTTTCTGTTCTGCAGTTCGGATTTTGCTAAGCCTTCCTCATAACTTTTGTTTCTGAAAGAAAGTGGATGCTCTCATCAGTATCTGTGGGAAGTGCTAATAATTTGCCTTGTTGAAATATCTTAGAGATATTTCCCCCATCTCCAGAGTAATGAGATTACGGGCAGAAAGAAGGAGTTTTTAGAGCAGATAACCTAAGTTTCACACGGTGAGAATATGTTAATTCTCCCTCAGGTTTTCCTTTAGAACCTGGCAACTTTTACTTTAAGCATGCAGTGCAACAGTTCTGGTTTTTCTGCCTTCTGCCCTGAGGCCGTTGGGACCAGAGACTTGATCGGCTTGCTCCTTAATTCAGCCCTGGTGTGCTTCCTGCCAGGCTCGGGGCTCCGCTCCGCACTGGGGTTCAGCCTGGATCATGGCTCCGATCACGCCTGGAAGGCAGGCAAAGAATGGTCGCGCAGCCAGCTGGGGGTTGAGGAGCTGGGCGATGGGCTGAGAAGCAGGTTTCCCCTCAGGAAGGAGTGGGGTGGCCAGAGTGTCCCTGGCAGGGGACCTGGCCTGGAGACCTGGAGGGTGAGGGGCCCTGGGCGGGGGCACGTGGGTGATAGAGCCCGCCTGTCTGAGCAGCAGGCAGGCAGCCGTGTGCCCCCGGCCTGGCGTGCGGGGCCTGCTGGCCGCCCCTGCCAGCTCCCAAGCCTCTTCTCTGCTGAGCCCCGAGCGCCATGCCCTTGCCATCCTATGGCTTTCGCTCCCCTCTACCGGCCACCCCCTGAAGACTCAGCTGCAGCCCACGCTTCCCCGGCTCTCCCCAGGTTGCCGTCCCTGCGCTCTCCTCTCCGAACCTTGCATTTTCACTGCAGTTCATCGCTTTTCTTCGTGTTGGCCACTTTAGGAGTATCCCGAATCGGACTGCTCCTCACCCGCCTTCCTTGGCCTAAGCACCGTGACCTCTGGCCTGGATTCTCCCGGCTTTCTCCTACCTGGTCTCCTCGTTTCTCTCTCAGCGCCTTTCATAAAGATCTGTTCTTAGCAAGGCAGCCAGAGGGAGCCTGTGGAAACCGAAGTCCCCCACGCTACCCATGAGCTCGTGTTCTGAGAGGCCCTACTCAGCCTGTCTCCCAGCACCTGCTCCCCCCTCTTCTGCTGTCCCCCCCTTTATTGCTCTCTCATCCATTGGCCTCTTGGCTGGTCCTCAGGTCCCCTAGGTCCCTGCCACCCCAGGCCTCTCTCTGTGCCCTGTCCGAGTCTGCCCAGAGGTCAGCCCTTCCTCAGTTTAACCCCCTTATTTGTTTGTGTTCTTTTTTTTTTTTTTTTGCTATGGTGTGCAGGATGCAAAATCTTAGTTCCCTGACCAGGAATCCAACTCGTGCCCCCTGCATCTTGCCCTTGCACTGGGAGCGTGGAGTCTTAACCACTGGACTGCCAGGGAAATCCTTAACCACCTCATTAGTTCCCTGACCAGGAATCCAACTCGTGCCCCCTGCATCTTGCCCTTGCGTTGGGAGCATGGAGTCTTAACCACTGGACTGCCAGGGAAATCCTTAACCACCTCATTTCAAACTGCAGCCCTCACCCCTCCCTTGCTATTGGCGCGTCCTGTCCTCAGCCACGGTATTGTTCTCCATAGCATTTATCACCCTTGGATATGCTCTGTAATCGCCCTCGTTTATCGTCGGTCCCTTCTTTCTGGACTGTTGGCTCCTTCTATTTGTTTTGTTTCTACACTGGCACTGGGCAGAGAGTAGGCCGCCAGCGCCGACTTGGGGGAGGAGTGAATTCATCCATTCACTCAGCACACACCTTGTCAGCGCCTGAGCACTGCCCGGCACTTGGGCCACGCGGAACCGCCGCTCACGCGTCCCCGTCTTGCCTGCTGGGCGCACGATCGCCGTTGCTTTCACCGTCGCCACTCTTCCGCCACTGCTTCCCCAGCACCTCACCTGGCGCTTGGCACGGTGGAGTGGTCTAATAAATGTTTGTCGAATTAGAGATGCTGTGGAATGATTTGGGTTTTGGCTGAGTCTGGAATCGCCCTGAAGCAGCGATCGGCAGTTTCCGACCGCGGCCTGCTTTTGAAAGAAAACTTCTGTTGGAACACAGCTGCTCGGCTTTTGAAGCCTCGGTGGCTGTTTTGTGTTGAGTGGCTGTGACAGCGGGGGGCTTTGTGTCGTCTGGCCAACAGAACCTGAAATATTTATTGTCTCGCATTTTAAGAAAAAACGTGCCAACCCCTGCTGCCAAGTCAGACAGGCTTTGTTTTAATTGCCGACGTATGAAGATGCCATCCCAGCCGACCAGCAGGAGGCGTAGGTGTCGTGGCGGTTCTGCTTTGCTGGCTGCCTGCCCCTTTGGGTCCATCTTCTGATGCTTAACGGGGGGAGTCCCTGGTGGTCAGACAGTAAAGAATCTGCCTGCAATGTGGGAGGACGTGGGTTGGATTCCTGGGTCGGGAAGATCCCCTGGAGGAGGACATGGCACCCCACTCCAATATTCTTGCCTGGAAAATCCCATGGACAGAGGAGCCTGGCGGGGTACAGTCCATGGGGTTGCAAAGAGTCAGACATGACTCAACAACCCACACCTTTTTACATTCTTCTGACATTTACATGGTTACATTGGGGCCAGTTTAAGTAATTTTTAAATATTTGAAATATAATGACTTAACGGAGAAGGCAATGGCATCCCACTCCAGCACTCTTGCCTGGAAAATCCCATGGACAGAGGAGCCTGGTGGGCTGCAGTCCATGGGGTCGCACAGAGTTGGACACGACTAAAGCGACTTAGCAGCAGCAGCAGCAGACTCAAATCACAAGACAGAATATAATGTGGAAGCTATCCTTTTTCCCCCTTGTAGGGGTGTGGGGCCGTTTGCCTGTTGTGATGTTTTCCCGTGTCTGTTTTGCTTTTTTATAGTGCTCCCAAACGTGTCGGAAGAAAAGGTGTCTCCCACCAGAGCGCGGAACATGAAGGACTTTGAAAACGTAAGTAGAGACACTGTATTAGCATCCCTTACGGCTCATGTCTGTGCCCGCTATCCAGCAGACCCACAGGGAGCCTGGGTTTTCGAGAAGCATTCAAGCAGGATGAGGCAGAGTCTGGAGGAGTGCTGGGGCTTGTGGGCTCTCTCTGGAGCACTGTGGCATTCCTGCACGGCTGGCCCTTTGCACACAGGCCAGTTACGGGTTCTGACGGCATCAGTGATTTGCAGCCTCGGGGAGTTTGGTGTATTTCTGGCGTCCTGAAGGTGAAGATGTCACCATGGAGCACAGTTGAGAGGCGCTAAGGTGTTTCACGGGCTTCCCCGGTAGCTCAGCTGGTAAAGAATCCACCTGCAATGGAGGAGACCCCAGTTTGATTGATTCCTGGGTTGGGAAGATCCCCTGGAGAAGGGATAGGCACTCCAGTATTCTTGGGCTTTGCTGGTGGCTCAGGTGATAAAGAATCTGCCTGCGGTGAGGGAGACATGGGTTTGATCTGTGGGTCGGGAAGATCCCCTGGAGGAGGGCATGGCAACCCACTCCAGGATTCTTACCTGGGGAATCCCATGGACAGAGGAGCCTGGCGGGCTACAGTCCAGGGGATCGCAAAGAGTCAGATACAACTAAGTGACTAAGCACAGCACAGCAGCAACATGTGTCAGGAGCTTCCCTGTGATGGAGGGCGTGCTGTTCGTGGTCCCCTCTGAAGCTGTCCTGTGACTGAGGTTTTCTGAATTAGCCGCATTTTACAGGTCAGGAGTCTTCAGACCAGGAGAGCCTCACTCACGGCCACATAGTGCATGAGCAACAGAGCTGGAATCTGAGTTCGGGTTTCTAATGACTCTAAAGCTGTTTGTTCTCTCTACCACGTGGTGCGGCCTCTTTGCGTCTTGCAGGCTGCATCTCTGTTGAATGAAACGTGAGCGATGTGTTCCCAGGTTGCTGTGGTAATTGTCTGAGAATGGATTGCTCGGCGATGGATTTGACTTCAGTGCTTTCTGTCTGCCAGCATCTGCGTTTCATTTGTTAGTGGATGGGGTCTGTTGTCAAGTAACAGGAAAATAAGGTTATTTCCCCAATTCCAATTCTGCTTAACACGTTACCTGCTCAGCATGCTCATTTATCATGGGAAGAATTAGACCCTTCTTCATTTGTAACCAAATGAAATCCATACTATGCAAGACATGGGAGGTATTTATCAGGGAGAGGGCGCAGGACGCAGAGGGAAGGACGTTCCTCAACCATGTTTCTCTCTCCCCAGTGGTCTTTCCCGAACAGGACGGGACTGTCTCTGGATTTAATTTAGAACACTCATTACTGCTAATAGTTATCTGTAAACCACCAGTGACCAATTGAAGAAATGACTTGTCAGATCTCTAATGGAAACAAGTAATTCTGGAGCGTTGAGTTGTTATAATTTCAACTGTACAACCTGATATATGCTGTGGGGTCTGGGGCCTCAAACAAATGAGATTTGATTATTCCACATCGTGTATAATTAAAATGTGCTCCACTATTAAATGGTTGTTCGTGTTTTATCATAAGAGTAATAATAGCTACTGTTTATTGAGCTCTTGCTCTGAGCTGGGAACTATAAGTGTTAAGCTCTTCATATATATTACTTTAATATTGAAGCAGCTCTGCGAGATACAGAGTTATTTAATTTTTGAAAGGCACAGCTTTGATTTTTGTTTCTAGATGGAAAAACCTAACAATCTTAGAGATTTAGCTTCACGTGTTGTCACTGCCTTTTGAACTGGGAGAGATCTGAGAATTGAATCCAGCTCCCTTTTATGGACTGTAGCCCACCAGGCTCCTTCATCCATAGAGTTTTCCAGGCAAGAGTACCGGAGTGGGTTGCCATTTCCTTCTCCTGAGGACCTTCCTGACCCAGGGATCGAACCCGGGTCTCCCGCATTGCGGACAGACGCCTTACCGTCTGAGCCACCAGGGAAGCCCCTCAGGAGAGAGGAGAAACGGAGGCCGAGAGACGAGATGGCAAGGCCGTCCTCAGGCGCGGTTTGTGCCCAGGGCCATGGCCTCGGAAGCCAGACCGCCTGCCCATCCGCTTCTGCTGGGTGACCTTGGGTGACCTTACCCTCCCTGCACTTTCTTTGTCTTTAAAATGGGCATGTTATAGTTTCTGCCTGCCAGGGCTATTGTGCAGGTTCCTGAGGGAAGGTGTGTGAAGCGACATGCCTGGCACTGAGTCCGTCCTGTGTGTTAGGCGTTTCTCCTCACGGTTATGGTTATATTTATTGTTACTGTTTCTCTACTCTGTCACGTGACTCACATTTCCCTTTCTCAGGTGTGTTCTTGATGACCCAAATACTGATTTTCATAAAGGCAAGGGAGAGCCTTCTATGCCAGCATGTTTTAGGATTTATGTTTTGGCTTTATGACTGTGCTCCTTTGGCTGCTGTTAGGGTTTTTTATTTTTTATGACATTAATATTTTTTATTGTAGCACTTTCAAGAACAAATTCTGCAGTTGAAATTGAAATGACAGCATGGTTCTCGTTGTCTCCCTTTCAGGTCTTTATAAGTCACTGAAAATCCTCATCTGGCCTGAACTACTAAATGCAGGGTCTCTGTGTTGGGATGCTTATAGGAAATGCTCTTGGCATCTAATGCTGATTTTAAAGTTCACATACATGTTAAAGAGAGGGCCACAATACTGTGGACTTAAAGGGGAAACTTGTGATTTCTTTTATCCTAGTCTTGGATTACGGATATCTGAACATCAGAGTCTGGTAACGACGGTCTAGCAAAATACAGGCCTCTTGGTTTTGCTTGGAGTTTAGCCATTCATCAGTGAATCTTTTCAAATCCATGTCCTGTGACAGGGGCTAGGGAATTTGCAGCAGATTAAGTGCCCATCAGGAGACTCACAGTCTGTTTAGGGAGATGGATAGGAAAATCATGCAGTAATTGAGGTTAAGTCCAGGGCGCTGTGGGGCGTAGAGCGGGGGCCTGGTCCTGGCCCAGGGGACTCTGGGCAGCCTCCCTGGAGTGGGTGTTCTTGAGTTGGGTCACCAAGACTAGTAGGGATTAGCCAAGGTGGGAAGACTGGGAGATGACCCTAGGTAGAGGGACTCACACGTGCCAAAGACATAGAGAGAGCATGACAGGGCATGACGAGGCTGGGAATCCAAGTGCCCTTTGGTTGGAAGAAGGCTTAGGGGGTGCTTGAGAGAAGTGGGGCTGTTGAAGCAGGCGGGGGTCAGATTCTGCAGGCTCTTGTGTTACACTGCTTTGAGTTTTGTGCTGAAGATGAAGGGGCGTCAGCTGTAAGTTTTAATCTGGGGAGGGAAGTGACTGGAGTCACTTCACAGATGAGCCAGGCTGGGTGCCCTGAGGCCGGTGGTGCTGTGATCAGTAAGGAGGTGCAGTGAGTGGTGGGGTCTGGAGGCGTGGAGAAGAGAGTCAGAACTGCAGTGCTAAAAGAGCGTGGAGAAGAGAGTCAGAACTGCAGTGCTAAAAGAGCTCCCGGGATCGCCTCATCCAGGCCCTGCATCTGGCACAGGGGCCTCGAGCCCAGAGACGGGCAGGGACTTACATGGTCTTTGAACCCAGGCCTCTGTCTTTCTGCTGCACTCGGCGTTCTGTGTCCCTTCTCACACCTTCTTGTGAGTCTGTCATCTGGGGATCTGCTGTCTGATCCCTTCCTCAGCTGGGCTGTCGTCATCTGAACGGCCGGCCTTGTGGTAGGAGGCTGGCAGATCAGTGTGGTCTTCAGCGGGAGCCTGCCTCGTCGGTCCTTCTGGGTGAGAACGTCATGGGGAGTGCCCCGGACCAGAGGAGGCTGGGCTGAGCAGCGTTCTGTAAAGGACTCTGCTTCTCTGGTGTGACCGGTTCCAGGGACTACTCTCTGTCTCTCCCTTTGTCTCTCTCAAAATGCTGTGAGTGAGTGGGAAGACCCAGAATCTGGTTCAGCGTGTCCAGTCCGGGTAGCTGTTCTTTATTCACAGATAGAAGCGTTTACTTCTGGCTTTTACTGTGACATGTGTAGCTTTCTGTCTCTGTTGATACAGGTGGATAGTATTATTTAATGGCCATCTTAAGTTCATAAAGACGTGTGCTAAAAGGGGTGGGTTGAACCGAAATTTACGTAACCTCTTCCTGTGCGACGTTCAGACTGTGTCTAATTCCTCACTGTGATAAACAAAGCAGTGATGAGTGTCCTGGTCCCGTGTCTTTGTACACTTACGTGTTTTTTTCCCCTTGGGACAGGTTCTGCTGCTCTTGTCTCCAGCCCAGCTGCCCTGAGGTTCTGGTGTTTGTATCGGGCGCTTATTCCGTTTTGTTGAAAAGTCTTGGTCTCAGCGAGGCAGTTGGTCAGCTTTGATGTTTTATCTGTGCCACGGCTAGGAGTTTGCCTCTCCAGGTTTGCCCTGTGGCCTCTGTGTGCTGGGTGTCTTCCTGCCGGAGGTGGTTCCCCTGCCCCCGACCGCACCCGGTGTGCGAGGACCTGAAGCTCTGAGGTAGCGGCGTGCGCGGATGTGGCGCGCACCTGGAAGTGACCAGAGGTGGCTGTTAGGTCTGGCGCTGCCACATTGGCAGGCCTGCGACCCCGTTTGTCCAGGCTGCTTCCAGAGCCTTCTCTGTAACGCGGGGCTGGATGCGGTCTTCCACTGAGAACTGGTGGCGAGGGCTCCGTGAGTCCTGGTGTGGAAGGCCCCTTGCTCGGTGCCTGGCGCGGCCCTCAGTGCCCGCTCCGCTCTGTCCCGAGGACCCTGCTGCAGCCAGCTCCCCCGCCTTCTCCTCGTCCGTTGTCAGTCTCCGCTGACCCTGCTGTGATGTTTCTTTGACCTTGGAGCAAAATCCCTAACTGCTTGCCGTGGCCCGTGTGGCCCTGCCCTGTGTCACCGGCTGCGGCCGTCTCCCATCACGGCCTGCTCTCCAGCATCTGGGCTGACCTTCCTCAGCCACGTGGTCGGGCCTTCAGCGTGCTCCTCCCTCTGCTGGCACTGTCCTTTCTCTTCCTCCTAAGCGTCAGGATCCTTGAGCTCCATGGCTTAGTCTTTGCGTGACTTTGTAGAGAGGCCGTCCGTAACTCCCTTCCCAGGTTTGCTAGGGACCCAGCACTCGGCATGCAGTGTTTTCCTCCGTGAGTCTTATGACTGTTTGCAATTATGTATTTTATTGGTGTGATTGCTTAACTTTGTCTTCTCTACTGTGTCCCTCGTGCTGAACAGCCAGCTGAACAAGATGGTAGTCGATAAATTCTTATTGATAAAAATAAATGTGTTACCTTGTAAGCTGTAAATTTTGGTTGCCTTACCTGTGAAATGGGAAAAGTAATATTTAACGCCTAGGGTTGTGGTGAGGATTAAGTAACACATGCCAGGACAGTGCGTGGTATGCCGGGTCTTAAGCCGATGGGGGTGGCTGCTATGTTCTTGTGAATCAGGTGGCTGGAGCAGTGTAGCAGGAGGGAGGGGCATGCAGATTCCCCCCAGAGTCAGGAGAGCAGGCAGTGATGAGGGTCAGGGGAGGCTGAGAAGGAGAACGGGGCGCCTTTAGAACCAGGCAGGAGAGCAAGAATCATATGGGGCGCAGGTGGGCAGAAGTGGAGGAGGACACTCTGGAGCTGCAGAGTGACTGTTACCGGAGCTCTGTGGTTCTGGCTCTGCAGGAGATGGGGCCCATCAGGGCCAGAGGTCTTGGAATCAAGTCTGTAAGTGTTCAGCGCAGAGGCTCATCTGTGTAGTAGGCTGGTCTCTTGCACGCTGGGTCAAATGCTCTGAGTGCTCAGGCCTTTGAGTGTCCTGGCCATGCCCTCTGCAGACCTGGCCAGGTGGCGGCCTGGGCAGTGTAAATTTTTACAATCTTTTTAAAGGCCATTTGGAAAGAGATTTTGATGGTCATAAAAATAATATTACTCTTGAGCCCGATAATCCATCTTGGGGAAATTCATCCTGAGGAAAGAACCAGCAGAAGAGAAAAGCTGCGTGCCTGAAGGTGTTGTCACACTGCGTGTGATTGTGAAAACTCGGGAACGACGGAGTTCTGGCTTACATCTGTCATCTCTCTGGCTTATTGCAACAAGCGTGTGACGAAGGTGTTTCCCAGGTGAGGAAGCTGAGCTTGAGATTCGGTGATTCACTCAGGAGTTTAGTGTGGTCGAGAAACAAAAAGAAGGCCAAATGCACAGCTGGTCTTTCTGGTCAGAAAGCCCGCAGGCATTCTTCCGGAGCACACTGAATGCGTGCGTGCTCAGCAGGGAAACGGTTAAGCAATTGACTGTGAATCAATTCAGTGGAGTTCAGTGCAGTCATTTTAAGTGATAATTATGGGAATTCTGTAGCAACATGAAAATATTTAAGACATGTTAACGGAAGCAATGGATTATACAAATTCACTTATGTTACAATTTTACCAAAAATGTGTATTCATGAGCAAAGGCTGAAAAGAATATATAGAGAGTAGATTTCGTAAGACAGTTGCATTCCGGGTGTTGTTTGGGTTCACTTTTAAAATCCTGTTGTTACTCCAGTATTGTTGGTTGATGAATAGATGTTTGCCTAGCAACAGTTTTCTGGGTGTTTTGAGGACACTGGGAGCGTACTGGAATCAGAAGCGAATCCCAGGGTGTCTTCTTCGTCTTCCTAACCCCACTTAGTTGCTGCTGGCAGAACTATCTTACGTGCGGTGTTATTTACCAGAAATGAACTCTGGGCAGCAGGATTTCGTGGTTTTTGTGATGTCTGGGTGAATGGTCTAACAGTTTTTGGACTTTCAAAGACGATAAAAAAAATTACCGGTCGCTCCAAGGTCTGCGTATTGAGGCTTGAGTGAGAAGTGGATTCGTTCTGAAAGTGCTCCTGTGTTTTCTGCTCGCTCGGTGCCAGGCTCTGCCAGGTCCTGTAGGTCATGTGGTTGTCACAACGCCTCCGTGACTTTGATCCTCTTTTTATTGATGAGCAGACAGGGACTCAAAGACATGCAGTGGTTCCCCAAGGTCACGTGGCTCACAGGTGACAGCGTTGGGAGTTGAGTCCACTTCCGGCTCCGCTGACCTCGGGGCCCCTACCCTCGGTCCTCGTTGCCTGCAGTCCAGACATGCCCTGGTGGCTGAGCCTCCTCGGTGGAGTCCCAGGCCCTCAAAAGCCGCTGAAACTGATGGCCAGGTCACCAGAAGCTCGGCTCCTGGCTGAGAGTTTGGTTGGTTGGAGTTGCCCCGATTCTTTTTTATGTTGTTGGCTTTCGTCTTTCTTCCCTTTCTGATGGTGCCCTAGGTGCGGAAGGCCTTTGACAGGGAGTGGGAGGAAGTCACGATGACCAAATAGAAGCCTCAGAGAGTGTCCTGCCACTGAGCTGGGACCGAGCTGGGATGGTTCCTCTTTCAGAGGCTCCAGCTCCGTGGTCCCACTCGGGTTGCCAGGGCTGGAGCCTGGCGAGTACAGCTCTCGTGTTCACCTACTTTTGAGTGCTGAGTTTCTGAGTCATATTTGGTGGATTTTCAGGTATTTATTCCTATTGTATGGTAAGCTATTTTCAGTGTTTCCACTTTTTTTTTCATTTCTTGAACTTCAAGTGTAGATGAAAAGTACAAATGAAAAGAATATTAGTGTTTTCAGTTCTTACTCTGTGTCAGGCACAATACTGAACATCCCCATTCATTTCTTTTAATCCTCGAAATAGCTCTCTGCAAGGGGCATTATTATAATCCCATTTTTATAGATAAAGGAGCTGAGGCACACAGAATAAGGAACTTGACTAAACTCACTCAGCTCGTAAGGTAGCCTGGACCGGCTGACTCATTCATTCAACACATGTTGACAGAGTGTCCCGTGTCCCAGATACTGTGCTACAAATCTCAGGGGAAACAGCCATGAGCAGATAGATTGCAAAGGTCCCTGCCCTCCACAAGTGGATGATCTTTGTATAGCAGGCGTGATAGCAAATAGTACATGTGTAAGGATCGAAGGTGGAGGCAGGTTGTGGCAGCTTCTAATAAGAAAGTAAGAGTTCTGCGTGAGAGAGCGACTCGGTGGAGGTAGTGGAGATGGCCCTCTTTGGAGCCAGTAGTTGGGAAGGGCCTTTTGAAGGCTCTGACGTTTAAGCTGAGATGGAAGCCTGAGATGGAACCTCCCTGGCAAGGGCTGCAGGAAGAGCTGTGCGCGCAGACAAGGCCCGGCTTATGTGAGGACTGGGGAGGTTGGAGCATTGCCAACGAGGGGTAGGGCGCTTTACGGCTGAGCGTAGAGCCAGATCACACAAATCTGCGGCCACGGCACCAAGCTTTTTTAAACTTTTGCAGCCCCGTGGACTGTAGCCTGCCAGGCTTCTCTGCCCATGGAATTTTCCAGACAAGAATACTGGAGTGGGTTGCCTTTTTCTCTCCAGAAGGTCTTTCTGAACCAGGGATCAAACCTGCGTCTCCTGCATTCCAGGTGGATTCTTTACCATTGAGCCACCGGGGAAGCCCAAGAAGTTTTGTTCTAAGAGTGATGGAGGAACTTCCTTGGTAGTTCAGTGGGAAAAACTTTGCTTTTCAATGCAGGGGTTGCGGGTTTGATCCCTGTTGGGGGAGTTAAGATCCCCCATGCCTTGGGGCCAAAACTTAAAAACAGAACAAAATCGATCAAAGACTTTAAGAATGGTCCACATTTTAAAAAATCTTAAAAAAGTGATAGAAAAAAGCAATGTCTGTCTGACTCTGAGGCCTGTGGGTCTCTCCTTTGCATCACGTGGCCTTCGAGAAATTGGTAAATACGCCCTGCCTTCTGACCGTTCCGTTGTTATTGTGTATTAACGACTATCTCTTCATGTTGTAGACTAAAATACAAAAGAGGATATGGTTCCCCATCTCTTAGAGACGGATTGGGTAGAAAGGAAATCACCTGGCTGGTAGACTGCAGTGTGGTAGGCTGCTGTGTAAAGAAATGAAAGGGTGTGTGGGAACATCCAGGCGGACCCCAGGCCAGCTTGGTGATGAGGGCTCCGGCGTTACGCAGAGAACGAGACTGGCATTGTTGCAGAACAGTTGGTGCCTGCATTTCATTTTATTCATTGGGGCTTGGCTGGCGTTTGCAATGACCTTCTGAAGGCTTATTTACCTTTTCTCATTAAAAAAAGTTCTTCACCTATAAATAGAACAAGTATTCTTTCAAGTGTTGCTGAGAATTTTAGCAGCATGCACAATGTGGGCATTCTCAGCAACCTCCATAAATAATTTATTGGTAGCCGAGTAATGGAATAAGGTTTCTCTTTATAGGAAGCATCTGGCGGGGTAGACTTTTTGTTTGAATGAATGTTTTATGTGCTGTTTCCTGAAAACATTTAAAAGGGAGGCTTTAATGAACCTATCAATAGCTCGTTGCTCTGTTCTTCTTAGCCACAAAATTGAAACTTTAAGTGTTAACAAGGGGCCAGGGCTGGAAAATTTGGAATGTACTTGATGTAGAGTATGCTTATCATTTTCTTTTATCAGTTGTAAAAGTATTCAAAAATTTATTAAAAGGAGTATTATGTGCTATTACCAATTATTTTTTAAAATGTTGAAGAAAAGCCCCAATGAATATGTATTTATGGTGATGTAGTAACATTCAAGGACAGCTATTAATATTTTGCTATATTTTATTTTTGTTGTCGTTGCTCAATCTCTAAGTTGTGTAACCTCAGGGACTGTAGCACGCCAGGCTCCCCTGGAGTTTGGTCAGATTCGTGTCCATTGGATTGGTGATGCTGTCTAACCATCTCATCCTCTGCCACCCCCTTCTCCTTTTGCATAAAATAAACCCCTGCAATTTTAAGTGTTGGCTAAGTTTTGACATACGTATACTCCCTTGTAACTTTTGTAATAATCAAGAAATGTATTTATTTGATTTTTTTTTTTTTTTTGGTATATGTGTATATAGTTGTAGGCTCGTGTGACTGTCAACCACAATCAGAATGTTCCAAAAGGCCAGAAATCCCTGAGTGTTCCCTGTCTGTGGTCAGACTCTTCACCCAGACCTCTGGCAGCTGTCCCTCTATTCCCAGCCCCTGTAATTTTGCTTTTTCCAGAGATCATATCCACGGAATCATACAACTTGTAGTCTTTTGAGGGTAACTTCTTTCCCTCACTGTAATATCTTTGAAATTCATTCACGTGTCGTGAGCCACAGTGGCTGATGCTTCTCCACCGTGCGGACGTGCGGTTCATTCATTCACCTTTTGAAGAGCCTTTGAGTTCTCTCTATGTTTTGGTGATTATTCATAAAGCTGCACTAAGCATTCCTGTATAAGTTTTTTGTGTTTATGTGTGTGGGCATGGGTTTTCACCTCTCTAGGGTAAACACCTCAGACTGGAGTCGCTGAGTCATGTGGTAAATGTAGTTTTTTTTGGTAAGAAACTGCCAAACTATTATTCAGAGTGATTGTACCATTTTGCACTCCCATAAGCAGAATATGAGAGTTTCATTTGTTCCACATCTTCATCAGCATTTGGTATTATCAATTAAAAAAAATTTTTTTTGGCCATTTGAATAGATGTGTAGTGGTATCGCATTATAGTTTTAATTCACTTTTTCCTAATGGCTAAAGATGCTTAAAAATCTTTTCTTGTGCTTATTTGTCATCTGTGTATCTTCTCCTGTGAAGTGTTTTTTCAAATCTTTTGCATGTTTTGTTTTTTTTTACATTGAGTCGCTTCCTAGCAATGACATTTTGAGAGATATTTATGTATTCTAGATACAGTTCCTTGGAAAAGGAAATGGCAACCCACTCCAGTGTTCTTGCCTGGAGAATCCCGGGGACGGGGGAGCCTGGTGGGCTGCCGTCTATGGGGTCGCACAGAGTCGGACACGACTGAAGTGATTTGGCGGCAGCAGCAGCAACAGATACAGTTCCTATGTTGAATTTGTGATTTGCAAATGTTTTCTCTCACTGTGTAGCTTGTCTTTTCATTCTCTCAGCTCTGTGTTTTTCTAAAGCAAACTTTTAAAATTTTGATGAAGCTCAATTTATTGATTTAAAAGAAAGGTTTCCAATTCATGAATTTGGTAAGTCTCCTCACTTATTTAGGTTCTTGATTCCATCAGACATACATAATGTCTTACTAGATTTGTTCTTAAAAAATTTCCTTTTTGGAGATATTGTAAATGGTATTTAAAAATTTTTCAGTTTTCGATTGTTTATTGCTAGTATATTGAAATACAGTTGATACCTGTATGCTGACTTTGCTAAACTCACTTAATGAATTCTGGGAGCTTTTTTGGGTAGATTCCTTGGAATTTTTTGTTTTCATGTTGTCTGCACATAAGGGTGGTTTTACTTCTTCCTTTCCAATCTGGAAGCCTTTTATTTTTTTCCCTTGTTTTATCACACTGTCTGGAACTTCAAATACATTTTGAATAGGAATCATAAGAGCCAATAGCCTTTCTTTATTACTGATGTTAGGGGAATAGCATTTCGTTCTTCATCTGTAGTAAATATGTTTTTTGTAGATGTGTGATTTTTTTGTATATGTCTTTAGCAGATAAAGGATGTTTTCTTGAATTCCTGGTGTGCTGAATTTTTGTCTTGAATGATTGTTGAGTATCTAATGGATTTTCTGCACGTTTTGCCATGATCATATGTGTCTTTTTCTTCTTTGGTCTTTTAGTTTGGTGAATTACATAGACTGACTCTGGAATATTGAAGTAGCGTTAGATTCCTGGGATGAATCCCACTCATGATGTGTGACTATGTTTCCAGTTTTCCAAAGAAAGGCAGCACCAAGGAGTGTGCAAACCACTGCAGGACGGCACGCATCTCACATGCTCACAAGCAATGCTCAAAATTCTCCAAGCCAGGCTTCAACAGTATGTGAACTTCCAGATGCTCAAGCTGGATTTAGAAAAGGCAGAGGAACCAGAGATCAGATTGCCAACATCCATTGGATCATAGAAAAAGCAAGAGAATTCCCAGAAAAACATCTACTTCTGCTTCATTGACTACACGAAAGCCTTTGACTGTGTGGATCACAATAAACTGTGGAAAATTCTGAAAGAGATAGGACTACAGACCACCTGACCTGCCTCCTGAGGAATCTGTATGCAGGTCAGGAAGCAACAGGTAGAACTGGACATGGAACAACAAGGAAACATGGAACAATAGGGAAAGGAGTACGTCAAGGCTGTATATTGTCACCCTGCTTATTTAACTTATATATAGAGTACATCATGCGAAATGCTGGGCTGGATGAAGCACAAGTTGGAATCAAGATTGCCGGGAGAAATATCAGTAACCTCAGTTATGCAGATGACACCACCCTTATGGCAGAAAGTGAACAACTAAAGAGCCTCTTGATGAAAGGGAAAGAGGAGAGTGAAAAAGCTGGCTTATAATTCAGCATTCAGAAAACAAAGATCATGGCATCCGGTCCTATCACTTCATGGAAAATAGATGAGGAAACAATGGAAACAGTGAGAGACTTTATTTTCTTGGGCTGCAAAGTCACTGCAGTTGGTGACTGCAGCCATGAAATTAAAAGATGCTCATTCCTTGGAAGAAAAGCTATGACAGACCTAGACAGCATATTAAAAAACAGAGACATCACTTAACTGACAAAAGTCTGTATAGTCTAAGCTATAGTTTTTCCAGTAGTCATGTATGGATGTGAGAGTTGGACCATAAAGAAAGCTGAGCGCCGAAGAATTGATGCTTTTGAACTGTGGTGTTGAAGATCTTGAGAGTCCCTTGGACTGCAAGGAGATCCAACCAGTCCATCCTAAAGGAGATCAGTCCTAAATATTCATTGGAGGACTGATGTTGAAGCTGAAGCTCCGCATCTGATGCGAAGAACTGACTCATTTGAAAAGACTCTGATGGTGGGAAAGATTGAAGGCGGGAGGAGAAGGGGACGACAGAGGATGAGATGGTTGGATGGCATCACAGACTCAATGGACGTGAGTTTGAGCAAGCTCTGGGAGTTGGTGATGGACTGGGAAGCCTGGCGTGCTGCAGTCCATGGGATCACAAAGAGTCGGACACGACTGAACAACTGAACTGAACCGAATTTTTTAAAATTTAGTTGAGGATTTTGAGTCTATCATTTAGAGGATTTAGTCTGTAGTTTTCTTATAATATTTTTGTCTGGTTTTGTGAGGGTAATGCTGCCCTCCTAAAATGAAGTGGGAAAGTTCCCTCATTTTCTATTTTCTGGAAGAGATTGTATAAAATTGGTAGAAATTTAAATATTTGGTAGAAATCGCTACTGAAATCATCCTGGAATTTTCTTTCTTGGAAGGTTTTAATTACAAATTTAAGTTTTTAAATAGCTATAGGAGTGTTCAGTTTCTCTTAATTTCTTCTTTGGTGAATTTTGATAATTTGTGGCTTTGAAGGAATTGTGTGATTTCATCTAAGCTCTCCAGTTTACATGTATAGATTTGTATCCATTATTCTCATATTGTCTTTTTAATAACTATGGGATCTGTAATAATTCCTGTTTCATTCTTGATATGGGTAAGTTATGTCGTCTCTTTCATTTTATTTATTTTTTTACCACTTTGGCTAGAGGTATAATTAGTTTCATTAATCACTTGAAAGAGCCATCTTTTAAAAGTGATTTTTCTTTGTTGTTTTTCTCTTTTCCTTTTCACTGATTTCTGCTCTTATGTTTATTATATTCTTCATTCTTTTTGCTTTGGATTTATTTTGCTCTTTTCATGGTTTCTTAAAATAGAAGCTTAGATTATCGATTTGAAATATTCTTTTTTAAAAAGTTATTTTTATTGGAGTGTAGTTGATTTACAGTGTTGTGTTAGTTTCTGCTGTACAGCAAAGGGAATCACACACATATACACAGAGAACACATATAGTGATTCTACGTGGGGAAAGAATCACTGAGGTTCATTACAGAGTGCTGAGTGGAGTTCCCTGTGCTGCACAGTAGGTCCTTGTGAGTGAAGTCACTCAGTGGTGTCTGACTCTTTGCAACCCCATGGACTATACAGTCTATGGAATTCTCCAGACCGAAATACTGGAGTGGGTAGCCTGTCCCTTCTCCAGCGGATCTTCCCAACCCAGTTATCGAACCAGGTAACCCACCTGCAGTGCAGGTGGGTTCTTTATCAACTGAGCTATCATATATAAAGTGTATATTTTTTTTTTCTAAAGCATTTAATAGTATAAGTTTCCCTCTAAATATTACTCTAACTGCATCCAACAAATTTTGATTTATTTTCATTTTCATTTATTCAAAATGTCTTTTTTTCCTCTAGTATCTATAGATTGTTCAGAGATGTGCTGCGATTCATGGGGTCGCAAAGAGTCGGACACGCCTGAGCGACTGATCTGATCTGATTTCAATTCTAAGTACTTGGGAATTTCCCAGTTTTATTTCCGTTACTGATTTCTAAGTTTATGTCCATTATGGTCAGGGAATATAGTTTGATTTCAGTTCTTTTAAATTTGTTACATCTACTTTGTCTCTTTTCCTCTCCCTTCGCCCTCATTAGGGCGCTAATTGCAGATACTATGACCGCAGCCTTGAGAACGCCAGCATGAGTCTCTTGCTTAGCACATTCTCTTACAAACTCATAATACCATTGCCTGCTGGAAAGTTGTTACTCAGAGTCCCCCAGCTGTCTCCATATAGCGTAAAAGGATTTCAGGAGTCACTGTATGATTTTATTGTACTTCGTAGTCAGGCCTCTGTTACTTCCATTCATTTAGGAAAGTCCCCCAGCCCTTTTTGTCTTGAGAGTGTCATGAAGATTTCTGAAGAGTCCGACTCTGTTGTTTGTAGAGCGC
The DNA here is from genome assembly GCF_029407905.1 of Bubalus kerabau. Classification (NCBI taxonomy): domain Eukaryota; kingdom Metazoa; phylum Chordata; class Mammalia; order Artiodactyla; family Bovidae; genus Bubalus; species Bubalus kerabau. Next base: position 179,732,142 of record NC_073627.1, on the reverse strand, counting down.
CCTTCATTTTGGATTTGTTTGATTGATGACTCTTGATTAAACATTTTAAGAAAAGCTGTATTCATTTGTGGTTATTTCTGGCTGCCCTGGGTCTTCCTTGCTGCGTGCAGGCTTTTTTCTCTGGTTGGCGGCGAGCAGGGGCTGGTCCTTGTGGAGGTGCGAGGGCTCCTCACTGCTGTGGCTTCTCCCGGCACGGAGCACAGGCCCTGGGTTCACGGGCTTCAGCTGCTGCCGGCTCAGGCTCAGTAGGCGTGGGCTTAGTTGCTCCATGGAGGGTGGAAGCTTGCTGCACCAGGGATAGAGCCCGTGTTCCCTGCACTGGCAGGCGCATTTTATCCACTACGCCACCAGAGAAGTCCGACAACTCTTGACTAGTTGTAGGTTAAGGGTTGTAGGTGTTTGGGGAATTCCTTGGCAGTCCAGTGGTTGGGACTTGGTGCTTTCACTGCCAGGGTCCAGGTTCACTTCCCTGGTTGGGGAACGAAGATCTCACAAGCCGTTAAGTTGCCCCCCCCCCCCAAAAAAAAGAGAGAGACAGAGAGAGAGAAGATTATAGGTATTGTAGCATTTTTAAATGAAATTCTTACTTTCAGTGACTTAGTTAAGGAGGCACAGCATGTCGGTCTGTCCTACCAGGGGTAGTAGTAATATATTTTGTTGATTAGGGTGATGTCTGCTAGGCTTCTAAATCGTGACGATATGTTTCCCAAATGATAAGCCATCTATGGGGTGACCATCGTGAGACGGTGGGAATGCGCTCTTCCCCCAGTGCGTTTGTGTGCTGATCTCGGCCCGAGTCATTTATTTCTACGTGTGTGTGTGCGTGTTAGTTGAGTCTAGCAGTTGTATAATGGTGGTTTTCTCTTCCTGCTACTCTCTACATTTATTAACTTGATTTCTTTTGTAAAGAAGAGCTTCCCTTCTTCCTTTCCTTTCCTTTACTAACTTGCTTTCAGTGTGGAGTCATGAATTCTCTCTCTGCACTCAGTCATCATTCATTTCCGTGCTCAGACTGTCCTGCATCTGGCTCTTAATCCTGGGTTTGTGCGGTTGTAGCAAAGCTGAGCGCACCCCACTCCAGTACTCTTGCCTGGAAAATCCCATGGATGGAGGAGCCTGGGAGGCTGTAGTTCACGGGGTCGCTAAGAGTCGGACACAACTGTGTGACTTCACTTTCACTTTTCCCTTTCATGCATTGGAGAAGGAAATGGCACCCACTCCAGTGTTCTTGCCTGGAGAATCCCAAGGACTGGGGAGCCTGGTGGTATTCCGTCTATGGGGTCGCACAGAGTCCGACACAACTGAAGCGACTTAGCAGCAGCAGCAGCAACAAAGCTGAGCTCTTACTCCCTTTGTAGCCCTGGAAGCTATGGGTGTCACGCAGGTCTTGTCCCTCAGACCTTATTTTCGATAACCCATCTTTGCTTATTTTCTAGCAAATCACTGAACTGAAGAAAGAAAACTTTAACCTAAAGCTCCGCATCTATTTCCTCGAGGAAAGCCTGCAGCGGGAGCGTGGCGGCCGCACGGAGCGTGCCTGCAAAACTGTGAGTGCCCCGCTCGGCGCTGCCGCGCCTGGCGTCTTTCCTCGTGGCCATTCGAAGCAGCAGTTCGATTAACGTTTGTTCTCAGACTTGGCACGAATAGATAGCACTGCTTTCCTTTTATTGGATTGATTACAGGGAGCGTAAAGATAATAGAATGACCTTAATCCTAAGCAAAGCGATACAAGATTAATTTTAAGGGAGTCTTTCTCTCTTCTTACAATGGAATTCTGACTTACCATATCTCAGTTGCCGTTTTCTCATTATTTAGAATTGAGACAAAGGGTGAAATGGTGGCACGTCTTTGGAATTGATCCTGTTGTCACTCACTAGTTTGTGTAACTGTAGGCAGGCAAGTCCCTTCCGCTGTCTGGGCTTGCTTCCAGAGTTAAGTGATAACCCCTCTGTCCTGGGGTTATTTGTGTGGATTAAAATGAGTTGGTAGATGGAAAGCCTCAGCACACAGTCAGCCCTCGCCAGTGATCGTCACTGTCTTGTTGCCCAGAGTTAGGGTTGTCATTTTTTTCCGTGATAACGACTCTTCTGTATTCCTTGTGTGCTTGCTTATAACTGTCAGGAAAAAAGTCTATTCCTATCTCAAGTCTTGACCCAGAGGCCTCTGCCTGAAAACAAACCGTGGTTCTGGGAATTGAAAAAAGAACTTGGCTCTCTTGAAAAGGCAGGAGTACAAACAATATTTTAGTGCCCCTTTCTTGACTTCCTCTAGGAGATTAGCCCTTGGCCTGAGACTTATTCCATTTTTTTTCCTCTTCTGAAGTTTGCACCAGTGGAAACTTTTGAAGGAGGAAAACGAACCCTCCTTGAGTTTTAGTGGGTGGACTTAAATGGACTTGTCTTAAAGATTGATTGTATTGTACTTCTGAGCCTTCTCAAGAATTAAAAAGCTCCCTTGTCCCTCAAGACCCAAATTTTTTTTTCCTTTATTGTGGGAGAGAAAGATGATGAGGATTTTTGGGAAAGAAGTGGTGATGCAATCAAAATTTTAAAGAAAAGCCTGCCACCTAAAATATTTCCTACTTATGTATGATTGTCATGTACCTCAGGACAAATATGGGTGTTAGGAAATCTAAAAGAAGGTAACTACCTCCTCTTGGTCAGGCACCTGTCCTGGGTGTTTGTACCTTCATCATCTTCTTTTAATTCTCACCACAGTCTTGTCCCGTGGAAATGATCCTTATCTTGCAGGAGAGGAAACTGAAGCTCAGGAGAGATCAGTAGCGCGCTTGATGTCGTGTAGCTGCACCGTGAGGTGGGCTTTGAGCCTGGGTCTGCCTGCCTCACTGTGCCATGTGGTTTCAGCTCCTCTTTTTCCACTGCTTGGCTAGATGGCTTGATTGGATTGTACTTTTATTTAAATTTTAAGTTTTTGGATAGATGTACATGGTTCAGAATCAAAAAGTGTAGAAGGTATACGCTGGAAAGACTTTCTTCCATCCTTGTCCCCTGGTTCCCTAGATCTAACCAATATGATTAATTCTTCAGGCAGAGAAGTTTTATGTGTATGCGAGCAGCCATCGCGCATGTGTATATTATGAATCAGCGCCCTTTTCACATAAACGTGAGCATGTTCTGCTTTGATGTTAACAATATCTTGCATATGTTTCCTTAATAGTGGTTTAAGAGCTTCTTCATTCTTTTTTATAATGATATTCCATTTGATACTTAAATGGTGTCTTGATTTTCGGTTTAGAAAATTTGATCACCATATATATAAGTTTATAGCTTGAAGTATCAGGCTTGCAAAGAATAATCTCGCAGACATGTTGGCCATGTAGTCTTGTAAATTCGCTGGTCTGGGGCTGCCAGTTGGTTCATCAGAAAGCAGACCACTTAGAACATATGATGTCACCTGTTATGTAGAAGCTCTCTGCCCTTTGGAGCGCTGGAAGAGGACTCTGCTCTTTGAAGGGGTTTCTACAGTTTTCCCAAAACCACAGTTGAGGACGTTGTGCGCTGACACCCAGTGTGCTTTATGCAGAGATCAGTTTTCTAGGAAAAGTTCTGCAGACATGGCTTCCTGAGTCTCCGTTGTTTGGTGGTGAGGAAAACAGCGCCGCCTGAGCCCTGTCTCCTGCCTCGGCTCGTTTGTTAGCTCATCCAGCCCTTGAATCCAGCAGGGCAGCTGGGCCTCGTGTTTGCCGTGTGACCCCCTGAGGGATCTGAGAGGGCAGTAGGGACTGTTTCTTCCTTTTCTTTTCTAAGATTTCCCCCCACCCACTTTGTGATGAGAGCTCTTTTTTTTTCTTTTAACGTTTATTTATTAGTCTGCGTCTTGCGGCACACGGGCCTTCGTTGTTGCGCGGGGGATCTGTATAGTTGCAGCATCCAGGATCTTTCATTGTAGCTTGCAGGCTCGAGTTCCCTGCGTTGGGAGTGAGGACTCTTAGCCACTGGACCACCAGGGAAGTCCCTTGGGCTTATGTTTCTGAGGTCAGTTCCAGGCTCCCTCTGCTGCCTTCGTGTTGGATATGAGCAGGAAGGCAGGGGCTGTGTCTGCCTCGCCTGCCACGGCGGCCTCGACGCTTAGCCGGTGCTCGGTCTGTCACAGGGGTCGGTGTGTGTCTGCCATGTGAAGGAACGAGTGGACGAGCATCCGCTGACTCAGCACGGTTTCTGCCCAGTAAAGAGTGGAGACAGAATTTGAAGCCAGGTCTGGCATCGCTGACTCAATGGACATGAGTTTGAGCAAACTCTGGGGCATAGTAAAGGACAGGGAGGCCTGGCTCCCCGTGCTGCAGTTCACGGGGTTGCAAAACGTGAGACATGACCGAGTGACTGAATAGTCGTCGAGTCCCAAGGCCTTCCCATTCTGGCAGACTTCTCAGTCAGGGGTGCTCTCCCCTTTGGGGCCGTTTGGCTGAAAGGAGGGAGGCATGTCCTCTGAGATTGTAAATCGTACTGGACATGTTATTTTTATTTACAATGATACACATGTATTAGGGAATAGAATGTCGGTTGGCATACGTTATTAGAATAAAGCAGGCGCAGGATTAGGGAAATCTGGGATTTGCAGCAGCCCTCCGCAGACCACACACTTGGACCCGCCTCTGTGCTGGGTGAATTCGTCTAGTCCGTCTAAGGGCATCGGTGAACTGGTTCTCAAAGCCCACCCCTGCCCCACAGCCTCATGCTGTGATCCATGTGCCAAAGGTCCTGCCTTTCGGTTGTCACAGGAGTTGCAAGCCCAAGGCCCTGGGGGTCTCCTTTCGTTTCGGTCACTTAAGAGTAAGCAGGCGGGAGAGCCCTGTGGCGCCCCCTCCAGGCAGTGGGCCCCGTGCAGTCGCGGCTCTTTGGGAAGGGGGTACCCCGAAATCTCACACTGAAATGAGACAGGCAGTGATGTGGCTTCCCATCCGCATGTTTTTTTGAAGCAGCAGCACGTTCCCACTGCTCCAACCACCACATGCGTGATTGTAAACAACCAGAAGTAATTGCCTCGGAATGGGAAAAACAAACTGCAGAATTGCTTGTGAATTTGCTTGGCAGAGGGCAAACAATTGTTAAATCAGCCTCACTTGTATGACATTTATGCCTCAATGTTTGAGTGCTCTGGCTGTTAGGTGCTTGGAAAATTTACATAATTGTTCCAAGCCTTAAGAAATCCAGGGCTTTCTTCGGAGCCCACCAGTGTTTAATAACCCCCTTTTCCCTGTGCCCCGAGGCTAATGAGGGTTTGAATCTAACATCTGCTCATTAAGAGCATCGTATCCGTTAAGAGCATCGGAGCCAGTTCATGAGGAAGGTGGGTTCCCCACTGAAGGCATTCGGATGGCCTGTGTTTCACACGTTTCTTTTCTCTCCTGATCTTGTCCCGAAGAACATCGAGCTCAAGGTGGAAGTAGAGAGCCTGAAGCGGGAGCTGCAGGAGAGAGAGCGGCTGCTCATCAAAGCCTCGTGAGTACCTGTCCTCATCACCCGGGCTTGGTGGTGGCGGTGGCTGGTCGAGCTAGGAGGAGAGAGCCTTGTGTTTCTAAGCCAGTTGCTCTCAGTACCCTGAGGAGGTTTTCATTTTTATTTATTTTTCAACAAACTTTTAAAATGTGATATTGTTGTTGTTCAGTCTGCCAAGTCCTGTCCAACTCTTTGCAACTTCATGGACTGCAGCACGGCAGGCTTCCCTGTCCTTCACCATCTCCAGAGTTTGCTCAAACTCATGTCCATCGAGTTGGCAACGCTCTCTAAGTATCTCATCTATCTAACCATTTCCTATAAGTATGTTACAACAATGTGACATAGGAAAATGCGCCGATGGTAAGTGTACAGTGTGATGCTGTTCATGGAGCGAGCACGACTGGGGCCACCGTCCAGACCACAGACCGGAAGGTCGTCAGGTGCCTGGGCGTTGCCTTTGTGCTCCGGGAACTTACACTCCTTCACAGAGATCACCTCTGCGCTCACCGCTAGCACCCGCATCGCTCAGTCCTGCCTGTTTTTGAACTTAGAGAACAGGAGTTGTCTGCTGCGCTCGTGCTTTTGTGTCTGGCCTCTCTCCTTAGGGATGTGTCTGTGCGATCCAGCTATATTGTCAGTTACCTCCGCAGCTCGTTCATCTTCATCACTGTGAAAGGCCAAGGGCCTTGGAGTCTTAGAGGGACCCCCTGGGTGGGTGAGGCTCGGGGGCGGAGTGTGGGGCTTGACCCCCGGGGTGGGCGAGGCTCGGGGGCGGAGTGTGGGGCTTGACCCCTGGGGTGGGTGAGGCTCGGGGGCGGAGTGTGGGGCTTGACCCCCGGGGTGGGCGAGGCTCGGGGGCGGAGAGGGGGCTTCAGCCAGAGTCACTAGTTTCTGTGTGTGTTTTCTGTACTAGGTTCCCTTGTAGTATTTCATAAAGGAAGGGCTCTACTGCATTAAACAAATCGAAAACTATTATTTTAATCAATTAATCAGTTAATTAATTTAAATATTTATTGACCAGCAGTCACAGTTCAGAGAAGAGTCTGTGTCTCAATTGGTTATTCATTCATTCATAAGCATTTCTTAGGTAAATGTGCTGCGGATTTGAAAAGAGACTTCCCTTTACTCAGCGCATGGGCAGTGGTGAGCATGTAAGCGGTTGTGCTGGGGGCGCATTTATGAGTACGGGCCGACACGAGAGTGCGCGGAGTTTCACTTGAGAGATGCTGAAGACTTCCTGGAGCTGACCCACCGAGGGCCCGGCTGGAAGTTAGTGTGGTCATGCTTTGGCGGTCCTGGCGGCAGAGCTCCATGGCGGCCTGGGGCACAGCTGCACTGCGAGGGCTTCCGCAGTGGCTCAGTGGTGAAGAATATGCCTGCAAGGCGGGAGTGCAGGTTCGATCCCCACGTTGGGAAGATCCTCTGGAAAAGGAAATGGCAACCCACTCCAGCATTCTTGTCTGGGAAATCCCATGGACAGAGGGTCCTGCTGTCCACGGGTCACGGAGAGTTGGACATGACGAGCGGCTGAAACACGCCCACAGCTGCGCTGCGCTGGGCCGGGCTCCACGGTCCCTGTTGCCGTGTCCCAGACAGCAGCCAGCGTGGACGGCTGTGGGCTCGGGGGAGGCTAGAGGGCCCCGGTCCAGGCTTCTCGGGGATGCACTGACCTTTTGCACACGTGCTGTCTTCTCAGTGGATGAGTGATGGATGAATGAGTGAACCAGACTAACCCATTGGTGGTGGCGTTTGTTTCTGCCTGTTCTCTGCCGTGTGGCTTGCGGGATCTTGGTTTCTCATGGAACCCGGGCCCACGGCACTGAAAGCACCGAGCCCTAAGCACTGGGCTGCCAGGGGCTCCCTAATACGTTGTTTTCGTTGGTTGCTTTTGTCGTTGTTTGGAAGCAACATTGTTCTCTGGGCAGGGAGTCAAATCGACTTTACCAAGCCGGGAAACCAGCAGTAGAATTCGGTCTGTTGCATGCTCAGCACCCTGCCTGCTGCGGATCTTGGCCAGGACTTGTTTCTAGCCAGGCGTGTGTACATGGAGACCCAGATTCACAAAGGCTACACGCATGCCTCCATACCAGCACACCGGGCTGAGCGTTCCATGGCTGGTGCCCGCGTTTGTACGCATCGATTCCCCAAGTGCCTAGACTGGAGTTGGGGCCCTTTCTTCATCTGATCAGCTTAATTAATTTATTCAGAAAATATTTCTCAAGCAGTTGTTATGTGCCGTACTGGCCTAGGTTCCTGAGAATAGAGCGGTGATCCAGACAGACAGGTGGGGCTTACATTCTGGAAGCAGTGATGGGGATCAAGTACTTGGAAATATAGATCTGTAAATACAAATTGGGAAAAGAGCTCAGAGAACAAAGGGCGCCATGAGAGTAAGCGCAGCGGCCGTACGTGTGTAACTAGAGGTCTGTGGCCGGGAAGGCAGCATTTGCAATGAGACCTGGGGATAAGTAGGCCTTAACCAGGGGAAAGAGGGGAGAGTCTTGAAGGAGACGGGAGTGTGTGCGTCTCAGGTGATCCAGAGTGCCTCGGGGCTCAGGCTCGTCTTTCAGGGTCTTGAGGCCACGCCAGAAATTTTGGTCTTTTTATCCTGAGATCCCATGAAAACAGTCATGAGTTTTAAGCTACTGATACAATCAGGGCTTTGTTTTTGTTTTTAAAAAGGTCACTCTGGAGGCCGAGTGGGGAATGTTCTGTGGGGGGAGCCGGGGTGGAGGCAGGGAGGCGAGTTCAGTAGTTGAGCTGAGAGACTCGTGATGAGCTGTTGGCGGGGATTGGGTGGACGTTTGGGAAGCACAGTCCACAGGGCTGGGTAAGGGGTGGACAGGGTGATGTCAAGGAAGCCTCCCAGGGCAGAGTTTCTACGTAAGGATATTCACAGTGAGTCCACTGCGCCAGCCTGCTCTCCACCAGCGCCTCGTCCCAAATGGCGTGCAGATACTAAGCATGCCCTGCCCCTGCGGCTCTGGCTTTGCCCTGGCAGGACTCTCTGCTTCCCCATTCGCTGCCGGCCCCGGTGACTCTGCTGTCGCCTCCCCGCCGTAGAGGCCCAGGCTGAGTCCCGTGGCTGCCTACGGGCCCCATATCAGCCCCTCCGCAAACTCCTCTGGCGACCGTGATGAGCCCATATGCACGTCACACTTCACCGTTGATAAGATGCTTTCAGGCTCATTCACCTTCCATCATTATCCTGGGAGCTAGGCAGCTTTCTTGGAAAAACCTCCTTTTCCTCGAGGAGGGGAATTCAGGTCTGGAGAAGGGAAAGAGCGCAGCAAAACTGCTTAGAAAGACCAGAGCTGGAATTAGGACTCGAGTCCCTGACTTGTATCCCAGCGCTAGGTTTTGGGTACTTGATTTTCCTGCGTGTGATTCTCGCTTCTCCAGCATGACTGTACACCTGGTGAGGCCCCGAGGCTGCTCCCCTACCTGAGTGGAGGCGGGGCCCGTGGAAAGGGCAGGGGCCCTGGCCAGCGGCTGGGTCTTTGGCTTCTGAGTCTTAGCTTCTCCGCTGTTCTTGCTTCCTGGGGCCTTTGTGTGGATCAGATCAGATTAGTCGCTCAGTCGTGTCCGACTCTTTGCGACCCCATGAATCGCAGCACGCCAGGCCTCCCTGTCCATCACCAACTCCCGGAGTTCACTCAGACTCACGTCCATCGAGTCAGTGATGCCGTCCAGCCATCTCATCCTCTGTCGTCCCCTTCTCCTCTTGCCCCCAATCCTCCCAGCATCAGAGTCTTTTCCAATGAGTCAACTCTTCGCATGAGGTGGCCAAAGTACTGGAGTTTCAGCTTCAGCATCATTCCTTCTAAAGAAATCCCAGGACTGATCTCCTTCAGAATGGACTGGTTGGATCTCCTTGCAGTTAGAGGGACTCTCGAGAGTCTTCTCCAACACCACAGTTCAAAAGCATCAATTCTTCGGCACTCAGCCTTCTTCACAGTCCAACTCTCACATCCATACATGACCACAGGAAAAACCATAGCCTTGACTAGACAGGGCTTTGTTGGCAAAGTAATGTCTCTGCTTTTGAATATGCTATCTAGGTTGGTCATAACTTTCCTTCCAAGGAGTAAGCGTCTTTTAATTTCATGGCTGCAGTCACCATCTGCAGTGATTTTGGAGCCCAGAAAAATAAAGTCTGACACTGTTTCCACTGTTTACCCATCTAGTTCCCATGAAGTGATGGGACCGGATGCCATGATCTTCGTTTTCTGAATATTGAGCTTTAAGCCAACTTTTTCACTCTCCACTTTCACCTTCATCAAGAGGCTTTTTAGTTCCTCTTCACTTTCTGCCATAAGGGTGGTGTCATCTGCATATCTGAGGTGATTGATATTTCTCCCAGCAATCTTGATTCCAGCTTGTGTTTCTTCCAGTCCAGCGTTTCTCATGATGTATTCTGCATATAAGTTAAATAAACAGGGTGACAATATACAGCCTTGACGTACTCCTTTTCCTATTTGGAACCAGTCTGTTGTTCCATGTCCAGTTCGAACTGTTGCTTCCTGACCTGCATACAGATTTCTCAAGAGGCAGATCAGGTGGTCTGGTATTCCCATCTCTTTCAGAATTTTCCACAGTTTATTGTGATCCACACAGTCGAAGGCTTTGGCATAGTCAATAAAGCAGATTTTGAAATAGATGTTTTTCTGGAACTCTCTTGCTTTTTCCATGATCCAGCAGATGTTGGCAATTTAATCTCTGGTTCCTCTTCCTTTTCTAAAACCAGCTTGAACATCTGGAAGTTCATGGTTCATGTATTGCTGAAGCCTGGCTTGGAGAATTTTGAGCATTACTTTACTAGCGTGTGAGATGAGTGCAATTGTGCAGTAGTTTGAGCATTCTTTGGCATTGCCTTTCTTTGGGATTGGAATGAAAACTGACCTTTTCCAGTCCTGTAGCCACTGCTGAGTTTTCCACATTTGCTGGCATATTGAGTGCAGCACTTTCACAGCATCATCTTTCAGGATTTGGAATAGCTCAACTGGAATTCTGTCACCTCCACTAGCTTTGTTCGTAGTGATGCTTTCTAAGGCCCACTTGACTTCACATTCCAGGATGTCTGGCTCTAGGTGAGTGATCACACTATCGTGATTATCTGGGTCATGAAGATCTTTTTTGTACAGTTCTTCTGTGTATTCTTGCCATCTCTTCTTAATATCTTCTGCTTCTGTTAGGTCCATACCATTTCTGTCCTTTATTGTGCCCATCTTTGCATGAAACGTTCCTTTGGTATCTCTGATTTTCTTGAAGAGATCTCTAGTCTTTCCCATTCTGTTGTTTTCCTCTATTCCTTTGCATTGATCGCTGAAGAAGGCTTTCTTATCTCTTCTTGCTATTCTTTGGAACTCTGCATTCAGATGTTTATATCTTTCCTTTTCTCCTTTGCTTTTTGCTTCTCTTCTTTTCACAGCTATTTGTAAGGCCTCCCCAGACAGCCATTTTGCTTTTTTGCATTTCTTTTCCATGGGGATGGTCTTGATCCCTGTCTCCTGTACAATGTCACGAACCTCATTCCATAGTTCATCAGGCACTCTATCTATCAGATCTAGGCCTTAACAGGCACTCTATCTATCAGATCTAGGCCCTTAAATCTATTTCTCACTTCCACTGTATAATCATAAGGGATTTGATTTAGGTCATACCAGAATGGTCTAATTTTCCCTACTTTCTTCAATTTCAGTCTGAATTTGGCAATAAGGAGTTCATGGTCTGAGCCATACTCAGCTCCCAGTCTTGTTTTTGCTGACTGTATAGAGGTTCTCCATCTTTGGCTGCAAAGAATATAATCAATCTGATTTCGGTGTTGACCATCTGGTGATGTCCATGTGTAGAGTCTTCTCTTGTGTTGTTGGAAGAGGGTGTTTGCTATGACCAGTGCATTCTCTTGGCAAAACTCTATTAGTCTTTGCTCTGCTTCATTCCGTATTCCAAGGCCAAATTTGCACGTTACTCCAGGTGTTTCTTGACTTCCTACTTTTACATTCCAGTCCCCTATAATGAAAAGGACATCTTTTTTGGGTGTTAGTTCTAAAACGTCTTGTAGGTCTTCATAGAACTGTTCAACTTTAGCTTCTTCAGCGTTGTTGGTTGGGGCATAGACTTGGATTACTGTGATATTGAATGGTTTGCCTTGGAAACGAACAGAGATCGTTCTGTCGTTTTTGAGATTGCATCCAAGTACTGCATTTCAGACTCTTTTGTTGACCATGATGGCCACTCCATTTCTTCTGAGGGATTCCTGCCCACAGTAGTAGATATAATGGTCATCTGAGTTAAATTCACCCATTCCAGTCCATTTCAGCTCGCTGATTCCTAGAATGTCGACATTCACTCTTGCCATCTCAAACTTGTTTGACCACTTCCAATTTGCCTTGATTCGTGGACCTGACATTCCAGGTTCCTATGCAATATTGCTCTGTACAGCATCGGACCTTGCTTCTATCACCAGTCACATCCACAGCTAGATATTCTTTTTGCTTTGGCTCCATCCCTTCATTCTTTCTGGAGTTATTTCTCCACTGATCTCCAGTAGCATATTGGGCACCTACTGACCTGGGGAGTTTCTCTTTAAGTATGCTATCATTTTGCCTTTTCATACTGTTCATGGGGTTCTCAAGGCAAGAATACTGAAGTGGTTTGCCATTCCCGTCTCCAGTGGACCACATTCTGTCAGATCTCTCCACCATGACCCGCCCATCTTGGGTTGCCCCTCGGGCATGGCTTAGTTTCATTGAGTTAGACAAGGCTGTGGTCCTAGTGTGATAAGATTGACTAGTTTTCTTTGAGTATGGTTTCAGTGTGTCTGCCCTCTGATGCCCTCTTGCAACACCTACCGTCTTACTTGGGTTTCTCTTACTTTGGGTGTGGAGTATCTCTCCACCCCTGCTCCAGCAAAGCGCAGTCATTGCTCCTTACCTTGGACGAGGGGTATCTCCTCACCACCGCCCTTCCTGACCTTCAACGTGGGATAGCTCCTCTAGGCCCTCCTGCGCACGCGCAAGCGCCTTGGGTGCGGAGTTGGTCTTCCCGCCCCCGCCCCTGGCCTCGGGCTTAAGGGCGTGGGGTATCTCCTCCCTGCTGCCGCCCCTGACCTCGGACTCGGGTAACTCCTCTCGTCGCCGCCCCTGACCTCGGGCGCTGGGTATCTCTGCTCGGCCGCCCCCCCCCCCCCCCCCCGACCTCGGACGCGGGGCAGCTCCTCTCCGCCGTTCCTGTGCCGTTGCAGTCTGGCAGTCTCGGCCGCTGCCCGACCTCGGACGTGGGGTAACTCCTCTTGGCCGCCACCCTTAGGGCATGGGGTCCTCCTGGCTTCTGCCCCTGACCTCGGACGTGGGGTAGCTCCTCTCGGCTGCGCTTGGCGCGCTGGTCGCAGCCCTGCCGTGGCTCTGTGTTGCGTCCACTGAGCACCTGCTGAAGGTACCTGTCCTGGCCCTGAACTGTGCAGCATCTGTTACAGGAAGAGGCCTTGCTTTTCCTAAAGAACCATAACTAGGATAGAAAGAATCAAGAGGAAATGTTGAGGATTTGTTCCCAGAAAAATTCTTTCTTGTATTGGGTGGAAAGCTGGGTTAGAGCCGCTTCTCTAAACCCTTTCTCTCCTTTGGTCTTGGTGTCTGTCTCATTTCTTGCACCAGATTCTGTAAGGAGAAGTTTCTATAAAGAAAGGAGAGAACTAACATTTTTTTAAAAAGTGTATTTTTAATTGGAAGATAATTGCTTTAAAGTGTTTTTGGTTTCTGCTGTACAGCGGTGTGAATCAGCTGTAAGTTTACATGTAACCCCTCCCTCTAGAGCTTCCCTTCTACCTTCCAAGAGGTAACATTTATTGAGGTCCTACTGTGGCCCAGATCCTGGCACTTGACATGGGTCTGGCACTTGACATGCTTTATCGCATCGGATTTTATAACAGCTATTTGAGGCAGCCAGTATTCCCATTTGAGTGAAGAGAAAACTGAGGCTCAGTGGATGGGAGGACTTGCCCAGTTCTTCTGGCAGCAGAACTGGGGCTGATCATCTCTGGAGCTTGCTCCACCTTGCCGTGCAGTAAACATATATGTTTTCTGGCTTTCTATTATTATATTTCTCAGTTACAATAAGAGAGCATTAAGAGCAAAAGCAGACATATTGTCAAGAGTAAATTTTATCTCTGTGGCTTTAAAACACAAACAAAAATAATAATTCCATTAGTAGGGGAAAATTGCACCATACTGCCGAGTATAAAGTTTATTGCTATAGTAACTGTAAAATACAAAGATGATAAATGAAAAGTTGGAACATTTATTATTGGGAATACATTTTAGTGGCATAACTAAAATGCACCCGAATTGAATAATGCCAGTACTTGTTAAAAATTGTAGTCAGCCTCTTGACCATGTGTATGATGCAGACTGCAAAACACAGACATTTGATCTGGCTGGTATTTGCACTTGCTGGCTGTCGGGGGAGGTGGCGCAGGGTGGAGGGGAGGCTGGTGGAGCCAGCGGTTTTCTAGAGAAGTTCCTGTAAAACTGAAGGGGTAAAACATTTGTGGTAGTCAGTGGAAGTTGGGGACTGGAAAAATACTGTGTTCAAGGCTCAGGAGGGGAAAGCTTTTAAAACAGAAATCTTTCAGCCGTGTATAATGCCTCTTGAGGAGTGAATCCCAGACAGTCCTGATCAGGAAATGATGGAGGGGATTGGGCGGGGTCTGAGGACATCTCATGGCATTAATTGGGAGGTGGCCATGGTGGCCTTAGTCCCAGCCCTCGAGGATCTGTTCTTAGCTCAGACACCCGCCGAGGTGGGCAGCGAGGCCGCTCGGAGCCGCTCAGCAGGGGCCAGCACCGCCGTCCTCAGGGACATGGGCTAGCAGGCAGCACTCAGATCAGAGGAGCGACACGCGTGTTAGCACGTTTGTTCTAAGAGGTAATCATTTCATTTGTCAAATGAGGAAACCGAGGTGTAAGAGGTAGTTTAGCCAGAGTCACACTGAGGACATAATAGAGTCAAAATTTGGAAGCAGATCTGTTCAGCCCCAGACCCCCTGCTGTTTCTTTGCAGTTGTTCACATTGAATTCCATTAAAATGATGTCATGACACGGGGTGGGGGGCTTCCGAAGGCCTGTTGGTAACAGGGAACAAGATAGGAATGGAGTCTGTATTTGCAGCGACTCGTGTCTGAGACATGGATGGCAAGCATGGCCCTGTTGACTCTCCATTGTTCTCAGTCAGAAACGCACGTGGCCTGTGCATGAGAGTGTCTGCTCACGTGGCTCCTGGTTGGAAAAATGTTATATACCCTTAAAGTAGGGCATGGGAGGCTGGCGATGAATAGATTTATTCTTTTGTCGTTTTTCTGAAAAACGAGCTTTAGGTGGAGCCGTTTCCTTTATTATTCTGCCTTACGGAAATCTGCAGTCACTTTGGAAATCCGATGAGAACTGCTCTGAGTCTGTGTCTCAGAAATTCACATCTGACCCTGTTTTTCTCTTTTGAGAACCAAAAGGAAAGGCCATCAGTGGTGGCGGCCCCGTGTCCGGTTCTGGAGCGCCAGCCCCACCGCCGCTGGTCAGGCCGAGCGGGCACCCCGTGATGCCCAGCGGCACGAGCTCGGGGCTTTGTGTTGGAGGTGGGGGGGCGCGAGGAGCGGGTGACCCCCTCCCCTTGGGCCCGCAGTCACTGCTGGTGCTCACAGAATGGTCGTGCTGGGTTTGAGACGCTTTCCCTCCAGTGGCCGACCTTTGCCCTCAGGTTTGTTTTCTTTGCTTCCTGACCCCTTTTCTTTCTTTTCTCTGTGGCTGCACCAGGCGGCATGTTCGGTCCCTGACCAGGGTCTGAGTCTGTGCCCCCTGCAGTGGCCGTGCAGTGTCTCAAGCACTGGGCCGCCGCAGGAGTCCCCTGCATCCTGCTCCTTGCACGCTGGTTCTCACACCTGCTCTCCGCCTTTCCTGCCAGTGGTGGAGGTGTGCTTTATCGGAAGTTCTGTGGTGGGGAATTTGGCAGTAGCTGTCAGATGTCTTGAAAATGCGCTTATCCTTTAACTTAGTAATTCCGTGTTTAGGAATTGACCCTAAGGAAATCACTGGATAGTATACAAACCACATATAAACACATACACAGATACCACATATAGGTGTTTTAATTGAAACATAGTTGGCATGTGACATTGTGTAGGTTGAAGGTGTACTGTATGACTGGTTTAATACATTTATGTATTACATTATTTCTGCTTGTGAATTACAAATATTAAAGAAAAAAAGCTCAGCACAGGTCTGTGGGAGAAGGGACCAGCAAATACTCTTTGTCTCTTTGGAGCCACTGGAATCACCATCTGACCGTCACGCTTGTGCATTTTACGCCTTTGCTTCTTTTCACAGCAAAGCAGTTGAGAGCCTCGCCGGAGGGGGCGGCTCTGAAGTTCAGTGGGTGAAGGAAGATGCTCAGAAGAAGGTCCGCCAGGTCGAAGATGTCCTAACCAAGAGGATACACCTCTTAGAAGAGGCGAGTCTGTGAGCCCTGAGGAGACTGTTCGTTACAGTGGGTTCATAACAGAGGGAGCAGAATCTTGTTCCTTTTCCTCTTCTCTGTAACCTGTCAGGGTGTCAGCAGAAGCAAGAGCCACCTCCTGCGTGCCTCCTGGCTGCAGCCCTGCTCTGGGCGCTGTGTGTATGGAATCCGTACCTGAGCACCCTGCCCGCCGCCCTTGACCGTCTGTGTCCTGTAGATGAGGGCACGGAGGGACAGAGAGAAACGCGAGTCCAACCTTAATCCCCGGTTGGACGTTCTTGTTGTTGAGTCTCTAAGTGGTGTCCGTCTCTTTGTGACCCCCTAGACTGTAGCCTGCCAGGCTCCTCTGTCCATGGGATTTCCCAGGTAAGAAGACTGGAGCAGGTTGCCATTTTTTCCCACTCCATGGGATCTTCCCGACCCAGGAGTCAAACCCGTCTCTCCTGTGTCTCCTGCATTGGCAGATGGATTCTTGACCACTGAGCCACCAGGGAAGCCCATTTAAACTTACAGCTGCTGGTTCTAAAGCCTGTGTTCTGGCTGCCACACTACCCTTCTTCTCCTCTAGTTCAGTCTCTTTGCAGAAGGGGAAGCTGAGGCCCAGCGAGGGGAGGGCCCACCTAACACAGCTCAGCCCAGAGCTGGGCTTCCTGACTCGCGTGGCCGCATGGCCCCAGCCCCCAGAGCCCAGCCTCCGGCCCCTACTCTGCCTGTGCTCCCTGACCCCTCTTCTCGGGGAGCCGCTCGTGTGGCCCCTTCTCCCACCAACTCTCAGCCAAGTGCTGCCTGTGACTGGTGGGAGGCAGGAAGCTTCTTGGCCAAAATATATTGTCTCCTAGATGTTAGAAAGTTTTCCTCCATGTTAAGCTAGTACTGAGAAATAATAGCAGTTCCTTCATTCTTGGTCTTTGAAGTCTGTCGTTTCATCTCACTTTCTCTCCCTGTAACCTTGATTCTTCTGAGCAGGTAAGAGGGGAGATGACACCTGGATGGAAACAGCAGATCCGCTTGCTCTGTGCTTTGCGGTCGATAACGGTCTTTTCCGTTCTTCCTGTTCACAGCAGCCCCAGGGGGGTGTGTAGGTCCAAAATACAGATGAGGAGACTGGCTCAGAAGGGTGGGGAACCTAGTCTGGATCATAAGCAGCTGAGCTGAAAGCAGAAGGAGAGTCTTTCGAGCACGAATTCTGAAGTTAAAACGTAATTCTGAGACTTCGGGAAACTTCACCTCTTGGCTCAGTTGTCTTGGGTTTCCCAGTTTTGTGCTCCGTTTTAGGGAAACAGCGTGCCTGGCGTGCGGGGTTGAATTCCTGCTCAGTCACTGCTTTGTCACCATGGAGAAGACACGTGCCCCTTGAGGCTCATCTGCCTCGTTTGTGAAATGAGGCCGAAGGCGCCTGCCCTGCAGTGATTGTAATAAACAGCAGTGAACCAGCGATTTATGGGGGGCTTACCATGTCTGAGATACCACATGTCACACCTAAGAAGGGTTTCTTAGCCTTTTCATACACGGATTTCGTTCATCCCTTCAGTAGATGTACGAGGTAACTCCCTCTTTGAGAACGAAGCCCGGGGCCGCGGGCGCAGAGCGGGTGCCGGGCGGGTGCCGGGCGCTCTGGCTGCGGCGCTTCCGGCTGAGCTGCCCCAGCCTGTCTCTCAGGCTGTAATTCCTGGAGTTGAGTGAGGATCACAGGTGATACAAATGAAGCTCCTTGCTCAAAGCCCGGCATCAGTAGGCACTCAGCAAATAATAGATTCTGCTGTTTTTAGTCTCAGAACATTGGTAAGTTTTCCCCAGCTGCCATCGAGATCTCCAGGCTCTCACCCTCTTGGGAAGGCGGTGGTGGAGGACACGCTGTGGGGGGGAGGCAGGGAGGAGA
This sequence comes from Bubalus kerabau, assembly GCF_029407905.1. NCBI lineage: Eukaryota > Metazoa > Chordata > Mammalia > Artiodactyla > Bovidae > Bubalus > Bubalus kerabau. The sequence goes on along the minus strand of NC_073627.1, from coordinate 179,714,301 downwards.
GCCAGCATGTGTGGTCTCCTGGGATGCAGCAGGCATGTGACAGAGTCTCCAGCAACTCTGGAGAGATGGTGCTTATTTGTTTTCTGTTTTTTGTTTATTGTTTATTTGGCTGCACCAGGCCCTAGTTGAGGCGCGTGGGGTCTTCAGTTGTGGATGTGGGCTCTGGTTCCCTGCCCAGGGATTGAACCCCGGCCCCTGCACTGGGAGCTCGCAGTCTTAGTCCCTGGACTGCCAGCGAGGTTCCTGTCCCTGTCTTATAGGTTGGGAAACAGGCTCAGGGAGGTTAAGGGGCTACATGAGGTCACCCAGTGAGTAAGTGGGAGAGCTGGGTTTTGAGCCCGGTTTGATCTGACTTTCCTCTGTGGCGCAGTCAGAGGCTGCTGGCCGAGGGCTTGCAGATTGAGACCCACCGTCAGGCCACTTGCCTCAGCACCAGGACCTTTTCCCTCACACAGACGCTGCCCACGCCATCTAGACAGTTTCTCTCTGGCTTCTCTGAGCTCTCAGGAAGAACATAGAGTTTCTCACCACCTAAATCACCTTGGAGGTTTAGAAAATGTACTTTCGAGTCGTATAGTCATTATCCTAAAAAAAAAATAGTGAGGGGGCAGTGGGGGTGGGATGAACGTGTATGGGGCTGATGGTGACTCTTAGGAATTATGTATGTTTAGGTATTGAGAAGCACATTTCTCTTCGTACTCATTGAAGCTGTAAATATTGATCCGATTTTTCAAAACCCCAAATACGGTTCTTGTAGAGTCTTTTCCACTGGAAATGCCTATTACTCTTCAGGATATAAGAGGGGGAAAATGGCTGGTGAATGTATTTATTACTGATTCTCCCCATGTGTAGTACAATTCAGGGAGGGGAAATGTGCCGGAGAAAAAGTCATAAATATTTATGTTTTAATCCAATTTCCTTTCAAAATGTTCCCAATTGTATTGAAAAATTGCATCAAATGCATTTAATTTAACTCTAGGATGTGAAAGCCGCCCAAGCAGAAATGGAAAAGGCCTTTGCTGGGACAGAATCAGAGAAGGCTCTGCGACTGAGCTTGGAAAGCAAGCTTTCAGAGATGAAGAAGATGCGCGAGGGGGACCTGGAGATGGCTGCGGTCCTGGAAGGGAAGGACAGGTGGGCTCGCACCCCCGTGAGGCTCCGATGTCCATTTGTCTGGCCGCGTGATCCACTACCGGGCCTCCCAGCTGGTGCTAGTGGCAAAGAACCCACCTGCCAGGGCAGGAGACACGACACATGGGTTCCATCCCTGGGCTGGGAAGGTCCCCTGGGGAAGGAAATGGCAGCCCACTCCAGTGTTCTTGCCTGGGGAATCCCATGACGGAGGAGCCTGCTGCGCTGCCGTCCATGGGGTCACAAAGAGTCGGACACGACTGCAGTGTCTTAGCATAGCACGGCATGATCCAAAACAAGGGAAGGAGTTACCCCCTTCCTATCCTTGTTCCCTTCTTTTTCTACTTGGTCCCCACAGTGAGAAAACCAGGGATAAAATTAGGATGAAAGGGAAAGGAATAGGGTAGTGATATGAGGACAGAGGTGGGGTTAGTAGACAGAAATCCATGCTGAAAAGTTCTGCTTATACTAAATTTAGCATCCAGGTTTTGGCCATAAGCTTCCTGGTAGCCAAAGGAAAAAGGGAAAAACAATCTTGGAGGGCATAGACATATTGCTCACGAGATGAAACAACCTAGTGACTCAGGAGACGCAGGTGCAGCTGTCTCTGGGGGAGGGGCCGCCCTGATTTCCGCTGGCCCTGCTGCGGCGCTCCCTGTGGCCTCTCCTGGGGCTGGAGCCAGTGTGTTCCCTCCCCGGAGGTGGGCCTGCCCAGGAAGCTACGCTGAGGTCAGAGGTGAGTTCCAAAGCACAGAGCTGGATGAACAGGGCTCTGTGGTCCTGCCCTGGTGAGGTGGGTCCAGATCTGTCACGTGACCAGCCGCCACTGAGCAGAGCCCTCCCTGGGAGGACCTCGCTTGTGTCCTGGGTTCCCACCACCCTTCTCAAAGGTAGGTGATCTAGCCACTTGATTTCCTTCAATCTGACCTTACGTCTAGTCTGTGTCTCTAAGGTAGTGGGCCTGGAGGAGCCCTGCAGGTCAAATACGGCCCACAGACACTTACACTTGGCCTACACAGTATTTTGATAACTTTCAATTTGTTGCTAACATTAGGAAGAAAAAGTCTAATTTCATGTGAAAGTCTAGATTTCCAGTTTCTCTTAAAAACCTGCAAGGCGTGGCAGCAAAACTTCACACCTCTGAGCGCGACTTTACTCAAACCCAGCTAAAACCTAGTCTGGGATCTGAACCCACCCTCTTTCAATTAGAATCACTCACCTGGTGTCTGGACTTACTGAGGCTCAGGTTCTTTGTGTCTCAGCTCAGAAGGGGTTCAGCGAGAGGCAAAGTGATAGGCAAGAAGTAGATTTATTAATATAAGACACTTGTGAGAGATGCAAGTGGTCAGGCAAGAGGGCTCTGTCCCGAGGAATAAGTGGGCTACAGTTTTGTAATCAAAAGAGAGTTGGAGGCGGGGGAGGGGAAAGATCGCTTTCCTCCTCATTCCTCCAGTAAAGGTCAGGCTGACATCACTAGGCCCTCCTTTGTTTTGGGGAGGAGAGTGTCTGACCCTGTGAGGTCAAACCAGGACTGTCATCACTGACTTTTCAATCAGCAGAAGGATGGCGCTGTTTTTCCTCTCTGGGTGGCCTGGGGCGTATTTCGTGCTTCTATTTTGGCAAGCAGGCCTGTGCTGCGGTAGCTCCCTTGAGCTGCTGTCAGCTGCAGTGGCCTCCGAAGCTTCCCTAGGCTTCTCTGTCTGTGTTCCCTAGTGGCTCAGTCAGTAAAGAATTCGCCTGCAACGTGGGACACCTGGGTTTGATCCTTGGGTTGGGAAGGTCCCTTAGAGGAGGACATGGCGACCCACTCTACTATTCTTGCCTGGAGAATCCCATGGACAGGGGAGCCTGCGGGCTGCAGTCCATGGGGTCGCGTGGAGTCGGACGCGACTGAGTGACTAAGCACAGCACAGCACATAACCCCCTACTGGGACTTCTACAACTGCCTGTATAATCATCCTGTTCTGTCCCGAGCAGCAGGGCTGGGCCAGGACCTTGCTGGACTGAGGCTGCCCCCTTAACGGGGCGGGGGCTCCGGGTTGGCCGCAGTCTGCTCCTTTTCCGTCCCGGTCTGGAACTTACTTTAAGGTAACTAGAAGGTGACGTCGAATCCGACTCTTGGTGACCCCGTGGACTGTAGCCCACCAGCCTCTTCTGTCCAGGGGCTTCTCCAGGCAAGAATACTGGAGTGGGTTGCCATTTCCTTCTCCAGGGATCTTCCCAGTTCAGTTGCTCAGTCGTGTCTGACTCTTTGCGACCCCATGAATTGCAGCACGCCAGGCTTCCCTGTCCATCACCAGCTCCCGGAGTTCGCCCAAACCCACGTCCATCGAGTTGGTGATGCCATCCAGCCATCTCATCCTCTGTCGTCCCCTTTTCCTCCTTGAGTGCAGCACTTTCACAGCATCATCTTCCAGGATTTGAAATAGCTCAACTGGAATTCCATCCCCTCCACTAGCTTTGTTTGTAGTGATGCTTTCTAAGGCCCACTTGACTTCACATTCCAGGATGTCTGGCTCTAGGTCAGTGATCACACCATCGTGATGATCTGGGTCTGAAGATCTTTTTTGTGTAGTTCTTCTGTGTATTCTTGCCACCTCTTCTTAATATCTCCTGCTTCTGTTAGGTCTATAGCATTTCTGTCCTTTATCGAGCCCATCTTTGCATGAAATGTTCCCTTGGTATCTCTAATTTTCTTGAAGAGATGTCTAGTCTTTCCCATTCTGTTGTTGTCCTCTATTTCTTTGCATTGATCGCTGAAGAAGGCTTTCTTATCTCTCCTTGCTATTCTTTGGAACTCTGCATTCAGATGCTTATATCTTTCCTTTTCTCCTTTACTTTTCACTTCTCTTCTTTTCACAGCTATTTGTAAGGCCTCCCCAGACAGCCATTTTGCTTTTTTGCATTTCTTGTCCATGGGAATGGTCTTGATCCCTGTCTCCTGTACAATGTCACGAACCTCCATCCATAGTTCATCAGGCACTCTATCAGATCTAGGCCCTTAAATCTATTTCTCACTTCCACTGTATAATCATAAGGGATTTGATTTAGGTCATATCTGAATGGTCTAGTGGTTTTCCCTACTTTCTTCAATTTCAGTCTGAATTTGGCAATAAGGAGTTCATGATCTGAGCTATACTCAGCTCCCAGTCTTGTTTTTGCTGATTGTATAGAGCTTCTCCATCTTTGGCTGCAAAGAATATAATCAATCTGATTTCAGTGTTGACCATCTGGTGATGTCCATGTGTAGAGTCTTCTCTTGTGTTGTTGGAAGAGGGTGTTTGCTATGACCAGTGCATTCTCTTGGCAAAACTCTATTAGTCTTTGCCCTGCTTCATTCCGTATTCCAAGGCCAAATTTGCCCGTTACTCCAGGTGTTTCTTGACTTCCTACTTTTACATTCCAGTCCCCTATAACGAAAAGGACATCTTTTTTGGGTGTTAGCTCTAAAACGTCTTGTAGGTCTTCATAGAACTGTTCAACTTCAGCTTCTTCAGCGTTATTGGTTGGGGTATAGACTTGGATTACTGTGATATTGAATGGTTTGCCTTGGAAACGAACAGAGATCGTTCTGTCATTTTTGAGATTGCATCCAAGTACTGCATTTCGGACTCTTTTGTGGACCATGATGGCTACTCCATTTCTTCTAAGGGATTCCTGCCCACAGGAGTCTTCCCAACCCAGGGATTAAACCCTGGTCCCCCACATTGCAGGCAGACGCTTTACTGTCTGAGCCTCCGGGGAAGTCACCTTAAGGCAGCTAAAGCAGGTCAGTTTTATTGAAGTATAAGTTACATGCGGCACAATAAGTCCGTTTTAAGTGCAGTTTGATGACTTTTTGCCTCTCCAGTTGACTGTGTGATAATTTCAGGTTGGAACCCCTAGAGAGCAGTCTTACTCCTCTTTCCAAGTTTTGGGGGGCATTGCCCCCAAGCTGCCAGTTCCCGCTGTGCTCAATTATTTTAGTCCTTTTGGGGTGCCATAACAAAACATCACAGATTGGGCAGCTTACGAACAATAGAAACTCACTTCTTAGAGTTCTGGAGGCTGGGAGTCCGAGAGCCAGGTGCCACCATGGTTGGACCAGGGTCCTCGTCGGGGTCTCAGGCTTCTCGTTGTGTCCCCTGGCTCCCCGGCCTACGGGGTCTTTCTGCAGCTCCATTCATGTTGCCGCTCAGGAAGGTTCCAACCTCATGACTTCAGCTCTTCCCAAAGGCCCCACTTCCTAATCCCATCACCTTTGGGGTTAGGATTTCGGTACAGGACTCGTATAGGTGGACATGAATTTTCAGATGCTCCAATCCGCATTGCTAGGTGCTTCAGCTGCGTTTACTCATGCCTCCCCTTTACCTCCGGCGCTCAGGAAGCTCTGAGACTTCCAAGCCGTTGTTCTTTTATCCTACCGAGGTGCTTTCTAGGCTTAGCTAGAAAGACTCTTCTGAGGGTCCGCCAACAAAATGATAATTGCTGAATGTTTTTTTTTTTTTAAAGTAATCATAGCCACTGTTGTTTGTCGAGGTCTGCTGTGTGCCTGGGGTCATGGAGCATTTAAATAGCTTATTTCATTCCACAGAAGCGAGTTGTCCCCACTTTATAGCCGAGGGAATGCAGACTCAAAGGTTAAATAGCTTGGCTGAGGTCAGGGAGCAGTTCCTACAGGGTAAGGGGTAATTCGGTGACCCAAAGAGGGATGTGCTCAGCTCTACCTGAGGGGGCCTGGCTGACCATGGGCGGTGAATGGGTGGGCGTCCATCAGGTGGGGGTGGGACCAGAGCTGTGAGGGGGTTCCAGGTAGACGGAGTGTGGTGGGGCCTCGAGCCGCAGGACAGAGGTCCCTGGAGAGGCCCCGGGGCGGAGAGGGTGGCCGTCAGCAGGGCCGCCGGCTGCCTTGGCCCTTAAGCCAGGGCCTCGAGTGCCTTGTTGAGGAGCTGGCCCTTTGCCTTGGCAGCCAGTCTGTTCACACGTTGCCCTGAGAAGCCTTGGAAGACGCCCTCCTTGTGTTCATGATCACTGCAGCAGCTGAGCTCTGTTGCTCCTGTTTCTTTAGCCTCACTGCCAGATTTCCTTGGGAGAGATTTCCCGCTCCACCCCCCGCCCCGACCTGGCCCAAATTCATAATCCATGGCCGTCGCTAGTGGGGGCTGATGAAAGTCTTTGAGGAGGAGGGTGACTCGATCTGGCCATAGTCTGGCTGCTCAGGGGGTGGATTGGCCATGACTGGGCTGGAGGAGAGGGCACCGCTGATGCCCCGTGAATTCTGGCCCTTAGTCTCCCACCTGCAAAACGCAACTCTTCAGTCCTGGGACATATCTCCTTTGAAGGTGTCTGGCCCCATTTCCTACCTCCTCCTGCTCCACTGAGCTGAGGGAACAGCTTAGAATTAATATTTAACTTGTGTTCTCTTTCAGACTGATTGAGGAGTTGAAGCTGTCTTTGAAGAGCAAAGATGCTTTAATTCAGTGCCTTAAAGAGGAGAAATCTCAGATGGCATCTCCTGATGAAACTGTGTCGTCTGGAGAACTCCAAGGACTTTCTGCTGCTCTGAGGGGAGACGGGGAGGGCGAGGCTGAGGTGAGGCACGGTGGGGTGGGGGCTTTAATTACCCGACCGGACCCCCCGTGGGATGAGTGCATATTCAATCCCCACAGTCACATACTCTGGCCTTCAAAATACCAGGTCCCTGTCGTGAGCTGAGGAATTAGCAGAAATCCTCCTTTGCCAGCGGCCCTGGCGGTTTTTTTCTTTCTAGTCTCGGGTGTTTGTAGAGTTGGTTAAAAATACAGTCCATACCCGAACGCCTCTGTTTTACCATATGTTAATATGCTGTTGCCTGGGAACTTTGTTTTCATCTATCAGGTTTTTTGTAGGGTGGTGTCATGGTATGTACCTGTTTTGTCGCTGGCGTCAGAGGCGGGCTTGAGGCCAGGTCTGGTCTGAAGCTTCAGAGGCGGTGGGGAAAGGAAGTAACTTGCCTCAGGGCCTGGCTGTACTCAGAGTGGGGGTGGTCAGCGTTCCACCTTGGTTAATCTTGGCACCTTGTGAGGCGCAGCTCATGGTCCCCTCGCTGAGTGTAGAGACACACTCAGAGAGTTGTTCTGTTCTCCCCGGCTCCAAGAGGTGGGTCGCTGGTACAGACCCTGCAGCCCCCGGGCCCCCTGCCCTATGCCTGGGGCTCCCACGGCCGCAGGTGGGCAGGCCCGACGGTGCAGGCAGCCCCGGCGGAAATCTTCTGGTTCTGGTTGGACCCAGGGCGGCTGCGGGTCCGTTCATGCCCGGGGACGCTTTGGAGTGCATGGAGCGTCTCAGTCTTTCTGTGGAGCAGGCTCGTCTTTGTCCCGACCCAGCCGTGAGCCCTGTAGCCTCCCTGGCTGCCTTTGGCCGTGATGGGCCTGCGTCCGCCCCTCCCTCTGGCCCCTCTTGCTCCCTGCGAGCTGTGCGGTAGTGGCTTTTGCCCCTCCCTGCACTCCTTGGTTCGTGCTCCGGTCGTCAGCCGGTGGGGGTTACTTGTCTTTGCGTTCTTCCCTTGGGTGGACTTCAGGTGAGACGTAAGGAGTGGATGCTTGGGTTCATGAGAGCTTCAGCAGCGGGAGACAGAAAGTAAATGGAGCACTCATTCTCACTGTTCTGGGGGAGCTCCTGGTTCATGGGTTCCTTCTGGGCACCAATGAACGCCTTTTCTTAGGCTGCACAGATGGAGCGGGAAAAGGAGAGAAGTCGCTTTGAAGAGAGAATCCAGGTATGTTGATGCCGTTTTTGAAAGTGTCTTGAGGATGTCCTTCGGCTTTTTCCCGGGTGCAGCAGGTAATGCTGTGTGACAGCGGGTTAGTCACTGAGCGCCACCGCCTGCCAGTTATGCCTTAGGCGTGTGAGAGAGGGTTTGGTAACCTTGGCGATGACTTGGTGGAGTGGACCTTCCCATTTTGCAGATGGAACCCATGAGGCTCAGAGAGGCGAGGTCCCATCCCCAGGTGCAGCGAGGATTCAGACCCACCAGTCTGGCTGCAGAGCCCCTGCTCCGGGGTCCCCCAGTCGCAGCTGCCCGCATCCGAGTCCTGCCTGCAGCAGAGAAAGCGCTTTCATGTCCATCATCTCATTTGATCCTCATAACAGCCCGGGAGGGAGGCAGTGGTGATTAGAAATGAACTCAGACTCTAAATGCATATATTCAGTCTCCATCAAACTAAATTCTCTGCTAGCTTTTGAGGCATTAAGGAGTGAAATTAATGATCTGTTATTTCCCCCAAATAACCCGGTACGGTTTCCGAGGCTCTGCTGTGACTGAATTCAGGCTCCAGAAGACACTGGAGTCCTTCCCATGGGACTAGCTGTCACCATCCTAACTGATTTGATCCCCTTTCTCCACCCATCCCCGTCGCCGTGAGCGGCAACGCGGTAACCGGGAGCTGATGCCGCGACGCTCAGCGCTGCTTGGAAACATTAATCACAGGTTGACAGGAGGAAGACGGAGCAGCTGCGTTTGAGTTGCTCTTAGAGATGTATTTACAGTGCGTTTTGGTTAGAACACGTCAACTTAGTGAGTCTGTTTCTAATCTAATTTAGGCACTTCGGGAGGACCTGAGGGAGAAGGAAAGAGAAATCGCTACGGAAAAGAAAAATAGTTTAAAGAGGGATAAAGCCATTCAGGGTCTAACCATGGCATTAAAGGCGAAGGAAAAAGAGGTATGTCGGATACACCCGAAGTGAGATTTTTCTTTGTTAGCTTCTGTGACTGGCCTGTCTTACCCTAAATTTTTAGCTTTAGGTAAAAAGTTTATAAGAGAGCTGAGATGAGTGTGGAAAGTAGGGGAAGGGTTGTATTGTCCGTTAGAAGTTCTTCTGTAGAGGCTAATCCAGGGGTGTCCAGTATGAATATAATGTGAGTTACAGATGCAATTTAAAATTTTCTAGTAGCCACATTAAAAGTAGTAAAAAGAAACAAGTGAAGTTCGAACGTTATCCTTTGACCATGTAAGCCAGAAAACAAAAATAATAATGAGGTAGTTACCATTTTTAAACTCCGACTTTTGTCTTTGAAGTCCGAATAGGCTTAGCACATCTCAAGTCAGACAGACCACATTTCAAGTCTCCAAGAGCCCAAGTGGCTAGTGGCTACCATGTTGGAGAGTAGGTCCAATCCTCTGAAAGACAATAGAAAATTGAGATAACGGTGTTTTGGGAGACAAGGCCGTGGCTGTGACGCCTCACCTGGATGGTTCACAGGCTCCTCCGCCGTGGTCCTTTCTAATCAGACTCAGCCCCTCCCTCGCCGCCGCTCACCCACCGTGATGCTGCGTTTTCTCTTGCTTTTGTCTGCGTCCGTGGCACCACCGTATCCCCAGTCACACCAGCTGGAAGTCTCCCTTGACTTTTGCTGCCTGGCTCGCTGCCCTGGGGATCCAAGGTGGTGCCTGTGTTCTTCCTGTTGTGAGGATCGTGATCTCTTATGTCTCAGTCACTGCTGGGCACAGATAGTGGAGACAAAGTCTAGTGGAGACAAAAGGCAGCGTGAGGGGTTGTGACTGAGGGGCGCGCAGGCGGCTGTGACGTGGAGGGAAGGGGGCCTGGTCCCGCTTAGAGTGGATGTGGGAGCACCACCGCGCTCACCCTCAGTGACTTCTGGAGCTTCTGAGCAGCTCGGTGGAGCGCTTCCTCTGGGAGCAGGTGTCCGGGCTGAATCTTAGAGGGGGACCAAGAGTTAGCTGGGGGGCAGGTGGAGACGTGGAGCCGCCTTATGCAGGGAAGAGAATGCTGGCCGGAGCATTCAGTTAGGAAAGAGCTCCTTGTGTGTTTGCAGAAGCAAAACAGTTGAAGCCTGTCAGAGCGTCACGTACAGAGCTTAAGTGAGGCAAGAGAAGGAGCCAGCGAGGCTGCGTATGGCAGCGGTGGTGGAAGTGAGTTTAGCTGCTTGGGTAGCAGGCTCTGGACCAGGAGGGGTGTGATTGTACTCACCTTCCGAGGGATGAGACTGTATCCAGATGGGATGGCGGGAGGGAGAGGATGGAGGCAGGGAGGCCAGTGCTGAGGTGAGCCCCCAGCCCCCCTATTCAGACAGCCCGAGTCAGCAGTGATCACAGCAAGTAGGAGGGGAGGGCTGGGGCTTATTCAGGAAGTCAAATTGGAAATAATGAAAAATGAGAAATGAATCTGGGGGATTTGGTGATCAGATGCAGGACTTGAGAGGAGGAGCAGCGCGGGGCGGCTTCTGGCCGCACGCCCGGGGCTGTGGGGCTCCCACCAGCCCCTTTACAAGCGCGGGTCGCGGAGGGCCACGGAGAGGCGGGGCGGCCCTGGGGGTGGTGAGCCTATCTGTGGTGGTGCAGTCATTAGGTCGTGTCTGCCTCTTTGCGACCCCGTGGACTGTAGCCCGCCAGGCTCCTGTGTCCATGGGATTTCCTAGGCAAGAATACCGTTTACAAGGTACCAACTCGGAGGAGCCCCTGGACTGTTCAGGTGAGAAGTCCAGGAGGCAGTCGACATGCCAGTCCCAAACTTGGAGAAGGCCCGGGCCTGAAGGTGTGGATCTGGGAGTCAGTCTTCTACACGTGTGAGTGAAATTCTGAGAGCTGGTCTCCTTACCCAAGGAGAGCATAGGGTGGGCAAGAAGGCGGAGCCTTGGGCTGCAGGGGTTGACAGTTCCACAAATAAGCAGAGGAAGGTGGCCGCAGGGGCAGGATGCTAATAACCAGGAATCCGGGGTTGGGGCAGCCAAGGAGGCAGGAGTGTGAGTAACCACTGGTGGCAGCCGCAGCGGAGGCTTGGCTCATAATTGCAGTCCGTGTCCGTGTCGCGTGTTGGGAGCGTGGGACCCAGCTGAAGGCAGAGCTCGCCGCTGTGCAGGGCCCCGGGTGGTGGAGCCGGTGCCTTCTCGCAGAGGCCAGGGGCCGGCTGGGGAGTTCGTGGCTGAGTCTGGGCCGTAGGAGAAGGTCACTGGAGGCGGTGGAGTTCTGGGAGGAGCCAGGCTGGGTGGTGTGGTGGGTCATCTCTGTGAACAGTGCTATCGGGTTGGCTGAAAAGTTCGTTCGGGTTTTCTGTAGGATGGTTAGAAAACCCGAAGGAACATTTTGGCTAACCCAATAGTAACCCTCAGTGTGAGCGGGACATTACGTTAGCACCTGTACACATCACATGGTTCAAGCCTAACAGTGCTTCGGTGGGGTGAGTGTGGCATCCTCATGTTGCCGTTGAGGGGGTGAAGTCTCAGAGAGGTGAAGTGCCTGTCCTAACGTTGTCCAGCTAGCGGCCAGTCGCACGAGAAGTCCCACTGTTCTGACTACAGAGCCCTCGGTGATAAGGGCTCCCAGTTCAGCGGGAGTGGTGTCTGGGCCATGCACAGAGAGGAGACCCCAGTTGCACACTTGGCTACTCTTCTTTATTTTTACCCAGATTGAAGAACTTAACTCTGAAATCGAAGAGCTCAGTGCTGCCTTTGCTAAAGCCAAAGAAGCCCCCCAGAAAGCACAGACCCAGAAATTCCAGGTAAGTGTTGGCTTTGTTTGAAGTGGTCCTCCCTGTGATCCTTACCCCTGCGAGGTCAGGACCGTGCCGCTAGAAGGAGCCCAGGGAGCTCCGAGAGGTCGTGAGAACAGAGTTGGCTCAGCTGATTAGAGGAGCTTCTCCCGCAGCTGTGGGCCGCTCGCCAGCCCCCTCGTCAGTCTGACATGAATGGTGACAGCTGCGGCCAGCGGTGCGAGCTGCGGGCTCAGGGCCGGGTGCCGGGCTCAGGGCCGGGCGGCGGGCTCAGGGCCGGGCTCAGGGCTGAGTGCCGGCTCAGGGCCGGGCTCAGGGCCGGGTGCGGGCTCAGGGCCGGGTGCCGGGCTCAGGGCCGGGTGCCGGGCTCAGGGCCAAGTGCGGGCTCAGGGCCGAGTGCCGGGCTTAGGGCTGGGCTCAGGGCCGAGTGCTGGCTTAGGGCTGAGTGCCGGGCTTAGGGCCTAGTGCCCTAGCTTGGGAGTTGGAGTAGACTGTGAGATGTGTGGATTATCTCATCTAACCTTCACAACCCGGTGGGGAAGCCAGTTTTCACCCCCCACCCCGCTTGTATTTGAGGGGTTTTTGAAGTTTCAGCAAGGGTACGCAGCTGATTCACTGTCACACAGCCTTGCGAGGGCCAGGACTTACATGCAGTACTTGCTGATCCTAACAGCTGGCCTCTGTTGAACATGCTCTATGTGCCAAGCACTGCGCCACGTGGATCAGCTCAGTGAGTCTGCCCAGCAGCCCCCTGAGGGGGGCACCGTTCCTATCCCTGTTCTCTGCTGAGGACATCCAGGTTTAGAGGATCAAGTAGCTTGCTCAGGGTCACCGTAGTGGAAGGAGCTAGGATGTGACCCCAGAGTCGGTCTCACGCCCCAGCCTGTGCTCTTCCCTGTCCCTCCCTACCTCCCCTCTGAGCCTGGCTGTTCTGGGCTTCCTGCTCCTGGGCAGATATCTGTTCCAAGCCTTGGTTAGTTGACCTGTCTGTCCTCTTTTTTCTCTCCAACATGGGCCTGCAAGGACTCGTGCTGGTCTTCCCCTGGTCGCCCGTCTCTCTTGTTAATTACGCTTCTGTATTTGGAATTAGCATTTTCTTTTCATGTTATACAGTGTTTACCTGTTACTAATAACTGGTTAATCGATAAAGCTCCATCATCTGATGAAGCCCATACCACCTTAAAACTCTCCCCTCCCACGTCTCCCGCTTACGTTGTTTTTAGTTATAAAGTAGAAGTTAGGAGTTAAATCTAATTTAAGACTGCTTGGTCCCTAAGATTCATATCCCATGCCTTATCTTTTCAGAGCCTTGGTTCACAGTAAGAGTAACTGAAGTAATTTGGTTTCAATCCTGGTGTATTGCAAGGAGAGATACATTTCTGTTTTGGGACTTTCAGCCTTGCCTTCCCAACTATTTTGGTGGTGGTTGATGAAATGGAGCCAAGACTATACTTTGCACTGAGTTTTTCATTTTTTTTTACTTGCTTAGAAATTAACAGGCCTTAAAAGCTGAATTCTCAGGAAAACCATCCATATTACCCATTCCTTAGGGAAAAAAAATATATGTTGGCAATTGATAAGCAAAGACCAGATATCCTTATGAGAGCTGTGATATTTTACTTGCTATTGGCCCTCGATGGATAGAAAAGTCTTATCCATTTAAATGTTACCCTGACTTTTTACGCGTAGTTGTTAGTTTCATAACCCTCAGTCCTAAGGACTGTCAGAGTGATTTTTGAGGTCTTGTAGTTTGGTGTCAGCCAGGTTTCTCATCTTGAGAAGTGTGAAGAGCAGACACTGTTGAAACGCCTCAGGTTCTGCCTGGCTTGTTGGCTGTTCAGAGAGCATTCGTTTAATCCTTAGCCATTAAGGTAGAGTGTTCCCCTGTTTGACAGGTTGCTAGTACTTCAACTCGAGTCTGACTTCCAAATCTGTGCTCTTTCCATTCTGATCATGTGTGTGAATAAACGCATACCAGACCCCTGTATTGGCTCATTAATTACAAGGTGTATACAATGTGAATATTGCACAGACCCTTGAAAATGCATTGTCTTTGACATTTGGGGACCTTTGGGGATGTTACATGATTTGAACTAACGGTAGCGTCAGAGCCAGAGCTCACAAGGCTGGCGTTGAGCCTGGCCGTGGCGCGGCAGGTAGCGGTGTTCAGGCTCTGGGTTCTGGCCACAGTGCAGGGACGAGAGTCCTAATCACAGGGTGACTGAGGGCTGCGGCGCAGCCTGGCTGTGCCGCCTCTGAAGCCGTATGAACAGCGTATCTTCAGATTGGAAGCAGTGTTATGCCTCCTCCACCCCCTGCATGGCTTTATAAAAGTAATATTGCACATCACAAGAAATTCATAAAATATTTAAAATGGTGGAAAGAGGTTGATAAAAGTCACCAGTAAACTCACATCTGAAGATATTCACTGTTAACACCTTAACTCTTTCAAAGCGCATATATATATATATGTATCATCTTTGAAAAATTAAATAGCATCATCATGTATTTTGTTCTATAATCTCGTTTTCATTTAACATTCTTGCCATAGCAGTATATATAGATCAACGAATCCTGATTTTTTTTTTTTAGATCTAGCCAATCTTTAAAAAAAAACCAATATTTTGAGATAATTGTAGATTCACATGCAGTAAATTTCTGCCTGCTCTTTACCTAGTTCCCCTGCAGCAAGCGTCTTGTGTGACCGCAGGACTGTGTCATGACCAGAATATTGGTGCTGTCTGCTGACCTCACTCAGATTTCAGCAGTTTGACATCACTCGTTTGTGAGTGGGTGCGTGTGTGTGTGTGTGCTTTTTATACAGTCTTTTTAAACAGCTGCATATAGTGCATTGTATGTATCATATTATTTTCATTGGGAAGAACCTGGGGTGGGACATGGACTTGCGTCTGACTCTGCCTCGCCAGCTGGTCTCATCTTGGTGAAGGTATTTGCACTCTGCAGTCTGCCTACACATCATAAAATCCAGATAGTCACACTTACGTCCCCTAATCCTTATCAGGGTTAAATAGAATGTGTATCTGGGCCCAGGTAGTGACTCAGTAAACGTTAACTCATTCTTAAGTTGGGTGATGTAGTTCTGGCATAAAAATATAGTAGTGTTTATTTTGGTCTGTTTTCAGATTCTGTTAATGACATACACGTAGCTTTTAGCTTGAGGGAAGTCTCCATATTATCTGTTGATTGAAAGATAGTAGAGTAAGTGACGGCAGAGGGGGCCTGGATTTATTTATCCTGCCCCAGCTGAAACAAGACTGTATGTTATCATCTTTTACCTTTACAACAATCCTGTGAAATAGTGATCAGTCTCACAGGTAAGATAACGAACTTTACAGAAATTAACTTCTCCCTGGTCACACAGTCAGAACTGGCCTTGGAACTCTGAGCCTTCTGCTCTTTTTAGCGAACTCATCATTTTTACACTGTGGAGAACAATTCGTGTGATATCATTTGGGCTGTAGTTTCTGGCCATGTCTCACTGGGCCCGATGTTGCCACCTGCTCATTAGGCGCTTGAGTGATGAAATGGAATCCAGAAGTCAGGCTGTCCTGCAGGAGGACGTTAAGAAAACAAAGACAAAAAGCAACCTCTCCAGGGAAGCTTTCCACAGGGCCATCTAAGAGGAAATTAGCATGGGAAGTATTTTCATGGAGTGAATTGGTTGTATGAATTTGATTTCTTTGAACTTAGATTTTTTAAAGAGGCTTTGTGTTGTTATTTACATGGTTTTCCCACAGGACTTTGATCACTTTATTAATATCTATTATTTAAATAAGAACCATTGCTGCGCTATATTTAACAAACTCTGAACTGGTATTCTTGTCTCTAGCCTTCCCCCATTGAATTCAGTCTTCTTGTTTCAATTTTTTGTAGTTTATTGGTGTTAATTGGAAACTTCCCTGGAATGGGTGAGGTGGAAAATGCCCTGGAAAGAGCAAAGGCCCTGGAGTCATTTGAATCCCAGGTTTAATCCCTTATGGTCTGAAGACAGGCCAGTCATTTAACAGTCTGAGCCTTAGTGACTTAAAGAGGGATGATAACGTGTATTTTGTAGGGTTGGTGTGCTGCTGCTGCTAAGTCGCTTCAGTCGTGTCCGACTCTGTGAGACCCCATAGATGGCAGCCCACCAGGCTCCCCCGTCCCTGGGATTCTCCAGGCAAGAACACTGGAGTGGGTTGCCATTTCCTTCTCCAATGCAGGAAAGTGAAAAGTGGAAGTAAAGTCGCTCAGTTGTGTCCTACTCTTCCTGACCCCATGGACTGTAGCCCACCAGGCTCCTCCATCCATGGGATTTTCCAGGCAAGAGTACTGGAGTGGGGTGCCATTGCCTTCTCCAGCGTTGGTATGAGAGACAGAGGTACAATACTTGTAAAAGTGCCTGGTTTAGATATTCATGTATTACCAGTGCTTACTTAATAAAAGGTAACTGTGAAAATTGTTCAAGGTGAGCATTTCCCCAAATCATTGTTTATCTTCTTTTTTGAGTTTATTTAGATAAGCATTGCCCCAGTTCCTTTTTGGGGTGAGGTGGAATGTGGCCTAGGTTTTCGCATTTCTCTCATTTATTTCAGTTTTAAAGGAAACGGAAAACAAAAGCCTCTGAAGCCCACGCTGGAGTCTGACTGGCGCTCTCCCTCCGTCTGTGGCACCGCGTCCTCGAGAATAGTTGGGGAAACGTGGGACCAGGCGGCTTGGCTGCAGGGGCCCACGAACAGCAGAGCCCCTGCACCTCCAGAGTGAGTGGCTGCAGGCCACCTCTGTGAACACCTGGGCTTTTCTGTGGACGGAGGCAGAGCTGGATTTCTTGGGAAGGCCCAGAGGCTGGGCTCACACCTCTGTGCTACAGTCAGTGTTGAGACCTTGACAGCTCAAGTGTCCCTTGCTCTAAAATTTTTAATCTTGTCCTCAGTCTAATTCAAAAGACACATTTTAGAAAGAAGTTTATTTTTTTCCATTACAAGTAGTATATAATTTTATTCCCAAAGATTAGAAAGAAGGAAAAAAAGGGAAATCACGTAATCACCCAACCACTATTAATACTTTAATGATTCTCCTCCTTGGTTTTCTTCTGGCATAGCTTTTATTTTTTAGCTCGTTTGCAGTTTGATTTTGGGGTTGTCTTTTTTTATATAACATCATGACTTAGAAATATTCATATATTATCAGTTCAGTTGCTCAGTCGTGTCTGACTCTTTGTGACCCCATGGACTGCAGCACGCCAGGCCTCCCTGTCCATCACCAGCTCCCGGAGCCTACTCAGACTCATGTCTGTCAAGTCGGTGATGCCATCCAACCATGTCATCTTCTGTCATCCCCTTTTCCTCCTGCCTTCAATCTTTCCCAGAATCAGGGTCTTTTCAAATGAGTCAGTTCTTGGCATCAGGTGGCCAAAGGATTGGTGTTTCAGCTTCAGCATCAGTCCTTTTAGTGAATATTCAGGACTGATTGCCTTTAGGACAGACTGGTTGGATCTCCTTGCAGTCCAAGGGACCCTCAAGAGCCTTCTCCAACACCACAGTTCAAAAGCATCAATTCTTCAGCACTCAGCTTTCTTTATAGTCCAACTCTCACATCCATACATGACTACTGGAAAAACAACAGCTTTGACTAGACAGACCATTGTCGGCAAAGTAATGTCTCTGCTTTTTAATGCTGTCTAGGTTGGTCATAGCTTTTCTTTCAAGGAGTAAGTGTCGTTTAGTTTCATGGCTACAGTCACCACCTGCAGTGATTTTGGAGCCCAAGAAAATAAAGTCTGTTACTGTTTCCACTGTTTCTCCATCTGTTTGCCATGGATTGATGTGACTGATGCCATGATCTTTGTTTTTTGAATGTTGAGTTTTAAGGCAGCTTTTTCGGTCTCCTTTTTCACTTTCATCAGGAGACTCATTAGTTCCTCTTCACTTTCTGCCGTAAGGGTGGTGTCATCTGCATATCTGAGGTTATTGATATTTCTCCCGCCAGTCTTGATTCCAGCTTGTGCTTCATCCAACCCAGCGTTTCTCATGATGTACTCTGCATATAAGTTAAATAAGCAGGGTGACAATATCCAGTCTTGATGTATTCCTTTCCCAGTTTGGAACCAGTGTATCTACCAGTTCCATGTCCAGTTCTAACTGTTGCTTCACATGTTATCAGCTCTTTGTAAATAATGGTTTTAAGGTTTTATTGTGTGGCTTTGTCATATTTTATTCATTTTCATATTTTGCACGCTTAGGTTGTTTCTTATTTTTTATTCTGTGTAATTCTGTGATGAATGACTGTATATAAAGCTTCCCCCCCTGTATATTTTGAATTCTCCTCCTGAGATTGAATCCTAGGAATGGAATTGCGGGGCTGGTTGTGAGCCTCTTTGCACGGTGTGCTCGCGCGTGGTGTCTGGGACCTGTCCTCAGGGAGTCCTGTCCGTGTACAGTCCTATCAGTGCATCCTCGGCTTCTGGACGCTTGGCCAGTCTGGAGAGGTGAACGTTGATCGTATCGTTTCACAGTGAGCTCGCCAGCACTGGGTAGTCTCATTAAAACAATCTCCCTTGTTATATGAAAGGTCGTTTTTAATTTGCTCTTTTTGATTATTGGTGAGTTACGACATTTTTTCGTATGCTTGATAGTCACATATGTATTTTCTCTGCTGAACTGCATTAATGAGATAAACCTGTTCTTGATGCGTATAGCCATCTGACTCTGCTGAAGCTAAAGCCTCCCATTCCCTTTTCTCTGGATGACTCTGGATTGGAGCCATCCTAACAGAGATGAGCATTGCTCGTACTTGACTCCATCTCTGCCTTTTAAATAAAATTCTTTATCTTCTTTTAAAAATAACAATTTTTAAAGCTATTATAGAAATAACATGCTCGGTAACCCTATATTTGAAAATACAGAGAAGTAAAGAAAAAAATCATGTGTTCACATCCCACTTGAGAGTTATGAACATTTGTGCTTTTCTTTATCATCTTAAAAAAAAAAGTTCTTTTACACAATAACTGTAGTCTTTCCCCCCTTAATATCAACATCAGATCATAAAGGATGCCCTGTGTTATTTAAAAACATTCATATAATTTTTCTTTGGGTCCTGAATGTTGTTTATGTTTGTTTCCATGCCCCCCACCCCCCACCCCCCGGCCTGAGGGTGACCGAGGAGCACCTGTTTCTTGGTTTGTTCACTGAGCTGTGATAATCAACCCAGCTCCCCTCCTCTCCTCTTCTTCTAGGGGTCTGAAGATTACGAGGCCGCTCTGTTAGAAAAGGCAACCCTTTTGGCTGAGCTGCACTCAGAAAACCTCAGCAAGAGCACAGAGAACCACAGACTGCGAAGGAGCATTAAGAAGGTCACCCAGGAGCTGAGCAACCTGCAGCAGGAACGGGAGAGGCTGGAGAAGGCGCTGGAGACAGCCCGCCAAGAGAGGAGCAAGGGAGACCACACCATCCACGTGAGTACTGCCGCTGGCCCTCTGGAATAGGGGGCAGCAAGCCTGGAGGCTATGTGGCTGGTCTTGGTTTTAGGGAGATAGATATTCATCGCTGAAAACGTAGAAAAACACCCAAAATAGAAAATATTTCACTTGTCTTCTCATCACCTAGAAATGACTGGTCTTAACTGTTTGACGTTCTAGTCCTTTTATCTCTGTCTCTCACAGACACGGACACACACGTGCACGTTATTAGTATCGAGCTGAAAATGCATTTTTAAAGTTTTTTGGCCATGCGGCAAAAAAAGTTAGTTCTCTGGACAGGGATTGAGCACGTGCCCCCTACATGGGAAGCACAGAGTCCTAACCGCGGGATCACCAGGAAAGTCCCTGAAAATGCATTTTTGTATTCTGTTTTGCTTTTTATTCTTTTATTTTGGTGTGTGGCCATTAAGAGTTTTCTTGAGAAACTTTTTTTTTTTTAAATATGTGAACACAGTAGTTCATTGCTTGAATGCGCTTATTTAACTAGTCCTTACTGTAGGATGTATAGTTTTTCATTTTGTAACAAGTCCTGTAAGAAACATCATTGTACATAAATACTTATCAACTGATTATTTACTGATAGAGGTGTAATTACTCGGTCAAAGACTATGCATGTTTTTAATGCTATTTTATAGATTCAAATTGTTCTCCAGAAAGATTATACCATGCTCCCTAGAGGAGAGTGATCTTTTTAAAAGACTGCTCTATTTAGCATTGAGTGTTAGTATTTTAAAAAATTCTCTCTGAATTTGGTAGACAAAAATTATCTCTTACAGTTTCTATTGTATTTATTTTTTTTGAGAGATGTACTCACCTGGTGTTATATAGCCGTGTTTTGTTTATTTTCACTGCTGTGTACTGCTTTAGTATGTGAGTTTATGGTTACTTATCCATTTACTGTTGATGGAAATTTGGGCTGGACCTTGTCTTTGGCCATCGTAACTGACAGCCTGTTGAGGCAAACACATGTGTTTTCTATTGTGATTTCTATTACATCTAAACTTCAGTATTCAGCATCCTTGGAGCAGGACATGGCAACCCACTCCAGTATTGCTGGGAAAATTGCACGGACAGAGATGCCTAGCAAGGGACAGTCCATGTGGTCGCAGAGTCGCACACGACTGAGCACGCACACGTCATATTTCACATTCAGCATCCCGAGAGTCACATCCAGTTACAAAGCCTTGGTGCCGTCGGGTAGGATGGGGTCTGAGGCCGACTGATCACTGACACTTAGGTTCAGTGAGTTCCCTGCACGGGGGCCTGGGAAGGTCGAGTCATGGGAGGGCTCCAGGGAGAGCCCACAGGTTCCAGGGTCCTCTGGTGGCTGCCCTTAGCCGGGATGGGACGTCAGGATCCATAGTTTGAAGTCCTAATGCTGACACCAACAAGGGGAGTGAAATACCAGCCTTGTCTATTTTAACAGAAATCCCAGGAGAGGGCAAGAGAGCAGTAATGGAAACGTGAAAGTGAAGTCGCTCAGTCATGACCGACTCTTTGCGGCCCCATGGACTGCAGCCTATCAGGCTCCTCCGTCCATGGGATTTTCCAGGCAAGAGTGCTGGAGTGGATTGCCATTTCCTTCTCCAGCGGATCTTCCCGACCCAGGGATTGAACCCTGGTCTCCCTCATTGCAGGCAGACGCTTTACTGTCTGAGCCACCAGGGAGTGGAAACTTAGGAAAATAAAAAATTTCACAACCCTCCTGAAGTATCACCCTTCAGCCCTGCTGCATGGGGGCCCGGCTGACTCAGACTGCGTGTTGTTTGGTCGCCTGCTTCACCGTGAGCGTCTCCCCCGTGCCTTTCTCTCTCATGGCCATTTCAGCGTGTTGTTTAGGCTCCAGAGCAATCCTGCTGAAGGGTGCATACACTTCATGGAGTAGATTTCACATGATTTACTTGATAATTTCCTGCTCTCTTGGACAGTTTGCCTGTTTCAGTAATACTGCAGTGCATGTCTTTGGGCTGTAGGGCATTGTTTTCTTGAAATGCCAAGGATCTGAGGAGTGAGATCACTGGGCCAGATGATACAAATATCTGACACTAGTTAATCATGCTGCCAAGTTATTTGTTCAAAGGGCCGGATTAATTTATGCTTCACCGGCAGTATTGGAGTCTACCAGTTTATTGCATGTTATTAAAAAACCTTTTTCTCATATCTATGCAGTGTTATTGAGCAGCAAATGTATCTGGGCTAGATGCTGATGGAAATATGTGGCATGACCTCTGAATGTTTTAATTTTTTCTTAAGGGAGATGAAA
Organism: Bubalus kerabau; assembly: GCF_029407905.1. Taxonomy (NCBI): domain Eukaryota; kingdom Metazoa; phylum Chordata; class Mammalia; order Artiodactyla; family Bovidae; genus Bubalus; species Bubalus kerabau. The sequence goes on along the minus strand of NC_073627.1, from coordinate 179,692,966 downwards.
ATGTTATACATGGCAAAATGCAAAGCAGTGGAGGCCCAGCGCTAATTCATGCAGCTTATGTATTCAGCGCAGAAGATCCTTGTGGGAGAGAGCAGTCAGGAAAACTTCCTAGGACAGCGGTCCCCAAACTTTTTGGCACCAGGGACCAATTTTCCTGGAAGACAGTTCTTCCGTGGACCAGGGGTAGGGAGGATAGTTTGGGGATGATTCAAGCTCACTACATTTATTGTGGACTTTATTTTTATTATTGTAACATCAGGTCTGCCTCAGGTCATCTGACATCAGATTGAAGGGGTTGGGGACCCGTGCTCTCAGAGGAGATGACACTCAGGTTGAGTGAGCAGTGTGAGATTTGAGTCGTGTGGCTTTATAGATGAGTGAAGAAAAAACTGGCCAGAAAGGGTCCTTCTGTAGAGGTCAGTTTCCATCATCAATTCTTAGATCCTTCACTGTCAGATAATTCTTTCCCCCTTAGTTAGTTTATCCCTTCTGTTTCTCACTATCATTATAAAAATGTTTATTCAGTAGAAATTGGATTTGGGGGCTACATAGGCATGCATGTGTACGTGCGTGCGCACACACACACACAAACCTATAAAATACATAATTGTTTCTTTACCTTATAACTTACTCTTGGTAAACATTTGAAATGGCTGTATAACTTTATATCACGGTGGAACGCTGTAATTTATTCACCTATCCTTGTATTGTTAGACATTGTTGGTTCCATAATTCACTTATTCATGAAAACCCTGATGCTTCCTAAAGGAATTTTGGACTGCAGTTGATAAGAAGATTTCTAAATAATATGCATACATCTTCATAAGGAGGCAGGGAATGCTTGGCAGGAAGTGGAAGGGGCATATGACGGGGAGAGGGAGGGATTGGATCAAAGTCTACTCTGGGTGGGAGGTTTTCTATTTTTGCAGGGCTAGAAATTCCATTCCTTAGGAAACTTAGGCAGAAAAAGGAGTGTATTACTTTGGATAACTGAACACCTGGAAGGACAGGGCTGGCAGGAACTCTGCCAGGACCGAGCCTGTGTCTTAAGAGCTGCCTTCTGTTTCTGGCGTCCACTCGACTCCAGCTCCGGGTGGTGGACCCACCACTGCCAGGCCTGCTGGAACGGCCACTGCTCAGTTCATTGCAAGAGAGGAAGGAGGACTCGCGCACTCAGCCCTGGTCAGGAGGCCCGAGGGCTGAGCTGGCGAGAGGCTCAGCCCGGGTCACAGGCTCGTTCTTCGTCAGAAGTGCGTGCAGGTGTGAGCCCGTGCTCACTGGCGGCTCCCTCAGAACCCCGAGCTGGGAAGGGATCAGCGCTTCCCCAGAGAGAGCGCGGCTGTCTTTCCGGGCCCTGGGCTCCAGCACCTCTGTGTTCACCTCCGATGCGCATGGCTGTGACGCAGCATCCTTGCATCTCATCTCGGCTGCTTTGCTAAATTAAGTCGTGCTTGTCTCTTACAGGACAGTCTGGCCGTGTTTTTTTTTGTGCTGCATGTATTGCGTCACAGTCGCATCTCCACTTAACTTCTGGCTTCATCCCGGGAATTTGCTGAGTCCGTCTCATCAGTGTGTTCTGTACCCGATCTTGGGGGCACTGGCTTGTTCAGGGTCTGGGAAAATGTGCTGGGCTGACTTTACCTTATGGTGCAAAGATGCATGCAGAGGTAGAGCGTGGCCACCAGCCTCGTGTGTCTTATCAGCTGGTTCTGTTAACTAAGCTCTTCATTAACTAGAGCCTCCCACTCAGCAGCTTCTATTGCCATTGCTTTTGGAGTGAAGCAAACAAACCCAGGCCTTTTGGTGGCCTCTGTGTCTGGCTTGGCAAAGGAGGAGTCCATTCATGCGTTCAGCCACACTGAGCGCTTTGTGCAGGCTCTCTGCTTGGCCTGGGGACAGCTCCCAAAAGGAGACAGGAGCAGAGAAGCATGGGAGCATGGAGCAGGGTCAGAGAAGGTTCCCAGGGAAAGGGACCTTTGAACTAGTTCTGAAGTTTGAGTTGAAGGTTATGATGTAGGCAAGGAAGAGGAGGGCTTTGTACAGGAGACGAAGGTACACCGGTGTGAGAGAGTGGTGTTTGGTGGAGGAAGAGTTTGGAGTGGTAGTGGACGGTGCTTTAACCTGGAGAGAGGTTGAATTGTAGAGGGCCATGTCACAGTTTGGGGGAGTGGACGTGACCTCTACGGAGTGCGGCCCCCATTGAGGGGGACTTAAGGAGAGGGTTGTTAGGATCAGGTGTGCAGTTCAGAGAGCCTTGTCTGGTGGACGTCTGGAGAATGGATTGTCTGCAGAGAGCCCCGAGACAGGAAGATGAGAACAGGTGCGAGGCCTGAGAGAAGAAGCCTGTTCCTCTGCAACGGGCCGCTCAGGTGTGGCTTCTGGGCTGTCCGGGTGCATATTCAAAGCTTTCCCCACCAGGACTCTTGAGTATTCAGCATGTACTTGAACTCCCCTGCCTCCCACAGGTGGAGCTGAAAAACACTGGTAAGAAGATATGTTCCAAAGTAGACAGCCAGGGGGACCTGCTGTTCTAGCACAGGGAGCTCAGCTCGGTGCTCTGTGATAACCCAGAGGGGTGGCGGGGGTGGGTGGGAGCGGGGCTCCAGAGAGAGGGGATATATGTGTACAGAGGGGTCTCCCTGGGGGCTCAGCTGGTAAAGAGCCCGCCTGCAGTGTGGGAGACCTGGTTCGATCCCTGGGCTGGGAAGCTCCCTGGGACAAGGGACCTCTACCCACTCCAGTATTCTGGGCTGGAGAATCCCATGGACCACAGTTCACGGGGTCGCAAAGAGTCAGACACGACTGAGCGACTGCCACTTGCTTTCACAGCTGAATCACTTTGTCGTGCGGCAGAAGCTAACCCAGAAGTAAAGCAGCTGCGTGCTCAGCCGCGCAGTCGCACGCCGATGAAAAAGCACGAAAACACGCTCCAAACATTGGTCTTTTTCTCGGTTCACATTCAGCTCCGTCTTCAACATCCTTTTTGGTAGTGAAAATTGGTATCGGAGTGGTAGAAATAAAGCAAATATGATTTCTTAGGTGTGGGTTTCTTTGGTGTACTTTGCAGTTAATAAAAGGACTGCCTGTCTTTCCCTTGGCGCTCACAGCCCTGCGATTGGGCATAGAACAGGTTATTCCCATTTTACAGATAACCGGAGCCTCAGAAATTAAATGTATTTTTAAAAAAAGAATTTAAATGGCTTGATCATGGTCATGTAGAAGAGGATAAATAATGTGATGTGGATCCAGGACTGTGGACTCTTTAGTTTCAGGACTTTGCTAAGATACTATGCTGAGGCTATGCCAGACCGTCCGTATTTATGTTAAGAATACTGTGCTTTTGGCAAAAAGGAAGACTGATAATTTCAGCTTTTCAGTGGACCACAGTAATCTGTTTTCAAGACCACCCAACTTGTGTCTGGGTTATTTGAAGCTTTCAAACTTGTCATTGTTTCTGTGTTTCAGAAACATTTTCAGAGGTTTATGGACAGTCATAAAATTAAGTGCATTAGGGTTACAGAAAAATGAGGGTGACGAGTGAAATGGAAGCAGGTGAGGCAGGAGAGAGGCCCGCTGTGATCGTGGTCACAGTGCTAGAGATGGGACTTAACACCCGGCTGGTCGTTCCTGGCAGCGACGGTAACAAGGGAAATTTAGTTACAAGGTCTCCAGTGTCTGTAAAGATGAAGACATGAAGATAAAGGGACAGCCTTTGCTGGCACTGAGGCCTAAGGGAAGAATTGCCTCTGGTGGGTTTCTATAAAGAGTTCTCTGAGCAGTATACAGAGCTCTCGACAATACCCCATTCAATAAAAGCAATTTTGCCCAGGGCCAGATCAATGTCATCCAAGTTGGGTAAGCCTGTAAGTATTTAGGCTTTCAGTCCCCGGGACTGTCTCGCTGTTTCCCAGTATTCTCGTTTCTTGGACAAGAATCACAAAGTCAGCAGGAAATTATACTGCAGCTCTGTCTTGAGACGATCCTTCACTCGAAGCCTTTGCAGTGGTCCCCTGTCGAGCAGCACGGGTCGAGCCAGCCTCTCCTGGATGTGATCGAACCATCCTGTGCTCGTGCCAAAACCATGTCCTGCCGCCTCATTGTTCCCCCTGCTAAGCATTTTGGAAGGAGACAGCGCCTGTCTGAAGACGCAGCTTGGATCCGAGGCGTCTGAATTCACGGAGTCTGATGGTGCGTGAACACCGAGGCGTTTGGCCGGAGAGTCCGTTCACTGTCGGTAGCTTTGTTTTAATCACCTGTGGTTGCAGTTGCCCACGCGGGCTCCCGGCCTGTGTCGTCAGCGCAGCTTGCTCGTTGGTTTGTTGAGGGGACCGTTGCTGAGCATTTGCAGTGTGCAGGCACTGTGGGTAGGCTCGCGTGAATCCAAGCTTCAGCCTCTACCTCGCGAGTGCTATTCACGAAAAAGAAAGAACAAGGTCAAAAAGTGAGGGTCTCACAGATAGATCCCCTTTATTGTATTATACCTCCTCACCAGCAGAGGGACCCAGAACTCTTTAAAGAAATTCAGGAGGCCTTTACAAAAAACAATCAGACCCCCACCCCCAGTATTCCTAAGTCGATGTTCTGACTGTGATGTTTAAAATGTCCTAGCTTCTGTGGTCTGGGGCTTCCCTGGTGGCTCAGATGGTAAAGAATTTGACTGCTGTGTGGGAGAGCAGCGTCTGATCCCTGGGTCGGGAAGATCCTCTGGAGAAGGGCATGGCTACCCACTCCAGTGTTCTTGCCTGGAGGATCCCATGGACAGAGGAGCGTGGTGGGCTGCAGTCCGTGGGGTCACGAGAGTCAGACACGACTGAGTGGCTTTGCTGGGACTTTGTGCTCTAACAGGAGCTGCTTGGTTTCTTACATCCTTGCTCTCACGTTTCTGGCTTTGACAGCCTTGTTTGGCTCCAGAGACTCAAGGTGCTGCTGCGTGTGCGTGTGTGTGTGTGCGTGTGTGCGTGTGTGTAGTGGAGGACAGCACAGGCACGTCTCGGTTTTGCGTTTGCTGCCTCTGGTTCAGGCACTCTGTGCTGCTCCAGGTGAGCAGGGGATGGAGAGGAGCAAGTCACAGGCTCTTCCTTCCCCTCTGAGGGCCCGGGTCCTTAGACGTTGGTTTAGCCTGTTCTCCAGACTGTCTGCTAACGCTCTCGCCTGTTATGAGACCTGTCTCCTGCTACTCTGACTACTGTGTGCTTCAGAACCTGGGCCCTCAGCTCTGCGGGGATGCATTTACTGGCTACAGCCCCAAATCTAATTAAAGCTGAATCCGTCACCCAGCTGGCTGATCCCGTGTGCTTTGACAGGGGCAGGTTTGATTCCGGGGTGGTTCAGCCTCAGCCTGTCTGGGCTCCTCACGTGTTTGAGGCTGGGTGACCCGGGGGGTTGCAGCAGCGTCCAGGACATCTCTTGGTGAGCTGTCATTCAAAGCTGGCGCTTGGAGACGGTGTCTGTAGGCTGCTTGGTTAGGGCTGAGGCCACAGACCTGAGGTAGTGTGACTTGCTGTTGTTCAGTCGCTAAGTCCTGCCCGACTCTGCAACTGCAGTGTGCCAGCCTTGTCTCTCCTCCACTATTTTCTGGAGTGATTTTTACCAAGGGTCAAAGCTCCTCTTCCCCCAACCCCTAGCCTTTGTTTTTAAGGTCAGGTGTGAAGAGTTTGAATCGGTGTCCTTGTCGGATGTGCAGTTTAAATGACCTGTGAGAGAAGTTTAGTCTTTGCAAATCCCAGCTCCTCCTAAGAGAGGCAAAATGCACAGACTGGGAGTCAGGCCGGATTTGAACCCCGGCTCTGTTGCTTGCCAGCGGTGGGTCTGGGAACCAGCCACTTTGCCACTGCTGCTGCTAAGTCGCTTCAGTCGTGTCCAACTCTGTGCGACCCCATTAGACGGCAGCCCACTAGGCTCCCCCGTCCCTGGGATTCTCCAGGCAGGAACACTGGAGTGGGTTGCCATTTTCTTCTCCAGTGCATGAAAGTGAAAAGTGAAAGGGAAGTCACTCAGTCATGTCTGACTCTTAGCGACCCCATGGACTGCAGCCTACCAGGCTCCTTCGTCCATGGGATTTTCCAGGCAAGAGTACTGGAGTGGGGTGCCATTGCCTTCTCTGTGATGTCCACCTCTTGTTAGAAAACCAGGCGTTAGTTGTGAGGGTCCTATGAGAAAAGATAGAGCACTTAGAGTAACACCTGGCACATCACCAGTAATGAGTCAGTAGTAACTCTTTTGTTGTTGATGGTCTTGGGTGCTAGAAATGCAGCAATTTAGTGGGTATCTTTGGGACACGGGGAAATGGTGGCAAACTCAGGTTGGAATCTCAGCATCAGTAGGTGCTTAACTCTAAGCTTCTAAGCCAGTTACTTAATTCTTCTAAACTTACGTTTACTCCCCTAAAATGGTGTTGATGACGTCTAATTTGGAATTAAATAATGGATAATAAAATTTGAGGCAGGAGAAAATGCCTCCTGTGTTCCCAGCACACAGAGGGTGCTGCTCAGCACCTCAGGTTCCTTCTCTTCGTCTTTCGCTGCCTTTTAATTGTGTGGCAGGTGCTGGCTCAGGGCTTGGGGTGACGAAGCGCGGCCCCCGAGACTCTCTGCCAGACCCTGCTGGCTAATAAGTGTGGTCTGCCCTTTCACCAGTCAAGGCAACAAAGCCGTACATTCCTTCTTTGATCAACAGTCACCTCTCCTCTGGAGAAAGTGCTTGTGTGTTCCTTTCCAACCCATTGATTCCTCTAGGAGGGGCATCAGAACCCTTTTCAGTGACAGACTCTGGGGTGTGAGTGGCTCACGTGGAGCTGCTGGCTTTGAAGGCCGTTTCCATCACTTCTCATTGGAAATTGCTATTGTCTCTCTGGGGTGTAAACAGAGACTTTCCTTTATCTCTGGCTTTTCCTGTATGATTTTTGTGCTAGGCCCTGTCCTGGGCGCTGAGGAGACAGGACTGAATCAAGTCAGACGCAGTCTCTGAAGGAATCTAGTAGAGAAATACAGTGGAAACGCCGACAAGAGCTACAGTCGAGCGTGATGAGTGCTCTTAGAGGGCTGGCCCGAGTGCTTTGGGAGCACGGAGAACAGAATCGTGCTGAGAGGAGGGGAAGCGGGGGCTTCACAGAGGAGGTGGGTGTGAGCTGAGACCCGAAGGATAAGCCCCTGTTTGAGGCCGGGGGTGGGGACGGGTTTCCGGTAGAGGGAAGGCCTGGGTTGAGGCTGGGGTGTCGTGAATAAGCCCAGCATGGGGCACAGGCTGCGGGGAGGGCGGGTGTGCCCCGTTGCATCGCTGGGGTGCCTCGCCCGGTGCCCAGCACCTCGAGGGGTGCGCCCCGACTCCTGCTCAGTTTGAACTTCCCCGCCTTTGTCCGTTTGTCTGCCCCTGGCTTCCTGGTGAAGCCCACACGGAGCTCCCTGCTCAGAATCACACTGCTCCCATGGTTACTGGTCTCTGTGGCATGGACTGTCTCATTTCAGTGGTCTCTGTTTATTTTTTGAGCACATGAATTCTTTGTTCGTCTTCCCTGGAGGCTCAGACAGTAAAGCGTCTGCCTGCAATGCGGTAGACCTGGGTTCGATCCCTGGGTCGGGAAGATCCCCTGGAGAAGGAAATGGCAACCCATTCCAGTATTCTTGCCTGGAGAATCCCATGGACAGAGGAGCCTGTTGGGTTACAGTCTATGGGGTCGCAAAGAGTCGGACACGACTGAGCGACTTCACTTCACTCATTCTTTGTCCAAATAACTCTTCTGGAGAGAAAACACAGAGGCAGAGCTGCTCAGGGAGAGTCGCGGTAAGAAGCCGGGCGGCTCCTCTCTCCCCACCTCGTCTGCCTCCTGCCTCAGTCCCCAGGAGCCACGAGGCTCTGCAGAGTGGGACTGGAGCACCAGTATCTCCTGCTCTTTCTGAAAGTTCTTACATCACTGAGTTTCTATACCTCATTAAGATTTTAGTGACGTTTCCTCTGTATGTTTAAAGGTAACCACTGACAAGCTTTCTCATAGTGAAGCCTCCTGATAAGATGGAAATTTGATGGATGAGAACCTTCTCATTCTCCACCTGGCTGGTGATAAAACAAACTAGCTGCCTGGCGAAGGAAGTGTGAGGGCCTGGCTTTTCATTTCTAATGTGATTCTAAGATTATAGGGATATTTTATTTTTCATATAACCCACTTTAAAAAAAAAAAAAAACACCTGCTGTAAGAGAGCCTCTGATATGCAAAGACAGTGCTCAGCTCGGTGCTAGGAATCTTCGAGTCAAGGAGTGTGGCCCATGTGGGTGGAAATTGAGGCTGCTCTGTTGATGGCATCATGAAGGCTTGCTGGGGCCACTCATCGTGAAGGGTGGTGGTCTGGTGTAGGGTAGGGGGTCTTCAGATTTTTTTCCCCGTGTCTCTTTGCTTAGAAGCAGGTAAACAGATGTATCTGCAGATTCCTGCATTAAAACCCATTATGAACTTGCGTGCTTTCCTCCAGCCAACTGACTCAATTTCTGGAGGAAGGCCTGGGAACATGCGGTTACATGATGCGGACAGCCGGCCAGGCTTCGGCACTGCTCATCCGAGGGCTTCGTTTGCGAGCTCAGTTTGAAAAACCACTTGTTTAGTGAAAAGGACACAGATAAACCTGGTTTTGAATCTGGACTCCACCACTTTTCTCCTTTGGTTAAATTGCTGGAGCTCTCTGAACTGCAGTTTCGTGGTTGGTGGAGTGGGTATCATCAGAGCCTCTGCTTCGCAGCCCGGTTTCTGTGAGGATTGGAGGAGGTGCGATGGATGTGAGGTGCCCAGTACTTTCCAAAGTGCTGTGGAGGTTCGTAGGAAAAAGTGGGGGGTAGTATTTTGGGAGGACGATTGCAGAGGGGCAGAGGAATCAGGGAGGGCTTTGTGGAAAGTGTGGCCCTGGGATTGGCCCTTGTCAGATAAGCGTGCTGTCTCCAGGCAGAACTGGAGAGGTTTTTATTATTTTCTTTCCTGGGGGGGATGGATGGAGACAGGCGGGGGCCTGGAGGGCTGATGGAGCAGTTGGGTGAGATAAAGCAAGGAGGGAGCCCCCCCCCCAAAGTTAGCCCGGAGTGACTGCTTGTTAGGGCAGCTTCGTCCAGCAGTTCACTCGGAGCTGCTGAAGGTTCGGGGCAGAGATGCAAGGATCAGAGGAGGGCGTGTGTTTTGGCGGGTGAACCAGAGTCCGGAGGGCACTTAGCGGCTGCAGCTGAGCAGACGGGGCCACAGCTGTGGCCGTGTGCTGGGCTGCGGGACCAGGGGCTGAGCTGCGGGAGGAGTCAGGGGGTCGTTCTTCTCTTTCTGCCCTGAGTGCTTCAGCTTCATCCTGCCCCTTTTTAACGCCTCCTCCAGGAAGGAGGAGGGACTCTTCCAGTTAATCAGAGACCAGGTTCTTCATGGGGCTGTGCTTTGCTCACGGGTGAGTTACTATACCCTAAGTTAAAAACCCAGGTTTCAGATCCTGTGGCTTTCCTGTTGCTGGCTTAGCTGGCCCTGGCCCTGGCTGGGTGGCCCGACGTCCTCACTTCTTCTTTTTCCACTTCTGCCACTACTTGAGTAAGAGGACTCAGGCAGTGGTACTGGTACCGAGTCTGCACTCCTCATCTCTCAGGGGCTCTGTGTGGAGGATGTGCTGGGCTTCAGGCCCAGGTTTCCTGTGGGGTGGGGAGGTGTGTGCAGGGGCGAGCGGGGAGAGCTGCACCTTGGATGCGGTTCAGCTGGGCCCACACAAGGAAGCCTGGGAGGAGAGGTCAGCCTGGAGGGGCTGGCGCGGGGAGGGGCGGAGGCGACACAGCATCACTTCCTGGGCAACTGCTTCTGTGCTGGGCACCCACCTCTCCATTAAGGGTGCTAGGAATCTATATGAATATCTCCATTTACTGGAAAGACAACACTCACAAAGATTCATGTTCTCTATCTCTGGCCTCACAGCTAGTTAGCAGTAGAGCCAGGATTCAAGGCTAGGTTTGCCTGTCTTCACAGCCCAGGAATATTGAAGGAGGTTTGGGGAAGCCACCCAAGTTTATCAATTTTCAGTTCTGATTGTTTTGCTCAGGCGAGACATGCCGTCTCCATGCCTCCCCTAAACATTGATTATAACTCCGCTGGGGCCGAGCCGCGAGCCCGTGGGCTGTCTCTCTGTTGCCATGGCAGCCGCTCCTCCTCAAGGCCACCTCGGCACACGTTTTCCCCTTCCCACAGTGGTCGTTTGACTTCGAGCCTTCTCCAACTGCTCTTCATATGAGGTCCAAGATCCTTGGTCCTGCCTCGTTCATTACCAGGGGGCAGGGGGCAGCCGTGTCTGAGGCTGGTTATTCCATCCACCCCAAGTCCTTGAGAAGCTATAATGCCAGCCCCAGGGGGTGGATTGCTGCCCAGGGCGGGCCCGTGTCACAGGGCAGTTTTCTGCTTTCTTTGGCTTCAGCAGTAGCGCAGTTGAGTTGGAAGAGCACAGAGTTTGGAGTCAAACCGACTTGGGTTTGAATTTCAGCACCTGATTTTCTGCGAAAATCTCTCAACCTCCACAAGCCCTAGGTTTGTCTTTGTAAACACAGGACTAATAATACTTACCCTGTAGGCAGTCTTATGGGTTAGAGATGTTGTAATAAATGCCTTGGCCTTGGTAAATAGTAGCTCTGTTACCAACGCTTATGAGAGAAATAGTTTGTGCTCATTGATGTTCTGACTTTCCTTGAGCTCCTGATACATGCTGAGGCTGCTGTACCCAAAAAACATTCAGATGCACACGTTTCTGTGGACTCGGAACCCCCCAATCTGGAAGCGTGACAAAACTCTTGTGTCCTTTGTGGGATCCTGGAACAGGGGGGTCATTTTCGTGTGGTCAGCCCTGTTGAGGGGGGAAAGCAACAGCATTAATTAGTAGCTTTTATCACTTAAAACAGGTAAGAAGTTGTTAACCTAGGGAGCTGAATTTAAAAAAGAATTAGAGAATGCAGTAAATGATGGCCGAACACACACACAGACGTGTGACCAGACATCCAAATACGGGTCTGATAAGTGTTTTATGAGCAGGGAGCCGAATCTGGGAAACGGTGTAAGTGGGCCTGTGACTGCTATGCGCGTGAGCAGCGTGTCCTTTCTCCCTGGCCATAACACATACATATTTTAGAATGGAAGACCAGATAGGTTCTTTCTAGGATGGCAGGCAAGTTTATTGTGAATTTAAAGATGCACCTACCTCAGTGGCTTAACAGCAGGTTTTATGGTCCCTTTCTCAGTAATTTTCGGGGGCGGGGTTTCTTTAAAAGCAAATGTCAGACGACCATTTGAGTGGGTTGGAATCATTGCATTAGCGCTGATACCGAAGAAATCCAACCCTCGTCCTTGTGTGGACGTGAGCCGAGAGGTTCGGAGTCAGGTAGCTGCTGTCCCTCGGTGGCTGGTCTTGAGTGAATTGCTTTAATTATCTGGACCGGTCTGCTCATTAAATAAAATGGGAAGAATCCCATCTGCTTCGTTCATTATTTAGTCATCCAACAGATACTTATTGAGTGCTGTTTTGGTTATCTGTTGCTCTGTAACAAATTATCCCTAAACTTGGTGTCTTAAGAGATTATCATTTGATTATATTTCATGGTTGTGTGGGTTAAGGGTTTGGGCGGGGCTTAGCTGGGTGATTTCTGCTGTCTGCTCTCCACGGCCCAGGTCCCTCGTGGCACCAGCTGGTGGATGGGCTGGCCTGGAGGGTCCCTAGCGCTTCATTCACACCTCTGCTGCCGTTTTGGAGGGTGGCCGGAAAGCTGATGCGGCTGGAATTGTCAGCTGGAGCCCTTGTGTGTGGCCACGGCAGCATTAAGGCAGTCACGCGTTTTGGATGGTGAATCATAATTCCGAGAGGCATGAGTTGGAAGCTGCCAGTTTCTTAAAGCCTGGACCCAGAAACTGGGTTAGTGTCACTTCTGCCATATTCCTTTGGTCGTGGTAGTCACCCCGCGGCCCAGACTTAATAGGAGGCGACAGAGATGGCACGTCTTTCGGGGGGAAGGTGTGGAGAAATTAACTGACAGCACGGCACCAGTCAGCCTCTCCTGCCCCCCTCTCTCACGGCCTCTTGTGTTTTGTAAACAACGGTGTTGCTGGCCTTGGTAGCGCTGCGCCTGCGTGCCCACTTGGCCACGGGCCGCCTTTGTCCTGTCTTAGTATGTCTGGTCTTTGAAGACTCCTGGCTGCTGCCGCCTGGAGAGAACACACATGTCTGCAGTCCCTGTGGCTCCTCAAGTCTTCTCCCAGCTTTCCCAGTCCTGCCGTACCTGCCCTGGGTTCAGTGAACCGTGCGAGCAGCAAGACAGAGGTCAAAGAATTCACAGCTATCTTAAATCTGCCACGAGTGCCGACTCTGTGCCCGGTGCCGTTCTAGGTGCTGGAGATAAACAACAGGAAACAGAATATGCGGAAACTCCTGCCCTCATGGAGCTTACATTCTGGTGCAGGAGACTGTAACCAAAACATGCACATAATTAAACGCCGTGTTAGCAGATGCTGTGAGGAAGACTAGAGAAAGGAAGGGATTTGGGGAGTGAGGCTGTGGTGGGACTCGTGGGGGTTCTTTTAGGCAGGATGGGCTGGGAACACTGGATTAGAAGTGACATTTGAGCTCAGACTCGATGGGAGTGGGGGAGCAGCCTCGGGGGATTTTCCAGACAGAGGTGCAAGCAGACGAGTCTTGGGCTGGGAATTTAGGTGGTATGTAAGAGAGATGGCAAGAAAGCTGGGGTTGCCTGGACAGAAGAGTAAGGGGGGAGCAGGAGGAGGGGAGGCCAGAGGGAACGGGGGTGCAGGCGGGAAGAATGTGGGGGCCGCCGTGGGTTCTGCAGGTCACGTGGGATCCTGGGACTCGACGCACAGTAGCTTTTCTTACCAGTGGAGCCAGGTGTGGCTGGTCCCAGATGTGGGCAATTCTGGGGCCCCTTCATGCTCCTGCCCACCAGCCAGGGCCCCCCCCCCGCCGCTCTGGTGCATGTTCTCACCCTGATTGGGACAGCTCGCTGAGCACTCAGGAAGGCAGGTGATCACGAAACATCATCAACTGCCTGTGCCCTGGTAGCAGCAGTAAGACAGATGGACTCTGTCCTGGTGGCCTTTCTGACGTCTGTGAGCGTGTAAGTGTGTGCGTGTGCGCACGAGTGTGTGTGTGTGTGTGTGCTTGGGTATGCGCTCTGTGGGCGATTCTGGTTTTTTTAGATTTTTAGTTGGAGGATGCCTGCTTTACGATGCTGTGTTGGTTTCTGCTGTACAGCGTGAATCAGCTATAAGTATACATACATCTTTATATATGTATAAATAAGTATACATACATCCTCTCCCTCCTGAGCCTCCCTTCCACCCCCAGTGACCTCATCTTGCTTTTCCCCTGGATTCAGAGGTTGAGAGGTTGTAAGCTCAGGTGCCACATGCTGTGGACCTCACTCTTTTTTGTATTTTTTAAAAAAATATTCACAGGACATTATACTCTTAAACGTTTAAATTTTTAAGATTTTTTTTTTTTTCTTCATGTTTCATCGTGTGCTCTTTGTAGGTTGTGGTGTAGTGGAATAAAGTACAATGGGGAAAAAAAGCCAAACCAAAGTTAAAATTGTTTAAAAATTGTGAGTCCAGAAATGTCTGCAGTGGGAAAATGGTTTAATTTGTTGGCACAAGTGTAAGGTGGGAGAATGTTTTTATTCTTTAACTTTAGAATTCTGTTACTGTTGCTTTAGTATTATTTGTGCATTAGAAATCTTCTTTCTCTAGAGTTGAATTTCTCTTTACATTGATAATTCATGATAGGTTCTTGGCCTGCTTGTTTTGTATTAAAGGTTCAGGACAACCTTATCATCTGTTTGCCTAAGAAAAAAAAAAATCAACATTTAATTTTTAAAGTGGTTTCTGTTTTTAAAAAGTGTTATTTTAAAAATGTTTATCCCCCATTATGAATGTAGTCTATACTTAGTATAAAACATTTTAAAAATTGAGAAAAAATAATTTAAAAAATCATCTATAATCATTCATTTTGGTATGTCTTTTGGATTTTTAATCATTGCTTTAAAAAAGGTACTTATTAAAGAAAAACTCAAATACACAGAAAAGGAGAGCAAACAGTACACTACCCCTCCGGTGCTCATCACCCACCTCAGCGCTCGTAAGCTCTTAGCCAGCCTTCCTTTACCTATGCCTTCCTCCCATCTCCCTCTCTTTCAATACTCAAGTATTTTAAGCAATTTCCAGGCATATTATTTCATCAGATTTTCAGTATTTTTTTTTAAAACAAAACCCAAAATATTTTCATTTCAAAAAGGTTAATTCTTAATATTATCAAATAGCCAATTAATGTTCAGATTTCCCTAATTTAAAAATTGTTTTAAATAGTTTGTTCAAATCGTGATCAAGACATTGCATTGATTGATAAGTCTCCTTTTAAAAGGTTTTATTTTGGAATGATTTTAGATGTAGAGGACAGATTTGAAACAGTATTAATCGCAGAGTTCCTGTATATCCTTTGTTCTGCTTCCCCAGCGCTCATGTCCTGCATGACTGTAGGACCCTCATCAGAAGCAGGAAGTAGACGCTGGTACAATCCCGATATGTGCGGCCTGCGTCTGAATGTTGCCAGGTCTCCCATTAACGCCATTTCTGGTCCAGGGCCCACGTAGCCCTTAACCATCACGCCTCTCATCTCATCTAATCTAGGACGGTCGCTCAGCAACTGTCCGCTGTGACCTTGACCCCTTTGAAGAGTGCTGATGATTATTTTGTTACTGTCCTTCCATTTGGGCTCGTCTGATATTTCTCTCGTGAATGGATTGGGGTTATACATTTTTGGTAAGAACAGCACAGACAAGCTGGGTGCATAATGTCAGCTTGTTGTGGTGAATTTGGTGCTGGTCCCTTGGTTAAGGCGGGGGTCTCCTGGCTTCTCCACGGTCAAGTTACTCTTCTCCATCTATGATAGTGTTTTGGGGGAAAATACTTTGAGACTACGTAAGGGTCTTGTTTTTCATCATACCTTTAAGACTGTCACTGGTGATTCGTACCCACGGCGGTTCCTTCCCTGGAGCTTGCTTAGTGGTGGCTCCCGTCGTTCCTGTTGCACTTAGAGTTGTAATTCTCCTGTAAGAAAGGGCTCTCCCTTCTGCTTATTATTCAGCTGTTTATACCCGTATGAACTCATGGATTTTTGTTTCATTCTATAGGTTGTTCAGCCATTATTATCATGATTTCTTTTCTTGTTCAGATTGACTCAGATTTGGCTTTGGGGAACTCCTCCAGATTGATTCCTGTGTCTTTAACATTCCCGAGCACTTCCACACTTGTTAGGGTCACAAGATGTCCTGGGGTCTTGAATTTTCCCTCATCCAGTTCTGGAATCAACCATTTCTTTAAGGATCCCTGGTTTCTTTTATTGGAGAATGGTATTTAGGAACCAAGGTCTGAATGACGGGCATCATCACTACTACTTGGCCTTGGCAGTAGACAGTTTGAAATGTGTGTTTACATATTTTTATATATGCATGCAAAATGTATACAGGCATATACTTATCTGTATTTACTTCTATTCATACAAAAGTCCATGGGGTCACAAAGAGTTGGACATGACTGAAGTGACTTAGCACTTACCCATACAAAATATATACACACATATATACATGTATACACCCAAGTAAACTATGGCCAGCTCTGTGTGTGAGCAAGTGTGTCTGTGAATGAAGGAAGGAAAGTTCAAATGAACTCAGAATCTGTAGAATCTATATGAATTTGTGAATTCACACTGGCCTTCCCTAACTTTCCTAATTATTACTTATTCTACAAGTTCTCTCTCCTTTTTTTTTTTCTTTGTAATTTATTTGTTGAATAAGTTGGGTCATTTGTCCTTTATTTCCACATTTTAGATTTTGTCGATTGTATTTTTGTAATGTCATTCAACTTGTTTCTCTGCTGACTTTATTTTGAGTAAATTGCTAGTTAGATAAGGTACATGATCAAATTCAGGTTTAACTTTTTGGCAAGATTACATCATAGGTGGCCTAACAGCAGGTATGTAGTGTTTGATAGTCCCTGTTTTTATGATTTACTCAGTCGGTCAGTTCAGTCGCTCAGTCGTGTCTGACTCTTTGCGACCCCATGAATTGCAGCACGCCAGGCCTCCCTGTCCATCACCAACTCCCAGAGTTCACTCAGACTCATGTCCATCGAGTCGGTGATACCATCCAACCATCTCATCCTATGTTGTCCCCTTCTCCTTCTGCCCCCAATCCCTCCCAGCATCAGGGTCTTTTCCAGTGAGTCAACTCTTCGCATGAGGTGGCCAAAGTACTGGAGTTTCAGCTTCAGCATCAGTCCTACCAGTGCACACCCAGGACTGATCTCCTTTAGGATGGACTGGTTGGATCTCCTTGCAGTCCAAGGGACTGTCAAGAGTCTTCTCCAACACCACAGTTCAAAAGCATCAATTCTTTGGTGCTCAGCCTTCTTCACAGTCCAACTCTCACATCCATACATGACCACAGGAAAAACCATAGCCTTGACTAGACGGACGTTTGTTGGCAAAGTAATGTCTCTGCTTTTTAATATGCTACTAGCCATTGATAATTGCAAAATGATGATAATTTAATTTCATCAATCCTTTTATATAATAGCTATATACTTCTATTAAGGAAAACATGTTTTTCATATCTATACAGTTACTCTGGGGTGTAGTTCTTACAGAAAAGACAAAATAAGAGTCCCCTGAAATCTTCCACAGGTGGCTGTATTAGTTTCTTTCTGCTGCCGTGACGAATCACCACGACTGGCTGCTTAGCAGCACAAACTTAGCCTGTGGTTCTGGAAGTCAGAAGTTTAAAGTGGGTCTTACCGTGGCAGGGCTGTATTCTTCCTGAAGGCTTTAGGAGAGAATCCATTTCCTTGTCTTTTCCAGCTTCTAGAGGCTGTCTGCATTTCTCTAACTGTGACTCCCATCCATCTTCAAAGCCAGAGCTGGCTGATGGGATCTTTTTTGTGCTCCCCTCTCTCCCTTTTAAGGATCTTTGTGATTATGTTGGGGGCACCTGAATAATCTGTCTGTTTCAAGGTCAGCTGATTAGCAACCTCAGTTCCATTGGCAACTTTTTGCCATGTAATCAGCATAGTCAGAGGTTTTGGGGATTCGGGTGTGAACATCTTTGGGGGGCCATTATTCTGTCTATCATAGTGACCAAAGGGTTTTTGTTTTTTTTCAGTCATTATGAACTCATGGATTTAAAAAAAAAACAACAAAACATTTTTGACATATATTAATTCATTGTCATTATCTTTGATATCCTAATTGTCCTATCTTCTGACAATGAAAAATCTTATTCAAGTTGATTCCTGAGTTCTTTGGACGTGAACATGGAGTCTTTGATAGAGTCTTTCTTTCTGACATGATGAGATGCCTGAGCTCGTATTATATATTCCTGGCCCAGGTCTGGAATCATCCCTTTCTATAAAGCACACTCTACTGTGATTTGGAGTCACCTGGAGGGCTTATTAAGGGCTTCCCAGGTGGCTCAGTGGTAAAGAGTCTGCCTGCCAATGCGGGAGACACAGGAGATGTGGGTTCAATCCCTGGGTTGGGAAGATCCCCTGGAGAAGGAAATGGCAACCCACTCCAGTGTTCTTGCCTGCAGAATCTCCATGGACTGACGAGCCAGTGGGCTACAGCCCATGGGGTCGCATTGAGTTGGATGTGACTTGGCAACTGAACACACGTGCACAGAGGGCTTATGGAGACGGATTGATGGGTGCGCCCTCTTTCTAGAGTTTCTGATGTAACAGGTGTGGGTTGGGGCCCAGTGATTGGTGGTGCTGATAACGCTGTTCTAGGGACTACACTTTGAGAACAACTGTTTTAAAGGGTGATGGAAGTTTTTTTTTTTTTTTTTCCGTGAGTGATGGTATTTATCGACTATAGCCTGCATGCTAGGGAGGGTATTGATTCTAGGGTTTTTTAGTGAAAGGAAAGAAATAATTGAATGTAAGTACCTATTCATGTTTCCAATTCAAGTTTAGAATTACAGGTTTTAACTTATCTTATATTTGTGTTTGTTTTCTGAGGCTTGGTTCTTATGATCGTAGTAATTAGTTATTTAATAAGTATGCATGTATTTTGGAGAAGGAAATGGCAACCCACTCCAGTGTCCTTGCCTGGAGAATCCCAGGGACAGGGGAGCCTGCTGGGCTGCCGTCTATGGGGTCGCACAGAGTCGGACACGACTGAAGTGACTTAGCAGCAGCATGCATGTATTTATATACACACAGTTTCAGAATAACAATACAAATATTATTTCCTGCAACACGATTACTGAAAGCAGTTGAGGGTTTCTGCAGCAGCTCCTTTGTCGTTGGAGAAAGATCCCACTAGGGGTGTAGAGATTACTCGACTTTTTCGTTATTGAAATCATTCCTCTCTGTTTGGTTAGCCAGTCAGCTTGATGCATAGTTAAATTCTTTTCCTGTGTCTTGTGCTTTTAGTTTTAGGAGACTCTCATTTAATTTTAAAATACTTATCTAAACATTTAAATGCTTTCACCGTCACATCTGTAAAATGAATCTGCTCTTTCCTCTGTCTTGCTCTCTCCTTTTCCTTGTCGGCAGCCATTCCTTGTGATTGAATAAGTGGCAGGGTGCTGTGCATCCTGTTTTTTCTCTTGGGGTCCACACTGCCCTCCACCCCACACCCCCTCCTGAGCAGTATATTTGAAGGATTCCTTGAGGGCGGGATATGGATGCAGTCCTCATTCCTGTTCCTTTACGGCTTCTGAGCGCTCCGCTGTGAGGAGGCACAAGCATGGATCCCTCTGCCACAGACATTTGCTATTTCCAGCCTCTTGCTATTAGGAATAGTGGTTCCGTGTTACAAATAGTGCACATTTTGAGATAGTTAAGATTCACACTGTGTACTGTTTGATTTCTGTGTTTTTCCTTAACATTATAACTTGAGCATTTTCCATGTATTGTAAATGTCATTTAAGACAGTTTATTTTTATGATTGTGAAAGTAATACAGACTTAGAGCTTTTAAGAAGCTCAGGAAGATCAATATCAATACAAAGTCACCCGTAATCCTTCTACTTAGGGATACTGTATTATTTTGATGTGTTTCCTCCGAGCCTTAAAACTATTTTATGTGAGCAGTTAGAAGACCATCAGCATCGTGTTACACAGTCTCCTGCTTTGTTTTTCTCTTAACTGTGATGTTTTTATACTGTATGCTTTTTCTAAAAAAATACTTTTAATTGGAGGATAGTTTACAATATTGTGATGGTTTCTGTTGCACATCAGCATGAATCAACTGTAGCTATGCATATATCCTCTCCCTCTTGAACTGCCCTCCCATCCGCCTCCCCGTCCCACCCGACTAGGTGGTCACAGAGCACCAGCTCTGGGTTCCCTGCACGTATAGCAAATTCCCACTGGCTATATCTTTTACATATGTCATGTTTATGTTTCCATACTACCGTATGCTTTTTATAATTCTGTGTTGTTAGACATTTAATTTCTTTCCAGTTGTTTCAGTGTTGTAAATAATTTTGTGATAAATGTATGCACCTGAAGCTTTCCCCAGAATTTCAGATTATTTCTAAAGTTGGTTTTCCTAAGACCTTAAATAAGGAGGAAGCTCATGTTTGTCAATTATATCTGTTTGGTGTGCTTTCTTACAGCAATAAGGTAAACAGGTGAAAGATTGTTACCTCGAGACTTGTCAAGCAACTTCCGTTTTTTCTTTTTCTTCTGGTAGGACCTTAGAAATGAAGTTGAGAAATTACGCAATGAAGTGAATGAAAGAGAGAAAGCAGTGGAGAATTGTTACAAGAGT
The DNA here is from genome assembly GCF_029407905.1 of Bubalus kerabau. Lineage (NCBI taxonomy): Eukaryota > Metazoa > Chordata > Mammalia > Artiodactyla > Bovidae > Bubalus > Bubalus kerabau. The sequence continues at coordinate 179,673,147 of NC_073627.1, read as the reverse complement.
CTGTTGAGTGAAAGCAATAAAAAATTGCAGAGTCAAGAGCAAGTGATCAGAAGCCTCAGAGAAAGCGCCGCTCAGAAGGACTTGTTGCTTCAGGTGCCACGTGCCCCTTTTTGTGTTTACAGGTTCTTACTTCAGCGTAGGTTTTCTTTGTTGTTGTTATTGTGCTCTAAAAGCTCTTTTCCAAGGATGCTTATAAAAAGGTGAGTCTGGCAAAAAAAGAGGGTGGTCTTCAGTGCTGTCTATCAGCACTTTGGAGCTTTCTTTACGCCATTTGGACCCCAGCCACCATGGAGGTAAGCTTGGAAGAAAGAGAAGGTCCAGGACGAGAAGGGCCTATCTTGGGTCACACGACTAGTATCTTGGGTCACATGACTAGTATTAACCATTCATTTGGTTTTCCGTAAGTTCCTGTGGGCAGACGTGGCTGAGCTTTCCGGCCAGTCCAGTGCGCGGCCAGCTGAGTGCTGCTCTCGCGGTTGTAACAGCGCATGAATGGATTTGTAATTGCCTGATACTGGCGGCTGATGGAAACTATTTAGAGGATATCTGGGTATTGTGAAAAAAGTAAATCTTCCCTTAAAGAGTTTGGGACCATCTCTTAGTATTTTTTTTCTCAATGAAAACTCATATGATTTCTTTGTTTCCTTAGAAGTTCAATGGAAGAGATCTGGAAGCAGCACGGCAGAACTGTGGCTTAGTGCCAATGGAGGAGCCCGAGTCCGGGAGTGAAGACTTGATAACAGAAAAGTGCTCTTCTCAGTCACCAGGCGGCAAAAGCATCTTCTCAGAGGTGAGCTCGACTGAAACTGGACATTCACGTGCAAATTCGTATTCTTTCCTGACACATATTTGTTGGCTCCTCTGATCTGAAGATCCTCCCAGGCCTCCTTGCTGATAATTGAGCTGACAACAGGTAGGAGGAGGCCTTCTGTGTCTTTCCTCCTTACACACTGGTATCCTTCAGCCACGTGTTAGTATTTGCGCTGTGCAGGAAACCTAGAAACCACAGCTCGTTAAAAGACAAGCCTCATATTTGCCTCCTAGGGTCCACCTCTCAAGAGCTGTGTAATCTCGAGGTGAGAACATTTTCCAGTTGGCATGAATACAAGCAGTGACTCTGCAGGCCCTTCCTGATCTGGCCCCGGGCTAGCTTTCCGGTCTCCTTTTTCCGTTCCCTGTCATCTCTGACACCTCCCGCGGATGTGCGGAGGCGCCGTGTCTGTGTGCGCTGCCTCGTCAGCCTGGGATGCCTTGTCCTTCCCCCTGACCTGGCGGCTCCTGCACACTCTCGGGCTGCCGCTGAGTGTCGCGGCTCTGATGCCTTGTCCTTCCCCGCTGACCTGGCGGCTCCTGCACACTCTCGGGCTGCCGCTGAGTGTCGCGGCTCGGGAGCTCCTCCCCTCCCTTGAGACCGAGCACCCCGGCAGGCCCCCCAGCGGAAGGGAACGGCATCCGTGTCTGAATCGCAGCGCCTGCCCTGTGCCTGGCCCAGTGGATGTTTGTTGAGTGAATGACTGATGGTACAGGTTTGTGGAGATGCATACAGAGCGTTCTGACCCGAAGCTTGCCTGTAATGCAACGAGGGAGCCAGAGATGGGAAAGGAAAGGAGTTTATTATAGGCCAGGTTTTTTTTTTAAGCTTGCCTTTGATTAAGTTCAGGCATTCAGAAAACAAGGAATTCTTACACAAACTCGTTCTCTGGTGAATGACTCTGATCATGACTTGTGGTTTTTGTGAAGGATGATTCTTAGAATAACAGCTGGTATAGCCGGGGCACGCCATCAGAACAGACTCGGGCGCTCGGGCTGGAGTGGGCTGCTAGAGGCCTGCTCTTGTGCAGGCACCAACCCCATGGCTGCTGGTCTTGGGGAGGGGCTGGGGTGGTCGGGTGCACGCAGCAGGGGCTGTTCTGTAGCTGGTGCAGAAGTGGTTTCACTGTGTTGGCTCCAGTCCCGGCCGTGGCACTGCGTGTCCACTCTGTCAGCCCTGGTCGTGGAGGGCGCTGTTGCCGAGCCCTGGGAGTTCTTTCTTCACTCTGAGCACTCCTGAATCTGCCATTGCTTGAATAAGAGTGTCAGTGTGGACTTGGCCTTTGTACGGGGCCAGGCATCTGGAGGCCTGGGTTCCTCTGTTTGCTCTGTGTCTTCCTGTGAGTGGCCATGGGCAGGCACGGTAACTGGATCTCAGAGGCCTAATGTGTGATTCTGAGTGGCTTACCGTTCCTTGACATTGACCAAATTTAATGGGATATTAAGATGCACAGTAACCCATAATCAGGCACAGTCTGTTTTTCTAAAACTTTTAAAAATGTTAAAGTGCAGTTAATTCACCCTCGTGTGCTAGCTTCAGGTGTCCAGCGGAGTGACTCAGCTCTGCGTGTGCGTGTGTGTATGCGTGCGTGTGTGCGGGGGCCCCTCATTGCAGTGACTTCTCTCATCCTGGCTGGCGGGCTCTGGAGCGCAGCCTCGGCAGAGGTGGCCCTCGGGCTTAGTAGCTCTGAGCTGCGTGGGGTCTTCCCAGACCAGGAGTTGAACCCATTACCCCTACATTGGCAGGCAGATGCTTAACCGCTGAGCCACTACGTAAGTCCCTATATACTATTCTTTTTGAGATTCTTTTTCAACATAGGTTATTACAAGATATGAAACCTAGTTCCTTGTGTATACAGCTGCTGCTGCTGCTAAGTTGCTTCAGTCATGTCCAACTCTGTGCTACCCTATAGACGGCAGCCCACCAGGCTTTGCCGTCCCTGGGATTCTCCAGGCAAGAATGCTGGAGGGGGTTGCCATGTACTTCTCCAATGCATGAAGGTGAAAAGTGAAAGTGAAGTCGCTCAGTCGTGTCCGACTCTTAGCGACCCCATGGACTGCAGCCTCTAGGCTCCTCCGTCCCTGGGGTTCTCCAGGCGAGAGTCCTGGAGTGGGTGCCGCTGCCTTCTCCGGTGTGTACAGCAGGTCCTTGTTTGTCTGTTTTGTATATAGTGGTGTGTATGTGTCTGTCCATCCCAGATCCCAGCTTCTCTTCTCTCCTCTGCCCCTTTGGTAGCCACAGCTTTGTTGTTCTGTGAGTCTATTCCTGTTTCTTAAATAAGTTCATTTGTATCATTTTTTTTTAGATTCTACACATAAAGGTTATCATATGATATTTGTTTTTGACTTCACTTAGAATGATAATTTCTAGGTCCATCCATGTTGCTGCAAATGGCATTATTTCATTCTTTTTTATGGCCAAGTAATATTCTATTACATATACATATGCATCAGTCAGTTCACTTCAGTCGCCCAGTCATGTCCGATTCTTTGTGACCCCATGAATTGCAGCATGCTAGGCCTCCCTGTCCATCACCAACTCCCGGAGTTCACTCAAACTCACGTCCATCGAGTTGTTGATGCCATCCAGCCATCTCATCCTCTGTCGCTTCGCTTCCTGCCCCCAGTCCCTCCCAGCATCAGGGTCTTTTCCAATGAGTCAACTCTTCACATTAGGTGGCCAAAGTATTGGAATTTCAGCTTCAGCGTCAGTCCTTCCAATGAACAACCCAGGACGGATCTCCTTTAGGATGGACTGATTGGACCTCCTTGCAGTCCAAGGGACTCTTAAGAGTCTTCTCCAACACCACAGTTCAAAAGCATCAATTCTTCGGCGCTCAGCTTTCTTCGAAGTCCAACTCTCACATCCATACATGACCACAGGAAAAACCATAGCCTTGACTAGACGGACGTTTGTTGGCAAAGTAATGTCTCTGCTTTTGAATATGCTATCTAGGTTGGTCATAACTTTCCTTCCAAGGAGTAAGCGTCTTTTAATTTCATGGCTGCAGTCACCATCTGCAATGATTTTGGAGCCCCCAAAAATAAAGTCTGACACTGTTTCCACTGCTTCCCTATCTATTTCCCATGAAGTGATGGGACCAGATGCCATGATCTTCGTTTTCTGAATGTTGAGCTTTAAGCCAACTTTTTCACTCTCCTCTTGCACTTTGATCAAGAGGCTTTTTAGTTCCTCTTCACTTTCTGCCATAAGGGTGGTGTCATCTGCACATCTGAGGTTATTGATATTTCTCCTGGCAATCTTGATTCCAGCTTGTGCTTCTTCCAGCCCAGCATTTCTCATAACGTACCCTGCATATAAGTTAAATAAGCAGGGTGACAATAGACAGCCTTGGCGGACTCCTTTTCCTGTTTGGAACCTGTCTTTTGTTCCGTGTCCAGTTGTAACTGTTGGTTCCTGACCTGCATATAGGTTTCTCAAGGGGCAGGTCAGGTGGTCTGGTATTCCCATCTCTTTCAGAATTTTCCAGTTTATTGTGATCCACACAGTTGAAGGCTTTGGCATAGTCAATAAAGCAGAAGAAGATGTTTTTCTGGAAGCTACACACACACACACACACACACACACACACACACACACACATATATATATGTGTATATATATATATATATATGGGGTGCATGTGTCCTTTCAGGTTAGAATTTTCTCTGGACGTTTGTCCAGGAGTGGGAGTGCTGGATCGCATGGCAGCTCTGTTTTTGGTTTTTAAAGTGTCTCCATACCTTTCTCATACCCCTTGGAAGAAAAGTTATGACCAACCTAGATAGCATATTCAAAAGCAGAGACATTACTTTGCCAACAAAGGTCTGTCTAGTCAAGGCTATGGTTTTTCCAGTGGTCAAGTGTGGATGTGAGAGTTGGACTGTGAAGAAAGCTGAGTGCCAAAGAATTGATGCTTTTGAACTGTGGTGTTGGAGAAGACTCTTGAGAGTCCCTTGGACTGCAAGGAGATGCAACCAGTCCATTCTGAAGGAGATCAGCCCTGGGATTTCTTTGGAAGAAATGATGCTAAAGCTGAAACTCCAGTACTTTGGCCACCTCATGCGAAGTTGACTCATTGGAAAAGACTCTGATGCTGGGAGGGATTGGGGGCAGGAGGAGAAGGGGATGACAGAGGATGAGATGGCTGGATGGCATCACTGACTTGATGGACGTGAGTCTGAGTGAACTCCTGGAGTTGGTGATGGACAGGAAGGCCTGGCGTGCTGCGGTTCATGGGGTCACAAAGAGTTGGACAGGACTGAGCAACTGAACTGAACTGATACCTTTTTCCCCAGTGCCTGCACCAATTTTATACCCCCGATAACAATGTAGGAGGGTTTTTTTTTTCCCTCCACACTCTCTCCAGCATTTATTATCTGTAGACCTTGTAATGGTGGCCATTCTGATTGGTTTGAGGTCATACCTTATTGTAGTTTTGATTTGCATTTTTCTAATAATTAGTGATATTGAGCATCTTTTCAGGAGGCACAGTTTGTTTTGAAATAAGATAGCAGCCCATCAGGTTTTTAAAAATTTTTTTTTAATTTATTTTTTATTTATTTTTTTAAATTTATTTTATTTTTTAACTTTACAATATTGCATCAGGTTTTTTAGATGGACAGATCGTCACTAATTTGAATATATTTAGTTAAACTTTACTATTTTGAATCATATTTTAGACATGTAAAAAGTGGTGTAAATGTTGAACAAAATATTTCTAAATTTATTGGACAGTTGAGTGATTTAAAATTTCATGTCTGTAGTCTGATCATCGGTATCACCGTGTTTTCAGTCTTTTGGGCTAATGTTTTCTATACTTCTTAGAACCACAAGTATAAAGTCATCCCGTGGGCATTTCCGTTATATTTTAGATCCTGATGATGTTTAAATGACTGCAAAAATACTTACGTATTTTAGCAAAGGTTTTAATTCTGTTCTGCAAGAGTAATTGCAAATTGAGGATAAAAGATTATAAATGATCTTTTAGGAATTGGAAATTTCTAGGTGTCAGTTTAAGAAATCCCAGCTGTTGCAGTCTACAGTATTTTTCCTCCTGAGAAAGGTGTTTTTTTTCAGATTGTAGTTCTTTCTTTGTAGAAAACGTGGATTTTTTTTTTTTTTTTTTTTTCCGTGCTCTGCCCTTGGCTGTTTTGTGTTGATTTTAGAGTTTATTCTCTACCCATTTCTATGAAGAACTCGAGGCTGTCACGATGTCTCCACTGACTCTGGGCAGTCTGTTTTCCTTCTAATCGTGTGTGATCCTGTGAATTGATGCTGGATGGTCAGGGAATTGAAGGACAGGGAGTAAAACACAATGAGCATGTTTAACTTGCTGCAGCCAGAGATTTATAGGTTGGCTGTGGACATGGTTGGGACATCACTGCTCAATTTCCCGAGTAGTAAAATAAATGTCTTTGTTGCAGAGCTGTGACATAGCTCCTGAAATCGACCAGCCTCTATCTACCAGGCTACTGAATTGCCCTGATTACCAAGAAGTGAGCCATTAAGCTTGCTCTTCACGTGTCTGCGCCTCTCCAGATTGAGGTCTGGGCATTCCACGTGTTTCCTTCGGTCTCTGAGGAAACTGGTGGAGCAGACGGTGCCTCGGCTTTGGTGTCGGCATGTCAGTTCTGCTGCTTGTTAACTCTGTGACCTTGGGCAAGTCACCTCCTCTCTGAACTCACCTTCCTTATCTGTAAAATGGGGAGTTACATGCCTACCTCCTGAGACGATTAGAAATAACGTACAGGTATCAGTTAAACTTCTTTTGATGGCAGGCTATAGGATCCAAGGGTGAAGAGTTTGAGCAAAACAGCAATGAAAGGGAGTGTGTATTGGGAACATCCTGGAGACTCACAGGTGCCAAGGGGCGTGGACTCCAGGGCTCTGCGTGGTGTGGAGGGGCAGGGTGGAGGGTGGGGGGCAGGGGCTCCTTGTGATCCCCCTCGGGCCACCTGGCCCTCTGCTTCTGTGCCAAGGAGATCCAGGGGTGTTCAGCTCTGACCAGGGAGCCAGATGACTTCACTCTAATCGGGCATGATTCAACACCGGGGAATAGGTGATAGATGAAATGGGACCCAGACGGCTCCAAAGAGTTCATTTGTTTAACATGGGTGATCGATTTGCTTCTAGGAAGACACTGACTCACTCTGACTTCCATTATGCAAAATATCCACAGGGGTCTCTCCTCTTAAGACTCATATTGGTCCCTATATTCTCCTTGTACCTTTGTAATCAGCATTTCAGCATCTGCGGCGGCATTTGACCTGTGCCAAGCAGTGTGCCTGGCTCGGGATGACCCCTTGCCCCCAAGGGGTCCGCAGGCCTGTGAACACGCGGTTGGTCCACGGGCTCTGGGTGAAGGTGAAGGTGAATTGGGTGCCTCGGGGCTGGGGGAGGGTCTCTCTCTGTAAGGTGTGAGGAGGGTATCCCTGGAGAGGGCTGCCTGCTGGAGTGTGGTCTCCAAGGAGGAGGGGCTGTTCCCCCTGGGGAGCCCAGGTGGAGGGGTTTCCTGACTCTGTTGGGACGGAAGGGCAGGAAAGGGAGCGCAGGTGTGGCCAGCTGGCAGGTGGAGGTTGGGGGCCGAGGCGAGCAGTGGCCTGGGAAACCCGGGGGAGGCTCGCAGTGGCTGCGGGAAGGAGGGGAAGGGATCCAGCCGGGCCCCCGGGCCCCGCACCGCAGCCGGCGGTCTTCTGGGGCTTCCACCCTGGCTCAGGGCGATCCAGGTAAGACCCCCAGGGTCGGGATTCTTTCCCTGGGTGCGTCTGTCCTACAGCTGGAATCTACACCATCCACCCACCCAAGGTCCGTATTTACTCATCTTTCTTCCTAGTCCTTCTTGGTTAATTATGTACCTAAGCACACATTCTGACTGCAGCTTAATAGCTGAGTGGACTCAAAGATGTGACCTGTCCTCTCGGAGAATCAGTGTATTCATCTGCGCAGTGGGAAGGCTGATACACCTGCTGGGGTGGTTGTCGCCGTGAGAGATGACCTGTGTGATGCGCCCGGCCTAGGGCGTGGTAGTGGTGACTGCGGCTGGCGCTCATCAAGGCTTTACTCCATGCTGGGCACCAGCGCGAGGGTCTAGTGCGGGTTAGCTCAGCTCAGCTCTTTCACAGCCCTGTGAACTATGTAGAATTATTACCTCTGTTTATAGGTGAGGATATTGAAGTGCAGAGAAGTTGAGTGACTTGTTCAAGTTCACACAGCTAATAAGGAAGGTCACATGCTCTTAACCATCCCCGCCTCTCATGGTGAACGCTCAAGGCGTAGTGGGTTTCCTGATTTCCTCGTCAGTGTTGGCTGACCTTTAATGCGGCTGACAGTGACCGTGTCCCCAAGCTCCCGGGCTTTGCATCCTTCGTGGGTCATTCATGGGTGGATTGAAGAGCTCAGGTCCTGGATCCTGGCTGCCTGGGTCCACACTCTGCCTCCGTACCGTGACTCCATGCTCCGGTTCCCTCATCACCAAAATGGGGAGAGTGTAAGGCCTGAGCCCACTGGCTTGTGAGGATTACATGAGAAAATGCTAGAGAGCACTTGGCACCATGGCTGACGGCCTCTTCGTCTGGATACCCTGGCGAGTTCCTCCAGGCGCTGCCCGGGGGTCCTCTGTCTGCGTGCACGGTGTGTACGCGTGAGAGCTGGTGCTGGGGACCGTGTACGGAGGCAGCTGGGCACGCCTTGAGCCACTGACCTGTGACATGAATTACAAAAGGGCCTGACGTTTCTAGCGCTGTGGGTGGCTGACTTCTCATGACCAAACAAGCGGGTTAGCATTTGAAACCTTTCGTTGGCAGGGTTGCCTTGACCTTGGTGGTAGCAGCGTTCTTCCAGGTAACGGGCTCCTAACCTTTTTGCCCTCTGTATCCCTTTGGTAATCTGCTGGAGCCAAGGCCTTCCCTGGAAAAGTATTTATATGCAGAAAATATGTGTACAGGTTTATAAAGGAAACCAGTTATTTTGAAATTTGATTGTCAAAATATAAAAAGTTGGCTCTAAATGTAAAAAACTGGTGCTGCTTTAGAGTGCTGAGCAGTGACTGCCGTAGTTTTGAAGTAGGGGTAAGAATAAACATTTTGAGATACCTGCAGCGTGCACCAAGTACCTCCGTGTCCTCTGCGGACCAAACCTCAGGAAAACACTGGCACTGAACTGCTGGGGTTTGTGGCCGTAGCAGCGTTCCTTCAGCTCCTGAATGAAGAAAATGCTAAACTTCAGGTGGAGGTTAGTGGGAATGAAGACGTAACTTTTCCCCTCCTGCGTGTTTGAGTGTCCATCAGCGTCGGAAGCGCTGTCTCAGGACGTAACCCGAGCTTTAGGGGCCAGGCTGAGGCCACGTGAAACGTGAGGACCGTTTGCAGCCCCTCTCTGCACAGACCAGGTGTCTTCCTGGCATTCAGGAGCACCTGATCTGTGCCAGGGGTTGTGCACACATTAACTTTCCTTCTTTATTTTTACTTTTTCTTCTTATTTTGAAATAATTTCAGATTTATAAGCAGATTACGAGAATAAAGGGTTTTGCTTGTCCTGAGCCGTCTGAGAGTCAGCTGCTCGTGGGGAGCCCGTCGCCCCGAGTACTGGAGTGTGCCCTCCTGTAGGGGGACGCGGTCCCGTGTGACGCCGCACGGCCGTCACACCAGGGGCGGGCAGGGACCCGCACCGCCGCCGACCCTCCGGCTCATCCGCGTCTCACCCGCTGGCCCGCTAACGCCCTTCCTCATCGCAGGAGCCAGTCCAGGGTCACGTGTCGCATTTCACAGTCTTTGGCCTTTGGTCTTTTTGACGTTCATGGCCCTGAGACTTCCGAAGTGTCCAGGCCAGGCCCCTTGTGGTGCATCCTTCAGGTGGGTCTGCGCAACGCTTCCTGGTGACAGGATTCAGTCAAGGCCTCTCTGGCAGGGTGTCCCAGGAGCGAGGCTGAGTTCTCAGTGTGTCCTCTCCGGCGGCACGTGGCTTACATGTGTCCCATTCCCGGCCCTGCTGACTTGGGTAACTCTGTGAGGGTGGTGTCTGCCTGGTCTCTCGACTACGCAGTTGCTCTTTTTCCCTTTGTAATTAGTATTTGACGGGAGGTATTCTGAGTTAGGTAAACACTCTGATCTTCAGACTTTTGCCCATCAGTTTTAGTCTCCTTTTATGGAGGCTGAACTATTTATTACCATGATGGTTGGCAAATGGTGATTCTTCTAACTGTATTATTCCTTCTACATTTATTAGTTGTTGTACTGTAAGGAAAAGCCTGCTCTTCTTCCCGTGTACTAACTTACTCATGGCCTTGTGGACATGAACTTCGGTTTTCCTCAGCGGGTTGTATCTTTTACTGTTGTTATTTTGATGCTCAGATTGGCCCAGGTTTGGCCTTTTCAAACTGGCTCCTGTGTCCTTTTGACAATGCTCCATTATTTAAGCACTTCCTTGTTTTCTGACGTGGCAGAGTGCTGTAGACATGCATTGTTTTTGACTTTTCTTGCATCAGTACTTGAATTGGCCTTTTCCCCTGGGATCCTTGGTTCTTCCAGCACACAATTGAACTTCTATCTGCTTATAGCTCTATAAAGTGGTGACGCTTTCCCACCATTTTTCAGGTGGCTCTAGTAAGTAGCTTCTTGCGGCCCCAGAACTGGTAAGTGCCAGAGCCAAGGTCTGAACTGTAAAAAAAGCGTCACATTTGTGGAATTCATAGAATTACATACGCCTTCATAAACGAGGAGCCTGCATCTCATAGAGGTCTGCTGAGCTGGTTAGCTGAGGTCACATAGCCGGCAAGGGGCAGAGGCCCCCTCAGGTCTCTCTGTCACCAGTCTGCTCACAGAGCCTGGGAAGCACGCTTCACCTGACCTATTAAGTCCCTTGTCCCTAATGTTGTCGGGTTTTGTTTGAGGAATGTCTTTTTTTGGGAGGAAGAACACATGTGGAAAGGCCACCTTCGTAGTGTTGTGAAAATGACGGCCTGCAGCTCTGAGGGGGTGCGGTCTCACAGAGGGCAGCCAGGCAGCAAGGTGCCCCTTCCGCAGCAGCTGGGTAACGTGTCCACTGTGGGTGAGCCCTGCGCGCCGTGGGCGGTCGTTCCCCACTCCGCCTGCAGGTGGCGCCCTCCGACCGCGGCCTGGCACGGGGCCTGGCACGGGGCATCACCTTTGTTGGGATTTGCACACCAGAAGCGTCCAGATATGTTTGCATAGTGTGAGGATGCGCTCTTTCAGAATTCTCTCTTAATGTCAGATGCCCCTTGTCATTTTCAGGAAAAGCAACAATTAAGCTATGAAGAGCTGATTCAGGTCGTAAAGAAAGAACGGGACATCTATACACGCCTGGTAAAATCTCTGCAGGACTCAGACAGGTAAGGGCTTCTGTTGGACTGACACATAAACAGAACACGCACGTATTTTGAATAAATGCTGCTGGTTTCTGAGGCAGCAAAGACTTCCCACTTTGCTTAGGAAGCTAAAGATACTTGGACGGTGATTGCCTTTTTAAAATCAGGTATTCCTACTTCCTAGCAAGAGTGGTATGATTTTTTTGGCAGCAAATATAGGAAAAGTGCTTCCCAGGTGGTGCTAGTGGTAGGGAACTCACCTGGCACTGCAGGAGATGTACGGGTTTGATCGCTGGGTCAGGGGGATCCCCTGGAGAAGGAAATGGCAACCCACTCCAGTATTCCTGCCTGGAGAATCCCATGGACAGAGGAAGCTGGTGGGCTACAGTTCATAGGGTTGCACAGAGTCGGACACGACTGAAACGACATAGCACGTACATTGGATAAAAATATCACTAATACTAATAACTCAGGTTTTTACCAAACCTTATTATAGATACGGAAAGCACCTCCACGTGTATTACCTCTCGTACCCCCCACTGCCGCTCTGAGAGGTAAATGACATTACTGGCCCTGTTTTCCATAAATAAGGCCATGGAAACTTGGAGAGGTGAAGTGACCTGTCTGAAGTCTCGCAGGTGATGAGTGGCGGCAGCGTGTCTCTGTCCTGGCGTGGCCTGTGTCCTCACAGCACTGCCGCGGCGGGGTGGTGCCAAGAGGCATGGCGAGGACGCTGATGGTTGGCTGGCGGCCTGGCTCCCACCCTGGCCGGGTCCAGGCAGCTGACACCCCAGGGTCCCTCTGGGCCCAGCCCCGGGCTGGCCTCAGTGATTCTCCAGTGCAGAGGTCACCTCTCTGCATGGTGGGATGGTGACAGGTGGAAGGGTATCAACCTCTGGGCTTCGTTTCACGGCTGCACAGAAGTGGACGCGGTGGGCGGGCACGCCGACGGAGGACAGTCGGCCTCGGCCCCCGGCTGTCAGGGCAGGCTGCGGTGGGTGGGGGCTCATGACGTCAGCTTGTCTTCATCTGTTTATGTCTAAAGTTTTCCGTCATAAAAGGTTGAGGAAACTCACCCTTCACCGCTCCTTGTCTTCTGCTACAAGGGAAGCCCAAGAATACTGGAGTGGGCAGCCTATGCCTTCTCCAGTGGATCTTCCCAACCCAGGAGTTGAACCAGGGTCTCCTGCAGTGCAGGTGGATTCTTTACCAGCCGAGCTGTCATATGTAGAGTCCTTGTTGTCCCTGGGGCCGGGTTCCCTGCCTCTGCCTTCAGTGGGCTTCTGCACTCTGCTCTGCCCCCAACTCATCCTTGAGCATTCGAGGAGCCCCCTTGTCGGGAGGCCTGCACGAGCCCCCAGGACAGGCGCCCCTCCACTGTTCTGCCCTCGCGACGGCCCTCCCCTCCCTCCATCACTGCCCTGCGGCGGCTGGCCGCCTCTCCTGGCCATCAGCGCCTTGTGGGCCAGCGCCCTGTCTGCCGTCCGCGTGTCCCAGTGCTTGTCACAGGGGCTGGCATGCAGTGGGCCCTCGGGAGATACTCAGTGGATGAATTCCCTCTTTAAAGTCCCCCCTTCTCCCGCCCCCAACTCTTCTACGTTGAGATGATGTTCAGGATTTTTAGTCTGAAGTGAGTTTTAAGGAAAGTGAAAGCATGCTGATGAAGTCCTGGAGTTGGCCTCACTCTGAAAGGGAGCTTCCTTAAGAAGCGTCTGGGGCTCGTCACTTTCACCTGGGGCGGGGTTGAGTAGTCTGGGGACCTCAGATGGGGAGTGGGCGCAGCGGGCTTGATCGTGGCGCCCACCCTGATGCGGCACCCACCCTGACGCGGTGCCCAGAGGTTCTGTGGGCAGAAGCGACCGCTGTCACCCTCCTCAGCCTCACGGGTGGTGGCTCTGAGTCCCGCAGGCTCTTCCTTAATGAATAAAAGCATGCATGGCACAAGGGCGGGCCAGGACCGCGTCTGATGCTTAAAAGTTCTGCTGTCCATGTTCAGAGTCAAAATGCATTCAGCAGCTCTCAGCTCCTGGATAAGGCACTTTTCACCCTGAGCCTCAAGATACATGTCAGTATTTGTGCATTGAGCTTGCCCTGCCTACAGACCTACCTGTTTACCTACCGCCCTACCTACCTTAGAGGGTTGTTTAAAACATGATGCTAATATGTGAAGTCCTGATTCCTGGCACAAAGAAAACGCTCAATAAATGAAACACTTGTTGAGACTAACAGCGACGTGAGCAGTCTCGTGTGCCCCAGTGTCCCATTGTCCGCACACTCAGCTTGCAGGGGGCTTTGAGCTCTCAGACCTTGCTGTAGCCAGAGGGCAGAGCTGTGGGCTCGGGGGGCTCAGCCACCCTCCAGGGCTGCTCACCCCCTGCAAACTGGCAGCGAAAGGTGGGTGACGTACTTGTAACTAAAGTTGGTAAGAGCAGGTGGGGAGAGAGCAGCTGGCCACGGACAGCTTTATGATTCATTCCTCACAGCGACACTTCAGCCCCATGTCACAGAAATGGACATCTGCTCTCGGGGATGTTAGGGTATTCCTAAGCTCCTGCGCTTAGGACTTTCAGAGCCCAGGTCCCTGGCTCTGGGGCGCTTAGGACTCTCAGAGCCCAGGTCCCCAACTCTGGGGCGCTTAGGACTCTCAGAGCCCAGGTCCCCGGCTCTGGGGCGCTTAGGACTCTCAGAGCCCAGGCCCCCGGCTCTGGGGCGCTTAGGACTCTCAGAGCGCAGGCCCCCGGCTCTGGGGCGCTTAGGACTCTCAGAGCCCAGGTCCCCGGCTCTGGTGTGCTTAGGACTCTCAGAGCCCAGGTCCCCGGCTCTGGGGCGCTTAGAACTCTCAGAGCCCAGGTCCCCGGCTCTGAGGCCTAGGCCCTTACCGCACAGCTGTCAAGAGGACAGGGCACAGTTTGTATTTGCCTGTGACTCAGACTTTCTATTCTCAGCACTGTTGGGATTTGGGGCTAGATAAATATTTGTCAAGGGCTTCCCAGGTGACTCAGCGGTAAAAGAATCCACCTGCAATGCAGGAGACGTGGGTTCGATCCCTGGGATGGAGAGTCCCATGGAGAAGGAAATGGCAGCCTACTCCAGTATTCTTGCCTGGGAAAACCCATGGACAGAGGAGCCTGGTGGGCTATAGTTCACGGGGTCACAAAAGGATCGGATACAACTTAGTGACTAAAGAACAACAACAACTTTTTGCCTTGAGAGGCTGTCCTGTACATCGTAGAACGTTTAATGATGTCTCTGGCTTTTGCCACCACGTGGCAATGACACCCTCCCCTGCCCCGATTGTGACAACCAGCGCTGTCTCCAGATGCGGCCACATGTGCCCTGGGGGTTTAAATCCTCTCCAGATGAAGATCATGGCTGTGACTCACGAGGCAGAAGGTTGGGCTTGTTTGGGAGTCGTTAACTTACGTGGAAGAAAGGAGGTGATGTTTATCGAGCGCCTCGTGTTTGTCAGGCACTGTGCTGAACTCTTCCCCTTATAACATCTCACTGACTCCTCGAAACACCTGAAGGAAAGGCACCATGCCCGCTTTACGGAGGAGGGCAGCAGGGCAGGCGGGTGAGCTGACCGCCAAGGTCCTGGAGCCGATGAGTGCTGGTGCCCTGGGGGCAGGCGTCCTCTAGCTCCTGCCCGACTCCTCCCCGGAAGGAGGAAGGCGCAGGGCTGTCCTTTCTCTCTGAGTGAAGAAGCTCCTTTTGTTCCCCCGACTCCTCAGGCCGTGCAGGGATCCTGGGGTTCGGGAAACAGGGATGACCGACGCAGGAGCAGCAGCTGTGTACTTTTCAACCTGTCAGAAAGTGGAGAAGGAGTGAAACAGTCAGCTCTCCCCAGCTCTCATCGCAGAAGCTTCGCTGGAGCATTCTTTCTCTTTTTCCCCCTGGTTAAATGTGTCTGCAGCACGACCGCATCGAGCGAGTGCTGTGCTGTAACACCTCTGTGAGGTTTTCCATCAGCCTTGCAAATCGATCATTATGATTGTCTTGAAATGGAACTAGGTACAAGTTGCTGGGAGGGCCCCTTCCCTGGCAAGGAGGCTGCCTCACAATGAACCATCTTCAAAGCAGCGCGCATAGAAGATTAGACATAATGGTTTATTTTCCTTCCAATAGACGTTGATTTCTTTGTGCAGTTCGATGGACGGAGCTGGAGGGAGTCGCTGGAGGAGAAGAGGGACTTGAGTCTGTGGCACTCGTATCTTAGAGCAACGTCTCCTTAGCTTTTGGGGCTGTGGACCCCTCTAGAACAACCCGATGAAAGCTGATGGGCCCTCTCCCTAAAAAAAAACCCACACGTTGATAAACTCTTTCCTACATTTTCTAAGTGTTGATGGGCCTTCTCGGGGGAATAAAGGTCACGTGCGAGACAGAGTGACACATTTCTTGGTATTTAAGACAAGCTTTCCGACTCGCTAAGGCGTTTTGGGAGTTGCAAAGCGTATTCGTTTGCTTTGACCCAGTCGTCGTGCTGCGGGGAATCTGTCTTCAGAAGCTAACCTGGGTGAGAAGCAAGCCTCTCGGCGCAGGGGCTTTGAGGGGAATAGTGTGTATGTTACGCAGGTGTCTGCTGGAGTCCGTGTCCCTGCAGGAGCCTGTGGGGTTGGTTCAGACTCCTGCCGCGTGCTCACCCACAGCCGCTGGCCGTGTGACTGCACACGTTTCAGTTAACACACTGGGCATTCGGTGCCTCGGGGTGTAGCCCCTTTCAGATGCTCAGCAGGCGCGACCCACCGGTGGGTGTACTGTGCTCATCAGTGCGGATACAAGGCGTTCCCATCACCAGAGGGAACTCGGTGGGCCGGCCCTCCCCCCAGTCAGTGTGGATTCTGGGAGGTGGGCTTTCTCAGGGCCTCCCCTGAGTTCATGCAAGCCCTCTGCGCAGGTCAGCACCGTATTGTTACATTGTCCCACCCCTCAAACAAAAGTCCATTTGGCTCTTCATCTGTGCGTGGCTAACCCACCGCTTTAGTCTTTTGTTGAACCTTAGATCTATCCTTCAGTCCCTCCTGTTATCAGCTCTCACTCTTCTCCTTTTCTTTTTCTTGTCTCTCTTGCCCCTCACCCTTAACCTCCAGAGCCACCTCTTTTTGGGGTGACACAGCAGACCTTCTAGAGCCTTCCTTCCATACCCAAGCCTGTGCAAGACAGTATTCCAGAGAAACATTCCAAGGAATTAAATGATTTCTACCTAGCAACATCTGGAGCAGAAACTTGGGAAAGGACCCAAATGTTCACTGATAGGGGAAGATTTAAAGTAAACGTTGGGTCGTTTACCCAGTTTAATGTTACATAATCATTAAAAGTGATGCTTGTAAATTATTTCTGAAAATGGAGGGAGATATTTAAACGAGCAATGCACAATGTAGTTTTTTATGTCCAGTATTATTTCAACCTTATAACAATACTCAGGGAGAAAGATTAGAGGAAATACAGTCTGCCATATGTTTTTTGATATTGGGGTTATAGTAATTTTTGCTTTTTTCATACTTATATTTAAAAACATTTTTTTCACTTTTATATTTTAAATGTTCTATGAACCTGTATTTACTTTTATAGCCAGAAAAAGAAAAAAAGACAAACATCTCACAAATAACATAAAAATCAAAGGAAGGCTGGCTGGGTTTTTTTACAGCACAAGTAGATCTTTTATAAATTCCGGTATCTTGTTTTACCAAAGTGTCAGCGCCCTGCAGGCTGAGTTGAGCAGTGTCTTTGCCCTGCGGAAGCGGCTGGAGTGGGACGTGCTCTCGTACCAGCACCTGCGGAAGGCCCTGGAGGAGCAGATCAGCGAGATCCGGCGGCGGGAAGGTACTCGCTCCCTTGCACGCGTTTGCACGTGGAGGGCCATGGCGGAGCTTGGCAGGAGTCCTCAGGCTTCAGTAGGAGACGGAGCACCCTGGGGCTTTCGTCTGGGGAGCCTTTTGGCAGGGACAGTGTTCCTGCTGCTCTTCTGGTCTGGACTCGGGTGGCTGCGGCCGGTGGCGTCTGGGGCCCAGCACGTTGCGTTGGCTCCCTGAGGGCTAGCTGCAGGGCCGCTTGCTTGCTGCCGCCGCTCTGTTCTACATCATTTGACTTCTAGCTCCAGATAACCTCGGGGCCTCGTCATCCCCTTTCTCGGATCAACAGTACTCATTGCCCCAAACATCTGGGTCCGGCCTCCCCAGGCACCCACTGCGTAGACGCGTGGGGGTGAAACTGTTGTTTCCTGCTGGAATACTGCTTTTCCAACTGTCGTGACCATAAGGGGCTGTGATTAGGGAGGGTCCCATGATGCCTGCTTTTCGAATTGCCCTGGGAGGTCCCATGGTACCTTCCCTGCTGTGCTCAGGACAGCAGCATTTGGACCCCTCGCTGGCTAGAGCCAGGCTTCCCTGGTGGCTCAGACGATAAAGAGTTCACCTGCAGTGCAGAAGACCCGGGTTTGATCCCTGGGTTGGGAAGATCTCCTGGAGAAGGGAATGACAACCAACTCCAGTATTCTTTCTTGGAGAATCCCATGGACAAAGGGGCCTGGCGGGCTACAGTCCATAGGGTTGCAAAGAGTCAGACACAACTGAAGCGACTAGGCCTGCATGCATTGGCTAGAACCTGAGTCCTGTAGACTCCGGATTGGTATCTTCATCCTTTCCGTGTCTCTAGCCTTGTGCTGGCATGTGTGCTTAAAGTCAGTCATCGCAGTGATGGGTTTGACAGGTCTTGAGTACCTGCTGTGTACAAGGCACAGTGGGAGGCCCTTAACATCTCACCCCGATCCTGGCCATCGACCCATCGGGTAGAGTAGGCACTGACATCACATCACAGATGAAGACACCCAGATTTGAGCCAGGACACCTTCCTCTGAAGTCCAGCTCTTTACAGCATGCTAAGCGTATAAGCTCTTCCCCATGTGTGCTAAACGAGGTCCTGCTTCACTCAGTGCATAGCCTGGCCCCGCTCTGCCCCCGAGCTCCTAGCCTGGCCCCGCTCTGCCCCCGAGCTCCTAGCCTGGCCCCGCTCTGCCCCCGTGCTCCTAGCCTGGTCCCCTCTCTGCCCCCGCGCTTCTAGCCTGGCCCCGCTCTGCCCCCACGCTCCTAGCCTGGCCCGCTCTGCCCCCGCGCTCCTAGCCTGGCCCCTCTCTGCCCCCGCGCTCCTAGCCTGGCCCCGCTCTGCCCCCGAGCTCCTAGCCTGGCCCCGCTCTGCCCCCGCGCTCCTAGCCTGGCCCCTCTCTGCCCTCGCGCTCCTAGCCTGGCCCCACTCTGCCCCCGCGCTCCTAGCCCGGCCCCTCTCTGCCCTCACGCTCCTAGCCTGGCCCCGCTCTGCCCTCGTGCTCCCTGCATAGCCTTGCCCCTCTCTGCCCTCGCGTTCCCTGTGAGAGTGTGAGCTTTGCTGCAGAGAAAGCAGACCCTTCCATGGGTGACCCAAGACTCCCCATCATAGATCTCACAGGCAGTTTCTCCTCTCAGTGTGGACTTGCTGCCATGGTGGACTCTGGAGCCGGAAAAAAAAACACATCAGGCACTTTTTATTTCCCTTGAGTTCTACCCCTGAGGGTCACATCTGATTTTTCTAAACAGAATCACTCCCTTATTTAAACTGAAAAATCACCACTTACTTGTGCCGCTCAGAATGGTCTGCAGACAACACTCGATACGCAAATTATAATTCAGAATTGGCCGCAGGGAAAGCCTGCGGCCCATGATGAACCCGTGCATTGAGTATCAGCCTGTAGAGACCCAGGAAAATGGCTCCTGCCCCAGAGGAGGGGCCCTGAACCCCCTAGGAGTGCTCACGCCCCCCCACCCCTCCCGCAGCTCAGGGTGCCTTAGGTGGACCGCACTGGGCTGGGTCTGGCAGGATCTTCTGACGTTCTGTTGCTCTCCTCCTTTCTTTCTTTTTTTTTTTTCTTGGTGCAGAAGAAACATTTTCATTTTATAGTGATCAAACATCTTACCTGAGTATTTGCCTTGAAGAAAACAATCGGCTTCACGTGGAACATTTTTCTCAAGAAGAGCTTAAGAAAAAGGTATTGACTTTATTATCTTTCAGTGCTTTGTTAGTTATTTGTTGTCTCTTGGGTTCCTGATCAGAGGTGTGAGGTTCCGAAAGCCCTTCTCCCTGCCTCTGCTGCCTCTCTCCCTGCCCGTCTCTCCACGTACATTCCCTGGAGACCCCGCCCCCACCCCCCCCCGTGTCTGATGCACTCTTTCTCAGGCTTGAGGACCCCCACCCAGGCCCCAACTCCTCCAGGAAGCACCCTATCCCCCCTGGAATTAGCCCTCTTTCCTTCTGGTCATCTTCCTCTCTTCTTGTACCTGATTTCATTGATGCCCTTGCTATACTGATCTATAATTATCTGATTATTCTTCTATATCCCCAGTAGGCCACTCGCCTTAAAGTAAGTGTATCTTATTTATTTCTGATTTCCCAGTGCCTGCCTGGCACATATAGTGGGAGTTAATAGATGGTTTTTGAAAGAATAAAGGTTCAGGTTTGGTCAATAAATCTTTTCTAAAACTTGGAAAGGTCTTTCCATCTGTTATCATTGATGTGGTTAGGGCGGTTGAGTATTTCAAGGCTCTAAGAGCCATTGATAAGAAGAGGAAGTGTGAACTCAGAGGACACTGTGGTTTATTGTAAAATGATCATCTGTGTGTGACAGGTTCAGATTCTGTCTTGGAATAAGTCGCATCCTGGTAGAGCAGACGGACGTGTGCCCGAGCCGTGTCACTGCAGAGCGCACGGAGGGCTGTGCCAGGCAGAGATGCGAGGTGCAGGCGCAGCGGAGAAAGAGAGGTTGTCTGTCTGGTGGGGGTGGGCGGTGGGGGAGGCCCTTCCCGGATCAGAGGAAGTGTCTCAACAGAAATGAGGCCTGAGGTGGGTTTTGGACAATGAGTAGGAGCTTATCTAACTAGAAAACTTTCTCGGCAGAGAGGGAGAGGAAAAAAGGTACAGAAAAGATAAAAAGCAGGAGTGTAGAAGTTTAGTTATGTTCAGAGGAATGCAGCAGGAAGCACTGAGGCATCTGTTCGTGTTCTGAGGGTGAGGAAGCTGGAGGTGGTGGTAGCCACGGCTGGTCCCTATGTGGCTGCGTCACGGGCGGGAGCTAGTCTCCTTGGCTGGCACGCCGTGGCTGTTTGTGGGATCAGACTGTCTTGTTCTTCCCTCTGTAACCTCCTTTAGGGTTGGGTCTGATTGGTGTTACGTTTGGGTGCAGGGGACACCTGCTCTGTGTGCTGAGGTGGGATTTCCCGCTTATTTCAGGGGCGAATGATTACCCCTTGAAGAAGGGTTTGGAAAGTCACTGGCCACTGGAATTTGAAGTTTGCAGGAAATAAAGGTGGTGTCTGATCAGCTGCTTATGTACCTGTCCTTGCGAGACCTGTGCCTTAAGGAGGGGCCTTGGACCGGGAGTCCAGGCCTGACTTGGCTTTGTGCGGGCAGCTGCCCTTGCCCACTTGACCTGGCATTTTGGCCAGTGTTGTACGTCACTGAATTCTCCAG
This sequence comes from Bubalus kerabau, assembly GCF_029407905.1. Lineage (NCBI taxonomy): Eukaryota > Metazoa > Chordata > Mammalia > Artiodactyla > Bovidae > Bubalus > Bubalus kerabau. The sequence continues at coordinate 179,652,520 of NC_073627.1, read as the reverse complement.
GAACCCCAGCTCTGGGACCTCAGGAGTGAGCTGCTTTATACCTCGGGTTTTTCCTTGTCAAATGGGGACAGTCACACCGGCCTGTGCACCTCCGTGGGATTTTTGTAAGGAATGATTGACTAAAGCTCGAGGGAGTGTTTCAGTTACCATGCATTGCTTTGGAACTGAAGACTGCTGTTATTCTGGACAGTGGTAGATAGGCATAGAGAGAGGAAGGTGGAGGCCACAGAATAAGCCTCCGACACAGCCTCAGAAGTGTCAGTCTTGGGGATTTTCCACTGGAGGCTCTCAAGTGCAAGACAGAGGTCCTGTACCCTGCCATGGATGGGGTACTTAGACTGCGCGCGGGGCGTTAGTGCACTGTGGCCATGATCACCTTCCGTTCTCGTGGTAGCCCATTCTACAGAAGCGGAAACGGAGGCTTAGACCAGGCGGCTTGCCCAGGATCTCTGGGGCTACAACAGAGAGATGCTGGTGTTTTTCTCACTGTACCTGGGGTGAGCCTGAAGCCTGGAGTCAGGCCGCCTGGCTCTCCGTGACTGTGATGCTGGGAGGTTTGCTCAGTAACCGTGGCCCCAAGAGGCAGAAGTGTGCCTGTGGGTAGCCGGGCCCCTCCTGCTCTATCTCCCAGGTCAGCGACCTTATCCAGCTGGTGAAGGAGCTGTACGCGGACAACCAGCACCTGAAGAAAACCATTTTTGATCTCTCCTGCGTGGGTTTCCCAGGAGACAACAAGCCTGAGTCAGTAGATCAAACAGAGGTAAGAAGGAATGCTCTTATCATCACGAGCTCATCACAAAGAGTAACAGCCCCGCACACGTGTCAAGGCTGCATCTGTTCTGGGGGGTCTCTGTGGAAATTCCCTTTGCTGTGGACGGGCTTTGGAGGCCTTCTTAGGTCAACAGGTCTGCCTGTAGGCTTCCGCAAGTTTGGGTTGTTTCTGGGAGGATGCACTTGATGTTTTGTGATGCCCGCACTCCATGCCTGGCCCTGGGATCTGGGCTGCAGGTCACGGGCATCTGGGCACATCTGGAGGACTGGTAAGGTCCCAGGGGTCGGAGAGTTGTCCCGTCACCAGTCACTCCGGTAGTATAGATGGAACCTTAATGAACCCATTACCTTGGAAAAACAAACGAGTAAACACTCTTTCCATCTCCTTCCTGAGTTAACCCCCTAAACGCGCCTTCTCACTGCCACGCATCTTCCCCTGGCTTTGGCCGGATGCATGTTCTTTCTTCCCGCACTTACCCGGGACCCCCTGCACCCTGCCCCCACGGAGGACCCGATAAGGAATAGACGGTCAGTGTCCCCAGACCCCACGTGTCCAGCTTCCTGCCTCTGAAGTTCTCACCTGGTGGCATTTGAGAGTCTGAAAGGGCCAGGAAAGGTTAAGTCCTGGCGTCTGTGCTGCAGAGCGTGTGGCTCCTGGGCGTGCGGGCCACTCTGGCAGCCCACCCTGGGGGCAGCAGGGGAGCCCTCTTGGCACGTTGACTCTGGCTCTCTCCTGATGCGTCACATGGGCTTTCCTCAGTTGGTGGCCTGACCACACACGGTGGGGGGAGGCGGGTCCTGCTGTGGCTCAGGAGGAGCTTGTTTCCTGAGTCCTTGCCTGGGCCTGACGCTCCCATGGGGGTGCCTCGCTCCAGGCCGGTGTTGGGCTAGTTAGTTTCAGAACTCTGGACCTGTGCTTCCATGAAATGCACCCGGGCCCCTTGCACTTGGGTCCCCCACACTGTCCCTGGTTGGCCTTGTCTTGAACCCAGCCTGGTGTGCCACGTAAAGGGAGAGCCCGTTGCTACACCATTTCTAGGGAAAGATCTGTTGGCCTGAAGTGGTCTCCTACCTTCAAAGTGGGAGGCTCTCACAGGTGTTTATGCTGTGCTCTGGCCATCTGCTCCCTTGGAGAGACAGAATATTATTGATCTTAGTCTTCAGGGCTCCAGATAATTTTGAGAAGCAAGAATATTTGTGGTCCATTTAGGGAGAAACAAGTCTCTTGGTTTGTTTTCTCCAAGGCGGCGTTTTTAATAAGCCACCCATTCTTTATCTGCTTCATCTGAGTCGCAAATGGCGAGAGTGTGTTTGTTCATTTGCTCTTTGAAAGAAATCTGTTAAACATCCTCTCATGTCCTCTGGAGGACAGAGAGTTTTTTCCTCTTCCCACTCTGAGGTCTTAATAGCAACCAGTTCAGACCTGAATTGTTGGTCAGGTTGCATGGCAATTTTATGATCCCTATGAATAGCCGTGTCCTTTGCTGCCCCAGCCCCCGTCTTCCCCCGGAATGCGATGGGAAGATCCGCGCGGCAAGGGCGGCGTTCTCACAGGCATCCTGAGCTGGGAGAGGAAGGAGAGGTTGTGAGGGCCGAGGGGAGGCTGCTGTCCCCTGGGAGGGCGTGTGTCTCTCTCCTTTGATGAGCAACACGGCAGAGACAAACGGGAAATGGCTACGTGGGCCACAGCCTTGTCGGGGCAGCGGGCTTGTGAAGCAGCGACGGGCACCGCTCCAGCTCTCTGGGAGCCTACGAGTCAGAAAAGGAAAAAAAAAAAGACAGCAAATATATTGTGTATTTTTAAGTATACTCAGTCTTTTTTTCCTCCAGTATTTAATTAACCCACAGCATTGCCTAAATTTGGAAAATTCAGAAATGACCCCTGACCCTGGCACTTCCCGGAGCCTCTCCCCCCTCCCTGTGTGCGCTGTGTGGACACGTGCCCGTGCGGCCCTGCTTCCCATGTGCCTCCAGCGGCTGCCGCGTTAGCACGTCTTACTCCATCTTGGGGGCGCGCTGGCTTTAACTCGCTGCCTCGCGACTGTCAGGCGTGGAGGTTGTTTCTAGGGCTTCACTATCTTAAATGACCTGATGAATGTCTTTGGACACAAATCATTTTCTGGGCTTACACTTCTTTTTTTTTCCCTTAGACTGTGTTCCTGGATGAGTAATTACTAGGTCAAAACTACACATACAGATATGTATACGTATATGTGTATATATATAAAATAAGCATATAATTTATTTTCATATTACACCCCTGCACACACACGGCTTTTAACTTGACAAAGGCTACAAAGAGCAGGAGGCCCTGATGCAGTTTGCCAGGTGTGTCTTTAGAACAGAGGCCCTGGGCTGGATTCCCCCCGAGCTGGGCACACAGTGCTTCTTCCCTGCATGTGGGCAGGTCACAGAAGAACCAGCCAAACTAGCAGAAAGCCAAGAGCAGGCATCCTTGTGTTCTAAAGCATATTAAAAAAAAAAAAAAAGTCTCTCGTGGGCTTGCTCTGATTTCCCTGTATTTTTTTGCGGACTATAGTTTATGTATTCTGGGAGACGTGGTTGAGGATGGGCGTGCGGGAGTGATTTGAACGGCCCGCGGTCAGGGTGGTGAGCATGGCAGCCTCGGGTGTGTGGCACGCAGCTGTAACCTCTGGGGCCAGATCACGCGTGCGAGCACCCAGGAAGGGCTGCTCGCTGTCGTTATTTACTCAACGTTGTCATTTTTTTAGGGATGGTTAGAAAACTAAGGGTTTTTATTTTTTTGGCATGGAGAGGAAACATGGATTAGGGGGCATAATTTAATTGACTCATGTGTAGGGCTGTCATCTTGAATAAGAAACAGACCTAGTGTGACTTCAGAGGACAGAAGTGGTGCTCAGAAGTACAAGCTTGTTAACATCTGTTATTAGCAACAGAGTAGAATTTGGTTTGTCAGAAGCAGATTGAATTTCATCGAAAGGAGAATGCGTCTAACAATTTGACTTCGTAAGTTGTTACGAGTTGTAGCCGAGTTGTGAAGCCCTTGGCACGGTGCCTGGCATGTAGAGGGCAGTCACTGTGTAACACAGCTATTTCAGTGTTGCTTTTTAGTGAAGGGTGCCGAGCTGGGACTCCGAGCCTTTTCTGACTCTGTTCAGTGCCGTTTCCCGTGTGCGTGAATTCCCTGGGGCCCTTGTTAACGTGAGGATTCTGGTCCATTGAGCCTGGCACGGGGCCCGAGAGTCTGCGTTTCTCACGAGCTTCCATTGCTCCAAAGAACACACTTGAGCAGTAAGGTCAGAAGCAATGGTTCCAGCTCTTTGTTTTGGGAAAAAAAAAAAAAATTGGGGAAAAAAAAAATTGTCCTTTTAGCAGGGTTTCCTGAGCACAGGGCACTGGCGTTAAAACTGAGCCAGACACGGTCCCTGCCCCCTGGCGAACGTGATGCGGGGAAGCAGAGCTGGGGGAGGGCCTGGGGGCCCTGGGACAGTCCCGCCTCCTCTTCTGAGGTCAAGAGCTTCTCTGTGGAAGGACAAGGGGCATCTGCAGAGGCCCGAGAAGGAATAGCCCAAGAGGTGGCGGCAGATCCAGGCCACGCGTTTGTTCAGGAGAGACGTCTAGGGAGGGCCTGCTGATTTGTGTCAGACACTCGAGCAGACGAGAAAAAAAGACAGCGGGGAAGTCGCTGGGGACCTGAGCAGTGGAGCAGTGAGGGGAACGGAGGCTGCGTGGCAGTGGATGGAGAAGCAGCAACGGGGAAGAGATGAAGGGCGAGCGGGGCCCGTGGGGGTGTGTAGGGCTCCTCTCCTGTGGGTGGTGGGGCCAGAAACACCTGCCTGCCGCGACGCGCTGGTCTCTCTGGGCCCTTGCCTTTGAAAACCGATCAGTCACATATGGCATGGGCGACATTTCTCTGTGTCACGGTATTTAATTTCTTGATCAGTGCTGGAGACTGACATCTGACTTAATTTTAACCAAGTCAGCAGAGGTAAAAGGAAACGAAAGCAGGTTTTTAGTAATGGTGTGGTTGTGGTTCTGGAAATGAAGAATAGCTCCAAGCTTTTGCAATGTCATTTTGGAATGATAAGAGTTAACAATACTTTTTGCTCAGCTAGACCTGCGGGAAGACCCTTCTCCTGACCCTCAGGGCGGGGGCAGCGCCTCTCTGCTCCTTCCTATTCCCAGGAGGGTTCACGCTCCTGCCATAGAAGGTCTTGGGGACCTTTCCTGAGGAGTTTCTGGAGGGTGTTGGCAGCAACAGCCACGTTGCAGAAGGTGAGGGTGCAGAGTCCTTTCAGGAAGCCTGCAGAGAGCAGGAGCACTCGTGACCAGAGCTGTCCGGGGACCCGAGAGGAAAACGCCATTACTTGGCTTTTTTCTTTTTAAGACGAGAGAGGCTCCCCCGCAGTGTTTTATTGTGAAAAAACTCAAAACATAGCAAAGTGAAAAGAACTTCAGAGTGGACAACCATATACTCACCCCCTAGATTCTATTATTAATCTTTTCCATCAGCCATCATCCTTCCACCTTATCTTTTTGATAAATTTTCATGTAAATCACAACCAGCATGTTGTTACGTTCAGTCATGTCTGACTCTGCAGCCCCATGGATTGTAGCCCACCAGGCTCCTGTCCATGGGATTCTCCAGGCAAGAATACTAGAGTGGGTTGCCATTCCCTTCTCCAGGGGATCTTCCTGACCAAGGGATTAAACACAGGTGCCCTGCCTTGCAGGCAGATTCTTAACCATCTGAGCCACACATGTAAGATTCTGACCCTGGGAAGTTTTCTATAAGAGACTTTCAGAAGTCACTTTGCTTTGTTTTTCTTCTTCCAAAACAAGGGTTTCCTTTAGAAGGAAGATCAGGAAAGTTTGAGTTGGGCTGGGGAAGTTATGGGGTGAGGGACTCAATATAAGAATTCCTGAAATCGCAGCATGGAGACAACCTCGGATGCATCATATGTACAGCACGACAGCCGGTGGTGGAGGCTCAGCTCGTGGTTTTAATGCCATGGTGCGAAGCGCACTCCTCCATGGGTGAGATGAGCTTTAGTCCAGTTTTTGAAATGGCATTGGCCACCTCCCCTCTCACTTTTTCTCTGGATGATCTGAGTGTCTCATGACTGGAGTTTTTGCTCTTCCAGAGAGCTGGGATCTGGCCCCGTTGACAACTGCTGTCCCTTCTGTAGATACAGACTGCAGAAGCTGTGGGATTTACACCACTTTAGCGCATTGGGGATTTAGGCCATCTTCCTAAATAACTCTCCTTCATTTTCAAAAGCAGAAAGTTATTGTCAGGCAGGCTTGATACTCTGCTCATTAGCCATGAGGACTTTTTTGTCGGCGAAATGACCGTGTGGCTGAGACCGTCCGTCGCAGATGCATGACTGTCCAGAAAGAGGTTCAGCCCCTGTGCTAAACAGGGGTAGGTTTGCAGAACCTGGGTCCACCATAACTTTCATTTACTGCTTTCTTGCTGTTTGATACTTTCAATTCCATCAATAGCTATTTTCCAAAATCTGGTTACTTTTCTATAATCTGAAAGCAAATTCAGCAACGGCAGAAATGGGAACAGCACATTGGACAGCACACTCAGCTTCCAGTCGGTCAGGAAGGCTGTGCAAGGGCAGAGGGAGATGGCTGTCCTTATTTCTCGGGGAATTTGTCCTTAAATTTTGCCTGACTCCAGGCAGCTGTGTGTGATTTGCCAACACTAGCAACTCTGACTTTGGCTAATTTTTATTTCTTGGCTTTGGCATTTGTCTCTGCCTCTTTTTTCGGTTTTTGGTTTTTTTTTTGTTGTTGTTGTTCGTTCTGCATCTTTTAAAAAAAGACATCACCGACTTCTTCATACATATTCATGCTGCACACATTTTTGGGTTGCGTTTTCACACCATGCCATGCTCCATGTAGCTTCTGGCTAGCAAGGAGGACGAGGACTCAACCAGAACTGGAGAGGAGGACGAGAGTAATTTGCTGAGTGACGAGTGTCTGGAGCAGCGTCACAAGGTAGGAACACGCCCCTGTCTGTGCCCAAGCCCGTCTCCCATCTGGAATGAGTCCGATGGGTTACTGTTCCCTCCACCTGTGTGGGGTGCCTGTGTGTGCCTGTGAGGAGCAAAGAGAGGAGCTCTCTCCCTTTGCAGAAGCTACAGGTGTGGTGGTAGAGCCACTCAGGAGACAAGAGAGCAAACATAGAGTTGTAAATAAAAAATGTGGCTCTTATAGCAGTGTCTTGGACACTGGGCCTACACAGCTCTTTAGAACTCTAACCCAACCCATTCATTTTATGCATTGGAATCGGAGGCCTGGGAGAGGAGATGGTTCGTCTGGGGCTCAGAGTAGGTCAGTGACACAGTCGGGACCCGTGGCCTTGTCTCGGGGATGACTGTGGACCCCCAGGTCGTTTGCTTGCTGTGTAAGGAGCCACCGATAGAGCCACACTTTCCTTCCCTGGGCCCGTCTGCAAGCTCCTGATCTGAGACCCGGATTAGTGCTGCCCGGGGGTTGTGAAGAGCTTTGCTCCAGGCGTGTGGAGACTGAACACTTGGAGCAAATGTTCTCCAGGTTGAAAGAACTGTAGACCAGTGTGTGGTGGGAGCTAGGAGGCCGCAGATTTGACGTTTGTGGCTTTCAAGGTGTTCAGGTTCATGGAGTCATGAAGGCGAGATCATCCTTATGAGAGTTTTGGAGGACAAAGCAGTTAAAAGTCGGGGCTCTGGAATCAGATGTGATTTTGAGTCTTGGTCACTATCTCTGTGACTTTGGTTACTCGTTGCTTAACCCCTAAGCCTGTGTTTCCCCATCAATGAAGATAATAATACTCCCTTGTTAGAACTGTTGTGATATTTAAATAGAAGGTATGTACTAATTGCTCAGTGAATGGCAGCAACCTTTCTTTTTATTATTATATTCTAGACTTTTCCTTCTGTGGAGCTTGCTTATTTAGATGGATTTAATAACTAGATCGGTGGCAAACAAGACCCTATAAATAACAGCTCATATGTGTGGGTCTTGTCTTCTGTTTAAAAACCTTAAGCATTTTACATGTGTGGAGAGAGGGGTGTGGTGGCCAGTGTGTATATTACCAGCCGTGAAGCCAAGGGGAGTTACTTATAGACCAGTGGAAGAAATTTACAGCTCTGGAAATGGGGAGGAAGAATGCTAATTGCGGCGCCTCAGGACATGCCCGGCACAGGCTTTAACTAGGTGTTTCCTTGGCACCACTCCTCTGGGACCCTCAGTGACCCAAGAAGGCGGTTCCGTAAACATCTCATCTCCATGGGAATTAGGAGCTCTCCATGGTCCTGATGAGACAAATCAAAGTCACGATAATTAGGATGTGTCTGTAAAGAGGCTGGCTTTCTGATATATAATGAGGAAGATACATTGCAAGAGGTGTATAATAAATGTCTGCAGCATTGTGGATAGCAATTAACAATGTTCTGGATTCTTCTTAGAAGGGAAATGTAGAAAGTAGGCCGTGGGGTAGGGGAACACAGCTAGAGCGGGTAAGACACCGCGGCACGAAATGAAGTGGGCCCGCCATCTTGTTTTGTTCTTGTCGATACCTTGGCAGGTGGTGTTACTGTGCCCATTTACAGATGAGGAAACTGAGGCTGTGGACAAGTAAACATCTCTGCGCCATGGGCAGAGTGAGCGTGTGTGGACCACAGGCCTGCGCCCCGCCCTTTGTTTTCTCTCTGGTGTTTGTACTTGCTCATCACCGCCTGTCTCCATCCTTTCTCTGCCCACCCCCTGCCCCCTCCTCTGTGTCCATTATCTGACCAGATACTTTGATTTGCAGACTATGGAGGACAGTTCCAAAGGGGGCTGCAAAAATGGATATTTAAGGCACGCTGATTCCAGTATCTTAGACTACGGTGGAGCACACACGTCCGGCGGCCCTGGAGACCAGGGTCTGGAAGAAGGCGAGCTCGTGAGCCTGCTCGCCCCGCTCTTCGGCGAGAAGGCTGTGTGGTTCCTGGAATCCAGGTAGACACGGGGCCCAGGCGGTGCGCTGTCTGCAGTTAGACGGGAGGACAAGCTCATTGTGTTAAATGGCTTTAGATGGTGGTGCTCTGCAATTTACCTGAGAGAGCTCCTGAAATGGCTTGGAAGGAACCTTGCCAGTCATGCAATTAAGTAATTAGGCTGCGTGCTCATGGCTGCAAGGGGACTGCATTCAGCAGAGCCACGTGCACGCCCGGCACAAAGAGCTGAGAAAGACCCTTCAGAGTCGTTCCTGGGAGCTCGGGAAGGGCTGCCCGGCTGTCCGCGTGAGGGCTCGCCCTCCTGAAACCCCTCCCGGTGTCTCCAGCAGCATCACCACTTCCGTTGTAGCTGCGACTCTGCTGTCTTACATGGAGCTTGAACCACAATCCCCTTCTCATTGTATCTGCTGGGAGTCGTTCCTCTACGAGGAAACACTCCAGAGTGTTTTCCTGAAAACAAAAAAGAAGTCTTCAGTACATATGTATTATCAAAACTAGTCCTTAAGGAGCAGATTTCTCCTCTTGCCCATTCTTTTCACTCCACCGTAGCAGCTGCTCTGGGCTTGGGAGCCAGAGCGAGCTGCGCCTTCCTCTCTCACGTCCTCCATTTCTCCGACCACTTCTCGGGGTCGCACGAGGAGCGGGAAAACGCTGTTCGAGGAGAATGGCTGGCGTGTGCCGGGTGTTGAGTGAACGCTTGGTCCTCCTCCAGCACAGGTGGACAGATGGAGCTGGTGCCACGCCCGGCACTGCTGGCACGGCCAGGAGCCTGGTAGTGCTCGTGTCCTTGGTGGGCTCAGCCTGGTGGGCACTTCTTCAGGTGAAAGATGGCAGTGTTCTGTGAGCTCAGAGGGCGGCCTCCCCAGCCCCTGGCGTCTGCTGAGCATTTTCTAGCGTGAGTCCTCTAGGGCAGCGGGCCCCAGCCTTTCTGGCCTCAAGGACCGGTTTCCTGGAAGACCGGTTTTCCCCGGATCGGGTAGGGCGTGGTCCTCCCCTCCCCACCCCCCCATCGGGGTAGGGGCGTGGTTTGGGCGTGGTTTGGGATGATTCAAGTGCACTACATTTATTGTGCACTTTATTTCCATTATTGTTACGTCAGCTCCACCTCAGATCATCAAGGGGTAGATTTTGGAGCTTGGGGACCCCATTCTGGTATATTATCACAGGGAGTTAGGCGGCCATAAGCGTGAAACGGGTTTCCTCAGCATCAGCTGCTCCTGTGTTAAGAGTTAAAAGATGCACCGTGCTCTCTGAGGACCACCTGGGAATGCACTTGGGTGACATGAGCTGGGGAGAGAACGGCAGATGGCGGGGTGCAGGGACTCAGGGCCTGGGTGCTCCCTCCTGGCAGGTCGCAGCTCTTCAGCCCCAAACCCTTGCTGTCATGAAAGCACGTGGACTCAGAGCTTCCATCAGTAAAAACCCAAAATTTGTATTCCCAGTCTCCTGATGTTTGAAAATTTAAACTTCATTTGTAAAGAAAGCGCTTTATGGACTGACTCGTTAAAAACTTACATGAGATTATATTTTTTCTATGCTTAAACCCTCTCGTGGGTTCCTGTCGCCTTTGGAGTGAGCTTAGCGCCTCTTGGCTTGGCTTCAGCCTGTCTCTGTCTTCTCAGTGCCCGCTCTTGCTCACATGGGTCTTTCTGTCCTCGGTCATGCCGCTTGTCCCCCGCTCAGGGCGTTGGCAGCGCTGTTCCCTCCTCCTGCAGTGCTCTTTTCCAGGACGAGGCGGTGTCTCAGCTCCGCAGAGAGGCCTCTTCCGCCCACTCTTAACGAGAATCCCTGCGTCTCACTCCGTCTGGGGACTGGTGCCCTCCGCCCCCCTTACTGGCCCTTCTTCCTTGTACTTCTCCTTGCTGTGCGTTGTGCGTTGTCTTATTTAGACATCAGTGTCTGTATGACTGTCTCCGTAATGAAGCGTCAGCGTCATGCTTCTCTCTTTCAGCTAATCTGCCGTCGGCTGCACTGGGTCTTCGTGCGTGGGCTTTCTCCAGTGCCGTGAGCAGGGGCCCCTCTCCCGTTGTGCTGTGCAGGCTTCCCACCGCGGTGCCTCTCTTACTGCAGAGCGTGGGCTCGCGGGCGTGTGGCTGCACTGGTGTGGCTCACGGGCTTAGTTGCCCCGTGGTTGTGGTATCTTCGTTCCTGGACTGGGGATTGAACCCGTGTCCCCTGCATTGGCAAGCTGACTCTTAACCATCGGACCACCAGGGAAGTCCCAGCGCAGTGATTCTTTTACACCGTGCGTTTCAGGGCTTTATGTGACAGATGGGAGGGGCTCGATGAATATTTGAGTGAACATACTGGCAGCTAGAAGTTCAGCATCAAAGCAGAAGGTTTACGTTTAGAGGAGAAAGAGCGCAGTGCCTCTTTGGAGTCAGAGAGGCCCGTGTTCTGCAGTCTCTGGCTGCCACTTTTGCTCGGAGATCTTGAATCTTCGTCTGTAAGATGGGTTAGTAATCCATCGTAGTCGCACTGTGAGGAGTGAAGGTGCTGAGTGTCAAGGATCTCGCGCACCATAAGTGCTTAGTGAGCGTCAGCTCCTTTGCCCGTGTGCCTCTGCATGGCAGAGATGCTCAGGGTGAATAAACAGCGTCTGGGCCTCTGACAAGACCCTCGAACTGAACCATTAGAAAGGTCCTGATTGTGGCGACAGCTTAGTGAATCTGCTGTTCAGATTTCTAGCAGAGCAACACTTGAAATGTTTTATTTCACAGCACTCCCTCTTGAGTGTATTCTAATGGCCTCTTTCACCACCTTTTTTACTCCCCTTTGTAAGTCTTTCTTTCTTGGATTTTATTGTGTGTTGTTTACTTGTGAGTAATGGTCCTCCTCTGGCTAGCTCAGTAGCAATTGTCATTATTTTTAATCTAAATTAAGGGAAGGAGAGGAAAGGAAAATTTAGTTTAACATGCTTGAAATACCAGAAATATTTTTGAAGTCTGAGTTTACTGAATTTTAAGATGGTTGGTGTCGTCTAGATGACTCCATATTAGAAGTGAAAAATGTACCACCCATTTTAATTCTGTTTTCCATACTTTCAGTTGTTGCCCTATTTCAGCGTGCTGTGACTGTTTAATTTGAATTGAGCTGACTCTGCCCCAGAGCTGGGTGTTAGGAATCCAGATATGAGTCAGCTGTCGGTTCTGCCCTTACAGGGCCCAGTGGGAAGGTAGCAGCAGGGTGCCTGTCACTTCCAGTGGCAGCAAAGGTCCAGAGGACGGGGAGGCTAGAGTGCGCTGAAGGACCTGGTAGCTCCGGTCTGTCTGGCCGGGTGTTTTGAAGTGAGGAGACACTGCAGCAGCAGGAAGGGCCTGGTCCGGGTGAGGCCTCTCCGGCTCTCTCCTGGCCACACTGCCCCCCACCCCTCATCCTGACTGCATCTTCCTTCTCCCGCTGGCCCCCTCCCTCATTGCTTCCCCCCTTCCTATCCTTCTTATTTTTTTCATAATTTTCTGCCCCCGTTTCATAAGTTCCTTTCATTTTTATGAATCTTTTTTCCTCCCTTTATTTTTCAGATGATGGAGACGTACTTCTTTTAAGCCTTCTTCAGACTGCTTTAGCTTCTTTATCTCCTTGAGCGTGGATGCTCCTTTGCAGCTTGCTGGCGGTGTTTAGTAATGGTGGACCCTGTCTGCAGGAGCAGCTTGTCTGTGTCCGCGGCCCCGCTCTGCCCTTCTCCCCACCCTGGCTCCTCCCTATGCTGTGGTTTTGAAGTTGCCTTGACTTGTCTCTGGGTCTTACTTTCGGGGCATGACGTTTGCCTGACTCTTCTTCCAGCCATGGGAGTTGAATGCCTTCTGTGGGTGCCTCCGCTCTGGGTCTCCCCTGTCTCTGGCCTGTGGACGTGTCTAACTGGATTTTGAGTCCTGTGGTGCACCTTGGACACTTTTGTCTTTCCGCTTTGCTGTCATTTACATATGTTTAGTCGCTCAGTCGTGCCCGACTCTTGGGCCCCCATGGACTGTAGCCCGCCAGACTGCGCTGTCCGTGGAATTCTTCAGGCAAGAATACTGGAGTGGTTTGCCCTGATTGCTCAGATGGTAGAGTCTGCCTATAATGTGGAAAACCCCTTTTCGATCCCTGGGTTGGGAAGATCGCCTAGAGAAGGGAATGGCTACCCACTCCAGTATTCTTGCCTGGAGAATCCCATGGACAGAGGAGCCTGGCGGGCTACAGTTGACGGGGTTGCAAAGAGTCGGACACGACTGAGCGGCTAACACTGACCTCACTTTCACACGTGTCTAGGGCAGAACGGAAGGGCTCTGCGTGCAATCACCCTGTGCTCGCAGCTGATGGAGTCTCTCCGTTCGTTCTCTGCGCACAGCCAGTCCCTCCCTGAGCAGGCATGCCCCGTGTCACACAGGCCGCGTATGGCTCCCCTGCCCGTGAGAGGGCTTGTCCTCCCCGCCTGACTCCCCAGCCTCCTCTGCCTGTTCTTCACAGTATGTCTTGACTCCATTCATGTTGTTTTGTCTGCTTAGAAGAAGGTTCCACTTCCTTTTCCTCAGCTAACCTCTCGTCAACTCTGGAGGCCCCTTCCTGGTGCTCTTCCTGCCACCCCCAGTGTAGACGCTCTGGGCTGCTTGCTCGTAAGCCTGCTGGCCTCCCACAGAGCCCGAGCCTCACTGTGCAGCCTGTGGAGTGGTGGCTGGTGTGTGTATCTGCCCCAGCATGTCCTGCAGGCAGCTCTGCAGCCCCAGCGCCCAGCACAGCGTCTTGCTCACGAAACAACTCAGGAGCGAGTCTTTTGGAACTGCTCCAGAATCTTCTACACGCTGAACTGGTTTGGTTCCTGGGAGAGCAACGTCTTGAGATATGGACCTGGGTACAAGGGATTGATTTAGGATGTGGCTGCAGGCGGCAGGAAGGAGGGATGCAGAGAGTGAGGGAGGGAGGGAGGCAAGGCGGGAGGGCTGCAGTATGGTCTGGTTCCTGCCATGGGCAGCTGGGCCGCTGTCCTGCCAGCTTTGCAGGGACGGTGTCAACCCGTGTCAGGGCTAATCCTCTGAAGCTCGGGGGACTGGGATATTCACCCGAAGGCTCTTTTCCTCCCCTGGTCGAGAGTGTCCCCTGGAGCCGTGAATGAGCTCAGAGGGCCCTGGGAAAGGGCCCAGGGCCGCAGGGAGACGCCAGGGGCACTGGAGGAGGGATCTTTGTCCACAGGAGCTAACCCGCAGTTGCAGCTGAAACCCCAGGGAGGCCTGGGCTGGGCGGCAGGGGACGAAAGAGGCACCTGCTGTCCATGCATGCTTTGGTTCAATCCTTGCAGCGTGTGTGGAGGGAGACTCGGCTTTTGTTGTGTTTCTGTGTCGTGTTCAGTCTCTACCGTTACTCAGTCCCTGTGGCTGTTCATTTGGACTCATGTCCAGGTTCTTGCGATTCCACGGACTGCAGCCCGCCAGGCTTTCCTGTCCTTCACTGTCTCCTGGGGTTTGCTCAAATTCATGTCCATTGAGTCAGTGATGCCATCTAACCATCTCATCTTCTGTCGCCCCCTTCTCCTCCTGCTTTCAATCTGTCCCAGCATCAAGGTCTTTTCCAATGAGTTGGCTCTCTGTATCAGGTGGTCAAAGACTCGCTGCACTTTCCTAGAATTGCAGTTAGAACTTGAAGCCATCTTTTCTGACTTCAGAGCCACGGCTGTTTCTGTCCGCAGTGGTTCCCAGCACCCCTCCATCCAGCAGCTTTACTGAGCACTGATCATGCACCCTAGCGGACCAGGTCACTCATGGACCCGCCAGGTTGGCCATATTCATGCAAAGCCGTCCTTTCCCCTGGATGCAGAAACGGGTGGATCTTGCAGTTGTCATGGACACTTGCCCCCGTTTGCTTGTCCTAAGCCCGGCCTGCGTCCAGGTGGTTGTGCGGCCCCTCGCGTGCTGGGCACCCCCATTTGTTTGTCCTAAGCCCGGCCTGCATCCAGGTGGTCGTGCGGCCCCTTGCGTGCTGGGCACCCCCATTTGCTTATCCTAAGCCCGGCCTGCATCCAGGTGGCCGTGCGGCCCCTCGCGTGCTGGGCGCCTGTGTCAAAGCAGCTCTCTTCTCATCCGTGAAGCAGACGTGAGGTGCCTCCTGGTGTGGCTATTCGGAGGTGACCTGGGTAGCCTTCTTGGCGTGGGTCCTGGCACGTGGCTGGTGCTCACGGTGTTTAGATTCAGCAGAATCCGGGCCAGAATCAAGGGGGAAAACTTGGGAAACTGGGTGGGGGCCAAGGCCATAGAAGAAAACTGAGTCCTCCCATTTCCTTTCCCTTTTGGAAAAACAGGCCAGACCTTCTGAAAGTGCTCCGTGAACTGCTTCTGGAGCAGATGCGCTTGACGGAACAGGAGGCTACGGGAGAACACCTTGATGGTAAAACGGAGAAGATGCTGAGGCAGGTGGCCGTTCAGCTAAGAGGTGAATTTGGACATTTCATCCAAGCCAGCTCGTCTCCCATGCCACCTGATGAGCTGCAGTGGCCTCGGGCAGTCCAGCTGGCACAGGGGGCTGAGGCGTCCAAAGCGGAGCAGAAAGATGCCTCCGTGCAGACCTCGGCCGTGGAGGGCGACACCCTCAGATGCGGACACGAGGGCCCGAGAGAGGCTTGGGAGGAGCAACTGGCAGACGCCGTGTTCAGTGCTGGACGTCGGCCAGAAGAGCCGTGCAGGATGCTGGGGCGGCAGGCCCCCGCCCCCGCCTTCCCCAGGAGGACCGAGAGAGTAAGCCCTCCCACCCGCTCCTTACTTAGCTACCTACTGCATACAGACAAAACACTTACACATGACCTCCGATCCCACTACCTTAGAATATTTATATAGTCTGGTGTCTCCCTCTGCCTGTACTTATCTTGACCTCCACCTAGAGGTGTGTGTCCTTGCTCACCTCCCCCAAAATGTTGCCAACAGCTCTTTCCTCCCTCCCTCTCTCCTCCCATCCCAGCCCTCTCCTATTTATCTGTATGCCACGATATGTATAGGGCTTCCCTGGTGGCTCAGATGGTAAGGAATCCACCTGCAATGCAGGAGACCCAGGTTCAATCCCTGGATAGGGAATATCCCCTAGAGAAGGAAATTGGCTATCCACTCCAGCATTCTTGTCTGGAGAATTCTATGGACAGAGAAGCCTGGCAGGCCGTAGTCAATGCGGTCCCAAAGAGTTGGACACAACTGAGTGGCTAATATACTTTCATGATATGTTTATGTTTTCATTATAAAAAGCAGAGTCACATTTATACATCTGCCTGTAGCTTTTTCTTTCATGTTACGTATCAGGAACTTCTTTCCTTGTAATGGCTGCTAAGATTTCCATTGTGGGACACCAAAATTTACATGATTTTCCCCTGTTGATGGACTTACTTTGCAGGTTGCAGTAAAACTGATAACCTGACTTGACCTGCAGTAAAATAATAAAATTTTAACCTGCAGTTAAACTGTAGTAACCTGACTTGAGCGACAGGGCCGAGAACCTAGGTTTTCCTTTGTACAGACTTCGTGTCTCAGAGGCAGCGTTCTGTGGGCGTCGTCTCTGTGCTCTTATGCTTACAGCACCCGTTGGAGCTGAGGAAGCCAGGTCCCAAGTGCCCATGGTCAAGGTCAGCTGTTAGGGGGCTGCGCTGGGCCCCTCACTGCCTGGCTGCACAGCTGATCACTTTCCCTGGGTCACCCTCCTCCCCAGCCCACGCTGGCCTGAGTGCTAGGCTCGGGTTTTGGTGGCCAAATGTTTGCAGTTTGCTTCACTCGAGATGCTTTCTCTAAGCATCTTCTCTCACACCGTCGAATATGCCAGATTATTAAAAGCCAGACTCTCCTGGCAGTGTTTGAAATCCTTCTAAAGAGGAGGGGTTGGGGTTGAGGACCCCCGTAGCAGGGACATGGGAGTGGCCTGGTAGAGGAGGAGCGAGGTCGTGTTTGTGACAGGGCTCCAGTGACGGCTTCTGGTCCCCTTGTTTCTGAGGGGTGTTTTGTATCTGAGAAATAACTGTATACACTGCTTCATAGCATCAGAATGGAGAATTAAGTTTATTTTCTGACCACTAAATTACTGCTTTTGTGCCTACCAAAGAGAGTTAGATATATCATTAGCAAAATTGCTTTTGATTGTTTTAAATTATGCACCAAAACTGTAATTTCTGGAAAAGGATTTTCTAAAGATATCAGTAGAGACCAAAAAAAGAGATGTTGCCATTATATTAACAGTACTCGAGATGCAAATGTGTGCAGTTTGGCTGGAATAGAAATGCTCTCATCTGCCCCAGCTACTTTAGTTTGTACCTGCGTGTTAGGAAAATGAGATTTCGTGTGTGCGTGCCTGAGTTTTTCCCCACTATTTGTGTGGGAGATAGCATCTTATATTCAGGAAAATTGGATAATCAAATGAACTTAATTTCCCTAAATATATTGAAAAAATTTTCCATTTGGAATGATCTTCTCGGTGTCTTCAGAAGGAAGTCCACTGTGTTTGTGTGTTTTGCATCTGCTATATATACCTGCAGTGCGAGATTTCCTGTCCCTGTAGCGTCACGTTTAATCTTCTCACCAAGCACATGAGTGAGGTAGGCATCACCTCCATTTTGCACGGAAAGAAATGCAAGCTCTGGAAGGCTCAGAAAATTGTCCCCAGTGACTCAGCTGTTGAGAGGAGCAGCAGGCGTGCCCCATAGAGTCTGGCTTTAGAGGCAGACAGGGATGTGATAACCCCACCTTTCTCAGGAACGGGGCAGCCTCATATCAGCAGTGTGGCCTCCCATCTGTGCAAAGTAGAAGAAAATTTAATGGTTTTCTTTGTGGCTTGTGGTTAGTCAAGGAGTCAGTAATCCTCAAACTGAAGCTGGAGCTCTGGCACCCTGTTAAGAAGAACATCTTTGCAGCCCAGGGGCGAAACAGGGAAACGAGACCTACTTCTGGTTCAGTGACAGAGCGAGATGCTGTATAGATACACCCGCGATTCCGCTGGGCCTGGCTGCTCACCTGCTTTGAGTCCTCGCGGCAGTCACCTGACTCTCAGGGGCTCCAAGGGGATCCTGTGACCTGGCGCCCGGGGCTGGCGTGCTGGCTCAGAGAGGCAGTACGTGGTCGTGCCTCGCACCGTGCCCGTGGCGGGAGCTCAGGGTATGTGTGCCCCGCCTCCGTTCCCTCCCCAAGTGAGGGATCCAGGATGACATCGTTAATAAGGTGGTAGGTGGGACTCTGTTCAGCGTCCATAAGGTAGCATTTCGGGTGGTGTTATTTTGGAAGCAGCGTTAGGGTGACTGACGGCTGCCTCCTAGCCTGAAATTGACTTTGGCATTTGTGCACTTGGAGCCGTCTTCTCTGCTGCCAGATGACACACAGATTCAGCTCCAGGAATAAAGGTCGGTGGTGATGGAGGCCGAACCAATGATTGCCATTTCCAATCGGTGGAGATGGAGGCCGAACCAATGATTGCCATTTCCAATCGGTGGAGATGGAGGCCGAACCAGTGATTGCCATTTCCAGTCCTCTTTGGTGAGGCGTCCACCCCCTCCCACGTGTCCCCGTCACCACCGCACACTGTTCTTGTCCTTGAACCTCTTCTCTCCTCTTGCCTGGAATGTCAGGGTAGAAAGGGTCTCACTTTCTTTAACTGGGCAGTAATGTCTGAAGAGCTTGTTTGAGGTTCAGCTCTGCAACCTTCTTATTGTTCGATACTGGTCTGGTTGGTTGATGTCTCAGTTCTCTGTCCAGAAAATAGGCATAATAACTTCTCTTACCCTGTGAGCTCCAGAAATGCAGACTTGAGCTGAGGATGATGGGAGAAAACGCTGGAAAGCGTAGGACGTCCTCGAGTGTGCAGGAAGAGAGAGGCTTGGCTGGTTTCCTCCTTCCCGAGTTTCCCAACCTTTAGCAGCCACAGTGAAGTTTAGACCAGGCGGAAGCCCTGAACCCCTTAGCAGTCACTTCCTGTTTTCTCTACCTGTGCACCCCTAGCTGTAGGCAACCACCAAGCTTTATTCTGTCTCTATAAATTTGTCTGTTCTGGATGTTTCATGTAAATGGAATCACGTGGTCTGCGATCTTTGGTGACAGGCTTCTTCCACTTAGCATAACTTTTTCAAGAGTCGTTCATGTTGTAGGAGGTGTCAGTGGTTCATTTCTCTTTATGGCCTAATGATAGTCCTGTGTGGATATACCACGGCTTATTCATTCGATCATTAGTTGATGGACATTTAGACATTATGGGTAATGTTGCTGTTGACATTCATGTACGAGTTTTTGGGTATACATGTGTTTTTATTTTTCTGGGGTATCTATCTAGGAGTGGAATTGCTAGGTCACGTAGTAACTCTGTTTAATGGTTTGAGGAACTGCCAGACTCTCTCTAAAGTGGCTGTAGCTAGTTTACAGAAGTTTTCACCAGGATGTGGGGGCTCTAATTCCGCCACATTCTCACTAACGATCATTGTTATCTTTCTGATTTTAACCATCCTAAGGGATTGGGGGGGGGGGTGGTATTTTGCTGTGATTTGATATGCAGTTTCCTGATGACAGATGAGTTGAGCTTCTTTTCACCTGCTTACTGGCCTTTATGTTTCTCCTTTTGAGCAATGTCTTTCAGGTGGTTTGCCCATCTTTTAATTAACTCACTTGTGTTTTTATTGAGTTGTCGTAGTTCTTTCTGAATTCTAGATTCACATCTTTCTTCTCAGCTTTTGAGTTTGTTTAAACTTCCTCCACTTGAAAGGCACCCCTCTTGGCCTCTTGGGTAGCGTTGCAGGCTCATTCCACCTAGTTGTTGAGCACCTGCCATATTTGAGTTCTTACGCTGGAAGCTGCGGAGCGAGTACAGCTTCTGGTGCAGAAGACGGACGGAAACGCATAGGCACTTACCATAATGGTCCTAATATTTTCCGAGGAGAATTCCAAGGGAGCAGTGAGTACATAGCAGAGGAACCAAGTCCCATTCTCTTGAGGAAGGCATGTTTGAGCTGAATCCTAATGAATGTACCGGGATTAGTGGGAGAGATGGGGGTGGGCAAGAAAGAGTGTTCTAGGCAGAGGAGACGGCCTGTGCCAAGGCCCCAAGTGGAAGGACCTGAGCACTCTGAGGAAGCGGTAGGAGGTCCCTGTGGCCAGGGAGTGGGGGGCGTGGGGGAGCCGTGGTGGGTCACTCTGTCTGCGGTCATGCACAGCATGTGGGTTGTGCTGTAAAGACGTTGACCTTTGTCATAAGGGAATTGGGGAATGATTAAGTTAGTTTTAAGCAGGAGGAGGGGTTGCCTGCTTCGGTACAGTATGGCCAGTGGGTTAGAAGGGCAGGAATGAGAGTGGGGAGGTTGCTGGGGAGGCCGTTGCGGTGGCCTGGGTGAGCGCTTACAGCGTCTTGGAGGTGGGTGGGGGCCACAGAGGATGAGAAGAGGCAAAAGAATTCAGAGACAGCCTGGGAGTTGGAATCAGTGGAACCTGGCGCGTGATGAAGGTGGGTGATGCCCGTAAAGGGAATTTTAAAAGTGACGCCCGGGTTCGGGGCCGTGCAGCACGTGGAGGCTGCCGTGACTCCGCAGGCAGAGGCTGTCGGAGCGGGTCGGGGGGTGGGGGCCCGGGGTGATGGAATCAGAGAGCTGAGCTTTCGGTTGACTTGGGAGGGCACATATAGGGTGGGCAGGTCAGGAGCCGCGGACCTGAGAAATAGCCATGGGGCTAGGGCCATGTAGCCCCGAAAACCTTAGTAAGGGTGGTTCTCATGGCCTGGAGTGGGAGGCAGGTTGTCTTGGGTTGAAGAAAGGATGGGAAATGAGGACACAGATAAGGAGCTTTCCCAGATGCTCCTTCTGGGAAGGAGCTCCTTCTGGGGAATGTTGCCCAGAAGGTTGCGTTGGGAAAAGGTTGCCATACGGAGAGCGTCTGGAACATGCAGAGATGGCAGGCTGGGGCCAGAGGGTGTTGAGGGGGAAGAGCTTGGCCTTTGTCAGTCAGAGGGGGGCCCTCTGGAGGCTGGGGGCTTCAGAAGGGGACCTGCTGAGACACAAGCTCTGTGGGCCGGGGGTAAGCAGAGAGGCTGTGGCCCAATGGCCGCTTTGAGTCCTGTTGTCTGAGGTCGACTCGAAGCGGGTTGACTGCGGCCTGGGGAGGGTGGTCATTGTTCTCCCGGTGTGTTTACAGGATGCGAAGAAGTCGCGCCTGCCTGTCCTGATAAAACCGTCGCAATCGCTGGGAGGCGTGTGCCGGCTCCCTGCCTCCCAGGAGGCGGTGGCCCACCTGCAGGCCCAGGTCCTGAAGCTGCAGGGGGAGCTGAAGGAGTTGAAAATCCGCAACAAGCAGCTTCACCAAAAGTTAATTCTGGCGGAAACAATGACAGAGGGGCGGCCTGCGCCAGAGGAAGTGCTCCCGAAAGGTAAGCACCAAGGAAAGCGTGTCCTCCATGGGAAGATGGACGGCCTGACCGCGCGGCCCGACATGGCAGCCGTGGTGTTTGGAATTAGGTTGGAGGATAAATTTCCTGAATTGCTGTGACTAATCTTAACTTGACAAATACACAATCAAGGGGACACAGTCAGCAAAGCGCATCCTTTGTTTTCATTCTGTTCTGGAGGGGCAGAGGGGGACGGGTCGTGCGCTCAGGGCTTGCAAAGTCACGCTCCCTTCACTTGCGATGGTCTCCAGGCGCGGCGTGACTTGAATCTGGGTTGTTTCCCCCCCACCCCACCCCCGGCACCATCCGTGGAGGCCTCAGTCGTCTTGGCAGCATTCTCTGGAAGGCTGGGCCTAATGGTTTGGGTTCTTCAGGGCTGATTGCAAACCCTGCTGACCTTATGGCTTCTAGAATTGACCTGCCTCCCTACTCCCTTGGAACCTGCTGTCTCTGCTCTCCTGGGAGGTCCCCAGATAGCCCTTGGGGTCCAGAGTCTCTGGCTGAGACCTCAGTGCGGTCCCCAGCCCAAGACATGGACACGGTGGTGCTTGGACATGTGGCCTCTTTGAGAGTAAGGAAAGCTGAGGGCCCTCACGGAGCAGGCAGGGGAGCATGCGTGTAGCAGCGTCCGTCATCTTCAGAGTGCTCCTGAGTCCACGGGAGCACTTTGGTGGCTCCTGGTGTTGGCCTTCAGCTGTGAGCGGATGCCACCAGCACACAATGGCAAGAACAGTGGCCGTGTGTGTGGTTATTCAGAGAGGGTGCGTCAGATCCTCCTGCGTGCCGGGCACCGGCGAGACAGGGAGCATAAGACACCAAGTCTGCGTCCAGCTTGTGTGTCACAAGGGGAGGAAGAAAGTACACTGTGAGCAGCACTTGCTCCTTGGAAGGAAAGCTGTGACCAACCTAGACAGCATATTCAGAAGCAGAGACGTTACTTTGCCAACAAAGGTCCGTCTAGTCAAGGCTATGGCTTTTCCCGTGGTCATGTATGGATGTGAGAGTTGGACCATAAAGGCTGAGCGCTGAAGAATTGATGCTTTCGAACTATGGTGTTGGAGAAGACTCTTGAGAGTCCGTTGGACTGTGAGGAGATCCAACCAGTCCATCCTAAAGGAAATCAACCCTGAATATTCATTGGAAAGACTGATGCTGAAGCTGAAACTCCAATCCTTTGGCCACCTGATGTGAAGAGCTGACTCATTGGAAAAGCCCCTGATGCTGGGAAAGATTGAAAGCAGGAGGAGAAGGGGACGACAGAGGATGAGATGGCTGGATCACTGACTCGATGGACATGAGTTTGAATGAACTCTGGGAGATGGTGAAGGACAGGGAGGCCAGAAGTGCTGCAGTCCATGGGGTCACAGAGAGTCGGACACGACTGACTGACTGACTGAATAGCAGCAACCTCTGCGGGAAGGCGGAGTTGGCGGTGGGGTGATCTTATAGCGTGAGCCACAAAACCAGAGTTCTTAAAGAAGAGAGACGGTCTGGAAGCTTCAGAGATGAGCAAAGGCACTCAGCATTTCTAGGCCCATCGTACAAGGGAGGAAGGGAAGATGCACCCACTCCTGGGGAGGCTGCTGGAGAAGCAGTGTTTGCCGAGGAACGGCTGCAGGCCAATGTGGACGGCTGCATCCGAGCAGTTCGGGGCTGGGAAGGGGCTGGGGGCCTCTGCCTGCCTGTGGCAGTAAATATAGTCAAACGAGTGCCTGTTACCTCCAGAGCTGCGCTGCCCACTTGACACACGTGGTCTCCCTGAAGCCTCCTCCCAGTCCTGCAAGCAGGTACATTAGTTATTCCCACTTGATGGCTGAGGCAGCAGTTTCAGAGATAAAGGGACTTGGCTACGGTCACACTGTGGGCTGACATCCCAGCTTGAACCAGCTGCCTGGTTTCAGAGCCTTTACTTTACTTCTGGTGTTTCCCAGAGCCTAGTGTACGATTCTGCGTGTGCAGATTTTATGATGATCTGTAGCCAAGAGTATCTTCCATTTGATTTTAGTTTCTCTTGGGTTTGAGGCTTCCCAGGTAGCTCAGTGGTAAAGAATCCACCTCCCAATGCAGGAGACTGGATTTGACCCCTGGGTTGGGAAGATCCCCTGGAGAAGGCAATGGTAACCCACTCTAGTATTTTTGCCTGGAGAGTCCCATGGACAGAGGAGCCTGGCGGGCTATAGTCCATGGGGTCGCAAAAAATGTGACTTAGTGACAAAACAGCAGTGTCTTGGCTTTAGCACAGTTGAAGTTTTAAGATTGGCCTCTGTTGAAGTAGGCCTTCGGTAGGATGGCTCTTCCTTTCCTCCTTCCTTTCCCAGAGTCCTTCATCCATCCATCTGTCCATCCATCCACCCACCCATCCACCCAGGCGTCTATTCACAGTCAATGAACGTTCTCCGGGCACCTGCGATGCTCCTGGCCTCCTGCACACAGTGGAGGAGAGAAGGGAAGGAGACGCAGTCCCTGCCTTCTGAGGGGAACCTGTCCGGTGGAGCAGGGACAGATAATTAAGTACATCAGGGCGGCAGGAGTGGGGCTGCCCTGGGGAGAAAGGAGACACGCTGAGTCGCACTGGGGCCCTGGCACCTTGCCCGGGGCTTGCCATTGCACTGAACAATGTTGTGATTTCTTGCTGAGGCCCAGGGGTGCCTTGGCCAGGTGCTACTTCGGCAGCTGCCTGGCGGGCCCCGGGGGCCTCTCTTCTTGGGAAGGGTGGGCATAAGTCTGTAGAATTCATTTTCTCACTCACGGTTTTTCGAGAGCCCGGGCTTAAACCATTTCAGACAAGCTGCAGTATATTTATGCTTTTTATGTCCTGTTATGGCAGCTCGATAGATTAATTTTATCTTATAAATTGCATTTTGCCTCCCCAGTGTTTTTATTCTCCCTGTTATATCTTTGTGTTCTTCTTAGTTGCTTGGCTAAGTTTCAAGTCAAGGGTTTTACTTACTTTGCTCTCTCTCTGCGGATGCCTGTAGCCCAGAACCTCGTGGGAACAGCCTACCAGGACGGGCCGGGAAAGCAGGGAGGCCTGGAAGCCACGCCCCGCGTCTGGAGAGACAGGGAAGGGGACGAGGAGCAGCAGGCCGCCCACAAGCCCAGCCAGCATTCACCCCCTGTGCCTGCCGACCAGCTGCTGTGTGCCGGGCACCATTTGGGGGTTTCATGTAAGAACCAGGACTGAGCCCTGCAGCGGGCATCTTAGGATGTCTTTGCCGTCCCTGTTAACACAGGGGGAGGGAGGTTGGGGTTTTGAAAGAGAACTGGTCCAGGGCCACCCGGCTAGTAGGTAGGTGGACGAGTCACGGCCCGCTGGGACGAGTCACGGCCTGCTGGGTGTCTGTCCGAGCGGACAGTCCGTTTGTCTGACACTTTTCTACCAGGCAGTGGGCTGGGTTCTGGCGGTTTGGCCTCAGAGGACACAGCCCTGCCCAGGCTCTGGGGAGACCCTGGGCTGTGGGCCCTGTTCCCAGTGGCGTACGCTTCCCGAGGCCTCCAGTCGGGGTGTCGACGACATGCTCACAGGCTGCCAGGGGCCCTGGGCTTCGAGGCGAAAGCCACTCTCCCGGGTAATTGAGTCCCCTTAGCTGCACTGTAGGGATGTCCAGAACTTCCGTGTTTCCTATAATGTAAATCAGTGGCCCTGGGGACCTCTCCTGTGCAGCAAGGAGATTCTGTTACGCACAGAAACATCCTTTTCTACATTCTTTTCCATCGTGGTTTATCACAGAACTGGACACAGTTCCCTGTGCTGTAGGCAGGACCTTGTGTTTATCTATTCTGAATGTAACAGTTTGCATCCGCCAGCCCCGAACTCCCCGTCCAGCCCTCGCCCTGCCGCTCCTCCCTCTTCTCTATGCCTGAGTCTGTTCCTGTTTCACAGATAGGTTCATTTGTGCTGTATTTTAGGTTCCACTTACAAGTGATGTCACAGGGTGTGTGTCTGTCTCTTTGTGACTCACTTCAACTAGTGTGAGAATCTCTAGCTGTGTCCATGTTGCCACAAGTTGCGGCATTTCGTTCTTTTTACGGCTGAGTAGTATTCCATTGTATATACGCACCACATCTTCTTTATCTATCTGCCGATAGACATTTAGGATTTTTCCATGCTTTGGCTATTGTGAATAGTGCTATGCAGTGATTTTTAAATGGAAAAAAAAAAAAATTCTGCTTTGGAACCTTACGAAGGGCTACAGAGCAGAGACTGCAGAGCCGCGTGGCCGTGCTGACGCTGAGCTGTGAGACTCGCTATGTACTGGCCCAGGTGCCCAGAAGTCGGTCCTTGCCTCTGTGAGGTCACAAATTGCTGTAGATGAGGGACATTTCTGAAGTCAAAATTTTGAGTGTCAGGTGTCTAAAGGAGCTGAAGGAGCAGAGTTTAAACTGGCTGTGCAAGTGGGAGTGTGAGCAGGGTGCCTGCTAGCTGTACTGAGCGTGTGTGTACGTGTGCGTGTAAACAGCAGAGGCGGCCAGTCTGGATCACAGAAGGACATTTGTACGGGCCTTCCATTTGTCTTTGCCTCACGATTACTTACCGAAAGTCATCAGAACTGATCTTTATTCCCATGAGTGAACATCACTTCCTGCCATGAAATTCCATTATCAGGAGGTTGTTAGAGCAAAGCTATTTCCTTGCCTTGGAGTGTGACTCATAGGAAAAAAGCCTTGTTGAGCTTTCTCCTTCTGTATCTTTCATTCATGTTCAGCCAGCAGGACTCCCTGAGCCCCTTCTCTGCCCCAGGCCCTGGGCCAGACCCTGGAGAAGCACAGGTGAATGACATGGTCTCCACCCTGAAGGCCCTTGGAGCTAGTGATTGTAACACATTTTGTTCAGTAAAAATGCTCTGTTAGGAATGCTTTCCTGAGGTCACGTAGCAGTGGCTTTCTAAAATTCAGAAGTTTATTTTATGGTATTTGCATCGTGAGCAAGGACAAGAATGGGCTTAAAGCCACGAGGAGCAGCTGCAGAACCCAGAAATTGGAATAGACAGCCTGACAAGGGTGTGTGTACGCCTTTCCTTCTGCGTGGTCTCCTCGGTCATCTCAACCAACATACCCCGCTGCCTTGCCCACGTTTCCCCAAGTCCACAAGGCTTTGCTCACGTGTCTCCTGGAATAGGCGTCCTCTCCCATCTTTGAACACCTCAGGAAAGCAAAGCATATTCATACTGGCTGGTCTCCTTCACTACTGTGTGCCAGACATTGTTAGCCTTTTTGCAGATACTGTCCCATTGGATACTAAAGACAAAAGCAGAATACAAGGTGCTCTCTCCCTTTTGCAGATGAAGCTTCTGAGGCTCAGAGAGGCTAAGGCACTTGCCTAAGGTCACACAGCCATTAAGCAGTTAGAGCCTTAGTGTGAAACCAGATCTGTTGACTTTCAGAGATGGATTTTTCTCCTGTGTTCTGCTGCCTCTTACGTATTCAGACAGCTGCTTGTGCTGAGCTGAGCTTTCCCTCGGACAGCGGGCAGTGTGGCGTGTGGTTAAGGACAGATGCTCTAGACTCAGGCCTGAGCTTGAAGCCTTACAACAACAAATAAGATGCTGCTTTGGGAAGACCGGTGCTCTGGGAAGTGAGGTCTTACCCGAGTCTGTGCAGCCAGCAAGTAGCACAGCTGGGGGTGAGCCCTCTCCGCTTTGTCTTCAAAGCTGTGTGTTCTTCCTGCAGCACCACCCTGCCTTCCACAGGAGTTTGGCAGCAAACATGGGGATTGAAACTAGCTGTAAGGAGATGTTTCCTGGCAGGGTTATGAGTCAGCCAAATAACTCCTCGCTGTAGGGACATCATGGCGTCTCCCAGAAGCTGGCAGACTTGGAGATGAGGTGACCTCTCACCTGCCGTAGATTTCAGAATTGCTCGTCTTTGGTGTCACTTCACTCTCTCCAACGTTTGTCCGCCCTTCATTCACATCTGGTCTGGGCTGGGTGCTGTACGAGGCGCTGAGCATGTGAAGATGAAAGGCCAGTTCCTGCTGGGAAGGAACATGCAGTCCAGTGAGGGAGAGGAATCCAGTAAGTAACTGCTGTGTAAATAAATGAATGAGCCAGATGTCTGTCCTGTGCCGGCACCCACAAGTGATCATGTCTGTTGTGGGTGTTACATATCAGGTGCCGTGGAAGTGCAGTGGGGAGTGACTGTTGTGCATAGTTTGAACATGGGTTCACAGAGGAAGGGCAATCAGATTTGGGTGTTGAAGGATGAGTAGGAGCTTGTTGAGAGGGAGTAAAGTAGGCGGCCAAGGAGGAACAACACATGCAGAAGCAGGGAGGCATGAGCAGCCTGCTGTATGCAGGGAATGATGGTTACTTTAGTAGGGAGTCTGCGTAGGTGGTGGCTGAACGTGTCCCTGCAAAGGTTGCCTGGAACTCGATCATGGAGGGTCTCAGATACTGTGAGAAGTTTAGACTTAATTCTCAAGATGATAGGGGGTGGGTGAGTTGTAGGTGGGGGTGGGTGGTTATCAGGGTGGAATCACTTTTCAGCACAGTCGCTCTGAGGAGGAGGCTGGATTGAGAAGGAAGAGGGAAGGACTCGAGCCAGAGGGGCTTGGCAGGAGGCTCCCACAGTGTTTGCTTGGCGGGGGCTGTGAGCCAGGGCAGAGGGCTAGATTTCAGCAGTGGAGAGACTGATGTAAACGTGGTTTGATTTCCAGACTCTGAAGTTTACCAGCCAGATGACCCAGGCGTCTTGCCACCAGGTGACGAAGACCCCTCTGAAGACTTCCCAGGCCCACCTTCAGCAGCTACACACTTGAGTTCCAACAGTCAGTTTTCCACTAAAGTCAGTGTGGTTGGGACCAACCCACTGGAGAACACCGATACCTCAAATGATAAAGAAAACTTAGAACGGAAAATCTGTGACCTGGAAACGGAGCTCGAGGGCTACCGGAGCTTCATCCTGCAGCTGCAGAAGCACTCCGGGTTCAGCGAGGCCATCATTACGGTCTTGTGTGGGACGGAAGGGGCCCAGGGCGGCCTGAGCAAGTCCAAGGGCAGTGCCGACGAGGAAGAAATGGCCTTCTCGAGTTTGCGCCAGGTCCGTTATGTGAAACACATGAAGATCCTGCACCCTCTGGCGCCAAAGATGATGGACGGCGGGGCGCTGGGGAGCCTCGGCCAGCAGCTGGTGGGCCAGGAGTACGAGCTGCAGAAGGAGCAGAATTTGAACATGGAGCTTTTTGGTGGAATCCATAACCTGCGGAATAAGATCAGAGACCTCTCACCCTCCAGGTACGTCCCACCTCTGCCTTCTCCCACGGGTGAGCCTGCAGTTCCCCCACGTGGCCGCTAGGTGGGCGCCCCTGACCTGGGAAGGGGTGCTGCCCTGCAGGGGCATTGAGCATGTGCCAGGGAAGCCGTCATGGCCCGGCTGAGGCAGTTCCTCCTTGGAAAAGACGCTGATGCTGGGAAGGATTGAAGGCAAAGGGAGAAGGGGGTGGCAGAGAACGAGGTGGTTAGATTGCATCACCAACTCAGTGGACCTGAATTGAAGCAAACTCTAGGAGATACTGGAGGACAGGGGAGCCTGGTGTGCTGCAGTCCACGGGGTCTCAAAGAGTCGGACACGACCTAGCGACTGCACAGCAACAGTTACAATAAGGCCGCTGTGCCTTTGGGGGAGTGACGTGTGAGGCCACAGACCCTGGCGGTGGACACACTCGGCCTGTGCCTTCTGAAATTGGCCGAGCAGGTCTTGTCCGCCTCAGGTCGGGGAGGCAGGGTGAAGGTTTTAGACCAGCCACTTGGTGAGTCATAGTGCGGTTGCTGAATGGCAGCGTCTACCCCTGACCCTGTTAACGGCTCTTACTGTCCTGCAGGGGAGGGGGTGGACGACACTGAAACCGCTGTCCTAGGCAGGGTGGGAAGAAAATAAATATTGTCTGTATCTCTACCCTTTAAGGTCATCTCAGAGAAATAAGCCTGTGTTGAAAGAGAAGAATTCTTGGGTTGTGAAGATAATGTTTTTTGTTTTTTGTTTTTTGTTTTTTTTTTTTTGAAGATAAATGTTTTATGGGCATAGAGATACACAGTTTTGCTTCATGAGATCTGACAAACATGGGATCATTTGTAAAGCTGACCTTCATTCGTCACTAATTTGAGACAGACACGTTGTTCAGAATTGTCAGGAGCCAGAGTGCATTTTTCAAGGCTTCCCATACAGTGTGATTGAAGGCTGCTGCTGCTGCTAAGTCGCTTCAGTCGTGTCCGACTCTGTGTGACCCCATAGACGGCAGCCCACCAGGCTCCCCCGTCCCTGGGATTCTCCAGGCAAGAACACTGGAGTGGGTTGCCATTCCCTTCTCCAATGCATGAAAGTGAAAAGTGAAAGTGAAGTCGCTCAGTTGTGTCCGACCCTTCGCGACCCCATGGACTGCAGCCTACCAGGCTCCTCCACCCATTGGATTTTCTAGGCAAGAGTACTGGAGTGGGGTGCCATCTCCTTCTCCGGTGATTGAAGGGCAGCGGTGTCAGACCCCAGGTTAGGCCCTGTTCTAACTGAATCCTCACAGTCATCTGAAAAGGAGGTGTTCTTAAACCCTGTGTTTGTAGACGAGGAAATGGAGCCTCAGAGAGGCTGCTGTGCCTGAGAAGGCGGCCCGGGAGGGCTCGCGGAGTGGGCTGGTCCAATCTACTGAATCCCGCCCTGATGCCCAGGTTTTTTCTCATTTGTTAAACTGGCCCCGTTTGCAGTGTTGTGGTCACGTGACCTCTCTGCTCACTTGGGCTCGAAGGTGGTCACTGGTCATCATTTCAAGAGATGTAGTGAAGCGAAGGATCAGGGTCTCTGCCAAGCCACTCGGGGGCCAGCTTCCTGCACCCCGTCAGTAAGAAAGACAGAGCCACGCTTCCCTCAACTTGTGCTTTTCTCAGGGTTGATGGATCCTCATGGGCTCGCACGGGCAGACAAATAGGGTGCCCGGAGGCCGTGATGCCTGGTTTAGTTAGGCTTTGAAGTCAGAACCCTATTTGAGTCACAAACCTTCACCATTTAACCGACTTTGCCATCTCTAAGAGGCAGTTTTCTCTCCCTTAAAGGGAGATATTCATGCATTGTTAGGAGACCGCGCAGGATAGATGAGTTATAGAAACGCCTGCTTCCGTGGCTGACAGGTCACAGTTCCTCTGTGCATGGCAGTCAGGGTTAGGGTCGTCCTGTGGCCCATCCCTCGAGAGCACAGTCCTGGGCTTGTTTTCCCGCCGTCAGTTTCCTTTTTGCTCTTCTGAGGATGTGTGCCGGCTCCCCTGCCCATTGGCGCGCTCCTTTCTACAAATTTCGAGTAGTGTTTTTAAAGAGTGAGTGGAAACTAATTGTCCTCCCGAGTCCTTGCCAATCTGTACTTTAATTGGGGGCTTCATAAAGGTTAAAAGTGTTGCAGAAGCACCTCTGTTCCAGCGTTTGTTGGCTGTTTTGAAATCGAAAGAGTCAGGACCTTACGTAGTCGCAGTTGTTCCAAAAGTATAGATACTTGTACAGCTGCAGGCTTTTCAAAATCCTGCTTTGTCAGTTTTCCAATTAGTGTTAAGGTCACAGAAATTCGGTTCTAACATGGGTGCCAGCGTTTCCTTTTCTCTCCTGTATCAGGTACGATTCATTAGTTCAGGCCCAAGCCAGGGAACTCTCCCTCCAACGACAGCAGATCAAGGACAGCCACAGCATCTGCGTCGTCTATCGTCGGCACGTGAACACCATGATCAAGGCGTTTGAGGAGCTGCTGCAGGCCAGCGACGTGGACCTCTGCGTGGCCGAGGGCTTCCGGGAGCAGCTGCACCAGTGCGCGGCGCTGCTGGGGCAGCTGGAGCAGCTGTTTCTCAAGGGTGAGTGAGGTGCCGGCCTGTGAGTCCTCAGATGGATCAGGCACTGGTCCAGGACTTCCCGGAGGGGCCCAGGGGGAACCAGCTCCTTGGCCTCCCTTTCCGCCCCTGCCCTGACGAGGTGACGGCAGAGCCCCACTGGCCGCTTCCTTCCGGTGCCTGCTGTCCCGTGGTTGGCATTCTGCCCTGTTCCATACCCGGGGTCCAGTGGAGGGGCCTCAGGGGCCAGGCTGGGAAGGCATGGCCACGTGGTTGCCAGTTCCTCCGAGTTTTCAAGAGAGGATAGAAACCCAGGTTTGGCAGGTAAAGACTCACAGATGTTAAATGCTGGCAGCAGCAAACAAACGGAACAAACGAGAAAACCCAAACTCTTGTTGTGGCTAAAACAGGTTAAGCATCAGAGATGGTCTGAGGAAGGATGCAAGAAAGCCTTTGCCAAACATTTGCTAAGTGCTAGGTACTTTAATGGATGTTCTTACATTACCATTCAAAAATAATAATTTGCATTTTTATGAGACTACAGCAGACATCTTCCATATAGTTCAGTTCAGTCACTCAGTTGTGTCCGCCTCTCTGCGACCCCATGGACTGCAGCACTCCAGGCCTCCCTGTCCATCACCAACTGCCGGAGTCCACCCAGACCCATGTCTGTTGAGTCAGTGATGCCATCCACCCATCTCATCCTCTGTCATCCCCTTCTCCTCCCACCCTCTATCTTTCCCAGCATCAGGGTCTTTTCCAGTGAGTCAGCTCTTTGCATCAGATGGCCAAAGTATTGGAGTTTCAGCTTCAGCATCAGTCCTTCCAATGAACACCCAGGACTGATCTCCTTTAGGATGGACTGGTTGGATCTCCTTGCAGTCCAAGGAACCCTCAAGAGTCTTCTCCAAGACCACAGTTCAAAAGCATCAATTCTTCGGCGCTTAGCTTTCTTTATAGTCCAACTCTCACATCCATACATGACCAATGGAAAAACCATAGCCTTGACTAGACGGACCTTTGTTGGCAAAGTAGCATCTCTGCTTTTTAATATGCTGTCTAGGTTGATGATAGCTTTTTTTCCAAGGAGTAAGTGTCTTTTTATTTCAAGGCTGCAGTCGCCATCTGCAGTGATTTTGGAGCCCAGAAAAATAAAGTCTGACACTGTTCCCACTGTTTCCCTATCTATCTCCCATGAAGTTCTGCCGTGTGTAGTCTGTCATTCTCTCTCTCAGCAGATGCATACACGTAAACGTACACGGGCACCTTACGATAGTCCCGAGAGGAGAGTGGGTGTGGTTGGCCCCTCCTCCTTGGGGGACTCTCCTCCCTGACTCCAAGGAAACACCATTCAGAGTCAGTTCTCCCGCCCACCCCCTGGTGCCCCTCTGAATCCCTGCCTTCAGTGGTATTCCAGATCAGCCGGTCCTGCCTCCTCACTGCCGCCATGGCTCCCGCTGACCGCCTGCTGCTCTTTGGGGTGGGTGCGGTCCCCTCTTCCCTGGCCTCTGTGCATCCACCTTGGGCCCGAAGGAGTCCGTTTCTACTGTGGTCACAGTGGTCTTCACCAAGTCTAAGTCAGGTCATGACTGCTCTCTGCCCCAAATCAGAGGCTTTCCTTTGTGAGTCATAAGGGTCAAGTTAAATCACGGAGGCCAGGCCTTGGACAGAGCTCGTGGTGCCTCACCTGGAGTCCTGAGCGCTCGAGTCCTGTCCTTGTCAGGAGCCGGGGGCTTCACTCTCAGGACAAGTGGTTTTACGTGAGGAACTCGGCCTTAACCGGGAAGAACCTCGGTTTGACGCAGTCCTTGTGCCTTCGTGCAGACACACAGATGATTCACAAGGGTCCACGTGTTGAGTGTGATGCTGAGATAGAACGTGGGGTGGTTTGCCTTCTGGGCCCAGGAAATGGTGTTTTCTCCATTTTTAAAAAGGGCCCAACACCTTAGGCACGTCACAGGCCCGTTGTCTAGCGCCAGCTCTCGGGACCCCAGAGGGCCGGAGCGCAGGAACACTTGACTTTTCCCAGCTTACACGAAATCCCCTGTCCTCTGGCCAAGATTTTGCAAATAAGCTAGCTTCCGTTTTGCTGTAGAAGGGATCAGTGGGTCCTCAAGATGGAGCTGTGTCTGCCTGGCCCGAGGCACTTTCTGTCTGTCTCTCTCCTTCCTCCCATCCCTCTGCCTGGGAGCGGGAGGCCGAGAGAGACTGCCTCTGGCACCAGACGCCCACCCACCCTCAACTTTCGCCTGCCCCTGATTTATTTTTTAGTTATTTACCTTGACAAGCCCAAGGAGATCTCACTTCTTGTTTCCTGTGGGTTCTGGAAGCAGAAACATTTCGGGCTTAACAGACAGCACAAACACAGACCTTAATTCTCCTCTACAAAAGGCAGAAAGGTCTCAGGAACGTCTCTGCAGCTCTTTTTCTTAGAGAATAATATGTAGCCAAGATGGGTGTTTCTGGGCTGCCATCTGAAGAGTCTGGCTCCTGAATTATGAAACGAGCCCACCATAAAGTAATTTTATGTTTGAAGTAGTTGCATAGCATGAGTTCTTAAAAAATTTAAATCTAGTCTTTTTTTTTTATTATTAATACAAAGCAGTACCCGTTTATTTTGGAATAACAGATAAGCGAATATTCCTGTAATTGCATCATTTATACAGCAAAACATGAACACCCTGGAGTGTATACTTTCCAGACCTTTTTATCCATGTGTGTATTTTGGGTGGAAGTAGGACAGTTTGCAGCCTCCCTTTGTTCAATTATAGACGATAAATGTTAGGCTACGTTGTAAGTTTTAGGGGCTGTGGAGCATTCTTTCGTGTGAAGGTGCTGTAATTAATCATCCCCACTCGGTGCACATTTAGGTTGTCAAAGCTTAGGGCTGTGATGAAGGACCAGTGGATTGGAATCTTTGTGCATATGCTTGCTCTTTCTTTTCTGATATTTAACTGGTAGCACCCAAGAAGGAGGGTGGTAGTGTGCTTTCTTAGAGCTCTGCGAGGATGCAAGGTCACCGAAGCGGCTGGCGTCCGCCCGGCCAGTAGAGGGAGCCCGGCAGGTGACGGCAGTGACTTGTGGGGGCGTATTTTGCTTCTTCAGAGCATGAGCTCCTGGAACTTAGGGGGCGGGGGCGTGGGGGGCGGTCTCTGTCCTGGCCTCCCGACCTAGGAAAGGGCCAGACGTGCAGTGCCCAGTCAGGATCTGATGCTGCTGCTGGGAGTCCTGACCCTGGGTACCCGTGGGTGAAAGGCCCCCCGCCTCTGTCTGGCGCGCGTCCTTGAGCTTGAGGGGGCACCTGTGGACTCTGAAGGGGAGGCTTCCAGGAGGAAAGGACATGGGAGCTCAGCCTGCCACGTCGGGAGGATTCATGGCTGGTGGGGAAGGTTATTTCCCGAATGTTGGGGGGAGGGGGGCGTCGTGCAAGCTCTGGTTAGCTTCGTGAGCCAGGCTATCCGATAAAGTGGAGTATCCACAGAATGCTCCTGAGTAGCCCTGAAATCTGCCCTCTGCCTGGCCCCTGAGCCTCTCCTTACCTTCATAAAACAGCTCTCTCCTGCCTTGGAGATCTAGACTAGTCGTCACCTCCTCTGAACTCTGATGGTCCAGGCTGGGTGGTGCTTGGCCCCCCACACACACAGCATCCCACGTGCCTCGTCACGGTGCTATTGTGGAATCATCTTTTGGCTCCACGGTCCCCACTCAGCTGTGAACCTGTTGGGATCTGTGTCCTCAGCGTCGGGCACAGGCAACCTGGGAGGAGAACCGTAAATATTTACTATGAATTACCCGTGAGACAGAAAGGAAGATGCGTTTGGGTCACGTAGGAGATGCTAGACTCTGATGTTTGAGCTTAAACTTGTACGATCGATGGGTGTGGAGCTAGGGAGGACTGTTCTCCCAAGCGGCTTCTTATGTGGTGACCAGTGACCGCATACAGGGGGTCAGTGCAAGGAGGAGACTGCAGGTGGGGTCACCCGTTACAAGCCGGTCCTGCATCGTGCTCCTCACCCTTGTTGAGATGTGTTAGCGGATAACTAGATGTCTCTCTATGTGGAAAGATGGGACCCTTCCACCGCCACATACGCTATAGCTTTTCATGTGTAGTTGTGAGATTTGCCTGAGAGATGGGAGCAGTTTTCCATGACATGCTTCCTAAGCTTCTAGAAGAGCCAGACAGATGGTAGTGAAGGCAGATTGCACCAAGAATTCAGTGCATCATACCGGCCATCTCCTTGTGAGTCCCACCAAAACAGTCTGTCATTTGGTGTTAAAGAACTCTGTGGTGGAAGGGAAGTGAGTGGAATACAACTGTTGAGTTGTTACAAGCTCCCCGAAGGGTCTCTGATCTGCAGAAGGGAACCTAGGGTTGCTGGCGGCATCCAGGTCACGGCTCCTTCTGTGGTTGTGGGCTTTGTTAGGGATCAAGGAGAGTTTTCTGCTGGTTTTGAGATGAGTTTACTGTCGGGCAACCCAGAATGCTTACAGCCTGCCCTGGAGCAGGCCCATGCTGCCCTGCGAAGTCCCTGTTCTTCTGAAGAAGGTGGTAGCTGTGAAGCACATGTCATGATGCTGTTCGGCTGGCTGGCACCTGTAGAGTGGGCAGGCGGCTGTGAGAGCGTCTCCATCTCCCTGGCTTACCTGAGTGTGCGGTGAAGTAAATGCAGTATGAACCAGAAGGGTGGAAACAGTCTACCCCCAGGATTTCTCCTCGTCACCTTGAAACAGAGCCTGACCCTGGCTCACGGGGTTGTCTTGGGGCCCGAGGGAGACATGGGTGCCAAGGAACTGCCTGCAGGGCCCATTCTGGGAGCCTGAGCGTCCTGCCCCACGTGGTGCTGGCACTCAGAGGCCAGCCTGGTGGGCGCAGAGGGAGCTGCGGGTCGAGGAGCAAGTGTGTGTCTCTCCTGTGATCTCCTCCTCCGCGCCGTGGTGTTCGAGAATGTTTCCTTTTAGGAGTAGTCTTGGAAATGGTACATGTGGGTACTGTTTAATTATAGTCTCATTTTTCCAGTACAGCTACCGAAGGTTTGTTTTTTCTCTTTAGCCACCCATTCGTTTCTTCAAAGAGTTCCTCCCAGGCTTCAATTTCCAGAGTTCGGAAATATTTTAAAAATACAGTTGTTCGTTTCTGAAATGTGGGCTCACGTGCTCCTTTGCGATGGCGTGTGGTGGCACACGGGGCAGCAGAGCGCCGTCCCCAGCTGTGTCCCCAGCCTGGTTTTGTTTCCTTTGTCATTTCTTCCGGTCACCCCCCTGCTGCAGACAGCGGCTTTTTCAGCTGCACGCACAGCCTCCTTTTCCTGGGAATCCCGCTTCTCCAAGCCTTTCTGGAGGAGATAATTTCAGTGCAGATAGAGCTGTATGCACAAAGATGTTTCTTTTATAAAATGAAAAATAGGAGAGGACCTCGATGTCAGCTAGGGAACTGGCAGAAACTGGTCCACGTCCACCTCCAAGGGAATATTCTGTTCTCGTTGAACGTGACAAGTTTCTAAAGCAAACTTGGTAAGAGAAGTGCTCATGATAAAGGCCAAAGTGAGGGTCTCCCCTGGTGGCTCAGTGGTAAGGAATCCACTTGCCAGTGTAGGAGACATGGTTTCCATCCCTGACCCGGGAGGATCGCACACGCTACGGAGCAACTAAGCCTGTGCACCGCAACCACTGAGCCCGTGCTCCGGAGCCCGGGAGCAGCTCCTGAAGTCCCAGTCCCCCAGAGCCTGTGCACCGCGACCACTGAGCCCGTGCTCCGGAGCCCGGGAGCAGCTCCTGAAGTCCCAGTCCCCCGGAGCCTGTGCTCCACACCGAGGAGCCGGCGCAGTGAGAAGCCCACGTGCTGCAGCTGGGGAGTAGCCCCCTGCTCACCACGGCTGGAGAAAAGCTCACGCAGCGCCCAAGACCCAGCGCAGCACAAAATAGATAAGGTTAAAAAAAAACAATCGCCATTAGTGTGCTAAAAAAATAAAGGCCAAAGCGAGAGATTAGGTGACAATAACTAGCATCTGTGTTAGCACGTGTGGAGGAAAGAACAGAAGGGAAGCCAGGAGCAAGTCTGCGGTGAGAAGACTCTGGAATTTCGGACCCGGAGGGGAGTGACCTGCTTTCTGTGGGTTCTGTTCGCCGTCTCCTGCAACAGGCCTGTCTTCTGCTGGAATCCGAATTGTGGGGAAGGAAGAAGAGCCTGTATCCAGCCGTGCCTTTGTGATTGCTTTTTAGATTCAGGCCTGTCGCCTTCCTATGGAACCAGCACTGGAGCTGGAGTCTGCAGTCTGAGCGGTATTCTTGGTAATCCAACTTTAAATACCCAGGACTGTTACAGAGGAATGTTTAAACAAATGGGATAGTGCCTCTGCAAATGGATGAGCAAGGGATTATTAGGGAGCACTTCTTCTTTTCTTTTAATGTTTTCCTTCTTGATGTTGTTTCTGCTTCCAGGAAATTCAGCTGAAGTGGAAATGAAAACCCAGAGAGAAGCGAGAGAGTGGTGAGTGTGCAGCACTGGGTAAGAGGCCGCGGCGGGTCAGCTTCATGTGCCAGCGTTTGGCATTCTGGGCTGCCTCCTGACCTGTTAGTTCCCTGCATCTGGGGAATAAAGCGGAAACACGTAGGAAACGGACACTGGCCACACAAAACCAGGAGTCGAGGCGGGTGTCCCGCAGCCTCCCTGCAGCCCTGTGAGGTGCTCCTGGCGTTGCTCTCAGGCGATCTGACTCGGGTGACGCGGCCCTTCTGTTGGCCCGAGTCCCCAGAGCGTGAGTTCCAGGCTTGCGCCTGGCCCGTGTGTCCTTCCATCATGGACCCCGCGCTGCAGTCTTAAGTCTGACTGCTGGTGGTTCTCCAGAGAGTGTGAGTGCACAGGCAGCGGGCCCTGCCTTCCTCCTATGATTTAAAAACCCTTCTTCAGAGTTGGCTCGCCGGAAGCGGCCCGTGCTCTCCCCGACCCCCTCGCCTCTGCCCTCACCCCAGGGCCACTGGCCCTTCTCGTAGCACTGGCCATGTGGTTTCCAGGACTCCCTGAACGGCAAGGAGGCAGCACTAACTGGGTGTTAGCGTGTGCCCGCTGCTGCCCTTGGCATCCGTGTCGTTGTTTCTGACCCTACAAGGTGAGCATTCTTGTTCCCAGTTTAGGATGAGGAGCCTGAGGGGTCAGAGTTGCCTACGTGTCAAGGAGAGGCAGCACTGGGGTTTGAACTTGAATCTGTTGTTACTCCCACACCTGGATGCTTCTTGTTATTCCCTCTTGCCTTTTGAGGGCAAAGACTGTCTTAAATATCTGTACACCTGCTCCAGCCCCAGGTTTCTGGCATGTGATTGGAATTTTTAAAAATGTTTGTGGTATAAGTGGATCGTTTACACCCTTAGCTTGCCTCTGTAGCCAACTGGAAACATCAAGCTCGTGGCTTCCTCTGTTAACTTGTTCAAGGTTCTCACTGTTGTTAACGCTATTGATGTTTCGCTCCTCTTGGGAGCTGTGACCCTTTGGATCCCTGGGGCCAAAATAAAGAAATAGAGACCGGTCTGGGATGCAGCATTTTAGATTTTCTTGGCATCATAAAGGCCACCAGCATCATTAGAGGGAGCAGGTAGGGAAGCGGCACAGCTCACTGGAGCACATTTCAATCAGGGCTCCTGTAAGGTTAGAAGAAACACTCCTCTCCCACTGCAGTATTCTCAAGGATCCCTGCCAGTGCGACCTTCCACTTCCGCCCTGATGATGATGGTTCTCGTCCCATCGGCATGCGTGGAGGGGGCAGTAAGGACCTCCCCGCTAGAGCTGTCTTAGCTGAGATCTGAAGGGTGAGGCTTGGGGTGGGGCTTTTGGGAGTGTGTCCACCCTTGAGGGGTAGGAGATGTGGCCCCTTGGAGCCACGTGGCTGGTGGGCAGAGCACGGAGCTGGGGAGGCAGTAGGGGTGGGGGGCCGGTGGTTCTTGGCCTGGTCCTCACATCCTGAATTAAGAGCCCAGATCCTGTTCTACAGGAAGAGGGGCATCTCCGAAGGAGGGCAGGCCGGGACTAGACAGGAGCAGACTTGCCGATCTGAAAACAAGCCGTGGTTGACTGGAGAATGGGCTGCGAGAAGGCAGGGAACCAGCCGTGGTTGACTGGAGAATGGGCTGCGAGACGGCAGGGAGG
The DNA here is from genome assembly GCF_029407905.1 of Bubalus kerabau. NCBI lineage: Eukaryota > Metazoa > Chordata > Mammalia > Artiodactyla > Bovidae > Bubalus > Bubalus kerabau. The sequence goes on along the minus strand of NC_073627.1, from coordinate 179,613,491 downwards.
CTCGGTGGCCCCCCTCAGCCACCCGTCTCATCTCTGACAGGCTTTCTTCTGTCCCTTCTGTTCTCCCATCTTCGGCTGCAGGCTTAGCACTCGCATGGGTCACTCCTAAGCTAATTAAACGGGTGCCCTCGGCCCCTTCCTCCCTTTGCAGGGCGGCAGCGAGCCTGAGCATCCATCACGCTGTCTGAGTGAAGTCGCATCTGGTGTTTACCTGTTAATGAATGTGTTGCCGCTTTGGAGTCCTTTGCTCCTGTCTGAGCCTGTGAATAATGAGACACAAAGTAATAGGAAAAAGTGGGAGAAAAAAGAGTTTAAATTAAGGTGCTTATCTATAATGCAGATTCACGTGGGTTTCTCACAAAGTTCAGGGTGTTTTTTCTCCTGCCGGAGGTGGCCTTTGGGAAACACAGGTTAATGACCAGGTGATTGCCTGAATGGTGATATTGGAACCAGTTTGGGGACCATAAGGGTTTTGAGATTTGTAGACCCACAAGTCCACCTGTGGGTTTGGGTTGTCCCCACCCCCCCATTCTCCTGGGGGCTTGGAACCAGTCAGACGAGGGTTCAGATGGTTGCCCTGCCACGTACAAGCGGGTGAGGTTCTGATGTCCCACCGACTCCCAGCTCTGCCTGCGGATGGTCCTCCCAGCGAGGACAGAGAGTGTGAGACGCCTGGTGCAGAGCGGCCTCTCTCAGGGCACCCCCTGCCAGCCAGACAGTGGGCCCCCCTATTTCACTGACTCCAAGTCGAGCCCACTGAGCCCTTTTTTGGTTTGTTTTTAGAATGTCTTTGCTAAAAAATGTTCTAGGGGTACAAAAAGACCAACGTCGCAAATACAGGTAAATGATAAAGGGCCAGTGTCCTTATCCTGGTGTGGGGTCTTAGTGAGGAACACGATTTCTCTTTCAATCCCAATGGTCAAGGGCTGAAGAAGATGGCTTCACACACCAGCACGTTCTCCCCGAGTCTCCCGCGCCCTCGGCCTGTTGCGTGGCGTCCGACTGTGGACTGTCCGAGAAGTCCTGCTCCTCACAAGACCAGAAGCAAGACAGCGAGGCGGAGAAGGCATCGGGCCTGGCAAACAACTTTTCGCAAGGTAAGCCGCGCTTTCCCAAGCGTCGTAAACCTAGCTGAGAATGGTAATTCACCCTCCTGCCTTCGTAGTGGAGGAGAATGTAGTGACCTCTGACTGGTTACTGGATGAGAGGACCTCCCGGGAGGGCCCAAGCCCGTCGTTCAGACATCCGTTTATTGATGGAGAAACCTGCGGTTGTTGAAGGTGCTGGAGATTAGGGAAAAGTCGCCTTTGTTTTTGATGATGACTTGCCGTTTCCTTGCTTATCTGGCAGTGGCGGTCTGGAAAGCTCTGGGGTCACGGATCAGTCTGGTCAATTTCCTGTTATTTCTCTCAAGCTCTTCCTGAGGCGATGTCGCTTTAAGACCCTTGGTTTGAATTGTACGGGTGCCCAAAAGTATCTCACCCCCTGTTTGGAGATTTTTGAATTTGATAAATCGGCTGTGTTTCTCTTTAGTGTGACCTTTGACCTTTGGGTCAGCCCTTTGCCCTGCCTCTGACCGTGGAGCTGTGGGCTCAGCTGGCGGAATCATCCTCATGAGGCCGCCCACCCTGAGCTCCCCTTACATCAGTCCTGATACCTCCTGCTGGGCCTCGGGTAGGGCTCACTATTCATCATAAGTTCCAGGGATTGTTCAGACCCGAACAGAGAGCTCTTCCCCAGTGAAAGGCCAGTAGTGTGTATCACAGGCTTTGCAGAGCGCATGTTCTCTGTTGCAGTGACTCAGTTGTTCTCTTGCAGCAGAAAGCAGCTGTAAAAATGCGTAAATGAATGAGTGTGGGGATGTTCCAGTATAACCGTATTTACCTTTAAGACAGGTGGGGGCGCTTTGAGGCAGGTGCTGGCGTTTCCTGACCCTTGCTCTAGACTCCGGACCTCAGCTGACGTCCTCTGGTCCCTCACGTTTCCCGCGGCTTCTTTGCAGGGTGCCCAGAATGGACCCAGAGAACAAGTCAGACACTTCCCTGCTAAAAGCTCTTTGTTGACACCTGATCATGTAGAACAAGAGTTTCAAAATTTTAAAACCTTTTTCTGGCAACAGAAACCCCCCCTCCCTTTTTTTTTTTTTTTTTTTTTTAGATGAAACTGATTATATAAGAAATATATGAAATACATAAAAGCTAAAACTTTCCAGAGGAGTAGAGCCTTTATCCCCAGTGGATGCCTCTGAGACTCCCAGGAGGATACTCAGGGCGCGGAGGAGCACAGTTTGAAAACAGACCTAGAGCGTGATGTAGGTAGGCTTGGTACAACGCAGGTGTCAGCTGGGCTCCTCCAGTAACCAGTTACCTGGATGTGTTTTCTTTGGATTTCTGGCTGTGACCCTCTGCAGTTTGTGAGTTTCTGCTCTTGGTTTTTCTGTGATTTCTGGCCGCACTATCTGCCTTTCGACTTAGGTCGGATCGTAAATTGTTTCCCTGTTCGTATCGCTCTCCTCCTGCCCGAGATCCCTCCGAAGACGGAATCTTTGTGGGAGGAGCTGACGGAGGTGTGGGGCCTAGAGAGGGCGGGGTTTACAGGGCAGCAAGTCTGATCCTTGCCACTGGAATATCCCTGTTCTTTAAAATCCGCCCGCTAAGGTGGCACCAGGCACTTCCTCTTCCTCTCCCAGCCTGCCCCTCTTGTTTTCACTTTCCACCCCCTCCGTCACTCCAGCCTTGGTTTATTTCCAGTGTAGAGCCATTCAGTTATCTCTTTCACCCCTTATTCCTCCTGAGGACACATGACCTTGGGCCTCTCAAGTGGGTTTTCAGGCACTTTGCTGAATGCGGACAGTGCTCTCTGGAGCCGTCCTAAGTAACCCACGGTTAGCTTCTTGGGGTCTGTTTCTCTTCTGTCTCTGCATCCGTTTTTCCTTTTGTCGTGTTCGTAGTCGAGCAGAGGGATAATTTAGCCCTTGTGCTTTTTTCGCTGGGCATTGTATCATAAGGTTTCCAACACGTTACATAGCATTGTTTTCGGTGGCTTTGCAGTCATCCGCTGAACGGCTGAACTGCCGTTTTCCTTTTGTTCCCCTGTTGCTGAACATTTAAGTCATTTTCTAAAATTTCACAATTGTGAAAAGTGCTGCGGGGAATGTCTTTGAACATGAAGCTTTCCCCTTATTTCGGGACACTTTCTTGACCTAGATTCTATAAATTGGAACTACTTGGCAGAAGATATGTATACTGTTGTTTTTGGTGCTTGCTTCTTGCAGGATGGGTTTTAAAGAATCAGCGTTTGTCAGAAGGGTATTATTGTAAGAGGGACAGATAATTTTCTCCAGTGTTGTTAAGACAAGTATAGTGTTTCCTTCTGCCCAGTTAAGGCTGCATAATTAACAAGTGGTGTCCAATTCGACTCGGAATGTGTCCTTAAGCTGAAGGGATGATTGCAGCTTCCAGCCAGACTCAGAAGATGTGTTCTACCGATCGTTGCTGAGCGTTTTTGCCCCAGAAGCTGGCAGTGTGTGGCATGGATAAACCAGCAAGGAAGATAAGTTCCTGACTCACTCAGACCTGACCGGCTGCTGAGAGCTTTGGGGGGCAGCGAGGCAGGAGCGGAGGTGTGGTGCCGTGACACCCGGTGTGCTGCAGGCCGAGTCCTCAGTCGGCCGAATGACTTGCCACACTGCTGGCATTAATAGGAGATAGCTGAGGATCTGGGGATTAAGTCATCCCATAAACATTCAAATTCATGGCAAAATTACTGTTTAATTAGGAAAAGATCTGTAACATTGTGCTACTTGTAAATGAAAGTCATTTTGGAGGAATTAAAACTGGGTCGTAACATTAGTATAATGTTTTTAAAGCAAACGTTATCAAGACATACTGAGTATATCCTAATTGATGAATTAAAGGCATTAGTTTTGCCTTTGTATACTTAATGTGATTATGTTGTAAACACTAATTCTAGAGACCTACCTTTGGACTGGAACTTTGCTTCCTTCATTCTTTCTTAAAGTGAGACGTGGCAGAGGCTGAGAATATAATGCATTCTCATTTTAGAAAATTCAGAAAATTTAAATTTTTATATATTGTTAAATATTATATTAAGATATAAAAGTTTTGAGAAGCCTAAGATCTACCACCTAAAGGCAACCTCTGTTAATATTTAGATGTATTTCCTTCTTTTGCGCATATATATATATATATATATCTATCCTGTCTGCAAGTTTTTAAACAGAGTTGTGATTATGCCAAATAACGCATTTTGTATTTATATTTTCCCATCATATTTTATGGTCTTCAAAATATAATTTTAATGGCTGTGTAGTACTGTATCATATTGGATATAATGCTGTTAATTTAATAATTTGAGTTATTTTCAATTCTGACTATTATCAAAAGTGCTAAGATGAACATTTCCATACATTCTGGTAAATGATTGTCAGCATCTCTGGTGATCTCTTTAAATAGATTGCTGAAAATAGAATTATTTGGTAAAAGATATTGTAAAGAACCTCTCTAATGATTATTAATAAGATGGTCCCCAGAGTCATATACATTTATACCCACACTAACAGGATATACTTCTTGAGAGAGCTCTTCTTAACCATTCTCACTAGTGTTGGGGTTACTGTTTTGCCTTATTTTTAAGTCTTAAATTAATACGTGATAAATGGTTAACATAGTCCTTTCAAAGAATCAGTCTCAAAAATATCTGAATTTGTTATGAAAGTGGCTTAATCAACTCTTCAGCAATTCAGGCAAACTTGAAAGCAATCTTTTAGTTTCACCGAAAGGAAGATTTTAAATTAATATTTGATATTTAGAAGAATAAAAGGCTGTATTAGTGTTAGCATTAAAATTGTATGAAGTGTAATTTTTCCATGTGATGTAAAGTATCTTCTTCATGGAGCGCTGCAGAAAGTCATCACAGACAGGCTGTGGGCTGTGGGCTGTGGGCAACAGCTCAGCATGCCCATGCCCGGGGAGGACTCTCTTAACACAGCCAGTATTTCTTAGAATTTCAGGATCACTGCATAGTCCATAAATTATTCAGTTTGTTGGGGGCTTCAGACTTTAAATTAAAAATACCCTCCTTCCTGTAGACTTACTGATGGAACATATACAAGAAATTCGAAGTTTGAGAAGACGTTTAGAGGAATCTATTAAAACAAATGAGAAGCTACGGAAACAGCTGGAACGACAAGGGACTGAATGTGACCAAGGTAAGGTGAACGTTCCCACAGGGCCGTGAGGGGTTCCTTTGTGACACTTCTGCCTGGATAAGCACGCAGTGTATCGGGAAGAGCCTTGAACTTGTGGTCAGAGAATTTCAGTTCAGATCCTGACTTCACTGCTTACTTAACCTTACTGACTCTCAGTTAGCAGTAATTTATCTGTTAAGTGGGGGTAACAGTTTATTACCAGTTTATTAAACTGGTAATAAAATTCCCAGTTTATTCTGGTGGTGATGAGAATTACGGGCGCTAACACCAGTGGAGTGCCCTGCAGCCCCCGGCACACAGTGCGTACCTGATATGTGTTTATTTCTCGGTCGCTGGGACATCTGCTATCTTCCAGTGTCCTGAACCGCGAGTGGCTTTTGTTGTTGTTTAGTCATTCGTGTCTCTCTTGTGACCCCCATCACCTGTAGCCCACCAGGCTATTCTGTCCATGGGATTTCCCAGGCAAGAATATTGGAGTGAGTTGCCATTTCCTGCTCCAGGAGATCTTCCTGACCCAGAGATCGAACCTGCGTCTCCTGCATTGACAGGCAGATTCTTTACCACTGAGCCATTGGGGAAACACACCCTCCCCGCCCCCCTAGTGAGATAAGATAGATATGTTAAAATAACACAGCAGAATTTTGTCTTTTGTCAATAACAGATTCTAAAAGTATGAGCACTTTAGCAATCTGATAACTCCCACATGCCAATCATGAGGGCGTACCTCCATAACCACAATTAGCCCTGTGTGGAATATTCTTCCATGATAAACTTTAAAAATGCATATTTCTCCCATAGGTGAGACATTCACGTGGTTCAAACATTAACATCCCCATCCTTTACCATCAATCCTATGCTGCCTTCTCTCCTCCCATCTTTGTTAGTTTTCTCTCCACCCTTAGAGTGTTAGCACAAGTACAGATGTGTGTTCTTATTCTCCTCATCACCTACCTAAAAAGCAGAATACTTTATATCACTGTTGTGTTCCTCTTATCACTGAATACTCTGTTTTGGGATCTTTCCTTTTTTGCTCCAAAGGGAGTGTTCTCACCCTGGGAAGAATGTGTCTTGAGAGCAGCTTTGGGCACAGCCTTGTCTGCGAGCTGGCCTGGCCTGGCCTGGGACCCACCTCTTCTATTAGCATCATGACTTTGGGCATTTCTCCCCTCCTCCCCCATCTTCATTATCTTATAAAATGGGGTCGTCGTGAGATTAAATGAGACACTATAAATAGGGCCTTGCTCAGCACCTCACTCAATACTTGGTGGTTTTCTTCATTACCATCAGTTTTATTTTACTGTTTTATTCTGTATAACATGATTAGTGTAACATTACAAAGCTCTGCAGTGGGGAGGACCCCTCATGTCATTGCCATTGATAGTGATGAGATAAGCGGGTTTGGAAAGATGGAGTCCATGGCAGCACCCGCATCTTTGGTCCCCAAGTCCGCTCTCTAGTCTAGCATAACCATCAGCATGGAAGGACATCTTTGCAAAGTGCTGTGTGTGGGGCGGTGCGCAAGGCAGAGAGACTGCTTCCATCTCTCTCTCTCCCCCCCGCTGCCCCTCTCTCTCCCGACCGCCCTTCTCGCCGCAGTCCTGCATCCTCCCCTCCTCCCCATCTCACTTCCAGGGAAATTGATTAATCTGAGTTATTAGTCGCATCACACACAGGAAAGAGACACACGCCTGGGCCCAGCGCAGTCACTCGTGGTGATGCCTGAGTTAGATTCGGTCTGTTTTACATTTTCCCAGGCAAATCCAATTGTAGAATTATTTGGGGGGCTCAAATGGCCACCAGCTACAATGGAGCGGGCCATTGCTCTGGAGAGTAATTCGCTCTGATGGGAAGGTTTACAGAAAGACATTCATGAAGTATTTATGCTGGCGGAAAGACATGCTGTTCTCACCGTGTTGCCACAGCCCCTGAAAAGACAAAGAAATAATAGTGCTTCGGCCTCCCCTGCTGTGAAATGGTCGTCCTGGGAGCAGGTTTGAGAAAGGCACAGCTCCTTGTAATGATGAGGTGGAAAATCGCTACACCTGTCACCTTAGGTGTCAGGTCTTCCGGCTTGTCGCCAGTTACACAAGCTTCCACTGATGATGCTCAGAAGCAAGACGGGTCTCAGCATCAGAAGTGGCCCCGCTAGCTCAGGCTTCGTCAGAAACTGTTCCTTGGCCCCAATACCTCTTTGAAAAGTGACCACCTTAGCCGTGGTCATGGAAGACTTCTGGAGAAGCTCACCTGCTCATCCAGGTCGTTCTTTGGTCCTCTTTTGGCTCCAGCCTGTCATCGGTCGTGTGTTAACATGGTAATAGCGAGTAATATTAGCATCGATCATTTTTATTGAGTTCATAGAGGGGTAGGGAAGTTATGTGACTTGCCTGAGATCGTGCAGCTATTAAGAAGCCAGAGCCAAGGTTCAAACCCAAGTGTCTCTAAGAGGACACCAGAGTTTATAGGGGAGCGTGGAGGAAGATGGTGGGGAGAGAGGGATGTCAGTGAGAAAAGATGATGCTGTAACTAGGGAATCATTCCCATGATAAAGAGGCAGTGCTTCTGCAGCAGAGAGAGCGAGCTCTGGCTGCTGGCAGACGCAGAGCCGAGCCTTCCTTCCAGGGAGTTTGAGTGCTGCGTTGCTGTTGTTTGTTCGCTAAGTTGAGTCAGACTCTTTTGTGACCCCACGGACTGTAGCCCTCCAGGCTCCTCTGTCCATGGGGTTTCCCAAGTAAGAATACTGGAGTGGGTTACCACACAGGTAATCAATTGTGTATCAGGATGTTTTCAGCTGCAGGTAACAGAATAGGAGTAAAAAGCTGGTATAAACAATGGGGATTTTGGTTTTCTTATATAGCAGGCAATCCAGGGGCAGGCAGTTGTAAGTAGGTCTTACTGCTGATTGACTGGGAGCAGAGCATGGGGTTAATACCTGTGGAGGCTGCCGCCTCCCCTCCTCTCAGGACGGAATCCAGAGGAGGGAATGGAGCAGGTGGGGCTTGCTCCTCCCCGTCCTTCTCTCTTCATCCGGGTGGAAAATCTTTCCCAGAAGTTCCCAGCAGGCTTCCTGTCAAATCTCATCGACCAGAAGTGGCATAGGACTGTGCTCTAGCCGCCCCGGAGGCTGGGAGAGCAGGTGTCTGGCCCTCGGGCTCTGCAGTGTGGTCGACTCCATCAGTAAGGACAGCAAGGGGAGGCATCTGTCTGCCACGTGCAGAAAGCACCTTGCGCGCAGCGGGTGCTCTGCAGGGTGTGGCCACGGACGGGAACGTTACACGTGGTGCAGACGTGGACGGTTCAGTGCGCAGGGAGTGCTGACGCAGAGCGTCAGGGGAGCTGTCTGGCCAGAGGAAGGGCTAGGATTTCAGGAGACAGACTCGAGCCCGGGCAGGTGTCTAGGGATGAGGGAACTGATCAGAGTGCGTGAGGGACCTCAGACCCAGTCTGTCTAGCTTTAGAGCCTGGTGTTTTTAGTCTGCACGTTGGGGCAGTGAGCTTGAGCTATGAGTTGAAGAATGAGTGTGATTTCAGCAGTTGAGCAAGGTGGCAGGCTCTCTAGACAAAGGGAATACGTTGTCCCGTAAAGCTAGGGTGGTGTGTTTAACCATGTGGTGTGTTTGGAGCATGGGGTTGCTCGGTTGGGCTGAGGGTCTAGTGTGAGAAGGAGTGGGCTGGGCTGTGAGGTTCGAGCTAATAATAGAGACTTGGCGTTTGGACCTTGCGTTTGGTTGTGTGATTATCTTTCACAGTGGTGGTGCCATCAAATGGTTTTGAGCAGAAAAAAATAAAGAAGAAACCACGAACGGGCTGCCTTTAGGACGATCATTTTGTTAGCCGAGGCCATAGGGCCAAAATACGGCTAAACCACAGGGCAGAACAGAGCGGGCCAGGGTGCATGGCCTGACTGTGGAGCGGAAGAAGGCGCTTTTGGGCCGGCTCCCAGGGTTTCAGCTCGGGTTGGGGTAGTGGTGAGACCGTCTACACAGGCAGGAAACGGGAGGGAGGGCTGGGAAAGGTGAGGCGTGGACCGGAGCCTCAGTGGAGAGGTCCCCAGAGGGCTCGGCCCTCAGGAGAGAAGTCATGGAGGCTGAGATCACCACCTGCCTCCTGCCCGGCTCCTCCTCTGTCCTGCCCGAGGGCAGGTAAGATGCGGGGAGTCCCCTCCGTCTTCTTTTTCAAACTCACTCTCCTTTCCCTGTGGGCTCTGGTAACATCTTACGTAGTTCACAGGAGTACTTTTCATGATGTGTTGTGTTTCCTCATTATTTAAAACTTTTCTAGAACGTTCCATGCACTCGGGCCTGAAGACCATCCATAAATTGTGACTTCTTTGTGTTTTTATAGGTTCTTCAAACGTTTTGGGTTATGGTCCAGAGGTCCACAATTCTCTGACATCAGAAGTACGTTTCCTGAGGAAGCAGAACCAGGCCCTCAATACGATGCTCGCTAAAGGATCCAGAGGTAAAAACTGGAGGCGCGGTCTGCAGCCGGGAGCCCACAGGCCCCTGTGGCGTGGGGAGGATGCGGATGCTGGAGTTGGACCAACCTGCGTTCAAGTCCCGTGGCTCTGTGCCTTCGGGCCGGTCACTCAGCCTCTGAACCTAAATACCGTTAGCTGTGAAATAGGAGCTCTTCATCGGGCTGTTGCAACAGCCAAGCTGTAGAAGCCTACAGCGCGTTGCCTCCGTGGGGCTGAGTGAATGTTTCTTCACTTGTCACCCTCCCCTCTGTGCAGCCGCCTCTCACTCAGTTCACAGCGGGAGAGAGAGGGCTGGAAATACGTTACTCCCCAAATTTCAGAGACTTTCTACTACCAGGAAAGCTTTTCCAGGATTTCTTTTGTGATAGTTTAGTCACTAAGTCGTGTCCAGCTCTTGCGACCCCATGGACAGTTAGCCCGCCAGGCTCCTGTCCCTGGGATTCTCCAGGCAAGAATACTGGAGTGGGTTGCCATTTCCCTCTCCAGGGGATCTTCCTGACCCAGGGATCAAACCCAGGTCTCCTGCATTGCAGGCGGATTCTTTACTGAGCCACCAGGGAAAAGGACAGTGTTTCTCTTAAAGGACAGTGTTTCTCTTCTTTTCATTCCTTCTGTGTGGAGCTTAGCCCTCAAAGAGGTTTCAGTTGTATTTTCTGACAATACATAAAATGCTTCCGGAATGACGTGATTATTAGTCCTACCTTACAGGTGAGCACCTGAGCCTGGGGAATTGACTGGCCTGCGGTCACAGGGCCAGAGGTGGTGGAACCGGAACTCAGGCCAGCTTATCCCATTTTCACTAGAGATACTGACTTAAGAGATGAAACTGGGGCTTCCGCAGATCATTCATTCATTCGGCAAACACCTCCTGGCGCCTCTTCTGTATCGCAGACCATGTAGGTTCTGATTCAGAGTTGAGTGGGACCTGATCCCTTCCTGCAGGGGCGCTCACGATCTGACGGGAGAGAGAGCCAGGTGACTGTGTCAGACCAAGGTGAGGATCAGCCATGATAAAGCCTCCGGGAGAGCGGGACCCTGGGGAAGGCATCCTGACCCAGGAGGAGCTGGCCTTCAAGAGCTGAGTCTGGGATGTTAGTAGGGATTAGCAGAGGTGCCTGAGGTTTAGAGGGCTTCCCCGGGTGGCTCAGTGGTAAAGAATCTGTTTGCCAATGCAGGAGATGCTGGTTCAATCCCTGGGTCAGGAAGCTTCCCTGGAGAAGGAAATGGCAACCCACTCCAGTAATTCTTGCCTGGGAAATCACAGGGACAGAGGAGCCTTGCAGGCTGCAGTCCATGGGGTTGCAAAGAGTCAGACGAGACTTAACAACTTAAACAACAGCTAAGGTTCAGAAGAGCCGGGGCATTTTAAATAGAAAGAAGAGGGTGGACGGAGGCCCAGGGGTTAGAGGTGGGGGTGGAGTCTGGACTGGTCTGGAGTTGTAGGAAGCTCGGTGTGGTTGCAGCCTGCGGGGAGAGGAGAAAGCTTGCTGAGAGATGATCGAGTCATGGTTAAGAGTGGAATCAGAAAAGCTGGATCTGAATCCTGGCTCTGCCAGTTACTGGCTGTGTGACCTCGGCAAAGCCTTAGTCTCTCTGATCCTTAACATCCTGTCTGGAAAATAGAGAGTAAGCCAAGTGCCTCCATGGAGGTCTACTCTGAAGAGTAAGCAGGATGGTACCCAGGAAGATCTCAGGGTAACAGTGAGCTCTGTGGTGACGTCAGCCGCTGGCAGCACCGGCACAGCCCGCAGCCGCCGGCGCGCTGGCAGCCGCCAGAGTGCTGTGAGGCCCTGAATGGAGCCTGTGCCTGTAGCTCAGTTACTACTCCTGGCCACGCACATGAGGAAACAGGCGCAGAGAAGTAGAGTCTGGCTGAAGCTGCTGGGGTCAGTAAGCGGAGGAGCCACACCCGAGCACGCCCCTCGTCTGCAGGCCTTGTGGGGGCCGTGTATCCCTGAGCCCGGTGCTGCTCGTCCCTCGGGAGCGCTGGCCTCCGGGCCTGGCGGTGGTGGCCGAGGGGCCGTCTGCACAGCCCCTGGCCTCCCAGCAGGCCTCTCAGACTTGCCCAGGACCCGTCGCCAGAGTCTTGAGCCCCGTTTCTTGCCTCTGTCTCTAATGTCTGCCCAGTTTTTGCTCTGTGAAGGCACAGTAACTAGGTTGGCACAGCCCATTATTTAATAGAAAATTAAACGGGCTCATCTCATCCCAGTGACGTTTAATCTGCAGCCTTGATGTTGACAGATTTATCTGCCCAAAATGCATGAGATAATTGGAATGCCACAATCACAAATACCAGATGAAATCTCCTCTCCTTTGTATTCTTGGCGTGCTCCGGCTAAAGTGCTGTATTTGCGTAATGAGGTTGGGAAAAACAAACGGTGTCTCCTCTCAGCGGCGCTTCTCTGTGCGTGCAGATAAACAGAAGGAGAACGAGAAGCTGCGCGAGGCCCTCTCCAGGAAGGCCGCCAGCCTGGAGCACCTCCAGGGGGAGCTGGCCGCTGTGCAGGCGGAGAAGGAGCGGCTGCAGAGAGAGGCAGACGGGAAGGAGAGTGAGAACCAGCGGCTGCTTCAGGAGGCATGCCACGGCCGCAGGGCGCTGAGCAGGTGGGGCCAGGGTCCTCTGCCCGGGGACGGGCGCAGTAGGCACACGACACATGGCATGGCAGGTGGGAATGAAGTAAGAGGAGGAAGGTCATCTGAGTCAGGGGACAGGGCCTGGGGGCCAGGTGGCTCTGTTTCATCCCGGGAGCGTCAAGGCTGGCCTCTGCAAAGGTGCTGTTGAGCAGCCACTGGAGGCAGTGAGCACGTACACCCTGTGGAGCCTCTGGAAGATCCTTCTCTTTGGAAAGGATGAGGGCCCGGGGCGGAGTGTCCTTGGCCTGTGCAGGGCAGAGCAGGGGACCCTGCTGGAGGAGGGGCTGGGATGGAGGAGGGCCCTGGGGCTGGGGAGGACCTTGGCTTTCATGCTGAGTGACTGGGAAGCCACGGGCGATTCCGCACACAGGGTTGACGTGCGTCTGGCTCGGACTCTGAGCTGGTCATGCTGACTGCTCCTCCGCAGGCCCCTTTGTCCCTGTGGTCTCTGTCTCGTCCCGTGTGTCTCAGCAGCCCCGTCAGCTCTCCTGATTCCCCCCGACCTTTAGTTCCTGAGGTCGCCCTGCTTCCCCAGCACAGTGCAGTGATCCATAAGCTCACGGTTTGTGCCTTCACAGCTCTGCTTCTCTCCTGAGCTGGGCACCCCTGGGTGAGATATAACCATTCTGCGTTTCACTTCCTCACATTCCTGAGTTGGGCATTCGTAGCGCGTCCCTCTTGGGGTGTCTGTGAGGATGACCCAAGACCTCAGATGTTAAGGGCTGGGCCCGGAGGGGCCCTCAGGATGCTCCTCAGCACGCCAACAGTCTCGGCCACACTCCCCGGGTCATGGCGGGACTGCCTGCCCCCCACATGAGACTAACCTCTCCTCCCCCTGCCGGCGGGGCCTTTCCAGGCTGCAGGAGGAGTCGGCGTTGAGGCAGCAGCTGCTCTTGCAGAGCGACAAGCTCCTGAGGGCCCTGCGGGCAGAGCTGAAGGTGTATGAGAAGCTGGACCAAGAGCAACGGAGGCCGCGAGGTACTGGGCACTCTGGCCGGGCATGCTCTCCTCTCCACCAACAGCAGGCTGGCCCTCTGTCCTCAAACCCCAGGCCTGCCTCCCTGGTGGAGCAGGTCGACTCTGAGCAGGCTCTCCAGCCCACCCTCCTTCTGAAGCGGCAGCAGGAAGCAGGGAAGGACTGAGGCTCGGGAGCCCAGCTGGCTGAGGTCTGGGTTCTCACAGCCTCGCATCCCGCAGTCAGCTCGCCACTTTGGGCCTCTTCCTTCCGCTGCAACACACGTCTGCTCATCTTGGTTCTATGCAGTCATAAAAATTAGATGCGATCATTTATTAAACACCCTAGCACAGTACCTGGCACATAGTACACACCTGAGAAATAACAATTTTCCTGCGAGTGTATTTTTTTTTTGGCCCATTCATTTAGCAGATAATCATGGAGCACCTGCTGTGCGCTGAGCATTGCTCTGGAGATGGTTGCTGGTCCGCGCTCTGTCCTAGAGATACCGGATCAGAGTGACTTGACTGTAAACTCTTAACATTTTAGAATCAATTTTGAGGTGTGATGGGGGTTTTTGTTGTTGTTGTTGTTTTCTTTTCAACTAATTTTCCAGATGGTTTCTCCCTATTGAAAGTTTATCTAGAAAAGGGTCACCTCTCAGCTTTCATTTTCTCCTCAAGTTGCTCTTCTTATTCCCGCTGTTGTGCCTTTTTAATACACTGCAGCTCTGAAAATCATCCCCTTTCATTCTATAATTCTGGCCCAAATAGATTTTATTACTACTAGACATAATTTCGGGGTTTGGTGTGCAATTTGCTAGGCCTTAATGGCCAGAAGTGAAGATTAATTTCCAACTCTTACTTAGCCTGTGGAATAGCAGCAATTAAGTCTGCCGATATTTTTGTTTTTAAAGTCGAGTTGTTATTTTCAACTGTTCCCAGCCCTTGGGCAGGGGAGGAATGTGGTGGTGGTGGCAGGTGGCAAGCACCGTCAGCTTATGGCTGACCCTTTGGCAGTGGACGGTGTTGAGGTTTCCCTTTGCTCATGTTCGCAGAGGCTGGTGTGGAGGCGTCAAGAGAAGGCTGGAGGGGCCAGGACCTCCTGGACCACCTGCACAGCCTCCTGGCCGAGGTCCAGGCTCTGCAGGCGTTGCTGGAGAAAAGCATCAAGACCAACATGACGCTGCAGAGCTGGGTGGAGGAGCGGCTGGTGCAGGATGGGGAAAAGGCCCGGGAAGCTGCTCTCGCTTTGGCTCTGCAGAGCCTGTCCTCCCCTGAGCAGCCCCTGCCGCTGGATGAGCCGGGTACTGTCCTGCCTCCCCCTGCCGTCTGAGACACAGCCCTGCGCATCTGTGCGGGACACGTGAGCTTCTGAATCCCACCCTCGCCCCACAGGGGTGTCCGCCCACCGACAGCAGACTTGCTAGACCCCGGGAGCCTGGGGCCTGACCGCTAAGTAGCTGTAACCCTTGGCAAAATGCCATCATCTCTACCTGGGGCCTGTGGATTCTCAGGGCAGCCAGGTTATGGCTTCCAGCCACCCTTGTTGCCTCCCGCCCCTCCACTTAGTCCTGTCCACATCACCCGCTGCTGGAAATCCATTTTAGTCCCTTTTACCACCTTTAAAAGAGGTTCTACAGCTCTTCCTCCAGCTGTCAGTGTCTCAGGATCTGAAAAGCTTCCTGGCAGTTTTGAACGCTGGTTCTGTTTGGCGTTTTCTTGTGGGTTTTTTGTCTGGCCTTGCAGAGGCTGTAAAGGGGGCAGGGAGAGGATAAACTGGGCTCCCAGACCCTCTGTCCCCCCGGACCCTCTGTCCCCCTCCCACACAGGTCCGGAAGACACCAGCAAGGGCTGAGGCTCAAAGCGGTCAGCCAGGCCAGCCTCCTTGCTCTTTTTATGAAGGAACTAAAACTCAGAGAGGGCAAGAGGCTTTTCCAGAGTTACTGACGCAAGTCGGTGGCAGAGCTGGAGCTAGAAATCATTCCCAGCTCTAAGTCCACTGTTTCTGAAGCACCGCCTGGAGGGCCTCGGGGGTCTGGGGTCACCGTGCTCATGCCTGCAGGGTGGGTGTGTGCATCGGGGGTGGGGGAGTAAGGAGTTTATACTTACACTTGACTTAGATTGGGACTTACACCTGTCGCCTTTAATTTAGAAAGTTACAATCTCTCAGAGACCACCCAGGCACCCAGCCTTGGAACTTGCAGTGACTGATTCATGGGTTTCTCCTTGGGAAGGGTTTTAAAATTTGAACCAAAAAGGTGCTGTGACAATGTGGAAAAGAAAAAGGAAAAGGTCCTTCATGTTACAAAACGTTCATTTTTTGTGCTTTGTGCTTTGCGTTGCTTCATCTGGTGATCGGGTATAGGTGTGAATTCGTAAGGTTCAGATCGGTTTTTGTGTCTTGCTTTGTTTTTGCCCAATATTACATCATCAGTGTTACCCCTTCCTTCACATGGGCTTCCTAATTAACTGTTTTCAGAGGATTGTCAGTCACCAAACCATTGCAGGGGTGGTGGTTAGCGTGGTCTCTGAGTCGGCGCTTTAGTGAACATCAGCATCAGCATGATGGTTCTGTTGAGCAGCATCAGCATGATGGTTCTGTTGAGCAGCGTTCTTCAGATAAGACCCTGCAAGGGGAGCCTTGCCGGGCTGGGGGCGCCCCTGCCGCCGCCTTCTGCAGGGGTGATGCATCAGCAGCAGGCCTGGCCAGAGGGGCCCTTAAGTAGAGGTCTGCTCCTGGCCCTTCTAGAACTTTGTGGAGATGGGACCAAGGAGACTGTTGGTATAAGCGAGGGAGACTGAACCAGGGAGGCCAGCTTGGGGCTTGGGGTGCCCAGGATGGACTCTGGGGCAGGTGAAGTGAGGCCGTTGAACAGCCTTTGCCTGTTTTGGAGATTTGTCCAGGGTCAGCCCTGGAGTGCCCTCCACAGAGACATGTGGGAGCATTCTCCCGCCTCCCCCAGTGAAGATGAGAATTATACTGTAAGCAGCAGCGTTTCCTCCTTTGCAAAAGACTTTCCAGGATGGTAGCAAAGAGCCGCTGTCTGAAAGGTCTGCTCTAAAGACTGCTGTTGTTATAGGAAGTGATCTCTCTTGGGCCAGCTCCCCAGAGCAGACCCCCGGGGCTCCTTGGCCCCCTGATATCAAAGCGCACTCTCAGGAGATGCCTGGGTGGGAATGAGCTGAGCGGAACCCTGCGAGGCGGGGACACAGTGCTTGCTACATCCCCGACGCTCCAGGTCATGCCAGGCAGATCCCTTCCCATCTCGGTCCCTTGGCCTCCTCTCCCAGGAAATCTGAACTAGAAGCCACGCTGTCCCTGAGCTCCTGGGAGCTCGGAGGTGCCCCGTAGAACACGGCTCGGCATCCTGTCCAGCACCTGACTGGTTTTGCCCGCTTCCCTTGTTCCAGTGCATCCCCTCCCAGGTCCTACTTGGGGTGATGCTTCCATCCCGTGTGGGTACCATGGCCACCTCCAGGCTCGGGCCGCCAGCCGTTCCTCCTGAAGCCCCTGCTTCACGCTCTCTGAGGTGTCTCAAGGACCCCGGCATTTCTGCCTCCTTGGGTCACCCCCCGACCTGGGCTCCCACCGCCCCTTAGCCCTGACTCCTCGGGGGACGTGGTCTGCTTACTTGTCTGGACAAAGAGGGTCCTTCCGGGGAGGGGGCCAGGCCTTCTCACTCTGTGTCCCGCAAGGCCTGGCGGGAGAGAGGCCCAGTGAGGATTTGAATGAACGATAGTGTTCGTGTCCAGAACTTGACTATATTTTCATGCAGTTCTTTCTCTCAAATGCTGATGAGAATGAAACTAGAACTTGATGGTTTATGTCCCGTATTTTGCCTTGTGCAGATGGTGACAAGTGTCCCGTGGCAACTGACAATTCATGTGATCTGTTTGATCCCACCCCAGCAACGCCCCCAAGATCAGGTACAAAGCTAAAGTCTGGGTAACTGTGGCACCGTTGGGTTTCTCGGTGGGACTTGTTCAGTTGGGGGCAAGGGGCTCCCTGGTTCCAACTCAGAAGAGTATTTGGCAGGATTTAGGGTTTCATGTTCTCAGCATTTCTAGCTGGCGATCTCATCCTCCAAGCTGGTTCCTGTGTTCCTAGGTGTTACCAGCCTTAGCGACATCATTGGGTGGGGTCCCTGTTGCTCTGGATTAGAGCGACCACCTTAGCGTGGCTTTCGAGGGCCTGCAGCATCCTCCAGGTGGGCCTGCCCAGCCACACCGCTTTGCCCACCCGGTGGCACACAGATGGGTCACCATCCTGCAGGCGGGCCTGCGTTTTCCTCCCACGGGGACTGTGCCGCCTGGCTCCTGCCTTTGCCAGACCAACCTTGCCCACTTCTCTGCTAGTGAAAATCCTGCTGCTTCAAGACTCCTCCTGAATGCAAATGGCTCAGGGAAATGTCTCTCCTGATGGCCCCTGTCAGAATCATCCATCTGTGCTTCTGTTGATGCAAAGGTAGAAAGCGGCAGGCTTTTTCCTCTGTGAAGCATCATTCTTGCTACCCTTTCACCCCAGCGCAGTCGTTGCTTCTTCCAGGAAGCTGTCTCTGGTCTCCCTTCCTGCACACAGGCTTGACTGTCCTGTCCTCTGAGATCTGGCTCTCTGATGTCGGGCTCCTACCCCTTCCGCGTGGCGTCTGTTGTCCGATCAGACTCAGACCCCTGAGGCACAGGCCTGGCCTCGGTTCCTCTGTGTAGACCAGGCTCTTCTGCATTGCAAGGCTCTGATGAGTGCTGGTTGGGTTGAAATAAGGTGACTAATCCCGGAGCTTACTCATTAGGTGGCGCACACACTGGCATCCTGGATCCCAGCCTCTGTCCTCTTTGGGTGGTCAGCTGGCATTTGGACCTGAGGGCTCTCGCCTCCCAGCTGGCTTCACGTCCTTACACACAGCTCATCGAAGGCTGGTGCTGCTCCTGGGAGATCTCATGTCTCTGCTCTCGTTGTGCAGCTTCAGAGATGCCTGCGCTCTCCGGAAGTGACGTGGACGCCCTGTCCTGCGACAGCGGCAGGTCCGTTGTCAGCGCCTCCTGCGCGTCCTCCCTGGTCCCCAGCCACCACCTCTGGGCCAGCAGGAGCGGCCGTCACGTGCTGGGCCTGGCCGAGGACTACGATGCCCTGTGTGAGCAGATTGGCCAGGGCCAGACGCTCCTCGCCGAGGTGGACCTTCAGATCCGAGAGGCTCCTGGCCCCATCAGTCAGGAGCTGGTAACCAAGGTAACTTCAGCGATGGTGCCGGAGGGAGAGGGACGCACGGGGGAGCAGGAGGCGGAGGCAGGAGGCAGAGGCAGGAGGCAAGGGGGCCGTGGGGCCTCTTCCGCTGGGAGGAGGGGCAGGAAAGGTGGCCCCGAGGCTCGGGGGCAGGTCCGCTCTGCAGGCTGTGTGTTGTTCTGGTGGCTGCCTGCTGAGGGGGGCCCTGTGCTGCTGCGCTGCCCTGCCCCACGCCGGCCTCTGTCTGTCCGGCTCGCATCCGTCCCTCTGTCCTGCAGTCCTGTCACGTGTCCGTCTGTTCTTCCCCCCCGGTCACTGGTCCGCCCCCCTCCCAGCCTCCACGCTCAGCATGGCTGAGGTCCTGATCCTCGCGTGGCGTGGAGGGATCGCACAGTCCCTTGGGACGTGCTTGCCGACACGAGCTGCCCCGCGCCCCCTCTGACAGGTGGCAGCTGCCTTCCCAGCACGTGGCTGGTTAGCAGCCTTCACGATGGGTGGCGTTGTGCCCACTGTACAGACGCCGAGTGGAAGGAACTCGGCGCCTCCAGGGCTGGAACCCCGCTGCATGTCCTCCAGAGCGCTCTGGTGTCCTGCCCCGCAGCCGTGTGACACCTCCCGCTCCCCGTGCTGTGCAGACTTTCTCACGCTGGGGTCTGCTCCTGCCCGCCCGCCATCTCTGCCCGCTCCCCAGTGCTGCCCCAGCCGGGCGTGGCTGCTTTTCTTCTGCTTCCCAGGGCTGTGCAGACTTTCTCACGCCGGGGTCTGCTCCTGGCCGCCCATGGTCTCTCCTCGCTCCCCAGTGCTGGCCCAGCCGGGTGCGGCTGCTTTTCCTCCAGCCCCGTCCCCTTGCACCCTCTGGCTGGGAAGACCACCTACTCCTTCTTCCTGCAGCATCCTGCCAGAATCCTCATTTTAAAGTCAAGGACCCCTGTGTGCTTGATATAAAGTTTCTCATTGACTTCCTCCAAAACTTGGGGTCAAATTTCCTTCCTCCCCGGGATTGGACTCAACCTTTGAGCTTCTGTGGGTCACGTTTTCTGATCCTTCTTTTTGGGTTCTCATTGAGGACACTTAAGTCCCCTACTTCATAATAGCTGTTTTGCCTCTTTGTTTTGTTTTACAATATTGTAAAAGCCAGCTTTGGTTTTTTTATCCCATTAATAAGAGTAGGGAGAGCGTGTGTTTGTTCACTCTCATATACCCACTGTGTCACCCGGGGCCTGGCAGGGAGTAGGTGCCTGGTAAATACTCATTGAATGAATTCATAAATATAAGTAAGAGTATTGTTCTTTTCTGATTATGATCTGTATTTTACAGAAACTAGAAACTATAGAGAAACATAAAAGCATCTATAAAAATACCACACGGTGCTCAACGCTTAGAATTTTCATACGTGTGTACTTGTGTCTCATTCGTAAAGTCTGTAAAACTGACTCATTACATATGAGGTTTGTATTTGACTTTCAGTTAACATTATATTAACATTTCAATCTCGTTCAGTATTTTTCTAAAAGCTTGACTTTTCGTGGCTGAAAAGTAAGCCAGCGTGGATACAGCGCCATCTATTTACTCTCTCTCCTGTTTGCTGGACATTTAAGCTGTCACGGGCATCCTTGTAACTGGATCTCTGGTGATATCTTAGGGCCGTTCGTTAGGGACAAGTTTCTGGACGTGAACTCACGTGCTCCACGGCCGCGTGGCCTCCGTCGCTCTTGTTGGAAGCCACTGCTGTGTTGCTTCCCACAAGTTTGTGTCCATGTCTCCATTTACGAGTGGGGGTGCCTCTGCGCCTATGTCTTCAGTATTTTTATTTATAAATTTTTTTTTTGCCAATTTGATAGCTAAACAGGGTGTGTCATATTGTTTTGTCTTTATCTGACTACTTGTGAAAACAATACTCTTCATTTCTTTCTTTTAAAAAAATCTATTTCGTACTTTCCCTTCTGGGGTTCATATTCTTCGCTTTCTTGTGCCCTTGAGAAACTCCCCAGTTTGACTTGCTCCTGCCTGCTCGAGGGGTGATGGAGACTTGACGGCACAAGTCCCGCTGGCGGCAGGCAGAGTGGAGGAGCCGGGGATGCAGGGGACAGAAACAATCATGCTGCATTGCTGGCCGTGAAGAGGCTCCGGAGCTGCGGGACAGGGTGGGGGCCGGCCATGGACCCTCTTGTGGCCGAAATAAATATAGTGCCCTCAGGTGGCCACTGATCATGCTTGTTGATGGGCCTAATATCACCAACGAAGTTCCCTCATAATCTGTAATTCACCAGCTTTAACCGTACATTGATGTCGTCCACGCCAGGCTCTGGCTCAGAGTGTGGAACGCAGGCCCCGTGGTCTGGCGATTTATGCTGCCCGTGAGAGCCAGCTTGTCCATGATCCTTCTCCAGACTGCACCCAACAGCCTTCACATTCCCCGACACAGGGTCCACACGCGGCGCCCCCGAGCTGCTCTGTCACCGGCGTGAGCTCTGCCAGGCGGATGCTGGACGAGGCCGCAAGGTTGCTGGTGCGTTTCTGGAAGGTCTCGCTGCCCACCGACGGCCAGTGCACGCTCCACTGCGAACAGGTGGGTGGCGGCACGCGCACGCAGGGGCTCCAGGGGCCGCCGGGCCTGGGCCCCGCCGCCGCCGTGTCCAGCCCAGCGCCGGGCCCGCAGCGGTTGTGCCTCCATTGGGGGAACGCGGAGGGTGGCAGGGAAGCCTCCGTGGTTGTTGAGCGACACCGCACTGGCTGCTGCAGGCCTGTTCTTCCTGGGTCCCCTGGTGCCCTGCAAACTCGGCCTACAGCCGGGACCCGACCCCGGCCCCACGCTGAGCACGTCTGTTTTGGGAGGACCCAGTCCACATTGCACACATGAGGAAACGGCGGCTCAGGCAGTGAGGCGTGCGCTCACGGATGCAGAGCCGGGCTGGAAGCACCAGTGTGGAATCCCAAGGCAGGCTTGTATTTGATAAGCTTTTAAGTCCCAGGTTGTCCTCATGGACTAGCTCGTTCCGTTCTGTTCAAGATCTCTTTCATTTCTGATGCCTTTTCTCTGGATTGTCTTGATTGCTTTTGATAGCTTTCAGCATCATATTTTAGTGGGCTTTGTAAATCTATTTTAACTACTTAGAAACTAGTTGTGCCTTTTTTTTTTTTAAGCCAATGAAAATCATTTATTACAAAGCCACTGAAATTTCCCTTAAAAGCTGCACTTGGCAGTAACTTCAACGTGACTGAATTAAGAACAGTTGCTCCCACCCCATCCTCATTTGCATCTGCCCTGGCACAGCTCAGGAGCCAGGCAGAGCAGATGCTGTCCCTGGGTTTGTGTGTGTGAGTTCAGTTCGGTTCGGTCGCTCAATAGTGTCCCACTCTTTGCGACCCCATGAACCGCAGCACGCCAGGACTGCCTGTCCATCACCAACGCCCAGAGTTTACCCAAACCCATGTCCATCGAGTCGGTGATACCATCCAACCATCTCATCCTCTGTTGTCCCCTTCTTGTCAATCTTTCCCAGCATCAGGTCTTTTCAAATGAGTCAGTTCTTCGCATCAGGTGGCCAAAGTATTGGAGCCCCTTCTTGTCAATCTTTCCCAGCATCAGGGTCTTTTCAAATGAGTCAGTTCTTCGCATCAGGTGGCCAAAGTATTGGAGCTTCAGCTTCAGCATCAGTCCTTCCAATGAACACCCAGGACTGATCTCCTTCAGAATGGACTAGTTGGATCTCCTCACAGTCCAAGGGACTCTCAAGAGTCTTCTTTTAATATCATAGTTCAAAAGCATCCATTCTTTGGCACTCAGCTTTCTTTACGGTCCAACTCTCACATCCGTACATGACCACTGGAAAAACCATAGCCCTAACTAGACGGACCTTTGTTGGCAAAGTAATGTCTCTGCTTTTTAATAAGCTGTCTAGGTTGGTCATAACTTTCCTTCCAAGGAGGAAGCGTCTTTTAATTTCATGGCTGCAGTCACCACCTGCAGTGATTTTGGAGCCCAAGAAAATAAAATCAGCCACTGTTTCCTCATCTATTTGCCATGAAGTGATGGGACCGGATGCCATGATCTTCGTTTTCTGAATGTTGAGCTTTAAGCCAACTTTTTCACTCTCCTCTTTCACTTTCATCAAGAGGCTCTTTAGTTCTCTTCAGTTTCTGCCATAAGGGTGGTGTCATCTGCATATCTGAGGTTATTGACATTTCTCCTGGCAATCTTGATTCCAGCTTGTGCTTCCTCCAGCCCAGCATTTCTCATGATGTACTCTGCATATAAGTTAAATAAGCAGGGTGACAATATACAGCCTTGACGTACTCCTTTTCCTATTTGGAACCAGTCTGTTGTTCCATGTCCAGTTCTAACTGTTGCTTCCTGACCTGCATACAGATTTCTCAAGAGGCAGGTCAGGTGGTCTGGTATTCCCATCTCTTTCAGAATTTTCCAGTCTATTGTGATCCACATAGTCAAAGGCTTTGGCATAGTCAATAAAGCAGAAATAGATGGTTTTCTGGAACTCTCTTGCTTTTTCCATGATCCAGCGGATGTTGGCAATTTGATCTCTGGTTCCTCTGCCTTTTCTAAAACCAGCTTGAACATCTGGAATTTTACGGTTCATGTATTGCTGAAGCCTGGCTTGGAGAATTTTGAGTATTACTTTGCTAGCGTGTGAGATGAGTGCAGTTGTGCAGTAGTTTGAGCCTTCTTTGGCATTACTTTTCTTTGGGATTGGAATGAAAACTGACCTTTTCCAGTCCTGTGGCCACTGCTGAGTTTTCCAAATTTGCTGGCATATTGAGTGCAACACTTTTACAGCATCATCTTTCAGGATTTGAAATAGCTCAACTGGAATTCCATCACCTCCACTAGCTTTGTTCGTAGTGATGCTTTCTAAGGCCCACTTGACTTCACATTCCCGGATGTCTGGCTGTAGGTGAGTGATCACACCATCGTGATTATCTTGGTCGTGAAGATCTTTTTTGTACAGTTCTTCTGTGTATTCTTGCCACCTCTTCTTGGTATCTTCTCCTTCTGTTAGGTCCCTACCATTTCTGTCCTTTATTGAGCCCATCTTTGCATGAAGTGTTCCCTTGGTGTCTCTGATCATCTTGAAGAGATCTCTAGTCTTCCCCCATTCTGTTGTTTTCCTCTATTTCTTTGCACTGATCACTGAGGAAGGCTTTCTTATCTCTCCTTGCTGTTCTTTGTAATTATGCATTCAAATAGGTATATCTTTCCTTTTCTCCTTTGCTTTTCGCTTCTCTTCTTTTCACAGCTATTTTTAAGCCCTCCTCAGACAGCCATTTTGCTTTTTTGCATTTCTTTTTCTTGAGGATGATCTTGCTCCCTTCTCCTGTACAATGTCATGAACCTCCATCCATGGTTCATCAGGTACTCTGTCTGTCAGATCTGGGCCCTTAAATCTATTTCTCACTTCCACTGTATAAGGAATTTGATTTAGGTCATATCTGAATTATCTAGTGGTTTTCCCCACTTTCTTCAATTTAAGTCTGAATTTGGTAATAAGGAGTTCATGATCTGAGCCACAGTCAGCTCCCGGTCTTGTTTTTGCTGACTGTATAGAGCTTCTCCATCTTTGGCTGCAAAGAATATAATCCATCTGATTTCAGTGTGTGTGAGTACCATGTCATATTAGGTCCAGGCAAGTACCCACTCCGGTAATCAAAGAAGCCTCCCTGGAAGAAGCAGCCTTTCAGTTAAGGGAGAGTTCAAGCTGTCTCCTTGGTAGTCTGAGAGATATTCCCTCCTTTATGTAACCTGTAAATTTTTGGCCAAGTCCAGCAGGAAGGCAGAAGGGAAATGTGCATTCCACATTATCACCTATCTAGTTACCTTCTAACAGACCTCAGAGCTCCCAGCCATGCCAGGGAAGTAGCAGTGAAGCAGCTCTTGGTCGGAAGGTTCTGCTGGGCCTGTCCTTGGACGTCCCTCTTGGGATCCTGGGGAGGAACCTGGGTGCACCGGGCTCGGGGAAGTGCATGTCCCGTCATCATGCGAGGAAATCTGTGTGTGGAGTGGAGATGCATGTTGGAGAGGACCCCACTGAGCTCTAGCTCCACACTGGCCTTGCCTTTCCTCCTAACCCTCCAAGCTTGTTTCCATCTCAGGCCCAGAAAACAGAAGTGCTCCCTCCCTCCAGCTGGCTTTTTCTCACCTTAAGGCAATGGCACCCCACTCCAGTATTCTTGACTGGAAAATCCCAGGGACGGGGGAGCCTGGTGGGCTGCAGTCCATGGGGTCGCTAAGAGTCGGACACGACTGAGCGACTTCACTTTCACTTTTCACTTTCCTGCATTGGAGAAGGAAATAGCAACCCACTCCAGTGTTCTTGCCTGGAGAATCCCAGGGACGGGGGAGCCTGGTGGGCTGCCATCTCTGGGGTCGCACAGAGTCGGACACGATTGAAGCGACTCAGCAGCAGCAGGTCTCAGCTTAAATGTTACTTCAAGGTCAGAGAGGCTTCCGATCAGTTCGTCACAGCACCCTCTTCAGTTTCATGCTAACCTTTATCGTAGGTCACAGTTACACACTTGTTTAATGTCTGTGTCTCTGTTTCCCATGAGGGGCCATGTCTATTTTGTTCATATTTTTGAATGAATTGAATAATTTCCTCTTATCCTTCTAAGCCAGTGTTTGCTCACGTGATTTTTACAGCATGTGTCTAAGCTAAATATTTCACCCTTGATACAACGTTTTTGTCCTCAGTACAGAGTAATGTCGGTTAAATAGATGGAATGCAGTTCTTGTTTCTCTTCTGTGTGTGTGTGTGTGTGTATCCGTGTGTATAAACACAGATTTTTGGCACGTTGATCTCCCCGACTAGCAAATTAGTCTAGGGACTAGTCAGTGCTTGTGAGGGCTTGCACCTTATTTCCGAGGGTTCCTCAGGTAACTGATTATGCTCACTTTAGCATCACAGAATTTTAGAGCCAGAAAGAGGCCCTCGGAGATGCTCTGAGATGGCTGCTGGCGCACAGACCCTCGCGTAGTGCTGAACCGCCTCCAGCCACTTTTCTGTCCCTGCCTGGGTTTCGTGCAGCGCCTCTTTCTTGGTGTGAAATCCGTGTGAAGCAGATTCCAAGTTCCCACCAGCAGCTCCAGTGGTTTTTTTTTTTACTACCTGGTGTTTTCTCTGAGTGTCATTAAATTGCCTTTCACGTCTCCTACAGTCCCTAGGACTGCTCTGGAAAGTGTATATCACATGTATAAGTTTATCTAAGAAAGTTGTGGGGAGAGATACAAATATGTACACGTATTTGTTTATAAAAATATTTATAGGGTGGGAGGAATTGAAAGAGTAGCACTGAAACGTTGACATCACCATATGTAAACAGATAGCAGTGAGAAGTTGCTTGGTGACGGGAGCTCAGCCCGGTGCTCTGTGACAGCCTAGTGGGGTGGGGGGCCGGGGTGCAGAGAAGGAGGGGACATATGTATACTTATGGCTGAGTCACATTTTTGTGGCCGAAGCCAACACAATATTATAAGGCAATTATCCCCCAATTGAAAATAGTTTTTTTTTAAACATAAAAAATAAAAGACTATTCACTCTGGTCAACTAAATTGTCCGGGGGAATAGCCACCCAGACCATCTAGTTCCAGAGTTATTTTATGCTTTCAATCCCAGAATAGCCCTCCTCCCAGCAGGAAAATCACTCTCATTCTTGAAGTTTGATAAGAGATGCTGAAAACTAAAACATAATTTGTATGGACTAAAAAAATGTTTTTAAGAGAAAGGATAAACAGGAATAGAAGAGTTTACATATAGGGGTAGGAAGGAAGAGGATGGAGGAACAAGGATAGAAGGTAGATTTCTCTGAATTGATCTTGTTTCATAAATTTGACTTTGAAACTCTATAAATGCTTTATGTAATTATAAATAAAAATTAAAATGGGGGGGAAAGCAATTTTAAAATATTCAAGATAAAACAAACCAACTTTCCTGTACATAATTGAAGGCATAACCACTCAAAGAGGAAACATTTCACAAATTCCCTGGTGGTCCAGTGGTTTGGACTTGGAACTTCCACTTCAAGGGGCACAAATTCGATCCCTGGTCAGGGAACTAGATCAGGGATCATAGAGGCCACATGGCCAAACAGTGGTAACATTTCAATGACAAACACAGTGATTTGATTATATTTTCTTAGTGGAAATACTGAAAGAGCAGGAACAAACTGTCAAAAAATTTAAACTTTTTAGTAAATATATTGTTAATATTTATATTGATGTTTTGAAATTACTCTATTTTATCATAGGATAAAACAAATAACTTATGTTGAAATTTTTACTATCAGGGAAGAGAAATGCATATATATGAACTCCTGATGTATTTTCTATTTTAAAAATTTAGTAGTTTTATTTACTTTTAAAAGACTCTGAAAATGTCCAAGCCAGTACCAGGGGGCACCCCTGGCGCCAAACTGGTTTCTAATTACTTTTTATTTTCCTAAAGGCAGTTAGAACTCCTTGGTGAAATGGCTTGATTCCAGGTCTGGGGCAGGATTTGTACAACATGAGCTTAGACCCTCTTTTCATCCTAAGAAAACAGGGAGAGGAGAGAGAGCGAAAGTTGCAGATGGTGCAGCGGTTCTCGGATCACGGCCCCTGGACAGGCAGCACCAACACTGTCTGGGCACTGGTTGGAAAGGCAGATTTTCAGGCCTCACCCAAGACCTACTGAATCACAAAGTCTGGGGGTGGCCCCAGTGATCTGTCTTTACGAGGCTTCTTGTTAACTCTGAGAGCCGCTGGATTAAAAGAAACTGGAGATATAACAGTCAGATACAAAACATGAAGTTTATTTGGATGCTGAATCAAGTCAGTTGTTTTAAAAAAATAATAAAAATTATGATGCAATCAGGAACATATCTACCAACATCTGTTTGGTGATACTAAGCAGTCATGCTCATTGTTTTAGATGTGATAATGACATTGTGGTTTTTTTAAAAAGAATCTTTTTCTTCTAGAGCTGTATACTGAAATATTTTGGGGTGAAACATGATTGGGTTCTAGGATTGATTTTTTAAAAATAATTTTAGACTGAGGACGGGCAGGGTATAGATGAAACGAGTCTGGCCGTTCGTTGATCGCTGTAGCTGCTGCAGCTGGATGGGCATCTAGTGGTTCATTCTCCTGTTCTTTCTACTTCTGTAAATGTTTTGAGATTTTTCATTTTAAAAAAGAATAACAACCAACGGGGAAAAAAAAAACAAAACAGTTAGAGAAGTCAGGCAGCACACTCGTTAAGTCTCAGCTCTGATCTCAGCGCTGTGGCCCGGAGAAGAGTGGCTCTGTTGCCGTCCTGCTGGGGGTCAGGGACTCTGCTGTACAGTAGCATCGCGTCTTATCCCTTCCGGGAGCCTCCAGAGGGTTAAGGATTATTAGTCCTGTTTTTCAGAAGGAAGAACTGAAGGGAATCCCTGGTGGTCAGTGGTAAAGAATCCGCATGCAATGCAGGACATGCAGGTTCGATCCCTGGGTTGGGAAGATCCCCTGGAAGAGATGGCAGCCCACTCCAGTGTTCTTGCCTGGAAAATCCTCTGGACAGAGGAACCTGGTGGGCCACAGTCCATGAGGTTGCAAGAGTCGGTCACGACTGAGCGACTAAATCACCACGAGAACTGAAACTCGCTTGCTCCATCATCTTAGCATCTGGAAGCGATGGAGCTCTGGAGCCCTGCTGCTTTCACCCTGGCGTCTTCATCCTGTGAAAATGAAGATTTTTAGTTCAGAGAGACAGCAGACACTTGTATATAATGCCTTGTCTTCAGTGCTGGATAGAATTCAGGGCGTTCAGGGTGTTTTGAGAGTGCAGGTGAACCCACCGGTTGGCATATGGTCTCACAGCACCTACTTTGAGCCAGTCGCTAGGGAGTCAGAGGGAAGAATTGAGTTCTGCCCTCAGGGAGCTTATAGTGTACGTGGGGAAGTGAACAAGTAATGACCTGTTACAATCCGCCATGAAGTGGGAAATGTTAGGGAAAGCCCTGGACACGATGGGCACCCAGAGGAGCAGTAAGCAGCTGAGGCTGTGGTGGGGAAGCTTCTCAAGAGGGCTTCCTGGAGAAGGTGCTGTCTAAGCTGACTTGAGAAGGAGAGGTAAGGTTGGGCAGGCAAGTAACCGTCCTCCCTGTCTTCAGGGAGCCTCTCCTCTGAGTCTCTGTCCTCTGCCGTGTGACAGGAGGGTCAGGCATCATCCTGTTTACAGATGTGGACCCAGGGCTCCGAGTGGAGAATGACCTTGTCCCAGAATGTGTGGCCTGCGAAGCCGCGGTCAGAGCAGAAGTCTCCAGGCTCTCAGCTTGAGGAGGAATCAAAGAAAACCTCGTGTTTTAATTAAGATCTGTTTTGGAAGCACTGTCGAAGTCCTTGTAGCTGACACGATTGGTTAATCTTAAAAGTAGGTTAAAGCAGGGAATCAAAAAATGATACATACCTTAAACATCTCAGTTTAACTTAAAAACAGTGCAGTGTACATTCATTTACCATTCTTTTGATGTCGGGCCAGGGCCTTTTCTTTGAGTATGGGTCTGCTGATTGAAGTTCCCCGTCTCCTTTCTTTCATAAACTACATCCATAATGTATGTCTGTCACTTCCAATTTCTGTTTCTTGAAGATGAAGAAAAAACTTAGGTACTTGGAAGCAATTTGAATGTAGAATTCTCCTAGACCGTGTTCCTCCCACATCTTTTAGAGTTGACTCACCCACAGCTAATTTGGCAGAAATGTGGGTTTTTTTAGTGACTTGCCTTTATCAGGTCTTCTCTGAAACATATGCAGGTTTTCTTTCAACCGGTTCTGTCTTTTCATACACATATTTCATAAGCTTACTTAAAAATTAAATCACATAACTGATTATAAGAGCCTAAACAAGTTTGGGGACAAACTAAAGCGATTCTCCGTAAGTCGGCAGCAGAGGTGTTTCAGTGGAGCACAGGGTGGCCGGTGCCAGGCATCTTACAGTCCTGGTGTTTTATGAGGAAGGGAGCGCGCTTCACCCCACGCACCAGTTCAGTGGAGGCTAGGCAGGAGGGCTGCTCCGTGCGTGCGTGCTAAGCCTCTTAAGTCGTGTCCAACTCTTTGCGATCCCTTGGACTGTAGCCCACCAGGCCCCTCTGTCCGTGGGATTCTCCAGGCAAGAATACTGGAGTGGGTTGCCTTGCCTGCCTCCAGAGGATCTTCCCGACCCAGGGATCGAACCCTGGCCTCATCATGCCTCCCGCATTGCAGGCGGGCTCTTCACCTCTAGTGCCATCAGGGAGGCCCGAGAGAGCCCCACGGGGCACGTTTCACTCCAGGCCCGGGAGCTGTGGGCTTGTCACCATCTACTCTCGCCCCGTCTCTGAAAAAAATCAAAGCAGGCTCTCCGAACAGATCATAGTCCCCCTAATAATATCTTTATATCCTCTTTGTAAGATGTAAGCATTAAAAATAAGCCAGCATTATAGTTTTTTGGGGAAAAACTCAATTCAGATAAATTAAAAAAATGAAAAACAAAATATTCCAAATCCCATCTCTCAGAAATGGAACACTGTAAACATTTTCCTGATGTCTCTGTTGTCACATGGTTTAGACATCTTGATATACACGCCTATGGATAGAGATATATGCATTCAATTTTGTGAAACCGGCGTGCCCTGGCACACAGGAGCTGTTCTGGGCTCTTTTGTCACTAATTACCATCATCTCTCAATGTCAGTAAATGAAGTCCTACAACATCATTTTTAATAGCTGCGAAATTGCTCCGTTGTATATAAGTACCATAATTAAGTTACCTAAATCCCTATCGAAACAAACCAGGTTGTTTATTTCGTCCTGCCGTGAGCAGTGCTGAGGTGAACATCCTGGAGCCAAGGCATCTTCTCGGGGCTGCACCGCCCCTCCTCGGGGGTGTATGTCCAAGCATAGACTCACTGGTCGGAGGGTTAAGCACATCCTAACACCCGCTGCGTCTCGGGGGCCTGGGTGCACCCTGGGCTGCCCCGGTTCACAGCTCCGCCAGCGGTCCTGAGGCCGCTGTGCTTGCCTCCATCTGGCCGGCAGCATGTGGCTTCTAGCTTTTACTCAAATACCTTTGTTTGGAAAGTTGAGTGCTTTTTATATGGTTTTGCAGTTCTTCCTATATGATCTGACGTTTCTGTTCTTTGTTCTTTTTTTTTTTCTAAATCCCCTCCTCTTTAGATGGGAGAACTGAAGGCAGAGATCAGCAAACTCCACAAAAAACTGTTTGAACAAGAAAAGAAGTTGCATAACACCCTGAAGCTGTTGCAACTGAGCAAGAACCAGGAGAAGGTCATCTTTGACCAGTGTGAGTGGCGGTGGGGTGGTTGCCATGTCTGGGCCCTACCTCTGGGTGGACTAAACCTGGCCCTGGGTTGTCCTGACGCCTCCTGCATTTGGGTTTCCTTACATCCTTCACCCGGGGTCCTCCAAGAGCCCCTGGATGGCACAGCCCCCGCTGGACCGTGGGCTGGTGGCCCGTCAACATCCTTAACTTACAAGGGGCCTTGTGGGCCAGACCCAGGCAGAAGCATCAATGACCACAGGGTCCCTCGTGTGTTAGGTCCCCGTGGCTGAGCACAGAACGGCTGGGAGGTGGGGATACCTCTTTGGGGGCTGTACAGGGCCGTGGAGGGGCGAGGATGGTGTTGAAAGCTAGTAGGGAGGTAGCCCTTGCAGACTAGCAGATGTGTGTGGGGCTCTGGCCTAGGACATCAAGTCCCTTGTTGAGAAGAGGGGCGCTAGGAGGGGGGTCCGCGTGGGGGCAGTGCCACCGAGGTTGTGTCTGCGGTGGCGGCGGGCCGTTTGGCTGGGTCAGGTGCCTGCAGCTGTGAGGAAGAGGGCGCGCACTTTGTGCAGCCCTGAGTCCAGGGAACACGGGTTCACGGCGCCAGCAGAGCCGTGTGGCTGTTGCCCCAGGCAGTCCCAGGCACAGGAAGTGAACCCTGCCTCCAGGAGAGCAGGTTCCGGAAGTGGGTTCAGATGGCTGAGTCACCGTGGCGGACCCAGGGCCCAGAACCCAGCGCCGAGTCCTGGGTTGCGGAGCCGTGGCTCAGATCGCCCCTTTCCTGTAAGACCGGGAATAAATGACTTTAGCTCTCCAAGCTGTAGAGTCCTCACCTCTAACCGGAGACGGTAATTCCAGGGGACTCAGACTGGCTGCATGAGCCTGGGTTCTCATCACAACTTCATAAAGAAGTGCCCCTGTTTTCTCCTCTGTAAGGGATGGGAGTGATGTCTCAGCTCTGTTGTACGTCTTCCTGGGACAGAACAGATGCTCCATGAGTGTTAGTCCTTTGCCTCCTTTATTCCACGAGGTCAGACTGAGCTCTGTGCATGGAGGTGGTGGCAAACCATCAGCCTCCGATGCGCCGTAGCGTCTGCCCCGCTAGGACAGCGTCACCGTCTCCGTATTTCTCCCCATGTCCCGACCTGGGGTCCGTCTCAGCTGCGGGGAGGGCCTGCCCAAGGTCATACAGCGAGCGGGCGGCTTGGCCACGCTTGTGAGTCCCCCCAGGACCCCAGGCCCGCCGGCCTCTCCCAGGGCTGCTCCAGCTCTCAGGGACTAGGTGGAAGTTGGGGAAATGTCCCCACCTCTCCCTTCTCCGCTTGGGTCAAGGTGGACACGCCAGCTCTGCTCAGAATCTGCCGGGAAAGGAGGGGACAGACAGAGTGACTGCAAGAGCCTCCCGTGTGGCCTGGGGCTGCCCACTCCACACCCCGCCTCTAGTGGGCAGGAGCCCCTGGGGGTGCTCTCTGAAGTCGCAGCTGACAGACTGCCTGTCGCCGCTGGACGCCACTCAGGCTGGGGTCTTCAGGGGAAGGGGTCCGGTGCCGTCAGGCAGACCTGGGCTCTAGGCATGCCTCTGCCTGGGGCCAGCCCTTCCCCACTCTGCCCCTCGGGCTTCTCATCTCAGTGGGGGCTTCTTGCTCGGAGGGTGGGCGGTGCTGTTCAGATGCGGGGGCCCCTTCAGACTTGGGCCAGGTGAGACGTGACTCGTTTGATACTTTTAGTGCCACGATACTTACTCTTCTCTGGGTCCCAGGCCCCTTGGCGAATCTCAGGAGAGGTGCTCTCTCTCCCCAGAAAGATGCACACAGCTGTGTACACACAGATTTGCACATGGTTTCCGGGGATTTAGGACGCCCGGAAGCATGACCCTGGACCCAAGTTAAGAACTTCTGCCCTGCGGCATGGGGCTGTGGTGTCACGGGTGGCAGCGGGCACCTCTGAGATTCACTGCGCCCAGTTAAAAACAAGGCCACGGCATCTGTGCCCGCCCCGTGTCACAGAGTGCGTGCAGACTCCGTTACCTCCAGATGGAAGCTTTTGTGAGGCAACAGATAAGTATTTTCTCGAGGCCACCGCATGGCACCTCTTCGGAATAAGCCAGCATGGAGTTGGTCTCAGCCTCACTGGCCAAGGACCCAGTCCAGAAGCCTGTGTGTCCTCCCCGGGGGGTAGATGGAGTCCCTGGCCATCTGGGAGGCCCGTTGAGGGCGTGTCCTGATCCGGCGCGTCTCCGTCAGTGGTGGCCTTCCCCCTTCTCCTGGCGTCTGGGGGACAGACAGGGGCTGCGGGGAGAAGCTGTCTTCCTTTACAGCTGTGCCCCGAGGTGGGCCCTCCACCTGCCCGTGGGTTCCCATGCGCTGGGCCTCTGCCCGCAGCCACGGAGCCCAGGGAGCTGCGAGGTGGTCCCGCCCCAGCCGCTCCTCCAGGTGGAGTATGCTGCCGGCACAGAGAGCCGCCCCGTGTCCATCCGTCCATCCTCCCTGTGGTCAGGCGCCCACCCCGGGACTGCACTGCCCTCCCGCCTGGCCCTGGCCTGCACAGCTGCGTTTTCTTGGAGCGGGCACTCCCCATTCCCAGAGTGGCTTCTCCGGGGGATGAGGGCTCCAAGATGGGCGCAGGCCTCTCCCCTCCCCGCACCGCAGCCCAGCCCACAGAGGTGGGCTCGGGGGTCCCCCTGGCCCTGCCGGGCCTCAGTTTTATCTGTAATGTGGTGTCGCATGCCCTGCCTTCTGGTGTCACAGAGCTGGTGGCTTAGACTTGAGGAGGGGTCTCTGGCCCACCCTCTCTGACGGGTTACTTGGTCCTGGGTGTGTGATGAGGTAGACACCTCTGGGTCTGGATGCTGCGGGGCCGTCCGCAGGCCTGAGCCACTCGCGGCTGGAGGCCTCCTCCCTGCCCGTGGCTGGTGCGCCGTCTCGCGGGGCATCCGTGTCTGATGGCCCCGTTCTTTCCTCGAGGCCTCCTCCCTGCCCGTGGCTGGTGCGCCGTCTCGCGGGGCATCCGTGTCTGATCGCCCTGTTCTTTCCTCTCTCCTCAGTGGTCGTGACACACGAGGTCCTTCGGAAGGCCAGAGGGAACCTGGAGGTAATGTCGCTTTGAGGCCGTCGTGCGGAGGACGGGCGTGGGGTGGGGCTGGCAGTGGCTTCCTTTTCAAAGATGAAGGTGGACCGGGCACCTGTTCTCCGCCAGCTGTGTTTTTCTGCCAGCAGTGCGTGGAAAGTTTGGTTCTGTCATGCCTCGTTTTTGATGGTGGCTCTAGTTATTGGTGCTGTTTTTTAACCGGTGAGAAATGCAGCAAACGGTGCCTGACACATAGTGGGCATTTGATAAATATTCCATTATCACCTAGTTCTATAAATATTTACTGATCAAACAGCATGTCTCTGAAAGTAGTTTCAGAACTACTCACCTTTAACCCTGTCAGGGATCGTACTCCAGAAACCCTCCATGTGACCTAAAATTCTCATTTTTCTCCCCCCTCCCTTCTCCTAGCTCAGGCCTGGGAGTGCCCACCCTGGAACGTCCAGTCCCAGCCGACCAGGCTCCTGAGGAGAACTTTGAGCCAATAAAGCTTGGGGTTCCCGCTGAGCTTGTCCTGCCTCTCTGTCACGGGTGGAGCTCCTGCTTTGGAGGGGAGAGGGGTTGTCTGGTCTCTTCCAATGCCCACCCACCATCTATCTCCTTTTCTCGCTGGCGTCCAGCGGTCCTTCAGAAACCCACCCCACCCTGGGCCTGCAGAGCGACGCTCCATTGCTCCGTCCAGCGCTCACCCCGAGGCCTCCGTGGGGGTGGGGACTCTGGGGTGGTCCAGGCCGCTCGTGTGGCCGCAGGACAGCTGAGCGACCAGCCCAGGTCCTCTGCGCCCTCCTGTCCTTCCAGACCCCGAACTGGGCCCTCCACCGCTACCCCATCAGCTCCCGAGACGACGGTGGTGGAGGCGACGGGATTGCATCCACTGGAGGCCTGGGGCTCAGGGAGGCAGAAGCCTGGGCTACAAGTAGGCCTGGGCCCCCACCTCTGCTTCTCACCAAGGGATGGGCAGGTCGGTGGTCAGGAAGGACTGTCTCTGCTTGGCTTCCTGTCATCTGAGCACTCATCTTAAGAAATACTTGCGCACAAGTACCTGAGTCCGTCCCAGTGCAGGAAAACTGAGATTTAGTCGTAATGTGGCAGCTCCTTTTTCTAGAAGTCTCACAGCCGAGTTCCTCAAAGGAAGCTCCAAACAGCCCACAGGAGGGCTAGGCACCACAGTGTGGAAGGAAAAGGAGTCCTGGTTCTAGACCTGAGTGGTACGCTTTTGTCCTCAGTCAATACACCTGTAAAATGGGAATTGCCCTTCTTTAGCCCAGACCTGGTCACGCAGGTGATCCTGTGCTGTTTGGAAGCCACCGAACAGCGAGAGCCTTTCCAAAAACCAGTGTCTCACAGTGGCGGTTCTCAAGCAAGTTACGGAAGCCCTGCTTTAAGGTTCCGTGGTGACGTGCACAAAAGCGGGCGTGTTGGTGGGAATGGGGGCGGGGGCGGGGATGGGCGTGTTGGTGGGGATGGGGGCGGGGAGGCGGGTGGAGGCAGGAATGGGGGCGGGCGTGTGGTACAGTGGTCAGGACTCGGGCTAGGATCGGGCGCAAGCCTCGGATTCATATAGAAACACAGGGCAACAGTCAGTGCCTGCTTTATCGCTAGTTCTGAGTATGTGGCCTGGCACGTGGATGGTGCTCAGCCTGTGGGAGCTTTCTGGAAAGTCCGTGAGTGGAGGTCGTGGTCCGTCCCTGACCCATTGGGTGGCACACACTGGGCACCTGAGAGCAGGGGCCTCTGGGAGCCCAGCTGGCCATTGGCTTCAGTCGTCTACAGCTTCTCAGGAGCACAGTAATCCAAAGCAGAGCATCTTTGTATCCCCCAGTTGAGAATCGTGTAAAATATTTCCAACCTTGGGCTAGTGAAGGCCCGCCCCCCTCCCCGGGGAGGTGGAGGAACAGCCCCATGAGCTTGGACTGGATTTGGGCCAAGAACATCCTCGGCAAATAGGGATGATTTGGACCTCGGGGAAAGCCCCCTTGTCCCTGGCGAGTTCATTTTACCAGCAGCTGGATTCAGAGGCTGTGAAGCCTCTCCTCTCTCACAGGAGAGGCGTCTGTTTCCCCGCTCGG
The DNA here is from genome assembly GCF_029407905.1 of Bubalus kerabau. Lineage (NCBI taxonomy): Eukaryota > Metazoa > Chordata > Mammalia > Artiodactyla > Bovidae > Bubalus > Bubalus kerabau. The sequence goes on along the minus strand of NC_073627.1, from coordinate 179,577,526 downwards.
GGCAAGGAATCACCACGTGTGGCTGAGGAGCTGCCCCTGAGAGACGCACCTGCAGGGAGCAAATACAGAGAGAGGAGCGGCCGAGACGCCGGCTCTGCCCGCGGGCCCCCAGGCTGGCGCCCACCTGATGAGCAGAGCCACGCTGGGCGTCGTCTCTTTCGTCTGGCGCCCACCTGATGAGCAGAGCCACGCTGGGCATCGTCTCTTTCATCTGCAACGCCTGCCTCTTTTACAGGCAAGAAAAACGGGTGGGCCGTCACCAGGGCAAGTGCTGGAGCCAGAATTTGAGCCTGGATCTGTCGAGACCTGTTCCCATAACGGTCCTGGTCTCTGGACTATACCCTGTCTCCCCGAAATGCCAGCTCTTCCAAAAAACTGCAGCCCTCCCCAGCATCAAGGCCCAAGTAGTCTCCTCTCCCTCTGCCCTTTCCAAGAAGACGTCTCTGGCTGGCCGGAGCCGGGCCTCAGAGACGCACAATTGAATTCCTCAGACCCAGCGGCCGCGAGACCTGCTTGTGAACGGGGCTGTGCACGGGAGAAAGAGTGATGTTGTTAATAAGGCCTCTGAACGGTGGGGGTAGGGTACCCTGCCTGGGGGCTCTCGACCCTGCCAAATTGCCTCTTCAATCTTGGCCGTATTTTAAGCCTTAACTCAAAAATTCAGTTATCACAATGACTCGTCCCGTCCCCAGAGAAGCCCGGTCGCTGTCCTAGGGCCTGGTCGTGTTTACATCTTGCCGCAGATGGGGCCTTCCCAGCTTGCTCTACTGGGCGCCAGGTGGGGTGGGCCTGCCTGGGGCCCTGGAGGCCCAGGGTCCTGCTGTGGCCTTCGGGGCTCTTCATAGAACCTGCTGCCGTTCCTGCCCGGTGATGGCGGGAAAGGGTAAAGGTTTGTGATGGCCATCTGTGAGGCCCACGGGACCTCGGCCAGGTCGCTGGGCTTTGCCTGTTCCTTCCTCCCTCAAGGCTCTGCTCGGCGGGCAGCATGTGCCGGAGGCGTCCTGGACGCCTTGCGCTCCCCCGCCCTCTGTGACCTGTCCCACCCCCGACCCCAGCCTCTCTCTCCACGCTGCCTCCCAAGACCACGCCTCACTCACTTCCAGATGGGCCACCTTGGACCCTCCTCTGTCCCCTGGACCACACGCTGCAGTAGCTTCCCAGCCGGCCTCCCCACGTGCACCCACACCGGAGCTAGAACAGTCTTTGACATGCGGAGGTGACCCTGTTGTCTTCCTGGTGTGAAATGCGGCAGGCTTCCCTTCGCGGCTGGCGTCCCTCGTGGTCCTGGGTGTGCTGAGTCTGCCTTCTTGAACGGCAGCCGCCTGCCTGCCTCTCAGCCCCCATGCTTCAGCCTCACAGGCTCCCGTCTCCTCAGCCACAGGATCTTTGCACATGCTGTCCCCTGCCTGCGGCTCCCATCCACCTGCTAGCTTCTCCTGTTTCTCTTGCTGGTTGCCTCAGAGCCTGTGCAGAGGGTACTTTCTCACCAGGAGCCCGTACTGTGTGCTGTCCCAGGTGATGAGTCCTGTTACTGGCTCTTGGCCACGCTTGTGGCTTTGGCTTGTGTAAGTGTGATTCGGGGTGGGGGGGGTTACGTCTCCCCCATCCTTAGCTGGCAGGCCGTGAAGGCACGGAACGCATGTGATACTTCCTCACCACTCCAGCCCCCAGGGCCAGCCACAGGCCAGCAAATATATTCAGTCACCAGACACTCCCAAGGCTTCTCTCACCTCCTTCTGGAAGGACTCAGACTGGTGGGAAGAACAAGGCCAATAGGGAGGGCTTGTTCAGGAGGTCCTGTGGCCCGGGCGGGCAGTGTAGCACAATCACAGGTGATCACGTGAAGCCTCGTGGGGGAGATGTTGCTTTTCTCAGGGGAAGGACCGACTGGGTCACAGATTGGCCTGCCCAGGGTCACACGGCCAGTTGGCCGCGGGGCTGGATTCAGACGGAGGCCCGCAGGCTGCAGGGCCGTGGCCTCCCCTACCACACTGCCCGGGAGCACAGTTAAGTACGGTAAGCGTGAGGAGGTGCGGGGGGGCTGGGATGTGGCCCCCCGGCAAGGTACAGGAGGTTCCTCCATGTCAAGGCCCAGTCTTGTCCACGGCTTGGCCTCAGTCTCTCCATCCCGAACGGGAGACAGGGCGCTGGAGCCGCCTCCAGCCTCTGCTTCCATTCAGGTTTCCCAGAGCTCTTCTAGCGCGTTCATTTCAACCCAGTCTTTGGGGAAGCGGCCGCCCCCACCTTACCCCAGAGGGCAGCCCTGGGCCTGGGGAGCCCCTCTCCTGCTGGATCGCGCCGTTAATAAATCCACCCCGTGGTTACCGGCCACCCTCCACGGTCCTCTCTCGAACGCCGGCATCGGCGTGGTCTTTAACAGGCATTCACACGAGAGCTTAATTGCAGGTTTTCAGCTTTTAAAAGAGCCTCTGTTTGTATTAGTGCTGGTTTTCCTCTTAACAAACCAAACAGCGAGTGGCCCCAGCTCCTCTGTGGCGCCGGACGGCGGTGATGGCCGGCGGCAGGGAAGGAGGAGAAAGGGCCGCCCTGACTCTGACTCCAGCAGGGCCGGGGAGCCAAGTCCTGAGGCTCCGTGGCTGCAGAGACCGATGGCTGGGAGCCCGTGTGTGTGTGTGTGTGTGTGTGTGTTTTCTTTTTTTTGTTCTTCTCTTGAAGCCTCAGTTTTCTCTGCAAAATGGGCAAACTATGATTTTGGCTTCCGTTTCACCACGGTTCTCTCAGCGAGGGTCACTTCATTTTGATGACGCTGGTGTCTCTGGGAATTCAGGTTCTCCTACTCTTCTCCCTCAAGTGTCTTTTTAAAAGAGCCAGACTTCCTCCTTCAGCCTCGTATTTTTAAGAGATTTGTGTATTTACGTGGCTGCACTGTGGCCTGCGGGATCTTCTTTGCAGCGTGCACCCTCTTAGTTGCGGCGTGTGGGATCATTTCCCTGACCAGGGACTGTGAGCTCCCTGCACTGGGTGTGCAGCCTTAGCCACTGGACCACCAGGGGAGTCCCCATCCCCCGTGTCTTTGGACGGTACCCCTACCCCTAACCAGACTTGCTGCACTTCTCATAGGCCCTGAAGGTACCTCCTGTTCTCTGCAGCCCTGGACCTTGCACATGTGTCTCCCCCATCCTCAGCCTGACACACTCTACTCATCCTTAAAGACACATCTCAGGGGTCGTCTCTGGGCCTCCACGCTTTAAGCCTCAGTTTATCCCCCTATAAAATGGGCATGATCATATTTCATATTTCCCCTTGGAACTGGAGACAGACAGGATTTTAACTGACTACAAGCACTTAAGTTAACGGATACCAAAGAAGGGATCCCAAACCCTAACGGTACCTTGGCTGCATTAATAGAGATATAGAGTCCAGACAAAGGAGGTGAATAGTCTCACTCTGCCCGTGGCCTGCGGTACTGCACCGAGAGCCTTGTGGTTGTTTCCCGGGACTTGCTTTTGGAGGGCTGTTGACAGTGGATTGTATCACCGATGCTCTGAGCATTTTTCTCCATTCATCAAGCATGTGTGTCACGTGGCACACACATTGTCACAATAAACCATTCTGTCCTTTAACAGGAGCTCACAGTCTATTGGTATTGTAATAATAAAAGAAGGCCCCTGGTAGGCAGAACTGTGTCCCTCAGAGATGTGTAATCCCTAATCCCCGAACCTGTGAAGACTAACACGGCAAAGGGGAATTTACAGATGCGCTGATGATAAAACCTTGAGTGGGGCAAGTTATCCTGCGTTATCCAGGTGGGACACGCTAATTACACGAGTCCTTAAAAGAGAAGGACTTTTCCCCAGCCACGGGGTCAGAGAGACAGCAGAAAGATTCAGAGAGGCAGGGGCCGGCTTTGAAGACAGAGGGAAGGCGCCAGGGGTCAAGGAGTGCAGGTGACTTGGAGGAGCTGGAAAAGGCAAGGAAGTAGACGCCCTCCCAGAAACTGCAGAAAGGAGCACTGTTCTGCCGGTCCCTTGATTTTGGCTCAGTGGGACCCATGTCAGACTCCCGACCTGTAGAGCCGCAGGGTGATGGTTAGGGCGCTACGTTTGTGGTGACAGCGGCAGTGGGCACCTGTCACATTAAGCACGTATTAAGCACGTATTCACTTGGCTGCGCTGGGCCTCTGCTTACGGTGCTCAGTCTTAGGCTTGTATCTCAGGGGCTTGGTTGCTCTGCGGCACCTGGCATCCTAGCTCCCTGACTAAAGATTCAGCCTGCATCCCCGGCACTGTAGGGCGGATTCTTAACCACTGGGCCACGAGGGGTGCCCCACGATGCTTTAAATGGTACAGATACAATCAGACCCCATGGTGTGTGCCTGCAGTGGAGCAATTTCTTAATGACAGGACCCACCCAGTAGGTAGCCTGGGGTGAGCTCCTGGTCCCTGGAAGTGTGATTGCGGAAGTGCCACTGGGGATGTCGGAGAAGGGGTTCCTGCCTCCCTGGGCAGGTGCTGGGACAAAGGGCCTCCTCCGAAGAGCCTCTGGAAAGCGGAGTCTGAGCTGAATGGCCCTGGGCTGGGGAGACAGTGGTTGTCCCTGCCAGCTGGGAGACCTGTTCGTCACCCCATCACCACCCACTGCGCCCTCCCCTTTGGCGAGTTATTATATATGGTCCCAGGGCTCCATTACTTCAGAACACGTCTGTGGGATGCAGTGAAGGAATTACTGAAATGTGTAATTACAGTGTGCATTGTAATATAAAATAAGTCTATTATATTCATTTGATGGACCTGTGCTCCATAACGTCTCAGTTCTAACATAAAAGATCCCGCCATTAGAGTGTTACATAGCGTGGTGATAATTGTCCTTCTGCACCCAGTTCCGTGCTTCCTTCATGATGGTTCTGCCGGTGTGAAATCAGGGTGCCTGAGCTCCTGAGTTGGGATGGCACTTTGAGGCCCTTTGGTCCAACCCGACTTTAGACAGATGGAGAAGGTGAATCCTTGAGGGGTGAGGCGGTCCATTCAAGGCCCAGACCTGCTAACTGCCCGTGGTCCCTCCCCCCACACCCCTTCGGGAATTGGAACCCTTCCTTCTGAGAGAATCTTATATACAAGCAGAGGGAAGAGTCAGCTCTGCGGGAAGCTGGAGCAGGCTACCCAGGGCCCTGGCCATTTGGCGCCCACTACACCTCCACCCCCACTTCCCCGAGGCCCCTCCTCAAGGTACTGGTGCTCCAGGGGACCCCCTTTGAAAACCAGCGGCCCCATACCTCCTTTGGTCCAGATGGGGAAGCAGTGCTTGCTGGAGCTCACAGCCCCAACTGGGCGCAGCTGGGATCAGCCCCCTTCTCATCCGCGGTGCTCAGAATCATGGGCCTTTGCTAGTTATCCCGATGGCAGGCCCAGCCACAGAGGCTGAGCTGCCGTGTGTCTGCGGGGAGAAGGAACCCCTAAAGGCGGCCCCGGGTCCCTGTGGTTATCACCCTTTCACAGATACACAGAGCTCCTTCTAGCCAGCAAGCCCCAGTCTGGGCCCTTGGGACACACAGTGGGCAAAACCACGACCCCTGCTGATATTCTAGTGGTGAGAGAATGGCATAGATGAGTGAGCAAAGCCGCCCCCATGTCCCGGGGTGACCATGCTCCATCTAGAGGGAGGGGGCGCGGAGTGGGGAGGGGCAGGGGGCTCATGGAGAGGGTCTGTGAGCAAGGCTGGAGGGGGAGGGAGCGCGTCTTGGGGCAAGGGTGTCCCAGGCCGGCTGGGGTGGCAGCTCTGGGGTGAAGACCTGAAGGTGCCCAGAGGTGCCCGGGGAGCAGTGAGGAGGCCTCGGGTTGGGGGGCGATGGCAGGAGATGAGCTCAGAGGATGAGGTGGGCACGGGGTGCAGGCTCTGGGGTGGAGGAGAGTGTGATCTGACTCCGGTTTTTGCAGCATCACTCTGGCCCCAAGCCTGGAGGCCTGGGCCCTGCCTTTGGTCCCACTCTCTGAGACGGGAGGGAGCACCTGGTCTGCTGCGAGCTGGATGGCAGCGTTTGCCCTTCTTCCTTCAGCACGTCCCCGTCGTGATCACCGTCGTTCCTGTCACCGTCAGCCTTGTTGCCCAAGCCTCCCTGTCTGAGGTGTTTTAAGCATCTTCTGTCCCCTTTAAGTCCCCAGCAACAGTCCTGTGAATTAAGCTTCATCTTTTATTTTGTACTCAAAGAAGTCGTTCAGAGAGGGGAGGGGAACAGCCCGAGGTCACACAGCAGGGTCAGTGGGAGCCAGAACTCCTCACTAATGGGGGTCCCTGGGAGAGTCACCCTCGGGCCACTGGAGTCTAGCAGTGCGAGGACATCAGTCCCAGGCACACACATGTTGCGGTGTGACCCAGGGAGGGTCACACACAGTCACCTTGTCACGTCTTTCCACTGGAGCTGCCAAGGGAATCTCTCCCACTCCCAGGATTATGAGGGCAGAGAAATGCGCGGGTCATGGTATCAGGTGTTTGCTGAGCTCACTGTGAAGGTGCAGAAGTCAGCTCACTCCTGCCTTGCCCAGACCTGAGCAGCAGCACGCTGGAAACAGAGAAAGGGGACAGTGCAGCTTCCCAGCTCCCTGGGTATTGGCCTTGTCGCTGGGCTCTGAAGCCTCTGGTCTTCGGCTGGGGTCTCGAGCGGGGTCCCCCCACCTCTACCTGCAGCTTTGAGGTGTGCAGTGGTCAGACCCCTGGGGCGAGCGTGGCCTGACTGCCCTGGGCGTCTCCCTTCACCAAAGCCCTCCTGGCCCCGTGATTAACTCCTCAGATTCATTGGAAGAAACAGATGCTAAAGCTCACTTTGCAAACCTCTACACTTCCCCAGGTGCCTCAGACGGAAAAGAACCCGCCTGCAATGGGGGAGACCTGGATTAGATCCCTGTGTCAAGATTCCCTGGAGAAGAAAATGGCTACCCACCCCAGTATTCTTGCCTGGAGAATCCCATGGACAGAGGAGCTTGGTGGGCTACAGTCCTTAGGCTTGCAAGAGTCAGACGTGACTGAGTGACTAACACTTTCACTTTCTACACATACAATCTCAGTTCTTACATCTATATGTAGTTAGTTTTAATCCCCGCCGCCCCCCCCCCCCATTTTGCAGAGAAGGAAATAAATCTGAGAGATTAATTCACTTGCACAGGGTCGCATAACCCAGGGGATCAAAGAGCTGGTCACATGCCGTGTTTAGAATGTTGGCTGAACTGCGTATGGCAGGTGTGGCGTGTTGGGCTGGCTGAGGCAGAACCCCCGACAGGCAATCAGAGCCTGTTATTCAAATCCAGCGATTCCTGCTTTACACTAACCATCATCAAAGGCTGCTGTTAAGAGGAGCCTGCATCTTCCTCTGCATTTGAAAAAGTTCCATCTCAAAGCCATCACGTCTGGGCAGGACCATGGAGGAGTCAGTTGGAATTAAATCAGGAGCCGGGAACAGGGAGAAGGAGAGGAAGGTCATCTTTTGAAATGACAAAGAGGTGCTGTTTTCTCAGGCGGGTAGGTGCGGCTTTGGTAGCACCAACTGGGTTGCAAATTTTAATTCTAATCTCTGCAGCTGCTAATGTGCTTGTTGCTGGAAGAATAGACACTAATTGACAAGCAGCTAAATAAATAACGTGTAGCATGAAAGCAGACACAGGCTTTAAAGGAGGAGGAAAAACAGCAAAAAGGATCAAATTAAAAGCGCCAAGGAGGGGAGTTGGAGGGTGTTTTCCGCACTCCATTTGGGTGACATCAAAAGGCTTTCTGCGACATTTGTTTTAGGTGAAGATCCAGCTTGGAGTCATCTAAGCGCCTGTCCACACGCTGCCTTGCTCGTGCTGAAGATCAGAGGCGGTGCAGTGAGGGGAGGGGCCGGGTCTTCAAAAGGACCTGGAGAAACAGGCAGAGCCAGAGGGATGATGCCAGCCTCTGTCTTACAGGAGGACAGCCTGGGGCCAGACTGCGCGTCCCTAGGAGGTGTGGCCTCTGGGGTGGGTGGCACTGTGTCCCCCAGAAAGATACCTCGAGGTCCTAACCCCCAGTATCTCAGGATGGGACCTTCTTGGAAACAGAGTCCCTGCAGATGTAAGACAAGGTCATCCTGGAGGGGGGGGGGTACCTTAACCCAAGGTAACTGCTGTCCTGATAAGGAGAGGCGAGAGGCACATTTGGAGAAGCACCAGGTAAGGACTCAGGACACGCGGAGGAAGCGAGTGAGACAGGCAGAGGCTGGATGAGACAGGCAGAGGCTGGAGGGAGGCCGTTGCAAGTAAGGGAGGCTGAGAAGTGCCGGCCACACCGGGAGCTGGGAGGGGTTCTACCCAGAGTCTTGGATGGAGCCTGGCTCTCGTGACTCCTTGGTTTTGGCCATCTAACCTCCAGAATTGTGAGAGAAGAATTTCTGCTGTTTTAAGACACCCAGTTGGGGGTGTCTTGTTACAGCAGCCCTAGGAATCACACACCCACAGCCTCTGGGGGCTCTGGGTACACTCTGCACGGGGCGGCTGAAAGGAGACACGGCTCCCAGGCCTGGTTCAAGTGTGGCCTCCAAGACTGCCCGGCTTCTTCCGTCCAGCCGGCCCCTGATCACCATGGAGCTGAGTCATTCATCCGCCTTCCCTTGGTTATAATTATTTACCTAGTTCATACTACTAGACTAGAAGAACCTTCTCAAATCCCATTCCAGTGTGTTTGAGCACTCCCTGAGCTTTGTAACTGGATAGGGGATCTTCAGCCTCCCAGGTGGCTGCTCTCTGCCCACACCGGCTTCCCATCGCCCCCTCCAGCCCCGCCACCCTGCTCTCCTGCTTTTCTCCTGAACGTGCTCCACATGCTCCTGCCTCAAAGTTTGGGTGCTCCCTCTGCCTGGAAGGCCCTTCCCCGGACTCTGTGGATCACTTCCTCTCCTCTCGGGAGACTTTGCTCAGATGGCCCCTGTCAATAAAGCCTATGTGACCCCCTATTTAGAATCACAACCTGCTTGAGTTGAGCCGTGGGGTTACCCCATGACTGAAGGGGAGGGTCCTGGAGGTCGCCAGCTCCTCTATTAGGGCTTCTGGACAGAGTGCAGGGTGAGAGGCGCAGATGCCCATACAAAGGATCCAGTTCACCAGGAGATGGGAGGAAGGCTAAGGGCAGACTGAAGCGGGAATCCTGTCGGACCTGTCCTGCCGGCCTCGGTCTCAGTCGCAGGTCTGCAGGTGGAAATTTCTAACCAGCCCCTCTGAGGTTCCAGGGTGAAGCAGAAGAGTCATCAGATTTGGAGCCCTTTTTTCCAACATGTCCTAGTTATGACACCTCTGTGAGCCTCAGTGGCCTCACCTGTAAAATGGGATGACAGGCTCTGCTTCAAAAGGGCGTTTGCAGGATCAGTGAGACAGGCAGGGAGAAGCACTTGATGCGTTTCAAGGCCAGCTCCTCAGCCTCGCTCCCTCCGTCCATCCTAGGACAAGGGAGGCACGAGCCTGTGGAACCACGGACAGGGAGGAGGGCCAGGGCCCTTAGGAAGGGTCCATGGGGCACGTTCACCTCTCAGCAGGGGCCTGAGGCCCTGGTGCCGGGGCGCTCTCGGGCTGATGAGCCCCCAAAAGCGAGAGCTGAAGTGACAAATTGGTGCTGAGGCGAGTGAGCACCTGGCATAAAACGAAATTGCTTATCAGAGAAATAATGCTAAAAGTCAAATAAATTAGACTTCGCACTGACGTCGTAATTTTAAAAATTAATTAAGAATAAAAAGAAGATGCATCTCAAAGGAAAGGAGAAGTCTAATTTCGACAGGCGGTAATTAATTCCTCCGTTCAGGGATTCATGAGTGGCCTGCAGTACAGACGGCGTCTTCATAGGACCTGGGACTCCCTGGGGGCCTGCTCGAGGCACTGCCAGGCCACTTCGAGGGGCCAGTGTCTGGGACCCCAAGACTGACTCCTGAACGCGCTGCCTTGACTGATGGAGTGCTGGCTGAGGGTGGGGGTGACTGGGGGATCACGTCTGGGGCAGAAGCAGCACAGCCCTGAGCGCTCTCTGTGCGCTGGGGCCAGGCCCCAGGCTCGCAGGGAATCAACAGAGCCTCTGCTCTCGCTGAGCTGACAGTCCGATGGAGGAGGCTGACCCTTCTTAGAACAGTGGCTACATGCTGTGCTATGATTGGGGAGGGAGGGGGCTGGCGTTCACTAAGGAGGGAGGAGGGGACTTCTGAAATGAGTCCCCGGTTTTTAGGAGGGGCTGTGTAGGAAAGAAGGGGAGTCATCCCAGTGCACCAGCCCTGAGCGCCCTGTCTCATGCATTGAACCTGGACTGGTGATCTGTTTCACATATGATAATATACATGTTTCAATGCTATTCTCTCAAATCATTCCACCCTTGCGTTCTCCCATAGAGTCCGAAAGTCTGTTCTTTACATCTGTGTCTTTTTTGCTGTCTTGCATATAGGGTCATCGTTACCATCTTTCTAAATTCCATATATATGCATTAATATACTGTATTGGTGTTTTTCTTTCTGGCTTACTTCACTCTGTATAATAGGCTCCAATTTCATCCACCTCATTAGAACTGATTCAAGTCCATTCTTTTTAATAGCTGAGTAATATTCCATTGTGTATATGTACCAGGTGGGAGGGAGGTTTGGGATGGGGAACACATGTACACCCATGGCTGATTCATGTCAATGTATGGCAAAACCGACTACAATATTGTAAGTAATTAGCCTCCAATTAGAATAAATTAATTAAAAAATATTTTTAAAAAAGAAGGGGAGTGAGATGGCCCAGGGGGAGGATGAGCATGGGCTCTGAGAGTAGCTGGATCGTGAGTGGAGGTCACGCATTGACACAGCACGCAGGCGGCAGGGCTGCGGCTGGAGCCCAGGCCCCCCTCCCAGCCAGACCCTGGAACAGCGAGCTGTAGTGAGCAAGTCCACCTGAACGGGGTGCCAGGAGGAGAGAGAAGTCGGGAATGTGGGGCGGTGCCACACGCCTCCTGGCTTGTAGGATATGGCACCAGCTCCGGGGTCTCTCCAGTGGGTCCTCTCCACCCCTCTGATCTCCTCTCAAGCCCCCTTCCCCTGCAAGGGGACAGATGGGGGACCTCAATTATGCAGATGCAGGGTTGGAAATCACCTGTTGCTTGGGAGTGAGGGTACAAAGCAGCCGTTTGTTTTGGGGAGTTTCGAAAACTGCATATTCACCTTCTGGGGTCGGGGGCTGAGGTGGGGGACTTACTCACACAAGGAGCCTGGAGTCTTCTAGAAGGACGTGGCTGAGAATCTCTGCTTCCAGAGACCCAAACATGGGAGATCAGTCAGGGAACTCTGCCATGGCCCTGGGGAGGATCAGGAGCAAGGAAGGGGAGGAGGCCTGAGAAATAACACTCCCTTTGGGGAAGAGGGCCTGTTGGGTGTGTGGATGGTGGAGACAGCCCTCAGGATCCTATACGTAGCATCCTGGATGTAGTCCCAGGAACCAGGAGAGCTGCAAGTCTAAACCCATCAGTTATGACAACACATACAAATGAACAGATTATAAAAAATGTTAGGCTGAGTGATGAAAAGCTAGAAGATCTAAAATATCCAATAATAAACAGATTGTGGCACCCTGGAGTATTATGCCGGTAAAAAAAATTTTTTTTAATAATTTTTAATGAAATGAGGATAGATTCATCATATAATATTGAATGGAAAAAGCAGGGTACAATATATGACATGATTTCGGGAGTGTTAGTAAAACAGCATGGAAGAAAATCTCCTGAAATGTTAACAGGGTTTATTCTGGATTGTGGGATTGTGGGTGACTTTTATTTCCTTCTTTATCTTTCAGTGTTTTCTGTGATAAACAATATTACTTCTATTACTTACCATTAAAAATTACAGTAAACAGTATTACTCTTAAAATAAGAAAAAACCACAGAAGTTGACAAAAGGAAATCAGCATTACATGGTTTGTAAATGACACCATCTCGGGGAAAAGCCATTGCAGGCCCTCCTGCAGGGGTTTCCTTACTGTCTCCAGAGGCACAGGTCACCTGAATTTATATCCTGCTAGCCTAAAAAGCGCCCGGACAGTAAAGAATCTGCCTGAAAGGCAGGAGACCCAGGTTCGATCCCTGGGTCGGGAAGAACCCCTGGAGAAGGGAATGGTAACTTACTCCAGTATTCTTGCCTGGAGAAATCCCAGGACAGCGGAGCCTGGCGGGCTACAGTCTACGGAGTCACAAAGAGTGAGCGCGACTAACACTTGCACTTTTTTCACATCCTAAAGAGTCCCCTTTGTCACTCAATGAAGATGGTGTTTATAAAATAAAATAAATAAATTTTTTTTATAAAACAGTAGAGTTAAAAGAAGAACCAGCCAGAAGGGAGCCGTACCTTGTAGAAAGAGGAAGGAGAGGCAGGCTTAGATCACGATGACACCTTCGGTGGAGTTACCCAGTGATTGCTGGGGTAGTTTTTCTCCCCAGGAGCTGGAAGAGGACACAGTGAATCCTTCATGCTTTCTCACGCTCACCACCTAGGAATACAACCTAACCTTTGTAGGGTGGTTGGGGTAGAATTCGGGTTTCAGACTGTGGTCAGAGAACAAAACCAGTTTACAGTTCAACCAACCAACCCAGGGACCAAACCAGTCATCGTAAAAAGGAAAACCAGGTGTGGTTTGTGAGGCACCTTTTCATCAGTTATGTCACCGTCTTGGCCGCCCCATGGGCATTCTTCTCTTTGGGGTACCAGGGAAACTGAGGTCAGGGTGGTTGAGAGTCGCACCCACGTTTCGTGGCTCCCGGATGGCAGGGTGTGGACTGATCATTACCTCACAGCATGATGTTCTGGCCGTTGAACGGCCATCTGTGCCCCATGCTGAGAGCCTCATGTAGTCATCTGGGTGGTGGATCTAACTCCGTTTCGATGCTGATGGACATTTTCTCCTGGGAGATTCCCGGAGTCAGTACCACCCATCAGCACAGCACATGAGCCCAGTGGCTGCCCAGGGCACTTTATTTTTAAGTGAAAGGAGAATTCACTGGGTAGGATAACAGAAGTCTGCAGGCGGCATAAGCTTCAGCACGTCTAGGGACTCACTAATGTTGTTTGCCCTGGTTTGCTTCAGCCTTATGGCGACACATGCCAAGGAGTGCCGGGGTCCAGCCCCGGCTGATCCAGGGTATTCGAAGGAGAGACGGCTAGGCGAGGGTCAGGGAATAACTGCTTAATTACACTTTAATTAAGGATACAAAGAGTAATAAAATAAGGATAGCTCAGTGAGGAAATTCAGTGGAGAAAAGCGGCTGAAATAAGGATAGCTCAGTAAGAAAATTCAGTGGAGAAAAGAAGCTGAGTGGCTTGGTTTACGCGGAAAATCAATATAACCCGTGACACCAGGTTAGCTCTGACCACGGAGGCCGCAGGCGCCCTCTCGAATAGCGGAAGGTGCCCCACCTTAGACACCTTCTCGAGTGGGTCTTAGAAGCCCAGGCAAATAAATGGTCGCAGAGGACATCCACGCTCCAGATGGACGCTCAGCCAGAAGTTAAAGGGAAGAATGACATGGGGAGACCAAGTTTCAGTGAACAAGGCCCGCACTTTATTTTCCAAAGTAGTTTTTATACCTTAAGGTATGCATAGAGGATAATGGGGGAAGGGGTAGAGTCATGCAGCAGGCCAGGCTTTCTTCCTGCAAACTTATCATATGCAAAAGTTCAGGTGATAGACATCATCTTCTGGCCCGGAGGCCTGTTAACATTTAAGAAACTTATCTTTCTCTAAAGGTGATTATTCTAAAGTCAGGCGCCAGCCTTCCAAAAAGCATTGGACAAAGCGGCATTTTACATTTCTATACACCCATTATATCAATCAATACACTGCCAAGGACACAGTAGGTAAGGAGTATGGAGACTTAGCAGCAAACATTGGCCCAACAAGTGAAAAACCCTTCACCAATACATTTTCTAATCAATCTTTTAACTACTCAAAGGAATCTGTGTTTAGGCAGTTTAGAACATCTCCTGCCTCTCACAGTTGGGAGGCTCTGAACAATCACACGTGGCCGGAAAAACCTATTCAGGCAGGCTAGAGGATTTCCAAAGGAGTTTGTAGGTTGAAACACTGTCACATCCAGGAATTATTAACTGGAGCTGTAAGCTAACTCTTTTTCCAGAGAGAGGTAGTGGGAGACAGCCCCCCATAAAGTCAGAGGTGTAGGTGAAAGCACAAAGCAGAAAGTAGGCAGACTCTGGTTTTGGGGGTAGATGCTCGAGAATTTCCAGGGGGACTCCTGAGGCTCGATCCCGCCTTTGCGTATGCCGAGCCTCCTTCCTCATGACCTTTGTCATGGGTGGAGTGCCTCACGCTGGCTCTCAGCAGTGATAGAATTCCAGTTGAGCTATTCCAGATCCTCACTCAATATGCAATATGCCGGCTCCCAGCAAAGGAGCAAGAAGACGGACGCAGACAGGCCCAGATTCACATTCCCAGAACCTGACAGGCCCGGCTGAGAGTCGGTGTCGTCCCCAGGGATGCTGGCCAGAAAGTCCCAGGGGAGTTTCTGATTGGCCAGGCTGTCAGGGGACCACCCCCATGGCCAAAAAGACAGATCAGCCCTGCCTTATCCACACGAGCGGGTAATCACCAAGTAAAGGACGTGTCTGAAACCGGACAAAAACAGACATCTACCAACAACTGAAGTTTTAAGTATTTTAATTCTGTTTCTTGACGTATGTCCTTTGGTCGCCATCTATTTCCCCTCCACCGAGAAAGAGGAGAAACTGACCAGAATTTACTATCTTCCATTGCTCCTTTCCTTTAGTGAGTTTCGTATTACAGTCATGGTATTGTTGTGAGTTCTTCTACTGATTGCCTGTGTAACTTTTAATACTGTACTAAGTCTCTATTTCTTGATTTATTCCTTTTGAAGCATGAGTATTGATCTCTGGTGTGAAAAACAGATAAATCATTCCCTTCTTTGTCGTGGGCTTATTCTTTGACAGCTGTACCCCTCGCAATTCTTGTTAAGCAACTTTTCTTACCTGGTCGAGCTTCATAACATTTCCATTCTCTCTGTTAACGTATTGGTCTTTCAAGATTTCTCTATAGGTCGTTTCTAAAACTTTAAACCCAATAAAATACCACATATGCACTTTGGACTATGGAACTATTCACTGAAGAACTAAATGATGTGATTAGATCTGCAGGGAAGGTAATGGAATCCTATGTCTTGAAAACTTTGCTGCTCAAAGGGAATGTTCTAAACACTGGGGCCAGTGGAATTTCCTGTAATTTGGTTTGTATTTTTCTCAATTCTAACTTATCCTTAGCTACCGTTTTCCATATTTACTCTTTTTCTCTTCCCTAAGTGTCAACAAGTGTAGCTCAAACGGTAAAGAGCCTGCCTGCGAGGCAGGAGACCAGGGTTTGATCCTTGGCTTGGGAAGTTCCTCTGGAGAAGAAGTGAAGTGAAGTCGCTCCATTGTGTCCGACTCTTTGCGACCCCGTGGACTGTAGCCCACCAGGCTCCTCCGTCCATGGAATTTTCCAGGCAAGATTGCTGGAGTGGGTTGCCATTTCCTTCTCCAGGGGATCTTCCTGACCCAGGGATCGAAGCTGGGTCTCCCACATGGCAGGCAGATGCTTTACCGTCTCAGCCACCAGGGAAGCCTGGACGCCCTCTGGAGAAGGGAATGGCAACCCACTCCAGTACTCTTGCCTGGAGAATTCCATGGACAGAGAAGCCTGGTGGGCTACAGTCCATGGGGTCGCAAAGAGTCAGACATAACTGAGCGACTAAAGCACACACACAAGTTTCTTTAACATAAAATTTACTGTATCAGTGATTTTTTTATGGAGGAGGAGGAAAGAATGGCTTTGTTTCTTTACCAGGCAAAGGGGGAACACAGTAGGCTAGAGACTCACAAACTGTGCCCCCACTGTTTTAATGATTTTAAAGTGTGCAACTAAATACATTCACAAAATCCCTGGTGGCTCAGTGGTAAAGAATCTGTCTGCAGTACAGGGGACGTGGGTTTGATCCCTGGGTTGAAAAGATCCCCTGGAGAAGGAAATGGCAACACATTCCAATATTCTTGCCTGGGGAATCCCATGGACAGAGGAGCCTGGCGGGCTACAGTCCATGGGTTTGTAAGTGCCAGACACAGCTGAGCGACTAAACCACCACCACCACACATCCAATACCACCATCTAGAACTCTCTCATTGCTTCAAAAAAAGGAAACCCTGTACCCAGTAATGGCACCCCACTCCAGTGCTCTTGCCTGGAAAATCCCATGGACAGAGGAGCCTGGTAGGCTGCAGTCCATGGGGTCGGGAAGAATTGGACACAACTGAGCGACTTCACTTTGACTTTTCACTTTCATGCACTGGAGAAGGAAATGGCAACCCACTCCAGTGTTCTTGCCTGGAGAATCCCAGGGACGGGGGAGCCTGGTGGGCTGCCGTCTATGGGGTCGCACAGAGTCGGACACGACTGAAGCGACTTAGCAAGAGTACCCAGTAAGCAATTACTCCTCATGTCTCCCTCCCACCAGCCCCTGGCAACTACTAATCTTTCTCCCTATGTGGATTGGTCTATTGTGTGTATTTAATGTAAATGGACTCATATGATATGTGGCTTTTTAACACCTGGCTTCTTTCATTTAATCTAATGTTTTCAAGGTTCATCCATTTTCTAGCATGTTACACAGTTTCTTTCCTTGTTTGTGACTGATTGATATTCTTTTTTTTTTTTATTTATCTTTATTGAAGGATAATTGCCTTACAGAATTTTATTGTTTTCTGTCAAACCTCAACCTGAATCAGCCACAGGTATACATATATCCCCTCTCTTTTGAGCCTCCCTCCCATCTCCCTCCCCTTCCCACCCCTCTAGGTTGATACAGAGCCCCTGTTTGGGTTTCCTGAGCCATACAACAAATTCCTGTTGGCTGTCTATCTTACACATGGTAATGTAAGTTTCCATGCTACTCTTTCCCTGCATCTCACCCTCTCCTCCCCTCTCCCCATGTCCATAAGTCTATTCTCTATGTCTGTTTCTCCATTGCTGCCCTGTGAATAATTCTTCGGTACCATTTTTCTAGATTCCGTGTATGTGCTTTAGAATACAATATTTATCTTTCTCTTTCTGACTCACTTCACTCTGTGTAATAGGTTCTAGGTTCATCCACCTCATCAGAACTGACTCAAATGCATTCCTTTTTATGGTTGAGTAATATTCCACTGTGTATATGTGCCACAACTTCTTTATCCATTCACCTGTCGATGGACATCAAGGTTGCTTCCATGTTGTAGCTATTGTAAATACTGCTTCAATGAACAATGGGATACATGTCTCTTTTTAAATTTTGCTTTCTTCGGGGTATATGCCCAGGAGAGGGATTGCTGGGTCCTATGGTGGTTTTATTTCTAGTTGTTTAAGGAATCTCCATACCCTCTTCCATAGTGGCTGAATCAATTTACATTCCCAGCAGCAGTGCAAGAGCGCTCCCTTTTCTCCACACCCTCTCCAGTACTTATTGTTTGTAGACTTTTTCATTATGGCCATTATGACCAGTGTGAGATGGTATCTCATGGTGGTTTTGATTTGCATTTCTCTAATACTGAGCGATGTTGAGCATCTTTTCATGTGTTTGTTAGCCATCTGTAGGTCTTTGGAGAAATGTCTGTTTAGGTCTTTTTCCCATTTTTTGATTGGGTTGTTGGTTTTTCTGGCATTGAGTTGTATGAGCTGCTTGTATATTTTTGGAAATAAATCCTTTGTCAGTTGTTTCATTTGCTACTATTTTCTCCCATTCTAAGTGTTGTCTTTTCACCTTGCTTAGAGTTTCCTTTGCTGTGCAAGAGCTTTTAAGCTTAATCAGGTCCCACTTGTTTACTTCTGTTTTTATTTCCATTACTCTAGGAGGTGGGTCATAGAGGATCTTGCTTTGATTTATGTCATCAAGTGTTCTGCCTATGGTTTTCTCTAAGAGTTTTATAGTTTCTGGTCTTACATTTAGGTCTTTAATCCATTTTGAGTTTATCTTTGTGTATGGTGTTAGGAAGTGTTCTAATTTCATTCTTTTACACATAGCTGTCCAGTTTTCCCAGCACCATTTATTAAAGAGGCTGTCTTTGCCCCATTGTATATTCTTGCCTCCTTTGTAAAAAAATAAGGTACCATAGGTGCATGGGTTTATTTATGGGCTTTCTATCTTGTTCCATTGGTCTATATTTCTGTTTTCTGCCAGTACCATACTGTCTTGATGACTGTAGCTTTGTAGTATAATCTGAAGTCACGAAGGTTGATTCCTCCAGTTCCATTCTTCATTCTCAAGACTGCTTTGGCTATGTGGAGTCTTCTGTGTTTCCATATGAATTTTGACATTTTTTGTTTTAGTTCTGTGAAAAATGTCATTGGTAATTTGACATGGATCACATTGAATCTGTAGATTGCATTTGGTAGTATAGTCATTTTCACAATATTGATTCTTCCTACTCAGGAACATGGAATATCTCTCCATCTGTTTATGTCATCTTTGATTTCTTTCATCACTGTCTTATAATTTTCTGTGTACAGTTCTTTTGTCTCCTTAGGTAAGTTTATTCCTAGATGTTTAATTCTTTTAGTTCCAATGGTGACTGGGATTGATTCCTTAATTTCTCTTTCTGATTTTTCATTGTTAGTATATAGAAATGCAAGTGATTTCTGTGTATTGATTTTGTGTCCTGCAACTTTGCTAAATTCATTGATTAGCTTTAGTAATTTTCTGATTCTATCTTTAAGGTTTTCTATGTATGATATCATGTCATCTGCAAATAGTGAGAGCTTTACTTCTTCTTTTCCAATCTGGATTCCTTTTACCTCTTTTTCCTTTCTGATTGCTGTAGCTAGGACTTCCAGAACTATGTTGAATAATAATGGGGAAAGTGGACACCCTTGTCTCGTTCCTGATCTTAGGGGAATGCTTTCAGTTTTTCACCATTGAGAGTAATGTTTACTGTAGGCTTATTGTATATGGCATTTACTATGTTGAGGTAGGTTCCTTTTATGCCCATTTATTTGAAGAAGTTTAATCATAAATGGGTGCTGAATTTTGTCAAAGGCTTTTTCGGCATCTATTGAGATTATCATATGGTTTTTATCTTTCAATTTGTTAATATGCTGTATTACATTGTTTGATTTTCATATATTAAGGAATCCTTGCATATCTGGAACAAACCCAATTTGATCATGGTGTATGAACTTTTTGATGTGTTGCTGAATTCTGTTTGCTGAAATTTTGTTGAGGAATTTTGCATCTATGTTCATCAGTGATATTGGCCTGTAGTTTTCTTTTCTTGTATTGTCTTTGTCTGGTTTTGGTATTAGCATGATGGTGGCCTCACAGAATGAGTTTGGAAGTGTTCCTTCCTCTGCTATTGTTTGAAAGAGCTTTAGAAGGATAGGCATTAGCTCTTCTCTAAATGTTTGATAGAATTCTCCTGTGAAGCCATTTGGTCCTGAGCTTTTGTTTTTTGGGAGATTTTTTTTTATCACAGCTTCAATTTCAGTGCTTAATTGGAATGTTCATAATTTCTATTTCTTCCTGGTTCAGTTATGGAAGATTGAACTTTCTAAGAATCTGTCCATTTCTTCCAGGTTATCCATTTTATTGCCATATAGTTGTTCATAATAGTCTCTTACGATCTTTTGTATTTCTGCATTGTCTGTTGTAACTTCTCCTTTTTCATTTCTAATTTTGTTGATTTGAGTCTTCTCTCTTTTTTTCTTGATGAGTCTGGCTAAAGGCTTGTCAATTTTGTTTATCTTGTCAAAGAACCAGCTTTTAGTTTTATTAATCATTTTTATTGTTTCTTACATTTATTTCTGCTTGGGTCTTTATCATTTCTTTCCTTCTACTAATTTTGTTTTTTTTCTTCTTTTTCCAGTTGTTTTAGGTGTAGAGTTAGGTTGTCCGTTCGATGTTTTTATTGTTTCTTAAGGTAGGATTGTATTGCTATAAAGTTTCCTCTTAGAACTGCTTTTGCTGCATCCCATAGGTTTTGAGTTGTCGTGTTTTCATTGTCATTTGTTTCTAGAAATTTTTTTATTTCCCTTTGATCTCTTCAGTCACCTGCTGGTGATTTAGAAACGTGTTTAATCTCCATGTGTTTGTGTTTCTTACAGTTTTTTTCTTGTAATTGATATCTAGTCTCATAGCGTTGAGGTCAGAGAAGAGGCTTGGTATGATTTCAATTTTCTTAAATTTACTGAGGTTTGACTTGTGACCCAAGATATGCTCCATCCTGGAGAATGTTCCATGTGCACTTGAGAAGAAGGTGTATTCTTCTGCATTTGGATGGAATGTCCTGAGGATATCAATGAGATCCATCTCATCTAATGGAGCATTTAAGACTTGTGTTTCCTTATTAATTTTCTGTTTTGATGATCTTTCAATTGGTGTGAATGGGGTGTTAAATTCTTCTACTATTATTGTGTTGCTGTCAATTTCTCCTTTTATGCCTGTTAGTGTTTGCCTTATGTATTGAGGTGCTCCTATGTTGGGTGCATAGATATTTACAATCGTTATGTCTTCCTCTTGGATTGATCCCCTGATCATTATGGAGTGTCCTTCCTTATCTCTTGTAATCTTCTTTATTTTAAGGTCTATTTTGTCTGATACGAGGATTGCTACTCCAGCTTTCTTTTGCTTCCCATGTGCATGGAATGTATTTTTCCATCCTTTCACTTTCAGTCTATATGTGTCTTTAGGTCTGAAGTGGGTTTCTTGTAGACAGCTGAAATATGGGTCTTGTTTTTGTATCCATTCAGCCAGTCTGTGTCTTTTGGCTGGAGCATTTAATCCATTTAAATTTAAAGTAATTATTGATATATATGTTCCTATTGCCATTTTCTTAATTGTTTGGGGTTGATTTTGTGGATCTTTTTTCTTCTCTTATATTTCTTGACTATATAAGTCCCTTTAACATTTGTTGTAAAGCTGGTTTGGTGGCACTGAATTCTCCTAACTTTTGCTTGTCTGAAAAGCTTTTTATATCTCCATCAGTTTTGAATGAGATCCTTACTGAGTACAGTAATCTTGGTTGTAGATTTTCCCCTTTCAGTTAAATATATCCTGCCATTCCCTTCTGGCCTGCAGAATTTCCACTGAAAGGTTAGCTGTTAAGCATACGGGGTTTCCCTTGTATGTTACTTGTTGCTTCTCCCTTGCTGCTTTTAATATTCTTTCTTTGTGTTTAGTCTTTGTTAGTTTGATTAGTATGTGTCTTGGCAGGTTTCTCCTTGGGTTTATCCTGTATGGGACTCTTTGTGCCTCTTGGACTTGATTGACTGTTTCCTTTTCCACGTTGGGGAAATTTTCAACTCTAATCTCTTCAAAGCATTTCTCATACCCTTTTTCTCTTCTTCTGGGACCCCTATAATTTGAATGTTGGTGTGTTTGATATTGTCCCAGAGGTCTCTGAGACTATCCTCAGTTCTTTTCATTCTTTTTACTTTATTCTGCTCTTCAGAAGTTATTTCCACCACTTTATCTTCCAGATCACTGATTCATTGTTCTGCTTTAGATATTCTGCTATTGATTCCTTCTAGAGTTTTTTAATTTTGGTAATTGTGTTGTTTATCTCTGTATGTTTATTCTTTAATTCTTCTAGGTCTTTGTTAATTGATTCTTGCATTTTCTCCATTTTGTTTTCAATTTTTTGATCATCTTTACTATATTATTCTGAATTCTTTTTCAGGTAGTTTGCCTATTTCCTCTTCATTTATTTGGACTTCTGTGTTTTTAGTTTGTTCCTTCATTTGTGTAGTATTTCTTTGCCTTTTCATTATTTATTATTTTTAAAAATTATTGTATTTGAGGTCTCCTTTTCCCAGGCTTCAAGGCTGAATTATTTCTTCCTTTTGATTTCTGCCCTCCTAAGTTTGGCCCAGTGGTTTGTGTAAGCTTCGTATAGGGTAAGATTTATGCTGAGTTTTTGTTTGTTTGTTTTTCCTCTGATGGGCAAGGCTGTGTGAGGTGGTAATCCTGTCTGCTGATGACTGGGTTTGTATTTTTGTTTTTGTTTGTTGGCTGCTGTGGTCTCAAACTGGTTTGACACAGTTAGTTCTTCATCTTCGAGAATGATGGGGTTTCAAGTATTCCAATTAAAAGTCTGCAGGTCTGAAGCAATGTCCTAGAGCGATACTCCAGGGTCAGCAGCAGGCAGGGCAGAATATCCTGATGGGTCTTCTAATGTATGGATAGACTACATTTTTGTTTACTCAAAAACTGATGCACAGCTGGGTTGTATGAGATGGTTGGATGGCATCACCAACTCAACGGACATGAGTTTGAATGAGCTCTGGGAGTTGGTGATGGACAGGGAAGCCTGGCATGCTGCTGTTCATGGGGTCACTAAGAGTCAGACACGGCTGAGTGACTTCACTTTCACTTTTCACTTTCATGCATTGGAGAAGGAAATGGCAACCCACTCCAGTGTTCTTGCCTGGAGAATCCCAGGGGCGGGGGGCCTGGTGGGCTGCCGTCTCTGGGGTCGCACAGAGTCGGACATGACTGAATCAACTTAGCAGCAGCAACTAATTCTATCTTTAATTTGTTGATAAACTGCCAAACTGTTTTCCATAGTGGCGGCACTGGTCTACCTTCCCACCAGCAGTGTAGGAAGATTCCAACTTCTCCACATTTTCTATCCTTGCTAACACTTGCTCTTTTCTGGTTTTTGATGTTAGCTCTGGGTTGGGAAGATCCCCTGGAGGAGGGCAAGACAACCCACTCCAGTATTCTTGCCTGGAGAACCCCATGGACAGAGGAGCCTGGTGGGCTATGGTCCACAGGGTTGTAGAGAGTCGGACACGACCTAAGTGACTTAGCATGCAATGACTCATGATGCTGAGCCTCCCCAGCAGTTTATTGGTCAGCGTGTATCTTCTTTGTGGTAGTGTCAAGTCTTTTGTGCACTTTTTAATTGGGTTGCTTGTCTTTCTTCTATGGAAACACTTTGAAAAATATTATTCTGAGTAGAAGCATGTTAATATACATGTTTTTAATTTTGGGGCAGAGTGGTAAAATTCTGACTTCTTGGGAATCATAAAAATATCTTTATTTTGCCCTCCCCCTATTTGACAGTTTGTATAGAACCTTGGAGAAAAACACTTTTCCTTGGGACCTGAAAGGTGTGACAGACTGAGTAATGCCCTCCTCCCCCCAGTATCCAGATTACCATGGACCCCATGATCATTACCTTGTATGACAAAAGGGACATTGCAGACTTGACCGATGATATTGATATTGTCCTAGATTATCTAGTGGGGCCTTCAATGTAACCACAAGTGTGCCGATGAGAAAGAGGCAGAGGGAGATTTACTTCCAGAGGGAAACGGCAATGTGGCCACTGAAGCAAGATGCTACCTGCTGGCTTTGAAGATGCAGGACGGGGCCCTGAGCCAGGGCATGCGGACAGTGCAGCTTTGGAAGCTGGAATGGGCACGATGAGGAAAGAGGGAGGGAGCAAGCTCAGGCACCCTGATTTCCACCCTGTGACGCTGATTTCAGACCTCTGACCTTGAGCCTGTAAGAGAGCGCAGCTGTGCGGGCTTAGCCACCACGGGCGTGGGGGCTTGTCAGCACGGCCACAGGATCACGCACAGGCCGGGTCTATGCCTGCGGCATCCAGTGGGCCGTGGACATCAGTGGGTTCTGCGCGTTTGCTCTCTGAAGCCTTTGAAATGTTCTCCACGCCTGAGGAGCGCCGGAACCTCGCCAGGAAGCGTCCGTGTCTGTCTTGCTCATTCATCGCGCGTGGCCTTGGTGCTCTGTTCTTTGCGGCCACAGCTACCCTCGGCTTCCAAGTGCAGCCCTTTGCCATGTCACCTGGGGATGCTTCAGTGCCTGGGGCCGGCGCAGCTGTTTGCATTTGTGACGTGGCCCCCTGGAGCTTCTCTCTTGAGGCCGCTGCTGTTTTCTCTGACCACGGTTTCCTTTGTCACTCCATCAATGTGCTGTTGTTGTTTTTAACGCCAAACATTTTCAAATAAATGCAAAGGTAGTGAATAATACGAGCTCTCATATATCCAGATCTGGACCCAACCCTTATCCATAATTATCTGTTTGCTTCACTTGCCCTTTTCTTTTCCCTACTCTTTTTAAAATCAGTGTTATTTTCCTTTTAAATAAGGGCTTTTCAATATTTAATGTGCTAAGAACTCACCTGGGGATCTTGTTAAATTCCAGATTCTGATTTAGTAGGCCTGTGACCGGGCCTGAGAATTTGCATTTTTGACAAGTTCCCAGCTTAAGCGGCCCCAGGGTTGTACTTGACGCAGACACCATGGTTTCAGTGCTCTATAGCTTACTCAGTAGATGTGCTAAGAGGCACGGAGCTGGTGTGTCTCTGAAATAATCAAACATGCACGTGTGTATTTGCCTGATTCACACATTCTGGCTTCCCTGGTAGCTCAGCGGTTAAAGAATCTGCCTACAATGCAGGAGATGCAGCAGGAACCACAGGTTCCTGGGTTGGGAAGATGCCCTGAGAAGGAAATGACAACCCACTCCAGTATTCTTGACTGGGAAATCCCACGGACAGAGGAGCTTGTGGGCGTAGTCCACGGGTCGCAAAAGAGTCAGACATGACTTAGTGACTAAGCAACATGTTCTCCTATCCTTTTTTCCGTTTCTTTTCTCCTACTAAATTATATCTGTTCCTTAATAGCATGGATAGCACCCACTCTTTCCTGTGAAGCTTGTAAGGAGCTTCTTCCCTTGTCATTTCTCCCACAGGACCTTCCCATTGATGTGGGGAGATTAAGAAACACTTTATCTCTTTATCTGCACCCCCATGTACCTTGCAGCAGTATTCACAATAGCCAACATGTAGAAATAACCCAAATGTCCACTGACAGATAAATAGGAAAAAAAAATGTGGCCTATACATAAAGTGAAATATTATCCAGCCTTAAAAATAGAAGGAAATTCTGCCATTTTCAATGTGGATGAAACTCGAGGACATCTTGCTCAGTGAAATAAGCCAGTCACAGAGGAATAAAATACTGCTTGATTCCATGTATGTGAGGTATTTAAAATGGTCAAGCTCATAGAAGCAGAGAATAGAGGGGTGGTTACCAAGGGTCGGGGAGGAGGGCGAAATGGGGGGTATATTATTCCATTGGTATGAACTCCAATACTTTGGCCACTTCATGCGAAGAGCTGACTCATTGGAAAAGACTGATGCTGGGAGGGATTGGGGGCAGGAGGAGAAGGGGACAACAGAGGATGAGATGGCTGGATGGCATCACCGACTCAATGGACATGAGTTTGGGTGAACTCTGGGAGTTGGTGATGGACAGGGAGGCCTGGCGTGCTGCGATTCATGGGGTCGCAAAGAGTCGGACACGACTGAGCGACTGAACTGAAGTCTCAGCTATGCGGGATGAATAAGTTCTGGAAATCTCCTGTGTGGCATAGTGCCTGCGTAAACAGTACCACAGTGCGCACTTCAACGCTGAGGAGGTTAGATGTCCTCTCAGGTGTTCTTACCACAGAAAACAGAAACAGGCAAAGAAAGAAAGCGACGCATGGAGGCTTATGGAGGTGAGGGTCTATGTACTGTCTTCCTTATGGTGATGTATCACGGGTGCATGCAGACTTCCAAACTCATCAAATCAAATGCATCAAAGATGTGCAGTTTTTTAACCTAAATTCAGCTATTAAAAAAAAGAAAACAAAACCAAACAACAAACTACTTCTCTTGTGAGTAACAAAACCTTTGTCTCTCCTTGTGATTGCTTTACCCAAGCCGCTGCTTTTGTTTTCTGAGATGGCAAGCACCGAATCTCAGCGGGGTGGGAGGGGGCGTGGTTTAGGTGGGGTGGGAGGGGGCGTGGTTTAGGGGGGGTGGAGCCTGATTTAGGCGTTAGAGCCGAGACCGGCTGTCAGGAGCCACGCCTTTTAGCTGTTATTGCTTTGGTGTCTCCCGTGCTCAGCTTGGAGAAGGCAATGGCACCCCACTCCAGCATTCTTGCCTGGAAAATCCCATGGATGGAGGAGCCTGGTGGGCTACAGTCCATGGGGTTGCTAAGAGTCGGACACGACTGAGCGACTTCACTTTCACTTTTCGCTTTCATGCATTGGAGAAGGAAATGGCAACCCACTCCAGTGTTCTTGCCTGGAGAATCCCAGGGACGGGGGAGCCTGGTGGTCTGCCGTCTATGGGGTCGCACAGAGTCGGACACGACTGAAGCGACTTAGTTGCTGCTGTGCTCAGTTTGGACTATAAAGAAAGTTAAGCGCCAAAGAATTGATGCTTTTGATCTGTGGTATTGGAGAAAACTCTTTAGAGTCCCTTGGACTGCAAGGAGCTCAAACCAGTCCATCCTAAAGGAAATCAGTCCTGAATATTCATTGGAAGGACTGATGTTGAAGCTGAAACTCCAGTACTTTGGCCACCTAATGCAAAGAACAGACTCCTTGGATAAGACCCTGATGCTGCAGAAGATTGAAGGCAGGAGGAGAAGGGGACAACAGAGGATGCGATGGTTGGATGGCATCACTGACTCATGGTGATGAGTCCATCATGGATGGACATGAGTTTGAGCAAACTCCGGGAGTTGGTGATGGACAGAGAAGCCTGGCATGCTGCAGTCCATGAAGTCACAAAGAGTCGGACATGACTGAGCGACTGAACTGAACTGTGCTCAACTTTGGAGCCGGTTGGTCTCAGTTCCCCTCTGCACTGTAGGATCTGCGCTCCCCCTCTGCCGTTGGTCTCTGTTTCAATAGGCAAAGAAAGCAAAGACTCAGGAAGAAATCTGGCCCCACATGGAAGATGAAATGATCTCTTGGGAACTGGCTGTGCAAATCCAGACCTGAGAAAGGACAGCAAGGGTCACCCCTTCCCTCTATTGAATGATTAGCACCTGCAGATCCAGCGACGCTTCCACATTGCTCTGCTGGGCAGTGGTGGAAGATAGCTCTGTCCTCAGCCCTTGCCGAGTTTCCCCCTGGGCTGGGGAGAAACACATTTCCTGTTTCTCTGGACCACCAGGTAGCAGGGAGCTTTCTTTGTAGTGCTTGGGACAGAAACATGCATAGGAAATATTTGGTGAATATACGAGTGTGCTTTTTATGTATTCTTCTTCAAGAAATGGTCTGGGGCCTCTGGAAAAAAACTGCTGAATAATTGAATGATAACATTGTTTAAAATTCAGAGGATGACGGGATCTCTGAAAAGTGTTTTCTTTTGATCCAGAAGAAAATTTTGGAATCTTGTGAGGACCCACATGTGAATGCAAGTAGAGGGTGGTTTTTATGAAAATAGAGCAGAAAGTCATAAGGAGGGGAAGCTGCGATGAACAGATACCTTGATGAAATATATATAAAAAGAGATGGATGAGATGAGGAAGATTTACAAGGGACCCAAAAGGCGATAGAATCGTTACAATGTCCCAGGAAATATTGACAGCCAAATCGACCTGATGGAAAATCAAATCAGTGATGTGGAGGACAATCTTAAGCGGTTCCCTTAAGAAGTCAGAAGAAAAGTATAAACTCAGAAAAGATGGAGCAATGGTGATATGATGGCGGTTCTTGAGGAAAGAGCAGGGCCCCTCCTTCCTGACTACGCCAGTGGAAGAGCCACACTTGGGCGGAACCAGGATAATGTGTTGAATTACAAGGAAAAAGATCAAAGTCACTAACACACAAGAATCCTGACAGGTAAAAGCAACACATCTAAGAGGCCTCCCAGCAAGGAACAAGTCAGACTGGCTTCTATTCTTCCAAAGAATCTCACGTATAGAAAGGCAAAATGTTTCTGCATCTCTGAGACAGGGCTAGCAGCAGTCCTTCCAGGGCTGTTGCAAAGCTAAATGAAATATGCATGGATTTAGACACTCAGAAGGGTGCCTGGCCTTGAGTTTTCCTTCATCCTGATTGGTCTTGGTGCTCTCGGTAGCTCCCAATAAATGAAGATGCTGACTTCACTGGGGCCATGTGGAGCTGGAGACATCTTGGATATCCCCAGATGTCCAGATGGTTACTGCATCCCTGCTTTTGAAGCTCAAGACAGAGGTCTGGGGTGGAGGGGGTAATGCAAACTGAAGGAGCAGATGAAACCACCAAGAAAGCAAGTCTGAGGCATGAAGAGGTTGCAGGAGGGCCACCACTGTGATAAGCAGAGGAGGACCTGGGGAGAGTATGAGGCCGATCTGAGGTTTAATAGGGGTTCCGTTCTTGGCGGTGGAGCCCACCAGGCAGTTAAGGTTGTTACTTGACCTGCAATGATTATCTCCTGTGGAAGTACCTCTGCCAGATGGAAAGGCCCAGGAACTGCCGCAAATCCTTGCCCACGGCAGGTGGACTTCCCCACAGCCTATCCCTGCCTGGAGGGGAGCTTACCTGCTGGTACCCGGGAAGGCCCTGGCTTTTATTTGGGATAAGTCACTGATAACTCCCCTTTTTGTCAATAAGGATGTCTCCCCGTGACTTCCAGATCAGGGCAGACTAATTGGGGCTGCAATGTTCAGTGTTTGAAGATTGTATGATTAGGGAGATTGTACAAATTCGATTTTGCCTCGCCAGATTCAATTCTACTCTAATCAGAGAGAGAGAGAAAACTCCAGTATAATGATGATGGGAAGAAATGTTTCCTGCCATTTAAGTGACTTACACTGTAAATACCTCCTGGGAACTGAGACCTCTGGCCTGGCCTCGCGAGGCTGTGGAAGGGCGAGGGTTTGGTGGAGCTTCCTTATCTGATTGTGACATATCACTCTCTTCTTTTCCTGGACGGCCCTTGAATGATGCCTCTGCAGAGCTTGGAGCATGGTGGCAAATAGTGTTACAGGAAGAACTCATCCCTCCGCCTGGCCCAGCTTTGCATCCTGCCAGCCCCTCTGGGCCCAAGTGGGAGGCCGAGCACCTGTGGGCTGAGGGGGATCTGGGACCAGAAACATCGCACAAGCAGTGATGACCGAATCCAGTGGACGGTACCTTGACCTCCAGCCCATGTTCTATGCACCTGCCTCTCTTTGCCTTGCTGTTTTCTCCATTAGCAATGCCCTTTCTCCCCTCCTCCACCTGGTGAATTCTTATGCATCCTTCAAAGCCCACTTAAAATGTCCTTTCTAAAGATCAAGCCATCAGTTCCCCCTGGGAAAGAAGGTCACTCTGCTTTGTCCCACTGACACCATATCTCTTGCCCTGAATCTGCTTTTCTCAAGGGAGCACTAGTTAGACTGAACTCAGGATGTTTCTGTCCCTTCTAGCTGGAGCCAAGCTCAGTCTTAGAAAGAAACTGAGGCAGACACCATTCTGCCATTTTGGCCATGCTGGGGACCAGGGAGACTCTCAGGCCAGCTCCTTTGTGTCACATGATCATGGTCCCCTCCAGCTGCAGGCCTGACCAGCCAGGACATTGGGGTATCGATGAGAGGGGGTTGATGGACATAAAGGCTTTGGCTTATGGAGAGGAGTGGGCTCCTATTTTTGTGTTCAGGCCACTAAGAAAGGACAGCCAGGTTGACCATGCAGTGTGGCTGGGGTGGGTGGCATCTCATAGGGTGAAGGCTGGAGCCAGACCACTGGTGTGAGCCCTACTGCCACCTACACTTGGGGGCTGCCTTAAACTCTGGGTCTCAGTGTCCTCATCTGTGAGCTGGGGGTGCCAATACCCCTTCCTTGCAGGAAGGCTAGAGGGTTAAATGAAGCCTCCACATAAAGCGCTCAGGATGGCTCACAGGTCAGCTCGGCAGCAGGGCATGTTTGGCTTTCTTTCTGCGGAGGGATCAGTGCCAGAAGCTGTAGGAACCGTCTTCAGGAAGGAGCGTGTGAGACTCTGGGGTCAAGCAGTGGACCTCTGGGCCCAGAGACGCAGTGTGCTCTGGGCCTGGGGAGCAGGCTGAGGCACATGGCTGGTCTCTGTTTGGGAGTATGCGGGAGCAGCTCGGCATTCGGAATCAACCCCCAGGAAGCACTTACTCTCTGCACGGTGCCTAACATTCCTCCCGAGAACCTTAGGATATCTCGATAGTGCCGGGGACCCATTTTGCAGATTGGAAAACTCAGGAGATCCGATCTCCAGTAGGGGTGGGCATTGACACCAAGATTTCAGCGCTGATTCCAAAGTGCCTCAGGCATTAGCCTCCAAATCTTTCATCACATTTCGTATTCCCAGGGGTCCTGACTGTTGGTGAGATTCTGTGTACTTACTGTTGAGGAGGTGGAGGCTAGAGACGGCCCAGTGTCATTCAGTCCATGAGCTGCAGGACCACGATTTGGTCCTAGGCTCCCTGATTTATTTGGGGGGCCACCAGGCAGCTTAAGGGGAAAGGCCATGGTGCTGATGGTGACCCATCTCTCCATCTTGCTTGGGGACCCAGGAGCCTGACTCAGGTGTGACCGAAGCACCTTGCCTGTGGTGAGTCATGCATCTGGATAAGCATTAGCCTCATTTAATGCTGGCCCTGGGATCACCACTCTGGCGCCTCTATTTATGTCTTTTGAAATTTAATGACCTATGAATGATACCGGATAATTCGCAAGTTTGATACAATCAGCACTGGCCAATTCCATCCAATTATTTGTTAATAAACACCAGGACCCCCAGCTGGAATTGATGCTTCCAAATTTGAAATAAAAAAGCTGAGGAGTGTGAATAGAATGCAATAGCTGCGTGTTTATAACGAACTTCATTTTGGCGGGCTGGGTGACACCCAGGGTTTACTTGCTGTTCATTTGCGTTGTGAAGATTTTAAAAAATAGTAATTATCTGAAAAAGGTCAAATATTTGATTTATCTATCTAATTCAATTTCTTAAAGGCCTTTGGGATTCAAATTAACGCCCTTGTAATATCTTCATTGAAAAAGAAGATTAATTATGCTTACATGGAACTTAATTTGGCTTATCAGACCTTTAATATGGCTGTGATCATGAATGCATTTAAATTTAGGATTACGCGGGTGATCCTGGTGCCTTATTTGGGAGAACTTTTAATATTTGTCATTATTTTTATGCATATCATTTTTCCCGCCTGCTCAGGAAGATTAAAATGTCGGTTCTGAAAGAAATAAGCATTATGTATTGACATTGGTAATTACGTTTTAGTATTTAAGGGTGCATAAAAAACTGCACGCAGGCCTCAAATATAAATTTGCAGTTAATGTCCTCAGAAGAAAACTGGTGCACTTTGGCTGGACTCACTAAATTGGAAACAGGCTCTCTCTGAGGTTGCCGGGATCTAGGCACAGTTTTTACTGGCATTCGGAGATGCTCAAGGGTTCGAGGGGCCCCAGGAACTCTGTTTTAGGGTTAGGAGGCCTGGGGTTTCTCTTTATCACTAAAGTGTTGTGTGACCATAGTCATTCCTAAGCCCCCTCTGAGCCCCGTGTTCCTAACTGTGAACAGTAATCATTTGCTTAGGGGTTCTTGCTCACTGGACTGTCGGGTCCTCGATGGCAGAGCGATATCTTATTGAACCTCCAGACCCATCAGCAGAGTGCCTGTTACATATAGATGATATATCGGGCTTTGACCCCTAACGAAGGCAGTGGGGTCTTGGAGATAGTGGGTATGATAGTTCCGAGTTTGGCTCTGTATCTCTGTATCAGTTAGCTATTGCTGCATAACAAATCATACCAAAATGTAGGTGCTTAAAATAAGAGCTCTTCATTGTTTTTCAAGACTCTGCAGGTCACCTATGCTATTCTGCTGATCTGGGCTGGATTGCCTAATCTTGGCAGGGCTTGTTCATATATCTTGGGTCAACTGGCAGATGGGCTGGAGGCTGGCTGGTCTAGAATGACTTTGGATGTGATACTTCATGCATTTGCTCATTCCCTGGTGGACTAGTCCAGGCTTGTTCTCATGGCAGAACAGGAGTTTGAGGGAGGAAGCAGAACCATGCAGGATTCAGCTTGCATCTGGTTTGCTTTTGTCTCATTGGCTTAAGTAAATGATGTGGCCATGCCTAGAGTCAGCTTGGGAGCAACCTGCAAAAGGGGAGGGACCCAGGGAAGCAGCAGAGCTTGGGGCCAGCAATGCGATCAGCCTACCGCAGGCTCCACCTCAGTCCTGCCGCTCCATGGCAGGCAGTGTGAGCAGCGCAGGGACCTCGAGTTCCGTCTCAGTCTTCTCCTCTGTTCGGTCTGGCAGAGATGCGATGAGGTTGAAATGTGACAAGTGTATTTTAGGTCTTTGGCACCACGTCTGTGGTGACGGCCCAGCATCGCTTACCTGGTGCCTGAAGGAGGGATACCCAAAGACAGGCCCTGCAGGTGTGTTTGTAAGGGTGGAAAATCAGAAACCACCTAAATGCTCATAAAAAAGGGCCAGTGAAATAAATCACGGTATGCTCATGGAATGGCACACTTTGGATACGGGGCTAAAAAGCCTTCAATTCAATAAATCAGTGTCCTGCCGTGAAAGGGGAAGAAAGCACAACGTGCGGTGTATTATATGAAGTCGCTTCTGTGTGTGTGACGCCAGCCGTATGTTTACCCTGGCTTATGGAGAAATGTCTGGAAAACTATGTTGCAAACTGTAAGTAGTGGGATTTAACACTTTTCGATGTCTTGAATTTTTGCACTGAACATGCATTGCTGAGAAAGCCTGCATTTCTTGAACGAAAGAAGAAAAAAATGGAAAAAGATTTTAGGCAAATAACATTAAAAAATGATGGCCTTTAGGAGCTTCCTGGTGGCTCGGTGGTAAAGAATCTGCCTGCCAGTGTAGGAGACACGGGTTCCATCCCTGGGTTCAGAAAGATCCAACATGCCGTGAAGCACCTAACTAAGCCCATGTGCCACAGCATTGAGCCCATGCACCCCAGAGCCCGTGCTCAACAAACGAGAAGCCCATGCACCGCAAGTAGAGAGTAGCTCCCGCTCGCCGCAGCTAGAGAAAACCAGCGCAGCAGCAGAGACCAGGACAGCCATAGATAGATAGATACGTAAATAGAAAATTAAAAAAAAATGATGACTTTTAGGTTCTAAGTTATCTGAATGGTTGATAATAGTATTCAATAATAAATAATAAAATAGCAGGTACCATTTACTGAGGACTCATTACTCAGTCTTCCCTGGTGGCTCAGACAGTAAAAGCGTCTGCCTGCAATGCGGGAGACCCGGGTTCGATTCCTGGGTCGGGAAGATCCCCCTGGAGAAGGAAATGGCTATCCACTCCAGCACTCTTGCCTGGAAAATCCCATGGACGGAGGCGCCTGATAGGCTACAGTCCATGGGGTCGCAGAGTCAGACACGACTGAATGACTTCACTTTCACTTTTATTATATGCTGAGTACTTTACATCCTGACAGGTAGGTGGATTTCCATTTTACAGGTGAGGAAACTGAGGCTCAGAGCAGGGTGAGAGCTGCCCCCCTGGGGTTCACCGTCAGACCCCCTCTCTGCACAGAGAGGTCACACCGTGTCAGTTTGTATGGCAGAGGCTCTCCTGCTTCCCCGCCCATCAGGAGGGCCGCGTGGCTCTCCCAGATACAGGTTCCTGGGCCCCACCCCGTATCCAAAGAGCCATTCCTCTTTTGAGAGGGGACTCGGGTCTCTGTGGTTTACTCTGTGCCCCCAGGGATCCTGGGGCAGTCAGGCTGGCATTCAAGAGCTGAGGCCTTCATTCCTTTTATCTTGTCCAGTGACTCAACTTCTTCACAACCCAAGGAGATGAGCGGAAGGTGGACTGTGGCCCTCACTGTCCATGCTGCAGATGAGGAAACTGAGGCTCAGAGAGCGAAAGTCATTTGCTCAGGGTCCTGAAACTGCAATGAGGGAGACCTGGGTTCAATCCCTGGGTTGGGAAGATCTGCTGAAGAAGGGAAAGGCTACCCACTACAGTATTCTCGGGCTTCCCTTGTGACTCATCTGGTAAAGAATCCACCTGCAATGCAGGAGACCTGGGTTCGATCCCTGAGTTGGGAAGTTCCTCTGGAGAAGGGAACGGCTACCCACTCCAGTATTCTGGCCTGGAGAACTCCATGGACTGCGTAGTCCGTGGGGTTGTAAAGAGTCAGTCATGACTGAGCTGCTTTCACTTTCCCTTTCTGGCTCTAAGACTGTGTACCACCCAGTGGATGGGCTGGTAGGTGGAGAAGGCCTTTCGGAAGGTAGCAGGGAGGAGAGACATTTTTGGATGTTAGGGTCCCCCTGGTAGTTTGTGGAGGCCACCTGCCCTTCCCCCGGCCCTGGCTGCTGGAGTAGAGATGGCAGAACTGGAGTAGAGATGGCAGAATCTTGGTGGCCCGTTTCTCTGCCAGGGATTTGGAGGCTGATACTGTCGTGGAGCTGTGGTGAGATTATTGGCTTTACTTGCAGTTGACTGGGGGGACTTGCCCCCCAGATGATCCCAAAGATCCAGCCCAATAAAGTGGGAATGAGAAATAGGTGCTAACTGGTCCGATGCCTCCTGCCTCCCTTCCCGGCTTTTGGAACTCTGATGGCTCTTTCTCTCTTCCTCCTTTCGGTTTCTCGCTTCTTGGCTTTTATTAGCACATTTCAGGGCAATAGGTTTGCTGGGAAAAAGTGGTTGTAATCAGAGCGCTTCGAGCCGTCTATCATCAGTGATGTGGGCACCTGAGGGGTCTCCGCCTGTCTTCCTGGCCTTTGTAGCTGCTGGGCCAGCTGCTTGGGGACATGGGGCTGGGGACACAGGTAGGACAGTTAGGAGGCCCTGCAGGCCTGGGAATGTGTCCTGTGTCCCCCTCAACCTCAGAGGGAGTCTTCTGCCATCACTATCTCTGTGTTGGCTTCCTTGGTGGCTCAGATGGTAAAGAATCTGCCTGACAAGCAAGAGATGCAGGCCTGATCCCTGGGTTGGGAAGATCCCCTGGAGGAGGAAATGGCAACCCACTTCAGTGTACTTGCCAGGATAATCCCGTGGACAGAGGAGCCTGGAGGGCTACCGACCAGGGGTCGCAGAGTCAGACACGACTTAGTGGCTGAGTGCACAGGCATCTCTGTCTTAGGTCTGGGGGCCAGGACATGCCTCCTGGTTTCTTCCCCAGGACAAGGAGCCCCATGGTGGCATCTTTTTGTCCCCTGTCCTCCAGCTGAATTTTTGCTTCCCCTCAGGCCCTAAAGGGTCTGTTCACAGTCATTTCGTGTATTTTATTTTAGTTCTTGTAACAGCTTTATTGAGATATACACCACACAATCTACCCAATTAAACTGTATAATCAATGGTACAATTGAATGGTGTTCACCAAGTTGTGCAAACATCACCCTGTTAATTTTTGAATATTTTCATCTTCTCTAAAGAAAGCCCATTACCCTTTAGCTGTCACCCTCCAACCCACCATCCCTCCCAGCCCAAGCAACCACTAACCTATGTTGTCTTTATAGATTTTCCTCCTGTGGGCATTTTGTGTCAATGGAATCATACGGGACATGGTTTCTGGGGCCAAGCTTCTTTCACTTGGCGTAACGTTCGCAAGGTTCCCTCGCGTTGTGGCTGTGTCGGTGCCCATTCCTTTTCATGGCTAAATAATATTCCATTGTTTTCGATAAATGGATAAATATGCCATCATTAATTTTATGAGTATTTTTTTCTTTTTGTTCCTCAAAAGATTTACCAATAAATGCAAAGAATACTGTCAGATTAAAAACAAAAGTAAGAGATCATTTCTGAGAATTTTTCATCAGAAGAATATTGCAGAAATGGGAAAAATAATTGCACCAGGAATTCCATGGCAGCTTGCCTTGTAATTGCCAACATGAGAAATAACCTAAATGTACAGAAATAGGGATCCGGCTAAATAAATTATGATAATCCATATGTCATGTGGATTTATAGTCATCGACACGGAAAGCTATATCCATGACATGTAGTTGAGTCAATTAGGCAACCCCATTTTTGTAAAATTACACTTTCATTTCATGCCCATCTGGAGGAATGTTCACCACAATGTTCACAGGAACATTATCTCTGAAGGACAGAATGTCAAGTGCTCTGTGCGTATTTTTATTTGGGGGAGAAAAAGAGTGAGGGAATTGGAACTAGGAGTAAATACATGTAGCAACGTAAGATATGCCCCAGGGAACGTTCGTTCTCCTAAGTGTGTGCCCGTAAGCCACCTGCATTGGTGGAAAGGCCCTCCACACTCTCCCCCTCAGAGCGCACTAGGAAACAGGCAGGCTGGATGATCCAATTTATCCATGGCTCTGAGCTTCCCAGCAGCCAAAGCAAAGAGGGAAAGGAGCACCCACACCTCACTGGCCTTTGTCCAGAGGACCCTATTCCTGAGTGAGGCTGAGTGAGCCATTCCTCTTGGGTCTCAAGGAGAGGCTCCTTCCTGTCACGATGAACAGCATCTTCTACGTGTCTTCTCGGTACACCCAGAAGTGAGACTCCTAAGCATGAGCCACGAGGGCAGTGAAGTGAGCCTATGAGGGAGCAACAGGGCAGGGCAGGGGTTGCTATCCACTGTCAGTGCCTGACATTTGGCTTGGTGCCCTGATGCGGGGACGGGAGGGGGACCCTCATGGGTGCCTACCCCTTCTCTGGCTCATCCTCAAGGGTCTCATCATGCCCACTTTGCAGCTGAGGAGGTTGAGAGGAGGTATCAGTTGTCTCAACTTACGGAGTTGAATGAGCAGAACAGAAAAGCCTTCCCAGGACCTGCAGTTCTGGAGCCAGGGTTCTTGGGACCCTACCCCTGGCCTCGAGGGGTGGAACCCTGGTTCCAAGCAGCCTGTCTTCAAAGCCCTGGCATGCTCTCTGTTCATTCAGGCCAGCTGGTCTTCTCCCTGCAGCCTGCCTCCTTACTGCTGTGTGACCCTGGCCTCAGCTTCTTCATCTGGAAAGTGGGGATAACAAGAGTTCCTCTTCCATTCCTTCTGGGGAGAAGGAAATGTAACAGTCAGGTAAGGAGCTGAGGACCGTGCCTGGCCCACAGGAAACACTCTGTCTTCCCGAGTCTGGTTTAGTCCCCTCCCATTCATCCTCCTCTGTGTATCGACTGGACTTTTCTGCCCCTCTGAGGGTGCCAGTTCCCATCTCCTTCACAGAAACCCACCAGCATCAGCAGGGCGTCTGTGCCCGGAGTCTGGCCAGCCTTCCCAGTGCCCTCTCTCCTCAGCACCCCACCCCCCCACCCCGGGTCCATCCTCCATCAGTTTCCACAGCTAAGCTTCTCCCTTTATCACCTGTGCCCTCTGCTTGGCCCTTTCTCCTTCCTCCCTTCACCCAGCGGATGCCTCCTTACCTTTTGGGTTATGGCTTAGATAACACCTCCTACAGGAAGGCTTCCCTGATCCCCCGACTCCCCACAGCACCCCACACTTTCCGCCTTCATGGCACAAGCATTCCCTGCTCCCTTTCAGCATCTCTTCACACCTGGAGTTCAGAGGGAAGTGACCCTCAGCTTGTTCATGACTCACAGAGTGTTGGCCTCACGGGGTAGTTGAATGTTTGATGAATGGCTGGAGAAAGAGTAGGCTTTGGCAGGCAGAGGCCAAGCCATGCTGATGGACTCCATGAATGAGTAAAATCCTGACATGTTCGGGCTTGGAATAGAGCAGATGTGCTGTGCACGTGGGCTGATAACCCGTGTCATGGGCTTGACCATCAACCCATTTGATAGCTGAGTAAACTGAGTACCGAGTGGTTAACCCACGTGCCTAAGGTCACCAGCTAGTGAGAGGCGAGCCGACTGCAGGCCCTGAACCAGCCGCGGGGCCCTGCTCCCAGGCCGCACACAGAGAGACGGGTGGGCCTTCCCAGAAATGAAGGCGAGCAGAGGATGCTGGGGTCAGATGAGCATTTTAATAAGTTTGCCTGGGTGCCTGCGGGAGAGATAATGAACCCACAGTGGACTCTCGCCTGCCCACCTCCTGCTGCGTGTGTGGATCCTGACATGGCCGCCCCAGGTGGACCAATGTAACCCCCACGTTTGAATGTCAAGTAGAGTGTACCATAAAGGGATACACAGAAGAGCCCCAAAACACTGAAAGACAGACACACACAGTATTCTCCAACATAGCCATGTACAGACTCATGAAGTCAGGCATAACACACACACACACACACACACACACGTCTCAGAAATTTGCAAATAGGAGGAAAACTCTCAGGAGTGAAGTTTCAAGGGCTCAGGAGGTGGATGAAGCCAGGAAGCTGCCTCTGGGATGTCCATTGTGTGTGTGCGCGCCTAGTCGCTCAGCTGTATATGACTCTTTTACTGCCCCCCACCCAAGTTGCCTGTCACATCAAGGGGTGCCCCCTGGTACCGTGGCCATTGACCCTGAGGCAGAGGACTTTTTCTCAAAGAGTAATCTGACCACATGACTTTCTGTTTAAAACTTGCCTGAGGCTCTGACTGCTCTCACCTGTGGAGTCTTGTGTGTGATTTGGCTCCTCTGCCTTCTTGCCTTTCGCCATCTCAGCCCAGCCACATGGACTCTTAAGGTCCCTCCCACCCTGAGGTCATTTCCTATATCAGTGGAGCTTTCCTGCCAACTGTCATGGCCCTTCTGGCCTATTCACACTGGTCCTCCGTTTCTCCATTCAGATGTCACCTCTTCCAGGAAGCCTTCTCTGACTTCCCAAACTGGCTCAAGGGCCCCACTCTCCGCCCAGTCCTCATCCATCTGAACTGCCATCCTCATGGCTTTGTCTCCTTCACTAGCCAAAAGCTTTTTAGAGCATCTGGGTGTCTCTGGCGGCCAGCACAGAGTTGGGCATCAGGATTCCAGGCTCAACTCTGCCTCTCTGTTTCTGATGGCCACTCTCCTTCACCGGGGCCAAGGTGTGAGACAAAACCTCCGTGCGATGCAGGACAGAGCATGGCACAAACCACCATAACCGAGGCAACCTGGTACCTTCTTAACATGTCCCAAAGCTCTCTATCTCATTATATCTCAATGCCTATCATAGGTGGGTTTCCTAGGTGGCGCTAGTGGTAAAGAACCCGCCTGCCAATGCAGGAGACATAAGGGACGTTGGTTCAATCCCTGGGTCGGGAAGAACACCTGGAGGAG
This sequence comes from Bubalus kerabau, assembly GCF_029407905.1. NCBI lineage: Eukaryota > Metazoa > Chordata > Mammalia > Artiodactyla > Bovidae > Bubalus > Bubalus kerabau. The sequence continues at coordinate 179,538,614 of NC_073627.1, read as the reverse complement.
GGCAAGGCAGCCCACTCCAGTATTTTTGCCTGGAGAATCCCGTGAACGGAGGAGCCTGGTGGGCTACAGTCCATAGGGTCGCAAAAGAGTCGGACACGACTGAAGCAAATGAGCACACACAGGCGCGCACCTATCCTAGGAGTTACAGAAGGCCGGAGTGAGTACCTCCAGATGGTAAAGAATCCACCTGCAATGCGGGAGACCTGAGTTCAATCCCTGGGTTGGAAAGGTCCCCTGGAGGAGGGCATGTTCTTGCCTGGAGAATCCCATGGGCAGAGGAGCCTGGCGTGTCACAAAGGGTCAGACACAACTGAGCAACTAAGCAGAGCACAGCTGAGAAAACCGAGGCTCAGGGAGGGGAAGAGGCAGGAGCAGGTGCAAACCCAGGTCTTTGGCCTCCTTCTCCTGCAGGAGCTGGCATGATCAGGGAAGGCTGGAGAGGAGGAAGAGCTTCTGCTGGGCTCCTGTCTGGGTGAGGTTTGGACACGCTGGGGAGGCTGGGGGAGGCCTTCGGGAGGAGCGGCAGCCTGGACCAAGGTTTCGGCAGGCAAACTGTGGGATGTAGGCATGCTTCTATGCTCCTGACCTCCCCGAGCCTGGGTGAGGAGGCTGGAAAGGCAGGCCAGCACTGGATCCTAGGGAGCCTTGCAAGTCAGGCTAAGGACTGAACTGCATCCTGGGGTGCTACAAGGCCCTGGGGAAGAGTTCGGAGCAGGAAAGAGGCTTCGCTCCGGAGCTGGGAGCCTACTGAGAAGTCTGGAGCCACATCCCAGCTCCAGCGACAGAGGCTGGAGCGGCCTGCACGCCCCCTCCCTTTGCCCTCTGTCCGACCTTGGCGGGGTTCCCTGGGATACGGTCCGATTTGCCCCGTGGTCTCTGCTTCAGAGGTGGCCGCTGCTGAACGGCCCTCCCTGAGAGCATCCGGGCTGCTGTCGGAGGGCCTGGCTGGGAGCACGGGGCGGGGGCCGGAGGTGCGGGTTTGCGGGGAGAGGGGCGCGCGAGGTGGGAGGCGTGGCCGCCGCCTCTGACTTCCACAGGGGGTCAGTGTAGCATTAAAGTTTCTCCCGCCGGCTCTGCCCCCGCCGCCTGCACACACCCTGACGGAGGCGCTTAGGTTCAGAAATCTGGGTCAGCTAGTTATATTTGGAACCCCTGGTGGGCAGGCGGCAGGCCCGGTGGGCTGGGGGAGGCAGAGCCACTTGAGAATGAAGTGTGTGTTTGTTTTCTGTGTGGATCTTAGAGTTGCAGAAGGAACTTCCTGAGAAAGCCACATTTCTGTAGCAGGGAGAGGATTCCGCCCTTGCCTCCTGGAGGTCCCCAGTGGGTTGGCAGAGACCCCTCTGTCTCTGCTTTCACTGGGAAGGTGGGGTCCACCCAGAGGGCTGTTCTGACAGACTTCAGAGCCCTAGGGAGTCTCAGCAATGACCCAGATCTCCAATAATCTGGTACATCATTCAACTTTCTGCTTGGTTGTTGAGAAAGTTGAGAAACAGACCAGAGAGGGGCTCAGATTTGCCTAAAGTCCTGCAGTAGGTGGAGGTCAGGTTTCCCCATTTCAAGCTCGGATTCTTCCTTCTGCCTGTGCTCCACAGAGTCTTGGGGGGCTTCTTTGAACTGTGGGTCCTTAAGCCTTACCTCCAAGGATTCTGTTTCGCTTGGTTTGGGAGAGGATCTGGGGGTTCACTCTCTATAAACAGACTGCCCAAGGAGTTTTGAAACAGGTTGGGGGCAGATCACACTGGGGGCTCACCCAGCCAAGTTCTTGAGCTTCTCAGACTTGAATGTACATACGAATCACCTGGGCCTGGTGTTCAAATGCCCGTTCCGATTCGGTACATCCAAGAGAGGGGGCCTGAGAATCTGTATTACGTCTAATAGACTCCTTGGTGATGCCGACCAACACCCAGAGACTTGTGGTGGTTGAGAGCACACTCGCATACTCTGAGCATGCACGAGGGGCACATAAGTTGCAAAGCTAACAGACACCCACTCTGCTGTCCCCTCCCAGGGGAGCCTGATGTTTTACGGAATCACGTCACTTTCTGAAATTTCTTCTGAACCTCAAATCTAACCACTCACCCCTCCTCTGAATTCCCTAAATCAGAGACGAGGGAATCCCAAAGAAGAAGGAAAAGGCAGAACTCTTACCAGACTCCACTGCTTAGAGGAATCCTGCAAAGCTGCAACTATTGGCAAAATCTCTACTTTCCTGGGGGGCTTCCCAGGTGGTGCTAATGGTAAGGAATTGCGAGGGTTTGATCCCTGGGTCAAGAAGATCCCCTGGAGGAGGAAGTAACAACTCACTCTACTATTCTTGCCAGGATAATACTATGGACAGAAGAACCTGGTGGGCCATGGGGTTGCAGCAAGCCAGACGTGAAAGAGCACACACACTCCTCTGTGTCCCCAGAGCCCCAGAGGGACAGGAGTGCTTGGGGAAACTTAGGTGACCCTAACTCCCCCATGACACTTGTCCTGGGTCTCTTTTCCACACCTTCCCAATATTATTTCTGCCCCTTCCCTGAATCTTGTGTTATGTTAATAGTCCCTAAGTATTTTTAATTAGATTTTCCAAGCAAAAGAAAGTTTCCAAAGTTAATTAAAAGTTGCCTCGCTGTAATTGTATGAAAGCAGCTTTTGCTTCTGAAAATTAAATTTTCATAATTAAACTCCTCTATCCGTTTAAAGATTTCGGTGAAGTGTTTATTGTTCGTTTATTATGAGGAAACCTTTGGTGGGTTGCTGCTCGTCCAGCCAGGCAGATGCCGTGTCATGGACTCAAGTTTCTGCTTCCTTTGGTGACTGCGTGCCCCTGGGAAAGGAAGATCACATCTCGCCTGGATTACGTGGTTGTGGGAAACGCAGGCTTGAGCTTGTCACCAAATCCTGTTGCGCTTTGTACGGCCGACCATACGCATCCTGACTCGCTTGTATGTGTGGCCCCGCCCCGTTCACCCTTCATTTGCATCAGCATGGGCCATGTGACTTCCGCTGCCAATAAGTGGAGGATACGTGATGCGTGTGACCCTAAGCCAGAAACTTCAGGAGCCACATACAGTTTGCCACGATCATCTCCTGTGTCTCTGCCGTTATGAGTGGCAACGTCGTAGACAGACAGAGGCGGTCCCGCCAGTCTGGGATCTGGAGGAAGGTAACGTGGAGCAGAGATGCAGTCACCGACCTCTGCACTGGTGTGTGTCTAGCTAATTCTCATGACTCAGCGTGCTATGCTATGCTAAGTCACTTCAGTCGTGTCCGACTCTGTGTGACCCCATAGACAGCAGCCACCAGGCTCCCCGTCCCTGGGATTCTCTAGGCAAGAACACTGGAGTGGGTTGCCATTTCCTTCTCCAGTGCATGAAAGTGAAAAGTGAAAGCGAAGTCGCTCAGTCGTGTCCGACTCTTAGCGACCCCATGGACTGCAGCCCACCAGGCTCCTCCATCCGTGGGATTTTCCAGGCAAAAGTACTGGAGTGGGGTGCCATTGCCTTCTCCGTGACTCAGCGTAGAGGCCCCTTTTTAAAAACATAAAACCAACAAGGCAGGATTAGTCGTCCTTCCTATTAGCTTCCACAGCTCCTGAGTCTTTCTGATCTACAAACACCTATGCTTCTGTGTGTAAATGAATAAATGAAATGGCAGGGTCTGCTGAAAATTGAATCCATTGAAAACAGACACTGAGCATCTTTACACCTCTCTCCTACTCTGACTTCCCGTGTGCCTCCTTCCACTTTTGGACACACACACAGTTGGACACGACTGAAGTGACTTAGCAGCAGCAGCAGCCTCAGCAGCGCTAATTACGCCATGTATGGTTCCCCTGTGGGAACCAGAATAAATGCTTTCCCCAAAAGTCCATGTCCTCATTCCACAAGCTGAATATGTTGTGTTACATGGCAGGGAGGAATTAAGATTGCAGATGGAATTAGCTTTGCTACTCAGATGACCTTCAAAGAGGAGGGCTATTCAGGGGGCCCCAGTAGGATCACTGGGTCCTAAACCGTGGAGGAGGCACACGGGAAGTCAGAGGAGGAGAGAGGTGTAGAGATGCTCTGCAGATGGAGGAGGGGGCCACGAGCCGAGGGACACAGGTGGCTTCTAGAGCTGGAAAAGGCAAGGACACAGATGCTCTCCCACAGCCTCTGGAAGGAACACTGTCCTGCAAACACTTTGGTTTTAGCCCAGTGAAAGGCCATTTCAGACATTTGACCTCCAGAACTGCAGGATAGTAAAGACGTTTGTGTGCTTTCCAGGTGACTCAGTGATAAAGAAAGTGACCGTCACTCAGTCATGTCCAACTCTGCGAGCCCATGGACTACACAGTCCATGGAATTCTGCAGGCCAGAATACTGGAGTGGGTAGCGGTTCCCTTCTCCAGGGGATCGTCCCAATCCAGGGATTGAACCCAAGTCTCCCGTGTTGCAGGCAGATTCTTCACCAGCTGAGCCACCAGGGAAGCCCGAGTGGTAAAGAATCCACCTGTCACTACAGGAAATTCAGGAGATGCAGTTTCAATCCCTGGGGTGGGAAGATTCTACTGGAGAAGGAAATGGCAACCCACTCCAGTATGCTTACCTGGAAAATTCCATGGACAGAAGTCTGGTGGGCTACAGTCCATGGGGTCACACAGAGCTGGACACAACTGAGCACGCACACACACACAAATTCATGGTACTTTGTTAAAGAGGTGAAAGGAAACGAACATACCCCACATGTACTGTTTCTTCATTTCTAAATGTTCTGTTATATAACGTCATTAGTATAAAGTGGGTTTTCTATTTCCAGGGCACCAGGGAATGAAGTATTAGTGGGTGGCTTTGATGAAGACTTTTGTCTTTCCCAAGTGGCCTTCCCTCTTCCGATTAAAAAAATAAAATGTAACTACCCCCCAGCTCTGCCTGTTTCTCCCCTGGTTGCATCCCTCTACTGCAACAAGGTCTAAGTAGTCTGCAGTTTCCTCTGAATTTACCAACTACTGTTTTGGCTTTTTCCTAGCTACCCTGACCCTTATCCATCCTCCTAAACCATAGATTCCCTCGAATCAGTACTTTACATTTAATATTATTTCACTTTTCCCAAGTGTCCTTTTGCATTTTTTATCTCCTTGTTGAAAGGAACTAATTTGTGATTTTCTTCATTTAGTTCCTTCCTCCTTCCATCCTTCCCTTCCTCCTTTTTAATGCTGTGCTACTATTATGGATGAATATAGATACTCTGCAACATTATAATTCTGTATACTAAGCAATGAAAAATACCAACTGTCCCAATACCCAGCCCTGGCTCGCTGTTTGCCAGACCCAGAAGCAGCATCCTTCGGCCACTGTGTACAGCTCTGACCTACTTTACCTCATTGTTCCAAGTGTTGCTATCCTTCAGTGTATTTTTAACTATTGTGTCATGTCCTCTAAATTTAAACTTTCTCACCACTCGGCTACCCAGAGGCTGACAAACATTTCCTTGTTTCTTGTTTCATTTCATTGCACTCTGAATTCAGGACCAAGAGTAAAGTTCTGATCCAAACAGTCCAAAAAGGTCTGTATTCTGGGAGGGAAAAGAGACCACCCGCACTGGCTCCTTTCATTTTAATTTCAATTCTTCTTGTACTAAACACTCCCCATACTGCATAGTTTCACAAAAGCTACATTCCAGGGGAGCAGAGAATGGGGACAGTTTGCCCTTGGGTTGAAGGTCAGATGTGGAATATACGCTGTCAGTATCACAGACCCTCTGAAGGCCTCATACAGATGACAGTCAGAGGCAGAGGGTGCACAAACACAGGCATGAAGGCTTTGTTTAAAATCCTCTCCTAACTTTTCTTTACTGGAACTGCAAACATTATTTTATTTTATTTTGGAGAGTTGGAAAAGAAAGTCTTAATGCTTTAATGAGACAGAAATGGATACTCTCTAATCACTAGTGTTATTTATGTACCACGAACATATTGCAAATGCGCAGGCGGTTGAACAATGAAATCAATCAAGAGCCCCCCCCAAACATTTCCCAGTCAGTTCAGTCTCACAGATGTCTATATGGGTCTCTTTCATTTTCTTCCTCTCTGTTCTCTACTTTAAAAAAAATTGTGGTGCAGTATGTATACCATAAAAGTTGCTCTTTAAATCATGTTAAATCAATTCAATGGCGTTAATTGCATGCACAATGTCGTGCGGCCAGTGTGCCGTTAAGCAGTATCTCCCCACCCCCATCTCCTGCCTGCCTCTAGTTTGCTTTCTGTCTCTGTAAATCTGCTTGTTCTAGAGATTTCATATAATAGAATCACACAACATTCACACTTTTTATGACTGAATAGTATTCCCTTGTGTGTGCATACCGCATGTTACTTATCCATTCATCTGTTGACGGACACTTGGGCTGTACCCGCCTTTTGGTTATTGTCATAATGCTGCCGTCAACATTGTGTACAAGTGCCTGTTTGCATCTCTGTTTTCAATTCTTTTTGGTGGTGTCCCGAGGAGCGGAACTACTGGTATAACTAGGAGTGGACATGGTAATCCTTCATTTAACTTTTTGAAGAATCACCAAATGGTTTTCCACAATGGCTGCACCATTTACATCCCTACCAGCCACGTACAAGGTGGCGGGAGCCACAGCTGTCTGCCAATTTCCTTTCCCGCTGTCTTTCCTTTTACTAGATCCATTGTTAATTCTTTTCTCCCTCACCTCCTACTTTCTTAGAGGCCTTCAGGTATATATTTTTAAAATCAGAGTTCTATGTTCTCAGTTTTATTCACTCACCAAATTATCCACCAAGATTGGCCCAAAACATGGAAACTTACAAACCCCCTCCCCCCGTGGAAGGAGCAACGTTCCTGGTACCATGACGCTCCCACACTATGGACTGAGCTGGGCTCCATGAACAGTTCCTTACTGGGCACCTACCACCTCCCCAGAACCCAGGACAGTGCCGTGGGGGAGGAGCGGGACTCGGTAATGAGCTGCCTGTCTCATATCCTGTCCTCACCTGCTACGAGCTGCGGGACCCCGGGCAAGTTAACTTGTTGCTCATTATCGTGGGGTGGGTCTGGTGGGATGTTTGTGTAGATTCAGTGAAAATGGGTGCGAAGGACTTAATATACATGAGTCATTCAGGAAATGCTCATTACTTCAAAATCCCAGCAGGAATCCTCATGTACACAGTAACGGCTCACTTTATCCGCTGTTCTTTATCATTGTAGCTCACCTGGAGGAGTTGGAACTGAGATAGCATTTTATTATTTATTTGTATTTATTAAAAAAAATCTTTATTGACTTTCTTGGTCACACTGAGTCTTAGTTGCGGCATGTGGAACCTTCCCTGTGGCAGGTGGGACCTTTAGTGGTGGCGTGTGGGATCTAGTTCCCCCACCAGGAGTTGAACCTAGGCCCCCTGCATTGGGAGTGTGGAGTCTTAGCTGCTGGACCACCAGAGAAGCCCCTGAGGTAGTGTTTTAAAGGAGAGAATGGAGTGAGTGCAGGTATAGTGCAGGAATGCGTAAGGAAGGGGGACTTGGCTGGAATGAGGTGTGTGATCGAGTGTTGCAGTTGTTTAGTCTCTGAGTCGTGTTTGACTCTTTGTGACTCCAGGGACTGTAGCCTGCAAGGGTCCTCTGTCCATGCATGGGATATCCCAGGCAAGAATACAGGAGTGGGTTGCCATTTCCTTCTCCAAGAGATCTTCCTGACCTGGGGGGTCAACCCCTCGTCTCCTGCATTGGCAGGTGGATTCTTGACCACTGAGCCACCAGGGAAGCTAGCAATAGGGTGTAGCAGGAGTCAATTTTCAGAAGTAGGTAGGGCGGACAGACTTCAGAGGCCCTGAGGACAACCCTACTCTCAGCGAGTCTTTGAATGAGATCCTTGGTCTTAGTCTTGGAAGTTCCAGAGCCCAGGGGCGGAGGTTATGGACACCGGAGTGAGAGTAGTTCAGCGCTCCTGCCTGAACCCACAGGAACCCCTCGGTGATCGCAGCTTTGCTCCCATATTTTGTGAAATGGAAGGTTGACAGTTATACTCCAAATTTTCAAAATTTGTGGAACAGAAGAGATCGGTTTAAGGTAGAGCTCCTTAGAACAGACCCAGAAAAATGTGCCTTTAACTTCATGATAATTTATGGAAAGGCCACTCTGTAAGCACTTTGCCAAGTCTTGCAAAAATAATAAAACAGAGGAGAATGTGAACAAAAAAAGGAAGAAAAGGAAAAAAAAAGACATCACTTTGTAAACCAGGGCCAGCATGAAAAAAGGGGCATAGTTGTCATAAAGGAAAAACATTTTTTGACTCCTAAAGAAGGTAATTCAGAAGTAAAGTTAGTTTCTATACAGATATTTTTTAAAAATCAGTTTTTCGTGAAGCCATTTTTATTCAAGTACCTGATTACATTTTGTCTTGAAATTAAGACTCTCCAAGTTACTATGATATATATATTTAACCACATAGAATATATTATATATCAATATACATTTAATGTATAATAAATATATAACCATTGATATATAGTATTTATTAATGTTATTTTAAAAATTAAATGTTTTAATAAATAAAACACAGGCATGTGCTTTGAAAATGAAATGATGTGATTGAAAAAGAAAATAATTGAAAAAGGAAAGCAACGGGGCTTCCTGAATTGTACTCACCAGAGGCGATTGCTTTTCATCCTTACTGAGACGGTTTTTAATATTGACAAATCTGGTTCATGTTGGGAGCGTGCGTCTCTCAGAGTTTGTATTTATTGTATTGAAATGGTATGTCAAACATTTACTATTTTTTTCTATCAGTATCCTATTTTAGGTCCCACCAACACCAGCGCATTCCAGGCAGGTAATGGTGGGGCTGGCAGGGGATTTCTGGGAGGAAGAAACAGCTTTAAGCCTAATTTTTCTTGGCAGCATGCAGTGCCAATGTATACAGCTTTTTCTAAATTAAGAAAAGATGCCTCCAGACCAACAGTCATTGTCTGAAGTAAGCCCTGGTTGTTGGTACAACACTCCCTAGTGTTCACCTTCTCTCTGTCCCTGGAGTCAGGAGGAAAGAGCAGAGAATCGGAGTAAGAAGGCCTGGGACACGTGTAGTACTTTGCAGGAAGACCCTCTGGGATTCTGCAGCTGAACTCCAGCCAATATAAACATCTCTCCTGACTTCCTTATCCAAACATGCTAAACTGAGAAGGCAAGGGACTCAGTCAAGTGACCCGAGCTGGTGACGACTTCCAATTGCACAATATTGACACCTGGGCCCTCAACTTCCTTCTTTCTGGTGTCCAGCATGGACACTGGCTGATAAAGATGGGGCGGGGAGGTGGGGAGGGTGGTCTTTGGGCAGACAGGGAGGGCCTGAGAGGCTTTGGTCAAAAGTCACATGTGGCCACAAAATACCTTTAGGAGGCTCCTGATGTGCAGAGCTGACTCACTGGAAAATTCTGTGATGCTGGGAGAGACTGAAGGCAGGAGGAGGAGGGGCGGCAGAGGGTGAGAGGAGTGGATGGCATCACCGATTCAATGGGCATGAACCTGGGTGAACCTGGGAGACGGTGAGGGATGGGGAGGCCTGGCGTGCTGCAGTCCATGGGGGCGCACAGCACAGGACACGACCTGGCAAGTGAGCGACACGAACGTGTGGCATGTTCATGAACATGTGGATCTGAGACTCCAGCCAGAGGCTGTGAGGCCAGATGCTGGGTAGAGCTCTGTGGACCTGAGACTCCAGCCAGAGGGTGTGAGGCGAGATGCTGGGTAGAGCTTTCTGGATTGGGGAACTGGAAATTCGAGAGGTGACAGTGGAGACTTGGCATGTGGATAGTTGAGTCTTAGATTCTAAGGGCCCGAAGGGGCCTCAAGAGTCTTCTTACTCAATCCCTTCTTCAAGATTTGACCCCTCTCCGTAACCCTACCTCTGCAGGCATGTTCAGACTTCACTCCCATGATGGGGAGCTCACCGCCGTCACCCCCAGGTCACATCTGCCTGCTTGGCCCAGCGCACTGACCTGGGATCCAGGTTTTCTTTCTTCTCCAGGGTGAGCCCTCCAATTGTTTGATTGTCCCTCACGAAACAGATTCTGATCTTTGCTAGTGAATATTCCACTGGTCCTTGTCCCTCTGAAAGGCCAGTATCTGGGGCGAAAATTTATGCTGCAGAAGACCGGCCGTGTGGCCCTGAAGGCACAAGGGTTCCCACCTGCAAGGTTTCAGGGTAGAAGTGGGAGCCAGCGGCCTTGGCAGCCTGGCCCAGCCTCACGAGCCCCTGATTATAGGCTGCCGGGCTGCAGGCGTGCCATTTCATTAGTGCCAGCAATCAGATGCCAGCCTAAGTGTTGCCGGATGCCAGGAGATGGAGAATAATAAGCCTTTTCCATCTCTCCCTCTCCCTCCGGCTCTCTTCTCCAGAGCTGAGAGCATGAACTCTGCTCTTCCCCTTGCAAACAGAGCTTCCAGCTCTCGTGAAATCACCCGCTGTCAGGACTGGAAGGAACTAGGGAGTTTGTATCCCTCCAGCATTCGTCCTGGGCCCTTTTCGTCCATGCCCACAGCTTCAAGTGCCACCTCCAAGCTGGCCTCCCAGACTGTCACCTCTCACCTGGGTGCCTCCTGATCACAGACCATCTGGGGGACGGTGGGCATCTCCCACTTGATATGTCCCAAACCTGATCAGCTCGCTCCACCCACAAGCCTGTCCTCCTGGGTGAACGCTCACTTCTGTGCACACGCCTGATTCATCCAGTCTCCTGGACAGCACTCTGATTGCCCTTCTCTCCCCAGCCCTCCTTGGCCTCTTCCTTCCCCAGGGGCACCTGATTCTGAAATCAGCTCTGCCCACATCGCTCCTGCTCACAGTCGGTCCTTCACTGGCTCCCCATTGCCTCCTTACTAGGACCTCACGTCCTCTCCTGCCCGTCTCCCCAGTCTCATCCCCAGTGTGATTTTCCCTCAATCAATCAGTCCTTCACTGGCTCCCCATTGCCTCCTTACTAGGACCTCACCTCCTCTCCTGCCCGTCTCCCCAGTCTCATCCCCAGTGTGATTTTCCCTCAGTCAGTCCTTCACTGGCTCCCCGTTGCCTCCTTACTAGGACCTCACCTCCTCTCCTGCCTGTCTCCCCAGTCTCATCCCCAGTGTGATTCCCTCATGCCCATTCCCTTCTGCACCCTCTGCTATTCACGCCAGAGAAGGCCGGCCCCTGCTGTCTGATGCAAACCCCCTTCTTAGGTGTGGCTGTCCCTCTGAAGCCACTCTCAACGTGACAGATACTTACCATTCCTCTTAGGCTGCTTTTGTATCCTATACACAGCACCCATTCATTAATTCAACTGACATTTGCTTTAACAAAACTTTATCAACCATCTGCTAGACATTTGATCCCTATCTTCATACAGCTTGTGATCAGGTTGACATTTAACACACACGTGCGCACACACACACACACATACACATTGTGATGTATGCAACAAAGCAAAAGAATAATCAAGAATAGAATGTACTGGTAAATGGTTGGCTTAGGGAGTCATGAGAACTCTCACAGAATAAGTGACATTTGTGCTGAGACCTGCACAGGCACCGTCTCCACCTCTGCAAGGAAAGAACAGAAAGAGCCTTGCAGACAGGGTGAATAGTTTGTGCAAAGGCCCTGAGGCAGGAGGGAATGTGGTGTGTTCAGTAGAGTGAGGATGTGAGAGTAGCTAGATCTCAGGGTACAAGAGGGCAAGTAGGGTGAGACCAGCTGGAAAGAGAGGCGGGTCAGACCGGGCAGGGAAACCGGCTGGTGTCCGGGACCAGGACAGTGCCTTGGATGGAGATGTGGGTGCTGGGAGTGCATTATTGTGAATTCTGCCACTTGCCAAGATGCGTCCAGCAACGCCTGCCTTGCATCAGTTGTGGGGCAGGGGCGCTGATACGGGAGAGAGAGGAGGTCGGAACGCGCCCACTGCGGGTGGTGTGGGACAGTGACGGCGCTTACAGGGTGTAAGCGGAGGCACAGCCGCAGAAGCGCGGGAGCCAGGGCAGGCTGGCAGAGCGTGAAATTCCACGTTCAGGGGGCCCAGAGGGAGGCTGGACGCCACTCTGGGTCTTTGACCTGCAAGGTGAGGTGAGGGGTCAGACTTAATGTCAGTTGACTCTCGAAGCTGCAAGCTGATCCTGGCGTGACCTGTGTGACCTTGATCTCGAGGCAGATTCTCAGTAAATGTTTATGGACATGAATGGAACTTGAGCGGTCCCTTAGACCTGAGAGCCCTCAGAAATGCCTTAATCCCAGGCCAGAAAGGGCTTTGGCATTCTTCCACCATCTCCATTCTATTTGCCGCTCCAATTTCTACTCCCCTATTTACCAGACCCCTCTTCTCTTCCCTGGCCACCCCTCTCTCCATTTGTGGCTTTGCAAAAATTGTCTGGTGTTTTGCCTTTTAAAAAAAATGCTCTTAAGCATGACCCCCTTTCCCCGGTAAGCGCCTTAAATATGGGGGATCTGCGCTGTATGGGGGGAGGGCAGCCAACCCCCTTCCCCAGCTCTCAAGCACTTAGAGCAACCCTTGCAGAGTCAGCGATAACCGATCCCTCTGAGCAGGAAACACGCAGTTCAGCATTTAGCTCAAGGCTGCTAATGTGCCTGCAAGTAATTGTTTAGAGTCCAGGACAGGAGCTGGGGGTGGGGACGGCTCGGGGCTGGGTGCCAGCCGGGGATTCAGATGGATTTGTTTGCTTTTGATGACCTCAGCAGTGAGTGCCGCGTGTCTGGTCTGGGATTCCTTCCCAGAGCCCGGAGGGGCCAGGACACAGTAGGAGTCCAGGGGGAAGGGATGAAGCTCCCCTCAGTTCCTGGTCTCTGGGGAGGGCAGCAGGGCCATCATGGGTCATTGAGGAAGCTGACCGGGGAGGCGGGATGGAAGCAACTTTAATTGGGCTCCCCTGGGAGGGACCGTCTCCTGAGCGCACCCTTTTACAGGCTACGACCCCATCTGTCCAAAGGAGACAATCACGCCTGCCTGTCCCGGTCTAGTAAAGATGAGAGGAGTGTGTACGGGGCCTGGGCATGGTGGATGCTCAGTATTTGGGGGCTCATCAAAATCATGACCGTAACAGCCAACATCCTGGCCGCCATTCCTCCTTTATTCCATCTCTCGTCCCTAAAGCCTCTCCAGTGCTCCCTTCAACGCCCTGCAGCTCCTCTGACTGCCTCCCTGTGCCTTCGGGATAAAGTCACAACTCAGCCTGGCCTTCAAGGCCCTTCCTGTTCTGACCCAGTTTCCGTCTGACTGAATTTCCTACCCAGATGTCCTGAACCCACTATGCCCTTGACTGTTCCTGGATGCTGTCAAGGGCAGGGAATGTCCTTTCCTTCATCCTTCTCCTTGAGGCCCAGCTTGAACCTCATCAACTGGGTCAAGTCCCTTCTGTCCTCACCAAGCTCTGTGGACGCATAGGTTTGCTGCGGGGCAGCGAGGCATGGTGGCAAAGAATGAGTGTGCTCTGGCCCTCACTAGCTGTGTGACTTTGGGCAAGACACTTGGCTTCTCTGAGCTTCCGTTTCCTCATTCCTGTAGATTGAGGGTCATTAGTCTTAATAGTTAGCAGATTGGGGAAACGTATGCGTTGGGAGCTGGGGAAAGAAATGGCAACCCACTCCAGTATTCTTGCCTGGGAAATCCCACGGGCAGAGGAACCTGGCAGGCTACAGTCCAGGGGGTTGCAAAGAGTCAGATATGACTCAGCAACTAAACAGCAATGACATGCATTGGGAAAGTGCATGGCCTAGTGACTAAATGAAGAGCTTAGTCAGTGCTGATCGCTGTAACTATTCCAGCCCTGCACTGTGGTTGGCCATATTTGTGTTGTCTTGCTGTTAGGCCGTGGCTCCTTTGACCACCTTAGGCCTCAGTTCAGTCCCGTATACAGGGGGGGCTTGGGATCCACCCTTCAAGGAGATGACCTTGCAGAGCCTGATAAAGAGCAGACACTGGTCTGCCCCTCTTTCTCAAGAGAAGGGGCTGTGGCCTCTTCTTCCCTGCGTCCTCTGCTCCTGGCTCAGTGCAGGGCATCGGGCATGAAGGACCCACTCAGCTTGGGTCCTGAAGCACACCGCTGGTCACTCTGGCGCTCCCTGGCTCCTGAGTTCCCCCTGCGGCTCCCCGGACCCTCAGATGAACTACCAGCTTCTTCACTGGCTCCCCCAGGCCTCTGTTCAGCCCATGTACCTTCCTCTTGCTTCCTGGGCTCTGACTGCAGCGCCGTTCAGTCCTACGAATGGGTCACACGCGGCCTTCATTTGGGCTTTGGCTTCTGTTGTGTCCCCGCTCTGCCTGCAGTGAGGGGCACCCTGTGCCGGCTGGCTGATGCCTGCCTGTCATCCTGCCTGTCACCCTCCTGCCCCTACTGAGCCCGGGTACCAGGGCACACAGTGACCCCGAGTCAGGTGGCTGGGATTTGAAGCCCTGCCCTTCTGCCCACCAGCCGACTAACATCGAGAAAGACTATGTTGTCTCTCTGAGCCTCTGTATCCTTATCCACGAAACTCGGATGCTGGGAGCCAGCTGCATGGGTTGTTATGCTCAGGGTTGCTTGCTCTTCAGGGTCTTTTGTGTTTCTATGCAAATTAAAAAACTTTTTATTTGTTCTAGTTCTGTGAAAAATGCCATTGGTGATTTGACAGGGATTGCATTGAATCTGTAGATTGCCTCAGGTAGTATAGTTATGTTGATGATATTGGTTCTTCTAATCCAAGAACATGGTATATCTTTCCATCTGTGTCAGCTCTGATTTCTCTCATTAGCATCTTATACTTTTCAGAATGCAGGTCTTTTGCCTGTTTTGGTAGACTGACTTCTAGGTATTTTATTCTTTGTTTGCATTTAATCATTCATATATACACACACACACACATACTTTATTGGAATTTAATTGCTTTACGTGTTGTGTTAATTTCTGCTGCACAGTGAAGTGCATCAGCTACCCGTATACACTTATCCCCTCTCTCCTGAGCCTTCTTCCCACCCCATCCTCCATCCCCCCCATCTAGTCATCACAGAGCTCTGAGCTGAGCTCCCTGTGCTACACAGAAGCTTCCCACTAGCTATCCCAGGGACGGGGGAGCCTGGTGGGCTGCCGTCTCTGGGGTCACACAGAGTCGGACACGACTGAAGCGCCTTAGCAGCAGCAGCAGCAGCTGTCTGTTTGCAGGGCAGGGATAAGTAAGTGAAAGTCACTAAGTCGTGTCTGACTCTTTGCAACCCCATGGACTATACAGTCCATGGAATTCTCCAGGCCACAATACTAGAGTGGGGAGCCTTTCCCTTCTCCAGGGGATCTTCCCAACCCAGGGGTCTCCCACATTGCAGGCAGATTCTTTACCAGATGAGCCACCAGGGAAGCCCAAGGGCAGGAATAGAGACGCAGATTTAGAGAATGGAGATGCGGACACAGCGGAGGCAGGGGAGGGAGGTTAGGGCCGACACATATACCCTGCCATGTGTATTTTATTCTTCTCAATGGGGTGGTACATGGCGTTTCCTTCATTTCTCTTTGTGATTTTTCATTGTTAGTGTACAGAAATGCAAGAGACTTCTGCGTATTGATTTTGTATCCTGCACCCTTACTGAATTCATTGATGAGATCTAGTAGTTTTCTGATCACTTCTTAGAAAGTATACTCCCTGTTGCGCAGACCATCCCAGAGGTGCCACAGTGCTCGTGTGCCTTTAAGACCAGAAATGCTTCCTCGATGACGTGAAGGTAAATATTCCCTCCCTAAATATTTGATTTAAAGAGCTTGACTTGGAGGACAAAATAAAATAAAGCAGCAGCTTTTTGCCATGTATTATTAATGCCCACAAATGGATGAAGCATGGGCTCTCTGTCCAATGCATTGTTTTGGGGAGCAGCGGCCATTTAAACAGGTTTCACTTATTGAAAATTGGGCTCTAAAAGGTGGGAAATGAAATCTCTCTCCAGGTAGAATGATAAAGATCTTGGACAGGCATCCTCGAACCAGAAAGCCAGAGGAGGACAGCTTGTAGGACCTGGAGACAGCAGGAGAAAGAGAGTTCATTCATTGGTTCACTCAGTCCTTCACCAGTTCCTATCTCAGGGCAGTCGGGTCTTCGCACGTTCCCCTCCTCCTTCCTCTGCAGTCCCTTGCTGCTCCCTCCCATCTCTCTGCCTCGCCTCCTCCCTCCCTCCCTTTTCTCCCCGTCTACTTTCCTCTCTTCCCTCCTTGCTCCTGTCTATTTCCATGTTTAGTAGCACCAGTGCAGATGGGAAATATTATCCCCATTGCAGAGATGAGAAAGCTGTACCTGGGACAAAGTCAACTTGCTTGCTCCCTTCTCAGTGTGAGAAGTGGTGGGAAAGGAGTTTGGATTTTGCTGAGGCCCATAACCCACTTGAAGGTAGGAGTCATGTCTGGGTCATTTTTGTCTCCCCAGTTCCTGGCTGGACATATGACTCCGTGAAGGTACCAGTTCCTTGTTAGATGATCCAAGGAGGCTTCAGGGAGGAGGGGGACTTGAGATTTTCCTTCAAGGACTAGAAGGACTTAGAACTCAAAGCAGAAAGAAGGGTCTTGATCATCAGTACAAAGTGTGGTTGCCATTTAGCAATTACCTCCCGTGCGCCCTGATACTAGCATAAATCCTACTAATGGTGCCAGTTCTCACACTAGCCCAGAGAGGTAGCAGCCTTTACCCATTTTGCTGATGAGAAAACTGAGGCTGGGAGAGATGAAATGCCCAGGATCACACAGCGAGTCAGCAGTGGGAGTGGGATTTGACCCAAGTCTGTCTGGCTCCAAAGCCTGTGTGTGCTCCTAAATTCTGGGCTAAGCTGGTCTTAACCTTGGCCAGGTAAGCATCTAGCTATGAGCTTTCCATATTAGAAAGGAAAGTGGCGATGACTTCTCTTTGGCCACTGATGACGTGGGTTTCACTGGTGGCTTAGATGGTAAAGCGTCTGCCTGCAATGTGGGAGACCTGGGTTTGATCCCTGGGTCAGAAAGATCCCCTGGAGAATGAAATGGCAACCCACTCTAGTATTCTTGCCTGGAAAAACCCATGGACAGAGGAGCCTGGTGGGCTACAGTCCACGGGGTCGCAGAGAGTTGGACATGACTGAACGATTTCATTTCCTTCCTTTACGTGTGCTGCTGGTGACATGATCCAAACCACATCCTCTCTTTCTACATCTGGTTCCTTCTCAGGTTACCTTTGGGGTTTCTGCACTTGAGGAAAGGAGCAATGCCTCAGCGTCTGTGTCTCAATGCTTTACAGGAGACAAGGAACCCAGAACACTCCAGGGAATCCTCTTGTGCAGTCTGCCTTGGAACCAGGGAAGCTGCAAGAAGTCAAAAGGCACTTGTACATATGAAGTCTGTGGAGCTTAGTTAGAAACACTGAGCTGGTTCAACCCTGTCTTGTTCTGGAGACTGGAGGAGTCAGATGTGCTTGTTTATCCTTGCCAGTCCACTGTGTCACCCCCAGAGGGGAAATTCACTTTCTGTCATGGGTGTGGACTCTGAAAAATGTCCCATCAGGACTCGCTGTCCCCAGACAACAGTTTAACTCCTTGTCAGAATCCTCTGCCCAGGAATGTCAGGTTATGGTGTGGGGGAGGCAGAGATGCCTGCTGGGTTTCTGGCTCGGGCAGTTGAGGCAGTGATGACATCACTGGCCAAGACCAGGGTCCTGGGAAGAAGTGGGCAGCGTGCTGAGCTCTGTGCCAGGCATATGGAGATGAGTTTGACCCGCAGATGGAGATGTTCTCGGGAAGACTGGGTAATCAGGTGTGGTGCCCAGGAGAATGGTTTGGTCTGGAGAATGATTTGGCATCTGTAACTCCAGTGGTGAAATGGGAAGCCCCAGAAGGGGATGAACTTACCTGATGATCGTGATTATCGTGAGGAGAAATGAGCTCTGGGCATTGAAGATGTACTTGGGGGTTATGGACCTCTCAAAAGAAAAAAAAATCATATGAACTTGGAGCTGTCAGGCCAGTGTCTCCACCACCGCTGGCGGAGGTTAGATTTCAGATCTGGCTTTTTTGTTCATCTTGATAAGCAATGGTAGCCCCTTTGCTCAAGATGGGGACACAGAGGCATTGAACACGAGCCGACCCTCAAAGAGCTCATGCCCTAACGGTCAAGCCTTGCGTGAAGGGAGGGATGGCTCTGCACACCAGCCCGTCCAGAGACATGACGGGGCTGGAGAAAAGCAGCCCCTGCAAACGCTTCGGTAAAGGGAAGACCTGGTCAGCACACTGACAGGAGGTTCCCCTTCTTGCCCCGAGATCAAATTGATAACAACTGGTTCCTTCCCGGGGCCTGATTTATCTGCTGAGCGGATATCTCCCTCATGCGGCCACGTCACTATACCTGTCACCCCCAATACAAAGACGAGACAGATGCCCTCTCTAGATTTCAGGTACTGGTAGGAGAATGAAATCATAACTCACTTCGGAAGCCAGTGATACATATTTATACCCTGACCGGTGTGGGCCTGGAAGAGCTCTTCACCGCGTGCGTTCTCTGGCCAGGGACGCACATCAATCTCCTCCTCAGTTTGTTAACATGGCTGCCATTCAAGCCAGATTTACCATTACATGACTGATCGCGTAGAGACAGTTCATCACGGGAACGTCTGCCTAATTTGCCCCTTTCGAAGTCTTCCCTGCGACAGTGATGCCTGATCCTGCTCTGCAGGTGACACTTCTTTTCTGCTGGAAAGCTCTTTCTCCCCCACCCCCACCCCCTCTTGTGTTTTCTCCATCTTATTTAACGGAAGCAGTAAATGTCAAAACTATAACTCTATAGAAGGGAAGTCAACATCCGAGGCCAAACAAAACCCTTGTAAATTGTCCTTGGTCCGTGCGGGATTGGCCAGATTGAATGAACTGGACTAGTGTCTTTTATGAGATTCGGCTTGGAAAGTTTAGCCATATTGGAAAAAAAGAAGCTGGTTTCATACTTCATATTCTCTCTGGGGACCATGTGTCCTGTCTTCATAGTTTCTCCTGCAGAGCTTTCAGAGTTCTTTCTGCTCTCTTCTCAAATTGATTTAACGTTTGGTTGAAGCACCTACTCTGTGCCAGACATCGGCACAGGGGCTTTTTGTGCATTAGATTCTTGAACTGGGCTAGGCAAGCGTTGTCGTCCCCATCAAAGTTCAGTGGCGTCAGAACTTGCTAGATGGATTGAACGTCCTTGGATCTCTCTGATGCCAAGTCCATGAGCTTTCCTTATACTCTCAAGATTAAGTTCCAGATTTCCCAAGGTCAAGGAAGGCTTTAAACTGCCTGTGTAGAGTGTGTGTGTGTGTTTGGGGATGGGGGGCGGGGGTTATGTCCTGCAGTCTCTACCTTTAGGGATGTAAGGAATAACTAAAGTTTTGTTGTTGTTTAATTACTAAGTCATGTCTGACTCTTTTGCGACTTCATGGACTGTAGCCTGCCAGGTTCCTCTGTCCATGGGATTTCCCAGGCAAGAATACTGGGAGTGGGTAGCCATTTCCTTCTCCAGGGAATCTTCCTGATCCAGGGATCAAACCTGCATCTCCTGCACTGGTGGGCAGATTCTTTACCACTGAGCCACCTGGGAAGCCCAGCTAAAGTTTACCCAGGGTTTATTGTATGCTGAGTGCTTTGGTTACCTCATTTCCTCCTAACCATCCTAAGTGGAATGTTCACCTTCTGGGCTGCCTCTCACTGAGCCCCTTGGGTTCAAATTCTGCTGCAGCGACTACCAGTCCACCTCCAAACACAGTCACATTCTGAGGTCCTGGGGGAGGGCTTAGGACGTCAGCTCATGTCCACTGAAAGAGACTTTTAAATGGAAAGATGCCCCTTTTTGAGAATTAAATTGGCAGTTCTCTTTAAATTGGTTTATAAATTCAATGTGATACTAATAAAAATAATAGCAGGTCATGGCAGCATTAGTCTAGGGTTCACATAAAAATACAAACCTATGAGAAAAGACAGGAAAAATTTGAAAAAGAAGAGGGGACTAACTCTATGAAATATTAGAGCACATTGTAAAATGGTAATGATGAAAATACTATGATACTGGATATAGACAAAGAGGGCCTGCCCTGGTGGCTCAGATAGTAAAGAACCTGTCTGCAATGCGGGAGATCCGGGTTCAATCCCTGGGTTGGGAAGATCCCCTGGAGAAGACTATGGCAATCTACTCCAGTATTCTTGCCTGCAGAATCCCATGGACAGAGGAGCCTGGTGAACTACAGTCCATGGGGTTGCAAAGACTAGGACACAACTGAGGGACTAACACACACACACACACACACAGACACACACAGACACACACATAGACACACACGCAGACACACACAGACACACGCACAGATACACAGACACAGACACACACAGACACACACACATAGACACACAGACACACACATAGACACACACGCAGACACGCAGATACAGACACACAGACACAGACATGCAGACACAGACACACAGATACACAGATACACAGACACAGACAGACACACACACATAAACACACACACATAGACACAGACACACACACATAAACACACACAGACACACACACAGACACACGCACAGATACAGACACAGACACACACAGACACACACACACAGACATACACACATAGACACACAGACACACACATAGACACACACGCAGACACGCAGATACAGACACACAGACACAGACATGCAGACACAGACACACAGATACACAGATACACAGACACAGACAGACACACACACATAAACACACACACATAGACACAGACACACACACATAAACACACACAGACACACACACAGACACACACACACATAGACACAGACACACAGACACGCAGAGACAGACACACACGCACAGACACAGACACACACAGATAGACACACATAGATAGACACACACACACATAGACACATACACAAACACACACACACATAGACACACACAGACACACACACAACACACACACACAGACACACAGACACACAGACACACACACAACATACACACACACATAGACACACACAGACACAGACACACATACACACACACAGACACACACATACATAGACACACACAGACACACAAACACACACACACATAGACACACAGACACACATAGACACACACACATAAACACATAGACACACACACATAAACACATAGACACACACAGACACAGACACACATAGACACAGACACAGACACACAGACACACAGACACACAAACACACACACACATAGACACACACAGACACACACACAGATACACACAGACATACACATACAGACATACACACAGACATACACACAATATACACACACACATAGACACACAGACACACACACACACACGCACACACAGATGCACACACAGACAAAGGGTCTAGAAACAGATGCAGGCAGTGAGAGGATTCAGTGTTTAATAAGACCGCGTTTCAATCGGTGTGGAAAAAATGGATAAATGATATTGGGTCTCTTAGCTGATCATCTGTGGTGGGGGCTGGGGCAAGTTATATTCCTACTTTACTCATTATACCAAAATAAATTGCAATTCAATGAAGATTTAGATGTAAATTGTGAAACCATAGAGTATTAGAAGGAGACGTGGGTGAAATTAAAATTTTGGAGTGGCAATGTTCTTCTAAACATCGCATAAAACCAAAAGAGATAGACAAATGTATTACATATAATTTAAAATATTTCTCTCTGGTAAGAACGCCATAAATAAGCTAAAAGGCAAATACTGAACTGGTAAAACTGTTTGCAGCAAATGACAGAAAGAACATTTCCTTATTAACGAAAGTTCTTAGAAATTCCAATGGAAGAGAAAAAGAGAAAAATGGGCAAAGGGTATAATCAGAAACTTTCCTGGAAAAAAAAAGGAATATGTGTCTAAAAAGATGCTCAATCTCACTTATAACTAAAGTGATAAAATCTAAAGTAAAAATAAACTTGCTTTTTATAACAGATTGGTATATATTGAAGAGGGAAACTGGAAAGCTTAAACGTTGGTCGTATAATGGTGCTTGATTTAGCTGGGGAATTTGGCTGTATCTAATACACCCAGCAGTTCTATTTCTAGGCGTATTCCAGAGATGGTCTTACTTCTACATGTAACTCAGTGGTGAGTGTGATGCAGTCATTTAGCTCGTGGCATGATTCCTCCGTCTGTAAAATGGGAACAACACAGCCTGATGGGCATGACGGCTGCATTCCTACGAAAGCCTCACATTCTCAAAACTTGAATTTTAGAAATAATTTTTTTTTGGATGGGGGGGGGGTGGGGAAGAAAAGGGAGTCACCTGTTTCAAACTCACACTTAGTTATTTTCTCCTAAGAGCTTAAATCACAAAGTTTTTCCAAATGGCTTTTGAGATTATTTCATCATGGCACCTCAAAATAGCAATTTGATTAATTAACCCCAATAAAACTAAATTGAAACAACATATTTGTACTTGTGCTCAGTTGCTAAGTTATGTCTGACTCTGCAATCCCATGGACTGTAAGCCTGCTAAGCTCCTCTGTCCGTGGGATTTCCCAGGCAAGAATACTGGAGTGGGTTGCCATTTCCTTCTCAAAGTGATCTTCCCAACCCAGGGATCGAATTCGTGTCTCCTGCATTGGCTGATGGATTCTTTCCCACCGAGCCACCTGGGACGTTTTATCATAGCAAAACCAATGCATTTCTAATAATCAAAATAAAGGACAGCTACTCACTTAGGTGAACTGGGAAAAGTGGTGCCTTGGGACCCCTTGCTCTAAGCTGGATTCCTTCTAGCTTGCTAGTTTGTCCTGGTTTTGGAATTAGCACAGCAAAGCGGGGCAGTGATGTCTCCTAATTAATGCTGACTTTCCAGCCCATCTGTGTTAGGGAGCTTTTGTGCAAGAGGAGACACGTCTTCAATACTTAGCCTCAGGGTCCGCATCTTCTAGGCGTACTTCCAAAGGTCAAGGACCCGACTCAGTGGCTCACACACATGTTTCTCTTGTTACTCATTTTCTCCACCCCAGCCCCTCCAGCTGTTCCTCGTGGGCCACTATTCCCAAGCTCTATAGTTTGGAAAAAACCTTCAAGGAAATTTGTAGAGTGGAGGATGCTGGCATGTGCCTGACTTACCATCGTGCTGTGTGTTTAGTGCTATAAAGAGCTCGGGAGGTGGGGAGAGGGGAAGCAAAGGGTTCATTCTGCTGACTTTGGGATTTGTCGCATCTGACCGTCTCAGAAAGACGACGTTCAGGGCAGAGAAGCAGTGGGGTGGCACACAGTTACAGGCGGCTCCGGCAGCAGAAGCCTGCAGTTTCTGTTCTGACTTTAGGGGCTCCGAGGAGAGGGGCAGATAAAAAGACCATCCACCCTGGTAGAGTAAGTAGGAGAGCATCGTTCGTAGGTCTGGCTCCGGGCGGAACTCAAGGCCGCCGGTTCCTGTGGTCAAAGGCCCACTTCTGGGGCCCGTTTCTCCCTGGTGCCAAGACTAAATGAAATTGAGTTCCTGAGGCGGTGGCTGAGTTTCCCGTCTCCTGTGAACCTGGCTTGGTGTTCAGCTTCACTGGATTGTAATCAAAGACCATTCCGAGAAGCGGTTGTGACCTGGTTGCCGGGGGACCGTCTGACAAGTAAAATGACCAAAGGGAGAGGACAGAGCAGCCCCGGGAAGACCCGAAACCAACCTGATGTAACCGCACTGGCCGGCTGCCTGCCGCCCAGAAATTCTGCCACCCTGCAGCCTGGGGACACGGCCCCAGGAGCCGGGAGGACTGTCACTGGGGGGTTGATCTGCTGGTCCCGCCTCCCTGCCTGTTTCTTCTGAGAGTGAGGCTGAGCTGGCAGAGGGTTAGGGGGCAGACCTGGCCCTGGCTTGGGGGGCTTCCCTGAGGCTGGAACTCTGGCGAGACCCTCAGTTTGAGCTCTCAAGGGACTTGCCTGGGAAATGTTGAATGCTTCATCTTCTGAGACCCCCACCAGAGGGGCTGTCCCAGGGGCTGCGGGTCGATGAGAAGATCTGCTGTCCACTGAGGCAGGCACTGGTCTCAATAACCCCTGCCAGTTACCGGAGCCTGCGTGTGCCAGGCACTTTCCCACTGAGTATCATCATGCCCATTTTATTTTATTTTCTGCTTCTTTATCTTTCTTTTTTTATTTTTTTAGTTTATGAAAATATGATTACAGGAAACTTGGAAATACAGAAGAAAGTTACATATAGTTCCACTCTATATTACAATTGTTCAAGTAGATACATTAAGATTTTTAGTTGGAGTTTCAATATCGAACTCTCGGAAGTTAATAGCCTGAATGTACAGAGAAATAGAAGACTATAGTAGACCTGAAAAGCATTATGAACCAATTCCCGTCATGCCCATTTTAGAGATGAGGAAACCTAGATTCAGAGGGTTGAAGTGATTTGCCGGATGTCACACAACAAGCAAGCAGTGAAGCTAATATGTTAAAAAAATTTTCATCTCTAAATATTTCACTCTTATTTCTAAAGGATAAGGACTTTAAAGAAACAAGTCACAAGTTGTTACTTGTTAAACAAGTTAACAAGTTACTTGTTAAACAAGCCCTTGTTTAAGAAACAAGTACCATTCTCCCACCTAAATGAAATTAACATCAGTTCCTTATGAAATCAAACAGCGGTGGTGTCTGTATCTCCTCAGCCATTTCTAGTTCGGGATTTGAACTGGATTGTGATATGTTGCTTCATGGCTCAGCTCTATTTCAGTCTGCAGGTCCCTTTCTCCAGTTCTGATTTCTTTGCAATATCTTGTTGCTGAAGCCAGGTAATTAGTTCTGTCAACTGTCCTGCTGTCAGGACTTTGCTGACCTGAACTAGATATTCCAACCCTGATGTGTTTCAAGAGTGTATGCGCTTTTTAGGACACTAGCTTTATCCTTTTCAGTCTCTTTTCTCTGAACAGCTAGTTGTTCTCAAAATATAATCAGATCATAACATCCATCTGCTCGAAATCCTGTATCTCAGAAAAACCCAAAGTCTCTACAGAACTGAAGCCACAAATGACCTGGAACCTGACCCCTGGCTGCTTCTCTGACCTTGAAAATCCCTCCTGACTTTGGCTGCACTGACTTCCGCCCTGTGCATCAAGCTCATCCTGAACTCCCGCAACACCCCCCAACCCCCTCAACCACGGCAGAGTGAGGGGCTCCCCGGCTCCCCGGCTTGTGGTTCCCACGTGTATCTGCGCTCCCTCGCCACCGGATGCTGCAGCTTCTGCTTATGCCCTGCCTTCCTGCTCGCCGGGCTCCTCACCCAGCTCCATGGCCCCAGGTGCTTCCATGTGTGAACCATATCATCGCAGGGGGCTAGAGGGAAGGCAGACTCTAGGGAACTTCCCCACCTGGGGGGCTCTGCCTTCTTCCCTCATTGGGGACTGCCCTACCCTTCCCGCCAGTCCAGACAGTGGGCAGCCTGTCAGCCCTTTGGTGGAAGGACTCTGGGTTCCTCTTTGCTTTGAACTCGCTTTCCAGGGAGTCTGCTTCCTGGGTGCTCACCATTAGCTACTTTGCTCTGAAAAATCGCTCTCTCAGCACAGTCAGTCCATGGGGATTGGCCCTGGCTCTTATGCCGGGCCTGAAAGGACACTTCCATGGCGTTTCTGTGACCCCCGCCCCCTCCGCATAACGTGCTTTGCCTTTATTTCAGTCTGTGTACCCACTTTCCAGCTCTCTCTTCTTTCATTGCCACATTTGGTTGATGAAACCAGGTAACGAATCCTGTCAAATTTCCCCCAGTCTGGATTTTGCAGATCTGAGGCTGCATGAGCCTCACATGGAGCCTTGCTTGCTTAGGGTGATCCAAATTTTAGAAGTCCCTCCCTCCACGTTGGTTCCTGGCTGGACCTCCCAGCCTCCCCATCCTCAGCCTTGGAAACGACTTTGTGCTCTTTTTCCAAAGCACAGCCTGAACCAGGCTGAGGTCTGTCTGAGTGAATGTGGCTCCTACCCTGAGCCACATCCTAAACCTGCCCTGAGCTTTCAGAACTGCTTCAGTCCAACCCAAATCCCCTACATCTATGTGGGCTTGGAGTATTTGAGTCTCTGATCCTTAGTCCTGGCTGTTATTAGCCTCTATCATCATCCAGTCAATCCTAAAGGAAATCAACCCTGAATATTCATTGGAAGGACTGATGCTGAACCTCCAATATTTTGGCTACCTGATGCAAAGAACCAATTCATTGGGCACTCATTGGAAAAGACCCTGAGGTTGGGAAAGATAGAGGGAAGAAGGAGAAGGGGGCAACAGAGGATGAGATGGTTGGATGGCATCACCGAGTCAATGGCTATAAATTTGAGCAGACTCCAGGAGATAGTGTAGGACAGAGGAGTCTGGTGTGCTGTAGTCCAAGGAATCACAAAGAGTCGGACACGACTTAGCGACTGAATAGGAACAGCAAATTATCATTCATTCATCAGAAAAGCATATATTGGACTCTTTTCTGCTCTGGGCAGAATTCTGGGCTCTGGTACACAGAAGTGAGCCAGACTGAGGATGGCCTGCCCTGAGGGGACAGAGGTAGGCACCCCCGAGACCCGGCAGTGTGATACAGGCTGCAATAGGGGAACAGCAGGATGCTGGGGGGCACAGACTTCAGGCACTGAACCCGCTGCAGGGTCAGGGAAGACCCCTGGAGGAAGGACATGGAAGATGCTCTCTGACGGCTGATTAGGATTTAATTGGCCATGTCAGTTTGCTAGGGTTGCCTTAACAAAGTACCACCAGCTGAGTGGCTTATTCACAGAATTCATCGTCTGCAGTTTTGGAGGCTGGAAGTGCAAAATCAAGGTGTCAGCAGGGTCGGTTCTTTCTGGGGGCTGTGAAGCAGGACACGGTCCAGACCCCTCTCTGCTTCTGGGGCTTTGCCGGCCATCTCTGGTGTCGGCTCATAGCTGGACCATCCCGATCCATCTTCACGTGGTGGTCTCCTGCTTTCATGCCTGTCTGCAAGTTTCCTCTTTAAAAGGACAACAGTCATTTTGGGGTAGGGCCTCCCAGGCGGTGCTAGTGGTGAAGAATCCACCTGCCAGAGCAGGAGATGTAAGAGCCGTGGGTTCGATCCCTGGGTCGGGAAGATCCCCGACCAACTCATCCTCTGAGATGGTTGGACGACAGAGGATGAGATGGTTGGAACCATCAGAGGAACAGAACTTCATTGTATGAATTTTGGGAGTGACACAAATCAGCACATAATATTGGACCTGAAGGCAAATGCTCAGGCGAAAGTTAGAAAGGGAGAGGGATTCTGGGTTCGAGAGGCAGTATGTCCAAAGTCTGGAGGCAGGAGAGGATGATGCAGTGGGTTTAAGGACCTAAAAGTTATTCAGTCTGGCTGGGTGGGACTGGGGAGAGCAGTGGCGAGACTGGGAGTGGCAGCCGCGAAGTTGCAGAAGCTGGGGCCAGACTGGAGGATTTTGAAGGCCCTGGAGAGGAGCTTGCAGCTTACCCTTGGACAGTGGGAGCCTCTGAAGAATTTCACACAACAGCAAGACTTGGACAGAGGTTCTGACTGGGAGGATGGGGCTGGGCCAGCAAGGAGGCAGTGGTGGGGAGAGAAGCACAGGGATTTCAGAGATGTTTGGGAAGGGGGTTCAGCAGGGCTTCCTGATGGATTGACTGGGGAGGGATGGGGAGAGGGAGACTCTGGAATGACATTCTGGTTTCTGTATCTGGGTGCTGGAGTTGGGGGCGCACACCAGTGGTCTGGGGCCCCAGGAAGAGCCTGACACTGAGTGATGAGCAGTCTCGGCTTCACGCTTCTCCCCAGACTCACACCCGTTTTGTGGTGACCTACGGCTAGGAGCTGGTTACTCCCTTGGACATCCCGGAGTGGAAACTAGCACAGCTGGGGAGGACAGTGGATTGATGCTGTGGAGTCGAGAGAGGCAGATGGAGCGCCTCCTGCATCCTGGCCCCTGTACCGTCAGGGAAGGTGTGGCCTGAAAGGTGCACTTGCCGGCAGATCCTAAGCAGCTCTCATCACCTGTCTTTCACATCATGGTTCACTCAGAGTGCAGCCTGAATTCGAGGCCTGGCACTCAGGACCCTCCAAGGCCTGGTTCAAAGACTCCCAGCTTCATGCTCCGTGGCACCTGATTAGCGGGGGCCTCTGATAAACAGAATCTCCACTGTCCACCTCTTCCCCACCTCCTCCACATCATATGACCAGGCACCCTCCTCCCTCCAGTCCCTCTTAGGAATTCTTTATATGATGCTTTTGAACTGTGGTGTTGGAGAAGACTCTTGAGGGTTCCTTGGACTGCAAGGAGATCCAACCAGTCCATCCTAAAGGAGATCAGTCCTGGGTGTTCACTGGAAGGACTGATGCTGCAGCTGAAACTCCAATACTTTGGCCACCTGATGCGAAGAGCCGACACATTTGAAATGACCCTGATGCTGGGAAAGATTGAGGGCAGGAGGAGAAGGGGACGACAGAGGATGAGATGGTTGGATGGCATCACCGACTCAATGGACATGGGTTTGGGTGGACTCCGGGAGTTGGTGATGGACGGGGAGGCCTGGCGTGCTGTGGTTCATGGGGTCGCAAAGAGTCAGACACAACTGAGTGAATGAACTGAATTGAACTGAATTATGAGCTTCTTGATGTCAAGGAGAAACATTAGATTCAACTCAGTAACCCTGGTGCCTATACAAAAGGAAGGAAAGAAACAATCCTTTCTTGAACACCAGTTAAATGCCAGTCACTACAGGATTGGTTTTATGACCATGTTCAAGTTAACCCTTACTAGCCCTCAGGTCTGGTCCTTCCAGGTCAGCCCCAATCACAGGGGGAGCGCAGGTTTAGAGCGGGCTGTGACTTGCTCAGGTGACTTGAGAGTAAGTGCCAGAACCCTAAAGAGCGTGTCCTTACCACTTCAACTAGCTGGGTAAGTGCTTGTTGAATGAATGAATGAATGGATGGATGGATGGAAATTCAGAGGGAAGGAGGAGGCCTGGAAGGGCAACTGTGGCCTCTCTCATTTCAGGATCAGATAGGAGGTAGGGAATATGGTTAGAAAGTCTGTCCAGTAAGTGGAGTTGATGGGGGACTGAATCAAGTTCTGCCTGTATCCTACACCACACAGCCGCTTGGAGGTGGCTGGAGGAGCAAGGGCCCAGGCCATTTACCCTTGGGTGACCTTGAGCAAATCATTTCCATGGGAAAGAGTAGCCTGGACACTCATCTTAACAGCTCCCCCGTCCACTGACCTTGTCTCAGTTCCAGTGACAAGCTGTGTGAACTCCTGCGGTGACTGATCTTATGCTGGTCTTTCCGAGAGCTCAGAGCAGAGGGTGGGGAGTGGATCAGCTTGGGACCCTCACTCCATTCCTGCGGGGCCTTGATCAACTGAGCAATTGACTCAACTCAGAGGCAGAGGCAATTATTTCGTTCCAATCAGGGCTGGCACACAAGTGTATAGTCAGGTCAAGCGAAGCTCTGCTCTTCAGTCTGCTGGGCTGAGAGGCATTTTCCCTTGTCGAGTGGAGAGAACGAAGTGAGAGGGAGCTTGGGTGTTGGATTCAATTATACAGCAATGCTCTTAGAGTCCATTATCAGATATGGAAATGCTGAATGCTGAAGTCTGTTTCCTGACTCTCTTCCTGCTGACTCCACACACTTTTAAACCACAAGATGTCAAGGCTCCTGGAAACCTTGTTGGATGAGTTATACTCTGTCCTTCCTAGGCTGGTGTTCCCTTTCAGGCTGAATTAGACCAAAAGCAGATGACATTTAGAAGCAGATGCTTCCAAATTCCTCTTTCTCTTAAAAATCATAATGTGTTTTCCCCTTCCTTCCTTCCCTCCCTCCCTCTCTTTCTTCCTTGCTTTACTTAAAAAATATTTATGGCATCTCTGAGATCCTAGGGCTCCCACCTTCCTAGCAGGAAAAGGGGACCTCAGTTGACTGCTAAGTTTAGGATTCCATGATCAACTTTACTATCCAAAGTTGCCTTCAACAAGGGAAAGGAATCAACTCACTATAGTAAATATATGGCTGTTAATTATTGCTTATTCATTTATCACTGAGGAGTTCTGCTACTGGGTTCATGGGAGATACTAGTCTGTAATTTTCTTGTAATTTTTGTTTCAGGTTTGATACCGAGATGATGCTGGCCTTATGACATAAAATGAGTTGAGATGGGTTTATATTCTCTACAAGTGTTTGTGTAAACTGGCATCACCCCTTAAGTATTGAGTGGAGCTCGTTAGTGAAGCCCCTTGGGTGGATTGAGTTTTCTCCGTGGGAAGGTTTCCATTATGAATCCAATCTCTTTGATGGGTGTGAGACAGTGGTAAGATTCTTTTTCCTCTTCTGTCAGTTTCAGTGGGCTGTGCTTTTCTAGGGATTTGTCAGTTTCAATTCTTATTTCAGATTTACTGACATGAAGTTGTTCAATAATATATTCTATTGTGTTTTGAATTTCTATACAATCCTGCCGTGATGTTCCCTTTGTCATTACTGACACTGGATACTGGTTATTAGTGCTCGCTCTCTTATTCTTTGATCATATTTGCCACGGGCTAAGCAGTATAATTATTCTCCAAATAATCAAATTTGGCCTTTGTTCATCAACTCTATTGTACTCTGCATTCTCTTTCATTAATTTCTGCTCTTTATTTCCTTTCTCCTACATCCTAGAGTATTATTGTCCTGTCTTTTTCTTTCTTTCTTTCTTTCTTAGCTGTGCCGAATCTTAACTGTGGCGTGCAGGAGCTTTAGTTGTGGTGTGCAAACTCTTAGTTGCAGCGTACAGGATCTTGTTCCACGACCAAGAATGGAACTTGGGCCCCCTGCCTTGGGAGCTCGGAGTCTTAGCCACTGGACCACAAGAGAAGTCCCATTCTTCTGTCTTTTTCTAGCTTCTTGAGATGGAGGCTTAGGTCATCGATTTTCAGCCCTTTTCTTACACATGTAATTAAGGCTACAATTTTCCCTCTGTGCACAGTTGTAGCTGCATCCCGCAAGTTTGGATATTTTCATTATCATTCAGTTAAAATACTTTCTAATTTCCAGTGTTATTTCTTCTTTGACACAAGGGTCATTTAAAATATATTCTTTTATTTCAAAATATAGAGAATTTTCTAGCAATCTCTTTGTTTCGGTATTAACTTACTCTCAGTGTGTTCAGAGCCTTTTCTCTATCCAGTTTCAATTCTTGAAATTTGTTGAGATTTGTATTGTAGCTCAGCATGTGGTTAATTTTGGTGAAGCAAAGAATCAGCTTTTGGCTTTGGTGATGAACTCTCTTGTACTTGGTTTCATTTTTACTATCTTTCTCTCACTTTACTTAATTCTCCAGGGTCACTTTAAAGCCTTGTTTTCAAGTAAAGAACCTAAAGAATCCCAGTCTGTCAGTTAAGGGCAGGGTTTGAATCATTTCTCCACCACCTATTAGCTGTTTAACACTTGGAAAGTTGCTAAACCTTCCTGCGTCTTAATTTCCTCATTTGAATGACATCCCACCTCACAGGGGGCAGTGGACAAATGACCTGAAATTTATCAAGTGCTTAGAGGTGTGTCTAAAATATAGTAAGCCTACACAAAAATTTGTTAAAGAAGCCAACAAAGGTTCAGAGAGATGACTAATCAATGAGGCTAATACCGCATAGCAGGTTAGTGAAAGAATTAGGAGTCACTCTCAGCTCTGTCTGAGCTGAAATGTTGTATTTTTGTCACTGCGCCATGCTGACTCCCAAATCTCACCCAGTCAGTGACTGGTTCCGGGGTGGCAAGCAGGTATCCTCCTACCTGCCCTGTATCTGTTGGCAGTGGCCCTGGCTTTGAGTAGGATCCTGAGCTCGGTGTGTGTGCCAGAACTGCCTGGAGGAGGCAGGGAGTGGGGGCACCAGGGGCATGTCTGTGGTCAAGGCTGGGGCCACCCCTTCCGAGGGACATCCTCAACTGCCTCTTCACAGTGGGCTCTGCATCCTTGCGGTGCTTGGAGTGCCGTCATCACCGCTGAACCCGCAGGAAGGAGAATCTACGTCGTTATACCAAGAGCGGTTGAGGAAGAAACGGCAGATGCTGTATTTCCGTCTCAGCCAGGAGGTCTAAGAGTTTGGATTCACGGGGCCCGTGTCCTGGGGGTTTCTGAGCAAGTGGGACCATTCTGAGCAGGACTGGACTCTTCTCTTAGAACCACGTGTTCCTGCCGAAAGCGCATCGTCACCCCTCCTCCAACCTGGAGAACCACGGACGCGCAGACTCCCTCGTTGGCTCTACATGTGTGGTTTCTTTCTGCACAAAAACCTGAAGGCAAAGACCGTTCTTCTCTGCGTCCTTCCTAGCATCAGCCTGGCCACGTACTAGAAGCTTAATAAACCCCACTGAATTGACGTGACCCTCATTTGGTGGACATAATATATGGAGATGACGTCCCAGAACATCCAGATGAGTTAAGCACACATGGACGTCTGAAGTCAACACACAACCAGTGTCTCTGTGGCAGGACTCAACGGATGGTAGCTACACCTCAGACTTGGCTTCCTGGGAGGGAGAAGAGGAAGTAACATTTAATTGGCAATTACTGCAGTGGCGGGAATTCAGCAAAAAGTTTTATAGCCTTTACGTATTATCTTGTTTAACTCTTAGAAACTCTTTTGAGTCTTTATCACCCCCATTTTACAGGGGAAGTCTTTGAGCCTCAGAGAGTTTGCGTGACTTGCTTGAGGTAATACAGGCAGCAAGTGGCACTGGCGAGATTGGACTTCCAGGTCAGCACGACTCCAGAACACATGGTCTTCTCATTTTATAATTCTGCCAAAATTGTCCATCCATTTGTTCATCCATTCAGCCTTTCATCTGTCTGTCCCTCCATCCGTCTATCCATCCATTCAACAAATACTTATTGAGCACCTACTGTGTATCAGGTGAACAAAGTCCTCGAGGATACGCATTCAAAGAACATTAACCCCCCAACCAAAGAATGAGCTGAATATCACCCAGTCACGGGGCCACGGGGAAGGCATTACCAAGCGGCAGGGGGACCCCAGCGGGGGTGCCATCTCTGCACTGGCGCACTGGCTGACCTTAGGCAAAGGCCTTACTTCTTTGTACCTCTGTTTCTCATCAGTGAAACAAAGGTTTGGAATAGAGATATACTCTTGAAACCCTACCCACTCCCTCCTTACCCAGTCCAGCCCCAAGAGTCTATAATCCTAAGTCTGTAAGGAGTTCAGTTCTCTCATTTCTTTTTCCATAAATAACACTGTATGAGGTTGCCACAAAAAGCCCAGAACAGGTGCCCAAGGAACCACAGAGGCAGATTTCTGGCATCTGAAATTCAAGAACTTTGTCACTTTTGAGTCTGAGGACAATTTACCTGGATTCTGACCTATTTCCCTTTGCGTTAGTGAATATAAGTTGCTTAGTCCCGAACAGTTTTCATGTGGTGAACCCAGAGCTACTACCTGGGAAGAAGGTGGGGTTTATTTATCAAATCAAGCCCCACTGTGGAAGCAGATTCTGGTTTTACATCATTCATGCATTCAGCAAATATTATTTCTATCACAGACAAGGACAAAAGTAAACTTCACCATGAAAGGTCTCTATTACCACAGGTTTTCAACTCCAGGGACTCTTCAAGATCTCCCAACACCCCCTTTTCCATTTTCCTGCTTCTCAACTTCAGCCTAAGATTGACCATTGCTGACCATTTCTTTTCTGATTAAAAGAAAAAAAATTAAATTGCAAAAGTAATGCATTCCCAATGTTGAAAATACTGCAAAGAATAAATAAGAAAAACAACCACCCATAACGCCACCACCCACAGATAAACACTATTAACGTTTTATCGTATTTCCTTCCAGTCTTTTTATGCTTTTCAAAGTAGTTGGAATCATACTTTATAACCTTTTTCTATCTTGCTCTTTTACTTAATGTTATATCATTAAGCGTTTTTCTGTGTCGTTAAGAACACTTCACAAGCATCATTTGTAGGGGTGGCACACGTATTCTATCTGTACAGACAGTTCCATTTACTTAGCCATTCCCCTAAATCCAACATCTAAATTTTTCTTCCCATAATATTTCACTATTACGAAATGATGCTGTGACAAACATTTGGCACATCAATCTTTGTCCACGTGTCAGATTATTTTCTTTGGAGAATTACTCAGATCGAAAACTTCCTAGTCCACTTGCTTTCCAGAAATACCGGATGCAAGTTTTACTCTTTTTAGCCAACTGTGAAGATGTCCGGAGTTCTCCTGCTCCCTTTACCAGGCGTGACTACTATCAGGAAAAAGAAACTTTGCTAATTCGATGTGTGAAAAGAGTACTTACTCTATTTCATTTCTTTCCTTAGTAGTATGGCCCAATAAATATTGTAATGTTTCCTGGCTATTTGCATTTCCTCTTTTTGAATTGTCTTGTTTCCGTTTGATCATCCCCTTTTTCTAGGTGCTGGCTTTTCCTCTGGATTTTTGTCTACAAATGTGAGTTATCCAAATCAATTAAAACAAAAAAACAAAAACTCAAGAGCAAACTTTAGTTTCAATCACAATGTGTTCTATTGCCCCCTGTAAAAAAGACGTTTTTGTAATCTATTCCTGTGTACTAGACCACTCCAAAACGTAGTGGCTTAAAGCAGCCATTTTATTTTGCTCATAAGTTGGGGATCAGGAATTTGGGAAAGGCTCAGTCGGGCAGTTAGTCACTGAACAACGTGGCATCTCCTGGGGCAGCTGGGGCTGGAACATCCATTCCCGAGAGGCTCCTTCACTTGCATGTCTGGTGCCCCCATGGGGATGGCTTGAATGCCAGGCTCAACTGGGACTGCCAAGGATAGTACCTACCCGGGTGGTCTCCAGTGAGGCGACTTTAGGGATGTTGGGCTTCTTTCAAAAATGTTTGAAGCTCCCGGACAGAGTAGCCCCAGATATAAGCAGTAGAAACTGCTGGTTTCTCAAATTGGGGGCCTGAAAACTGGCACAGCATCAACTGAGCTGTATTCTGTTGGTCAAGGCAGCCACAGCGCATGCCCAGATTCAAGCAGAGGGCACACAGAGCTCGCATCTTGCTGGAGGAGGGTCAAAGAATTTGTAGCCATCTTTGATCTGCTACGAAGGAGCACTTCTGTGTTCTGGTTTTCAGAGGGTGGAGGAAGGCAGGGAATAAATGCATGAATGAATGGCATTGAGAAGTTACACAACTTGCAGAAAGTCACACAGTGGACCACTAGGAGGGCCCAGACCTAAACTTTAGGATATCATTGCTCTTATTTAACTCCAGAAATATTTCCTTCCCTTTAGGGAAGGGACTTATCTTAGCAATAAATGTAGAAACCAACTTTACATGGAATAAAATTTCCAGAAAGAAACCATACAGCAATCATCTCTCTCCATTTACATCTCCTGAAATAACTGTGTTGTCAGAGGGCAAGCAGGGGGAAAGTGAATTAAATCTCACGGTCTCAGAGTCAACAACATGGGGTGGTAGATTACACAGGCTAATATGCATAATTTTCAAATCCTTATCTTTCTTCCCCAGACAAGTGACCTGGAGTTATTAGCAGAGCTTATAATGTTAAGTATTAGAGGCTGAGATTATGTGACATAACAGACTACTCTTCTCCTGAAAATTTTTAGCCCTTTTCCTAACACACAGAGCTTGGCCCAATAAATTCCTGGGTGAAGCTGGCCTTGGATTTAGTGATACGACAGAAAAGATTCCTTTGCCCCATTTTATGTGACTTCTACATCAGCAAAGACCATCATACAAGCTAACACCTCCCATCAATTCCCCAGCATAATTGAAATGGAAAACTTTTCATTCATTGACTCATTCATTCCTTCATCTCATCCATCCATCTACCCACCTATCCATCCATCCATCCATCTGTTCATCCATCCACCCATTTATCCATCCATCCATTCACCTATCCACTCATTTATCCATCTATCTACTCAATCAACAAATATCTATTAAGCACCGCCCATACCTCCGTCACTGTATGGAGAGGCAAAGGTGAGCTGGAGTACCACGATCTCAGTGCGCATGGCATTGTTTACCAACACTGAGTCACAGGAAGAAAGCTGGTAGGAAAGCAGATGCATCAAGTGCCTACTGTGTGCTATGCATGGTGTCAAGTACTTTACACACATGCTTTGCTTTTGTCCTCATCACTGGGATTCAGGCACTAATACCTGCCCTTTAGAGGGGAGGAGACTGAGACTCAGAGAGAGAACTATTAGTAATTGCTGCAGGTCATGCAGCCGGTCAGTGGCAGAGGCGGGTTGGAAACCTTGGTCTAACCCTAGAGCCAGCGCCACAGGAAGGACAGGAAGAGGGTGGTCGCGCTCGGCTGGCTTTGCAAGCTTTGTGTTCCATCGCAGCCTCCAACCCAAAGCTGCTTTGGAGAACTCGCACTCATGGGTGTCCTCTGGAGGCAATATGGGGCAGGGACAGGACATCCTGTTTTGGGAATCAGGACACCTGAGGGTCTCACCTTGGTGCCATGTGACCATGGCAAGTCCATTCCCTTCTCTGATTTAGGTTTATGAACTCCAACCCTAGGACTTGGGGGGGGAGTCAGAGAGAGCATCCAGGCTGTGGGTAAGGGGTCGGCATGAGCAGATTCCATGAATGGCTCAGAGGCTGGGAGAGGCTGGGTCTAGTCCTCTGAGTGGAGGGATTGGTCACAGTCAGGTGGGCTGTCAGAGTCCCAGCCCAGCAGGTCAGACCCCTGTGGAGGGAGATGGGCTCAAGGAATGGTCACTGGG
This sequence comes from Bubalus kerabau, assembly GCF_029407905.1. Lineage (NCBI taxonomy): Eukaryota > Metazoa > Chordata > Mammalia > Artiodactyla > Bovidae > Bubalus > Bubalus kerabau. Next base: position 179,501,899 of record NC_073627.1, on the reverse strand, counting down.
CCACGAGACACTCAGACTGGAATACGAATGAGTCCATTCAACAAACAGCAGCTCTGTGGCAACTATGTGTGTTCAATATACCCTGGGGTGGGGCAGGGAGAAAAGGGGTGGTGACTTTGCCCTCATGGTACTCAGTGGAAGGAGACCTGAACTGAATAATCACATGTAGAACCAGCCAAACAAACTTGGACTTGAAGTGGGGCTTGAAGGAAAACCACAGGCTTCCATAAAGCAGAGGGCGGGGCTCCCTGGTTTGGGGGCTGGTGGGGGGTCAGGTCGGCCATCGCTGCTCTGGAGCCAGGGTTTCTGCTCCTCTTGCTCCAACTCTTCTTGGCTTCATCACGTTCTCCTTTGCCTTGAATGCCTCTCAGAAGGTACCCGGGATGTTCGCCTTTTCTCTTTGTTCCTCTCAGACCTTTCAGCTCGAACCTTTTCCACTTTTTTAGAAGAAAGCTGCAGGGCACTTATCTTCATTATTCTTTTAAATATTTTATCATTGCCATGTTTGTTTATCTGTTTCTGAATCTCATGTCTCCACGTCAGCACTTCGACTTCTGTTCTCCAACTGGGTTAGTTTTCCTTTCAATTAATTAATTTATTCTTTTTCCTTCAGGGAGCTTTTCTCAATATCTTTCCCCATTGACTCATTCATTCTTTGGCAGTGTATCCCAATTGCTTTGTTCATTACAGAAATGGTTCCATTTTCTCTTGTGCAATATTTCTGCTCCAGCCTTTTCTTTTTGTTTTGTTCTTCTAGTTTCATACAGCAAGTAGCTTCCCTTCTTTTCTTTTATAGGTTGATTAGATGAGTTTTAAATTCTTATTCCTTCTGAACTAATATTTCTGCTTCTTGATGGAATTTGTAGTCAAGAATGCTTTGCTTCTCAAATGTTTAGCTGTTTCCCTGTAAACTTACTTTTCCCCAGGGAATGTGATTGAGGAGCGGGTGGCCAGGTCCAGGCTCAGGGAACTCAGGGGGCAGGCTGGGGAAGTGGACAGGCCCTGGCCCTCACCCAACCTGCCAGGTCATTAGCTTGAGGCCTCAGCCTTTGCTGCAGAACAGAGCAGAACTTGGAGGAAATTTCCTTGGATTGCAGCCCCCCAGCCTTGGGTGTGGAGGGGAAAGGATGGCTGAAATGAACTAGCCCCCATCTGTCTTTCTCCACCTTTCCCAAGCACAGGGCTTCTGCACTTCCCTGATGTCGCTCCTGAGGCTACCTGGGCCATAGGCATGAGTCCCTGAAGGTGTAGGACAGGTGCTGTTCCTCCCAGAACAATGGTACCAGGAAGGAAGAACGAACTTGGTCAGTTCCTTTCCTCCTTTATCCTCCTACAGCCTAGAGGGGCTGGTTCCTTGCTCAGGTCAAAATCACTCCTCCACCCAATTAACAAGGATCCCTCTCCAAAGGGGTCATCCCTGATCTCTTCTCTCTGGGTGTCCTCTCTCCAGATTCTTCAGGATTTGCCTCGAGGAACGGAACCACGGTCATGTTAGCTGGGCTTTTTCGTTTGCCATCCTGCCCAGTTCACTCCAAACGTCCTGCAAGTTCCTAAACAGACCTGCCCTTTCCCACTTTTCTGCCCCTGCTCACACTCCTTTGACCACCCTGAATGCCTTCTGCAATTCAGCGCAAGTACCCTCTTGTTGGGGGCCTGCGTGAGGCACTCCGCCCGTGGAAAAGGTCATGAGGAAGGAGGCTTGACATATGCAAAGGCGGGATCGAGCCTCAGGAGTCCCCCTGGAAATCCTTGAGCATCTACCCCCATAACCAGAGCCTGCCTACTTTACTACTTTGTACTCTCACCTACACCTCTGACTTTACGGGGGTCTGTCCCCCACCACCTCTTTCAGAGAAGGAGTTAACTTAGAGCTCCAGTTAATAAAAACTCCTGGGCCTGACAAGAGTGTTTTAACCTACAAACTCCTCTGAAGGTTCTCTAGCCTGCCTGACAGGCTTGTCCGGCCACATGTGATTGCTCACAGCCTCCCAACCGTGAGAGGCATGAGATGCTTTAAACCTTCAAAAAACAGGTTCCTTAGAAAAGTTAGAAAACCATTAGTATAAGTATAGTGGGCTGATTAGAAATTGTATTGGTGAAGGGTTTTTCATTTGTTGAGCCAATGTTTGTTGCTAAGTCTCCACATCCCCTGCCCTTACACACATTAATGAATATATAGAAGAAATAAGTATTAACCTTTGATATAAATCACGTTAGACCTTAGGCTAAGTAAATTCTTTCCTTAACTAAAACCCACTACACCCTCACCCTATAGGAATGTAACTTTATTTGGGTGGTGTCTGTTTTAAGAATAATCACCCCTGGAGAAATAAGTGTCCTGGTTGACTGACCACTGTCACAAGGAGAGGGTCATAAATTGTCAGCAGGCCCCCTGGCCAGAAGATGATGTAACACCCCTAAGACCTCTGTATACATTTGTATGTAGCACCTGACTTTGATAAAAGTCAGGACTGCTGTCCCCACGTGACTTTTGCATAACATCTCAATGTATAAAAACAGACTCTGGAAAATAAAGAATTGGGAAAAGTTTCTCAAAATACTGATCTCCCCATGTCGCTCTCTCTCTTAAACTCTGGCTGAGTCTCCATCTGGAGCGCGGAACCCACCATGCTTACTAATTATGCCTGGGCTTCTAAGATCTGACCGGGGAGGCCTCAGGGTCTCCTCTCCTTCGGGAGAATGGAAGGACACCTGCGGCCTACGTAAGTGGTGCAAACTTCTTGTCTTGAAGTTTTATTGGTCTCCCACGTAAACCAAGCTACTCAGCCTCTTTTCTCCACTGAATTTTCCTACTGAGCTATCCTCATTCTATTACTCTTTACATCTCTAATTAATATCTAATTGAAGCTATTGTATCCTGATCCTCGCTGATGCCGTCCCCGCTTCGAATACCCTGGATCAGCCAGGGCTGGACCCCGGCACCCTCTTCCCATCTAACTGTCTTGAGATCTTGTTCTAGGATAAGTACTTGCCCTAGGATAAGTATTAAATGACTTTCATGCATTTCCTATTTAATTCCTACCATGATCCTGGCACAGAGAGGTTCAATGACCTGCGGAAGGCCACACAGGCAAGTCAGGGGTGGTGCAGGTTTCATAAGGGCGTCAAATACTAGAGCTTGCACACCTAAGCAAGTGGATCTCTGCCTCCTGCTTTTTGTAGGACTTTTCCATCTCTGCATCCTAATAAGAGGAACTAAAGAACCTCTTGATGAGGGTGGAAGAGGAGAGTGAAAAAGCTGGCTTAAAATTCAACTTTCAAAAAACTAAGATCATGGCATCTGGTCCCATCACTTTATGGAAAATAGAAGGAGTAAAGGTGGAAACAATGACAGATTTTCTTTTCTTGGGCTCCAAAATCACTGCGGACTGTGACTGCAGCCATGAAATTAAAAGATGCTTGCTCCTTGGAAAGAAAGCTACAACAAACCTAGACAGTGTATTAAAAAGCAGAGACATCACTTTGCCAACAAAGGTCCATCTAGTCAAAGCTATGGTTTTTCCAGTAGTCATGTATGGATGTGAGAGTTGGACCATAAAGAAGGCTGAGCGCCGAAGAACTGATGCTTTTGAACTGTAGTGCTGGAGAAGACTCTTGAGAGTCCCTTGGACTGCAAGGAGATCAAAGCAGTCAATCTTAAAGGAAATCCACCCTGAATATTCACTGGAAGGACTGATGCTATAGCTGAAGCTCCACCTGATGCAAAGAGCTGACTCATTGGAAAAGACCCTGATGCTGCGAAAGATTGAGGGCAGAAGGAGAAGGAGGTGACAGAGGATGAGATAGTTGGATGGCATCACTGACTCAATGGCATGAGTTTGAGCAAACTGCCGGAGATAGTGAAGGACAGAAGAGCCTGGCATGCTGTAGTCCATGGGGTCACAAAGAGTCGGACATCATTTGGCGACTAAATGACAGAATCCTAATAGTTACTCAGCATGGGTCCTGCTCAGAGGAGGTGAAGGACTAGATGGATTAGTCTTCATAGCTCACTATTGCCGGATGCCTTTTGAGGAGCACAGCTGAGCAGAGTTCTTTGCATATAGGAAAGAAAGAAAGAGAAAGAAAGGGAAGTCGCTCAGTTGTGTCCAACTCTTTGCGACCCCATGGACCCACCAAGTTCCTCTGTCTATGGGATTTTCCATTCAAGGGTACTGGAGTGGGTTGCCATTTCCTACTCCAGGGGATTATCCCAACCCAGGGATTGAACCTGGGTCTCCCACATTGCAGGCAGACGCTTTACCATCTGAGTCACCAGGGAAGCTTTCTTTGCATAGAGTAAGAACCAGCCACCCAATCAGCTGCATAACCTTCCCCAGGAGGGAATGGAGGAAGATGTTTTAGCCTTGCTGTAGCTGATTCACTGTGCTTGAGAATTAGTTAATTCAACAAGGATTTATTGAGCACTTACCATGAGCAGTATCTTTTTGACTTTATCTTGCAGATTTCTGCCAGAGAGCTTTACCTTTATTTTGTGATACTCCTGTCCTGGGACAAACAGGTATCAGATGTCCCCGGGGGCAAAGGGATATCAGCTACTTGACAGCTGATGATCTAAGAGTCTGGCCATGGAGTATCTCTAAGAACGTAAATCTTTGATTTAGAAAGGAGAGAAACGAGAACTCTGGATTCTCCAAGTTTATGAACAAAAGATAAACTATTCATGAGCAAATAGCAAAACTAAGTAAGCATAATACAAAATTAATAAGACATACCTTTTAGAGTAAAGTAAAGGAATTAATAATAAACTACTATTTACTGCTGAGAATTCAGCCCCCTCCTGCGGGGAACCTATCTGATGATCTCATGATGTCAGTGTGATATTGCTGTGGAGCTGGCTGTGGTTGCGGAAGCCAGGTCTCTTTAGTTCAGGCTGCCTGCATTTCAACTAATTTTTTTGGGAAACTCATTCTGCTCAAGATGGAGGCATACTCCTTAAATTAAAAATGGATCCCTTTATCTAGAATATAATTTCCTTTTCACTTCACCCCTACTGTGGATTTTCATAGCTACTTAACACTGCCTTACGCTGACCTACTTATACGAAAGCAATGGTGGGCACTGATGCTTGGCCAACAAGTTACTCTCCTTTCATGCTGATTGAATCTTGATTTTGGTTGGGAGAAATGTGCCCAGCATCAGGGGATAATCAGGATTGGGCCAAGACAATCATGGAGATATTGTTCTTGACAGACGTCCTGTGACTGAGATGTGAGGGGAAATCTGTGGGGAGAGTTTGAGAAAGATTTTCCAACCTTAAAAAGAGAATTCAGTCCTAGAGAACAAATGTATGGATACGAAGAAGAAAAGGGGATGAACTGGAAGGTTGAGGTTGACATATACACACTCCTGATTCGTTGCTGTTGTTCAGTCGCTAAGTCATATCTGACTCTTTTGTGACCCCATGGGCTGCAGCCCACCAGGCTCCCCTGTCCATGGGGGATTCTCCAGGCAAGAACACTGGAGTGGGTTACCATGCCCTCCTCCAGGGGACCTTCCGGACCAGGGGTCGAACCCGCATCTCTTATGTCTCCTGCATTAGCTGGCAGGTTCTTAACCACTAGGGCCATCTGGGAAGCCCAAAAGCAGCTATATTCTAACAAAACTCTTTTAAGAAGAAAGGATACAAGGAGAAGAAAGGCTTTTCCCCACTCCTTCCCTCCTTTCCATTTGGCCGCTGTCCAGTGAGGAATGTGACCTACTTCTGCCCTCTTGAGACCCTAACAAGAAAGCACCAAGACACTCAAGGGGCTGACCCAGCGCTCTGATGCCACCGAGCTGCTGAAGAAGCCAGTGGGCTTCTTGTCACGTGAGATGATTATGTCTCCTTATTACTCAAGTGATTCCTCGTTGGTTTCTTCTGTGACTTGCAGCTGAATGCATGTCCACCAGCACACCTGGTCCAGAAGTCTGCCCTGAATCCTCCTGCATAGATGGTAGCCCAGAGTGTGTTACTCATTGCCCCTCCCCCCACCCCCCGCCAACACACACAGTTCTTCCCTTTAACCTTCGACAGTATCTTGGTAGTACCAACGACATCCGTGTCTCCTTTTACCAGAGTGGGAAACAGGCTCAGAGGGTGACTTCTTTGATGACAAATGATGCTGGTGCCAAGCCCCGTAGGTTTTAGCTGCTGAGATTCTCACGGTGTCTTGGCAGATAGGAGGTAATCAGATGCTCTTGCGTTTGAGATGTATAGCACTGCCCCTCAGAGGATCCTGGCCTCTGATTCAGGAACTGTGATGGCTACTTTTGTGTGTCAATGTGATGGTGCCATGGGGTGCCCAGATATGGGACCAGACCTTATTCTGGGTTTCTGTTAGGGTGTTTTGGGATGAGTTTAAACACTTAGATTGATAGACTGGGACTTCCCAGGTGGCACAGTGATAAAGAATCTGCCTGTCAATGCAGGAAACACAGGAGATGGAGGTTCGATCCCTGGGTTGGGAAGATCCCCTGGAGAAGGAAATGGCAACCCACTCCAGTATTCTTCCATGGAAAATTCCATGGACAGAGGAATCTGGCGAGCTAAAGTCCATGGGGTCACCAAGTTGGACATGACAGAGTGACTGAACTCACGCATGCACGCAAACTTGTTAATGGGCTGAGGAAAGCAGATTGCTTTCTCTAACATGGGTGGGCCTTGTTTTATCAGTTGAAGTCTTGAATAGAACCAAAAATTAACCCTCTCGGGAGAGAGATGGAATTCCTCCCGCATGACTGGCTCTCTGCTGAGACGCTGGTGGTTTTCCCTTTGCCTTTTGACTCCAAGGGAAACATCAGCTCTTCCTGGTTCTTGAGTCTGCTGGTCTTCTGACTGTCAGACCAGCAGACTCATATGCATCCTGTGGGTTCTGTTTCTCTGGAGGACCCTTCCTAATGCAAGGATCATCTGGCTGCAAAGTAAATAGGATTTCCTTTTCAACCCAGTGAGAGGGAAAGGAATTAGCACCTTCTGCGTGGCCACTCTGTGCCAAGCAGGTGCTTTTCGTGCAATGTCTCATTTAATCTTCCAACAGCCTTGAGAGGGGAGGGGGTCCTCTAGGGCCTGGAGGGAGTGGAGACTCCCAGCAGAGGAACAACTTGCCCAAGGCTCCAGAGATGGTGAAGACAGAGCTGAGATTGTGAGTTTTCTATTGAAATAACTGTCTGGGAGACGCTGGAGGAATTTTAGAAAAAGTGCAGTTTCTTTGCTTTCTTTCCCATCCATCCTTAATGTCTGCACCATTGTTTGGGGCTAAGACCTAAATCACCATCTAGCTCACCATTCCCTGCTGTTCTTTTCACTCAGTTGAAAAGCTGAGTGATTCACAAGGACTGTTCCTTGCAGGATCAGATGCCATTCACAGTGTTTCTAGCAAAACGCAGACAGTTCATTTTTAGGCTCGTGTGAGAAATCTCGCTTGCTTCCTACAATATTTTTTTCCCTTTTCTTTTCTTCTTTTTCTTCTGGTTTTAGCCTCAATGTCCCCTATCTTCTTCCTTCTACCCATGAAAGCAATTTTAACTTCATGAAACTAATTAAAGTTTTATGTGCTTACATTCCTTTACTTGACTGCTCGTAGATTTCTTAGATTGAAGTGGAACCAAGCCGAGAAGGAAAAGTCTTCTGGACTCTTGTCCAGTGTGGGGTTGTGGGGTCTTAGTCAAGCCTCACTGATGGAATCCAAGTTCCTTTGGGCTAAGATAGTGTGATGGGGAGTCAGGCAGATGCCAATGGAGGCACAGGAAATGTTTGTTGAATATACAGATGCGAAAATGGAAAAATTAGTAAATAGAAAATTATGATTACAAAGCAAAATTATGATTAGTAAAAAGGAATTTTCACTTTTTCATAAATTAGGAGTTTGGGATTAACAGATACACACTACTGTATATAAAATAGATAAACAATAAAGACCTGATATGTAGCACAGGAAAATATATCCAACGTCTTATAATGACCTATAATGAAAGAGAATCTGAAGAACAATATATGCATATGTGTGTATATGTACAGTGTAACAGAAGCATTTTATTGTATACCAATACAACATTGTGAATTAAATATACTTCAATAAAAATGCAGGCTTCCCTGATAGCTCAGTTGGTAAATAATCCACCTGCAATGCAAGAGACCCCAGTTTGATTCCTGGGTTGGGGAGGTCTGCTGGAGAAGGGATAGGCCACCCACTCCAGTATTCTTGGACTTCCCTTGTGGCTCAGCTGCTAAAGAATCTGCCTGCAATGCAGGAGACCTGAGTTCAATCCCTGGGTTGGGAAGATCCCCTGGAGAAGGGAAAGGCTACCCACTCCAGGATTGTGGCCTGGAGAATTGCATTAACTGAGCTCTGGTTCAACCTCTGGTCAGAGAACCAAGTCGCACATACTGCAACTAAGAGTTCTCATGCAGCAGCCAGATGATCCTGTGTGTCTCAGCTCAGACTCCTTGCAGCCAAATAAGTAAATATTAAAAGTGCTTTATTCTTAGGGAAAAATGAATTTTCAAAATGCTATTGATAAAAGTACCATTTTGAGTCCTTATCATGTGCCAGGGACAGTGCAAAATGCTTTATGGCCATTATCTCGCATAATCTTTGACAGGAGCCTTTAAAATAGGTTTATTATCCTGTTTTTACAGATGGTGAAACTGAGACATAGCTTGAAGAACTTGCATGAGTACACTCAACATATCGTTGGGAGAACTGGGGTTCAAAGCAGAAGTGTTTGACCTCGAGGCGTGTGCTGTCCGATGGCCGAGTACACTCTGTGATCTGTTCACAGCCACTCACTGCCTTCCCTGCTGTGCTTCCCTGTAGCTGGAGCGTCCTTTTCCACCCTGAAAGATTGCACTTGGCCATGTGACCTTCTCTGGCCAATGGAACATGAGGGGTGCCAAGTCTGCGCAGCAGCTTTAAAGACACTCGTGTGCTTTGGTTCTGCCTCTCACGTGCTCCTTTTCTCTGCCATGAGAAAACGTGAAACAAGCCACGTTGAGTGTCTCCAACAAACACCGCTCCCTCACCCTGGGTCCCAAAAAAGAAAACCCATGGAGCAAAACTGACACAGAATTGACCCACAGTCTCCAAGCAGCCCGCTGGTAATGTGAACAAGGAACGAATGTTTGTACTCTAAGACACTGAGATTTTTAGGATTGCTTGTTAGTGCAGCAAAAGCTGACTAATACAGTTTCTAAGTCACGGAGACTATTCTGCATTGCCTCCTGGAAGAGGTGGAATGTAAACTCCGGCTGGAGAAGTTTTTATTAGGCTGAGAAATGGGGTAAGCTAAAAAAATGAGTGAATGAAGGCATGGAGGTAGGTTGGAATGTGTGAGACTGACGAGAAAACAGCTTTCCTGAAGCACCATGAGAGGGAACAGGGGACAACCGTTGCAAAATCAGACCATGGAGAGCAATGACCACCCTGCTAGGGATAATGAACTTTACCCTGAGAGCGCCCAAGGTGGAGCCACTGAAGTTTCAGAGACAGGGGACATGGTGTGTTTAAGAACTTGCTCATGGATTCCTGCCATGGGTAGGAAATCATTGCTGATCGTGTCTTCCCTGTTCTAATTCCTGGATTATCCTGTAAACCTCTTCCTCCAATGACAGCATTTGCCAGCAGCCAGAAAGTTGATTTCTTTCCCCGTTTATCTGATGTCTATCAGGATGGGTGACTCTATTCTGCTCAGAGGAGGGGAAATGAAGCTGCCTCAGGAATAATAATAGTGATTTTCTTCTAAAAAAGAGTTTCCAAATCCTATGTTATGTGCTGAGGATGGCAAGGGCCAACCGAGGCAGAGGAAAGAAAAGGGTCCCTCGGATCTTAGGCAGCTTTTGTTGTCAGCAAGGTTGGGTTCCTGGCATGACCCTGCTCCCAGAGGGTTCCTGCATTCCCTCTAATGCTCTGAGGTTGCCCCTTAAAACTCTTAATAATTTTGGAACAAGGGTCCTTGTATTTCATTTCACGCTGGGTCCTGAAAATTGCATGGCCAGTTTTATAGTACTTAGGCATTGTGATACTATGTCCTTTTCATACCTTCTTTTATTTAATTCTCCTGAAAACCTTGCAAGGCAGTAATGATCATTCTAGCTTTACTAATGTGGACACCAAAGCTCAGAGAGGTTAAGTTATTTGCCCAGAGTCACACAGCTGGCGCATGAGTCAGCTGGGATTTGGACCCTCGCCACCCTGTCCGCAAGGGCCACTCGCCTTTGCCTGACGCGTGCACAGAACGTTTTGGTTTTAAGACACCTTCCACCCCGCCCACTTGTTTCAGCTTGGACATCCCAATAGCCCTGTGAGGTCAAAGTCATTATTCCCATAGAAGAAGAGTGACTGTCTCCCAGTAAGTTAGCACTAGAGCAGGACTGGAGGTGAGGTCTTTCAGGCCAGGGCTCCCTGAAACCTGAGTCAACAGATCCTTTATCCAAAAGAGTAACTCGGAAGCATGTGAGATCCAGGGCTGTCAGAAGCCTCCCAGCCTCTCCACCTACTGTCTCATCTTTAGTGACTCATAGCTTTTACAGACCATGCCCAGAGATGATGGATGACCCAGATATCGGAAGTCCCAAGGCAACACTTGGTCCAAACCCTCCCCTTTATAGATGGTGGAACCAGAGGCTGAGAGAAGGGCAGTAACGTGCCCTAAGTCACACACAGGGTTCCGCCTTCATACCTTCATTCTTCCAACAATTACTTAGAGGTTCTGGGAACCGTGCTAGATACTGGGGTACAGAGGTGATTAGGACAGACATAGCCCTGCCTTGGGCTTCCCTGGTGGCTCAGCTGGTAAAGAATCTGCCTGCAATGTGGGAGACGTGGGTTTGATCTCTGGGTTGGGAAGATCCCCTGGAGAAGGGAATGGCCACCCACTCCAGTATTCTGGCCTGGAGAATTCCATGGACTGTATAGTCCACAAAGAGTTGGACATGATTGACTGACTTTCACTTTCTTTCAGCCCTGCCTTAAGGAGCTCACGTCTAGTGGAGGATGGGCAAAGGACCCAAGTCTTACAACTGCAGGGACCTTCCCTTGGCACAGTGACAAGCAGGCTGAGCACCGTATGATAGAAAAGCCTGGGAACTTTTTACTTAAGAGACGTCTGAACCATTCTCTCAGAGCTGATGCTGGCTTTCAAATCAATTTGCATAAGATAGGTTCTATCCTGTTAGAACAGCAAATTAATAACTCATTTTATGGATTGAGCAATCAACACCTACAGCCCATTAAATTTAACAACAAATGCAGCTGATGATCAAGCTTTCAGCCCCGTCCCACCATCAACTCAGGCACTTCCTTTTCCTTCCTCCTGACCTTTTTATTTCCTTTCATCTCCCTTCTCATGAACCTACCTCCTAGATCTTCACTTTCTCATTAGTAAACACGATGTTAATTTAACTTCCCAGTATCCTTTCCAGGTGGGATCTAGAAGGTCCCCCGAGTTAGTTCTGTCATCTGTGGCGTGTCCCAAATTCCAGACATCAGCACACAAGCTCATTTTGGGGCCCTTGGCTGGGCCATGGGAATGAGCAATCAATATTTCATAAAGGCGTTAGGTGGTAATAAAAGATGCATGAAGTGGATGCAGGGAGGAGCTTGCTGACAAAGGAGTGGGTGACATTAGAGCTAACCTTGGTGGCTGTGACTTACGTGGATGGAATTCACTAAGGAAGTCTCCACTCTGGTCGTCCCAAGGAGATGGAAGATTTTTCATAAGGATGTTGTCAATTTTTTAGGCCCTCCAACTTAACCTTCCTTAAAAGACTTCTAATTGCTTTAGATGCATGGATTGCATGAATAAGTGGATGAGGTCCAGATGTTATGACTAACTAGACCTCTATTAGCTGTACTTTCCCATGAATTTTGCATGTCCCTCTAGGTGGGAGCATTTTACACGATGATTGTGCCATATTGTCAGGGTTTGAGGGAGCCTGGAGATTCTGGATAAGCAAGATGGCATGTGATAGATGGTACAATTCTTCCCTCCATTGTAATAGGATAATACATTCCCACCTTTTGCCATGCTTTGCACCCTGCGGAGTATATAGTGGGCTTATCCACCTGAATTGCTTTGGCCAACAGTGTGTTAGTGGATGAGACTTTATTAGAGATCTTACATGTGCTTGTACAGTTCAGTTTGGGCTCTTGTGCTTCTGCCATGAGAAGAATGCATCATTAGGGCAAGGAACCCGCGAGACAGAGAAATAGCCCCAAGGTGAACCTGCAGCCTGAACCCAAGCTCAACCCAGCCCAGCTGAAGTGCAGGCTAGAGTGGAGCTGCCCAGCCCAGTCTAGCCTTGATCAGCCAAACTACAGTGACCTGCAGCTCTGCATGGCTCGAACATGAGAAGAAATGCCTCATGTTTCAAGATACTGAGTTCTAGGGTGGTTTGTTAGGCAGCATCAGCTTCCTGATACATGGCAGAAATGGACTGTTGCTTGGAATTCCTCCACTGGTTGGTTCTTTGAGGCTCCTTTTAGCTTGTCTGTCTGACTTGCTGCTACAGAAAAGGAGATCTCAGAGACTCTTCACCAACCTAACCTTGCCTTGTCCGCCCTGCCCTGATCTACGGTCAGCATCCTGAATACTTGGGGTCTTCAGGGCTGCTCATCTTGTGACCGACTTCCTGGCTGAGGTGGGGGCTCCAGGTGGCCTCACCTCTTCGGGGAAACCTTCCTCACATCTTGTCAGGATCTAGTGTAGCCTCTTCCATGAGCAGGATCTGAACGCTGTCCTTGGTTCTAAAACCGATGCCTCATCGTGGGTGCCTGTCTCAGCGGGGGCAACCTCTCAGTGCCCAAGGTAGGAGCCTCGGAGCTCATAAATCAGTGTTCGTTTATTCATTCAGGCGTGCATGTGCCTCTCGCCTCGGAGCTCATACATCAGTGCTCGTTCATTCATTCAGGTGCGCATGCGCCTCTCGCCTCGGCGCTCATAGATCAGTTTGTGCATTCATTCAGGGGCGCATGCGCCTCTCGCCTCCGTGTTCATACATCAGTGCTCGTTCATTCATTCAGGGGCGCATGCGCCTCTCGCCTCCGTGCTCATACATCAGTGCTCGTTCATTCATTCAGGCGTGCATGCACCTAGAGGCTACCTGTGCCAGATCCTGTGCTGGGACATGGAAAGGTCTGGGCCCACTGTCGAGGAGCTCCCATCTCAGAGAGAAGACAGAATTACCCCTTCTCCAAGCAGCCGCCGAGCGCTGCAGTGTGTCTCCCTGCCCCCCAACCGCATCACGTCACCATCATTTCCAGCCCAGATCTTTGCAACAGCCTCCTAATCGTTTCCTGCTCCCACCAGTGTTACCCTTTCCCATCAGTTTTTCCAACTTCTCCAAACTGGTGACCAACCTGTTCTTCCTAAACAAAATCTGGCTATGTTACCGTTCTGCTCAAAAATCTGCTAATGGCTTCCTCTCACGTTCTGGACAAACCCATCTGCTCACTGGCATTCGAGACCCTCCATGACTGGGATCCTGCCAACCTGCCCTGACCCATTGCCTCAGTCCCTCCCCGCTCGCTCCTGATCCTAGGACCCCTCACGAGCTGCCCTCCACGTCACCATGAACTTTCCCATCTTAACAATTTAGTCTGTGCGCTTCCTTCTGGTGGTCAGTTGCCTCCTCTACCCCCTGCCTGTCAAAAATGGCCTCTTGCTTCAATACTCAGCACTCACATCACCTCCTGAGGCCTCCTTAATGCCCCCCTGGGCAGAGTTCATCTCCCAGCTACTCCCATATACCTTGCCCATCTTTCTCTTTATCACACTGTGTGGTAACACTTTTTTATGTGTACTAAAATTTTCTTTTCCTATTTATAATCCAAATTGCTTTTAAAGAGAGTGGATTAAGTTAATAGGCAAACTTTTGTTCAACCAAGAACCTAGTGTATTCGCATGTAAACAGCTTCTAGGCAGGAGCCAGAGTTGAGTCACTTTGCATGAGAGAGAGAGAGAAGCTTGAAGATTCAGGAGTAAGGTTGGGGGAATGGGAAAAGAACCTGGGGTAGGGGCCAGGGAGAGAGGAGCCCCTGAGGCTGGACGTTGTATGGGGGCAGAGTCAGTGATGGAAAGTCCATCTCCTCCCCTCCACCAGAGGCGCAGCTGAGAGGCATTTAGGGAAGACGGGAAGTGTGTGAGACAGGACTTTTAGGTTGAGTAATGTAGGGTGTATACTATACCTCCCCCATCTTCCCTTCAAAACCTTTAGGTAAGTGTATCCTCACAGATGCTTTTGTGCTTGTTGGGAAGTTGGCAAAGCTCAGGTTCTGCTTTGGAGTGAATTTAGTAGACACACAGAGAGAGCAACTTCAGACCAATATGCAGGTAGAGGGGCCCAGGAAAGCCACACCTCTCTGAGAATGAGAAGAAACCGTGAGAAGTGTTTTGTACTCTTGGGATGAGGATATCTGAGTCAGATGCCTGCATCTCTGAGGGCCAGGAGAGTCCAGCGGGCATCTTAGTTTTATTCCTTTTGATGCTTGTGTCCCACACCAGATTAGCTCAAAGGTGGAAGTCATGCCGCATTCGTCAGGATTCTTTTCCTGGAAAGGAATGGACCCATCTGAATATTAACTTAAGCAAACAGTAACAACAACAAAGCTGTTGGTAATCACATGGTTGAAAGGTCCTAGAGAAGCTGGATCAGGCAGGCTGGATCTAGGTGCTCGGATGGTGCTGCCAGAACGCAGCGCTTCACTTCCCACTTTTCTCCCTGTTAGTTTTGTTCCCAGGAGGCCGGGTAACACCACAGTTCTGTTATAGCCACATAGCAGGAAGAGAGCTTCTCATGTTTTAGGGGCTGAACTCATTGGAGTAATTTGTATCCTGTGCCCACGCCAGAATGAATCACTGACTTGCAGACCTGGATCACGTCCCATCTTTGGTTCAGGATGGGAGTGGAGGTTGGAATCAGTCCTATCTGGGTTACCTGGGCTATGAGGGGGAGGGTAGCTGATACCAGAAACAGGGGGAATGGATGCAGAAATGAAACAGAAGCCCACAAATGGTCACATTCAGGGCCTCTAGTCATCTCAGTAGCATTGTACTTGAAATGGAAGAAAGGCTGCTAAGTTTTGCTACACACGGTTTTGAAAAGCAATCAGAGAACTCAGCTTTGTCATACTTTCAGAATCCTCCCATTTGTAAGAATCAGTAACATCACCTGTCACTGATGGTACTGGCGTCGTAGGGAACAAACAAGAAACAGCTTTACTTTTCTCCCTCTGCTGCCTTCAGACATCTGGCTCTCACTTCCCCACCCCTTCAAGGCATCTCAGGCAGATCCCAAAGATTCTCAATCACTTTTGAAAAAGTTTTTGACAATTTTATTTTTAGAACAGTTCTTGATTCACAGAAAAATTGAGAAGGTAATACAGAGAGTCCCCATATTATCCTATAAATAGTTTCCCATATTAGTAACATCTTAACCTAGTGTGGTATATTTGCTATTATTGCTTAGTTGCTCAGTCATGTCCGGCTTTTTGCGACCCCATGGACTATAGCCCGCCAGCCTCCTCTGTCCATGGGGATTTTCCAGGCAAGAATACTGGAGGGGGTTGCCAGCCCTCCTCCAGGGATCTTCCCGACCCGGGGATCAAATCCAGGTCTCTGGCATTGCAGGCGGATTCTTTACCAGCTGAACCACCAGGGATTCCCATTTGCCACCATTAGTGAATCTGCGCTGACACATGATCACTATTCAGTCAGTTTTAGTATTAAAAAATGTCCTCCTCTCAGGGGTTAAATATCCCAGTCTGGTCCAAATCAGAGCTTCAATCTCCCTGTAATTCAGAGTGTGTCCCCTAGCCTAGCCAGAGCTCAGGGACATGCAGTGTGGCAGGAGCTTGGTCTCCTCACTTGCTCATCCTCACTTTGCTTTGTCTTTTCCTCTTTCCCCTCCTGGGGGTGGTCAGAGCCCAGCAGTGGAGGAATTAGGGGGGAAGAGAGAAGTTAATAGCCCTGTAACTTGACCACTGGTGACCTCTGCTACAGTAGGCTATCTCTCATGGGATGCAATTTAATAAATCTGTTGACTCTAATAATAAAAAATTGTGGCTAGCATTTTCTATGTCTTTTTCTTTTGTTTTCTAGCTACTCATTTTTACTGTTTTGTAAAAGTACTGGCTAGGAGTAAGCAGAACAGAACATTGGTCTTTCACAAAACAAAGTTTAAGAAGCACGGCTCTAAGAAGTGCCATTTGACGTTTTGACCCAGTAGCAGCCACTGGGTAAGGAAGAAACAAGGAGCTACTGATTAGATCTCAGGCCTTGTGCTAGGGTCTTTAATAATCACTATCTCATTTAGTTCTTAACTATGACTTTGCAAAGGAGGTGTTATTTTCATTTTGCTGGTGAGAAAATAGACTCCGAGAGATTAAATAATTTGTTTATAGCTACCCAAACTGCAAGGGGCTATAATTAATTTTATTTTTCTTACAGCTATTCATCAATACTTTCTTCCCCACAAGAGTATAGGTTCACTTCCATTACCATGTTACTTGCCTGCCTCTGGTGGGTGGAGTGGACATCTGCCCCTTATTGATTCTGGGCTTTGGCCAATGAAATCTGAGTGGAAGAGTCAGTCTGTTAGTTCTGAACATAAGCTTTAAGAAACACTACACGTTTCCACCATTCCTCTGGAGCATCTGCTCTTTGCTGTGGGACTTTCATGTACCCAATGGAGGCTGTTCCTTCAACCTGAGTCACAGACGAGATGCCAAATGGAGCAGATTCAAGTCCATTTGTGTCTGGGGACAGAGTTACAGACCCAGAGAGCTACTGCCGAACCTGAGATGACACAGATGAGCTAGAGTGACACATCTTTGTTACTGAACCTCTGAGGGGTTGGGACTGTTTGTTACGCAGCACTGCTTCTGTGAAACTGACTGATACCATGCTAGAGCTGGGATTTCAAACCAGCCAAGTGGCTCTGAGATGACATTCTTCTCCTCTTGTCACATCTTATTTTTATTAATACCATTACTTATTGATTGGATTGTACTTTCAATGCCCTGTAACAAATGCAAAGTGGAGTCAAGTTTATGGGCCATCAGCGAGGTCAGGTTTATCTTGCTCTTTAGGCGAATGTCCTGATATCTCCCTTTACTTGACGCAGTGACCTGCATCATACCATGCCTGTAGTCTTTCCTGTTTTCAAATGTCTCTATTAAAGGGCAATGACCTTTGGCAGATAAACAGTGTGGAACATGTTACACATAACAAAGCAGTTGGAATAACTTGATGGTTTGTGGATTAGGGTCCAAGGATCAGTTCAGTTCAGTTCAGTCGCTCAGTCGTGTCCGACTCTTTGCGACCCCATGAATCGCAGCACGCCAGGCCTCCCTGTCTATCACCAACTCCCGGAGTTCACCCAGACTCATGTCCATTGAGTCAGTGATGCCATCCAGCCATCTCATCCTCTGTTGACCCCTTCTCCTCCTGCCCCCAATCCCTCCCAGCATCAGAGTCTTTTCCAATGAGTCAACTCTTCGCATGAGTCAGCCAAAGTACTGGAGTTTCAGCTTTAGCATCATTCCTTCCAAAGAACACCCAGGGCTGATCTCCTTCAGAATGGACTTGTTGGATCTCCTTGCAGTCCAAGGGACTCTCAAGAGTCTTCTCCAACACCACAGTTCAAAAGCATCAATTCTTCGGCGCTCAGCCTTCTTCACAGTCCAACTCTCACATCCATACATGACCACTGGAAAAACCATAGCCTTGACTAGACAGACGTTTGTTGGCAAAGTTATGTCTCTGCTTTTGAATATGCTATCTAAGTTGGATATAACTTTCCTTCCAAGGAGTAAGCGTCTTTTAATTTCATGGCTGCAGTCACCATCTGCAGTAATTTTTTTTTTCCATCTGCAGTGATTTTGGAGCCCCCAAAAATAAAGTCTGACACTGTTTCCACTGTTTCCCCATCTAGTTCCCATGAAGTGATGGGACCGGATACCATGATCTTTGTTTTCTGAATGTTGAGCTTTAAGCCAACTTTTTCACTCTCCTCTTTCACTTTCATCAAGAGGCTTTTTAGTTCCTCTTCACTTTCTGCCATAAGGCTGGTGTCATCTGCATATCTGAGGTGATTGATATTTCTCCCGGAAATCTTGATTCCACCTTGTGTTTCTTCCAGTCCAGCGTTTCTCATGATGTACTCTGCATATAAGTTAAATAAGCAGGGTGACAATATACGGCCTTGACATACTCCTTTTCCTATTTGGAACCAGTCTGTTGTTCCATGTCCAGTTCTAACTGTTGCTTCCTGACCTGCATACAGATTTCTCAAGAGGCAGGTCAGGTGGTCTGGCATTCCTATCTCTTTCAGAATTTTCCAGTTTATTGTGATCCACACAGTCAAAGGCTTTGGCATAGTCAATAAAGCAGAAATAGATGTTTTTCTGGAACTCTCTTGCTTTTTCCATGATCCAGCGGATGTTGGCAATTTGATCTCCAGTTCCTCTGCCTTTTCTAAAACCAGCTTGAACATCAGGAAGTTCATGGTTCACATATTGCTGAAGCCTGGCTTGGAGAATTTTGAGCATTACTTTACTAGTGTGTGAGATGAGTGCAATTGTGCAGTAGTTTGAGCATTCTTTGGCATTGCCTTTCTTTGGGATCAGAATGAAAACTGACCTTTTCCAGTCCTGTGGCCACTGCTGAGTTTTCCACATTTACTGGCATATTGAGTGCAGCACTTTCACAGCATCATCTTTCAGGATTTGAAATAGCTCAACTGGAATTCCATCACCTCCACTAGCTTTGTTCGTAGTGATGCTTTCTAAGGCCCACTTGACTTCACATTCCAGGATGTCTGGCTCTAGGTGAGTGATCACACCATCGTGATTATCAGGGTCGTGAAGATCTTTTTTGTACAGTTCTTCTTTGTATTCTTGCCACCTCTTCTTGGTATCTTCTCCTTCTGTTAGGTCCATACCATTTCTGTCCTTTATTGAGCCCATCTTTGCATGAAATGTTCCCTTGGTATCTCTAATTTTCTTGAAGAGATCTCTAGTCTTTCCCATTCTGTTGTTTTCCTCTATTTCTTTGCATTGATTGCTGAAGAAGTCTTTCTTATCTCTTCTTGCTATTCTTTGGAACTCTGCATTCAGATGCTTATATCTTTCCTTTTTTCCTTTGCTTTTCTCTTCTCTTCTTTTCACAGCTATTTGCAAGGCCTCCCCAGACAGCCATTTTGCTTTTTTGCATTTCTTTTCCATGGGGGTGGTCTTGATCCCTGTCTCCTGTACAATGTCACGAACCTCATTCCATAGTTCATCAGGCACTCTATCAGATCTAGGCCCTTAAATCTATATCTCACTTCCACTGTATAATCATAAGGGATTTGATTTAGGTCATACTTGAATGGTCTAGCGGTTTTCCCTACTTTCTTCAATTTCAGTCTGAATTTGGTAATAAGGAGTTCATGGTCTGAGCCACAGTCAGCTCCCGGTCTTGTTTTTGCTGACTGTATAGAGCTTTTCCATCTTTGGCTGAAAAGAATATAATCAATCTGATTTTGGTGTTGACCATCTGGTGATGTCCATGTGTAGAGTCTTCTCTTGTGTTGTTGGAAGAGGGTGTTTGCTATGACCAGTGCATTTTCTTGGCAAAACTCTATTAGTCTTTGCCCTGCTTCATTCCGTATTCCAAGGCCAAATTTTCCTGTTACTCCAGGTGTTTCTTGACTTCCTACTGAAAAGGACATCTTTTTTGGGTGTTAGTTCTAAAAGGTCTTGTAGGTCTTCATAGAACCGTTCAACTTCAGCTTCCTCAGCGTTACTGGTTGGGGCATAGACTTGGATTACTGTGATATTGCATGATTTGCCTTGGAAACAAACAGAGATCATTCTGTCATTTCTGAGATTGCATCCAAGTACTGCATTTCAGACTCTTTTGTTGACCATAATGACTACTCCATTTCTTCTGAGGGATTCCTGCCCTCAGTAGTAGATATAATGGTCATCTGAGTTAAATTCACCCATTCCAGTCCATTTTAGTTTGCTGATTCCTACAATGTTGACATTCACTCTTGCCATCTCTTGTTTGACCACTTCCAATTTGCCTTGATTCATGGACCTGACATTCCAGGTTCCTATGCAATATTGCTCTGTACAGCATCGGACCTTGCTTCTATCACCAGTCACATCCACAGCTGGGTATTGTTTTTACTTTGGCTTCATCCCTTTGTTCTTTCTGGAGTTATTTCTCCACTGATCTCCAGTAGCATATTGGGCACCTACTGACCTGGGGAGTTCCTCTTTCAGTATCCTATCATTTTGCCTTTTCATACTGTTCATGGGGTTCTCAAGGCAAGAATACTGAAGTGGTTTGCCATTCCCTTCTCCAGTGGACCACATTCTGTCAGATCTCTCCACCATGACCCGCCCGTCTTGGGTAGCCCCATGGACATGCCTTAGTTTCATTGAGTTAGACAAGGCTGTGGTCCTAGTGTGATTAGATTGACTAGTTTTCTGTGAGTATGGTTTCAGTGTGTCTGCCCTCTGATGTCCTCTTGCAACACCTACCATCTTACTTGGGTTTCTCTAACCTTGGATGAGGGATATCTCCTCACCGCCACCCTTCCTGACCTTCAACGTGGGATAGCTCCTCTAGGCCCTCCTGCGCCTGCGCTCCCACCACTCCAAGGATCAGGAGTTTATAAAGGGAAAATCATCACCAATGTCATCATTTTGCTTAAAACTGATCTTATTTATTTATTTAGAGTCTTCCTAAATGGCTCAGTGGTAAAGAATCTGCCTGCCAAAGCAGGAGACACAGGTTCAACCTCTGGGTCGGGAAGACCCCAGGAGAAGGAAATGGTAACCCACTCCAGTATTCTTGCCTGGAAAATCCCATGGACAGAGGAGACTCACAGGGCTACAGTCCAAGGGGTCATAAAGAGCTGGATGCAACTGAGGGACTAAACAAAAACAGCGGCAACACGTGGCATGTGGGGTGTGGGATCCTAGTCCCCTGACGAGGGGTCGAAGCTGTGACCCCTGGGGTGGAAGCAGGGGAGCATAACCACCAGGAAATCCCCCTGCTTTGGTCTCTGCTTTGAGGTTTCATAGTTAGCTTAGGCAGAGCACTCATCCGTATATCCATCCACCCATTCATTCATTTAGCAAGTTCATTTAGCAAGTTTGCTGAGTTCTTGAGATATGGAATCTTAGGAATGGACCCATATCGGACCATCCATGCCACTTCCTTCTATCTCACCACTGCGTACACTGTTCCCCCCGAATCCCCACAGTCTGTCCTAGGCTTACTCTCCAGCCTCATAGCCCATTATCCCCCCTAAGCCTGACTTATCCTCTATAAGGGTTAGGGGTTCAGGCTCCAGAGCCAGTGTATACATACGTGTTCAAAGTCTGGTTCTGCCGCAGGCTGCCTCTGAGACCACAGGCAAGTTAGTTAACCTCTCTGTGCCTCAGCTTCGTCCCCTAAGAAAGAGTCCAAGCGATAACACAGATGATAGCACTTGGCGCCTACACCCCCCTCCTCTGATTCCAGTTGCACCAAACCCTTCACAATTTCAGGCCGGAGCATTCATCCTCTTTTGGGTTTACATTTGCCTCTGCGTAGAGCAACCTCTGTCTCTTTTACTGGAGAACTCCTTTCCACTTTTTAAGACGTGTTCAGTAGACATCTCCTCCAGGAAGCCTCCTTTGGATGCCCCCTCGGTGCTTCCCCAGCCCCCTGGATTTGCCTTCATTGCGGTTCTCATTGTCCTCGAGACTTCATAGTCCCAACGGTCTGTTACCGTCCCATTGTCTTTTTAGTTATATTCCCTCCTGGACTGTTTATTCCTCAAGGAAAGCCAGGTATTTTCATCTCTGTGTATCCACAAACTACCAAAGATCAGTGCTTCATGAACATTTATTTATTTGTTTGCTTGTTTTAGCTCAGAAGATAAAGTGTTACCTGAACAAAAGCAGATTTAATTTTGACTTTCAAATTGGATTATTCAGATGATACGTGGTTTTGCTAATAGAAGGCCGTTTCAGAAATCAGTGATTATAATTAATTTAAGCTAGTTTTTAAAAATTGAATAATGTACATATGCCCAGTAAACCAGGACATAAAACTATAAGGTGAAAACTAAAATCTCTCTTCTTCATTCTATTCCTCACCTCCTGGTGTTTCCTAAGTTGTTATGTGTGTACAAGAATTTTCACATGACCCCTTGGAAACACATATGCACATACATAAACACACAGAGGGTCATGCTGTACATAATGTTATGACCTTGCTTTTTAAGTATTACATCTTAGGGACCATTTCATATCAGCACACAGAAAGCTGTGTCATTCATTTCAATGGCTGCATAGTATTCCATTTTATAGATGTTATATAATTTGTGTAATCAGTCACCAATGAATAGGCATTTAACTCATTTTCAGGTTTTTGCTGTTATAAACAATGTTAGAAGAAAAATACGTGTTCATGAATACATGCAAAAAATTATCTGTTGGCTACATTCCTAAAATAAGAGTTGCTGCATCAGCAGTTTTAATGCTCTCAGAATCATTATTTTTCTTTTGAATTCTGAAGCATTCCAAAATTTGTTAAAATTGTACAAAACCCCCTGTTGCCCGCATCCATCCTCATTCCTCAAGTGCAGCACATGCGGTTTGCCAGGTTTCCTTCGTCTTCCTCCATTTTAAAGAAATCAGCCGTCAGCTGCAGGGAGAGCGCACCGTGATCCTCTCCTCTGCGTTCCTGGCGGAGGTGCCACTCTCCTGTATACAGCATTTCCATACAATTGTCACACATATATTTGCACTTCCGTTATGTACGTATGTTTACACCAGCAATAAACAGTAGAGCACTGCAGATTTAACTTCTTTAAATAAAGCCTATCCCATTGTTTTGCAGCTTGCTTTCCCCCGCTTAATGGTCTGTTGTTAAGTTTCTTCCATGCTGATCAGTTTTAGCTGTTTTAACGTCTACCTTGTATTCCCTTGTACAAACAGATTGCTATTTCTGTAGTCTGTGGCTGCAGAGTGGTGGGGTGATTTTGTTATGTAAGCAGCGCTACGGGGTGTGTCTTTGTAAATGTCTCTGTATATATACACGAGAGCGTTTCTAGGGTGGGGGCCTAAAGCCGAGTTGCGAGAACGTGCACAGCTGTAGCTTTCTAGATGCCAACAGCTTTCCCAAGTGCTTGTACCGATTTGTATTCTCGACAGCAGTGAGTGAGTACCTTTTTTCTTCTATCCTTGCCAATCTTGGTGTTATCAACATTTTTTTTTTAAATTAGCAGTTAACTTGGAGTGAAAGGATACTTCCTTGTTATAATTTTATTGTCTCTGCATATGTTTATTGACTATTTATGCTTTCTCTTCCATGAATTGCCTGTTCATATACTTTGCTCACTTCCCTGTTGGGATTTTATTTTCTTGTTGATTTTTTAATTGAAACTTTTATTGACAGAATTATTGATTCACAAGCAATCATAAGAAATAATACAGAAAGAAACTTTGTCCAGTTTCCCCCACTAGTAACATTTTGCAAAACAGTAATGCAACAAAGGTCCGTCTAGTCAAGGCTATGGTTTTTCCAGTGGTCACGTATGGATGTGAGAGTTGGACTGTGAAGAAAGCTGAGCGCCGAAGAATTGATGCTTTTGAACTGTGGTGTTGGAGAAGACCCTTGAGAGTCCCTTGGACTGCAAGGAGATCCAACCAGTCCATTCTGAAGATCAGCCCTGGGTGTTCTTTGGAAGGAATGATGCTAAAGCTGAAACTCCAGTACTTTGGCCACCTCATGCGAAGAGCTGACTCATTGGAAAAGACTCTGATGCTGGGAGGGATTGGGGGCAGGAGGAGAAGGGGACAACAGAGGATGAGATGGCTGGATGGCATCACTGACTCGATGGACGTGAGTCTGGGTGAACTCCGGGAGTTGGTGATGGACAGGGAGGCCTGGCGTGCTGCGATTCATGGGGTCGCAAAGAGTTGGACACGATTGAGCGACTGAACTGAACTGAACTGAATGTAACATCACAGGGAAGAGATTGATTACTATGATCCATCGATCTTATTTAGATTCCCCAGTTTTACTTGAAGTTCTCTGTGTGTGTGTGCATGCCTGTGTGTGCCTTTTGGTATGTAGATATTAAAGTACTGATTACATTTCTGTAATGGGCATAGATTTCCTGAGGTTTACATTTGAAGTCCATCTCAGGAAGTTACACGTTTTTAAAACATTGACAATTCTGGCTAATTTACTGTCATTGCCATCTGAGCCCTTCGCATGGAGTTCCTCTCAGTTGGAGGCCCTGTGACGCTTAGATGGCAGTGTCCCAGGACCCATGTATCCCAGAGCAGCATCCAACATCCATGTTAGAGTGAACCATCTTTTAGCTCAGAATGATTTGATTGGATCAGAATCAGAGAGACCTTATTCCAGGTTTCTTCGCGGCTGTGCAACCTTGGGCAGGTGACAGAGCCTCTCTGTGCCTGGACCCCATATCCATAAAATGAGGGTGCTAATGATACATCCTGGAGTGAGATGGAGATGAAGAGGACCCGCACACCTCACGCAGTAGGTATGCGACATACACAGCTCTTTCCTTGCTTTGTACCTGAATACTCAAAGCCAGGTCTTTAAATACCAGGCAGAAGTCACCTGAAGTCGGGATCATGTCTGATCTTTTTATGTTTCCACCTGGTGCTAGCACGCCACGATCATGCAGAAGCTATTCATGGGATGAAAGACTGCGTCTACAGGGATGGGACTGCCGGGCGTGATGGAGCAGAGGCGGAAGGCACCTGAGGAGGAGGCCACACGTCCAGCTTTTCGGGGCAGCGCCTCCTGGTGGCCAGGAATGTGGGCTTCCACTAGACGAGACAGATTCACGTCCCCGCTCTGCTGCTTGGTTACTATGCAGCCTCTCGGATTCCTCCTTTGTTAAGCGAAGTTAGTAATAATAATAGCTAACGACTAATGTGCCTGGACTATTTTTAAGCACTTCACATGTGTATATTAATTCATTTCCTTCTCATGACTCCACAAAATAGTCAATAGAATCATGCCCATTTCACAGATGAGAAGCACAGAAAGGGAGAGAGGATATATCTTGCCCCGAACAACGTAGTCACTTGTTATTGTTCAGTCACTCAGTTGTGTCTGATTCTTTGTGACCCCATGGGCTACAGCATGCCAGGCTTCCCTGTCCTTCACCAACTCCTGGAGCTTGCTCAAACTATTGTCCATTGAGTCGGTGATGCCATCCAAATATCTCATTTTCTCTTAGCCCCTTCTCCTCCTGCCTTCTATCTTTCCCAGCATCAGAGTCTTTTCCAATGAGCTGGCTCTTTGCATCAGGTAGCCAAAGTATTGGAGCTTCAGCATCAGTCCTTCCAACGAATATTCAGGGTTGATTTCCTTTAGAAATGACTGGTTTGATCTCCTTGCAGTCCAAGGGACTCTCACGAGTCTTCTCCAGCACCACAGTTCAAAAGCGTCAATTCTTCGGTGCTTAGCCTACTTTATGGTCCAGTGCTCACATCCATTCATGATTACTGGAAAAACCATAGCTTTGACTATACAGACCTTTGTCAGCAAAGTAACGTCTCTGCTTTTGAATACGCTGTCTAGGTTTGTCATAGTTTTTCTTCCAAGGAGCCAGTGTCTTTCAATTTCATGGCTGCAGTCATTGTCCTCAGTGATTTTGGAGCCCAGGAAAATAAAAAGTCTCTCACTATTTCTATTGTTTCCCCATCTATATGCCATGAAGTGATGGGGCAGGATGCCATGATCTTAGTCTTTATGATGTTGAGTTTTAAGTTAGCTTTTTCACTCTCCTCTTTCACCTTCATCAAGTGGTTCTTTAGTTCGTCTTGGTTTTCTGCCATAAGGGTGGTGTCATCTGGGTATCTGAGGTTATTGAAATTTCTCCTAGAAATCTTGATTCTAGCTTGTGCTTCATCCAGACCAGTGTTTCTCATGATGTACTCTGCATAAAAGTTAAATAAGCAGGGTGACAATATACAGCCTTGAAGTACTCCTTTTCCTATTTGGAACCAGTCTGTTGTTCCATGTCCAGTTCTAACTGTTGCTTCTTGACCTGCATACAGATTTCTCAGGAGGCAGGTAAGGTGGTCTGGTATTCCCGTTTCTTGAAGAATTTTCTACAGTTTGTGGTGATCCACACAGTCAAAGGCTTTGGCGTAGTCAATAAGGCAGAAATAGATGTTTTTCTGGAATTCTCTTACTTTTTCAATGATCCAGGGCATGTTGGCAATTTGATCTCTGGTTCCTCTGCCTTTTCTAAAACCAGCTTGAACATCAGGAAGTTCACGGTTCACATATTGCTGAAGCCTGGCTTGGAGAATTTTGAGCATTACTTTACTAGCGTGTGAGATGAGTGCAATTGTGCGGTAGTTTGAGCATTCTTTGGCATTGCCCTTCATTGGGATTGGAATGAAAACTGACCTTTTCCAGTCCCGTGGCCACTGCTGAGTTTTCCAAATTTGCTGGCATATTGAGTGCAACACTTTCACAGCATCATCTTTCAGGATTTTCCATCACCTCCACTAGCTTTGTTCATAGTGATGCTTCCTAAGGCCCACTTGACTTCACACTCCAGGATGTGTGGCTCTAGGTGAGCAATCACACCATCATGGTTATCTGGGTCATTAAGATATTTTTTGTATAGTTCTGTGTATTCTTGCCACCTGTTCTTCATATCTTCTGCTTCTGTTAAGTCCCTACCATTTCTGTCCTTTATTGAGCCCATCTTTGCATGAAATGTTCCCTTGGTATCTCTAATTTTCTTGAAGAGATCTCTAGTCTTTCCCATTGTATTGTTTTCCTCTACTTCTTTGCATTGATCACTGAGGAAGGCTTTCTTATCTTTCCTTGCTATTCTTTGGAACTCTGCATTCAGATGGGTTCATCTTTCCTTTCCTCCTTTGCCTTTCACTTCTCTTCTTTTCTCAGCTATCTGTAAGGCCTCCTCAGACAGCCATTTTGCCTTTTTGCATTTGTTTTTCTTATAGCCCCTAGCGGGTGCAGGTGGGACCTGAACCCAGTTGGCATGGATCCCGAGTCCACTAACGGTGGTTCCTACAGTACAGATTTGGTGGGATTAAAGGAGATACTGTGCATAAGGTTCTCAGTAGAGTGCCTAGCAGAGACATGGGGCACGCTCAGCTAGAACTGTAGCTAATATTACTGCTGTTACCACGGGCAACAGCTCCCCTTGAGTCCTCAGCTGGGTCCAGCCACAGCGTTATTGGATTGGACTCACAACCTTCTCTCTGCTTGGCGTCCCATGCTTGATGATGAAAGATGCTTAATAATAAAGCTATTCTTGGTCTTCCCCCTGGGTGTTGACGCTATTTCCCCGGCAGCCAAGGGAGCGTGAACAAGGCTACCACGCTTGTTCAAGCTATTTTTGACATGAAAGCTGCATCTTGGAAAATGACTTTTTGGAAACGCCTCTTCCTGTTCTTTTCAGAAGTGTTTCCTGGGAGCAGAAAAACCTCTTCAATAGCAAAACGGCTCCTCTTTTAAAAGGACAAAACCATGTAGGAACACAATCATGACGTCTTTCAATTTTGTGAACTTTTGGCGTGTCTGTGGTGATGTGGTGGGAGAGAAAGCCTGAGGGTTCAGCAGGGCCAAGATCCTCCATCATTTATCCTCCTTCTAATCCGTCCATCCGGCCATCCACAGATGCTGAGACCAGGTGAGAGAGGGCCATGGCACCTGGGCTACGCCACCTGGCAGCTGCGGGACCCCGATCGCAGAGGTTTACCACAGTCACCGAAGTCGGGCCCTTAGCGGGCAGCGGGCAGCAGGGGCCAGACTGGGTCACTGGGAACCTTGCAGCCACAAGGAAAGAGCACAACCTGTACAGGAGCGGGTAAATTATTAAAAAAAAAATCTATCCATCCAATCATCCATCCATCCATCTATCCCTCATGAACCATCTACTACGTGCCGGGCATCATTACATATGATCATGCTCTTCACACATGTCTGGTGAGGGTGGTCAGTCTGGGGTACCAAGAATAAAGGATACTTGAAAGCTTCAGAGAAGGAGCAATACTTGATCTGAGCTAGGAAGACTGGGTACCCAGTGGGGCTACTAGAGTTTACGGCTGATGGTGAGTTAGACTGTAATCATATCCTGATACGTATGATTGTATAATTACCAATGAAGTAAGTGGTCTTAAGGAAGAAAAGCCCATGTCTGTGAGACCCTGATGTAGATGGGAGGTAGGGGAGTAGGCCCGGGGATCTGCATTTTCAAAAAGGTCTCCAGAGAATTCTGATGGTCACTCCTGTTTGGACTCCATCACTGTAGGCCCGAGCTTCCCAGTCAGTCAGAGTCAAGGGGTTTACAATGGTGCTGAGCTCCCGAGCCCCTCGGTCCTTGGCCAAGGCCCCAGGATGGGTTGCTCCCTGCAACAAAGAGCTCATGTGTTTGCTCCAACGTGCTGGATAAATATTGCCACTTTCAGTGTAAGGCGCAGAGTGATGAACACAGGAATCACGTGGCAGCCAGGGTGAAGCCATCAGAGACTGAAAGAGGGATGTGTTCTAGAAAGTTCTGAGGCCACAAGCCTGGACAAGTGCTGATGGGAGAGGGCGGGGGAACGGAGAGCAGTGGGGAGGTGGGGGCATGGCCCAGCGGGTACAGGGGGAGCCCTGAGCCCAGGGAGGGGTGGGGGGAGAGGGAGAACTGAGTCAGGACACACTGGGCTGGTGAAGTCGACAGGGTAAGTTGGGGAGTCAGGGCTTGGGTATTGGGGCTTCCACTTACTGAGACAGGGACACAAGAGGAGAAGTTGGATTGGGGTGAATAGGTGAAGATTTCCATTTTGGATGAAATAGGGACTTTTTAAGAGTCCAGATTGTGTGCCCATGATGGTCCTCTGATGACAGTCAGGGGCCCTTGAGCATGGGCCTTTCAGATGGACATTATTCCTGAATCAAAACTTTTGCCATCTGCTCGTCCCTAAATTGCGAAAGCGATAGAACTTATTTCCTGATGAGACTGGCAAAGAGGAAGAGAAACACTCGTGAAGTGCAGGCAGGGCATATGTTCTTCATCTAACATCACATTTGTCTGGAGTGCTCGGCTCACTGCTGGGGGACGTGAGGAGTGTGGGGGCTGCTGGAGGGGAAGAGGAGGGGGAAGGGTTGCTGGGGGGAGGTGGTGGCTTTGGAGCAGGGGGCTGAGTCCAAGGTTGAGAGATGCCTTCATGGCCAGGTCTCCAGATTGAGTCTGTCTTCACAGCCCAGATCCAGTGCTGCTTCTTCCAGGAAGCCTTCGTGGGTCTCTCCTGCACCCCAGGCGCTGAGGGCAAGTAAGTCATCAGTGGTGATTCACCTTTTCATGTGTCTGTCCATGCGGGGTCTGCACACCAAGAAATCAGTCTGGAGTAGTGGTTCTCAGACTCGGCTGCATCTTGCAATCATCTGGGGAGCTTTTACAAATGGCGATGCTGGGACTTCCTCAGTGGTCTAGTGGTTAAGACTTCGACCTCCGATAGAAGGGGTGTGGGTTTGACTCCTGGTAGGTGGGCTAAGATCCACATGCCTCATAACCAAAAAAAAAAAAAGAAAAAAAGAACCTGTAAAAACAGAAGCAATACTGTAACACATTCAATTAAGACTTTAAAAATGGTCCACATCAAAAAAATCTTTTAAAAAATGGTGATGCTGGCCAACCCCAAAGAAACTGATGTAATTGGTCTGGGGTGCTGCCTGGCATGAGGGGTTCTAATGGCTCCCAGACATTTGTAATGTGTATGCAGGTAACTTGATAATCCCCTCCTCCCCAGACAATTGAGGGTGGAATCATTGCTTTTGCTTTCTGAAAATGCATAAGAGAAGAGCTCCTGCTTCTTCCAGGCTTAGGCCCTGGGGCCAGAATGGGAGATTCGTGGCTTTAATGTGAAAAGTGGAAAAGTCTGAGTCCTTTTAGTGATCACTTCCGGGGTCAAACGCTGGCAAGACTGACTTCAGGCTGGCATCTACTTGCAAGGCTACTTTATGGATTCAACTCCATTTATTTCCTCTCTGAGAAGCCTTGGGGTTGGACACTGGGATTAGAAATGATGGACCCATCCATCTCTACCTTCCCTTAATCTAGGAAGAAGCTAAGATGTCTTAGAGTAATTCATAAAGTATACCAAAGTTGGCATGGAAGAGAGTGAATAAAGACAGACGATGTGGAACCGACCCCAGGGGTGAACAGGCCAGTGTCTTCGTTCATTTATTCTGTTATTCCTTTAGTTATTATTACCTGGTAACTTATTAAGCAGTGAACTGCATCTCCTTCCCTCATTCAACCTTGCCTTCCATTCTGGGGCACTTTTGTTGCATCTCAGTGGGAGCTGAGTCAAGCCAGATATTTTCCCCATCACAATTCAGGAGATATGTAGATCTCCTTTTTGATGCAAGGAAGAAAGACAGGTAAACTAGGGCCTGGGGAGGGAAGGGCGTGGAAGGAGAAAGGGCAGGGAACCGCAGAACCTGCCTGTCCAGACAAGTTAAAAAAACACTTTAAAAGGAGGAGACCTTTGTGGCATCGTCTATGAGAGGACGCGGAGCCACCGCCTTTGCAAGGGACATTTAAGCGCCTGAGCTTCATTTGTTAGAAAAGGATAGAGACTCCGCTCTCCAGAAGCTCCTCATTAGTACACCGGCGGCTGAGGTGTCCCCGAGACTCAGCAGCCTCACGTCCAAAACCTGAGTTTCATTCCTAGCCCTACTGCTGGTCAGAGCGGTGGGGACGCACCCAGTGCCTGCCCTCGGATTCCTGCTCTCCCACCTCACAGACTTAAAGACTGAGGTCCACGGAGGTTAGGGACCCCTGCCCGACCTCCACGGATGGCAGGCTGGGCGGGGATTGGCCACTCCACTGTGAACTACTGTGGCCTCGCGCTTCCTAAGGGCATTCTGGTAGCATCCCGCCCAAGACTGTGACTTCCCAGCGTTGTGGTCACGTCCCTCTTCAGATTCTGATGCCTTTTGAGAAGTGACTTAGTGTGATTCCCATCTGTGTTCCCGGCGGGCAGCCCGAGGCCTGGCACTTAGGTAAACATTTGATGAGTTTGGATTGCTCACTGAATTCCGAGTTCCGGGGTGCCTCTTACACGCTACAAGTACCACACTGTACATCGTACCATCGGCACATCCTTGCTATGCGGCAGCACGAATCTAAAATACTCACACACACAGAGCTATTTCTTAGAATGACCTGATGACGTGGGGTTCTTATTTCTAGGTGAGGACAGAGACCGTGCAGACTCAGGACTTGGGGGTGGGGGACGGTGTCTGTCTGATGCGCATGCGCACTAGTGCCCTACCAGTAGCCGCTGGAGGCTGAGTCTTCAGACAGTTCTGTAACTTCTGGGTGCATCCCCAGACTTTCTGCACTTTAGGCTTCACAGGAGAGAGATCTGGAAGATGAACTGAAAGATCCTTCCACATCCAGCCCTTGAAATATGTGCTAACTGAAGCCATGGACTTGGTGCTTTTGACCTGCTGGAAACAGAGTTATTTCCAGGAAAGAGATCTGATCTGTGCATGAAAGACCGTGCACGCGTGTGTGTGTGTTGGTGCACATCAGGCACTAGTCCCTCAAACATCACAAGGACAAAGTCACAGGAAATAGCTTACCAGATATGCCCCTACCAAATGAATTTCACTCTCTAATTTACTAAAGTAATAGATTCTGATACCCAATCATGTATTTTAGGGCTGTGGTGAAGCCAGTAATCAAAACTCAGAAGAAAATGTGTTTTTCTTGCTTTTAGAGCAGACTCACCCACCCCCTCCTCCCATCTCTATTAAAATCTTGAACATCCCCTCTTCGTGATAAAAACCACCCTGTAATCCCCAGGGGTCCAGGTATGTGCATCAGAAGACTCATCTCTCAATCTGTCCGTTGAAATGTCTTTACTTGAATGGACAGTCTTCATGAAGGACGTTCTAAAATCAAATGAAAATATGGAACGCGAAACTCAGCTGCCCCCAGCTGCCGTGCTGGCGTCTCCACTTCCTCCCGCCTCACGCTGTGTACCAGAGTTTATGAGTCTGTAATTTCCTGGAAGTTTATATAGCATGAAAGAAGCAGAAGTGATAAAATATGCAATTTAATTGCAAAAACCACGTACTAATCTCGCTAATGTGCTAGATTAAGACTGTAATGTGAGAAGCTGCAAGGTGGTTAAACTGATTTAGAGCAAACGGTACCCCTAAGTCTCTTTGTCTGTGCCCATATTTTATGCCACCCAGACCTAACAATTTACTTTATTTTGGTCATTGATTTACAGTCTAAGAATAATAATGTCACATTGGACTGTACGTTATTTAGAATAATCTCCTCTCACGCTGGGGCAGGATGAATACTTCTGAGACAATCCTGTTTGTGGCAGGGTGCCCGCCAGGGGACTCAAATGTGCTCAAGACTACAAGCATCTCACTCCAGAGTCGCTGCGCAGCTGCCCCTGGCTGACTCCTGCAGGCACACACAAGCCCCCGGTAGCATCCAGAAAGAATGTCCGCCGGAAGTGGGAGCCCGTCTGTCGCCCATACTCTCACAGGTCCAGCAGGAGGCCTGGGCGCTGAGATCACGAGGACTGGCCTCAAGCCTTGGCCCACTGTTCACAGGTCACCCCACACCTCCGAGCTGACACCCCGCCGTGTAAAATGGGGTGACCGTGCCCATCTCGTGGGGTTGGGTGAAGATCCAGAGAGTTGGCACATGGAGTTCAGGGCTCCCAGTTGGCTTCCAATTATGGGTGGCTCTGTCTCCTTTGTTTTGGATTATCAGAGAAGGTGAGAGACTTCAAAAGTGCCCTTGTAGCATCATTTAAAGCCAGGTATGGGGAGAAAGAGCGATTCAGATTCATTTAAAAGTAATCGTTTATTGTCCACAGACCACTAGACCGCATTTCTGAACTTCATAAAGAAAAGCGCCGCAGAGGGGGAGGCTGGAGAGAAGAGTGGGAGAAACACATGTGAGTCACGAGTGTGTGTGTGTGTGGGGGTGTGCCACTGCGTGTGCGGGAAGTTCACAGGACAGGTGGCGGCCCACGTCTGTCTCTGACTTGATAGAATTGTCTCAATGGCCTCCTTAGCCTCTCTGGACCTCCATTGTCTTCTTTGGTAAAGTCAGGGGGTTGAACTAGGTGATGTCTGAGGACTTTCTCCTTCTGGAACTCCAGGACCCATTTTTTTTTTTTTTGGACTCACTCTTTTTAATATGTGAATTTTGTTGTCCATGAGCCAAAAAATCCAACACAGAAAACTCGGGTTGTTACAGAATTCTTCCATTTTGTAAGGTAATTTCCTATTAGATGGCTGCAAGTTGTAATTTCTTTTTTTTTAATTAAAAAAAATTTAAATTGGAGTATAATTGCTTTACCATGCTGTGCTGTTATCTGCTGTACGAGAGACTGAATCAGCTACATGTGTACACATATCCCTGCCCTCGCGGGCCTCCCTCCCCACCCCAGGACCCAGCCTGAGGGATGGTTGCCCTGTGCCAGAGGAAGGGGCCGCCTGCCATTGGGAGGCCACCCACGGAGCCCAAGGACGGTCCAGGCAGATGCTGCGGCCAGGCAGGACCAAAGTCAAGATGCGGCCCAGGACACCCGACCTGGAATCCTCAGGCCGCCACGCGAGCCCTTGGAAATGCAGAGGCAACCAGAAGCTGCGTGTCTCTTCCTATTTCTCTCTCAGGCCTTCTTCTCAGTTTCCCCCTTTCCTGTTTATCTTCTCTTTCTTTTAGACCCCTCAGATCATGTGATCATAGGGTCACTTCATGCGCCTCAAATCTTTGACCCCTTCCTGGGACTGAGTTCACCATTTCCTTTTAATTTCCAGGAGAGTCAAAAGAAGTATGAAATGGAAACTTGTCTGATCTTTGAAACAGATTTAATATTATTTTTGCAGATATTTGCCTTGGGTCTATGATGGGCCCTTATCATATTTCATCACATCTTATATCTTTTCTTCAATGTGTCTTACTGTAAGACTGTAAAATCTTTGATGGTAGAGATTGTCTTTTTTTTTTATCGCTAAAACCATCTGCCATGCTCCACACTGTACCTTCCATCATGGGGGTTACACACCTGCAGGGAGCAACAGGAGGGGAGAGAGAGGGAGAGAGAGAGATCGACCGGAAAGAATAAATAATAAAATAGTGTCACACAAACTTGAGAACCGAGCACCCAATCCAGAAACTATTGAACATCTTTCAGGAGACGGGCCCTGGGCTGGATTCTTCAGATGGTGGAGAGATTGCAGTGGACACTGCTGTGCGCCACTCAGGTCCCCAGTCAGGACCCAGGCTCCCCCAGAGGCCAGCAGTGTTGGCTGCTGTTGGCTCAATTGCTCTTCATTAAAGGGAGCCGCCTGACCCGAAGGTTGGAACGACATGCAGGGTTTGGGATAAAAGGCCTTGCCCTCTTGCCTCCTGGCTTCCCTGGTGGTTCAGATGGCAAAGAATCCACCTACAAGGCGGGAGACCTGGGCTTGATCCCTGGGTTGGGAAAATCCCCTGGAGGAGGGTATGGCAACCCACTCCAGTATTTTTGCCTGGAGAATCCCCATGGAGAGAGGAGCCTGGCAGGCTAAAGTCCACGGGGTCACAAAGAGTCGGACACGACTGAGTGACTAAGCACAGCCTTGCCTCCCCTTAGGATAACTCTGTAGAGTCATTTCTTTGCAGTCAGAGCTCCTCTTGGGATTGGCTGAGCCCTCTGTTATGCCTGAGCTGTAGTTCAGTTTCTCTCTCTGCCTGATCCTGTGTCCTTTACACCCTCACAAAGGTCTGTCCTGAGCCCACTCTCACCCGGCCAGCGAATCACTTGCATGCGTATCTCTGTCTTAGAGTCCATGCCCCAGAAATAGGACCTATGACCAGGCAAATGAGACTAGACATCTATCCTGAGAATTGAGGAGGTGACCTGGGAAACAGAAGATCAGCTCCATGACCTTGGCCAGGCCACTGCCACTCTGAACCTTAGTTTCCATGCACACAGCAAGGGACTCATAAAGCCTGGTGCCTGGTGCCTGCTGCTGCGTAGTCACTGCAGCTGTGCCCAGCTGTGGACTGCAGCCCGCCAGGCTCCTCTGTCCATGGGCGTCTCCAGGCAAGAGTACTGGAGTGGGAAGCTGTTCCCTCCTCCAGGAGATCTTCCCAATGCGCCCAGCTGTGGACTGCAGCCCGCCAGGCTTCTCTGTCCATGGGCGTCTCCAGGCAAGAGTACTGGAGTGGGAAGCTGTTCCCTCCTCCAGGAGATCTTCCCAATGCGCCCAGCTGTGGACTGCAGCCCGCCAGGCTTCTCTGTCCATGGGCGTCTCCAGGCAAGAGTACTGGAGTGGGAAGCTGTTCCCTCCTCCAGGAGATCTTCCCAACGCAGGGATCAAACCCAGGTCTCCTGCCTCGCAGGCAGATTCTTCACCGCTGGGCCACCGGAGCAGCCCAGAGACTGGTGGGCGTCCGCTCGAACCCCATCTCCCCTCTGCACTGCGGCTGCGCTGGAGTCGGGCACGTGCTTTATTTCTCAGCCTCTCTTGTCATCAGGCCCGGGGACTGCGTCCTCACCCCCAGCCGTGCTGTGTCCGAGTCTGGGCTTGAGACCTCAGCGGTGCCTCTTCTGTGCTCTCTTCCTTCCCCAGGAGTTGGTACCTGAACCTGATGGTGCGACAGTGTCGACCAAAAAATGAGGAAACTGTCCTCGAAGCTGGGGGAGCGAGGGCCCTGATCTGCGCTGGGTCAGACGGAGCGGCTCGCTGACCGGGGCTACTTCTGTGAATTCTACTACGAGCGAGAAAGTTCTTGGTTCTTTAATTCAGCTTAATTTTCACCAACAAATGCAGACCTTGTCAGCTGATTCTATACAAAATCACATGTTTTGGAAATCATTCATCTTCTTTCCAGCTGTATTATTATGTGATTGTATAAAGCCAAATGTTTTGGGAACAATATAGCCATTCATCCCTCCCTCCCTCCCTTCGTTGATTTGGCTTGTACTGAGAGATCTTTCCCTGGTGGCTCAGAGGGTAAAGAGTCTGCCTGCAATGCAGGAGACCTGGGTTAGATCCCTGGGTCAGGAAGATCCCCTGGAGAAGGAAATGGCAACCCACTCCAGTACTCTTGCCTGGAAAATCCCATGGACAGAGAAGCCTGATAGACTACAGTCCATGGGATCGCAAAGAGTCGGACACGACTGAGCGACTTCACTCTGTCCTTGAGAGATCTTTCAGGCCCTGGGGATATGCAGGTGAATAACACGCAGCCTCTGCCCTGGAGGGGCTCACGGCTTAGTGTGGAAGAAAAGACTCTCAAATATCTGACCATGATACAGTACAGGTAAAACCCGCATCACAGGTGGGTACAAAGTACCCCCAGGAAGGAAGGTGGGACAAGAAGTACGGAATACCAAAATACAGTTTGATTGGGTCTTGAGGTATGAGCAGGAGTTTGTCAGAGGCTAAGTAGGGTGGACATTTGAGGCGGAGAAACGAGGATGCCAATGAATGTGTTTTGGACACTTCAGATGATTGCGATGGGAGCACAGGGTAGAAAGAGTCACAGGATAAATGTCAGAGGCTCCGGGTGCTGAGAATCTTGACTCCATCCTCACAGCAACAGGGGCTCAGAGAGTGAAGGTTTAGCCAGAAAGTGGTGGGGTCCCAGTGGCGGCTGTGTGGAGGTCAGCCTGGTCCCAGGGGAGCAGGAGCTGGAAGGGGAGACCGGGGAAAGGAGACCACGTGGGCACAGTGGCAGCCTCTGTTGCAGCAGAGCACGGTGGCCATGAGCGGGAAGGCCGCCTGGGTTGCCTTTGGAGGGACACAGCTTCCGCATGTCGTCACCGGTTCGGTTCATTGGTGGGTCCACTGCCTAGATCAGTGCCTGAGCCTGAGTGGGCACTCCATCCGTCAGTGCTGGTCGAATTTTGGAATGAAGATGGGAATGGAGGAAGCAGCGTGCCCTTTGGGCGCAGGGGGTGGGAACTGAAATAATAAATTGGAGGGGGACTCATGGTGGCCACTGGTGCCCAGCGCGGCTTTCTGTGTGGTTCATACAAGGGAATACAGCGGCTTGGGGTACTCTACTTCTGCGTTCTCCTTCCTGCCTTCGGGCCTTTGTTCTTCCCTCCGCTGGTCACTCTCTGTCACCCGCGTCCAAGAGTGGCTCCAGGAGGACAAGTGCCTTTTCCTTTTCTTGCCAAATCACTTTTTTTTTCCTCTTCAAAATTTCACATACTGCATTCCGACATTATGCAAATGAACCACCATGATCGGGGGTGTTACCTGGGGTAAAGCATGCTCTCATTTCATCCAGCTTTTCCTTCATAGTAGTCCCAGACTGACATAGTCTGAGTGTCCATCAGTGATGGAGTGGATAGATTGTGGCATATCCATCTAGTGAAACACTACACAGCAAAAAAGAACAAATAGGTGCTGTGCCCAATGAAGAAGATAATGTCATAAACGTACCATCAAGGGCGAGAAGTCAGATGCAAAGGCATATGCTCAATCCCGTTTACATGAAGTGTTAGAGTAGGCTAAAGTACCCTTGGAGTCAGCGCTCAGAAGAGTAGTTCTCTTTGGAAAAATTGATTTGGGGAGTGTGAGGTGTTATGGGGGGTTAGGAATGTTCCATATCTTGATTTGTGTGGCAGTTTCACACATATGTCCAAATGGAGAGATTGCTCAAACTGTATCTATGAGTATTGTAGGTCATTGTATGGATGTTATTAAAAAGGTGAATAAAGCAATTATAAATATTAACAAAAATCAGATAGTAGACCCCATGCATGTTTGTGTGTGTGTGTGTGTGTGTGTGTGTCTGTGTGTTAGCAACTGGGGTCCAAATAGAAATTGTCAGATACTTCCAAGGCTAGAGGCCCATAGGAAGGTAGTCTGAGCCTATACACTTTAGCATGCATGAAAATCACCTAGAGAGCCTGTTAGTACACAGATTCCTGGATCCCGCCCAGAGTTTCACATTCAGTGAGTCTGGGCCAGGACCTGGGAGTCTTGCTTTATTTGCAAGTTCTAAGTGATGCTGAAGCAGCTTATCCACAGATCCACTCTGAGTAGCTGCGCTGGCCTAAGTGGTCCTCAAAAGCAAATGGAAAACAATCCATTCAACATTCCACACTCCGGAAGTGCATGGGCCAAGGTCCCACTCACAGGGACCTCCCTTCTGCTCGCTGAAGCCCACAGGAATGCATCTCCCAGGCGGAGTCTGACTGGCCTCCAAACCCTTAGCTGCAAAGGCGTCTGGGAAATGCAGCTTTTAGCCCCGCAGTTCCAGCTCTACAGTAGCTGTGAAATTGCTCGGGGCACCTATGTGAGCGCAGGTGTTCTGCTGGGTGACTTAATTGCAGCTTCGCTGTCTTCTGGGGATTTTGGACACTTTTTTTTCTTTCATGAGAATCAAGTTTCAGGTTGGAAAAGCCTAATAAGGATTGTTCATAGAGACAGTAATTTCCACGTTTGGCTCAATGATGCAAAAGGGAAATAAAAATTTAATTCATGCTAGAGTTAGACGAAGCAACCCATTTCTCAGACTGGGAAACTGAGGCCCTCCCTCCAAAAGGACAAAGATCACCTGGGCAGAGCTGAGACATCAACTCCTGTGCCTTCCTTTGGGTTTAGAAAGCACTTTGCTTTCCACGAGTCTGTGCTTTTTCCTTCCATGTCCCCTTGACTAGAGCAGGACAGTATTGTTATTTTTACAGAAACATGTCGGGCCGAGGGGCCGAGGGGGCCGAGGTTCTGACAAGGCAAGCAAGCGAGGCCACCTCTCCTGGTGCAGCCTGGAGCCAGAAGCCTGCCTTCCAGTCTTGGCTCCTCTGCCAGCTAGCTGTGTGACCACGGATAAGTGACCTAACCTCTCTGTGCCCCAGTCTCCTCTTTTGTGAACTGGATTTAACAATGGTACCCACCTCGAAATGTGTTGGTAAAGAATGTGAGGTATGGAGTTAGAGTAGGCGAGGTTCAGAAAAGAAGGAGACCGGCACTCTACAGGAACAGATCACCTTTAATGAGGCGAGAAGGGGCAGCAGTCAGATTAGTGAGCTGCTGCGCTTACCCAAGAAAAGAGTAAGTATATATAGGCATGTATGCAGAAAGCTACTGTCTTAAGGGGGCATGTTCTTCTCCAAGGTTGCTGGGAGTAGTTATCTCTTAAACGGCTGGAGATCGGCCAAAGGCTGGGCTGGCTTGGAGCTGGGCGTAATCAGCCTAATGTCTATTTTTACTTTGGGTGAGAGAGTTCTTTGTTTTGCCTAGAATGGTGGGGAGGACCTGGAGGGGAGTTTTAATTCCAGGTTACCTTGAGCTCTGCAACTTTCCTTCAAAGAAGGCATGAGACAGTTGATAAGTACCAGCACAGTGCGTGAAACATGGCATGCCTTCAGTAAATGTCAGCTATTGTTATTTTTCTAAGCTTTCCCCAAGAAAGAGTCTAAGAGCTATCACATTGCCTCCGGAGAGGTTGGTTTCCATAAAGCAACAAGATCAAACAAAGCAAAATAAAGCGAGGCAGCGGCTTGGGAGGGGGCAGGTTAGTTCGAGAAGCTGGATGGCCTTCCCTGTGGCGCTGTGTGCGGCTGCTCTCGTGGGATCCTTTGGGGGAGCCACCGAGGGACCCTTTCTCAGCATCTTGCTGGCTCTGTTACAGTGAGGACTTTCACCATTGGACGGTTACTTCACCTGGTTTCAAATGCGTTTTCCCCTCCCAGTTAATATGGAAATACTTCTTAAGAAACACACACGGGTGGCCCAGTGTGCACCTCCACACCAGCTCCACTCTGGGCCCGGTCTAGGCCGGGTGGTGTATACATAGCCACACTATGTCCGACTCTCACTACGAGTCTCTTGGTGGAGATTGGCTGGCAGCCGACTGAGCTCCAGATTTCAGAGAATGAGAGCAGCTGGCACCAGGGCAGACGCAGGGGACAGCAGGAAGGAGGGTTATGAGATGCCATGCTCAACAGTGCTAGGAGAGGGGACATTGTTCCCATTTTGCAGATAAGGAGACTGAGGCTTCAAGAAATACCTTGTGTGGGTCCTAAAGCTTGGAGGTGCTGGCCCCAGGATTCGAATGGAGAACCTTCAGTCTCCAGAGTGACTGCTTGCTTCTTATGCCTTGTCTCCTAGGAAAGGAAAGTGGACAATGATGGGCGAAATGGGAGACACAGCAGTCCCAGAGGAGGGATTACTGCCCAACTTTGGCTTATCAAGAGGCTCGGACCTTGGCGATCCCAAGATTTATTTGTTCCCTGGTTCACTCAACTGTTCACTGTGGGTTGGTGCCTACTGTTGGAGAGTTTGTGAGCTTCCCTCCAAAACTTATCCTCTCTTTGTAACAGAAGCCCAGTCTTATTTGGGATGCCAGTGTGCTCAGCTGGAAGATTATATTTCCCAGCCTCCTTTATAGATGTGTTACAGCAACCCAGGAGATCTAAGCAGAAGCCGGGGTACCCCTCCAGGGAGACCACTTCAAGGGAGCCCATTCCCTCCAGGACCTAGTCCTGCCCTCAGGGCACAGTGGTGGGAGTTTCAGCGGCCACCCCCGATGACCACGAGGGGGCTTTGCAAAGGGCAGCCACGTTGAGAAAAGGGAAGCAGAAAGAGAGGTCTCTGGGTCCCTGATGCCTGCTTCTTTGACTTTGGAGAGGAATGCACGTCCTGCCTATTGAAGCTGCTGCTATTCTACGTTTCTGGTTATATGCGCCAAACCCGAGCTTGGAGGATACACCTCCTGTATGGAGACGATGGTTGTAGGCCCTGGTGGGCTTACAAAATGACTCTGTCATGGAGTGTCTGTGCTGAGAAAGCTCAGTCCAGCAGGAAACTATAAAACAAGGATTCAGGGCTTAATAGTAGCCTGAGTGTGATGGGGGCTGGATGCGACTGGAGCAGGATGTATCAGGTCTTAACAAGCAACAGGCCTGGGGGAAATTTGAAGAAATTTGAAGGTGGAAGGAATAATAGGGCAGTATGAGCGCAGAGCGCAGGACCTGACTTTGGAATGGCATGTGTGCCTGTGTTCAGGGGTGATTTGACTGGAAAGGGGCTTGGGCAGGGCTTGGGACCCCAGGGGAATCAGGAAGGTCGGGGGGCGGATGACCTCATCCTTTGTGCTCATTAGCATCTCCTTTCCACTTGGCTCCACCCATCAGGCGCCCTCTGAGACCAACCACAGGCTTCCTCGACTCCTGATCCCCGTGGAGGAGAAAGGACTTATTTTACCTTTGCCCCTATTGGAGCCTCCTCTTTTGCTGTGGATCCTCACTACTCTTTTGATACACTTAAACTTTTCTAATTGTAGCAAAACAAGAGGAACATGGAACTTACCAGTGTAACCACTTTGAAGCCTACTGTTCCCTGGTGTTAAGTCCTATAACCATTGCCACCGCCCATCCCCACCCAGAACCCTTTCATCTTGCAGAAGTGGAACTCTCCACCCCTTAGATAATCACCCGCCCCACTCTGCCCCCTGATAGGTGGCCCTGATAATCATCATTTCCCTTTGTGTCCCTGTGAACTTGGCTGCTCTAGGTATCTCACATGAGTGGAATCATGCAGTATTTGTCTTTGTATGTCTGGCTTATTTCACTTAACATAATGTCCTCAACCTGGAGAAGGAAATGGCAACCCACTCCAGTATTCTTGCCTGGAGGATCCCATGGACAGAGGAGCCTGGCGGGCTACAGTCCATGGGGTCCCAAGAGTCGGACACGACTCAGCGCCTAAACCATCAATGTCCTCAAGGTGCATCCATGCTAGAGCGCGTGTCAGAATCCCATTCTTCTTTAAGGCTCCACTTTATGTACATAACACTTCATGTACATAACACCCTTGATTTACCTGTTCTTCGGTGGCCACTTGGGTTGCTTCCTCTTTTCGGCTCTTGTGAATAATGTTCCTATGCACATGGGTGTACAAATACCTGTTTGAGTCCCTGCTTGTAATCCCTTTGGGTATGTGCCCCAAGGGGAATCACTGGATCCTCTGGTAAGTCTAGTTTAACCTTTTGATGAATCAGTGCACGGTGGCTGCACGGTTCTGCATCCCCCACCGGCGGTGTGTAGGGTTCCAATGTTTCCACAGCCTGTGGATGCTTATCCTTTTCTTTCCGAATAGTAGTCTTAATGGGAGTGAGGGTGATTGCTGTTCATTCCCTTGCATTCCATTCTGTTGTTGGAAAATTGACGTAATCACAGAAAAATACAAAAAGCAAACAATCCAGTATCTGGCGGGGGTGGGCGGGGGAAGCTGAGCATCCTTGCAAGCCCCAGAAGCTCATGAGAATCCACCGTCAGAGGCAGCACGTTGCAGAGCAGCGGAAGGTCCGTAAAGGGGCAGCCGGTGAAACACTGTGACTCCTCTCCGCCCAAAGAGCAAGCGCTCCTGGGTCTCAAGGAAGCATTCCTGCACACACCAGACTATCGAAAGCCGTGTGTGGAGATGCTTCTGTCACATTCTTAAGATCTTCTTGCATTTTTGGCTCTGGGAGTTTTATTTTGCCTTCACAGTGGCACAGGAATAAACATAGTCTAAACCTAGGTTCTCCTGTGTGTTTCCTCCCTGAATTTTGCACGTTGAAAATTTTATATTCGGGTATCTTTTTATATGCCTCAATGTTTTCCTTGAAATGTGTATTGATTTTTTAAATTAGATGCTCTTCTGTAATAAAATACCATTTGTGCAAAAAACAAAAAATGTTGTTCCAGGAGGTGTGGAGGGGGACCCGGAGGAGAGGGTGGGAGGGAGAGTGCCCCTGGAGCGGAGTGTGGCCTTCTGCAGAGGGAAGAGACGTGGCCT
Organism: Bubalus kerabau; assembly: GCF_029407905.1. Lineage (NCBI taxonomy): Eukaryota > Metazoa > Chordata > Mammalia > Artiodactyla > Bovidae > Bubalus > Bubalus kerabau. Next base: position 179,459,068 of record NC_073627.1, on the reverse strand, counting down.
GGGCTAGGGTGATGGCATTGAGGAGCCGCACGCGGTCCAGGGATGGGGGTAGATGAGAGGTATCTCAGAGACAGTCTGTGGGGCACGGGACAGTCAGTGGTCACGAGGGTTGAAGAGGAGTCAAGAATGACTTCAGGGGCGGGGGAGGAGGCAGGGGAAGAACAGAGGGGCTGGGATGACTTGCAGGGGCATGGGATTGGGGGAGGGGAAGGGGAGGCCTGGGGATGGATGATGCGGGGCCCTGAAGGTGGGTCTCGGCGTGTGACCTTGGTCCTCTGGGCTGGACAGGCAGCAGGAATTTGCTTCTGAGGTGGTGCGCACTCAGGCTCACCTGAGGAACGAGGGCTCCGCCCTGGGCCGGGGCAGTGGATATGGATGCGACCAGCGCATCCAAGATCCTGGTCATTCCAGGGTGCAGACGGGGGCGGCCGTGGAATGCCCGAGGTCTTAAGTTGGGCTGGCAGGACAGCAGAGACTAGATGGAAGCTGGGTGTCCAAACGCCTGCAACCCCGGCCCCTTCAGCTTTCTCTTGGGTTGGTACCACCCCTGCTGCTTTCGGCATCTCGCTGCACTTCAGCATCTCCCATCCTGAGCACCCGGCATCCACAGCCGAGTCAGAACGCCCCAAGTTCGTGTCCTGCCCTCGCTCAGAAGCTGGGAGGCCCTGGGCGGTGGTCCTCTCCCTGAACCCCGCTGGTTTCCTCCTTGGCCACACGGATGCTCCCATCCCAAGGGCTGGGCAAGTTTAGTGAGATGTGAAGGAGCTGGAGAATTCCTCTGCACACAGTGGACGCTCACTAAACTACGGTTGAATCTGAGTCGTTTCAGAATTTACCTGGCTGTCCCCTCCTCAGGAAGCCTTCTCTGGCTCCCCTCCCCAACTCACACAAGCTCAGATAAGGCCCCCTTCTCTGTGTCCCTACAACATCATGAACGTCTGTCTCCTTGAGCCCAGGGGCTGGCAGTGTTCAGTGGGATAGCTTGATTTTGGCGTCATAATCCTATCTCTGCTGCTTCCTCCTAGTGGCAGCTTGGGTGAGGCTGTTAGCATGTCTAAGCCTCGGTTTCCTCATCTGTAAAAGGGAATGATATCAATAGCACCCGCCTCTTAGGGTCTTTGTGAGAATTAAATGAAATGGTACACAAACTCAGTGCTTAGAACAACGGCTGACACATAGTAAATGCTCAACGGACATGGGCTATTCATCCTTTAGCATCTGTTTGCACTGCTCTTTTGCTCATAGACCCGTTGGACTAGGAGTCACAAGACCTGGGTTCCGATCTCAGCTTTATATTCTGTTGGTCTTTTGTGACTTTTTGATGTACCTGAAACTGTTTTAGATAAGCGGTTAGGTAATCGATAAATGCAAGAAAAAGTGCAAGTGTGAGTCGCTCAGTCGTGTCCGACTCGTCGCAACCCCATGGACTGTAGCCCACCAGACTCCTCCGTGCAGGCAAGAATACTGGAGCGGCCCGCCTCCAGGGGATCGTCATGACCCAGGGATCAAACCCAAGTCTTCTGCATTGTAGGCAGATTCTTTACTGTCTGAGACACAAGAGAAGTCCCAGTAGATAAATGACTTTGTCATAATAAAGAGAAACTCTATTTACCATGCTCTCTGTGTTCACTGGGCCAGGCCCAAGCTAGGTGATGAGTCCACGTTTGTGGAGTGGCTTTGTGGGGAAGACACTAAGGTGGTCTCCGTCTTCTCTTCTGTGACCCCAGGGGCTTCTGGGAGCTCAAGCTTGAGGTGGCACCTGCTCTGAGCAGGTAGGTTTCCCTTCTCCCTGCTTCCCCAGAGCCCTCCCACCAAGGGCACAGCAGATGCCCTTGACCTGGGGACACATCCAACCCATTGGGCCTTGCTCTGTGCACACACACACACACATTTTAGAAATGCTTCTCTTAATCATATCTTGAATTAATGCAGACCTCGTTCATTCCCAGCTCTCATTACCCTCTTAATTAACTCGGCACAGATGGAAAAAGTCGGAATTGCTCTAGCCGAGTTGTTCTGCTAGCTTTCAAATGAGATGGCAGATGGGAGGACGAGGTGGAATGGGCCGGCTCGGAGGGAGGAGATGAGTTTTCAAGCTGTCACCGGAGCGTCAACAAACGCTCCATCTGTCAGTGGTGAGGCCGGCCGAGGCCTCGTGCAGGGGACCGGCGTTGGAAGGGTCACATGGGCCAGGGCTTGGCGGGCCTGGCCGCTGTGGACCTCCATGGGAGGCAGCCCCCAGCTCCGGGATGGCTGCTGGGGGCTCTGGGATCCTGAGGTGGGAGGAGATGTCTGCCCCAGACTGTGACGGAGACTCCTCTGTCCCACACTGCTGTTTAGGAGCGAAGGCAGACTTTTATTTTCCTTCTGATCTGAAATAGTCTTAAGGGATGAGTCACATGGACTCCACGTGGCTGTTGGAGGGAACTTGATCAAAGGCCCGCCTCTTTGCAGCTTGACTGTCTCAGGCTTTCCACGGCCCTCCTGGCCTGCAGCCTGCTCTCCGGCCAGTCCTCCGCTCGCCCCACGCTGCCTTCAGCCAGGCCCACTTCTGCGGCCTTCTGGATGCCCCTTCGTTCTCTCTCTTGCCTCTGGGACTTAGCCTTTTCTGCTTCGTCTGCTGAAACCCACTCCTCGGTCATCCTTTAAGTCTAGCTGTGTTAAGTACCCTTTAGAATCCTTGCTCTCCTTCTGTGTTTCTCCAGCCAAAGACTTTTCCTAAATACTCTGCTGGTGAATGGATTCATAAAGGATTCCTCAGCAACAGCTCACTAAAGGGTGCTTGGGTTGTGTGGGGATGTGTCTCAACCCACAAAGACCATAGAGCCTTAGAGTTCAAAGTCAACCTTAAAAATCTCTTGCGGTATAGGCATGCTTTCTAGAGCATCCCAGGCAGGTGGGTGCTCAGCCTTGACTGGTATGCCCACAGGGATGGGGAACTCACTCTCATAAGGCGGACAAGTCAGATTGCTCCTCTGTTCTCTGGGCTGGGCAGTGACTGACGCCCTGTGACGTATGTGGGAATAACATGTCCCCCAGCACCGCATGACGGTCCTCGAGGGCTTGGCCACAAGGTCCCCCCTGAGCTTGCCATTCTCAATGCCCACAGCATGGAGAGCAGCACCCACTGTCAGCTCCACGACCTGAGCTTGAGATGACTGACAGTTCTGTCTTATATCCAGAGGTTTGTGGGGCAGTAGACAGCTCAGGCTTTAAAGTCAGATAGACTGGGTGCCAAACCCCAACTCTGCTGCTTCCTAGCTGGGAGACCTCGCTCAGTGCCTTAACCTCTGTGAGCCTTGACTTGCTCATCTGTAAAATGGGGTTGAGGCGGATGAACTTAAGGTCCCTTGCAGTTGTGATCTGTGAAGTTCCCAGTTGGTCGTGTCCTGACTCCTGGGTCAGTGAGTTGTTCTGTTCTCATCTGACCTCTGAAATCCTGTCCCTCTGTCCCCATCCCTCTAATGATGCTGTTGGTGTATTGCATGGCTCCTTGGCTCCCTCACCAAGTTTTTCTAAAATTCATTATGGTCACATCCCTCCTCTACCCCTGTCTTTATCTTCCCATCAGTGACTGAATCATGTCCAAGCTCCCTACAATAGCCTTGCCAGTGTTTCCAGTTTTATAAGCTGCAAACCCTCACTCTCCACTTCCTCCCTGGGGTTCTCTAAAGGTACTTTTATTCCACCCGCCTTGCATACTGTTACCTCCACCTGCAAATCCTGTCTGGCTACTGTCAGTCACTAACTCCTACTGATACTGCAAAACCCTATTCGGGTATCACATTTTATCTGAAACCTTCCTGTTCTTTCCCTCAGACAGAGTCAATGACTCCTTCTTCTACGCTGCTTTGCGCGTGTTATCACTGCATCTATCGCAGCGTCTTCGAGCAGGCCTTCTCCATGGCTGTGTTTTCTCTGTGAACGTCGAGGGGCAGGGACGTTCTGGGGGCATGCTGATTTCTCTCTGTGTCTTCAGCAATGGGGAGGGGCCTGGCAGGCTGAGGCCCGTCTCCATGACTCATGTCGCTGCGCTTCTGACCTCCGTCTCTTTCCTCGCTTTTTTCGACTGAAAATGACAGCGGTTCTTAATCCGAACTTGTTAATCACACATTATCCTTCCGAGATGCTTTTACCTTCAGGATCCCATTGATTCACCACTCTAAATTACTATAATTACCACAAATGATAAAATAGCAGCTTTCCCAGTTTTCTTTACTCTGGCCAATTTGCATATGCTAATGCAGGGACTTCTCCCACCCCCGCCCCCAACCTCTCCTGCTGGTTCTTCTGAGACAATTTCTGTGATGCGCTCACTTTGTCCCGCTCCCTCTCAGGGCTGGAGGAAAGACATCTCCAGGAGTTCCTAGTCCACTCAAGGAATGGAAAAAGTTAATTTCCTGTCATCTAAAGTGTGGTAAATACATCCAGGGAAATCTTTCCACTGCCTTAGGAGAGGGCACGATGGGGAGAAGCTGGAGAGGCCTGGGTTCGAGTTCTAACCTCCAACAGCTTGGGCTTTGTCCTCCGACCCTCACATTCCTCTTCTGGAAACTGAAGAGTTAGTTGTCTGTTTGCAATGAGCAAGACTACAATCTTTAAAAAAAATTATACTAAAATAAACTGTATAAGATCAGTTATCTGAACCATTTAAAGTGTACAATTCAGTGTGATTAAGTACGTTCATATGTTGTCAACCATTGCTACCGTTCATCTCAGGAACTCTTTTAATCTTGCAAAACTGAAACCCTCTACCCGTTAAACAATCACCCTTGGCTTCCCTCAGCCCCTGGCAAACACTATTCTATTTTCTGTCTCTATGATTTTGATGACTCTAGATACCTCATATAAATAGAATCATATAATATTTGTCTTTTTATGTCCAGTTTATTTCATGTAGCATCATGTCTTTCGGACTCATCCATGTTGCACAGTGTGTTGAAATAGTCCTCCTTCTTAAGGCTGAGAATAATTCATTGCAGGGGCTTCCCTGGTAGCTAGTCAGTAAAGAATCAGCCTGCAGTGCAAGAGACCTGGGTTTGATCCCTGGGTTGGGAAGATCCTCTGGAGAAGGGAATGGCTACCCACTCCAGTATGCTTGCCTGGAGAAGCCTGTGGACAGAAGAGCCTGGTGGGCTACAGTCCACCGGGTCGCAAGAGTCGGACACGACTGAACGACTAGACCACCACCACCGCCGCCAATGTTCCATTGCATGTATATACCACATTTTGCTTATCCACTAATCCAGGATTGGACACTTGGGTTGCTAGCATTATGATCTTACAGGTGAAAATATCATCTAAAATGTACAGAAAGGCACATTTTAGGAGGTGGAGACGGGGAGCACAGAGAGCTTTGGTGTCGCACCTGACTCTCAGCCCTGGGCAGGCGCCTCTGGGCTCTTTGCCTCGGTGCTTATTCAGAGGCCACTGTGAGGGCGGCTTAGCGCAGGGACTGGCCTGCAGAGTGAACATTCATTCTTTGGCCCTTCTCTCATCCGACAGATATTTCCAGGGTGTCCACTATGTTCTAGGCATTGAGCTAAGTGCTGGGGATACAGTGATGTGCATCATGCAGAAGGCACACTGCAGGAAGGCAAGAAGTAACAATCAAACAGGTAGAAAAAGGGCGTGGCGTCTGATGACGAGAAACTCTGTGGATGGAAGTAGAACAGAGGAAGCGGCAGGGGGAGAGCTTGGGTGGGCAGCGCTATTTCACACCAGGGAGCAGGAAAGGCCTCCTGAGGACATGTGAGTTGCCGGGTGAGTCTCATGAGGATGATGAGAATCTGGGGTGGGGGGATAGAAAATGCGAAAGCCTGGGGCTAGGAGCATGCCTGGGATGTTCCGGGAGCAGGAACACGTCTGGCGTGGCTGGAGAAACTGGAGACAGAGAGTAGCTGGAGAGAAAATCCGAGATGTAGCTGGAGGTTAGGGCTGAGGGCCGGCTGGGCGAGGGGAAGTGAGACAAATGGGCAGTGAATGATTCTAAACAGGGGAGTAGCAGGGGCTGACTCAGGTTTAAGAAGTGATGCCCTGTCTGCTGCGTTGAGAATCAACTCTCATGTGGGCAAACGTGGAGAGAGGGAGCCCCGTGACTGTAATAGTCCAGGCTAGGGGCTGGCAAACTTTTTTGAATGAAGTGCTGTGTGTGCTGAGTTGCTTCCATTATGTCCAGGTCTTTGCGACCCCATGTAGACCCTGATTGTCGCCTGCCAGGCTCCTCTGTCCATGGGATTCTCTGTGCAAGAATACTGGAGTGGGATGCTGTGCCCTCCTCCAAGGGATCTTCTGAACCCAGGGGTTGAACCCATGTCTCTTGTGTCTACTGCAAGGGCAGCTGGGTTCTTTACCATTAGTGCCGCCTGGGAAGCCCTTTGGATAAACTGCCAGATAGTAAATGTGCTCAGCTCTGCACGGCGTGTAGTCTCTGTTGCAATTAGTCCATCCTGCCCTTGGAACGTGAAGGTAGCCACAGATGATGTGGAAGCAAATGACGTTTTGTAAAACTTTATTTAAAAAACAGATGGGAGGGTGGGTTTGGCTGATGGGCTGTGGTCTTCTGACCCCAAGGTGATGGTGGGTGGGACCAGGATGTGGTAAGGGGGTTGTGGGAAGTGACTGAGTATGGGATATACCTTGAAGGTGATGTCAGCAGGATTTGTTGTTGCATTTGGAAATGAGATGTGAGAAAGAGAAGACTCATGAACAACTTTGTTTTAATGACCTGAGAAATGCCAGTTAGTGAGATGAGAGATTCTATAGGTGTAACAGTTTTCTTTTTTGGGGGAAGGGATGGAAGAAGAGTTGAGATTTAAAAAATTTTAAGTATACTAATTTTGAAATGGTCCTTAGACATCCAAGGTGGGTGTATGAGTCTAGAATTCATGAGAGAGGTGGAGGCTGGTTGTAGGAAATTTGGAATTGTCAGTATCCAGGGATTTAAAGACATGAATTTGGACAAGATCACCTAGGGAAGTGGGCTTCCCTGATGGCTCAGCAGTAAAGAATCTGCCTGCAGTGAAGGAGATTTGGGTTCAGTCCCTGGGTTGGATAGATCCCCTGGAGAAGGAAATGGCAACCCACTCTAGTATTGTTGCCCAGGAAATCCCATGGACAGAGGAACCTGGCAGGCTACAGTCCATGGAGTCGCAAAAGAGTTGGACATGACTTAGTGACTAAACAACAACAGCAACAGGAAGAGATTATGGGAAGAGAAGATTAGGCCTCCAAGGACTAAGCTTTGGGCACTCAGATAGATAAGGGGCACCCAGCAAAGGAGATTGAGAAGGGGTGTTCATTTTGGTGGAAGGAAAACCAGGAGAATGGGAGGTCCTGGAAGCCAAGAGAAAGAAAGAAGTATCTCTAAGAGGGAATGATCAGTGGTGCTACATGTTGCTAATGTGGTGGTATAGTGTTCCTGGTAGTTCAGACGGTAAAGAATCTGCCTGCCAAAGCAGGAGACCTGGGTTCGATCCCTGGGTTGGGAAGATCCTTTGGAAAAGGAAATGGTAACCCTCTCCAATATTTTCACCTGGGAAATCCCATGGACAGAGGATCCTGGCAGGCTAAAGTCCATGGGATTCCAAAAAGTCGTATATGACTGAACAACTAGCACGGTATCCCCTCAAATTCATGTCTACTTGGAACCTCAGTATATGACCTTTTTTGGAAACAGAATTTTTGCAGATGGAATTAGCTAAGTTGAGATGAAGTCATACTGGATTGGGATTGGCCCCACATCCAATGACTGCTATCCTTAAGAGAAGAGGAAGGGACATCCAAGATACACAGAGGGCAGAAAGCCAGCTAAGGATGAAGGCAGGTGGAGGGGTGGGAGTGATGCAGCTCCAAGCCCAGGGATGCCAAGGAAGGCTGGTGGCTACCAGAAGCTGGAAGAGGTAAGGAAAGACTCTTTCTGGAATCCTCAGAGGGGGCATGACGCTGCCAACACCTTGACTCTGGATTTCTAGCCTCCAGACCTCCTGATGTAGCCACTTAGATTGTGGTAATTTGTGACAGAATCCCCAAGAAACCCATTTTTATCAGGGATAACAAAGGACCTAGGAATTGGCAACGCTGGATAACCTTGATAAGAGTTATTTTCAGTAAAATTTTGGGTGGAAAGCCTGATTGGATTCAAGCGAGAATGGGAGGAGAGGCATTAGAGACTGTGAGAATAAAAGACCATTCTTTTATTTCAAAGGGGAGGAGGAATGTAGGTCACTAGAGAAAATGGGAGAAATAAAACATATCTAGCATTGATGGGAATTATGCAGGGAGAGGCAGAAGTGATGAGGCAGGAGATGGGGGAGGGTGAGTGGTGTCCTTGGGGACTGATGAGTGGGCCTGAGTCGAGCCTGGAGTGCTGAGAGGTCACCCAAAGTAGCTCGAGGGCACTCACTGAGTGTGGGTGGATGCGGCTGACGGATGTGATGGAGGAACTTGCGGGGGTGCTTTTCTGATCGCTTCCATTGTCTCGGTGAGATAGGGATCAAAGACATCAGCTGAGACTAAGTCTGGAGAGGAAGCAGCGAAGGTTTACGTTGAAAGAAGGGGTGAAATGGGGTTTGGGAGAATGATTCTTGTTAGGGAAATGTAGTTGGATGGCTGGGCAGCACCCCCCACCACCCCGCACCGGGGCCCATTTCAGCTTAGAGGCTGTGGATTCAGAGTGGGCAGAGTCAGCAGGGTGGTGTGTTTCCCTCTTATCATATTCAGCTGCCAGGTACATGTTGAAAATAGGTGGAGAGTCGGATTAAACCAGCAAGCCTAATGAAGCAAGAAACAAACAAGGTTGTTGAGGCTTGTAGCAGTTATCTATTGCTGTGTAACAAACCACCCCAGTACTTAGAGGCTTAAAACAGCAACAGTCATTAACTTTTTAGTGAATCTTCCATTTTTGGCAGGACTTTGGTGGGGACAGCTTGTCTCTGCTCAGCTGGGGTGGTTTGACTGGGGAATGGAGGATCCACTTTTAAGACGTTGTAGTAGACAGATGTACAGGTGTGAGAGTTGGACCATAAAGAAGGCTGAGAGCTGAAGTATTAATGCTTTGAATTGTGGTGTTGGAGAAGACTCTTAAGGAGTCTCTCGGACTGCAGGGAGATCAAACCAGTTAATCCTAAAGGAAATCAACCCTGAATAGTCATTGGAAGGACTGATGCTGAAGTTGTAGCTCCAGTACTTTGGCCACTTGATGCAAAGAACTGACTCACTGGAAAAGACCCAGATGCTGGGAAAGATTGAATGCAAAGGGAGAGGGTGCCAGCAAAGGACAAGATGGTTAGATGGCATCACCGACTCAATGGGCATGAATTTGAGCAAATTCTGGGAGGTAGTGGAGGACATAGGAACCTGGCTTGCTGTAGTCCACGGGGTTGCAAAGAGTCAGACACAACTTAACAATTGAACAACAACAGCTAGTAGACAGATAACAGATAAGGGCCCTTTAAAGATATCAGACCCTCATTCTGAGAAGCTGTAAATGTTACCTTATTTGGAAAAGAGGTCTTTGCAAATGTGATTAAGAATCTTGAGACTGGGAGGTTATCGTGGATTATCTGCATGCTCCCTAAACACAATTACAAGTGTTCTTGTAAGAGAGAAACAGGCAGTTTTGACATAAAAAATGATGGACACAGTGTGACCGCAGGGGAAGAGATTGAAGCAATGCAGCTACAAACCGAGGAATGCCTCAAGCTTCAGGCACTGGAAGAGCGAACAATGGATTCTCCCCTAGAGCTTCCAAAGGAGTTTAGCCCTGTGGACACCTTGGATTTCTAGCCTTCAGAGCTATGAGCAAGTAAATTTCTGTTTTAAGCCACCCAATTTGTGGTGATTTGTTATAGCAGCCCTGGGGACCTCATAGAGATGGTGACTCACATGCCTGGCAAACTGGGGCTGTCTATCATCCATGAGCTCGTCTGGAACTGGGCAGAGGGCTTTTCCACATGGACCTCGTATGGTGTGGTAGCTCGGCTCCATGAGTGAGTGTCCCAGGAAAGCGAGGCGAGGCCCTCTTGCTTTTTATGGCATAGTCTTGGCATCACTTCTGTCCCAGTCACAGCCCCATGTGGACCCAAGGGTAGGACGCAGAAACCCACTTCTTTATGTGAGGAGCGTCAAAGTCACATTCAAGGTACGTGTGAGGTGGGGGAGATTGTTTTAGAATGTACCACCTGCCACAAGCATAAAGGGATTAGATGATACTGATGATGATCATCAGGGAGGCCTGGCGAGCTGCGGTTCATGGGGTCGCAAAGAGTCGGACGCGACTGAGCGACTGAACTGAACTGAACTGATGATGAAGGTGGTGGTGGTGATGGTAATGGTGATAAAGATGGTGGTGTGGATGACGATGGTAGTGATGATGGTGGTGGTGATGGTGGTGTTGATGGTGATCGTGATGAAGATGGTGATGGTGTCATTATGATGATAGTGTTGATGGTGATGATGGTGTTGGTGGTGGTGGTGGTGATGATGGTGGTGATGATGGTGGTGTTGATGGTGATGGTGATGAAGACGGTGGTGGTGTCATTATGATGATGATGGTGATGATGGTGGTGGTGATGAAGATGGGGGTGATGGTGGCGATGCTGATGGTGTTGGTGGTGTTGGTGGTGGTGGTGGTGGTGGTGGTGAAGATGGGGATGGTGTCATTATGATGATAGTGTTGATGGTGATGATGATGGTGGTGTTGATGGTGATGGTGATGAAGACGGTGGTGGTGTCATTATGATGAAGATGGGGGTGATGGTGGCGATGCTGATGGTGATGACTGATGATTTAGTTGGACAGAGAGGAAAATATGGATGTGTGGGGTAAGGGGCAGTGAAAAGGTGGCAGAATGAATGGACCTTAGAACCTAGGTAGAAGAATCATTGACCTCAGGGTGCCTGGAGCCTAGAGAACGGGATTCTTGAAACTGATGTTACGGTATGAGAATGATTATTGTCAGTGATAGTGAAAGGTTGTTGTTGAATCACGCGAATACACCAGGATTCTTGGCTCCCGGAGGAGAAGAATTCAATCCGGGCCCAGAGACAAGGCTTGATTGCTCAGAGCTTTTGTGTAATAAAGTTTTATTAAAGTATAAAGGAGATAGAGAAAGCTTCTGACATAGGCATCAGAAGGGGGCAAAAAGAGTACCCCCCTGCTAGTCTTCAGCTGGATGTTATATAGTCACTAGCAGTCTGTTAATGAAAGAAAGGAATGTCTTATAATTCAGAATAGCACCAGGCCCCTCGCCCATAAGATGCATTTTGGGATAATCTTAGGCCATAAAATAATTAACTTGAATCTTAAAGAAGGGCAGACCACCATACAAAGTTTCATTTACATAGATTAGGGGAACAATATCTGAGTATAACATTACTGGTTTGTCAAGTACGTTTTGGGCCCAGAGGCGGAACCAACTTGGAGACCGAGTTTGGGGTAAAGGCGTAGTACATTAGCATAGCTTAAGACAAACATTTCCATAAGAAAAAGGCATTGGTTATCTCTAGGCTCAAGAATAGCTAACTTCAGGTGAAACCAGGTGTCATTATGGCAACACAGTATTTTAAGAGAAACCTTTCTTTAAATTTGTATAGAGAAGGAAAAAAATATTGCTAGTTTGTTTCCTCCTGCCGCTTAAGAGAGATAAAAATGTCTGACACTTGCAGGCTATTTCCTCCATTTGGAGACCCCTGGCCTTCCTGCCTGTTACCCTTTCAATAGGGGACAGATGAGAACAGCATGGAGTGACTGAGGCGTGGTTCTTGCGTGAGAGGGAGACAGAGAACGACAAAGCATGCTGTTGAGAGGAGAACCTACAGGGACACCGAAACCAAGCCTGTGTGGGAAAGAGTGCCAGTCAGCCAGGAGGTGAAGACTTTAGGGAGGCAGGGACAGTGGCCTTTGGGTCCGAGGATGGCACCAATGGGAGGGTTCTCTACTACTGATATGAAGGGATAAGCTTCAGAGCTGGAGGCCCTTGGGAGGGAGCACTGTTCTGGAAGTGACAGTGAGGAGCAGGAAGGAGCACTGTGAGCGGCAGAAGGGGTGTGGGAAAGGGATCAGGCCCGAGGGGAAGAGTGTTCCTAAGGAGATCAAATTTCAGTTGGAGCCAGAAGGTGAATGTTTGCAGAAGTTGAGTTGAGGATTGAGGCGACTGCAGAGGATATGGGGGTGTTTAGGTGGGGATGTAGAGCCTGGTGGGTTTAAGGGCCCTGAGCAGGCGGGGACGGTCTGGGTGCCTGATGTGAACCAGGACAGAAAGCATGATGGCCTTAGATCTGAGGCGCCAGGGCGGAGAGCTGTGTGTGGTGCCTCTCCCCGAGGGCAGGAGGGAGGAGAGAGTAAGGGAGGAGGGAGCAAGGGAGGAGGGAGGAGGAAGCGAGGGGGTCGGGGGAAGAGCTGGGGACCTTGCCTGGAGCCCCAGGGCCCTGTCTACCGCATGGGAGGTCAGGGGAGGCGCCCTGTATCCAGGAAGACTTGAAGCTCAGCAGATACTAGTCATTACTACTGCTGTTATTGGGGCTCCCCTAGTAGCTCAGCTGGTAAAGAATCTGCCTGCAATGCAGGAGACCCCAGTTTGATTTCTGGGTTGGAAAGATCCGTTGGAGCAGGGATAGGCTATCCATTCCAGTATTCTTGGGCTTCCTCGGTGGCTCAGCTGGTAAAGAATCTGCCCACAATGCGGGACACCTGGCTTCGATCCCTGGGTTGGGAAGATCCCCTGGAGAAGGGAAAGGCTACCCCCTCCAGTATTCTGGCCTGGAGAATCCCATGGCCTGTATAGTCCACGCCGTCCCAAAGAGTCTGACCTGCCTGAGTGACTTTCACTTTCACTGTCGTTGTTTCTTCCGTCTATAAAAGCTGCTGATTGTACCAGTGGGGAGACCCTGGTCACATGATGTTGCGGTTATCTTTTTTCCTGGCTGCCCCACAGAGCTATGAGTTCCTGGAGAGCCTCTGTTGCCTTGGAATCCCCATTGCCTAGCACAGTACTTAGCCCAAGGTGTCTATCAACTGGTATGTATTGAGTAAAAAAGGCTCAGAGAGATATACTCACTTACCCAAGGTCACACAGCAAAAATAGAACCTGGACAAATCACTGGGGCTCCTGATTCTCAGTACTCTTTGGAACTCCTGCTAGGTCTGAAGTCCTCTAATTCTTGTAATGGTTACTTTTCCCCTTGATCTCTTTCCCTTTAGCCCATTTATTTTTTCTGTGAGATCTGCAGCGCTGGCTGGAGTTTGAAGCCCAGAATCCCCATCAGTGTTCAAAGGCTCTCTCTTTTTGCTCATATGTAATCTTCAAAAAGCCCTTTTCTCCCACTGGTGATCTTCCCTGGGGGAACCCTGGTAAGGCCCTAAAATAGGAACAGCAGCCTGGCTAAATAGGGCTTTTCGGCTAATAGAATCAATGACTGGCAGGGGAGAAAACAGGAGAAGAGGTGGGTAGCTCTTTGTCAACCGTCTGCTCTTGGCACTGGGGGCTTCTTAAGTCCATTAGCCTCTGTTAATTTCTCTGGTGTTTGATGGCGAAGGAGACGTAACCGGCTGGAAATAGTCTTTGAGTGGGTGATTCACACCCAAAACTGACAGGCTGAGATAAACCCGTTTAGGGCAAGAAGAGCAGCATCTCCATGCATCCAGAAAATTTGAGGAGTGGGAGGAGAGAACCCCATGATCCAATGCCAACCTCTTGATCACGGATTCCCTCCTGAGATGCTGTCATCCGGGGGCTTAGCATAACCGCTTTAGAGCCAGGATTTGGAAAGTGGGGGGGTCAGTGCTCTGCGATCAGCTCAGAAACAATGGGTTTCAAACCTCGATTTCCCTTCTGAAAACTTCAGTGGCTGGACAGGCACTAGGGGCAAATAGAGATGAGGACGAACATGGAAGAGCACCTTCCCCTCCTGGAGATCAGTGTGTGTGTTGTGTGTGTGTGTTGTGTGTGTGTGTGTTGTGTGTATGTGTGGTGTATGTATGTGTGGTGTGTGTGGTGTGTCTGTGGTGTGTGTGTGTACTGTGTGTGTGTGTGTGGTGTGTGTTTTGTGTGTGGCGTGTGTGTGTGTGTACTGTGTGTGTGTGTGGCATGTGTGTGTGTGTTGTGTGTATGTGTGGTGTATGTATGTGTGGTGTGTTTGTGGTGTGTGTGTGTGTTTGTGGTGTGTGTGTGTGGTGTGTCTGTGGTGTGTGTGTTTTGTGTGTGTGTGTGTGTGTGTGTGTTGTGTGTATGTGTGGTGTATGTATGTGTGGTGTGTGTGTGGTGTGTGTAGTATGTGTGGTGTGTGTGTGTGGTGTGTGTATATTGCGTGTGTGTGGTGTGTGTGTATTGTGTGTGTGTGGTGTGTGTGTGTATGTGTGTATGTATGTGGTGTGTGTGCGTGTGTTGTGTGTGTGTACTGTGTGTAATGAATGAATGGGGGTGGGGATATGAGGGCAGAGAGGATGCTGACCCAAGAGAGGCAAGAAGTGGGAAGGTCAGGAAAGGGTTGTGCAAGTCCTTCCTGGCCCCCCAGAGGAAAATCTGTTTTTTTGGAGCAAGAGGCAGGAGGAGGATGAAGTCTCAAAGCCTCTGGAGAGAGCTCTGAGGAAAAGGAACTGGCTCTCCTTGTGCCTTTGGAGGGGAGAGTGAGGACGAACACGGGGTAGATGCCCCAGGAAGACAAAATGCGATGCCGTCTGGGAAGGCGCTCTCCATCACGTCCAGAATCTGCTGCTCTGGAGGATGAGTTCCTGGTTCTGCGAAGTGTGGACCTGTGCGTGAAGGCCATCGGACAGCGCGTGGGATCAGGAGACCGCTGGGCCCGTCTGAGGCGCAACCCTCCCACTCGCCTGCCCGCACCTCACTGCACAGTCCATGGCACGCCCTGTCGGTGCCACGTCCACCCTATCCCTACCAGCCTGCTGCGGCCATTGCTGGAATCCCAGCCCAAGCCGTTTCCTCCTCCCCCCAGGCAGCTGCGCTGGCCGCCTAGTGATCCCTCAGCCTGCCAGCCTTTTTCTAACCTATGATCTACCCTCCCCAGAGCAGCCTGAGTGATATTTAAAAAATGTAAATCAGATCATCTTTTAAAAATATAAAAAATCCTCTAGTGGCTTCTCATGACTCTTAGAATAAAACCCAAATCCCATCATCATAGTCCATGAGCCCCTGAACTAAGTGCTTTTTCTCCCCTCTGACCTCACCTCGTGCTGCACCCCCCAGAGTCCCCACTTCTCTCTTCCCACCTCCAGATCAGTGCTCACTGTGGTCCTTTTGTCTGGAGCCCTCTGCCCACGGACCTTTGCACGATTATTTTTTTCCTCCTTTTTCAGGTCTCAGCCTTCCTTAGACCTCCTTTTGAAATTAACCCCCCGCCCCCACCTTGCTAGTCTCTTCATCTAGTTCTATTTTCTTACTGCTTCTCGCTGTCTGGAATCATCTTGAGAATGCATGAATTGTTTCTGTACTTTCTGTCTTCCACCATGACATTGCAAGCTTCTAGCAGAGAGCTTATCTGCCCGTTCACCCCTTGAATGCTGGGCAGGCAGGACGCTCTCAGAACACACTTGTGTCTGTTGCTGCTGACACATACACACTCAGATCAGATCAGTTCAGTCGCTCAGTCGTGTCCGACTCTTTGCGACCCCATGAATCGCAGCACTCCAGGCCTCCCTATCCATCACCAACTCCCGGAGTTCACTCAAACTCACGTCCATCGAGTCAGTGATGCCATCCAGCCGTCTCATCCTCTGTCGACCCCTTCTCCTCCTGCTCCCAATCCCTCCCAACATCAGAGTCTTTTCCAATGAGTCAACTTTTCTCATGAGGTGGCCAAAGTACCGGAGTTTCAGCTTTAGCATCATTCCTTCCAAAGAAATCCCAGGGCTGATCTCCTTCACAATGGACTGGTTGGATCTCCTTGCAGTCCAAGGGCTCTCAACAGTCTTCTCCAACACCACAGTTCAAAAGCATCAATTCTTCGGTGCTCAGCTTTCTTCACAGTCCAACTCTCACATCCATACATGACCACAGGAAAAACCATAGCCTTGACTAGACGGACCTTTGTTGACAAAGTAATGTCTCTGCTTTTGAATATGCTATCTAGGTTGGTCATAACTTTCCTTCCAAGGAGTAAGCGTCTTTTAATTTCATGGCTGCAGTCACCATCTGCAGTGATTTTGGAGCCCCCCAAAATAAAGTCTGACACTGTTTCCACCATTTCCCCATCTATTTCCCATGAAGTGGTGGGACTGGATGCCATGATCTTCGTTTTCTGAATGTTGAGCTTTAAGCCAACTTTTTCACTCTCCACTTTCACTTTCATCAAGAGACTTTTTAGTTCCTCTTCACTTTCTGCCATAAAGGTGGTGTCATCTGCATATCTGAGGTTATTGACATTTCTCCTGGCAATCTTGATTCCAGCTTGTGCTTCCTCCAGCCCAGTGTTTCTCATGATGTACTCTGCATATAAGTTAAATAAACAGGGTGACAATATACAGCCTTGACGAACTCCTTTTCCTATTTGGAACCAGTCTCTTGTTCCATGTCCAGTTCTAACTGTTGCTTCCTGACCTGCATACAAATTTCTCAAGAGGCAGATCAGGTGTTCTGGTATTCCCATCTCTTTCAGAATTTTCCACAGTTTATTGTGATCCACACAGTCAAAGGCATAGTCAATAAAGCAGAAATAGATGTTTTCTGGAACCCTTTTGCTTTTTCCATGATCCAGCGGATGTTGGCAATTTGATCTCTGGTTCATCTGCCTTTTCTAAAACCAGCTTGAACATCAGGAAGTTCATGGTTCACATATTGCTGAAGCCTGGCTTGGAGAATTTTGAGCATTACTTTACTAGTGTATGAGATGAGTGCAATTGTGCGGTAGTTTGAGCATTCTTTGGCATTGCCTTTCTTTGGGATTGGAATGAAAACTGACCTTTTCCAGTCCTGTGGCCACTGCTGAGTTTTCCAACTTTGCTGGCATATTGAGTGCAGCACTTTCACAGCATCATCTTTCAGGATTTGGAATAGCTCAACTGGAATTCCATCACCTCCACTAGCTTTGTTCGTAGTGATGCTAAGGCCCACTTGACTTCACATTCCAGGATGTCTGGCTCTAGGTGAGTGATCACACTATCGTGATTATCTGGGTCGTGAAGATCTTTTTTGTACAGTTCTTCTGTATATTCTTGCCATCTGTTCTTAATATCTTCTCCTTCTGTTAGGTCCATACCATTTCTGTCCTTTATCGAGCTCATCTTTGCATGAAATGTTCTTTTGGTATCTCTGATTTTCTTGAAGAGATTCCTAGTCTTTCCCATTCTGTTGTTTTCTTCTATTTCTTTGCATTGATCGCTGAAGAAGGCTTTCTTATCTCTTCTTGCTATTCTTTGGAACTCTGCATTCAGATGCTTATATCTTTCCTTTTCTCCTTTGCTTTTCTCTTCTCTTCTTTTCACAGCCATTTGTAAGGGCTCCCCAGACAGCCATTTTGCTTTTTTGCATTTCTTTTCTATGGGAATGGTCTTGATCTCTGTCTCCTGTACAATGTCACGAACCTCATTCCATAGTTCATCAGGCACTCTATCAGATCTAGGCCCTTAAATCTATTTCTCACTTCCACTGTATAATCATAAGGGATTTGATTTAGGTCATACCTGAATGGTCTAGTGGTTTCCCTACTTTCTTCACATACACACTGCTGTGTATAAAAGAGAAAACTAATGCTCACCTAGCATATAGCACGGGGGGAAAGAAGTACAAGCTGTAAGACTGTATTAAATTCACCTGAAAAATGCATCCCAATGTGCAGTAGGTGTAGACAAAATGCTGTTTGATTCCACTTACAGGAGGTACTGAGAACAGTCACATTCATAGAGTCGGAAAGTACATTGGTAGATGCCGGGGGAGGGGGTGAAGGCGGACTTAGGTTTAATGAGGACAGAGTTTCACTCTAGGAAAGTGAAGAGCTCAGGATAGAGATGATGGTGCGAGTTGCACAACAGTATGGATGTACTTGGTACCACTGGTTAAAATAGGATGTTTTATGTTATGAGGCCTTTACTACAATAAAAAAAGCATTTAAAAAAAAGGAGCTGGAAACTTTCTTGGCAAACCCCCTCCCCCCCCAAACAAAAACATGCTTGTTTAATAAATGAGTGAATGAATGAATGAATGAGTCAGACACTCTTGGGTCTGACATCTTGGATCTACTATCTACAAGCTCCTTTAAGCCTGACATTCAAGGCTCTTAAGACCAGGTCTCATTTTATCTTTTCAGTGCTGGGCCTCTTGACTTTCAGCTCCCCATTCATTCCGCTGAGGCTCTTGCACACCCTCTTCCTTGCGGTCCAGCTTAAACTTCTCTTCTAGTGCTCCAAGCACTGGGTCACCAGAGCACAAGAGATTCATGGCCTAATTATAAAATGACCCATTTATTCCTTAAAGGGTACTGGCCACAGTTTTACTAGGGATGGGCTACCAGGAGTCACTTGAACATTTTCCTCATGTGTTGATTCATCTTCTCTTGTAATAAAAACTTTCAGAGCAAAAAACAGAATTTTGGCTAACTCTCATGACAGAGGGGTAAGTAAAGCCCAGAGAAGTCAAGCATGTCACTCAGGTCACACAGCGAGTCAGCAGCAGAATCGAGATTAGAAGCCACGTCTCCTGCCTACGTGCTGTGGATGTGGCTTCAGGGAGCTGGTGGCTGAGTTTAGTTTGGATTCAGCCTGGGCAGGCAGCCCAGGGCCCAGTCTGGCTTGGCTGTGCCCCTGGGCACAGTGTGGCTGGCGGCAGCGGGAGGCCATTGGGGCGTGCAAGTCCCTCTTGCTGATACCCTCACGTACAAACATCATTCTTGGAGCCAGTGCATGGGGACAGTGTACCCAGCTGGCTGTAGCAGGTATCAGCTTGCATACCTATAGCCTCCTCTGAGGCTTCCCTTCTTAGGGGTCTGGACTGAGATTTCTACCAAGAAAGTGGGAACAAGGCTGAGCCCTGGAGGTTTTCACCCAGGCTGATGGGTTTCCTGGGTTCAGCCAGTGTTGGGTCGGGGAGAGGTGATTCTCAAAGGGAGCGGTGCTGCCCTCTTCAGGGTATTTTGGGTATTTATGAGGGTGTTTCCTAGTTGTCCAACGACTGCGGAAACTGAAAACAATTAGTGGGTGGAAGATAGAATTGTCCAATATATTGCCTGTTCTATGATGAGTAGGCTCCGGGAGTTGGTGATGGACACAGGAAGCATGGCGTCCTGCAGTCCATGGGGTTGCAGAGAGATGGACACGACTGAGCGACTGAAATGAACTAAGAAAGTTCCATATTACAAAGAATCCACTTGCATCTTTCTGAGCAACTTTTACATGTCTCACTGGAAATACATGTAAATGAAAAATCAGTTTATAGTTTTATGTATCTCTAGAACTCTATAACTCTTTATCTATCTATATAAAGAAATCTATTTTGTGCATGGTTTTAAGATACACTGAAGTTTCTAGGAAAGCAACTACTGGGTAAATCAATGATGGACTGTATTTTTTTTGTTATTGTCCAAAACTTTGCCAAAAGTAGTTTACCATTCAGAAAATTATGTTGTGGATGGCAAGGCCACTGCTGAATTTAAGATGCCGATACCTTCCCCCAGGTCCCAGTCTGTCTCTGCAGTTATAAATATAGAAAGGTGCTTATTTAGCCCTTATTTCAAAATGTCAACGATAGAGAAAAAATGTCAACAGTAGTCAGTTGAATACTGTCTTATGTCTCCTAAATCCCAACCTGCTTATTAGAAAGAGGTGCAGACATCTTATCGATCCGTGTGTCTTCCCCAAGTCATGTATGAGCAATTATTTATTGAAATATAATATTAAGATATCTCCTTTTCTTTGTTTTAAAATGTTCTATATCATTATCTTTAAAATATATTTATTTAAAAATTATGTGGGTAGGTTGTACTATAACCTACAGGTAGTATACGTACCTACACTAGTGTACATAATAGTGTATATCCTACACTATACTAGCTCATCATAGTAAATGGGGTGTTATAAAAGAATTGCTGTGAAAGGGGTATTTGGTCCTAAGAGAAAAATAAAGCCTGTTGCCTAACCCCTAGGGGCATACATCTGGTTTATCAATACCACCTAAATCCTGTCTACATTTTCCTTCCTGGAGCTCTGACTCACATGCAGCTGTATGGTCTTTCCTAGGTCGCTTCAGTTGTGTCTGATTCTTTGAGACCCTGTGAACTGTAGCCCACCAGGCTCCTCTGTCCATGGGATTCTCCAGCAAGAATACTGGAGTGGGTTGCCATTTCCTTCTCCAGGGGATCTTCCCGACCCAGGGACTGAACCGGTGGTTCTTACATCTCCTTCACTGGCATGCGAGTTCTTTACCACTGATCTTTGTTCGTTCATTTGCTGATTCAACATAGATTAAGACCTGCTAGGTGCCAGGCGCATTGCTAGGCCCCCGTGTACATCATTTCATTTAATCCTGATGCCCACCCTGCAGAGTAGGAATTATTATCCTTCGCTTGCAGACCCAGGCCCAGGTTCCAATGAATTCCCAGGTCTTCAGAAGCAACAGAAAAGCAAACGGGCATTTGCAGTCCAGTGTGATCCCTGCTTTCATAGGGGAAGCACGGGGCCACAGGACCCAGAGGATGGGTGTCCAACCCTCTTTCAGAGGGAGAGAAGGCTGGTGTAAAGGTGGATTTCTGATGGGTCAGTGTCTGAGCTCAGCCTTAACGGGTGGGTAGGAGTCAGGGAGGCAGAAGAAGGAAGCAGTTGTAGGCTGGGGGATGCAGTGGAAGGGTTCCATGGCAGGAATGAGCTTGGCAGGCCTGGAGCTTGCACTCTGTTCGTTCTGGTTGGAGTCCCCAGTGAGTGGGGTGGATGAGAGAGGAGGCTGTGGGCAGGGAGGAGGTAGCCTCTCATAGTGGTGCCTGATTTCCTGGGTGCAGCCCAGAAAATCTCTCACTTGGTTTCACAGGCAATAGAGAGCCATGGAAGACTATATACAATGGAATGATGTGGTTAGTGTTGGGGCTTGGAGGGATCACTGACATTGAAAACTGGTGACTGATTGGTGAAGGGATAGCTGAAGACTAAGAGACCAGGTCAGAAGCTCTTAGCCTAACTAAGTAGTTCACTAATAATGCAAGTATTTGTTGAGTGTCTCCCATATTGTAGTCACTGCCTGAAGTTAGAAGCCCCCAAAGACCCCAAAGTCAGAAGTCTGATCACTTAGTTCCTACAAAACCAATATGAACCAGAATGGTCACAGTAATTAGGTTCCTGGGCCAAACCCACCCCTTGGCCTTCTGGGAGACCACATTTGTTTACAGTGCTAATCCAATGAGCAGTTCCCTTCAAAAAGGCAGCAAAGAAAAGGCAGCAAAGGAGTCATCTGGCTCCTGGATAAACCTATATTTTGGATAATTTATTATTGTTCAGAAATGCTTTCTAATTGACTGAATATTAATTAGCTGAAGCTCTGTGTAGATGAAGATGTTAAGCTGTCATTACAAAAAAGCTTGCTTGCGTTCATGTCCATACGGTGCAGTCATCAGTTACAACAGTGGAGAGTCAGCCGCTGTGCTGAATAAAGTTCTCCTTGGAAGGGGAAGATGTTTGAACTTAGAGGCCAGTTAGTCACAAGGGTGATGCAGGGGCCTGCAGGTGTTTGGAGATGCTGGGGGAAGGGAGATGACTAGATACATAATCCCTAGGGAAGAAAAGGAAGATCATGAGTCTAGAGAAAGCTGAGTGAGCCCTTCGGGTTAAAGACTTCCTAGACCCGCTTGCTCTCATTCACTTACTCAATAATGTTAAATAGCATTTGCCATTTAGAACAGAGGTCAAAAGAGATACAGCCCCTGTCCTCATGGAATTTATAATTTATTGGGATACAGACATTAAACAGCTGATTAGACAAATGATTATTTAATTACAATTGTGATAAATGTCATTAAAGGACAGTTCAGGATGATATATGAGAGGGAATCACCATTTGATGGAATGTGATTTTGGGGTGGGCTTTCTAGTACAGCCACTATGGAGAACAGTGTGGAGATTCCATAAAAAACTGGAAATAGAACTGCCTTATGACCCAGCAATCCTGCTGCTGGGCATACACACCAAGGAAACCAGAATTGAAAGAGACACGTGTACCCCAGTGTTCATCGCAGCGCTATTTATGGAAGCAACCTAGATGTCCATCAGCAGACGAATGGATAAGAAAGCTGTGGTACATATACACAATGGAGTATTACTCAGCCATTAAAAAGAATACATTTGAATCAGTTCTAATGAGGTGAATGAAACTGGAGCCTATTATACAGAGTGAAGTAAGCCAGAAAGAAAAACACCAATACAATATACTAACGAATATATATGGAATTTAGAAAGATGGTAACAATAACCTTGTATGCGAGATAGCAAAAGAGACACAGATATATAGAATGGTCTTTTGGACTCTGTGGGAGAGGAGGAGGGTGGGATGATCTGGGAGAATGGCATTGAAACATGTATAATATCATATATGAAACGAATCTCCAGTCCAGGTTTGATGCATGGTACAGGATGCTTGGGGCTGGTGCACTGGGATGACCCAGAGGGATGGTACGGGAAGGGAGGTGGGAGAGGGGTTCAGGATGGGGAACATGTGTATACCCGTGGCAGATTCATGTTGATGTATGGCAAAACCAATACAATATTGTAAAGTAATTAGCCTCAAATTAAAATAAATAAATTTAAATTTTAAAAAATCTGAAGAAGAAAGTGATGTTTGACATGAGACTTGAGAACAAGCATAAATGGTAGCTCAGAAGGAAACCTGTTTTTGACCCCTGGGTCAAGAAGATCCCCTGGAGAAGGAAATGGCTACCCACTCCAGTATTCTTGTCTGGAAAATCCTGTGGACCGGGGAGCCTGGTGGGCTTCATTCCACAGGATCCTAAAGAGTTGGACACAACTAAGAGACTAACACTTTTTTTCTTGAGAAAAGGGGTGTTTGAGATGAGACTGGAGACCAAGTATTAATAGGCGATAGCAAGGTGGGATGGGGGTGCAGTAGGGCGGAGGGAACAGCAGCTGCAAAAGCTCAGAGATGGACCACACAGATGAGGCCCGCCAGGTCACGTGTACACAGCAAAGAAGACGTGAAGCTGGAAGAAGGGGCGCCTCTCGGTGCATCTCCAACCCTGCTCTCAGATGACTCAGGCAGGAGCAGAGGGCTTTGCATCAGGGCACCTCAAATATTTTGGCAAATAAAAGGGTTAAACTAGACTGTTTAAACATATTTATTTTTACTTTATATCTGTAACTAGGTTATATCTTGAGTATTAACTCTTACCTCTTAGTGTGGTTGCCTAGGAGTGCTCTGCTGAGGATTCTGAGGCTCTCTCCAGGTTAGAGCCAAAGAAAGGCATGGTTGATCAGTGATGATTTTTGTGGGTAAGGGGAAGAAATTGGTAGCTTCGTCGTTGTTCAGTAGCTCAGTCATGTCCAACTTTTTGTGACCCCGGCTGTAGCACGCCATGCCTCCCTGTCCTTCACCATCTCCCAGAGCTTGCTCAAACTCATGTCCAGTGAGTCAGTGATGACATCCAACCATCTCATCCTGTGTCATCCCCTTCTCCCCTGCCCACAGTCTTTCTCAGCATCAGGGTCTTTTCCAATTAGTTAGTTCTTCCCATCAGGTGGCCAAATTATTGGAGCTTCAGCTTCAGGATCAGTCCTTCCAATGAATATTCAGGGTTCATTTCCTTTAGGATTGACTGGTGTGATATCTTTGCAGTGCAAGGGACTCTCAAGAGTCTTCTTCAACACCCCAGTTCAAAAGCATCAATTCTTGGTAGCTTAAGAGGTCATTAATTGCTGTCTTATTTACTAGCTCTATTAACAAACCACCCTAAAATTTAGTAGTGTCAAGTAATTATTTTTATTGTGCTGCCAGGTTTTGTGGGCCAGGAACTTGGATGGGGAAATCTGTGACTTGTCTTCTCATTCTCTTGACATTGTCCTTTGCAGAGCAAAAGTTTTTAAGTTTTTAATTCCAGAGAAGTCAAGCATATCAAATGCATCTTTCATGGATCGTGACTTTGGTATTGTATCTACAAAGTCACTGTCACATCCAAGGCATTTAGGGGAGCAGCTAATTTTGTTTATTAAACTTGTATCTTTAATCTTGCTATAATCACTTATTAGGTCCTTTTCTGATGACAGACATAGTAACAGGTGTGAGCTTATATGGCCCCAACCACTCCATAGATTTTGAAAGCAACGTGTGGATTTGCTGTTTGTTATTTGGTTGCTGTTATGTGTATGAAACCTAAAAGCAAGTAAACAGAAATTCTAATTCCTAAAATTTAATACGTATTTTAAAAGAGACCAAAAAAAAAAAAAAAGGGAAGGATTTTTGAGGAAAGAATGTTTAAGGTAGCCAATAACTTAAAAACAGTTCTTGAAAGAAGACTCTGCCCTTTTCTTGTTCTTGTAAGAGGCAACAATGATGTCGACATGTTCTTTAGCAAGCTCACCCTGAACACATTACATCTGCCACAAAAGGTACCCACATCCTTTGGAAATGGATCCAGCTGAGGGTGTGGCTGCCTTAGGTTAAGCTTCTTGAAGCAGACTCTGAGAAGGAGATGGTATTGGTTCCTTTTAGCTCTTGGGAATGGCATCTGGGAGAAAGAGAGAGAAGCAGGACTAGGCAGAGGGAGGAATTGAACTGCAGACACCTCAGCTCATTCTGCAGAAAGCTCCAGAGCTGAGATGGCCCTTCAGAGTTGGTCTCGATTGAGGGAAAGGGTCCAGGTCTTTGTAGCCTCATATGGAAGTGTCTGCTTCCGGCAGAGGACATCACCTTGGGTGAGTCAGTTCACTTCTGCTAAGGGCAGTTCCCAGAGAAGGATGCTTTGTGAGCCTCCAGCAGTGAACGTTCTCAGAGGAAGCTAGGGCAGTGGGTGCCTTGGTCCCAGAGGGACACGTGGGAGGCACATCACAGAGTCCACTGTTGCTGTGAAGAGGGTCTTGCCATGGGAAGGCGATCGTCACAAATCTGCCATCCGTTTGGGAAGAAACTAACAGGAGTGTGAGGCTCATAAAGACAAGAACCAGGTCTGATGTGTCTTTCAGTTGAGTTTAGCCCCACAGTTTCGTGAATGTGAATGCCCAGAGGACGTCTTTTTAGCATGAATGAATGAAGGAAGGGATCTGAAGATAGAATTAAGTCATGTTGAAGAATTTTTCTGCAGGTCACAGCTTCCTCGTGGAAGGAAAAGCAATTCAAGTGTTATAGTCCTGTTGCTAGTGCCCATCAGCTCCTGTTTATGTTTATTCATTTACCCATCCATCACTTAGCATTCATTGAGCAGCTGCTGTATTCCAAGCTCTATGCCAGGCACTCTGGATGCCAGGCACTGAGGATCTCAGAGTCTAGTAGGGTGAAACCACATCACCAATAAAGGTGATCCATCATGGAGTTTTAGAAGACAAATACACAAAACTCAGGGGAGCACTGAGCAGGAGAGAATGAGTCTTCCTGGGAAAGTGGTGTCTTGAAGAAAGGATATTGGAATAGGGTTTTGAAGTATGAATAGGAGTTTACCAGGCAGGATAAGAATGACTGTATTAATATTGCTGCACACATTCTAATCCAGGCCAATCCAGGCTGTTTTCTACTTTGACTGCAATCAACAAAGGGTTAGGGTTAGAAAACTGAGTAACTTTGGAAATGAGGTGATTTAGTCTGTAGCAACCTCTGGGACTTTCATGCAGTGACGCCAGGGGCCTATGGAGAGGAATGTGCTTTACGTGGAATTGGTTTGTTTTAGCTCAGGTGTCCCCTGCTGCACTGTATTGCTCTTCTTCAATATGATTCAAGCCCAAATCACTGAGGACATAGATTAAAATTTCACGGTGATTAAAAAGCCTCTTTCTTCCATCCATGCCTTTTCCCCAGGACTTAGCATTTAATTAGCCAAACATTCATTATCCAGGGAGTTCCAAAGTTTCCAGTGTACGCATCGACCCAAAAAAGAAACCAGAATCATATTTTAAAAGTCACGGTTGCAGTTGCTTTTGGTGAGTTACCAT
This sequence comes from Bubalus kerabau, assembly GCF_029407905.1. Lineage (NCBI taxonomy): Eukaryota > Metazoa > Chordata > Mammalia > Artiodactyla > Bovidae > Bubalus > Bubalus kerabau. The sequence continues at coordinate 179,432,992 of NC_073627.1, read as the reverse complement.
TTATACATTTTCCATCTGTGAGTATTTTCCTGGAGTACCACCTGTTTTCTCCCCACTTTGGTAGTAGAGAATCCAACAGATCGTATCTCAGAATAAATGCATTTTATCTATAGTAGTTTTCCACATTTTTTAAAGTCACAGAATAATCTTCTATAAATACAAATCAGCTTTAGAGCCTCAAATAGACATGGACATTAAAAAATTTTTCTTTTTTCAAATCTCTCATGAGAAGCCTAGAAAATCAATTGAGAGAGAGAAACTCAAAGTGACAGTGAAGATGATGAGAAACCTGAGATGAGAGACACAGCTCGTACTGAGGGCACTTGGGCAAACTCCAGAGGAGAAGGAGTGAATCGCAAAGGCGTGAGAAGTCCTGTCTTTGAATCTGAGGGACCTGGACTTCAAATTTCCTCCGTGCTCCTTGTTGAGACCTTAAATCTGTTACTTAATGTCTCCCACTTTGTGTTTTCACATCTACAATAAGGGGACAACGATGCTTACTGCAAAGTTGAGGTTTGAAGAAACGATGTCTGATACACTGAACCTGCCCACTCAGTGTTCGCTTTCTTCCTGTTCGGGTCACTTCCTGTGCTCGGTTGCCACGGTGAAAACTATGTCTTCCCTCTCAGCAAGCAGCTCTGGTTGGATAAGAGCAAAGGCTTCTGGGATTGCATTTCTTAGACATGTGCAGGGCGTACAGAAACTCCAGAATGAACAGAGCATCTTCTGGATGGTTCAGTTTTGTACTTTGGCAGCTCATTTAAACATAAATTTCAAATTAAAATAAACATGCACAGGCTCTAAAGTAGAGGGCAAATTCCATGTGTTTCATTTTAAAAACTCCAATTCAAAAGAAGCTCTTGCAGGCTGCTTTGGGAGGTGCCTCTTGGGGGCACAACTTTATGCTCATCTGACTTTAGGGGTTTATGGTTCAGGGGAAGGATTTGGAAGCACTGCTCAGGAGTTGGCTGAAAGACTCTGGGTTGTTTTGTTATCGTCACACGCCTTCTAGGGAAGAATAAAGCAAGCTGTGTCATGGAGTTGCAGAGGACTTTTGAAGTATGATCATCTGTTTGGACAGGTCGGCAGAAGAAAATGTGCCGACACTCTAGGACAGATGGTTCTTAAACAAAGCATCTGCATCACGCACTGATTAAGCGTGTGTGGCTCCAGCAGGCAGGCTTTTCTTAGCGCTGGATTGTTAGGGTGACCACGTAACTTTCCATCCAAACCGGGACAGCCGAGAGGGAAGGAGGGTACGGTCAGTAATTACACGGGGTCCATAGGCACCCATGAGGATGGTCTGGAGGTCCAGACGCAGAGTGACTCTGCACCTAATGCTCTATTTCTTTGATTCCAGGAGACCATAAATCATATGGTGCATCATTGATTTAGTAACAGCCTTTTGGAAACAAAAGGAAAAAATTATGCCTACCAACTGCACGATGATGCTTATTTCAGAAATGTCCAATAGAGATGATTTAGAATTGAGAAAACTCATGTTTTTCTACCTTGGGAAATTGGCAGTTCTATTTTGCATATTAAGGGTCTGAGAATGAAGGAAGAAGAAAGTGTCTTTACTTGTACCTAACCCCCTTACATAACAGTCCATGAACTTCCAGATGTTCAAGCTGGATTTAGAAAAGGCAGAGGAACCAGAGATCAAATTGCCAACATCCATTGGATTACAGAAGAAGCAAGAGAGTTCCAGAAAAACTTCTATTTCTGCTTCATGAACTGTGCTAAAGCCTTTCACTATGTGGATCACAAAAAACTGTGGAAAATTCTGAAAGAGATGGGAATACCAGACCACCTTACCTGCCTTCTGAGAAATCTGTATGCAGGTCAAGAAGCAACATTTAGAACTGGACATGGAACAATAGACTGGTTCAAAATTGGGAAAGAAGTGTGTCAAGGCTGTATATTGTCACCCTGCTTATTTAACTTATATGCAGAGTACATCATGTGAAATGCTGGACTGGATGAAGCACAAGCTGGAATCAAGATTGCCAGGACAAATATCAGTAACCTCAGATATGCAGATGACACCACCCTTATGGCAGAGAGCAAAGAAGAACTAAAGAGCCCCTTGATGAAAGTGAAAGAGGAGAGTGAAAAAGCTGCCTTAAAACTCACCATTCAAAAAACTAAGATCATGACATCCAGTCCCATCACTTCAAGGCAAATAGATGGGAAAACAATGGAAACTGACAGACTTTCTTTTCTTGGGCTCCAAAATCACTGCAGATGGTGACTGCAGCCATGAAATTAAAAGACATTTACTCCTTGGAAGGAAAGTTATGACCAACCTAGGTAGCATATTAAAAAGCAGAGACATTACTTTGCGACAGAAGTCCTCATAGTCAAAGCTATGGTTTTTCCAGTGGTCAGGTATGGATATGAGAGTTGGACCATAAAGAAAACTGAGCATCGAGTATTGATGCTTTTGAACTGTGGTGTTGTCTTCTCTTGAGAGTCCCTTAGAGAGCAAGGAGATCAAACCAGTCTATCCTAAAGGAGATCAGTCCTGAATGTTCAATGGAAGGAATTGAAGGAATTGAAGCTGAAACTTCAATACTTTGACCACCTGATGCAAAGAGCTGACTCATTTGAAAAGACCCTGATGCTGGGAAAGACTGTGGGCAGGAGGAGAAGGGGATGACAGAGGATGAGATTGTTGGATGGCATCACTGATTCAATGGATCTGAGTTTGAGCAACTCAGGAGGAGCTGGTGTTGGACAGGGAGGCCTGGCATTCTGCAGTCCATGGGGTCACAAAGAGTCAGACATGACTGAGCAACTGAACTGAACAAATCCATGCGTCGTGGAGCATCTGCTCACATGCCTCTGAGACTCCTGGGTGGGTAGGCTGGGGTGCACTGCCTAGGTAACTGGTTTACTCTCCTTCTCCAACCTCATGTCCACAGGCCCTCCTGCTCCCACTCCTCTCATCAGCCATTCTCCTGGAGCTAATCATAGCCACTGACACCTTTGAGAAGGTCAACTGAAGCTTCATGACACATTTAGTTATTCATTCATTCATTTTGCTCACTCACTTGGGCCTTGTGCCAGGAGCTTCACTGGGCAGTGGGGACATGGAAAGAAACGTCCCTGTGCCTACTTTCAAGGGGCGGAGTCTAGTTGGGGTGGGAGTGTAGCTGCATAAACAGGAAATCCCCACCCAGGGTGAAACAGACAGGGAGGGTCTAGTCCAGGTGGTGGGTCTCTGGAAACGAAGGCACTAGAGATTGATGACCAAAGACAATGGGATTGTCACAGGGAAGGAGGTGGGGCCTTGCTTGAAGGAAGCTGTGGTGTGAAAGAGCACATCCCATTCAATATATGGCTGGGACAGAGGTGACCTGGGACGAGTGATGGCCTGAGGCTGGAGGGGTTGTGTGGGTGCAGGGTGTAGGAGAGGGAGAGACCAAGTCAGATTTACACATTAAGAAAAGCACTCTGGAGGCCCGAAGACCAGTCAGGAGGCACCGGTTTAGACTAGTCTCACAAGCCTCACAGCAGGGTCGTCTAAACGAGAAATGACACAATACCGTTGTGGTGAGCCAATCAGGAAAGTGTTCACAACAGTCACCCCACCTACGAGAGGTAGGGCAGGAATTTGGCCCTAGAGCTCTTGAGTCCTTGGCCAGCACGCGTCCCCTTTGTCTCATTGCCTCTTGTGTGTGTGGATTAGTTGCTCAGTCCTGTCCCACTCTTTGTGACCCCATGGACTATAGATCTCTCCTCTGTCCATGGAATTTTCCAGGCATGAATATTGGAGAAGGGTTGACATTCTCTTCTCTAGGAGATCTTCCTGACCCAGGGATCGAACCCGGGTCTCCTGCATTGCAGGTGGATTCTTTACTGTCTGGAATCTTCCTGCAATGCAAGAGACCGGGGTTCAGTCCTTGGGTTGGGAAGATCCCCTGGATAAGGGAATGGCAACCCACTCCAGTATTCTTGCCTAGAGAATTCCACGGACAGAGGAGTCTGGCAGGCTACAGTCCATGGGGTCGCAGACATGATTAAGAAAAACTCAGCCACACTGTGGGAAGCAGAGAGGACCTTTGTGCAAAGGAGGAAAAGACAGCTGAGGGCAGCGCTGCTCCCTTTCCTTCGGGCCTCAGCTGACTGTCTGTGCACGGGCTGGCCTCCCCACCAAGCCACCTAAAGCAGATCTCCTGTTGACGGGCTGTTTCAGTCTCTGGGGGTCTTCTCATAAACCTGCTTGCCTCCTTGCTTGTGCCTCCCTCTCTAGGAAGTGAGTACTACGAGGAGAAAAGGGACTTCTGCCTTGCTCGCTGCTGTACACGCACACTCAGATACAGTGGCTGAGATATATTAGGCGCTCAGCAAACATTTGCAGAATGAATAGATGATGTCTAGATTGATAGGGGATTGGAAGGGATCTCTGAACTCTCCCCCCCTCCCCTACCATCTCTAAGAGCCTTTGACAAATGTTTTATCACTGGAGCAGTGAAGACTGCCCCCAGAGCCATGAAACACAAGAATGGAGACCCTTCCATCTGGATGCAGAGGCCTTTGGAATTCTCCGGTGGTTCAATGGTTAAGACTCCACGCTTCGCCTGTGGGCAGCCAAGTTCTATCTCTGATCAGGGAATTAAGACGCCACATGTCACGTGGAGCTGCAGAAAAACAAAAAGAACGAAGAGGACTTTCCCGGACACTGTGAGGCTGCCCTGGAAGACAACGAGTCTGCCTGCTTCCCTCCCGGGTCCATCCAGGAAACTGGAGGCCATGGCCTTCCTCCTGTTGTGCACACTCCCTCCCAGACACCGCATGGACCACACTAGCCCCGTGCCGGCTGGAGTCTTGGGGGCGGCCTTAAATCACACGGCCTTCCTGAGGCGGGAGCATCGGCGGGGCCGTGGTCATAGATCACTGGGCTCCGGCCCACGTCGTACATCACCGAGCACCATAAAGCCGCCACGGGTACTCGGGGACGCGCGCTGGAAGCGCTTGGCTGCACAGCGTCTCTGGGAGTAATTGTCCTCATCTGTAACTTTCCCTGTGCTCAGGAGAGCTGTCTTCTCCCTTCTCTCTCTCTTTCTTCTCACTACTCTCCCCTACCCCTTCTTCCCTTCTTCTCCCTTCTTTTATTTTCTAGGAGGGAGGGGTGCTCCTCGGGTAGAAAGATGCAGCATGCGCAAGGTAGGTAAACGGAGATGACGGATGGAGAACGCGCCGGGGATCCCAGAGCACAAGGGGGGCGAACGCAGTAGAAAAAACTGCTGGAAGGTGACCCTGTGGAGAGAAATGTAGCCAGGCTTTGGAATAGGTTAGGTTCTCGGGAGAGGTTGGTGATGCATCGGTTGATGGTAGTGGGAGGAAGTGTGGTCTTGGAGTTTGGAGAGACCTTGCTGTGAATCCTGGCTCTCTGTGTTACTTGATGAGATGATGGAAGGAGCGTCCCAGCGTCTTGGGAAGATGGTGGTCAGGTATTGGTCTGAATGCCTGTCCTGCTTCTCCCCTGACCCGATCCCCTCTCAAGCTTCCCTTTTCTCTGTTGCTGGCAGTGGGACAAGAATAGTGAGTCCTTCACGGCACCATGGTGAAGCGCAAAGACAAAGACAGGCGTAGAGGCGGCTGACAAGCCGCGACGTGCCCTGCAGACAAGCGCTGGTCCTGGCCGTCAGCCTCTGTGAATGTACCGCAGGGGCTCCCCGGGCACTCACAGTCCAGGGCCCCTTGCCCCAGAGCTGTGTCCACCAAAGGGGACACTGGTGCCCGGCCCTCCACGGCATCCCAGAACAAATCAGATAGAAAGTGGAGAGAGGAGGAAAGAGAGGTGATAGGTCCTTGGCCACTTGCCGCCTGGATGAGGCAAAGGGAGCTTGGGAAAGAGGCCCTGTGTGGCTTTGTGGATGGAGAGAATAGAGAGTCCTGTGTTTTCTTTGGCCAGTGTTTGGCTGACCCTGGAGATGGCCACATGCGTGGGGTGGTTATTGTGTAGCATCTGCTCCCCATTCAGCAGGGCCATCAGAGCAGCTGGACTGGCAGAGGGGCCAGCTCCTGTGTTGATGGGCGCTTGGGCTCCGGAATCCTGCAGATCTGGCTATTCAGACTTTCCCAGACACCAAATGTTTCCCAGACACCAAACCAGTCACCAAATGTTAGGCATGGAGGCTGCTCCCACTTTTGCACAGCTGATGGTATCACCATGATAAGCATCCTCAGACCCACCCCCGAGATCCTGAGGTTTGGAATTCTGTGGGTTCCCTGATGAACTGCTGTATATGTCCTCTCGGTGAACAAGAGGTACATGCTTTGCCAAGCCAGTGGACTCATCCTGGCCAGCTCTAAAGACAGGGCCAAGTTCCTGATGCAGCACCTTTGATAGGGCCGGATGGCGGTTCAGTGCCTTCAATCTGCAGGCCTGTCTATTTCTGGAAGCAAACGGATGGCGCCCATCCTGGAGTCAGTGTTTGGAAACATACAACAAAAGGGGAGCTTTATTAACCCTGGAAATGGACTCTCAGCTAGAGTTTCCTCCTCCACACCCGTCTTGTTCATCTCACAGTTCAGTGAACTGTTAACGTCACATAGATCTTTTGTTTCCGTCGCGAGTCCAGTTACTCCAGGCTCCTGCTAACTGCAGACGGCTGATGTGGAGTTTTCCCAGGGAGCAAGAGAAAGAGGGAGAGGTTAGATCTGTCTAGATGGCCTCGGCAGGGTGGGTGCGGAAGGCGAAGGGCAGACTGTCTCTCGACCCCTGCGGCGTCAGACGCTTGCCTCTTCTCCTGCTGGTGTCGCTGAAGCCCTCACATCTGCTTTCCTGTGCTGATGAAGCCCTCTGCTCGGGCCATCCTTCGGCAAAATGCACTGAGATGACTCCAGCTGTCGCTTGTCCACTTGAAGCGAAGCTATGAGTCCTTGTGAACCTAGGAAGGGGCACCAGAGTCTGACCCATCATGGAATCCTGATTTCTCTTATAGATGAGTCCCCCAAGAGGACAAGGAGAGAGGAAAACACGCGGTCATTTAAAGGTAAAAGCCAGTGTGCCTTCTACTTGCCTGAAGGGGCCTGACACCCTTCTCAATTTGACCTTGAGATGGCCATGGAAATATGAAGGTGGCGTGGTCTAGAGAATTGAACAGTCAGCCCAAAAAACAGAAGCCTGAAACTCTTTGTTCACAGGTAGGATGGCCATCTCATTACTCTTTGGCAACTGACTCTTGAAATTCAGATGGGCTCTTGAAGGTCAGTTGACTCTGAAAGGTCATATAATTTGCTCAGGGCCATCAGAGACTTGTGGGCTCACCCAGGAGGCTAAGAATTTAATATCTCACCCAGCCTAGAGTAATCACATCTCAGTTTAGTGTTTATTTGGGAGGGAGAGGAAAACAGTGTTTGATTCATAAAAAATATGTATCTCTTTATTTAGTTAAAAATCTAAAAGACTTGTTACAAGATTTTCCAGCTTGTCTAGCTCTTGGGGCGCATTCCTAAATAATCGCCTAGCTGGCGCAGAGGTGGCCCTGTGATGTGCAGCTGGATTCCGCTGTTTGTACTGACTGAGGTGGTGACTGTAGGGGCTTTGCTTTCTATGACAAGAGGCAAGGCTGGTTGACCATCTTCCACTGTGTAAGGCAGAAATCTGAGTTACCTGACACCACATTTCTGGTGGATGTCAGAGAGGCTTTATGTAGCACCTCTTACAGACTATGGGGTCACGAAGAGCTGGACACGACTGGGTGACCGAGCAACAGCGACATAGACTAGTGTGGGCTTCTCAGGTGGCTCCATGGGCAGAGAACCCACCTGCAATGCAGGAGACTCAGGAGACCTGGGTTCAGTCCCTGGGTTGGGGAGAACCCCTGGAGGAAGGCATGGCAACCCACTTCAGTATTCTTGCCTGGAGAATCCCGTGGACAGTGGAGCCTGAAGGGCTACAGTTCATAGAGTTGCAGAGTCAGATAGGACTGAAGCGACTTAGGCAAGCATGCTCAGACAGACTGGTACAGACCGATGTGGGCTGGCATAGACGGGGGTCCTGGGCAGCTGTCACAGGCTTGCTCCAGCTTCCCTACAGTTCCAGAGTGAACCAGGGTCACTAAGAAGACGTTTCTGGTTGGTGGTGACATCTTTTCTCTATTATATTACACTTTTTATTTTATCTGACCCAAACTCATCAGTTTTACTCCTTTCCAGATATTGACTCTGTCAAATATCACCCAACTCAGTTTGGACCAAGAGGAAGATAGAAGGAAAAAAGAGAGGAATATTTCTTTAAAGGTGGAGCTCCACTCCAAAGGCTCTTGGGATCCCATACTCCACCCCTGAGACCAGAGGCCCCAATGAAAGATAGTTTTGTCCTGATTCTCTCATACCTCTGCCAAAGGCTTCCCATGCAGGCCAGGAAGAGAAAGTTGGAGGAGTAAATTGGTGTTGTAAACCAGCTCTCAAGGGCAATGTTTTCTTGAGACAAGAAATTGTTTACAAGCTCCACGGGAGTGCCATTTCCATAAAACAATCATGATGCTCATTACCAAGCATTTTCATTTATTCATTAAAACAGGTACCTGCAGGACTTGGCAAACCTTTGTTTGCTGGGTACTGTAGATTTCTGTTTCTCCAAAGGGGGATTTTGGAGGAATATTTGCTCTTTTAATGTCTTCAATCTGATGATGATAACAAATACCATTCTCCGAGGGCTTCCTTGAGGCCAGTCACTTTTGACACATTGAATTGTTAAATCTTCACAAGGACCTGGCGAGGTTGGTCATATTGTCCCATTTGATAAATGAAGAAAATGAGATGCACAGATGTGTGGTGACTCGTCTGAGACTTCTTAGCAGGCAGGCAGTGGGGCTGGACTGCTGCTTCTCTGGGAAAAAGTGGACGGGATAAAGTGGCATTCGGACTAAAGGGCAGGTAGGAAGCCTGCGCAACTGCTTTGTGTATCTCCTCGCGCTGTTCTGGCCTTAGCAGAAGGCTAAGGAGCTCCAGGGTATTTGTTGAAAGAGAAATCTGACACTGGGGGTGAGGGGCCTAGGAACTGCATACAACTGAGATTCATTCTGGCTTCAACCTTAATATGATTGGGGAAATTTGGGTCCAGTCCTACCACAGGGGTCAAACCACATCCTTCCTCTGGACTTCTGTTCTCTGCTTATAAAATGGGGGAAATTAACTAGTTTAAGAGGTTTGTGGTTCTCGATTGGATCCAGGTAGGATTCTTGGAGGAGGGGGACCCATGAAATGACAAGTGCCTGTTTCAGATTCCCAAAATGTCTTTTGACCTAACAGTAATGATGATAATGACAACAAAGAGACCATTTATTAAGTGCTTATTATTGTTATGTGTTTTAATTTTCACAAAACCCTACAAGGCAAGGATTATTATTTTCATTTTACAAGTGGGTGAAACAGGCTTGGGGAGGTTGAACAACTTATTTAAGACTGAAGGTAAAGTTCTTGAGTGGCAGAGACCAGGGCAAGACCACAAGGAGTCCTTACTCTTAACCATCACTGTGTAATATCATTATTCCAAGCTACCTTTTCAGGCCTCAAAGATGTAAAGAATGACTGCATGGAATCAGTTTCTGGAAAATCATGGTTTGGAAGAGGGAGCTGATCAGCAGGCCCCTTAAACCCTCCCATCCCCAGAGAAGTTTGCGGTTTATTCAGCAGCTCAGCCATTCATTCAAGAAACATCAGACTCCCCCGAGGGGCTCGTGCAGGCGCAGTGGGCATGGCGCTCTCCCTGAGCTCATGGCCTTCAGGTGAGCCCCGTGTGAAAACTTCCAGCAGGAAGGGGTTGGGGCCAAGCTCCCATGTGCTTGCAAACCTGATCTTGTTCAACCCTTGAGCTGGTTCCCTGGGAGGGTATGGTTGTCCGCATTTCACAGTTTGGAAAATCAAGGCTCAAAAAGGTAGAGCAACCAGGCAGAGTTTGTTGCTGCCATTCAGTCGCTCAGTCGAGTCTGACCCTTTGCGACCCCATGGACTGCAGCACCCAGGCCTCCCTGTCCTTCACCATCTGCCAGAGCTTGCTCAAACTCATGTGCATTGAGTCGGTGATGCCATCCAACCACCTCATCCTCTGTTGTCCCCTTCTCCTCCCGCCTTCAATCTTTCCCAGCATCAGGGTCTTTTCTAATGAGTCAGCTCTTTGCATCAGGTGGCCAAAGTATTGGAGTTTCAGCTTCAGCATCAGTCCTTCCAATGAATATTCAGGATTGATTTCCTTTGGGATTGACTGGTTTGATCTCCTTGCAGTCCAAGGGACTCTTGAGAGACTCAAAGCTTATGCAACAGGAAGTGGCAAAGCCAGGGTTGGCATGCGTGTCTGTCTGAGCTGGGCACATCACCACCGAGCCCATGGCCTTCCTCATCTTAGCAGGAGAGGATCAGTCAGGACCCAGGACGGTAGCAGGTGGATGTATCAGAGGAGGCGCCCCGCAGGTATGGCATATCTTCTTCATTTAGAGGATGAGGGCCTGAGGGCCAGAGAGGGAGCTGTTCTGCCCAAGGCCGGTGAGTAACCAGCTTCAGAGCTGGAATTCCTGCCTGGGCCCACCTGATGCCAGAGGCCACGGTGCCCTTCTCACAGGCACAGAGCAGGCCTTGTTAGACCATGCCAGGACTCCAGGCTACAGAACCCTTGCCACCAGCATCATTCGTCCCTGTGGGCGGTGAGAGTTTAATTTCATCACACAACTCAGACTGACTACCTGGGTTTGAAAGCTTTGCTCTTTATTAGCTGTGTGACCTAAGGCAGGTTTCTTGGCCTCTCTGAGCATATCTTTTCTCAGCTGTTAAATGGGAGATAGGAGTATAATAATACCAACCTCAGAGAGAATATGTGTATTCAGTCACTCAGTTGTATCCGACTCTTTGCGATCCCATGGAACTGTAGCCTGCCAGGCTCTTCTGTCCATGGAATTTTCCAGGCAAGAATACTGGTGTGTGTGTGTGTGTGTGTTAAGTCGCTTCAGTTGTGTCCCACGTTTTGCGATCCTAAGACTGTTGTCCTTGGGGATTCTCCAAGCGAGAAGACTGAAGAATACTGGAGTGGGTTGCTATTTCCTTCTCCAGGGGATCTTCCCGACCTTGGGATTGAACCTGCGTCGCCTGCACTGGCAGGCAGATTCTTTACCAGTGAGCCACCTGGGAAACCCCTTCAGAGAAAAACATGGTACCTGGCCAAGAGTGACTAACTGCTGCTTCATTGGAGGCTTTTACTTTCATTGCAAACATGAAGGCGATCAATAAGTTATAAAGTTGCTGTATTGACAGAGGGGGTGTTGGACTAAAGGCCTTTCTGCCTCTTCTGCCCTGGTCACGCTCAGATTCCATAATAGTTCTTGCATGTGACATTTCTTCTAAACCAGGCACATAATTAGCAAAGGCAGTTTAGCCCCGAGGGCCTGGGTTCTGCCGTCACTGGCTGATGGCCTGGTGGGGGCTCACAGAGCTGTGGGAGGGGTGCCGAGGGCACCTGTGAACTCCCACACCCCTACCTTACCTCCTCCGTGGTGCTCCTCTCCCCGCTTCCTGCCCACTTGAGCCCCAAAGCTGCAGCTGTTTGCTTCCAAGAGGGAAAGACACACAAGCCACCGGCCTGCCCAGCTCCCACCCACCCTGGTGAATCTAAGTAAGCAAAAATGTGGCCACACGTGTGTCATGAAGAACCTGAGAACCAGGGATTCACGTGAGACCCCCTGTTGCAGGAGGCAGAGCTAGAATGCAAACTCTGATTTTTATCCCCAGAGTGAGCTCTCTTTCTCTTGCTCATCTGCCTCTTCTTTCTGTCTTTTTCTCTTGAGAGACTGAATATAACATGGCCAACAGCCAGACCATATATGACAATAGAACTCTAACCTACATCCTCACCAGCAATTGGCTTCAAATGATCAGAAGTTGACCAGTGGCTGCTAGCTTCCATATTTTTTGGCCTGGTTTTCAACTTGAGAAGAACCAGAAAAAGCCAGATATGTTCCTCAAGACCACAGCATAAGATGACCCACTTCTTTAAAAAAAAATTTTTTTTTAAATATTTAGTTAAAAAATGTTTATTTTAATCGGAGGCTAGTTACTTTACAATATTGTGGTGGTTTTGGTCCTACACTGACATGAATCAGCCATGGGTGTACATGTGTCTCCCCGTCCTGTCTCCCCCCACCTCCCTCCCCATCCCATCCCTCTGGGTTGTCCCAGTGCGCTGGCTTTGAGTGCCCTCCTTCATGCATCGAACTTGGACTGGTCGAGATGACCCACCTCTAGTAGGCCCGCTTTCAGCCTCTCGATGCCAACATCCTCCCATCTGACCCATGGGAAGCCTTCACTTTCATTTACTGCAAGGCTTTCCCACTTGCCTGCCGGCCTCTTGCTGCTGCTGCTGCTAAGTTGCTTCAGTCGTGTCCGACTCTGTGCGACCCCATAGATGGCCTCCCACCAGGCTCCTTTGTCCCTGGGATTCTCCAGGCAAGAACACTGGAGTGGGTTGTCATTTCCTTCTCCAATGCATGAAAGTGAAAAATGAAAGTGAAGTTGCTCAGTCGTGTCCAACTCTTAGCGACCTCATGGACTGCAGCCAACCAGGCTCCTCCATCCATGGGATTCTCCAGGCAAGAACATTGGAGTGGGTTGCCATTTCCTTCTCCAATGCATGAAAGTGAAAAGTGAAAGTGAAGTCGCTCAGTCGTGTCCGACTCTTAGCGACCCCATGGACTGCAGCCTACCAGGCTCCCACACCCATGGGATTTTCCAGGCAAGAGTACTGGAATGGGGTGCCATCACCTTCTCCGGCCGGCCTCTTAGCATCTGCCAAACACAAGTGACGATGGCTGACTCCCTCGCTAGAGCATGCTTGGAATAAGCAGTCTCGGTGTGTTCTCATTTGGGCGGTCTTCACTGATTTCCACACTCCCCACCCCTGCAAATCTGCTTTCTAGCCCAGAACAGTGAAAGCAGCAACAGATCTGGCCTGTCATATGAGGGGCGTAGGGGTCCACCCGCCACTCACTCCTCGATTTGCGTGTCTTTCCCAGATTCCATGATCCTGGCATTCAGTTAAGTGAAACTAAAGCCCACCAGCGAGAGCTCAGGGACAAAGTGCTGCTTTGGGGCTGGAGTAGGGCATGGTCATATATGCTGGTTCTCAAGGTGGACCGCTGGATTCAAATACAACAGAAGCATGTCCCCCAAGAGCTCTGGGCCTCAGTCTCCTCATCTGTAGCATAGGCACAATACTGCCTGCCTTGTGAGGAAGCTGCATATTGTGATAATTAATGAGAGAATTTGTTTCTTAAATGAACAGATGTTTATTGGGTGCCTATATGTTTCATACCCTGGGGAGAGAGCAGTGAGCAAAGCAAAGTCCCTACCCGGCCCTCACCCATCCTCAGGGAGATTGCACTCTGCTTTCGTTATTGCTGTTGTTCGGTCACTAGGTCATGTCCAACTCTTTGAGACCTCATTGACTGCAGCATGCCAGGCTTCCCTGTCCTTTACTATTTCCCAGAGTTGCTCAAATTCATGTCCAGTGAGTTGGTGACTCTATCCAACCATGTCATCCTCATTCTACTTTGGGGAGCCAGAAAATGCACAAACACACACAAACATGATGATGTGTTGGTGGAAAAGCAAAATGATACAGGCGCTTTGGAAAACATTTTGACTGTCTTATAAAATTAAACATACCCTTACCATCTGACCCTTCCCTGGTGGCTCAGTTGGTAAAGAATCTTCCCGCAATGTGAGAGACCTGTGTTCGATCCCTGGGTTGGTAGATAACCAGGAGAAGGAAATGGCTGCCCACTCCAGCGTTCTTGCCTGGAGAATCCCATGGATAGAGAAGCCCAGAGGGCTACAGTCCATGGGGTCACAAAGAGTTGAACACCACTTAGAGACTTAAACTACCACTCCAATCAATATCCGAGACACAATGAGTGACTAACACACTACCATATGACCCTAAGATCTCACTTCTATGCATTTGTTGAAGAGAAATCAAAGCATCTGTTCACACAAAAACTTGAATGCAAATGTTTATTTATAATCCTCAGACACCACGTGTGTGCTAAGTCACTTCAGTCATGTCAGAATCTTTGCAACCCATGGACTGCAGCCCGCCAGGCTCCTCTGTCCATGGGATTCTCCAGGCAAGAATCCTGGAGTGGGTTGCCATGCCCTCCTCCAGGGGAATATCCCAACCCAGGGATTGAACTGGCATCTCTTATGTCTAACCTGCATTGGCAGTTCTTTACCACTAGCGCCACCTGGGAAGCCCCTCAAACAATGTCAGCACCCAAATGTTCTTTAATGGGTGAATGGCTAAACAAACCTTGATAAAATGAAATCCTACTCAGCAGTATTAGTCAGACTAATGCTGGAGGCCTGCATAGGACGAAAGGCTGACCCTCCCGGAGAAAAGGGAATTCCTCCTGCCTGACTGCTTTTGACCTCAGCTGTTATTATGATATCACTTGTATGTGGAATCTAAAGAAAAATGATACACACGAACTTATTTACAAAATGAAAACAGACACACAGACTTAGAAAACAAACTTATGGTTATCAAAAGGGAAAGGTGGGCTGGGGGATGATAAATTAGGAAGCTGGGATTAACATAAACACACTACTCTATAAAATAGACAATCCATAGGGGCCTACGGTACAGCACAGGGAACTCCATTCAGTGCTCTGTAATAACCTATGTGAGTAAAGAATATGGAAAAGAATGGATACACGTGTACGTGTAGCTGAATTACTCTGCACACACCGGAAAGTAACACGACGTCGTAAATCGACTCTGTCGCTGTTGCTAGGTCTCTTCAGTCTGTCCAGCTCTTTGCAACCCTATGGACGGCAGCCCACCAGGCTCCTCTGTCCATGGGATTCTCCAGGCAAGAATACTGGAGTGGGGTGCCATGCTCTCCTCTGGGGATCTTTCCCACCCAGGGGTCGCACCAGCATCTCTTACGCCTCCTGCATGGGCGTGGACGGGCAGGTTCTTCACCGCTAGAGCCGCCTGCGAAGCCCCATCAACTCTACTCCAATACAAAACAAAAAGGTAAAAACTAAGTACTGCTCAATAAAGATGCCCATATGGATGGGTGTATCTTATTGATCACCTACCTGCCTGTCCAGGTACTAGCCCAGGGGTTGAGCAAGAGGCGGTGGGTGACACGTTTGCTGGATGAAAGAACAAACGCACATACATGAGAGCACAGACCACCCCCCACCCAGTAGGCCGAAAAGGAGAACCAAACCCAGTGCTGGTGGTGGGAAAACTAGTTCTTTTCCAGTTTCTGATAATATTGGTCTTCTTAAAATGTACTTTCAGTTCAGTTCAGTTCAGTCGCTCAGTCGTGTCTGACTCTTTGCGACCCCATGAATCACAGCACGCCAGGTCTCCCCGTCCATCACCAGCTCCCGGAGTTGACGCAAACTCACGTCCATCGAGTCCGTGATGCCATCCAGCCATCTCATCCTCTGTCGTCCCCTTCTCCTCCTGCCCCCAATGCCTCCCAGCATCAGAGTCTTTTCCAATGAGTCAACTTTTCTCATGAGGTGGCCAAAGTACTGGAGTTTCAGCTTCAGCATCATTCCTTCCAAAGAACACTCAAGGCTGATCTCCTCTAGAATGGACTGGTTGGATCTAAATGTACTTTAGGGGAACAGAAACGGGTCTTTTGCTCTTAACTCTATTGTCACTCCTTAGGCAACTGAACTCCCAGCAGGAGGGGCTGGTTTGGAGACTTGTCAATTGTCTACACGTCGCACAGGTCCAGTTCCCTGGGATCCTCGAGTACCTGCTCAGGGGTGCCGGCTTGCCCTCTCCTTCATGATAATCCCTTTTAGATGAGGACGGACCCGCTGCAGCCTCGCTCTTCTCCAGTGTGTTTACTAGCTGCGTATCCAGCCTGTTTCATATGGATTAGGCTGAGGCTCGGTGCATTTCAGAACCTTGTGAAATTACATTATAGATTCATTGTATAAGCAGGAGACTGAGCACAGCTATTGTCAGGCAGCCCACAGTCCAACGGCGGCCGTCCCGAGGCCGGCTGACGCCCAGGCTGGCTGCCTGCAAACCTTGTGCTGTAAACTGGTCACACATTCGTTTATTTAATCTCTAGCTTCTACAGGCCAATTTGATAATGAAAAGAGCGTTTTTTTTTTTTTTCACACTTCAGCTGGGAGATAATGGGAGGAGGGAGGTGACTGGCAGATGCAAGGCAGGAGGTGTCTGCTTTCAAGTCTAAAGGGGGTTTGGCAGTCAGAGGTGTTGGGGCAAAGAACATGACCTGCTGTTCACTGGCTGTGTGTCCTTGAACAAAGTACTAAACCCTTCTGAGCCTCATTTTCCTCTTTACAGACATAGGAATATCTATACCATCCTGTTATAAGTAGTAGATTACACATGAATTACAAGTAAATTACATCTGTGTCATGTGTGAGCCCAGCCCTGATGGTAGTTGGTGCTGAGCAAATATTAGGTCTTATAATGCACTTCACTAGTTCACTCATTCATTCATGGCTATTAGTGGTGAATAATTATTGGGAACATAGCACATTCACACATGTAAAGGACCTGACTTTCTCAGAGTCGTGGGTTTGAACTGTGATCCTATAACTTACAGGAAGGAAACTCTGAGCCTGAGTTTCCAGATTTGTAAAATAAGAGCTTCACCTCTATTGTGATCGCTCTTGGGATTAGATGGGATAGAGATTGTGAAGGTGGTGTAAAAATGACGAAGCATGATATTCACATCAGTTGCTATTTTAATGATAATAGCGCGCACTTAACACCAGCTCTTGTAAGGGTTTAATTATGTAGTAATCCATTTTCTCCTTATAATGACTCTGAAGGATAAGTCTTATTATTATTTTCATATTGCATAATGAGGAAATTGAGGCACAGCGAGGTTGAGTAACTTTGCTTCAAGTCATCCAGCGGGTAAGAAATGGAGCCAGAAGTGGACTCCAGGTTGTCTGAATCTAGAGTCCTGGCTTTTGACCACTTTCCCTTGCTGCCCCATCATAGCAATCAGCTAGTAGGCAGCACTTAGTACCTGCTCTAGGCCTGATGCTGTTTCAGAATATACACTCACGTTATCTGAGTCCTCCCAGGCCAGGGCATGCGGCTTCTAGCTGCTGCTTGATTGCAATGATAGAAATCCATTCTGCTGAACTTAAGGAGGAAAAGGAATTTGTTGGAATGATGTCAGAGAACTCACAAAGTTGACACGAGAGTTGGGGAACCGTGGGCAAGAGCCCAGGGAGGCAGATGCGGCCAGGATCCGCGATCAAGGCCACCTCTGAACATCTGCCTCACTCAGGTCCTGTGTGCTGAGCCCTGTGTTTTGGGCTTGGATAGAGAGAACGTTTCTCTCCCTTGGCTTCCAGAAGGGGAACATGGGCTTCGGCTCGTTTGGAACCTGGAAATCTCCAGCTTGGATAGTCTGCAGCCCCAGATGACAAAAGATAAGAGTCGGTTAGCCAGCATGGAGGGTCGATATCTTTCCCCAAGTTTTGAAGCTCATAAAGCAACTCAGCGCTGCCTGGCGGAGCACCCATGGTCCTCCCAGACCGCAGGTTGCCTTCCTGAGGACAATGGCAAAGTTTCCTGAGGAAATGGCAGAGTTCCCCCTGATGAGTCTCTATGTCATTCTTTAAAATCCAAGGATATCTCAAACATATTTATATCCTGTGGTCTGGGTGTTATGCTGTAGGATCTTTGTTTTAGTCACTCAGTTGTGTCTCACTCTTTGGGACCCCATAGACTGCAGCCCACCAGGCTCCTCTGTCCATGAGATTTCCCAGGCAAGAATACTTTTGTACTGTGGTAATAATAAATGAAGACTACTATCCACATTTATACAGAAGGCTGTGCATGACAGTATTATTACAGGAGATACTGGTCCCAACTTAAACATCTGATAGGAGGGGATTTTTTAAAAAAGGTGCTTATGTAAGATGGAATATTATAAAAAACTTTGATGACTTAAGGAAATCAGTAAAAGTAATGAAATAAAACTGAATCTAAAATATTATCTATATTTTTTGAGAGAAGTCTCTCATATGTACAGAAAAAAGACTAGAAAGGAATGTGCTTAACTTTCAGTAGGAATTATTTTTGGTTGGGGGGGTTTGATGATTTTGTTTTTCATCTTTCTTTTTATCTGCATTTTCTATAATGAACTTGTGTTTCTGTTACAAACAGAAAAAGAGTCAAGGAAAATAAAGTTAGACCATCCAAGATGACCAAACTTTGTGGATAGAAATGGCACCCGTGTGCTCCGCTGGGATAGTGTGGATTGGTATGGTTCTTCTGGGGAAAAAATCACTCTGATAGATAAATGTTCTAATGAGCTTTATGCCCTTCAATTCCAAATACCAACTTACGGGAATTTCTCTTTTGTTCCGGCATACCATTCACTAGAAACCAAGAGCTCTGTGCAAAGAAGATGCTCATTTGTAGCATTATCTCTACTAATGAATACCGTATCAAAGCTCGATGTCCAACAATTGGTGAATAGTTTTGGAGATTATGGTGCCTCGACACAAAGGGGCATTATGGTGCCATTAAAATGATAATTATGAAGATGGTAGCAACACGGAATACATTTATGATAGGACGCTGGTACACAATGCAGAGCATCAAGTCTACAGCCGTTTCACACGTGTCAGTGCTCAGAGCCCAGGGTAGATGTTCAAAACATGAAAAGGAAAACAATTATCGTGGTGGTGTGAATGGGATTCAGGGAGATTATGATCAGCCTGTGTTCTTAAAACTTTATTTAAATCTTGTTGATATTTCATTTTCTTGCTGAAACTGGCATTTCTCTGAACAGAGCCCTTTGAGATAGCGGTGTAAAGCAGGGAGAGTGCTGTGTGGGTGCCACAAAATTAAAAGAACTGAGTAAGGGGCTCTTGAGGAGAAGAAAGTGACCAGCCAAGCCCAGTATTCTTGCCTGGGAAATCCCATAGACAGAGGATCCTGGCGGGTTACAGTCCGTGGGGTCAGAAAAGAGTCAGGCATGACTTAAGGGCTAAACAGCAATGACAAAGGGGCCGTAGCGGGGGCGGGGCACGGTTTTCTCGGTGCTCTGCAGCCCTCTGTGGCCCTGGGTTTGAGGCTTATTTCTGGGAGGGAGGGGAAGGTAAGACTCAATCCCTGGGGGTCCCTCGCTCTGCTGTTTCCCGAATCTGAGATCCTTACGGAACTCAGCCTCCAGGCGCTTCGTCACGTGCTTTGCTAACAAGCACTCTCTGGGCTTGGTCCCATTGCTGGCATCATTTCAAAGACACGGAAACTCAGAACAGGGAAATGGGTTCCACAAGACCAAGAGCCAGCAAGTGGTGAAGCAGAAGATTCACGTTTCTCATATTTTATTTTCCTGGCCCAGCATCACTTTGGCCCGCGAGGTCCATCGTGCCCGGACTTACTCACTCTTGCCTTCTCTCCGGCTCTCTGCAGATTCTGTACCCAGCTGGCTTGTCACAGTTGACTTTGGACCTCACAGAGCCTACAGGTTCACCAATAGGAGAATATTCATTGGGGATGGATATGGAGAAGGTATAGGAGATTTGCCTTCGAGTTGTGGGATTTAAAAAGATGGATTAGGAAATCATTGGTTCCTTATTTCTTTAGAAGGTGCATCTTTTTCCTAAAAGTGGGTGAGCCAAGGAAATCAACTCTGGGTCAACAAGGCTACATTCAGTTTATGGCTGATCTAATTTCCGGTCATTGCTAATGCCATTTGTACGGATTGATGAATTAAACAATCATGTATACCTGTGGCGGATTCATTTTGATATTTGGCAAAACTAATACAATTATGTAAAGTTTAAAAATAAAATAAAATAAAAAAAAATAAATAAAAAATAAAAATAAAATAAAATTAAAAAAAAAAAAAAAAAAAACAATCGCATATGTCCTAAGGGTCTACTCGGTGCTGTGGGTGAGAGAGGTGAGGTCTCTGCCCTTAAGGGTCTCAGTGATGAGTGTCCTAATGCATGCTCCTACTAGGGGAGAGGCCAGGAAGAGCTGATACAGAGAAATCCAAGCACACAATGATAAGCACTTAGCGTCATGCCTAAAATTGTGAGGTTCATAGAATGAAATAATCATTTTTTGTAAAGAAAAAAGAAGAAGGAAAGGCAGAATGGGAGTTTAGGGATTACACGTTACTGAAATACATTCGCCATGGCAATCAGAGTTCTACAGCTTTTAATCCCCCTCATAGAGAAGAGGTGCTCACGGCTGGAGGGAAGCACCCTGGCTTTAAGGGACTGGCTCTGGGCCCACTGCTGCCTCCTAGTGTGTGATCTGGAGCACCGCACAGAAGCCCAGAGCTCTTGGCCGGGGGAGTCTTAAAGGGTAACCAGTTCAACTCTATCCCATTCTGAGCCTGGAAATCCCTTTACACCATTCGATGAGAGAGACAATGAAAGGAAGGCTACTGTGGTCACTCCTGTCTGAGGACCCACCACGTGCCTCTCTACATAGAAAGCTGAGCACCGGAGAACTGATGCTTTTCAATTGTGTGGGAGAAGACTCTTGAGAGTCCCTTGGACTGCAAGGAGATCCAACCAGTCCATCCTAAAGGAAATCAGTCCTAAATATTCATTGGAAGGACTGATGTTGAAGTTGAAGCTCCAATACTTTGGCCACCTGATGCGAAGAACTGACTCCTTGGAAAAGACCCTGATGCTGGGAAAGATTGAGGGCAGGAGAAGGGAACGACAGAGGATGAGATGGTTGGATGGCATCACTGACTCGATGGATGTGAGTTTGAGCAAGTTCCGGGAGTTGGTGAAGGACAGGGAGGCCTGGCGTGCTGCAGTCCGTGGTGCTGCAAGGAGTCGGACACAATTGAGCGACTGAACTGAACTCTGTGCCTCTCTAGTCAGCCTGCATTCAAGCATCATGACAGTACCATGGGGTTATTAATCAGATTTTAGAATCTTATTGCAGTGCCCAAGAATCTGAGACCCCAAAGGAGAGAAAGAGACAGAGAGAGAGAGACAGAGACACATACACACAAAGAAAGAGAGAGAGAGATTGAGAGAGAGAGAGTGTGTGCTGTTTATCTTGGGGTAGGTTCCGGGTCCACCTAAAAGTTCTGTGGCATAAATAAAATAAGAGAAGGTCAGAGAGAGCAAGCCTTCTGCGCTTCCTGCCACACAAGAGAAGAGTTCTGGGACAGAATGTCAGCAGACAAGAGAACTGTGTCCCTGTGGTGTGGCCCTTGGAGCACAGTGGCCCTTCCCGTCTAGAAGCTTGGCCCCACCCCAGTCCTGGCACTGGACCACACACCACTTACAACCCTTTTGGAGGAGGGGGCCGGGGGGGATGGTGGGGGTGGTTGTGATGAGTGTGTGGAAGGAAGTGTGTTGAAGCCTCTCATGGAAATCTGCTTCCTGGATCAAGCAGGGTAACACCATCTCTCTAACTGTTGCAGCGAGGCCTCCGTGAGCTATTGCACAGAAAGAAATTCTGTAAGCTGCGGAGTGTCACATTTATGCACGGGGTGGCTAAGCATCTCACGGCCATGGCTACACCTTAGGCTGGGTGCCCCAAGCAAGTTTCCCAGCCCGGGGCAGTCGCTTCTGGGTCTCATTTGCACCTCTGCCCCTTGTCACGGAGACCGGAGACGCGCTGCTGAGTCCACTGGTCCCCCAACCCACTGGCTGCGCCCCCAGCTATCGACCGTGCATCTGTTGGTCCCTCTGTCCCTTCTCCAGGCCTGTTCCCCACCCCGCCCCCTTCCTCTCCCTGTGCATGCCCTGTCCGGGTCCCTCAGTTCTGGGAGTGCTGACTGTGAATGATCTCAGCTGTCTCTTTTCTCCAGAGAGATGCTGTTGGCTGAGGGAAGCCATCTCAGCAAGTAGACTATGCCCCCCACTTACCCCTAATTAGGTCAACGCTGGACTTTAGCTGAATCCACATCCTTACTCCTTCCTCAGCCTCTGAGGCCCAGTCTCTGCTTGCAAGGAACTAAGACACAGCCCCAGGGAGAACCCGCTGGCTGTCTCTCTGGGGTCCCTCACTTTGTGCTGGACCCTGACCCAGGTTTTGGGGACTGATGTCTGAAATGTGCTCTGTCCCTTCAGGAAGTTTCCAGAGACCTGGCTTTTAATCTTGAGTTTGTCCCTAATTGGCTGCCTGACTTCAGAAGGGCCCTCCCTTCTCTGGGGCTCTGTCTTCCCATTCCTAAATCAAGGCATCAGGCTGCTGGGTGATGGCTAAAGCTCTCCGCCCGCTTCCTGTCTCAAGGACGGAGTTTTCCTTTCAGACAGGCTGTCTGATTTTCACGGCATCAATATTTCTCTAATCATCAGCTCCCTTCATTTTCTCTGGGGACTGAAATGAAAGCTAACTGGTTTTTCCAGATAATACTTTCAACATTGTCACAGTCGATACCTTTGGATCAAACCCTGGTGGGGAAGAGGGCTGGAGGGCCCCTGCCACGTATTCCCCAGGTGAGATCAGTTAGTGTCCCGCAGTGTCCGGTTGCCATCCCTGCACCCCCAGCTCAACTCCTCTGAGCTGCGGATGCCCGTGGCCAGCGCCCCAGCACATCCTGCCTCCCGCTCCCGAGGCGTGCTAATGAACGCATCGATTTTCCTATTCTGGACCACAACAGTTATTTCAGAGATAAACGCCTCCTGTTTGTGGTTATTAAATCTGCCTCTTGGTGGACAGCTGGGGCTGGGTGGGTGGATGGGCAGACTTCTCTGGGTCAGAGTTGGGTGAGGGGAAATTAACGATGGATCTCGACGCAGTTTTCAGCAGGCTGCAGGACCTGGGACGAACCAGTCCTCTCTGGGTTTCGGTTCCTCATCTGTGACATGGGAAGTGCTGTGTTGGGTCTGAGGTTCCAAAAAGAGTCTTTCTAAAGCAGCAGAATGTTTTGATCGCAGGAAATGTTATGGATAAGACGATGTAAAACAGATGAAAAGCAGAGGCTCTATTTGCGAAGGGGCTGGGGGTGGGGGCCTCCTGGTCCGCCTTCTCCCTGCTCTCTATGGAGAGCTGGGTACTGCCAGGGAGCCCTAAGGCTCTGAGGAGCATATTTTGAAAACTGTCAGCCTAGATGGATGCAACCAGAATGCTCAGTAAAAGGTGAGGGGGAGGAGGGCAGGGAAGTGGCAAAAAGAAGGGAGGGACATTCTTGGCTAGACAGGTAGCTCAGCTGCCCCTACGGAAACGGCCAGCTGCCTGCTCCTTACTGAGCACTCACTTCCCGAAGTCTGAATATTGCTGCCTTTTACCCAAACCCCTCCTCCCCTGTCCAATCCCAGGAGCAAGGCAACCTGGACCCCGTGGGTGTGAAGGGCACCGACTCTAGGGCCGGTCAGATCTGGGTTTGAATCCCAGCCCGGTGAAGAAGTCTCTTTACTTCTCTGAGCCTCAGTCTCCTGGAACTAATGAGAGTTTCCCAGAGGCACCCTGCGGTTCTCTGATTCAAGGCAACCGCGTGCCTTTTAACTCTTTAGGAAGAGTAAGAGCAGAACTCGAACACTTTATGGGCCACTCACAAATGAAGCACAGTGCTTTTGTCTGGTCATCAGTTTCCCAGCAAGAGCGGGATCAGTGCATTTACCGTCCGGATGCACCAAGAGAAGAAGCTAAAAACAGCTGTAGGATTGGAACCCAGGTCTGTACGCTCTTGCTCCCACAGTGGGATCTGAAAGTCTCCCAACCACCCTTTTCCAGTTGGAAAGTGCTGAATCACTTTTTTGTTCTTTGTGAAAACAGAGGTCCAGATCCTTGGCCTGGAAACAGAGGTTTGAGTCATCATTTGCATCTTTGTGTATCTGTATCACATTGCTTTGAAATTCCTGCAAACACAGGAGGCCCGTCCTGTTCTTGTCTTTGCGGGCTGTCACTGGTCCCTCTCATTGAACAACTGAACCCCTTGTCTGTAGCAGTTCCTGGGTTATGTGCCGAGGTTGAGGAAGTCTACAGAATGTAATTCCTGCCCTCAAGGAACTCGTGGTCTAATAGCAGAAACACTGGAGCATTAGAAAACGGCATTTAGATTGCTTCCAGGTCCTGGCTACTGTACATTGTGCTGCAGTGAACACTGGGGTCCATGTGTCTTTTTGAATTATGGTTTTCTCAGGGTACATGCCCAGTGGTGGGATTGCTGGGTCATATGGTAGCTCTATTTTTGGTTTCTTAAGGAACCTTCATACTGTTCCCCATAGTGACGGATCAATTTACATTTCTGCCAACACTGCAAGAGGGTTCCCTTTTCTCCACAGACTCTCCAGCATTTATTGTTTGTAGATTTTTTTAATGATGGCCATTCTGACAAGTGTCAGGTGACACCTCATTGTAGTTGATTCACTTTGCTGTACAGCAGAAACAAATACAACATTGTAAAGCAATTATAGTCCAAAAAAAAAAAAAAGAATCACATAGAAAAAGAAAATGACCTTGAGCAGTGGGAGTTGTCATGACCAGGGGGCTCAGAGAGCACGGAAAAGCCTGGAAGGCTTCCCACAGGAGATGGAGTCTCATCCTTACCCTGAAGGATAGGCACCAGTCAACGGCAGCAGAGAAAAGGAGACCGCAAGACTGAGAGGCTGAGGAGCAGCATGGAAAAGGGTCTGTAGAGGATGGGGTAGAGGCATTTGAGGAACTGGCAGCAGATCAGATGAACAGAGGAGAAGCAAAGAGGGAGGGCAATGAGATGCTGGTGGGAAGGCAGTGGTGTCCTGATCCTGGGGAGCCAGGGGGCTGCAGTGTGACCTAGAGGACGGCTTCAGCCACAGAAGCATCTGTAACAGAATTCTGGAAAGGTCCTTCAGCGAGCTCTATGAGGGCTGCACTGGAGCAGGGGCCCAGAGAAGAGGATGGGGCTCGGGGATAACCCCAGAGGGGGATAATGGGGCTGAACCAGGGTGGTGGCAGTGGAGTTAAAGGGGTGCATTTGGTACAGTTGGGGAATTGGATCTCCAGGATGTGGGGATCACCGGCTGCAGGGTTCAGCTTGATTCCAGGGTTTTTCTGGTCTGTGTGATGGGATGGGTAGTGATGCTCTTGGCCAAGGTGTGAATCCTGGAAGAACAAGGGGGTGAGGGGCAGATAACGAGCTTGGCGTGGGATGTGGTGACTTTGAAAGGTCGGGGGCAGTCGGGTGGAGGTGTCCAGGAAGCTCTTGGACCTAGGGGTCTCGAGCTCTGGAGAGTGAGTTAGAGATGGCAATTTGGAATCATCAGCTCACACACAGAGAGAGTTTAGAATCCCTGGAAGAAGTAGAGAAAGAGAAGACGGCACAAGGAAGCTAGAATGGGACTTCCCTCGTGATCCAGAGGTTAAGACTCTGAGTTTCCACTGCAGGGGGCACGTGTTTGATCCCTGATCAGGGAAATTCTGCATGCAGTGCATGATGGGAGAAAAAAAAAAAAAAAGGAAGCCTCCATGCTCTTGATCGAATCAATTCATGAAAATGGTAAGAAGACTCTCAGGGAGACAGAACCCTTTTCCTGCAGTTCGTAATACACTTCCCTAACCTGATGCCTTTTTACAGAGCAGCATCTCAGGACGCCTCCATTTCAGAACGCAAGCATCGCATTCCCAGATATTCTTTGAGGACTGTTACTAAATCCATATCGCATCCAATTTCTTCATTTTACAGAGGGTAAAAAAAAAAATAAAGAAAATAACTGTTCATTTCGGTTACTATTTCTTTCTAACTATATTCCCTTAATGAGGCATTTGCCTGCAACATGGCCTGTTATGTATTCTGTGTTTTATAAAAGATCTCTTGGGGAAAATAACCCAGGAAACACAATTTTTCGGCACCATCTCCTTTTATTAAGAATAATGAAAAGGAGACCAGAATCCTTCTCCCAGTCAAGCACACTGCTGCTCCCTCTTATTGGGGTTTTTATGATAACTGCCAGGTAGCACGGGATCCAAGCAGCTGCCCCCACCCAGATGTGCGTTCACTTTACGGCCATTCTAATGATCCAGTTGCAAGTACATTAAGGTGGTGTGTGTGTACATAAATATACTGGATACGTATATTTTTATACCACCCCATATCTTGATAAGGGTTTGGGATGGTGCAAGACCTTAAAATCACACACACACACACACACACACACACACTAGGCTCTTTGCCCAGAAAAACCAGTCATCCTTCAAAATGGGCAGAAAAAGCAATTAAGGAAATTAACCCAGTGGGGTGGGGGGTGGGGAATACAAAAGAAAAAGGCTGAGGAATGATCTTCTTAATTGGGAACTCGGCTTGGGTTTACAGACAGAGCTCTGGGTTCTCCACACTCGCTCTGGGGGAGTTTGGTGATGTTCATGATGACTACTGCCCAAGTGCAGGAGGCTCCTGCCCGTGGCTCCAGTCCAGACCTCCCAGCATCACTTCAGATGTGTCGATTCCGCCACCAACTGGGCACCCTCCCTGGGGTGTTCCACAGGCACCTAAACTCAGCCAGTGTGAATCTGCACAACGGTTTTTTCTGCCTCCTCTTTTCCAGTTATTATCTCCGGTCCTGGTTATCTCAGTTAGTAGTTAATGGTTCCAGGCGGGGCCAGCCCTGGTTCCCTTCCTTCCCACTCCCCTTTAACCAGTGGGGCTCTGCTAGGCAGGTGCCGTGTATACTGTGTGTGTACCATGTATGTAAGGCAGGCTCTGTGCACTCCAGGGGCTCACTGTTCATTAAGAGGTAGAGTCACCCTGTGCTTAAGCGAGTGGGGTCCAAAGTCAGAATCAGCCACAGCTGGCTCCCTGCTGTTCCCTGGGTTTGCTGCCCGACTCTGGGCTCTTAAGCATCAGTTTATTCATTCCTGAAATGGGGGCAATCATAGCAGCACCGCCCTCACGGGGGTGGGAGTTTTCATCAGGTTTCAGTGCAGTGATTTCTGTAAACTGCTGTCACAAGGCTTGAACAGAGTAGGAGTTTGATAAGTGTGATTCTTTTTTAGCATCTGCTAGGCTGGATGACGGTGAAAAAGGAGAGTGAAAAAGCTGGCTTAAAACTCAACATTCAAAAAGCTAAGATCATGACTTCCGGTCCCATCAATTCATGGCAAATAGATGGGGAAAAAATGGAAACAGAGGCAGATTTTATTTTCTTGGGCTCCAAAATCACTGTGGACGGTGACTGCAGCCATGAAATTGAAAGATGCTTGCTCCCTGGAAGAAAAGCTATGACAAATCTAGATAACATATTCAAAAGCAGAGACATCACTTTGCTGACAAAGGTCGGTTTAGTCAAAGCTATGGTTTTTCTAGTAGTCATGTACAGATGAGACCATAATGAAGGCTGAGTGCTGAAAAATTGATGCTTTCAAACTGTGGTGCTGAAGAAGACTCTTGAGAGTCCCTTGGATATCAAGGAGATCAAACCAGTCAATTCTAAAAGAAATCAACCCTGACTATTAATTGGAAGGACTGATGCTGAAGCTGAAGCTCCAATGCTTTGGCCACTTGATGTGAAGAGCCAACTCACTGGAAAAGACCCTGATGCTGGCAAAGATTGAGGGCAGGAGGAGAAGGGGGTGACAGAAATGGTCGGATGGCATCATTGACTCAGTGAACATAAGTTTGAGCAAAGTCTGGGAGATGGTGAAGGGAAGTCTGGCGTGCTGCATTCCATGGGGTTGCAAAAGTTGGACACGGCTTAGTGACTGGACAACAAAGGCTGGATGACAGAGATGGCCCTGTCTCCCACATCTAGTCTCCCCTTTTACCAGAGTAGTCTTTAGTGATAGACGTGGCTTCCCAAAATAAAGGTATATTTTTCAGCCTCCTTAGTGGTTTGATATGGCCAAAGTGACTTCTGGAAAGCCCTCATAAGAAGATGACAGCTTTTTCACCCACTTCCTTAACCTGCTGCCTGGATTGTGGATGTAATGGCTGGAGCTGGGGCAGCCATCTCAGGGTACGTAGGTGTTATAGGTAGGGTTCCCTGAGAGCAGAAACAGAGATGGAGTTTAATGTGCAGCAGATTTACTGGGGATTGGCGTTGGTGATTACACTCATGCAAGAGAGAGCGAAGAAGCAAGATTGGGCAGAGGGAGGGGTCAGTTTTGATGCAGGTGGGCCTCTATACCCTTCTATACGTTTGCTACAATCAGTCACTGGATGTGGGCCACCCAGATGGGGCAATGCCTTGAGCCAGCGGCTCTCTCAGCTGGCTCGAGGAGATTCTTAAAGGGCTGACCACTGAGGCCTGTGTGCTGACAACATCCCCACGAATTGGGCAAAAAGCCTTTCTTGGAGGAGGGGCTTGGGGTAGACAACTCTGTCTGCATCTTAGTAAGTCACTGCTAAACACAGTAAAGCTTTCTGCCTGTGCATGTGACAGTCACAGGCATTCTTGGTCTGGCTGAGACTCAGGGACACGGGCTCCTTCCATCCTGTGACTCTATCTTCGTCTAGCTCTTCAGGATCCTTTTGTCAATAGGCATGTGAGAAAAGAGAAGAGAGGGCTGTTCTGGATGGTTCTGTGGCCAGATCTGTCAGGGATGGTTCTGTCAATTTCCTCTGGCCAGAATTCATCCTTACGCCCTCATCAAAAGTCTGCACTGAATGGCAAGGGAGCCTGGGAAATGTAGTTTAGCTGTGCATTTGGGAAGACAGAGGGTTTGGAGAAGGCCGAGCCAGTCTATGGGCTTCCCTGATGGCTTAGTTGATAAAGAATCTGCCTGCGGTGCAGGAGACCGCGATTCAATTCCTGGGTCAGGAAGATCCTCTGGAGAGGGAAAGGCTACCCACTTCAGTATTCTGGCCTGGAGAATTCCATGGACTGTATAGTCCACGGGGTTGCAAAGAGTTGGACACGACCGTGTGTCAGAGACTATGAAGAGGAGGGTCACATTCTGGGAAAAGCAGAGTGGTGGCCTAGAAGGGACACCAATACACCCACCTTGAAACACTTACTTGTGGGCTCAGTTCATGTGGATTAGACACAAATGTCTACCTTTGCTAAGCCTCTGTTTTGTTCATGATCTAATCCTAACTAAACAGAGAGAAAGAAAAGTGCGCAATACAGGGTAATGGATCCTGAGACTGAGCAAACACAAAGAAATAAGAGCTACTTCGGCCCATGGGATCATGGAGGGCTTGTTGGAGCTGGGGATGTCAGACCCGAGAGTTGAAGAATGAACATGGTTGGCCAGTTGGCAAAGCTGACGGTGAGAAGGTACAGTTCCAATCAGTGACCCAGAATGAAGGCATAGGTGATATCTTGCAAGAGTCTAAAGACTTAAAAATAAATGCTTTCTTGATGGAACACCATGAGAAAAGAAGGTCCTAAAGAGGTGGGGAGGATGCCCATTTTGCTCGCCTGGCACAGAAAAGAAATGAATAAATGAAATGAAAGGATGAACATAACAGTGTGTGAAAAACTTCTTGAACAACCCCCCAAGCAATTTGGCAGCCCATCCTTCCCCTCAGAGCCCACACTCCTCCCTTCCATACCTATTTTAGCAACGTGTGATGCTGCATTCTAGTTACCACTTGATGCATCTGACTCTTCCCTTGACTTCAAGGTCAAGGACTTTGTCCCATTCATCCTTATGCCCTCAGCATCTAGCTCAGCCTGGCACGGAGAGTCCTAAACAAATGTTTGCCAAATGACTGAACAGACGTATTTAGTCCGTTGTGTCACAGAGGGCTAGAAAAGTCCTGAAATCTTTTTCCTTCCGTCTCCTGCTAGTCCAGCTCAGTTCTCAGACGTTTAGGGGGTGCCTGAGACAGCCCTGGCTCCTTGTTGATATGGGGGGGAGGCTATGAAAACAAGCCCCACGCTTCTCTGGCCTTTGAAGCTTCCCCAACCAGCTGTCTCCTTTCAAAATAGCCCTCAAGGGAAGAAAGATGAGATCTAATTCAGCGGATTCCCACTGCTTCCATGTGTGAGCCTGAACTTGCCTGGCCCTCACACGTGGGATGCTGTGCCAGGGGTGGTCCAGCCTAGGCAGACCAAAGCATCCTGTCCCCCCAGGTGCTGCTGGGACAGCGCTGCTCCTAAGCTTTTGAATTGGAAGTTTCAGATCCGCTTTTCCCAGTGTACAACAGCTCTGATCAAGGTACCACTTCCCATTCATTCATCCCATTTCGTAAGCACTAGACCAGGCTTTGGCTGGTTGAGGGGTGGGGTTCAGGACTTTAGAGACAAGCAGGGGAGACTAAGGAGTAACAGATGCTGCATCCATGGTGGCTCTCTCTCTTGCCATACATGATGGCTTCCTACTGCAAGCACCTGTGATCCTCGAACTGCGGACTGGCTCTGGTTGCCGGAGCAGCTGCACCCAGGGTGGCAGTGCTGGGAAGTCACCAAGTGCAGATATAGAACTACTCCGGCTTTCTCTCCCAGCACGTGGTACCCCTCTGGGGCATGTCCTCACTGGCTTCCAGGATTCCCAGGGGAAATAAGCCTGAGCTGCCCCCAGTGCTACCCTGCTCATCAGTGCACTTCTTCTCGCTCTTTCCCTGCGTCTTGTCCCCATCCCCTGTGGGTGTCTCCTGAAAAAACTTGGCTTCTGAACCAACTCCTTGCGCTAGAATCCTTGTCTCAAGGTTTGCTTCTGGGGGAACCCAACCCTCCTGAGATATGGAATATCTGTCTTACCGAGTTGTTCCTCTAACAAGGGTGCAGGGTGTTTAGTTACAGGACAGTAAAGCAGGTCCTGAAATAGGGGAAGCCCAGGAGCTAAGAGATCACGTAGCGTGGGGACGACTTTGGTCCTGGGGAGGTCTTTCACAGGAAGTGGCTTTAAGCTGAATCCATAGATTTGCTCATTTTTTCCCCCTTCTGATCTTCTGCACCCAGTTCTGCAGGGATAGAGGCAAATCGCTCCCCTTAGAGTTGTCCTGCATATTCTCTGGGACTCCTTCTGAATTGATTTGGCTCAAAAAGGGGGTGAGGGGAGAACCAGACTTTTGGAGGGCCCTCTGCATTGCAGATGCTGGCTACAAAAGTGATTGATAGAAGCTTGTCTCATCTGCTTCTCAATTCACTCCTTGGGAGCTGGTGTCGTGGTTCACATTTCAGACATGAAGAAATGGGCTCAGATGGAACATTCTTGCCCACGAGCGCACAGTCAGGCAGGGCCAGGGTTCTGCCCAGGCTGATCCTAAGCTTGGAGATGACCTGGAGGAGGCAGAATTATTCCAGTTTTACTGATGTGATGACTACAGAGAGTGGAGCAGGAGCGACGGGTGAACTGGGCTCTGAATACACCGCCTGACTGCAGGTCCTATGCCCTCTCTTCACATCAGGCTGTGAATCAGAAGGAAGACCTCAACCACTCTGGGGAGCACCCACCAAGCACAGACCCCCCACAGAGCTGGGGCATCTTCAGGGCATGAGTGACGTGGCAGTGTAGTTTCATGGCCAGAGCGCAGCCCTGGACTTGAACTTCCTACATTCAAATCTTCTCTCCTAAATTGACAATATGCTCTGAAGAAGACACTTACTGTCTCTGCACCTTCGTTTTCTCATCCATGAAATGGGGGACAATAATAGTAACTACCTCATGGGGTTGTTGTGAGGATTAAATAAGATAACATAAGAAACGTGACCAGTAGCAAGTCCTAAACCTTATGCAATCAATAAAGCACTATGGCTGCAATTTGCTTAATATTTGGGAGGAACAGACACTGAGCTGAGATAGTGACAAGATTCCATTCCACCCTCATGAGTCGGTGAAGTTGGTATCATTAGCCCCTGTTAAGCAAAGGGAACGCATAGAGCACAGAGACGTTAAGTAACTTGGTCAGAGCTGCACAGCTGGTGTCGGGGCTGAGCAGCCTGACTTGTAAACTGGCTCTCCTGACCACCGTGCATCCTCCTTCTCGGTCCTGCACGGTCTGCAGCTGCCACTCAGAGCCTGATTCACTGAACCCCAGGCTGGTCTTCATCCTGTACATCAGCGCCTGGCCCAGCATCCTCCAGGCATCTGAGGACAGCTAGGCGATTTTTCTAAGCAGCATCCCTGGCTCCCACAGCAGATTGCTTCTCTTGTCTCATCCTGGGCTGCCGACAGGACCGGCCGGAGCCGGAATCGTGCTATATCCATCCTGAGTCCCAGACGGCACAATCTGGTCCTCATCTCCTCTGCTGCCTGTCTGCAGGGACCCCCACAAACCCTCCAAGGGTGCCTACCCACACCCCAGACCCATCTTCGCCTCACCAGTGCTTCATAACACACCCATCTTTTAAACTCCGGGTCCTGCTGTAATATTAAGGCAGTAATTTATACACTTGGCTCCTGAGCTCCTGGCTGTTTCAAAGGCATTGATCACCCCGGAGCACTCATACATGATTCAGGCTTACTCCTCCAACTCCTCTGCCAGCTATTGATTCCAATGACATTATTTATCAATTACGAAAGGTTTATTCCTCACTTGCTCCCGCACAAAAGAATCCGTGCATTTATTTTACAGCATGATTTATTGACACGTCACCATGCATTACATGGAAAATTGAATTTTTGGAGGTTGGAGAACCTTAGGAAATTTCACAGGTTCAATTAGACAGGAGAATATCAAAAAGTTTAATGATATAATTTTTCATCCATTTGCTGCGGGGATGGGAGGGGAGAGGCCTGGGGGCCAGGTCAGCTTGGAGCCCCAAACCACACAGGTGTGCCCCTAAAGATGAAGATCTCCTGACTGGAACCCTCCACAGAGACTCAGCTCTGGCCTTCTATTTATGACTCTTGAGGTCAGAATATTTCTTTAAGGTAGGTTAACCCTTTGTCTCCAGAACAATAAACCTTTCCTTGGGCAGATCTTTCCTTGACTCTTCTTGGTAGAAGGACGCAGGGCCATCTGTGGCGGCGAGTCAGAATATAGGGAGCAATGTGACATAATATTTAGGACCCATTTGCATCATCTTCCTGCCCATCAGACCCAGGCTCAGTTGCGAATTCCCAGGGGAAGCCTCCCCATACCCACTAGGGTGGTCAGGCCCCCACTACAGGCTCTCATGACACTTTTCACTGCTTGTGTGTATATTGCTGTGATTATTTGATTAACATCTCCTCTCAGACCAGGGCTCCCCAAGGGCAGACCGCAGCACTGTTCGTTGTCAGCTCAGCAGGACTACCGTTTCTTTCCACAGCCTGGAACTTTGTTTTCCAGAAGCCCTCTTTCTGTAAGGTTGGGGCTAGAGTTTACCAGTAGGAGGAAGCTGTCCGAGCTCTGGGCGATGCAATAAAACAAAAGCCACAGCTGTTACGGTGGGGGGAGGTGGTGGCTTCCCGCATGCCTCCCACTGAGTCCACTGGATATTGTGGCTACTTAGCCCTCCCAAGAACTGGCTTTTCCACCTGTTCCAGTATTTGGGGCTGAAATTTTTCATGCCTGTTCCTCTGATCCTCCATCTTCAGCCTTCTATACCCCCATTCCCCCAGCTCCTCCCACATGTGTGTGAATCCGAATACCCACACTAAGCCTTTTTTTCCTAGCATACTGGTGGTAGCTCCATTTTCCTGATGGAGCTCAGACTGACCCAGTGGCAGAAGTTGTCTGCTTTGCTTTCCTTGCATTCTTTAAGGTCAAGTGTATAGTAGACGTAGTGTGCAATCACGGATGTTGCCTTTAGTTGATGAACAGACTCTCCCTCTTCTCTGAGTGGCTAACTCCTACTTGGCTCTTAAAGCTCACCTCCTCCAAGAAGACTTCTTTGATTGCAAGTGTGGGTCAAGGGCACCCCCTCTGGGCTCCTCCTATGGGAGCACACACATTGTGCTGGGTTATGGGCGTCTGTTTATTTGTTTATCTGCTGCACTGGATGATGAGCTCATTAAGGCTACAGGTAAGTCTTAACAGCCCCCTGTTTCTCCTCTTCTAGAGTGTCTGGCACATGAGGGATCCTCAATGGAGGTTCATGGGTGGACTTCATCATTCGTTTTTCTCCCCATCACTGCTGTGTGTAAGAATGGTATGTCTGGGTTACTAGAGCCTTTCACATCCATCCTCTTTGTTGACCCACACAGTATATCCTTAGGCTGGGTAGGTGGTGACTGCCCTGCGGAGGAAGTGAAAGAAAGTGCAAGTGGCTCGGTCATGTCTGGCTCTTTGTAACTCCATGGACATGGGATTTCCCAGGCAAGAATACCGGAGTGGGTTGCCATTCCCTTCTGCAGGGAATCTTCCTGACACAGGGATTGAAGCCAGGTCTCCTGCCCTGAAGGCACATTCTTAACCATCTGAGCCATCAGCCGGCTTCGCTGGGAAGGAGGACGATACAGCATCAAGAGTGTGGCCCATCTGGAAGGCGAGGCGCTCAGAGCTGGAGGGGAGGAGTCCTTGTTCAAAAAACCAGACAGACTTTGGAAAGAGCATTAGAAAAAAAGTCAAAAGAGGAACAGTCCTAAGTTATGTATTTGGAACTAATATAGTGATAATCAGGCCAATTGAGTATTAAATAGGCAAATGGAATCTCCAGTTTTAGAATGCTAGAATTCAGGATTAAAATCAGATGTCTGAGATGTTTGAAAATGACAGATCATTTGCATCACTAGAGCTACCATTTATTTAATCAACTCTGTTTCCTAAAACGGGCTACAGATTAATTTATATCCCTTTGTTACTGTGACAAAGACGCACGTCGCTTGATGCAGATACACTTTGAGGAGCAGATTCATTTCCAGAAGGCTAGTCTGGAAGCACATTTCTCTAAAGTGAATTAGATTTTTCCCATTGATTTACATGATTAAATTAAAGATGTGTTCTCCTGGGAAAAGTTGACCAATAAATGAAATTAAAATTTTTTTTTTAACTTAAGATCAGGGGGAGTAGCTGCAGGATCCTGTGGATGTGGTGGTCTGTTGCCAACATCACGCTGGCTGGGGGCTCTGTCCTCACCGTCTCAGTTACTTCCTTTGGGACATGCTTCTTTATAATGCATAAAGCTTTTCCTTCCCAAACGTTATAAATTGGGCAAAGTCAGCCAGAAAGGGTAGCCAACATTTATTGAGCCCTAATTCTGGGCTGGCTACTAAATGAGACACTTTTTAATGTTCACACCCACTTTCTGATGGAGCTCTAAGGCTTATTTTAGAGACAGTAGCTCTGAAGTTCAGAGGTATGAAGCCATTTTCCCAGGCTTCTACAGAGGGGTCTGTCTAACTCCAAAGCCCATGCTTTATGAGCTTCATAAGGATGGGAAGCAGAAGGAAACATAATCCAAAGCCACAAAGAATCGATTGATTTTCTGTTGCTCTTTTGCTTGGGATCTTGCTCCCACATTTAAATATGGGAGTATCAATTGCCTGTAAATTCTCTTGAAGTAAGATAAAGTTATTGCTTTGTGGGTACCTGGTCCCACAGGCCTGATGACTGTGTGCTGGGAACTCCCTTGTTTCCACCTTTAAGTGCTGTGGTCTTCCTGATACATTCCAAACGCTGCCAGTTCTCACGAGACTCAGGGGAGCACCACAGATGGGCTCAGAGAGGCAGCAGGAGTCCCGAGTTTCCATCTAGGGCCTGCCTCTCCCTAGCTGTGTGGTCCTGGGTAAATCTCGTTCCCTCTCTGGGCCTCAGTTTCCCTTCTGTAAAGTAAAGGGCTGCACTGGAGATGTTCTTTAAGGCCACTCCCATCCCTGATCTGATTCTCTTTACTCCTTTGAGTTCTTTCTGACTGCTCTCAGCGTTCACACAAAACCAAGAATTGACCGTATGCATGGAGAAAAATTGATTGGCCATTTTGTGTATTTAACTGCTGGCATTTAAGCTGAGAGATATTTCAGGTTACAGAATGTTGTTTGCAAACATAAAAAAATGCCATAAAATCAAATATATGCAGCCCATACTCACAGCAGCACCAAATCCAGTACACAAACTGTCGTCAGGTTGCATCGTTATACGCTCCTGATTGAGAACAAAGCCTCAACAGTTTCAAAGGCAATTTTCATATAAAAATTGATTCTCTTCATGCTTTTCTTGTGGTTGGAATTAGAGAGGATGATGGCTTTTTTTTTTTTTTTAGCGAAATAAGTTCTTTAGGAACATGAATTTTGATGTTTAAGCTCAGATTGAAATTTCTGAATCGAGTGTACCAATGGCAAATGTGAATTGGTCTAGAAAACCCCAGAGATGGAGGCAGAGCCTTAAGTCTTATATTGTACAAAGTTAGTTTATAAAATGCTTTCACATACTGTCTCAATTGATCTTTCCCATGACCTTGGCAAGTAAAGTAATATAACCCCATTCTATAAAGGGGGAAACTGAGGTTCCCAGAGGAGAAGTGATTTCCTCAAGGTTAAAGAGCTGTTAATATTAATTGGCAAACCTGTGACTTGACTCAGAGACATCTGACTCCAAATTCTATGTTTTTTCAAATGAAACAATGTTTATTTAATAAGGTTTTATTGAGTGTCTACCATATGCTGGGTATTGTTTCAGGTTCTAAGTCATAGAGTTGCTGCTCTAATTAAATTTATACATGAATACTTTAAATAAGTAACTCCATCCTTGCCAACTGATGTCCTGGTATCTTTAAATGTTTTGAAACCCCTTCTAGGAAACAGAAGTCACATACTGCTTTTGTTCTTAGCTGTATTTCTATCCCAGCAGTGGCCAAGTCTTTCTGTTTTTCGATGGATTGAGTTAATTAACTTCTCTAAGTTAGTTTCAATTCCCTTGTCTAAGAGACAGCATGGCCTATGCACTGTTGTGATAGAGTTAAGTGTGATGTGTTGTGAATGAGAGGAGCTTTGGGGTGGGGCTGTTTCATGCAGGACTTGTGAGCCCCCCTGGGATTTGGGGTTCACCTTAGATAATGAAGAGCTGTGGCCCTGGCTTCACTCTGGGAGGATCCTTCTGGGCAGAGTGGTGGGTATGTTTGGGAAAAAGAGGGGTGAGACAGAGGCAGGGAGGCTGAAGGGATGCTGTTGAAATAATCAAGGTGAGGGATGAGGAGCCCAGAGCAGGCATTCATGATTGAGGTGGAGAGGAGTGGGAAGACTCAAGACTATTTCCAAGTTCAACTCCCTGGGACTCGCTGACACATCTGATGGGAAGGGAAGGAGAATCTGGGGAGACTGCCAGCTACTGGGAATTTGAGGAAGCTCAATAAATAGCATCCTTCCTCCTGCTCAAGTTGTGAATCAGTTGGGAAGTAAAGCAAGAGGTAAGCCATATAGAAATGAAAGCCTGGCTTTCATTACTGTTAAAGCTGGAGCTGAAGACTGGCTTGCATCTCAGGCAAGAGAGATGGGTCCTGCAACTTAGGATCAGGAAGTCCTTCCCCTGTGCAGCGATGGCGTGCCTTATTTCTGGAGGCAGCTTGCTTCCAAGAGGAAGGAGAGAGGAGTCTGGGCTCCAGGTGCCCCAGTGCCTCGGGAGTGGAGTCAGTGATGAGTGGAGCGCAGCCAGGAGGTTGCACTATGGGGCTTCTCCCTCATGGCAGTGAACATCAGGAGTGGGAAAAGCTTGGGTTTCCGATCTGCATCATTTACTTAGGTGGCAAATGCAGGGTGAGGGGGGCATTTGGGGGAACTTTGGGTTTGTGAGACTGTTTCACCCACTGGAGATGGCTGGTGGCCTGTGTAGAGTCCAAAGCTTGGGCACGATTGGAGTAGAAGCTATGGACAGACAATAGTAGCTGGAGTTATGATATAAAGGAGGGTAGCTGGACTGAGGAATGACACTGTTGAAGAAGGAGAGAAGAAGGCGGAGGGCAGAGTGGGAGGGAATGAGACCGAGCAGGGGAAAAGCGGTCTGAGAAGGAGGCTGAGGAAATGCAGAGAGGGGGTAGACGGAGCACAGGAGGACTTGGGGCCAGCAAAACAGGAAAAAAGAAAGAGAGAGAGAGCTTGAAGAAGGGGCAAAAACAGATCAGAAGCTCGAGATCCTGAATGGTTTGAATTTGCAAACTGTTTCTATCATTTTCTAGCCATGTGACCTCCAGTTTGGTGCTTAGTAAATGGTAACCATAACGATGATGGTGGTGGTGGTGATTAGGATGATGTAGACTGATAGATGTGGTTGCAAGTATTGTTAGAGGAATAGTAAGCTGGGCGAAGTCCAAAAAAGTAGAAGAGAAGAGTTTACTTCTGTATGATCCATTTTGGGGAACACGACTAACATTTAAACAGTTAGATTTCTTTCCCATGACCTCACATTTTACTTCCCTTACACACTTGTTCTGATAAGAAAGTTTTTTTTTTAAAAAAAATCCCCAAACTAATATTACAGACATGGAGGCAGATGCATATGTAAGGAAGTTATTAAAACCGCCTTGATTTTAATAAATTTACCACCAGGTAGCAATCTCTCAATGTCGCCTCTTTCCAATTTGCATGTGTAACTGGCATCTCGTTAAAACATCATTAAGAAGTTGAAAACCAGGAAGACATGAACAGACACAGAGAAGACACGGAGGGGGCTGGGGGATGAGGCTGCGGGTAGCGGAGGAGAGGGCTTCCATGCATAAAACACAACAAGATACTCAACCTGGTTATTCAAACCCAACCTGATTAACAAGTGAAGGGAGGCAGATCCTGTGTACAAATTGGCAGTTCCAAGGCTTCTGTGAAAGTTTCATTTTCCTGGAATAACTGGAAATTGCAATAAAAGCTACTGTCATTTTTCCTCAGCTGGCCCATCGTTTATATCAGCAGGAGAGATTTTCTTCAAATCATCAACGTAAGAGGACAAGTCCTATGGTGCCCGGACTTATCACTAGTCTGGTTTCTCTCCTGTGGCCGGATTAACTTTTGGTTTAAAATTTTTTTGGTGTGTGTATGTATTTTTTATTGTTATAAAAGTGATACATAGCCATTGTTGAAAAAAAAACTATATGAAAATACATTGGGTCAAACTAATCTCTTTTTTAAATGATCAAAGATTATAATTGCACAATATTAAGACACATAGAACAAAATACACTTCTTAGAGGACAGCTGCTGCACGGTATCGCGTTAGCCTCTGCCACAAGTCCCCGTGAATCGGTCACAGGTACACCCGTGTCCCCTTCCTCCTGAATCCCCTCCCCACCTTCCTTCCCCTCCCGAGGCTCTAGGGTGAGCTCTGTGTTTTGCAGAGCAGAGTCTCACCGTTACCTATTTTACATATGGTGATATGTATGCTTCCAAGCTCTTCTCTCAATTTGGTCCACCCTCTCCTTGCCCCACCGTGTCCACAAGTCTTTTCTCTAGGCCTGCGTCTCCACTGTTGCCCTGCAAATAGATTCACCAGCACCATCTTTCTAACTGATGTGTTTTCACAAAAAGAGCTTAAGCTTTGGAGCTAGGCAGGTGTGGACCTGCCTCTTGGTTGGCTGCATAACTGCTGTGAGACCAGTGTGCCTAAAAAAGAGGCCATCCCCGTGTGATCGTGGATGAGATGATCAGCTTAAAGACTTGAGTTTCCTTCATTGTTAAAATGGGGCCTAATTCTACCTACATACCTACAGCCTGGCTACAGGGCATAAGAGAAATATTACATGTGAGAAGTTCAAAAGAAATATATTCAGTCATTGCCAGCATTCAACAAAGACTTTGTGGAAGAAGCAGAATGTCTGGAGTCTGGAGGAATCGTGGGCACAGTGAGAGTATGCAAAGAGTGGGAGAGCGCACCCCAAGCTAGAGATGGGGTGGAGATGGGTCTGCTGAGCTGGGACAGTGGAAAGATTAGACAAGAGGAAGAAACTCCTTTTATGGGCTTCAGCCCACAATGCTGGATCTTCCCATCTCTTTTGGTTGCCCAGTCCTTCTCAAGACAAGACTGTGGAATCCAGGTCAGGAGGTTCTACCTGAATGCCATGGCTCCATCTTTTCATGGGCAGCTGGCAGGGCCAGTTTCTGAGGATTTGTAAACTAGGGAGTGGGCTATTGCCTGCCTGGAGATCAGTGTAAATGTGACTTAAGGAGTCTCTCTCTTCACACACACACACACACACACACGCACACGTCAGAAGCAGATGCTCAGACTTTGTGGTCTAAGGAGTGGGAGGATTATTCCAATTATTTGGGGGAAGGGGCATAGACTTCCAGGAATTGAACCACCACCCATTTTTTGGTCTTTTATGGCTGGCCTCAGAATGGTCATGGTGTTGGTGGGTGTGTTATTTAGATGCTAACATATAATAATGAGTGTATGATGAGTCTCGATCCACTGGAAGATAAATATTCTGCTGTCTTGGACGTAGTTGGTCCTAGCCAGCTTTTGTCATGTCCTGTGGCTATGTCATTCTTTAAAGGTTGTGCCATGCCCCCTTCCCTCCTGTTTCACCCCTGACTGGTTTCAGCATCAGTTGCTGCAAATTCTTACCATCTATTGATTGACCAAAAACTGATCATTGTTTCCACCCAACCATCTCAACGAGACTGTTGCAAAGGCTTCTGTGTTACTAAGACTAAAATTATATTCACCCAGGCTAAGGGCCCATGGAATCAGCTGGTGACAGATTTCTTTTAACCCTGGTACTTATTGAGCACATACTGTGCCCCAGGTACAGGCTGAGTACTCTCTGTGTTTTAATCTGTACACAAAACTTCAAAGGAGGTATCATCACTCCTCAGCTCAGAGAGGGTGGGTGACTTGCTCAGCGTTGCCCAGCTGGTGAAGGATAGAGCTGTGATCAGCACCCAGACCTCCTGCCACTAGGCCCTGACCTGCTTCCATAGCATCACTGCCCTTGGGGTTGCCGGGGGTGGGGCGGGGGTGGGCTTGGAAAGAGAAAAGGCTGGGCTCCAGGAAAAGCATGTGTTGTGCAAGTTGGAAAAAAAAAATCACAGGTAACTTTATTGACTCCAAATACTTCTTTCTTTTATTTCTCTTTAATGTATTTAGAATTAGAGACAAGCTTGAAAGATGCCAGCAGGGCCTGCTAAAAGCCAGCAAAAATGACAGGGGAAGATTACACAGCTGGAAAAAACCATTTCAACTCTTTTTTTGGTAACATAAAGGAGCAAAATCCAAAACAACAACAACAGAAAACCTCAAAGTGAGAAATGACAGCATCTGTGGAAGATCAGTGGGTGGAAGTCATGGGAATCTGGGCTCTAAACCCAGATAAAGAGGCTCTCCAGCAGCTAGAGTTGTTCAACAGTAAGCTAGTTTAATGGGGAGGAAGCGAGCTCCCCGTTCCTAAAGACACACAAGGGCTGCTTCTCAGGTGCCGCAGAGGCAAGGGAAGAAGGGATGCAAACGTCTAAGAGTCTGACCAAATCGCCCCCATGAAACTGATTCCAGCTTCGCCCTGTTGTTTAGACTTGTGGTCGTTGCTCAGTCACTAAGTCATGTCCACCTCTTTGCAACCTATGGATTGCAGCGTGCCACGCTTCCCTGTCCTTCACCATCTCCTGGAGTTTGCTCAGATTCATGTCCACTGAGTGGGTGATGCCATCCAGACGTCTCATCCTCTGTCTCCATGCCTTCTCCTCCTGCCCTCAATCTTTCCCAGCATCAGGGTCTTTCCCAAGGTTTACAAGTGAGACTTCCATGCAATGGGGATATTTTATGCGCCAAACTCCATGCTACACATATTCCTCTTTCAATTCAATTGTTGGGCGGGCTTATCCTGCTCCTTAAGAACTGGACAAGGTCAGTTGACCTGATCCTCGTTCTACGATCTGAGGCAAGTCCAGAGCTCTCCCCGCAGTTTCTGTGTGTGTCTGGGTCAGTGTGCTGTGGTGGTGGTGGGGGACTCACGTTCTCAAGGGCATCTCTAGATCTGAGTTCCTGTTTGCACTGAATTGGTTCCCTTTCGAGTGGTCTATCTGTGTACACTCCTGTTCCAAAATACAGAACTCGAGCCATCACTTGACTCCCACAAAAATGAACTCTCAGTGGGGGGCGTATGGTTTGTGGCCACAGAGCTGCTTCTGCTGTGGTACTGCAAGGGCAGGAGATGTTTGCCTTTCCTGGTTTTAAAGCTTTTGACTGGCCTGTTCTCGGGCACTTCCCACTGGTCCTTCCACCTTACAGAGTGGAGCGTCTGTTCTTCTCTGGCTGCTTGCTTCTCTTTTCTCCCCACCCACCTTCCCAATCAAGCAAGTAGCCAATTGACCACCCAGTCCATGCGCTAAACCGATCAGTCAGCCAGCCACCCCACCAGATAACCAACTAACCAGTCAGTCAACCCATCAAATGTCTATCATTTTCAAAATGATATGCTAGGTCAAACTTCAAAATTGGAATGAAAGAAGGAAGGGAGGAAAAAAAATGGAGGAAAAGCAGCTTCTCCTTTACAGTGGAGAGAAATTCTATGCTCCTTTGGCCAAGAACTCCAGACCTGCCTTCAGGTCGCATCTCACCTAAGTAGTTCATCGAGGTCTTTTTGAAAATTCTCATTCACACTTAGTGAGAACCCTCTGCCTAGGCGCCAGGCACTCTCGGACGCTTTGGTTTTCAAACCTGCAGCATTTTCTTTAACCCTTACCATGCCCCTTTATGTAAGTATGACTAGGATCCTGTTTTTTTTTTTTTTTACATATAAGAAAAATGAAGCTGGAAGAATGGAAGTCACTTGCCCAAGTTTGCATGGCTGTTGAGGAGAGCCATGAGGGGCCTGGGGTAGGTTGACCAGGTAGGTTGATCAGAAAGATCACAGCTCCCAGGGCCCCCGAAATCTGGTGTGGATTTTTAAGATGGCATTAAAAAAACTCTAGCAAGCCTGCATTGTCTCCTTTTCTCCTCAGACAAACCCTTCATGTAAGTATTTCCTGTTTCACAGTCCCCCATTTCACAGTCCCACAAAACCAGGACTCAGGGAAGTGGCTTGCCCAGGGTCCCAACCCCTAGGACGTGCTATAACCTGGGACTTAAATCCAAGTCCCCTTGATGCTAAAATCCTGCTCTTCACCTCTCTGTGCTGTATATGCCTCTTGGAAACAGAGATGAATGCATGGATCCAGAGAAGCTGGCAGCAGGTGGGGCAATTAGCTGTGGAAATGGATGTTCACGGTGATAAATTCTACCACCAGACTTCTTGGCATGGAAGTATCATGAGGAGGCATGGCTAGCTATGTTGCTCACGGGAAGCCTCCCGGAAGAGGTGACCCTGGACCAAGGTTCGGAAGAGTGACTAGGAGTTCACCACATGGACACCTATAAGGAGGAAAGGCATTCCAGGCAGAGTGGACCCCCTGGGGATGCCACAGTCTCATGAAATAGTCACGTTTGGAAGGATGGCTGCTTAGTCGGAGGAGGGAGTGGTACAAAGGAGGTCAAAGAGGTCATCAGGGACCAGTTGTGAAAGATTTTGGATGCTAGGACAAGGGTTTAAACTTGAGCCGGAGGGTAATGGGGAGCCACAGAGGCTTCTAAGCAGAGGAGTGACCCATGCGCTTTAAGCAGGGTGCCAGGATTGTCGTGGGCACCACACACACAGGCAGGCACGTGCCTTGTCTCTCTGCCACATTCATCTTCTTTTCAGGACTGGGTACTGGAGGTTTAATGAACTCATTACTCATTCCACTGTCAGGCGAGTCCGATTGTAGCGGGAGGTCGAGCAGAGGGCTCAGTCCTGCTGAGGCTGCGTGGCTGCTATCTCATCAGCAGCCACCAGAGCCCTGTCCCTGGCAGAAGCTCAGCCAACCTGTTCCACGGCCGCCCTCCCCTCCTGCCTCCCCCCAGTCCCATGCTCTGCTGCCTCCTGAACTTGCCAGCATCCATTTCAATGGGCGTGATCTGAATCCTGTCTTCCTGGAGCTTGCTGCCATCTGTCTCTCCCCACGCCCTTGTCTTGGTTGGTGCCTCTGTATCTCTATCTCACAGCTGGGCTGTGGGATGCTCCTATTTGTGCCCTGGATGGGCAGCCTGTCTGTCTGTCTTTCCTCCTGGCATTCTTACCCCCAGCTTGAGCCTGCCGATCCATCTTCACTTCCTTCCTGCCCCTCTCCACCTGGGACTTCCTACCTTACTCGCTCTTCCTTGAAGTTGTCTGAATGTCTGTCGGTTTGCCCGTCTCTTCTCATTCAGTCCCTTTGATTGTTTATCTTTTTCTCCTCTCTTCCTCTCTACCTTTTCTCAGGAATTCTCTGGAAACAGATCTTCTATACCTGTGGTGGATTCATTTTGATATTTGGCAAAACTAATACAGTTATGTAAAGTTTAAAAATAAAATAAAATTAAAAAAAATTAAGAGAAAAAAAAAATAAATAAAATCTATTCAACACAAGGCCACAGGATCTTACAAATTCCTAACCATTCTGACTGTTGTTAGTCGCTTAGTTGTGTTTGACTTCTTGCAACTCCATGTAGCCCACCAGGCTCCTCTGTCCATGGGATTTCCCAGGCAAGAATACTGGAGTGGGTTGTCATTTCCTTCTCCAGGGGATATTCCCGACCCAGGGATATAACCCACATCTCCTTCATTGGCAGGTGAATTCACCACTAAGCCACCAGGGAAGCCCAACCATTCTGATTAGG
Organism: Bubalus kerabau; assembly: GCF_029407905.1. NCBI lineage: Eukaryota > Metazoa > Chordata > Mammalia > Artiodactyla > Bovidae > Bubalus > Bubalus kerabau. The sequence goes on along the minus strand of NC_073627.1, from coordinate 179,388,653 downwards.
CCCATGTAATTAGTGGAAGGGGCTTGGGGGAGGAAGGAGAGCCATCCTGTGGAATCAAGGGTGAGGCTGTTGGAGGCACACGCATGGCCACCCAGGTACCCCCTCTTCTTTCTCCAGCCCTGAGCTGCGTGGTCCTTTCCATAGGCAAGAGCTGCAAAGGCAACCTCAAGTCTCAAGCCAGCTGGAGGGCAGGGAGCTGGAAGCGTGAGCTTATATCATGGAAGCATGAACTTTTACAGGTGAAGAGTCCCTCTGAGTTTCAACTGTTACCATCTTTTCCTCCCAAGATGAGGAGGACATGGCCCAGAAAAGGCAAAGCTCTGGTGACTGGCTAAGGTCACTCAAAGAGAGTCAGATTAGCCCTCCAGGCCTAGGGACCTGTGGAAGAGGCCTCTTTTTTAAACCCAAGGAAGCAGAGAACATGGTAAGTTCCCATCCAGGACCTCAGGCCACACAGCGTGTAGTTAGTGGTCTTCTGTGTCCTCATGGAGGCCAACTTCATTCATGCACATCTCTATAACAACCAGATGAATCTCTCTTCCTTTGGTATTGCTGGCAGAGATGCCCAGTTGCTGATCAGAGCACGTGTTCCTCTTCCTTTGTGTAGGGCTGTTCCTTTGGAGATGGCTGCCCAGCCCTGGACTACATTTCCCAGATCTCCTTGCACCTACATGGGAACATGTGACTAGTTCTTGCCCCCAGACTGTGAGTGGAAACCGTGAGTGCCCTTCTGGGTAAAGATGTTTAAGAAGAGGACGTGCCTTCTCCACACACTTTGTTTCCCCTTCCATGAGCCAGAGGCAGAGGACTCTGAGGATTTGGGGGATGGGAAAGTCATAGGATGGAAGGACCCTGGGCCGGTGGATCAGGGAGACAGCGGTGAACTGGAACAGCAGCACGGCACTCACATTGATGAGGAAGGGCTTACTTCTTACAGCAGCTGGCACCACCCTAACAATACAGTATCGATCACGGATTAATTGTATGAACTATCGCATCTGCACGGAAAGGCACTGTCATTTACATTATTCTCATCCCAGTGTCGTTGGTGAAGAAGACCTGTCCCGGAATTCCTGGGGTTCCGGAGAACTGTGTTTTCCTGCTTGTCTCTCTCACCTGTCTCTCCCTTGCTCATCATTTTCTCCCACCACTGGGCTTTTCGGTTGGTTCCCCAACCTGAAGGCATAGTCCCACCTAAAGTCCTCCATAGCTTCCCTGCCCTCTTCTTGGATTGCTCCACCCCACAATCGTCTAAGTCTGTCTTTTTCTTGTTTATTGAATCTTATTACCAACACCTGCTCCTTAGAGAAGTCTTCTCTGACCCAGTCCTGTGCAGTTGACCCCAGCTCTCTGGAACCTATCATTCCACCCTTATCACATCACCGTGGTTTAATTCTCCCGTAGGTCTGGCCACTGTCTAAATATTGTCTTGGCCACTTATAAACATTCATCTGTTTATCCCATTATTGTCACAGCCTGCTTCCCTTTAGTTTCTCCTCCATTTTAGGAAAAAGAAACTCATCAAGGGCACTACACTTTCCAAAACCACGAAATGGTGGGCCAGGATTTGAACCCAGGTCCAACTGATTCTGCAGCCCGTGTTCTTTCCATAATACCACAGTCATTCTCCTGACAAACTAGAAATTGGTGGGTTATGCTTATTTTATCAGGATACAACTTTAATCGTGGATCCCAAGCAGGGTGGTGTAGGGAGAAAAGCATAAATTCTTGGGTTTGCAAGCCTAAGTTCAGATCCCGGTATTGATAATTTCCATTATTTAGCATTTCTGACCACAAAACAGAATTAGCATACTTCCCTCAAATAGTTAACATTATGATGGAGTGGATAATGGATAAAGCAGGTAACACAGTGCTTGCCCACAGTGGAGGCTAGGGCACCCTTAGTTTCTTTTCTAATAAAAATATCAACATTTATCCTAAGAGTCCCATCTTCATCTCAGACCAGGTAATTTATCAGTGGAAAGAGGAAAAAAATGCAGATTGGAATGAAAACACAAAAGATTCTGAAAAGCGCCTGATTCATCCCTAACTTCTCTCCCGGGCTTTGTTGGGAAGCGAAGTCTAAGTCCAAGTCAGAGCTCTTAGAACTCATCACAGTGACTGTCCTGAAAGCAAACAGGCTTTGGGATTTTAAATGTTTTCTCATTTCCCCTACAAAGCACAAATGTCGTGGACAAGGGGCAAACTCATTACAGCTGGGTTTCTATCTGCCTGGTCCAGATGCAAGTGCTAAAACGGGAGACCAGTTCCAGGGGACAATGTCCAGGACTGTGTGCGCCATGACTAATGTGTGTAAGACACACACAGGGCTCCTCTCTCCAGCGTCTGAACCCCACAGCAAAAGTTAACCACGGAGGACTCTAAGCAAACTCTCCAAAGTCTGCATTGCTTTTCAAGTTTTTGGAGGCAGTGAGTCTGGCTTAAAGCGAAAGAGCCCTTGATCGGGTCTAAGGATTAGTCTGGTTTTATGGCTATTACTGTATGGATGGTTCTCACAAATGCCTGACTATAAATTTATAAATTTCATTTTTTATCAGTCAGGAGAGACTAAGCTGTGCTCTGATAACAAATGACCCCAAATTCTCAGAGGCTTGAACAACAAAGGTTTATTTCTTGTTCATAAAGTATGTTCTTTGCAGATTGTGGGGGGCTACGGTCAGTGTGAACACTCAGAGTCAGAGGTCAATGGAAGAGTTGCCATCGAACACTCGGCTGGTTGCTGGGCCATAGAGAAAAGAGATCTCAGAAGGGTGTCACACTCATCATTAATTGCTCAGCTCAGAGATGATACATGACATTTCCAGTCCTGACTCATTGACCAGAGCCAGTCACATGCTCCATCAACTGCAAGGTGGGCAGAGCATACATTTCAAATCTGTGCTCAGAAAAGAGGAGCCAAAACTATTGGGTTGGCCAAAATTTCACTGGAATTTTTCCATCTTACCAAAAAACGAGTGAGCTTTTCGGCTAACCCAATATTTGCCTACAGCACCTTATTTCTGTTCCTCACACTTCCTGGATGGGTTATCAAGTCCATGTGAGTCAAATCTCTTCTCTGACCAAACAAATCCCTTTCCCTTGGCTCCCTGGTTCCAGTTCCCTCTTCAGCTCCGGTTTCAAAATCTCCCACCTCATTTTTACATCCACCTCCATCCTTGACTCTTTGCCAGTCTTGCTCCTTATATTTCATCCTTGGCATCTCAGTCAGAGCGATTGCCCTGGAGTCCCAATCCACCTGGGTCATCCCCTTCCAGATATAAAGCTTGGGTCCATTGGTAACACCTTTCCTGAAGCCCAGCCAATATCTGTAGAGAGGAAGATAAAGGATATTGTGCTTGTTTGTTTCCAGGAAAAGGCTATTCAGGTTCCTCCTGAAGCTGTGAGTCTAGGACTCAATTATTATTCTCATCCATGAAGTTGCAGACCCACACCTCCTGTAGGGGGTCCAACCCAGGCGCTTAATTAGCAAAGACAATTAAACTCCAAGAAGCCAGGATCTGCAGTTACCAGGCGACTTCCTTTGTGACCTCTACCCAGACAGCGGGAGGCATGAAGGCGTCTGGGTCTCAGTGTTGGAGCACACGGGCTCCTTTTGTGACTCACCGCCTATCAGCCTCAGCTTGCCAGGCTGGCTTGTCCCCAGGACATCTCCCAGGCCTTCCTGTACATCCCATCTACTCTCCTTCTGGGGGCTGTTATTATTCTCTTCCAACAGTGAAACACATGAGACAAAATCGCTATCTCAGTCCATCCAAAATATCATAACCCTCCCTCCCACTGATACTGGCCTGTCTGACAGTGCACGCTCATCAACATTGGTTAATTGCATTATCTTAGCAACACTGTCAGAGAAGGCAACGGCACCCCACTCCAGTACTCTTGCCTGGGAAATCCCATGGACGAAGGAGCCTGGTAGGCTGCAGTCCATGGGGTCGCTAAGAGTCAGACATGACTGAGTGACTTCCTTTTCACTTTTCACTTTCATGCATAGGAGAAAGAAATGGCAACCCACTCCAGTGTTCTTGCCTGGAGAATCCCAGGGACGGCGGAGCCTGGTGGGCTGCCGTCTATGGGGTCGCACAGAGTTGGACACGACTGAAGAGACTTAGCAGCAGCAGCAACACTGTGAAGTGATAGTTATCACCCACATTGGCTGATGTGGAAACTGAGGCTCTAGGGAGTGGTTAGGTCGTTGGTCAGTAAGCGACAAAGTCAGGACTGGAATCAGGCCTTGGAGCGCCGCACTCTGGGACTTTCTGCTCCACCCCCCAGGGTTCAGAGATGCTGGCTTGCACGCTGCACAGGCAAGATGTGGGAAAGTCCATGGCCAGTCTCAGTTTCCCTAAGTCCTGCTGATGTGGCCTGGAGCTGTTCCCGGCCACACTGGGAACCACAGACCCAGAGACAACCAGGCCTGTTCCTTGTCTTCTCCCATCAGCAACGATGGACCAATTAAGGCAATTACTGCTGGTTTATATAACAGGACAGGGGATCACAGCGCTCAACTCTGAAAATCGCCTATAAAAGCGCTAATAATACATTAATGTATTAATCCCCTTAATCCTGTCAAATTAGCACGAACTCATCTTCGGAGCTGACAGTGGATCTCCGCTGTTCCCGTGAGATGCTGGGTGCTTTTCTCCTGTCTCCCTGCTTACCGGAAAGCTTGTGGGAATGCAGGGATGGGAATGCAAGGATGGGGTCACTGTAGATGACCTTTGGCAGGGCACATTAGAGAGACAGGTGATGACATGCTAACAAGAGATTCTTTCTTGGCTCTTTCTTAGCAAGGAGAGGCAGCCCAGCAGAGTCAGCCATGCCCTGGGCTGCCCACTCTGTCACCTGCTGTGTGACCTCAGGTGATTGTCTAACTTCTCTGAGTCTCTGAGTTGAAGGCGGGAGCAGGAGGGGACAACAGAGGATGAGGTGGTTGGATGGCATCACTGACTCAATGGACATGAGTTTGAGTAAATGCCAGGAGCTGGTGATGGACAGGGAGGCCTGGCGTGCTGCAGTCTGTGGGGTCGCAGAGAGTTGGACATGACTGAGCAACTGAACTGAACTGAAGATGAGGCTAATCGTTCCCCACTGCAGCGTTGTTACAAAGATTCCATGAAAGTGAAGTGGAAGTGTTAGTCACTCAGATGTGTCCAACTCTTTGTGACTCCCATGGACTGTAGCCCGCTGGGCTCCTCTGTCCATAGAATTCTCCAGGTAAGGACACCGGAATGGGCAGCCGTTTCCTTCTCCAGGGGAATCTTCCTGACCCAGGGATCAAAGCCAGGTGTCCTGCATGGCAGGCAGATTCTTTATCATCTGAGCCACCAGGGAAGATCATGCTGCTGCTGCTGCTAAGTTGCTTCAGTCGTGTCCGACTCTGTGTGACCCCATGGACTGCAGCACACCGGGCTCCTCTGTCCATGGGATTTGCCAGGCAAGAGTACTGGAGTGGGTTGCCATTGCCTTTTCCGAGGGAAGATCATAGCTGAAGGCAAATGCCTGACACAGGGAAAACATCTGATAAATCCTCAGTCCCTTTTCCTTCTGTAAAATGGGAATAAGAATTCCCTTCATGAGGATCAGATGAGATCACTCACATCAGTTTCCTGGCCACAGTAATGCCAATATCAGTTCTTTTCCCTCCTCACTCCTGCCTTTTTTGTTTGTTTGTTTAATTAAAATGCTGCTTGAATTTCAAGACAGCTTAGGAACAAGGACCAGGAGGCTGAATGAGCTGTTCAGACATTTTATTGGTTCTGAAGCAAATTACATCTTTTCACTGAGTCCCGCTTTCTGAGGTAGAGAGAATTTCTATTGCCGGTCGACCTGCAGAGGAGACTCCTATTCTTCCTTCTCTGGGCATATTAGAATGGGCAGGGTGGGGGGCTTGCATGGGCCCTGGATGCCTAGAAATGGGGAAGGGGCTTTAGACTCTGATGGCCTCGAAGGTGCTGGAGAAGCTTTGATGTCAGGACACTGTGGTTGGGCCTGGCCTGCTGTCTGGTGGGCCCTTGGGCTCCCAGGGGGCTTCTCCAGTGCCTTTCAGGGGCCTCTCAGTGGATGGTGGGTTGTGCTGCAGGGACTCCCACTGTTACCCCGATGCCTCAGGCAATTCTTGGCCCCCATGGTTTCTAAGCGGTGCTGACTGCTGCTGGGCGTCTCCCAGGATGAGTAGGAATCAGCCAGGTGAAGAGGAGCTTGCGGAGGGGGAACCAGGCAGAGGAACTGCATGTGCAGAGAGCTTGGTGGTGAGAGAGTACACTGTCTTTCAGTAGCACAAATTGTTTCGGTGTGGTCAAAGCTCAGGTGTGTGTGTACGCTTGCACATGTGCGTGCAAGGGTGAAAGGCGAACAGGGAGGGTTGAGACAAAAGGTAAACAGACCTAAAGAAGAGGAAGGAGCCAGCTCAAATCTTAGCACATCCTAGGTGAGTGGGTTTGGACAGGTCACCTCACCTGTTTGAGCTTTGGCTTCCTGGTTTCTAAAATGAAAATTCACCCAATAACTCATTTAACAAGGATCTAACCCTAGGCCAGGCTCCAGGCTCCAGTGATAGTAACCAGAGCAACTAGCCTCTAGGAGTTTAGAGTCAAGTGTGGCCCAAAGTGTGTAGTGTCTTTGCTTTGGGCCAGGCCTCGGTCAGCGCTAAGTCCTTTGGCCCACATGCTCCAGGGCTGTGTCGTCCTCTTTCATCTACAGGGCCGAGGACAGGCCTTGAGATTGTTGCTAACGTGCCTAGGTGTCGCCTAGCGGCTGTGCTTTGAGTTCAAAAGGGCCCTGTGCTCTGAGTCTGGTTATAAACCTGGGTTCTGGGGTCAACTCCCTGGGTTGACATTTCACCTCTAGCATTTACTTGCCAGATGTGCGACACTGAGGCACTTGCCTCTTTGTCTCTCTGAGTCTGTTTCTCTTTTACAGGCTGATCATGCAGATATTTTTGCGTTTGGTTCCAGACCACCGCAATAAAGTGGCTATTGCAGTGAAGAGAGCCAGACGAAATTTTTGTTTTCCTAGTGCATATATTAGGAAATGGAGAAGGAAACGGCAACCCACTCCGGTGTTCTTGCCTGGAGAGTCCCAGGGACAGAGAAGCCTGGTGGGTGGCCATCTATGGGGTCGCACAGAGTCGGACACGACTAAAGCGACTTAGCAGCAGCAGCAGTGCATATACAATTACATTTACACTATTCTGTGGTCTCTTAAGTGGGCAAAGCATTATGTCTAAAAAACCCAATGTACGTACCTTAATTAAAAAATACTTAATAGCTAAAAAATGTTACCCATCATCTGAGCTTTCAGACTCATAGTAGTCACACCAAAGATCACCGAGCACAGATCATCATAACTAATATGATAATGATGAAAACGTTTGCACTCTTTTGAGAATTACCAAAATACTGAGGCTCCATCCCGCCTTTGCGTATGCCGAGCCTCCTTCCTCATGACCTTTGCCGAGAGCAGAAGCGCTGCCCCTGGCAAAATATGACACAGAGACTCGAAGTGAGCCAAAGCTGTTGGAAAAATGGTGCCGTTAGATTTGCTCAACGCAGGGTGGCCACAAACCTTCAATTTGTAAAAAAACAAAACAAAACAAAAGACGCGGTATCTGCAAAGCTCCAAGTGCAATAACATGAGGTATCCCTGTATAAAAATGGGAGTATGTAATAACTTCTATGTCACAGGGTTTCTGCGGGGATTATGTGTGATAACACAAGTTCTTAAGATGCTCCGTGACTGCTCAGTAGGTGAATCCGTGAATATCTGTTAGCTTAAAATCTTGATGCCTATAGGATCCAGGTTACATGCTGGGACGCCAACAGCTGATTGCTGGTTTCAAATCCCAGTTCTGTTGTTTAACAGCCGTATGACCTTGGGCAAACATTTGATTTCTCTTTGCCTCTCAACCTCCTCATCTGCAAAATGGGAATACTAAGAGAAGCTACCTCAAAAGGCCGCTGTAACTGTCAAATGAGTGAATGTACATGGAGTGCTCAGTACAGTGCCTGACGATCAGCACATGCTGCCTAAGTGTAAGCTTTTATTTTTTTATGATGCTATCTTATCCTTTGCAGTTTGCAAGGAGCAGGCAAGTGCCTAAAGGAGAATCGAACCATGTTCTTCAGGCAGCAGAATGGAGGGCCCTTGATCAACCCTCAGAGGGCAGCAGCACAAGGAAAGGAGTCCTTTGTGTCTATTCCAGCAGAGTGATCAAGGCTATGCTCTGCCTAGGATCTCTCCAGGGCTGCCCCTTCTGTGGTCCAGGGAACCCAGAATGTACCGCAGCACCGAGCTCATCCCTCTGGCAAGAGCCTCCTCTTCGTCTAGTACCAGGAACTCAGGGATGATGCGTGTGCTGGGTCAGCAGGACTCAGGGGTGAGCTGGGGAGAATAGGCGCCTGCCATTCCCTCTCCTGCCCCCCTGCCATAGGTGGGCTGGTGATGCAGACAGGCCCTGAGCTTAATTGGCAAATGAATTCTCCAGGGGTAATTTTATTGACATGCACCATGGGAGGGTCTGCAGGCTGAAATGACCAGCTCAGCTTGCTAAATGTATTTACCAAAAAATAAGGTTATTGATTCCACCAATAAAATTTCCCCCCTTGCCCTCAGCCTATTAATGCGAGTTTTATGTAACAGGACAAATAGATCATGGTGTAAAGTCCTTTGAAAATCCCTTGTGAACGCTGCAGTAATGCTTTAATGTATTAATCCCCTTAATCCTGTCAAACTTCCAGAAGAATTCCAGGATACGCTGACAGAAGATCCCGCTCCCCTTGCTGGCGGCTGCAGCTTCTAAGCTCTGTGGGTGGAGGGGCGGCCCTGTTAGCAATGGGTGCAGGGTTCCGAGCCCACCCTGGAGACAGTGGGGACTGATGGAAGGGAGCCTGATTCTGGCTCAGGAGAAGGAAAGAGAGCTGCAAGAACGAAGCAGCCTCCAGGGGCTTAAAACACAGCTGGAAGTGGCTGGGCTGGAAGTCAACGGTGTCTGGCATTTGTCGATTTCTCTGCCTCTCCCTGTCTCTCTCTTCTCTGTTGGGCAGGTGCCAAGCTAAGCACTTTGCTATCTCCATGATAGCCCTGTGAGGTGGTACTGTTACTCCACCCATGTTACAGATGTAAATATTCCCTTTTTGCAAGGCCATCTAATTGTATTAGTTGTTATTCAATTTGCTAAGTTGTGTCCAAGTCTACAACCCCATGGACTGCAGCATGCCAGGCTTCCCTGTTCTTCACTGTCTCCCAGAGTTTGCTCAAACTCACGTCCATTGAGTTGACCTACTCTAGTCCAGTAGGATTCCATTAAATTTTTTAAAAAAATTGAAGTATAGTTGATTTACAATGTTGTGTTAATTTCTGATGAACAGCAAAAAAATTCAGTCACATATACATGTTCTTTTTCATGTTCTTTCCCCCTTACGGTTTATTACAGGGTATTGAATGTAGTTCCCTGTGCTGTATTTACAGTTGCTTATCTATTTTATATATGATAGTTTGTATCTGCTAATCCCAAACTAATTTATCCCTCCTCCTCTTTCCCCGTTGGTAACCATAGGTTTTTTTTCCCTGTCTGTGAATCTGTTTCAATTTTGTAAATAAGTTCATCTGTGTCATATTTTGGATTCCGTATATAACTGATATCATATGACATTTGTCTTTGATTTACTTCACTTAGTGTGATAATCTCTAGGACCATCTGTGTTGCTGCAAATGGCATTATTTCGTTATTTTTCACGACTGAGTAATATTCCATTGTATGTGTACATTGTATCTTCTTCATCCACTTGTCTGTAATGGACATTTAGGTTGTGTCTGTGTCTTGGCTATTGTAAATGGTGCTGCTATAAACACAGGTGTGCGTTCATCTTTTTGAATTACAATGTTCTCCATAGCATGACACCACCTTAACTTAACTAAGGGCTTGTCTACACTGGCAAGTGGCAGAGGTTGGGTTCAAAGCTCTGACTGACCCAGAAGCCCAAGCTGCCTTCTTTTACATCAGCCAGGAGTCAGCAAATGTTTTCTATAAAGGGCCAGAGAGTAATATTTTTGCCTTCATGGGCCACCTGGGGTCTATTGCAAGCACCCAGCTCTGCCTTTTGGCATGAAATCAGCCAAGCAAAATACATAAACGGGCAGAAGGAAAACGGACTGCAACTTAAGTGATGGTTAGATCTGAGTCCTGCTCTTTCCTGGGCTCTTCCTTGGTCCTGCTCTTCCTTGGGTGGAGGTGGAGAGGGCCTGGCGTGGGCTGCTGTGTCGACTGGAGTACGTGGGTGGAGCCCACCTTGCTGGGCGGCCCTGGGAAAGACTTTTCCCTCTCTGGGCCTCATTAGTGAGGAAAGGCACCTGGCTTGCTGGTTTTCACAGTTCATCCAGGTTGGAGAGCCTACGACTCTCTGAACAACTGCCTCCAACTTTTGATCAATTCAATACAAGGGAGCATCTCCTGGGCCCCGTTCAGTGGTGCCTGTCTGAGGGCCAGGTCTGCATTTGTTCCTGAGATGCTTTATACCAGCAACTACTGGAGAGAGAGAGATATATATATCTCAGCAGCTATTAGTAAGTTCTGGCAGTGTTGAAGGTTCACCTTCAGGGGTGGTTACCGTGGACACCTAGGCTGGGAACCTGGGTGATGTAGCCTCCATGCACCGCCACCCTCCCGCATCCCGCAGGCCATAGAATCATCTCGTCTCTCAGTATCTTTAGAATCCCTCCCCACAGCTTCCAATTTTTTCAAATCACAGATTTGACAGCCCCTCTTTTATTTTTTCTTCCTCTCTCCCTTTCTTCCTTTATCAGAGGCCAGGCATTGCCTGACCTGGATTGGGGGACCCACAGGAGATCAGGTGGACAGGTCTCTCTGGGTCTCACAGTTTCTACCACATCAGCGTGAAGTAAGCAGTGAGAGCGGTTTGTGATCAGACAGGAGCGGTGGAACTGATCCAGGGGAGGAGTCGGCAGGGCCTCCTGGGGAAGCGATGGTGCCTTTGAGTCTGTGGGAGGATGGTGAGGAGTTATCCAGTGGGAAGAGAGGGGAAGAGTGTTCCACTCGAAGGGAACAGCACATGCCAAGACACGGAGAAAGCGGCACCCTGGGAAGTGGAAACCAGCTCTGTGGTGCTCCCGATACGGACAGGATAACAGTGGCATTCCTGAGAATGGCATTCAAGCTTCTCCAAGTTCAGGCTCCAGACGCTCCTCCGGCCCCTCCCTGACACTCATCACACAGCGGTAACGGAGCCCACAAAGTCTCTGCTTTGTGTCATCCTCTCTCTTGCCTCCTGTTCCATCTGGTGGAAGATCCGTTCCGGGATCCAAAGATGAGCAACTCAACCAATTCCTGACCTCACGGAACTTGCAGCTTGGTTGAGAGACGTGCAGCATCTCCACCCTCCTGACGGCACATGGTAGAAGCTCGTCCTGTTGGACCAGTGAGAGAATAAGTGATTAGGACACAAACCAGGAGCCGGGGAGCCTGGAAGATGGAGTTACCTGCCACGAGCCACGTGTGCGGAGCTGGCCATTGGGTGATGGGAACCGTATGAGCTAAGCCGGGAAGTGTGAGGGCATATGGCATGTTCAGGGAAATGAGCTGAGGCTGCAGAGATGGCGAAGTGTGTGTGGGCAGCACGGGCAGTGGGTGGGAGGGCAGATGGCAAGAGACACCGGGAGCAAGTGGCGTCAGGCCAGCTCAGGGCTGTCAAATGCCAGGCTGCAGAAGTTAGGTTTATGCTGTCAGTGAGGGACAATTGGGAGAGTGATGTGGTTGGACTTTGTGCTTTGGGAAGACTGACCTGTGGACACATGGTGGACACAGAGGCCAAATGGGATGGAAATGTGCGCTCGAGTTGTGGTTCAGGCCTAGGAGCCTGGTGGATGGGAGGTGGGAGTTGAGATGCAGTTCAAAATCTGTGAATAACAAATGGACTGATTATAACAGAACCAGGGAGGTTTCAGGTGCCTGGGGGGATGTCTAGCCTGAGCCTCATGGCCCGCGTGAGCTCCGAGAGGACGGAAGAACAGAGACCCCCGAGAAGAGTAGTGGATGTTGTAGAGTGTGAACTGTGTGCTCGGCATCCCGCACCCATGGGCTGATTCAGTCTTCGCAGTCTTCCCAGAGTAGCAGCTCTTCCTGTGCCCATTTGGCAAATGGGTAACTGAGGCCCAGAGGAGTTAAGCAATGTGCCTGAGTTCTTGCAAGTAGTGGATGGTGGGTCCCGGGTGGGAGTCTAACTCCTGTTGGGGAGGTGGACCTCCCAGGGCCTGGGATGGTATGCAGTGCTCGGCAGGGCCAGACCTCCAATGGGACCCAAGGATTGAGGTCAAGAGACAGTGAAAAGTCATGAGATCAGTGAAAGGAATGCAGGCCTCCCATCAGAACCCAGCAGAGCCTCACTCTGGCCCAGACAAGCACAGAAAACAGGCACAGTGGTGAGGCCAAGCAAGGCTCTGGATGGTGAATGCTGGCGGCCTGGGTCCACGAGCGCTGAGCATCCTTGGGGCTCACTGAGGCACAGAGAGGTTAAGAGTCTCGCTTAGCATCACCCAGGTGGAGTGTGGCAGAAAGTGGATTGGAACTCACAGCTGTCTGATGCCTCAACCTGTCCTTCCAAGCTCGCTGGTCTCCAGGCAGACTTCTTTGGATGGAGGAGTCCTTAGAGAAGCCTCACTAGGCCCCTCAGTTGGGGGCAAATCCCCAGGCAGGTCCTGGGGGTGGTGATGGAGGGCTCCTCTGTTCCAGGTGCTTGTGCCCTGCCCCCAGCCCCGCCCCCAAGGGCGAGGGGAGGGGCCCAGGCCGCCCTTCTGACTCTGTCCCAGACTCCCTCCTCCACCTTTGGTCCTCCTCCACCTGTTCCTCCTCCTCTGCATGCACGCAGCAGGCTACTACCCTGGCCCCTCCCAGCTCCCATTTCTACACACACACACACACACACACACACACACACACGTTTATTTCCTTTAATCTTTCAGCTGAGATCAATTTCTCCATTCCCCTAATCATTTTTTTCTTGTTCACTTTTGAACTGTCTCCAATTTGTCTGCTTTGGCCTGGTAATGAGGTGCCCCCAGACAAGATGCTATATTCTGCATGCGACTTGGCCAGGGTTGTATAGATTTTCTTGCTAACTGTCTTCTCAGACCCTGGGTGACATGCTTTCTTAGGGCAGCAACTCTATTAGTAATTGGGCTCTTTTAAAGATGTTGTTAAAGTCACGGAATTGTAGACTATCCAGCCAACGGGATATTAGCAGCCTTTCTGATCCATATCTACCTTCCATCTGGGGCGTGTCCCATCCCCGTTCTTTGGAGCTTTTGACTCCCCAACACCTCCCTGGGTCCTATCCCCTCAGCCAGCACTGCCTTCGTCCCCTGCTTTTCCCACTGAGCACGTGGGCCACAGCTTCACCATCTCTAAGACTTGGCTGCGGTGTTGCCAGCTCCTCGAAGCCTACCCGTGCTTCTCTGGCAGCATTCAAGTGCTTCTGCTCCGTGCTCCTCCGGCACGTGCTGCGGGACTCCAGGGGATGGTGAGTACTCTGGCCCATAATCATTGAGCGGTCTGCCTCTCCTGGGCCGTTGTCAGTGCCTTGGGGGGCAGGGGCAGGACTCACATCAAGTTTTCTTCATGATAAGCTAACTCTTCAAGAACATGGGACGGTAAGCCAGCTGTTATGCTGTGTACTGGGAATTCCCCTCTGCAATATGATCTTTCCTTCTTGTAGGAAATCAGGCATGCATTTGCTGGTTTGCCCTTTACCCAAACACTGATGGAGTGCTTCCTGCTTGTCAGAGGTTGTGCCAGGAACTGGGACCTGTTGGTTAGTAAAATGGACATGGTCTCTACCTCAGAGCTTCAGTCTCATGGGTAGACAGACATAAATCAAATAAAGGTACAAACATGCAATTGAAAACCATATAACGGCAAAGTACAGGGGGTCTGAGAGTTCATACAAAATAAGTTCAGATCTGACCTGGGAGGACCAAGAGAAGCTTCCTTTAAGAAGTCTCCCTGGGTTGTGGTACGATGGAATATTGACTGGTTTTTGTTTTTGGTGGGGGTTTAAGCGGTGGTTTAAGTCTCTAAGTGGTCTTCAACTCTTTGTGACCCCATGCACTGTAGCCCTCCGGGCTCCTCTCTCCGTGGGATTTCACAGGCAAGAATACTGGAGTGGGTTGCTATTTCCTTCTCCAGGGGATCTTCCTCAACCAGTGATCAAACTCAAGTCTCCTGCATTGCAGGCAGATTCTTTACAGACTGAGCAACCAGGGAAGCCAAGTGGAATACTACTCAGCCATAAAAAGGAATGCATTTGAGTCAGTTCTAATAAGGTGGATGAATCTAGAGCCTATTATACAGAGTGAAATAAATCAGAAAGAGGAAAACAAATATCCTATATTAACACTTATGTATAGAATCTGGAAAGATGGTACTGATGAACCTATTTGCAGGGCAGGGATGGAGACAGACACAGGGAATAGACTTGTGGACACGGGGGAGGGGAAGGAGAGGGTGGGGCGAGTTGAGAGAGCAGCACTGAAAGGTATGCATTTCCGTATGTAAAGCAGATAGCCGGTGGGAATTTGCTGTATGACACAGGGAGCTCAAACGCACTGCCCTGTGGCTACCTGGAGGGATGGGATGGGGTGGGAGGTGGGAGGGAGGTTCAAGATGGGGGATATATGTATATCTATGATTGATTCACGCTGATGTATGGCAGAAATCAACACAATATTGTAAAGCAGTTATCCTCCAATTAAAGACAAATAAATTAAAAAAAGAAGTCTCCCTGACACTGAACTTTGAAGAGTGAGTAGCTATGAAGTGGTGGAAGAAGGTCGGAGGCAGGGAAAAGGCATTTTAGGGAATGAGAACAGCGTGTGCAGAGGATCTGAACACAGAAGCGCTGAGCCTGCTCACAGGCTTGAATGAGTTTCAGTACATCTGGAGCATGGAGTGGTGAAAGCCAGACCAGGGGAGGTGAATGGTAAAGAGTCTGGGGAGTGCCCAGTGGAAAACCACTGATGAGGTTTAGGCCGGGGAGGGTGGAGATGATCATATGGGCATTTGGAAGCGACCACTTTGACTGTAGCCTGGTCTACAAGCAGGGGAGTAGGTGTGGATGTTGTGAGGTCTGTTTGAAGTTTTTTGTCACATGAGAGATGATGAGAGCTTAGACTCATGTGGTGGTGGTGAAGATGTTGAGAAAAGGATGGATTCAAGGAGGTGATGCCAAGTCACCAAGTCTTGGATGTGGCTGGATGTAGGGGGTGCTGTGTGGGAGAGATGTCAAGATATCTCCTAGGTTTCCAGTTTATAAGGAAGATGGCAGAAGGTGGCAGTGGGACTCAGTAGTTAGGTGGATAGGTTCTGGAGACAGCTCTACCTCTGAGTGGTCCTGGGCAAGGCACTTGTTTATTTTATGTGAAAAATGGAGCCACGATTGGTACCTGCCTCTGGGTGTGTGGATTAAAAGAATTGACCCAGGTTGACGCTTGGAATAGTTTCTGGCATTAGCACTTAATCATTATTATTATTTTGGCGAGATGCCTCATTGAATAAGAAACACCAAGAAGAATCAATATTTTTTGATGAGGATCATATGCTGGACCATGGACATGCTGTAGTGCTCAGATATCCCAGTGGAAATCTGGAGTAGTCAGCTGGAGACATGGCTCTGTTTCTCAGAAGAGCAGCCTGGGTGGGAGGCTTAAATTTGGCAGTCATCATTTTTTTCCCAAGGAGTGCCAGGGAGGAGCAGTTATTACTAACCATGCATAGGGTTCAGCTTTTTGCATGTGTTTTTTGGCTTTGAATGTCTGTTGAATGAGACAACTTCATGCTGGTCAGTAAATTATAGGTTGGATAATGTTTGGATTTCTACTAATAACAACACTGTCTTTTCCAAGGTAAAAGGAACCTTCCATGAGAGATGGCACTTCTTTTTTTTTTGACTTTTAAGAGCCTGAGACCTTGTTTAGAAGAAGCTTGTCTTCTCTTGATGGACATAGCTGCCGCAAAGGTGGTGGTGAGGGGACACCTCAAGGGAGCTAAGGCCCAGAATATAGAGTTTCTATGATGCATGGTTTCACTGCAGACTAGAGACCCAGTTCAGCTCTGCATCTTCCCACAGGAGAGTAAGCCAGACAACCCAACATGGGTTCCACAAGGGTAAGCAGAAGTCTGAGAGTGCAGATTATCATCATTTCAACAGCAACTGTGATAATCGTGTAGAATATGCCACCTTCCCCTGCGTTCTGCCTTGAGGACGGGAGATGGGTTGTGTTTCTCTCTTGACTTTTCTCCTTCTTTTCCCCGTTGTCTGCAAGTAGATATCTTTTGAAACAGATAGTTCTCTTTTGCTTTTTTTTCACTGTCTGAAATTGCATGTTCATTTTGGTTGAAACACGTGAATGGAATAGGAATGATTTGTACCCATGGCCCTTAATTTCCCAAAGAGATTCAGAAGCTACTGATCAAAGAATTCTTAGTTACCATAGTATGAAGTGCGATGTCTAATCCATAGCTGGCACTCAAAAGTGTTGAGTGTTTTGCTTGAGAAACATGTTTTCAATGAAGGAATCAATGGATCTAATATTAGCTACTGTCCAATAAAGAAATCTGTTTTACAATACCCCAGAGAGATGAATACCTAGGTTTTCCTTGAATCCCTCAAGTGATCAAGAGCCCCCTTGAGCTCTCTCAAGGTTTCCTAATCCAATTTCAAGTCACTGGTGGTTGGGAAGGTCTTTCCCTACATCGAGCAGGACCTGTTGTCCTATAACCCTGACTTCTTGGTTTAACCCTCTGGAGCCATACAAGCTTGGTCTGTCCTTTCTGCTCCCTGAAAGAGTTTCAGAGATGGAAGTCAATAAGTCAATGATCAGGCTTCATGTGCCTTTTGTCCTTTCAATTGTAAGAGAGTATGATTACAGAACCGTGAGCAATCTTGGTCATTCCCCCATGCATGAGTTGTAGTTGAAGAGAGAGAGAGAGACAGAGCGAGAGGGAGGGAGACAGAGAGAGAAAATAATGCATAAAAATATGGACAAAGTGATCAATAGACGCTGGAGTTAGTTACCAGTGATATTCAGAGTGTGATTGCTCCATCACAAAATTGATGGCAGATAGGGTGTTTACAAAGGAATCAACAGATCCTTTTAATTTTTATTGTAATTCTTTTTGAGAGGTTGGGCCTGTAGAAAGGCAAAATCATCTCCAACCAAAATATCTGCTTTGCTAAATGCTGTTCAGAGATGGAAAATACATTTTCTTTGTGTTGTCTCACCCTGTCTCTCTGCCCATGGTATATATCACCAATCCATTATGATACTCGTCTCTACTTAGCCTGGATATGAATCTTTCTTAGCATAAAACTCCAGACAGCCATGGCTAATGGATCGATATCAGTGTGTGTCTTGTTATTTATTGCTACGATAATAATGTCATACAACAGGCAGCTATAAAACTTTGGTGGCAAATAAGACTTTATTGGTACTGTGCTGGGGTGGTTGAGGTTTGGCTGATCTTGGCTGGGCGTGGCAGGCACTGGCTGGGCTGTCTCCTGCATCTGTGGTTGGCTGAGGTCTCTGCTTCACCTGGGCTGAGCTGCCTCTGCTTCACTGCAGCAGTTCTGCTTGCAGGGCCACTCATCCTTCTTGCAGAAACAGCAAAACTGCCTGAGCACGTTCTCGTAAGAATGGCAGAGGTCCAAGAGTGAGTGGAAATACACATGTCTTCTTGGGGCCTGAGTTCAGAAAGGGCACACTGATACTTGGACCTTATCCTAAGAAATTCACATGGCTGGGTTCAGATTTAAGGGGTGGAACATAGACTCCACCTCTACAGTATGAGGGGCAACAAAGTCATGTCACTGTGTGTAGATATAGGGAATGGTGAAAAACTGGAGCTTTTAACATCATCTACCACAATGTGTGAGATGGATCTTAATCGCTATGCTCTACGTGCTAATTGCAATCCATTCTCAAGTGGGAGCCTGCGTACCATGATTCCAAAATGGGCAAGTGGTGGTGGTAGTTTAGTCGTTAAGCAGTGTCTGACTCTTTGCAACCCTGTGGACTGTAACCCTCCAGGCTCCTCTGTCCATGGAATTCTCCAGGCAAGAATACTGGAGTCAGTTGCCATTCTCTTCTCCAGAGGATCTTCCCAACCCAGAGATTGAACCCCGTTCTGCATTGCAGGCGGATTAGCTCCCCAACAACTTGACTGACTTCATCAGGGTCAATAAGCTTTCATTCCATAACTGCAGATGAGGCCTAACAGGCAGGTGTCTCCGGAGGGGGCTCTAGAGTCACCCATTCTCAGATTGAACACCTGGCTGATCACCACCACCATCACCATCATCACTGATGCTGCTTATTGAGCACTGACTTTGCACCAGGCACCCTTACATCTGGAGAATTTCATCTGCAAGATAATCCAGGAAGGTAGGTCTTTTTTTTTTTTAATTGGAGGATAATTGCTTTCCAATGTTGTGTTGGTTTCTGCTGTACAACACCACGAGTCAGCCTTAAGTATACATACATCCCCTCCCTCTTGAGCTTCCCTTCCATCCCCACTCCCCATCCCACACCTCTAGGTCTTCACAGAGCACTTTACTGAGCTCCCTGAGTTATAGAGCAGCTTCCCACTGTGGTGGTGGTTTAGTCGCTAAGTCATGTTCGACTCTGCGATCCCATGGACTATACTTGAACAGGCCCCTCCGTCCATGGGATTTCCCAGGCAAGAATACTGGAGAGGGTGGCCATTTTCTTCTCCAGGGGATCTTCCCAACCCAGGGATTGAACCTGGGTCGCATTTTCTTCTCCAGGGGATCTTCCCAACCCAGGGATTGAACCTGGGTCTCTTGCATTGCAGGCAGTTTCTTTACCAACTGAAGCACCATCCTTCTACACATGGTAGTCTATATATGTCAATGAAACTCTCTCAGGTTGTACCACCCTCTCCTTCCCTGCTGTGGCCACAAGTCCATTCTCTACACCGCGTCTCTATTCCATGGAGGTACTCTGACAACCTCTCTCAGGTTCTTCTATAACTCTCTGCTCTGTTCACCTCTCAGGCTCAGGAGGTCTCCCTGTACCACTTTTATTTCTCCTTGGCTGTCTGGGGGGCTCTGCTTCCTTCTCTCTTTCATCTTCTCTTTCTTTCTTACTTTCACTCCCCCAAAGCTTGGCCATCCTCTCAAATCCCCACACTCTGATGCGCTCTCAGTGTTTCTCAGTGGGAGGAACCAAAGGGTTATCTATCAAGAAGTAGCAGATGAGATCTCACTGAATTGTCTGCTTGGGGAAACTGGTCAGTGGTTCCTCACATCTGTTGAGAGGGTTTTTTTAAGGAACATGGGCCAAACAACTTTGGAGGAGGAACTGATCCCTGGTGAGGTGGGCTTTATGGAAGCAAGAACTTAAGGCTTTGGAGTCCAGCATCCCTGGGTTCAAACCCCATTTTCTCATGTCCACCACGTATGCAGATCACATGTGTGATCTAGGACAGACTGGCCGATCCATCTTTGACCCAGCTCTTCATTCATAACTTGGGGATGATCATAAAACCAACTTCAAAGGATTGTTGTAAGAATAAAATGTGATTATGCAAATAAAGAGCTCAACATAGAGTCTGATATTCCCTTTACTTGAAAATTCTCATCTCATTTTTCTCTGTGCACTCCCACTAATCTTTTTTCCTAGTTAACTGTTTTTTTTCAGTTTTATGGAGATATAATTGACAAATATTATAACATCTTTAAAGTATACAACCTGAAGATTTGATATACATAGTGAAGAGATTCTCACAGTTGAGTTAATTAACACATCCATCATCTCACACATTTACCTTTTTTTGGTGTGTGTGTGTGAGAGAGAATATTTAAGTTCTACTCTCATGAAATTTCAATTATACAATATCAACTAGTTACCAGACTATGCCTTAGATCTTCAGACCTTAGTTTTCTTATAAATAAACATCTGTATCCTTTTATCAACCTCGTCCTATTTCTCTTGCCTTCCAGCCTCTGGTGACCACCATTCAATATGAAATGAAATAAACATAGATTTTATAGGAGATGTAATTATAAGTTTAATTCCAGTCTCTTCTGTCAGGCTGTACATACTGCCTGAGGGGGCTGGAACCATGTCTGTACCAAGAACAGTGCATGGCACATTAGTAGGAGCTTAAAAGATGAATAAAAACAGTTACTACAGATATGTAGCAGTGATTATGATCATTCTTATCTTGTATACCTTCCTTTCCTCTTTGCATGATGCGCTGGGGACTGGATTTATTTATTTATTAAAATTTTTTTTTTATGTGGGCCATTTTTGAAGTCTTTATTGAATTTTTTACAATATTGCATGTGAGATCTTAGCTCCCCAACCAGGGATCGAACCCGCACCCTCTGCACGGGAAGGCGAAGTCTTAACCACTGGATAACCAGGGAAGTCCCAGGGGGTTTAACTACTTATTTGTTTGGCTGCGTTGAGTCCTAGTGGAAGCACACAAAACTCTCTAGTTGTGGCACGTGGGCTCAGCTCGTGGGCTTATTCGCTCCAAGCTATGCGGGGTCTTAGTTCCCTGATCAGGGATCCAACCCGAGGGACTGGATTGATTTAAAGGGTGTGGGTAAGCGCTGGCAGATCTGGGACTCAAATCCAGGTCTCCTTGTTCCCAGACTGGTGTTCTCTGCTCCCCGCGCCGCCCCCTGCTGTGCCCTCCCAGGACACAGTTTACATGACAGGCTCAGAAGCCTGCCTCCCTGCCTGAGAGGACTAGCCAGCAATCCATCCCCAGCCTCGCATTTACCCACCAGCGGATGGAAACATGCTCCCTTGGTATCTGACACTTCAGCTAGCATCTCGTTTTAACTTTTCTATGCACGCTGTCTGGCGTCCTCAAATTGGCCTTTGTGGGGAAATCCATAATAGCTCATGGTTGCAGGGCACATATTCCTTCCACAGGACATTAGGCTGGCTATTGAAGTGGGTCTGGTTAGGAAGGAAAGGTCTGTCTGTAACCGAAGGAAGCACAGGCAAATCGACGCTTTCACATGTGCACTGGGGTAGATCACACTGGTTTTCCCTTCCCTGAGTCTCCACTGTTGGCAGCCTTTCTGTCTCCTAAGACCTGTCTGCACCAGTAACTTTCTTTCAGGATTTCTTACTCATTCATACACTGGAAATGAGGGAAGAGGGGGTAATTGTCTTCTTGGACTGCTATTGTCTAACCTAGAGGCCCCTGAAGTCAGGAGACCTGAATCTCCATCCAAGTTTATCCAGGGCCTCTGTGAGTGAACCAACATGAATCCGTTTTCTTTTTCAGGGTGTTGTTTTTCCAATATATTGGGTGTCCCATGTTTTGCCTAGTCGCTCAGTTGTGTTCAATTCTTTGCAACCCCATGGACTGTAGCCCTCCAGGCTCTTCTGTCCAAGGGGATTCTCCAGGCAAGAATACTGGCATGGGTTGCCATGATCTCCTCCAGGGGATCTCCCCAACTCAGGGATCAAACCCAGGTCTCCTGCATTGCAGGCAGATTCTTTACCATCTGAGCTACTAGGGAAGCCCAGGAATACTGGAGTGGGTAGCCTATCCCTTCTCCAGGGGATCTTCCAGACCCAGGGATTGAACCAGAGTCTCCTGCATTGCAGGCGGATTCTTTACCAGCTGAGCTACCAGGGAAGCCCTATGTTAATGCTGCCTTAAGAGTATTGAAGGGACACAGCATGGACATCCATGAGGTGCCTTCAATATGCCAAGCACTTAACATCCATGGTCTCATTGAATAATCACTGTAGCATTATGATCCCCTTTTCCATACAAGGAAACACATTCAGAGAGGGAAGGTAACTCACCTGAAATCACAGCGCCTGGGAGGATTCAGCCCTGCATTTCCCCAGCGCGCTGGGGCAACGAGGTGCTGAGATCGCAACAGGGTCACAGGAGCCAGGTCTGACTTTCGGGAGATGCTCCTGGGAAATCAGGTTGTAGGTAGATCAGAGAAGACCCAGGATCATATTAATGAGAGTAGAATGTCCTCATGCTTAGTATTGATAAGGTTTGTTTTTTTTTATCATTGAGTTTTCTAATTTGAGCTTCACACATTATCCAGATGAGGAAACTGGAACTTACAGAGATTAAGTGACTTCTGGAATCTGTATAAAGATACATGGACAGTTAGTGATAAAATTGGAATTCAAATTTGTGTGTTTGACCCTGAGGCCGAGTGCCTTTTTTTAGCCACAGTTCACAGTGTCAGAGTTCCTCAGAAGAGGTCTGTGTGGATGGGTATGATGACGATAATGATGATGATGGTGATGGCGATGGTGATGACAGCAATAATGATGTAATAATTATAAGGGTGATGAAGATGGTGCTGATGACCTTGATGGTCAATATCACTTGGAGCTAGGTCTAGGACAGGTCAAGGGCACTGTGGGCATGAGGCATCTTTCTAGTAGCTTCTTAAATGACCAATGAGTTAACTCCAACTTATCTTTCCAGTTTTTTTCTCTACTCATCTTTCCTAACACTCTGCTTTAGAGGAATTGGCTTGCTCTTTTCAAAAATGTATTATCAAGCCCAGATCCTCTTCGACGGCCCTCTGTAGAAAGTAATCCTGCTGAGACCTTGATCTTGGACTTCTAGTCCAGAGCTGTGAGACAATAAATTTCTGTTGTTTAAGCAGCCCAGTTTGTGGTACTTTGTTAAGGGAGCCCTAGCAAAGGAATGAAACCACATGCGGCTATTTAAATTGAAATTAATCAACATTAAACATTTAGTTCCTCAGTCACACTAGTCACCTTTCAACAGCTTAATGGCTACATGCAGCTATTAAGGGTAGTGGCTACCATATTATAAATGCAGATGGAACAGTTCCAGCATCACAAAAATTTCTCTTGGGTGATATTGGACTGGGATGATCATTCTGAACACTGACTGCATATTAGACTATCCAAGGAGAGTTTAAAAATCAAATGTTTTATTTTGAGATGGAGAGTCACATGAAATTAATAAGAAATAATACAGAGCTCCTGTGTACCCTTTACCCACTGTCCCCCAATGGCACCTCCTGTACTATGTTAGTCAATGATCACAATTAACCTACTACGAACAAAGCTAGTGGAGGTGATGGAATTCCAGTTGAGCTATTTCAAATCCTGAAAGATGATGCTGTGAAAGTGCTGCACTCAACATGCCAGCAAATTTGGAAAACTCAGCAGTGGCCACAGGACTGGAAAAGGTCAGTTTTCTTCCAATCCCAAAGAAAGGCAATGCCAAAGAATGCTCAAAC
Source organism: Bubalus kerabau (assembly GCF_029407905.1). Classification (NCBI taxonomy): domain Eukaryota; kingdom Metazoa; phylum Chordata; class Mammalia; order Artiodactyla; family Bovidae; genus Bubalus; species Bubalus kerabau. Next base: position 179,365,329 of record NC_073627.1, on the reverse strand, counting down.
TACCACACAATTGCACTCATCTCACACGCTAGTAAAGTAATGCTCAAAATTCTCCAAGCCAGGCTTCAGCAATACATGAACCATGAACTTCCAGATGTTCAAGCTGGTTTTAGAAAAGGCAGAGGAACCAGAGATCAAATTGCCAACATCTGCTGGATCATGGAAAAAGCAAGAGACTTCCAGAAAAAACATCTCTTTCTGCTTTATTGACTATGCCAAAGCCTTTGACTGTGTGGATCACAATAAACTGTGGAAAATTCTGAAAGACATGGGACTCCCAGACCACCTGACCTGCCTCTTGAGAAACCTATATGCAGGTCAGGAAGCAACAGTTAGAACTGGACATGGAACAACAGACTGGTTCCAAATAGGAAAAGGAGAATGTCAAGGCTGTATATTGTCACCCTGCTCATTTAACTTCTATGCAGAGTACATCATGAGAAACACTGGGCTGGAAGAAGCACAAGCTGGAATCAAGATTGCCGGGAGAAATATCAATAACCTCAGATATGCAGATGACACCACCCTTATGGCAAAAAGTGAAGAGGAACTAAAAAGCCTCTTGATGAAAGTGAAAGATGAGAGTGCAAAAGTTGGCTTAAAGCTCAATATTCAGAAAATGAAGATCATGGCATCTGGTCCCATGACTTCATGGGAAATAGATGGGGAAACGGTGGAAACAGTGTCAGACTTTATTTTTTGGGGCTCCAAAATCACTGCAGATGGTGATTGCAGCCATGAAATTAAAAGACGCTTACTCCTTGGAAGGAAAGTTATGACCAACCTAGATAGCATATTGAAAAGCAGAGACATTACTTTGCCAACAAAGGTCCATCTAGTCAAGGCTATGATTTTTCCAGTGGTCATGTATGGATGTGAGAGTTGGACTGTGAAGAAAGCTGAGTGTCGAAGAATTGATGCTTTTGAACTGTGGTGTTGGAGAAGACTCTTGAGAGTCCCTTGGACTGCAAGGAGATCCAACCAGTCCATTCTAAAGGAGATCAGTCCTGGGTGTTCATTGGAAGGACTGATGCTAAAGCTGAAACTCCAATACTTTGGCCACCTCATACAAAGAGTTGACTCATTGGAAAAGACTCTGATGCTGGGAGGGATTGGGGGCAGGAGGAGAAGGGGACAACAGAGGATGAGATGGCTTATGTCATCACCTACTCGATGGACATGAGTTTGAGTGAACTCCGGGAGTTGGTGATGGACAGGGAGGCCTGGCGTGCTGCAATTCTTGGGGTCGCAAAGAGTTGGACACGACTGAGCAACTGAACTAAACATACTGATGTTGATAGATCAGAGCACTTTATTGCTGCTAGGATCCCTCCTGATGCCCCCCCCCCCCCCCTTCCTTTTTGAGAGTGAAGTTGCTCAGTCATGTCCAACTCTTTGTGACGCTATAGACTAGAGCATACCAGGCTCCTCCATTCATGGGATTTTCCAGGCAAGAATACTGGAGTGGGTTGCCATTTTCTTCTCCAGGGGATTTTCCTGACCCAGGGATCAAACCCAGGTCTCCCACATAGTAGGCAGATGCTTTACTGTCTGAGCCATCAGGGAAGTCTCTCAACTCTCCAGGTCAAAAAGAGAAGAGAGTCATATTCCAGACATAGCAGATGGCATGGATATAACCGGAGAACAGAGAGGACTTTGTGGGTCCTGAAATCAATCCATCGTAAACAGTGCATGAGAGGTGGGAATACGGCAGAATTATTTCCCTGAGAGATGTGGATTAATTTGGACCAAGACAGCACCTTCTCTAATACCCAGAAGAAAGGCACAAGTACAAAGAGAAGTATTCTATCTTAGAAAAAAAATTTCTAACCATTGAATTCATTTGGTCCTGGTTCACTTGGAAAAACTTGTTGGTTGGCAACTTCTTGTAGCTAAAAAATCTTGTAACATGTGATAATTCAATTACTTTCTACTTGGAGAAGTTTATGACCAATTGGCTAAACAGGGAAGCCATTGGGGTGCTGAAATCTTTCCCGTACTTGAAGGTATCCTAAATGGGAGGGTTGAACACGAGGGTTCCTCTCCCCTCCTGCCCCTGGAAGTTTTCCTCCTATGATCTCACTTCCCAGAGGGAAGAAAAAGCAGAGAAATCAGTTGTGAATCCCATTTATATTCATTAATACCCTAAAGATGAAAAATACCTTTCCATTACCCCTGAGATAATTCAAGCCCATTGCCTAGGAAAATGTTATAGATCTTTGTCACTGAAATTTCAGGGGTAAGAGATTAGGACTTACGGTGTAGAGCCAACCAGCATGGTCTTGTGGTCTTGCCAGGAACTTCCTAGGCCCATTCATGAGCTGGGTTTTAGGACCAATATTAAGTCACTTAGAGAACAATCTTTCCAAATGGGTTACAGAGAAGTATCAGGGTTCCCGAGATTAGCTGAGGCCACCAGAGACACTCAAAGAAGCCAGGAAGGGACTTCTTCCTGAAGCACAGGCTTAGTTTCCTGGAAACCACTGGATAATAATGAAATATACTGAGCACATACTGAATTCTTACTCTGTGCTAAGAATTGTGCTGACCTAACCACACAGGTCTCCATTTCACCTTTGCTGCTGTATTTATCTATTTAAAATAAATTTGGAATTAAGGTGCAACATATATAATATATATGGTAAAGTGCTCTTACTAGACCAATGTCAGGCGTATACTTTAGGGAGTGTTTGCATACATGTACACTCTATGACCATCAGCCAAATTGAGACACAGAATATTCCCAGCACCCCCAGAGGTTCCTTTGGCCCTTCCTAGTTAGTATCTGTCTCAGGGAATTACTCTTCTGACTTTAATCACCATCCTTTACTTTTGCCTTTTTGTTATTCATGTAACTGAACTAGTCCAAAATCACCTCATCAAGGAGTGGTGTACAGTCAAAAAAATTGTTTAAGTCCAACCATTGTAAGTCAAGGACAGTATGTGGCTATTTAAGAAAGTTTGTTTTTTTAGTTATTACTATTTGTGTTCTTTCCTTTAAATTGTTTAAATTTTAGTTTTAGCACTTTGTGTTCAAATCATGTGGTTTTTATTACCTCGATTTTTTTTGGACTTTGTTTTCTTTAAGGATCTAATTTGTGATCAGTTTTGTAAATGTAAAAAGGATGATTGGAAGTAATATATATTCTCTGTAGTCTTTTAAGTTTGTTATGACAGCCTGATTAGTATTTAAATCATTTATTGTTCTTTCTATGTAATATAAGACAAAAGGGGAGGATTAAAGATTTCCATTTCAAAAAAAGAAGTGGTGAAGCTAAGACTCAGGGCCAGGTCTTTCTAATGACAGAGAGATATTACTTACCTACTGGCTCCCAGGATGAGAAGGCGTGAAAGTATTAATTGCTCAGTCGTGTCCAGCTTTTGCAACCCCATCGACTGCAGCTTGCCAGGCTTCTTTGTCCATGGAATCCTCCAGGAAAGAATCCTGGAGTGGGTTGCCATTTTCTTCTGCAGGGGGTGTTTCTGACCCAGGGATCGAACAAGGTGTCTCCCACATGGCAGGAGTATTCTTCACTGTCTGAGTCAGCAGGGAAAACCCCGAGGATGAGAAGAGCCACCTGAAGCAAGGGCGAGGTACATCTGTTAAGCACGGGAAATCTGAGACTTCAAGGATGGAGGAGTTTATAATTAGTTTCCCAAGGCTGCTGTGATAAATTACCACAAAATTGTATTTAAAACAACTGAATGTGTTCTCTCCCAGTTCTTAAGGGCAGACATCTAAAGTCAAGGTGTTGGCAGGATCACTTTCCCTTCGAAAACTTTAGGGAAAAATCTTTCCTCACCTCTTCCAGCTTCTTGTGGCTCCAGGCACCCCTTGGTTTGTAGCAGCATCACTCCAGTCTCTGTTTTGGTAGCCCTGGTCAGCGAGCCGCTCCATCTGACCTGGCCCAGATCAGGGCCCTCGCTCCTCCAGCTTCGAGGACAGTTTCCTCATTTTTTGTTCGACACTGTCTTACCATCAAGTTCAGGTACCAACTCCTGGGGAAGGAAGAGAGCATAGAAGAGGCACCGCTGAGGTCTCAAGGCCAGACTTGGACACAGCACGGCTGGGGGTGAGGACGCAGTCCCCAGGGCCTGATCACAAGGGAGGCTGAGAAATAAAGCACGTGCCTGACTCCAGTGCGGCCGTGGTGCACAGAGGGCAGAAGGGGTTCGGGCGGACACCCACCAGTCTCTGGGCTTCTCTGGTGGCTTGACGGTGAAGAATCTGCCTGCGATGCAGGAGACCCGGGTTCGATCCCTGGGTTGGGAAGATCCCCTGGAGGAGGAAACGGCTTCCCACTCCAGTATTCTGCCTGGAGACGCCCATGGACAGAGGAGCCTGGTGGTCTAGAGTACATTGGGTTGCACAGAGACTTAGTGGTGAGAAAGGTGAAAGTCACTAAGTTGTGTCTGACTTTTTGTGACCCCATGGGCTGTAACCCGCCAGTGCATGGAATTCTCCAGGGAAGAATACTGGAGTGGGTAACTATTCCCTTCTCCAGGGGATCTTCCTGACCCAAGGACTGAATCTGGGCCTCCTGCTTTGAGTGCAAATTCTTTACCTTATGAGCCACCAGCGAAGCCCAAGTGGTGATAAGGGGATGTTACTACCTTGCTCACTGATCACCGTGATTTGATGGATGGAAACACCTGGCCCTGGTCTGGTACACGTGGGTGTCTTACAACTGCTTTTATTTTCATCATCACTAAAGAAGACTTTCCGAAATGCACCTGCCTTTCAGTCAACTGTAAAGGTATTTACTGGGGATTACCAATAAAGTGTGTAGCTTACCCTTTATGAAATGACTGCTATTAGTATACCTGTTTTATACATTTTTATAGATGAAGAAAATGAGGCTCAGCAGGGTGCTGAGTAGTCAGATTAGCAGTGGTAGACGAAGTGAAAATTCTACCCCAGTCAGAGTCACGCCTAGTATTGCGGGAAGGGCGTATCCACGTGGACATATCAGAATTACATTTTTCAAAATGTTGATTGAGCTCCTTTAGTGATCATGACATTGGTGTAGCAGGTCTCCAATGTGAACAGAACTGAATAAGAATTACCGTGTACAGTAGCGTAATGGATCTGGCTGAATTTGATCCCTGGCTCTGCCATTTTCTGGCTCTGGGATTGTGAGCAAATCATGCAAGGGGTCTGAGCCTCATTTTCTTCATCTATAAAGATGTATAAAATAGGTGTGATAATAACAGTCACTTCATAAGGATCAGTTAGTGTTTAAAAAGTGTTTAGATTCTAGGATATTGGAATTGCTCTAGGCATTTGCAGTTACTAACACGTGCAAGGAGGAGGATATTTTGTTGACACTCCATGTGTTGTGAAATCTATCTGTATGTACATATGCATGCACAGGACCATGACGTGAAATGTATTTCTTCCTGTGAGTTTTGTGTTTCTCATTCTGATCACCCAGGTCTTGCCCTGCAGTGAGGGATGTGCAGGGTCCCACTGATTCCTTCACCTTGGTGGTCTGCGTCGAGGGCCAGTGCCTTCTCAAAGCCTCGCCCTACCTCTCCGCTGAGAGAGCCAACTGCGGTCCCATGGACGTCTCTGGAGATGGGCCCACCTCCTCTTAGCCCCAGGCTGGACCGGTGCTCCTCGGCTCCTCAGGGTCGGGGACTCAGGCTGCCGAGTCGTGTTTTCACTTTGGGTTTGTCTGTTGATGTGCACGTCTTTCCCTTCTGAGTCCTGGGTTGATGTCATCTTTCCTTTTTCCTTCAGGTCATAAAATCTAATCTAATTTCCAGTTTTTTAACTAAAATTTTACTTCCAGGGTTGGGTCCTACAATATTGCCACTAGCTCTGGGGACGCTAGAGAGAGACTCAGACTGGCAGGGATTGTGATGGGGGAGCCCAGGGGGTGGGTGGTGGTACAAAAAGACCCCAAGCCAGGGAATTGTGCTAATATTCATGCTGTTTGCGGCGTGAATGCATGACATGAAAACACATCTTGAGCTGCCCGGTGATCGATGCTCTTGAAGAGGGGAGAGAGGGCAGAGCCAAGGCAGTGGGCGGGATCAGCTCCGAGAAGAAGACACTCCCAGCTGGTCTGGGATGCTAACCACAGACTGATGGTGGAGATAAACACTGCCCCTCCCTGTGGATAGCCCCTGTCTTCTCCACTCTAGACCTGTTCTGTTTTCACAGACTACTAGAATATCAGGACAAGAGGATCCCCTGGGAAAGGGCAGAAAGGCAGATCCTGCAGAAATGGGGCCACTGTCCTAGTAACTCACATCACCACCTGTTGGAGGCCCATGACATGCCAGGGCTCTGAGGAATAATTTCTAATAACTTACGCAAACATTCAGGAAGAAGTTATGTATGTAATCTCATGAAATAAAAGACGACACTGAGCTCAGAGATGTTAATTAACTTACCCAAGTTCACACAGCTGCCAAGATCCAGAGTTGGCATTTGAACCCTGCATGTCTGACTTTAGAGATCCACGTGTGGTCCGTGTGTGGATCAACTGAATTACTCTCACCTGGGAGCTCATTAGGAATGCAGGGCTTAGGCCTTGATTCAGAATCTGCATTTTAACAAGATCGCATTGTGGTGTGTGGCCCCTTGGTGTCTGAGCGGCTCGAATCTAAAGAATTTTCCGTCTCGTAGAGTTTGGCAGTCACTAAGTAAACAAACTCATGAACTAATTAACTAATGAACAAATAGACACACTTCGAGCTGAATTCCTGGGTCAAAGAGTAGTCTTCAGAAGACACTTACTTTTCACCGGAGCATCATTAAATTTCAGCTCTTAGTGGGAGAGGAAAGTGATTTCTTCCCTTGGAGTTGGATAGAAGATGCTTAGGGGTGCAAAGGCTAAGGAGCTAAATGTACTTCATTGGGCCATTTTGTTTCTGACCCAGGAAGCCACGAGGGCTGGGACAGGAGAGCGCTTCCCCTACAGGGCAGGGCAGGGTGACGGCCCTTGCATCTTGCGTTCACTCACGCCAGGCGTCTGCCTGAGGGCTCTACAGAAGCAGTGCCCAGGGTAACAGTCCACAGACTCAAGGCGGCAAAAATGGAACAGTCACTTCCTTTCTTTTTTTCCTGTCTGATTTGTTGTTCAGTCGCTGAGTCACGGCTGACTCTTTGCAACCCCACAGACTGCAGCATGCCAAGCTTCCCTGCTCTTCACTATCTCCTGGAGCTTGCTCAAATTCATGTCCATCGAGTCAGTGATGCCATTTCCCTGGTGACTCAGACAGTAAAGAATCTGCTGGCAGTGCAGGAGAACCTGGTTCAATCCTTCGTTCGGGAAAATCCCCTGGAGAAGGGAGTGGCTGCCTACTCCAGTATTCGTGCCTGGAGAATTCCCTGGACAGAGGAGTCTGGCAGGCTACGCAGTCCATGGGGTTGCACAGAGTGGGACCTGACTGAGTGACTAACTCCCGCTCATTCTTAGCTGAACTAAGCTTTTATTTTGAGCCTCTGGCCAACAGTCTGCAAGGAACTGAATTCTGCTAACAAAACCCAGGAGCTTAGAAGGCCCGGTTAGGCCTGGAGATGACTGCAAGCTAGCTGCCACCTTTCTGTGGCCCTGGGCGTGGTCCTGCAACAGAGGACCTGTGAAGCCACACTGAGACTTCTGCTTGTCAGACACCAAAAGATAATCAATATGTGTGGATTTAAGCTCCTAAGCTTGGGGGTAATTTGTTATAGCAGCAAGACAGATAACACCACACTTTACTGTCAAAGCGATCACATGTCCTAGCCCAGGGAACTGTGCCTCTACTGAGAGAGCATTGCAAAGCCACAAGAGAAATGATGTGGGTCCAGGGAGGGGTGGAGAATTGGGGTCAACAGCACAGCTCAGCACGAGCACCTCTGACTTGCCTGGAGGTGTGGACACGGGCGATGCAGAGCTGAATGAGACCTCAGCCTTGCCTCTGGGGAGCCCATGAGCTCTGGAAGAGCCAGAGCAGGCTTTGGAGTTCGCTTGACCCTGAATCCATGTGGATCTTCCTGAAAATGTCATCACCCTTCCCCAGGAACTGACAAAGGGCATCTGACACCATCCCTGGAGCACCTTCTGGAGTAGAGTGAGCCCAGGTGCCTTGGAAACGCTGCTTCAGTGGGCTCAGCCCTTGCCAACTCTGAGCAGAGACCTGCGGGCAATGCAAGTCATCTGTCCAATAAACAGGTCTGGGCAACCATGGAAACCAAAGCCTCATCCGTCACCGATGGCAATCAAGAGAACAGGAGGGCTCGGCCGGGAAGGAGGCATAGAGGGAAGTGGCAGGCATTAGGAGCTTGATATTGGGAGGAGGAAAGTGTGACTAATACTGTATACCTACTTTGCATTGTGCGCTGCGACGGACAGCATCTCTTTTGAACACCACAATAGGGTACTGTGGTGTTCAAAAGGTAGGCTTATGATTCTCATTTTGCAGGTGGAAAAATTGAGGACCAGAAAGAGTGCAGTCACTTGCCAAGGTCAGATCTGAACCCAGGTCAATTCAGGCCAAGCCCATGTTCTTTCCACTGGGTGACCTTTTACTCCATCTTTCTCTTATCTTCTATTCACCTTGATTCTTTGATTTAAGAACACTGATTCTGCTGTAGGAGAAAGAGCCGTGGAGTCAAAGAGTCTAACTGCCCCTGGCATGACTCCCTGAATGATTCTGGCCAGTGTAACGCCCTTGTCCAAGCCTGGTTTACCCACCTATAAAATGATAGGCTTAGATTTTATTGGGGATGTCAAATGAGTTTTGTTTTGTATGCCAGCTCTAACTGGATGATGGTTGCCTTGAGATGTGCCATATGGAGGGGGTCTGTGAAGCTGGGAAGGAGTTCCGTGTGGCTCAGTGAGGTCTTCACTGAGTGTAGATTATGGGAATAGATGATCTCCAAGTTCTTTTGAAAGTCTTTGAGTGTGTAACTCTTTTCCCAACATTCCTCTTTTTCCTTTATGGTTTTTTTTTTTTTTTTTAGGCAAAGCCAAACCAGAGAGGCCCCATATGCCTCCGCTGAATATTAAACTGATGTATGGAAATCGCAGGCTGGCTGGACGGCCCGCGATCTGCAGGGGGATGAGACCGCACAAAGACCCATATGTTGCTGCTCTGATGGTGGTGTTCTACCACCTTCAGTAAAACCCCATCTGTGGTGGGGTGATCTGTGAGAGCACCAAGGGTCATGCTTAACCCCTAAAACCGCCAATTAAGGGCCATAAAGAACCCTGCTAGCACCAGCGCCTCCTGGACGCCGCCCACATGGCACCTCTCTCCCTGGAACTTGGCCTGCAGCAAGTGCGAACACCTGGTTGCTGGAGTTCAGCTTTGAGCCTCCCACCTAGGACATAGATGAGGAGGCAGCTACTCTGGGGGGCGGGAGGGCGGCTGGGGACGGGGGCCGCTTTCCCACCGGTCACTGGATTTGTTCTTTCTGGATCTTTGATATCTCGGCCACAGCTGGAGAACTGTAGGTTTGTTTTTTAAAGTTTTTATTTTGTATTGGAGTGTAGCCGATTGATAAACAATGTTGTGACAGATTCAGGTGGACAGCAGAGGAGTTCAGCCACGTATATACATATGCCTGCACTTCCCAGGTGGTGCTAATGGTAAAGAACCCACATGCCAATGCGGGTAGACATAAGAGACACAGGTTCGATTCCTGGGTCAATAAGAACCCCTGCAGGAGGGCATGGCAACCCATTCCAGTATTCTTGCCTGGAGAATCCCATGGACAGGGGAGCCTGGCAGGCTGCATCCCGTAGCGTTCCACAGAGTTGGACATGACTGAAATGACTTAGCACGCACACGCTCACATACATGCATCCATTCTCTCCCAAACTCTCCTCCCATCTAGGCTGCCACATAACTTTGAACAGAGTTCCCTGTGCCATACATTAGTCCTTGTTGGCTGTCCATTTTAAATATAGCAGTGTGTACATGACCTTCCCAAACTCCCTATTTGCCTCCGGCAACCATTAGCTCATTCTCAAAGTCTTTGAGTCTGTTTCTGCTTTGTGAGTTCATTTGTATCATTTCTTTTTAGATCCCACACATAAGGGATCTTGGATCCCTTATCGTGCGATCTTGGAAACCTGTAGCAGTTTTGTCCTTAGCAAGGTTGGGGGCCCGCAGGCCACCATGCTCCTTCCTGGCGACCTGACAAACTGCCATGGGGACCCTGGGGCATGGCCTCCCAGTGCCCACTGGGGCCCACCATCCCTGGCCCTGGGGGGCCCCACCCCCTCCTTCTCCCCGTGCCGCTCCCTCCTCCCAGTGCCCACTGGGGCCCACCATCCCTGGCCCTGGGGGCCCCACCCCCTCCTTCTCCCGTGCCGGTCCCTCCTCCCAGTGCTCACTGGGGCCCGCCGGCCCTGGCCCTGGGGGCCCCACCCCCTCCTTCTCCCCATGCTGGTCCCTCCAAGCTAGCAAGACACAGCAGTGGGGGAGCCAGGCGAAGGCAGCAAAGTCACCTGCTGGAGCAGGGCTTCCTGAGAGCAGAGCCCACCGAGGAGCCGTCCCCTCAAGACACTTTGATGTCTCGGGAGAACACTTTCAGTGAGTCAAAAATAACTCGCCAACTCCTGCCTCACGGAGTGGGTTTGAGACATAAAATAAGTAGTGTGCTTTAGATAGAAGATTATTTGGGTCACCTTCATTAGGAGACTTTGTCCCCTGGGGCTGAGGGGGAGGTCCCTGCAGGCCACGGGCTCAGGGCAAGGTAACTCCAGGCCAGAACACAAGAGACGGTTCCCTACCCGCAGCCCTCCTCTCTTGGAGGGAGCCTGGGTCCAATGTCCTTTTTCCTTTTCTTTTAAAAATATTCTATATTAATTTTCTTAGAGTAAGGGCTCAGATGGTAAAGAATCTGCCTGCAATGCAGGAGACCCGGGTTCAATCCCTGGGTCAGGAAGATCCCCTGGAGGAGGAAATGGCAACCCACTCCAGTGTTCTTACCTGGGAAATCCCATGGACAGAGGAGCCTGGCGGACTACAGCCCATGGGGTCGCAAAGAGTCGGCCACAATTTAGTGACTAACACTTTGACTTCTTTCATCTCAAAAGTAACACGTGTTTATTGCAGAATAACATGTAAGCCAAGAGAAGAACACACACTTCCCCCATCACCTCTCGATGTGGAGGGACCACTGTTAACATTTTAGTGATGGAATCTGAGAAGGTGGGGCACAGCGCCCAGGACCAGGCCCTGGGGTCCACAGATCTGCAGCAGCCTCTGGTTCTTTCTCTGACCAGCTGTGTGGGCAGGTGGCTCATCTTTTCTGAGCCTCAGTTGGCCCATCTGCCAACTGGTGGTGATAATAGTTTGGTGTGAGGAATATACTATACTAACGCATATATATATGGAATCTAGAAAGATGGTAATGATAACCCTATATGCGAGACAGCAAAAGAGACACAGATGTATAGAATAGTCTTTTAGACTCTGTGGGAGAAGGGGAGGGTGGGATGATTTGAGAGAATGGCATTGAAACACGTATATTACCATATGTGAAATGGATCGCCAGTCCAGGTTCGATGCATGAGACAGGGTCCTTGGGGCTGGTGCACTGGGATGACCCTGAGGGATGGGATGGGGAAGGAGGTGGGAGGGAGGGTCAGGATGGGGAACACATGTACACCCGTGGCAGATCCATGTCAATGTATGGCAAAAACCCACTACAATATTGTAAAGTAATTAGCTTCCAATTAAAATAAATAAATTTGTATTAAAAAAAATAGTTTGGTGTGAGGACTTACTAAGAGGACTCACCCTCAGTCTTCACATGGTGCTGGGCACGTTGGAAACACTCCAGAAATGATTATGTCCTTACTGTTATCATCTTGGCACTGACCTCTCATGGGCCAAGGTCATCCAGAAAGGAAACAGACTGCTCTTAGGAGCAGGGATGCTTTTCTTCAATCCTGGTGAAATTAAGGGGCTCTAGGAGAGGAAGTAACATAATGTCTCAAACAGGCAGTTTTAAATGGGAAATAATGGGAGATGTATGCTCCAGTTTTATAGGGATCAAAACTTCTTAAAAAATTGAGAGCAGAAGGGAACCCTTTTTAGTTTAGGTCCATGCCCCCAGGGTCATATATATATATTTTTTCAGTTGGCCAAAACTGCACGGCAAAGCTGTTTTCCAATGCAGACTTCCCCTGGCTTCTGGACCAACTGAATCTCATTTTTTGAAGCTGAAAATGATCTGACTCTGAAGTTAGGGGTTCCGCTGGGTAGGGATAGAGTTTACAATCCTGTTAGGGGTTATAAAAATCATGGGGAGAAAGACTTGGAAAGAAACAGGGAATTTCTTAAGCAACGAGCTAAAGCAAAGCGGTGTCCACGTGCAGATGTCTCCTATTTGATTCATCGCCATTGTCAGACGCTGATGCTGAGTGGGAGAAGGAACCTCCCTCCCCCTGCCTGCCTGGCTGCTTATTCCACTCTAAACTAGCCCTGAACGCTCTGCGTTGGCCCAGATGAACACCTATTTCCTTCCAGATGTTTCTGTGTACTTACACGTGTATACAGATTCTCACTATATCTTTAACCCGACTCATTCTGCTTTGTAACCTGCTTTTCCCACTTAACTCGGTGGCTGAACATAGCCCTGCTGTCTTTTGGCTCACTATTTTTGTCATCCCCTGGGGGCCATGCAGCAAAAATAATATGTCCAGGGCTGCCCTGAACTTGCCCTCTTTCCTTCCAACCCCTGAGTCCTCCCATCTTGCTTTCCTTCCACTGATCCTGTTGTTGACTTTGGGACTCAGAATGCAGACTTAGCTCTGTGTTGGCTGGACCTGAATCCACCCAACACACTCATTTGCACACTTTTGGCTAATGACCTTCTTTCCTTTTCTGTGGAGAAAGTAGAAGCACTTGCAAAAAGAAAACTTTCCATTTTTCCTCTGCCGCCATCCAGGGCTGGAGTTCCTTTGCTCAGTCAGCAGATTTCGCCCCGCTGTAAATTGGTCTTTTGTTAGTGAAATCGTAGCTGCAAAAGTCTCTTTAAAAAGTTGCTCCTGTGCAGATACAAGCATGCCAAAGCCTGTCGGTTTATATAGTACTACATCAAGAGGTGAGAAAAAATAACTTTCAAGGTCAAATAAAATCCCAGGGGCAGCTCAAGCTCAGCTCAGTCACTTGCGTCATCGTGGGGGGTCAGCTGTGCGGCCTGCTCTGTGTCATGCTGTGTTACTGCGGTTTTACCGTACATTTTGGATGCTTCTTGACTGACTTTTAAGTGTCAGCAGGGAAATTGAAACGTACTACTTGGCCTAAACATAAAGAAGAGATTTGAGAAGTGGTATCGTTGAATATCTCCTAATGTTACAGGAGGCATTTCACGAGTGTCCTCCAAACAGTGAGGATTTTAACTGGAGGAGATGGGATTTCCCTGGTGCTGCAATGATTGAAACTCCACGTTCCCAATGCAGGTGGGGTGGGGATCTGAGATTCCACAGGCCACACCGTGAGGCCAAATAGATGAATAAATAAATATAGTTTAGGCGGAGGAGAGACCCGTTTTCTGGTTCTTTCAAATAGTGCTGATAATAAGAAAAGCTAACATTTGACAGAGAGCTTTTGATGTGCGCAGATCGTGTTCTGTACTGTATGTGCATTAGCTCATGTAACCTTTACTTAAGGTCTTGGTGATGAGGTCAAACACAGAGAGGTTAGGTAACTTGCTCAAGGTCACACAGCTTGTAAATGGTGAATCAAGGATTTGGAACCAAGTATCTTGTCTCCTGGAGTAGGAAATGGCAACCCACTCCAGTATTCTTGCCTGGAAAATTCCATGGACAGAGGAGCCTGGTGGGTTGCAGTCCGTGGGGTCACAAAGAGTCGGACACGACCGAGCGACTGAGTGCACACATACATCTTGTCTCCAGACTCTATACCCTCGATTCCTGTCATTCTCTGTCTTAACCAGCTCTGCCTCTTCTGTGCCTGCCCCTCAAAGCAGCTGATGGGTCTGGAGAAAACCATTAAGCCATGCTGGCTGCTTCCCGTTAGTTTCCGGAGCATGATTGTCCCATGGATCCTCACACTGCCTGGCAACCATCGTCCATTTCCCTGGCCCAGTTACTCTCCAGAAAACTCCACCTGAGTTTTCTCACACCTTCTCCTCCCTCCTTGAACCTCCACTACCTCATCCCCTCCCTCCCTCTCACCTGCTGACCTATTTCCCATTTCACGGAGATGACAGTAGAGAACTTGTTTCCTCCCCCTGCCCTGTCTGGGGATGCTTGTGTTTTGCTTTCCCTCTTGTTAAGACAGATGCACGGTCCCCATTCCTGAGAACAACTCTCCTCCCCCATGCTCTGAGGATGCAGCTTCAGTAATTGTCCCCTCTCTCGCCTGCATCCTAGCACATTCCTTTTCTCCTGAAATCGTTAGCGTCACTATGCACACATGCCAAGATCTCTTCTGTGTTAAAACAAACAGCAGCCAACCAGCGCAATCCTACCTTCCTTTTCAGCTGCCTTTTTACTTCTCTTCTCCTTTATAACAAAACTCTGGCAAGAGGAGTTTTCCCGTCTGTCCCAGTCCTTCTCCATTTCCCTCTTTCAATAACCTGGTCAGGCTTCTGCTCCTAGCTCTGCATCCAAACAGAATTGACCAGGGTCATTCAGGACCCATGACCTCTGCTTGGCTCAAGCCGGCAGTCTCGTCTCAGGCCACCTGTAGTTGGTCCTGTGGGCATTTGACACAGCTGACGACTTCCTCGTCCTTAAAGCTCTTCCCTTAGTCTCCAGAATGCCTCCCCGTCCTGGTCTCCACTCCCTTCTCCCTCATGTGCTCCTTTTCAGTTTTCCAGTTTCTCTGTTCTCTATGCATGACCCCCTAATGCTGGGGGCTGCCAGGCTCAGCCCTTGTGCCTCTTCTCTGCCCACATGTCCTGCTTTGGTGATCCCACATTGTCTCCCTCATGCTTTAAGCATCATCTCCAGCAGATAACTTCCCAGTTGACAGTTCCAGGTTGAACCCCATCACTGTCCTGATCTCCAGACTCATCTGTCTGTCTCTGCTTCAATGTCTAACAGGCATCTTGAAGGTAACACAGCCCAGATGGGAGTCCTGACCCATAGCCATGCCAAACCTTCTCCTTCCTTCATCTCCCCATCTCAGATAGGGTGAATCCCCCTTTCACTGTACCAGTTGTTTGGGCCAAACACTTTGGAGTCCTCCTTGACTCCTCTCTGTCTTTCATATGCTTATCCAATTGATCAGAACTCCTTTCAGTTTTGTTTTCAAAGCAGACCCAAAGTCCAATCACTTTTCACCATTTCCACCACCACCCGATCTAATCTGCCAACCACCCCTCTGGGATTATTACAAATACTTCTTTTTGTCCCTGTTTCTACCCTGACTCCCTATACTCTCTTCTCAGTCCAGCCTCTCAATTAATGCTAAAAAGCTGTAGGGCAGACACTGCAACTCCTCTGCTTAGAAATCCCCAACAGCTTCCTTATCACTCCACAGGGAAGCCAGAGTCATTGGAGTGACCTTCCAGGCCCAGTGTGATCTGTCCCAGCCCCATCCCTCACTCTCCTCTTCTCTGACCTCGTTTCCTAGTCTTCTCCCCCTTGCTCAGTCTCTCCAGATGCTCAGCTGCAGCCTTCTTATTTTTCCTTGAAGTGGTCCAGCAGCCTGCTTGCCAGGGCGGTATCAGTGGCCAGATGCCCTTCCCCAGGCCAAGGTCAGCTCCCTCACTCTTTCAGACGTCTGCTCAGACCTTCCAAGTTGAGGTCATCTTGACCTATTTCGAATGGAAGCACCCTCCTCCCCAGAAGCCCTAGCCCCTTTCTGCTTTATTTTTCCCCACCGTGCTCATCACTATACTGGACTATACGGTGGTATTCATGGGATAGATTTTACAGCGCATTCATTTTATTGACTGTCCTCCTCTCGCATGCTAAAGTGCTCATCTTCGGAGGACACAGTTGCTTTTGTTCTACTCCCTGAAGCCTCTTCAGTGCTTATACCGTGTATAACACGGTCGGCACTCATGGGGTGTTTGTTGGATAAATGGGTGAATGAATGAACTCTACGAAATTGATATGATCTGGATTAGGTTAGTTGGTATAATATCTTTGGCTTCCTTTTAAGCCTCTGGATCACTTTGAAGACTACCCAAAGATTCCAAAGGCATCTTTACTTCATCTCCTTTTTTTTTTTTTTTTAACCTGTCAGTATTTGCAGCTACTTATCTGTGTGAATAGTGTCTTCAAGAACACTGTACAACGAAAGCTAATGAAAATTACCAGGCTGTTTTGATAAACACAAAAAATGAAGCCAGGAGGTTAGGGATGACAATTGCAGTTTTGTATCAACTCAAGCATCCAATTTATTTAATCAAAACAGCCTTGTTCTTATTGATTGACTTTATAATAAGTAAAGGTTATCATCTGTATTTATAAAATAAAGTCACACAGCTAAACCATTGCTTTAAACAAATCAGCTTTGTATATTGCATTCCAGGCAAGAGTTTAAAAATAGCTAAAAAAAAAATGTGAAAACCATTGACTTGTAACATAACCTCTAAGAGCTCTTTCTTGCTTCGGTATTATCTCAGACCAACCTGGATCTTGCCGAGCGAGGCTAGGATTGGGGTGAAGATACAGTAGACTCCTCTTATCCACGGTTTTGCTTTCCATGGTTTCAGTTACTCAAGGTCAAAAGAGGTCTGAAAATACGAAATGAAACATTCCAAAAATAAACAGTGCATAAATTTTAAACTGCATGCCCTTCTGAGTAGCGTAATGAAATCTCGTATCATCCCGCTCCGTCCTGCATGGGCTCCTCAGCCACTGGCATCTTGACATCCGGCAATGGATACTCACCTGATTCAATGACCCCTGAGCCGTGGAAGCAGGTGGCCCTTCCCGAGACTTCTCACCAGAAGGTCCGTAGCAGCCTAGAGCTGTGTCACCATGCATATGGCATTCATGTCACTTCATGTTATCATCTCACGTCGTCACAGGGGAGGGGTGAGCACCGTGTGATAGATGCTTTGAGAGAGAGAAAGATAGCATTTGGATAAATTTTATTCTAGTAGATCGTTATAATTGTTTGATTGTGTTATCAGTTATCGTTGTTACTGTGCCTCATTTACTGTTTTTCCCTAATTGACTCCAGTGAATTTTCCCTGCCTCCCGCCCTGTCCTTTTCATACTGTTCTCCTCTGAGCCCTGAGTGCTCTTCTATAAAATAATCATAACGGACTTCCTGGCAGTCCAGAGGTGAAGGCTTCCCACTTCCAGTGCGGGAGGCATAGGTTCCATCTCTGGCTGGGGGAGTTCCATGTGCTAAAAGGTGCAACCAAAATAAATCATAATAATAGCTGGCCTTTATCTACTAAATGTAGCAAGCCGCGGGTGAGGCATTTAACATGAATTTTCATATTTAAGCCTCACCACAATAATGGTCACCCTAGAGACAGATACTATGACCATTTCAATTTCATAAATGGGGACGTGCCGGCAGAGAGAAAGTACCTTCCCACGGTCACATGGTCAGTGAGTGTGAGCGTCTCCTCCAGAGATGTCTGAGCCATTTTTGCAAACTCAGTGGCAGACCAGAGCCGGCTACTGAGTAGGAACCCAGTGAAAGTCAGTGCCCTGACTCAGGTTTGACCCAGTCTCTCCATTTACTGAGCCCATTGGGGTGTGGATGAGCCCGCTTGGTCTTCCAAAGAGTGTAAAGAGGTGTCTGTGTCATTTGCATTTTGCGTCTCTTATTGACAAAGTCCTTGAAATCAGTCTGTTCCCAACAGCCTCAGAGTCCCACTCTCACAAGCTCTTTCATTTTGTTCCAAAAATTGTGGCAGGAAATTTCCAAGCTGTTGATATGCCGGGGTGGAGTTTGTTATCACTAGCAGATCTGATGTTGGAAGCTGTGTGAAAGATCTCATGAATAATAGAACATGGGCTGGTGCTCATTCCTCCTTGTGAGGACCAGGCATGTCCAAGATGGAGCACACAGGAGCTGGCAGCCAGGGCCAGGGGCCACTTGCATAAACGCTGTGGCTGCATCTGAAGGCTTGCCCACACTTCCCAGGGATCAGACCACCAGCTGTACTACAACGAATTACAAAGAGATACATGGGTAAGGAGTCAGAACAGCTGAGTTTGAGGCTTGCAGTACAACCTTAGAATTATTCTTGCTCTCTGATCTCCACTCTAAGGAGAGAATTTAAGAATCTGCCTGCAACACAGGAGACCTGGGTTCAGTCCCTGGGTCAGGCAGATCCCCTGGAGAAGGGAATGGCAACACACGCCAGTATTCTTGCCTGGAGGATCCCATGGACGGAGCAGCCTGGCAGTGGGCTACAGTCCATGGGCTCTCAAAGAGTTGGACAGGACTGAGCGGCTAACATATACATACAGGCTTGTGTAAGCTATTTACTTATTTGGCTTTAATTGAAATATAGTTCATTGACAATATTGTGTTAGTTTCCGCTGTACAACAAAGTGACTCAGTTATACATATACATATATTCTTTTCTATTGTGGTTTATCACGGTATAGCCCATATAGGTCTCTGTGCTTGCAGTAGGCTCTTGTTTATTCACTCTCTACGTGATACCTTGCATCTACTAACCCCAAGCTCCCAATCCAACGCCACCCTCCTTTGGCAGCCACAAGCCTGTTCTCTTTGCCTGTGAGTCTGCTTCTGTTTCATGGATAAATTAGTGTCATATTTTCGATTCCATATATAAATGATATCATAGGGTATTTTTATCTTTTTGACATTTCACTTAATAATAATCTCTAGGTCCATCAATGTTGCTGCAAATGCATTATCTCACTCTTTTTTATGGCTGAGTAATAATATAGTGTTGCTTGGAACATAGGGGTGCATGTATATTTTAAACTTATGGTTTTCTCTGTATATGCACCCAGGAGTGGGACTGCTAGGTCATATGGCAATACTATTTTTAGTTTTTTTGGGGAACCTCCATTGTGTAAGCTATTAAGTCCAAACACTGCTCTGAAGCTTGAGTATCTTCTTTCTCTATAGACATAAGTGTACATTTGTGTACGTGTGTAAATACTTATGTAGTCATGTATATATATATTTGTGTGTGTATACATATGCATGTATATGCATGTAGTACCGCTGGTCCTCCCCCCTGGGCTGTGAGTGTGGGAGTATAGGATGGCCGTGGCAGTGACCTAGCCCCAGGAAGTTAGCAGTAGGAACCAAGGCTGCAAGGCCCTGGTGTAGAGAAAGAGGCCAGGGTGGTGGAGATGGGTCCAGTGCCCACTGTATACGCTAAAGGACTGAGGGAAGAAGAAATCTGAATCTAGTTGGCGGGTGTAGGAGCTGATGGGTGGCATGCAAGAGAGCACTTGCAGATGGTGAACAGCCTAAGGGCGTAAACTCAGCACAGGAGAGCAAAGCCTCAGGATTTCCCGGAGGTGACACATAAGGCCCGCTGTCCCCGCTCCAGCATGGCTCCTTTGCGGTTCCCAAGGCCTGGCGCTAAGGCTTCCCCCAGGGATGCTAATTTTTAGATGAAATCACCGAATACCTGCTGTATCAGTGAGCTTTTGTTGCATAACACTTAACTACTTGTTATTTCTCAGAAGTCTCAGGTTGGCTGGGAGGTCCCGCTGCCCCGGGCTGCACATAGCGGATGGCACTGGGCTGGTTGGTGTGTCTGTGGTCAGCCAGCAGGACAGCTGCTGGCCATCTGGCCCAGTGGTGGCCAACTCTTTCCTCCAAGTGCAGCTCAGCCCCTCCGGCGGCTGGGTCACGGCGGTGGTGGGGTCCACGTGAGGGAGAGGTGGAAAAGTACAAGTGCTTTTCTCAAAGCTTCTGCTCTGGACAAGTCTGTTACTCTCCCATTGGTAGAAACAAGTCACGTGGCCCATTCCAGGATCCAAGTGGGAATGAATTCGAGAGGCTGGACAAAGGGAGGCCATCACTTGGGGCTATGAAAACAATAGGTCTGTTACATCTGGCTGACTTAAAGGAATTTCTGAAGAATGCAAGCAAGATTATTTAATAAAACAAATGTGTATTGAGCTCCTAGTATGTATCCAGTGCTCTTCTAGTATTTCACATGCTGGGGATTTGGAGGTGAGCAAGGAAAAATGTGCATCAGTCCATCTTCACATTGAAGAAAGAAAGTTAATTGCTCAGTCATGTCTGATACTTTGTGAGCCCATGGACTGTGGCCCACCAGGTTCCTCTGTCCCTGGGGTTCTCCAGGCAAGAATACTGGAGTGGGTTGCCATTTCCTTTTTCAGTGGATCTTTCCCACCCAGGGATCAAACCTGGGTCTCCCAGTTCGATTCCTGGATTGGGAAGATCCACTGGAGAAGGGATAGGTTGCCCACTCCAATATTCTTGGGCTTCCCTGATGGCTTAGCTGGTAAAGAATCTACCTGAAATGTGGGAGACTGGGTTCGATTGCTGGGTTGGAAAGATCCCCTGGAGAAAGGAAAGGCTACCCACTCCAGTATTCTGGCCTGGAGAATTCCATGGATTATATAGTCCATAGGGTCACAAAGAGTCAGACACGACTGAGTGACATTCTCTTTCATATTGAAAGTTAAGTCCTAAAGGGGCCTTAAACAGCTTCCATTCCAGTTTTTTTTAGATTCTCATTCAGTTCAGTTCAGTTCAGTTGCTCAGTCGTGTCTGACTCTTTGTGACTCCATGAATTGCAGCACGCCAGGCCTCCCTGTCCATCACCAACTCCCGGAGTTCACTCAAACTCATGTCCATTAAGTTGGTGATGCCATCCAGCCATCTCATTCTCTGTCTTCCCCTTTTCCTCCTGCCCCCAATCCCTCCCAGCATCAGAGTCTTTTCCAATGAGTCAACTCTTCACGTGAGGTGGCCAAAGTACTGGAGTTTCAGCTTTAGCATCATTCCTTCCAAAGAAATCCCAGGGCTGATCTCCTTTAGAATGGACTGGTTGGATCTCCTTGCAGTCCAAGGGACTCTCAAGAGTCTTCTCCAACACCACAGTTCAAAAGCATCAATTCTTCGGTGCTCAGCTTTCTTTACAGTCCAACTCTCACATCCATACACGACCACTGGAAAAACCATAGCCTTGACTAGACAGACTTTTGTTGGCAAAGTAATGTCTCTGCTTTTCAATATGCTGTCTAGGTTGGTCATAACTTTCCTTCCAAGGAGTAAGCGTCTTTTAATTTCATGGCTGCAATCACCATCTGCAGTGATTTTGGAGCCCCCAAAAATAAAGTCTGACATTGTTTCCACTGTTTCCCCATCTATTTCCCATGAAGTGACGGGACCGGATGCCATGATCTTCATTTTCTGAATCTTGAGCTTTAAGCCAACTTTTGCACTCTCCTCTTTCACTTTCATCAAGAGGTTTTTTAGTTCCTCTTCACTTTTTGCCATAAGGGTGGTGTCATCTGCATATCTGAGGTTATTGATATTTCTCCTGGCAATCTTGATTCCAGCTTGTGCTTCTTCCAGCCCAGTGTTTCTCATGATGTACTCTGCATAGAAGTTAAATAAGCAGGGTGACAATATACAGCCTTGACGTACTCCTTTTCCTATTTGGAACCAGTTTGTTGTTCGATGTCCAGTTCTAACTGTTGCTTCCTGACCTGCATATAGGTTTCTCAAAAGGAAGGTCAGGTGGTCTGGTATTCCCATCTCTTTCAGATTTTTCCACAGTTTCTTGTGATCCACACAGTCAAAGGCTTTGGCATAGTCAATAAAGCAGAAATAGATGTTTTTCTGGAACTCTCTTGGTTTTTCCATGATCCAGTGGATGTTGGCAATTGATCTTTGGTTCCTCTGCCTTTTCTAAATCCAGCTTGAACATCTGGAAGTTCATGGTTCACATATTGCTGAAGCCTGGCTTGGAGAATTTTGAGCATTAATATACTAGCGTGTGAGATGAGTGCAGTTGTGTGGTAGTTTGAGCATTCTTTGGCATTGCCTTTCTTTGGGATTGGAATGAAATTGACCTTTTCCAGTCCTGTGGCCACTGCTGAGTTTTCCAAATTTGCTGGCATTAGTTATCTATTTTACACATAGATGTGTGTATATTGTATATATGTCGATCCCAGTCTCCCCATTCCTCCCACTCCCCTCTTCCCTCTTGATATCCATACATTTGTTCTGTACATCTGTGTCTCTATTTCTGCTTTGCAAATGAGGTCATCTATAGAATTTTTCTAGATCCCACATGTATGCATTCAGTTCAGTTCAGTTCAGTCGCTCAGTCGTGTCTGACTCTTTGCGACCCCATGAATTGCAGCATGCCAGGCCTCCCTGTCCATCACCAACTCCTGGAGTTCACTCAGACTCAAGTCCATCGAGTCAGTGATGCCATCCAGACATCTCATCCTCTGTTGTCCCCTTCTCCTGCCCTCAATCCCTCCCAGCATCAGAGTCTTTTCTAATGAGACAGCTCTTCGCATGAGGTGGCCAAAGTACTGGAGTTTCAGCTTCAGCATCATTCCTTCCAAAGAAATCCCAGGGCTGATCTCCTTCGGAATGGACTAGTTGGATCTCCTTGCAGTCCAAGGGACTCTCAAGAGTCTTCTCCAACACCACAGTTCAAAAGCATCAATTCTTCGGCACTCAGCCTTCTTCACAGTCCAACTCTCACATCCATACATGACCACAGGAAAAATCATAGCCTTGACTAGATGGACCTTTGTTGGCAAAGTAATGTCTCATTAATATATGGTATTTTTCTCTTTCTGACTTAACGTCACTCTGTATGACATTCTTTAGGTCCATCCACATTTCTGCAAATGACCCAATTTCATTCCTTTTTATGGCTGAGTAATATTCCGTTGTATATTTGTACCACATGTAGAAAAATCAAGGTGGACCCTCTACTCTTGACCATTTCTATTTACTTCATGAAGAAGTCATTACTATGTGTGGGGATTCTTTCTCAAACAGTGAAGATTGTCCTGATTTCTAACAATAGAGGAATTCACTTTAGACAATCTGTTGCTTAAATTCACTGCTGCTGAGCAGGGAGAGGACTCTAGATCCAAAGGACAAGCCTTAATTTGGGTATTAAGTCAGAATTAACTGCACTTGGAAATACTTGACTGGAAGCAATGAATAGAGCTGGAGCACCTAATGCCTGTGAGACACACGCTAGAGTTCAGGGGAAAGAAAAAGAAAGTAAAGGCACAGTTGCTGAAAACTAACTAAATAAAAACACCCCACCCCCAAGTTCCATTCCAGCCCTTGATTTCCAGATGGGCACAGTGGTGACCAGAGGGGCGTGGAGGGTCTGAGCCTGGGTACAGTGTGAGGGAGACTGGGGCTCAGACCAGCTCCTTGGTTCTGACTCTCCCATCTTTATTGTGTAAGAGCCCCCAGACAAGTGACCTGTTCCACTCACCTCCCACCCAGATGCCCCCTCTAGGCCTCCTTCACTTTGACTTATGACAGACCCCAGGCTTGGGCAGAATTACCCAATGTTTGTAGAGACATGAATCTCTGAGGTTGTGGAGGGAAGGCCCCGAAGAGGAAATCCATATTCAAAAAATCATTAATTTCACTTAAAAATCACGTCTGTGCTATTGACTGCCTCGGCTGCTTGGAATTTAGTTTACAGTTCCACTCCATGGTTTGGACGCTTGGGCTGTGAGGAGGGAATCCAAGGAGAGAGAGGGGCTGATACATCAAAGTCATTTGTGCGATTAGAAATGCTGCTTCCTCCGAGGCAGTGGTTTACAGGGAGGGTCTCATATCTGGGGAGCCCCACTGCCCCCGAGGGCACGCTGGTCCTGGTTTAGAGGGGAGGAACCAGGCTCCAGGTCATGACTTGCCCCTGATCACAGAGCTACAAATGGTAGAAAAAACCTTTTCCCCTTGAGCCACTGACCACCGGGCACTTCGAGGAGCTGTTTTGCCCTGCGGCTTGCAGGCACCCGCCCTCCCAGCCCCACCCTCTGCTTCCTTCTCTCTCGCTGGCAATGCAAGGACTTTATTTTCTGAAGGCACAAACTGTTCCCGGCATAAAATCGTCCCTGAGAAGATATACTTTCCTGGGTGACTTATCGTTCTTTGTGTTTTTAGTGCTTTAAGATTTTTATGTTTCCAATAACCCAAAGAAAGATGATGGATATATAATAACACTGAGCAATAACAGACTGTATTTACAAACACATATATATGCTCCATCAAATGTACATATTTTTATACCTCTCAGCCATCTTTCTGGGGCAGCTGCATTTTTTTGAATTACACGGTATAAGCAATGAGCCTATCATCCTGTTCACACATCCATAAATTACCCAGAGGGAGCAGGGCGTCCGGAAAGCATCCCTGCTTTAAATCACCTGCGAATATATTTCCCCCTCCTTTTCCCGGGATGGCTCATCTGGGAGTGGGGTGGTGGGCACTTTAGAGCAGGGGGGAGAGGTCTGGGCTGGCAAGTAAGAGTTTTGGTTCAAGAGGTGTGCTGGCTCTATTAATGATTTGCTGTGCGATCCAGGGAAAGTTGCTTTGCCGCTCTGGGCCTCAGTTTTCCCATCTGTGAAATGGGTAACTGAAACCAGAGAGGAGAGGCTCTTGGCCTTGGCAATGACAACAGGGAGACCCAGATAAAGACCAGGTCTTTCCTGTGTCCCCATCCTGTTGGGGCTCCAGGGATTTCATCTCTTGCAGGTAGGTTTTGAGTATCAAAAGCTCCTCTTCTTTTCCCTGCAGTGGCACCTGCAGACACCTTGGCCAAACCTGGACTTTGGGAAAAGTCACAGATTTGTAGTTTTGAAGGGGGTGGACTCATTCATCATTTCCCTTATTGCGTGAAATGAGTTTTCAGGCTTAATTTTAACTTCCTAAGAAGCTGTAAAGGAAATGGCACATTGGAGAGGTAAGTTTTGAAGGCAACAGAGTCCGGGGAAGGCAGAACACGCCTTCCAGGCAGAAGAACATGGAAACCCACGAGCAGGATCATGTGTAGCAGAATTGCCTGCTGTGGTCACAGCTGAATTCAGCCCGAGCAAGCCGGGTTTTTCATGCTCATCTTTAATTTACCTGCCTGGAGTTTTTCAGGTCACCATGCATTATTCATGAGACCCTCATGAATGTAGCATCCAAGGCCCTGGATAAAGAGATGCCAGAACCAATGAAACACAAAATCCTGTTCCTAAAGCTTTCAGAGGCTCAACCCAGTGAGTATCGAATAGAGGAGCCATGGCTGGACTCTGTGGGGAATTCCGCTCCACTCCAGATTTTGCTGGGCTGCATCTGCAACTGAAACTACATTCTAGGGTTCTTCCCTTAGGAAAAAAGACAAAACCTGATGAAAAGTTGAATCTTCATCCCCCAGGCTCTCAGCAGAGGCTTGCCAGCCCCACCCTTGCTTGGTTCTCGCCAAGGAGGAAAATGCCCAGAATGGTTGACTGCTATGTTTGAGGGTAGGTGCCTATGGAATCTGAAGCAGAAGAAGAAATGGAAGAAGAGAAAAGCAAGCCATGTGGACAGTTTATTAAGGAAGTCTTTCAACATTGCATTGTCCATTTCCTCAGCTCTCTTCCCTATCTGAACCTTCGTTGTCTCTTGGCACCAGGCTAAGCTAAGCAATTCATACTTAATGGGCAAACTCAGGAGAGAAGGGGGTTATCCCCATTTTACAGAAGAGGAAGTTGAGGCTCAGAGAGGTCAGGTTATTTTTCCAAGCTTTTTTACAGCAAGCCCAGAAAATAAGCCCAGCAAACGTAAAACAAGGGAAGCCCGTCCAACTGGGATGGATCTGGTTAGTTCTTTGGGCAACGAGGGCTAGTTCTACTGGGGATTCTTAACAGAGTCATGTAGAAGATGCCTCAAAATTGTCCATGTGAGATACAGAGAGGGGATATTTATGTTCTAGTTTCTTTTGGTCAAAGGATGCCTTTGTTGTTGTTTAGTCGCTAAGCTGGGAGAAATATCAACAACCTCAGATAAGCAGATGATACCACTCCAGTGGCAGAAAGTGAAGAGAAACTAAGAGCCTCTTGATGAAGGTCAAAGAGGAGAGTGAAACAGCAGGCTTAAAACTCAACATTCAATAAATGAAGATCGTGGCATCCAGTGCCATCACTTCATGGCAAATAGAAGGAGGAAACAATGGAAGCACTGAGAGGCTTTAATTTCTGGGGCTCCAAAATCACTGTGGATGGTGACTGCAGCCATGAAATTAAAAGACACTTGCTCCTTGGAAGGAAAGCTATGGCCAATCTAGACAGCATATTAAAAAGCAAAGATATCACTTTGCAGACAAAGGTCCGTTTAGTCAAAGTGATGGTTTTTCCAATAGTCATGCCCAGTTGTGAGAGGTGGACCATAAAGAAAGCTGAGCACCAAAGAATTGATGATTTCGAATTGTGGTGTTAGAGAAGACTCTTGAGAGTCCTTTGGACTGCAAGGAAATCAAACCAGTCAATCCTAAAGGAAATTAACCTTTAATATCCATTGGAAGGACTGACACTGGAGATGAAGATCCAATGCTTTGGCCACTGATGCAAAGAGCCAGCTCATTGGAAAAGACCCTGATGTAGGAAAAGATTGAAGGCAAAAGGAGAGGGTGGAAGAGGATAGAATCACTGACTCAATAAACATGAATTTGAGCAAGCTCCAGGAGATAGTGAAGGACAGGGAAGACTGACACGCTATAGTCCACGGGGTCGAAAGAGTCAGACGTGACTTAACAACTGAGCAACGAAGCCGCTAAGTTGTGTCCAACTCTTTGCAGCCCCATAGACTCTACCCCACCAGGCTCCTCTGGTCATGGGATTTTCCAGGCAAGAATACTGCAGTGGAGAGCCATTTCCTTTCCAGGGGATCTTCCTGACCCAGGGATCAAACCTGCATCTCCTGCACTGCAGGCAGAGTTTTCACTGCTGAAACACCAGGGGAGTTCAAAGGAAGCCTTAGTGCTTTTTTTTTTTAACTTCCTCACACTTCCAGGTTTGTGCAATGTGGTGGTTCATTTTATGTGTCCACCTGAGTCACAGATGACTAGATATCTGGCTAAACATGATTTTGGGGTGTGCCTGTGAGAGTGTTTCTGGAAGTGATTACTATTTGAGTCAGTAAAGTAAGTAAATCAGAGGGTCCTCTCCAGCGAGGGTGGGCATCATCCAATGCCTTGAGGACCAATACAACAAAAACGTGGAGAGGAAAGGAGCGTTCTCTTCCTCTGCCTTACTGCTTGAGCCGTGGCATTAGTCTTCTCCAGCTTCTGGACTGGGACTCACACCATCGATTCTCCCGCTTCCCAGGCCTTCAGAATCAGCTGGAAGCACACTGCTGGCTTTCCTGGGTCTGTAGCTTGCAGATGACAGGTCACAGGACTTCTCAGTTTTCATCACTGTATGAACCAATTCCTTGCAACAAATCTCTTTATAAATCTCTCTCTCTATCATCTCTCTATCATATCCTATTGGTTCTGTTTCTCTGCAGAACCCTATAAATGCACGCACCAAAATGAATAAGTAGGTTTGCAAAGGCAACGTGTTAGGGCAGAGAAAACTCAGGGTAGAAAGCAGGAGACAGTATAGCTGAGATAAAGTTCTATCAGGCTACACCTGACTGCAGCTGGTTGCCACAGCAACAGCTGGGGCAAAAAGGGCGCCAAGAGGAGGTAAGAGAGGTCACTAAATGATATCTGACCCAGTCCCCTTCTTGCAATGCTGTGCCCAGCATTAAATCCAGCCCACTCTAGAGTCTACCCAGTAGTCATTGGCTGAAATCTCAGTCAGTATCGATGAATCAATCAAATCACAGTCCCTACTGTTGCAGCAGACCCTAAGCCCTAATTCCCTTTATCATCTCTTACCTCTAGCAGCCGTTCTAGATTTCCTTCCTTTACCCTTGGAAGATGCTTCAGCACATCTAGGTTAGTTACTTCATGAGGCAACTAAAAACCTATTTCTGAAATGTCAGACCTCTGAGTTGCTTTATTTTTGTCCATTGCAAAAGGTTGTTGCAAAACCATTTACAGCTACCATGTGTCATGAAA
Source organism: Bubalus kerabau (assembly GCF_029407905.1). NCBI lineage: Eukaryota > Metazoa > Chordata > Mammalia > Artiodactyla > Bovidae > Bubalus > Bubalus kerabau. The sequence goes on along the minus strand of NC_073627.1, from coordinate 179,337,374 downwards.
ACACCAAGAGGTGTCTCAGGGAGTCCCCTGGGTTCCAGGATGCTTCTTTCTGCCACATTAGTAGAAGCATCAGAGTAGATGATACATGCCCATATTGTTTTTCCTTTCTCGGAGTAACTTTCCTTGTCCATGCCATAGGAATCAGGAGGTAGGAATGGGAAGCCCAAGTACCATGATCAACCCGATTTCAGTCTTGATTCCAGGATCTACATATTCCAGCCATCAGTGACCTAGAACCATAAACCTCATGCAACAGGACAGTACGCCAACTTCTCAGGTCATTGTCCCAGAGCTGGGCTGGCAGCTGCGGTCTTGGTCGGAGGAAGGGCTGGAGCTGGAGGAGTTACAGCCAGAGCCCATGAGATCTGGAGCTTCTCCCTGGTGCCGTGGTGGTCTCCACCCTGTCAGAGGGTGCCGCTGGGGGTTGAGGGGGGGTGGGAACTGCAGCCCTGAGCAAACTCAGCTTGTTCTCAAAGGGAATGGCAATTGCTGCTGAAAGGTTGCTGCTGGCGAGCCGTGTGTTATGCTGGGATTCGTGACCCCCAGAGGAGAGGATTTTGATCCCAGGTCAGAGACAAGACTTGACCACTTGGAGCTTTTTGTGTAGCAAAGTTTTATTAAAGTATAACAGGGATAGGGAAAGCTTCTGACATAGACATTAGAAGGGGACAGAAAGAGTGCCCGCTTGCTAGTTTTTAGTAAGGCATTTTATGTCTGTTGGTGGGCTTCCAATCAGATAAAAGAAACACCTCAAGGCTGAGGGGGTTTCACCAGGCCCCTCTCCCACAATATGCATTTTTGAGATAGGATGGCATGAGGTGTGTCATCCCCGGCCATAAGATAATTGACACGAATACTTGTTTGTTGAGCCATTATCAGCCCAAGGTTTGAGAAAAGAAAAAAAAAAAAAAAATGATTAGTCTTAGGCAGAGGTTTCATCAGCAAAGAAGGGGAAAATCTGCCACTTGTAGTCTATTTCCTCCTGCTGCTTGGGGACCTCTGGCCTTCCTACCTGTCACCCTCTCACTGCCTTGTCAAGAGGTGGGTAGAGACAAATTTTAATCCTATATCATCTTGATTCTGAAGACGCTGTCCTACTGGCAAGACAAGGATTGCTGCCCAGGACATGAGCCCTCTCCTTCTTTACTTATACTTTTCTGACCACGAATTCTCTCTTGATTGGAGAGGACTTAGCTGTAGGCATTCTCTATGTTCTTGATTCTTGGCTTCAGCCCTGGTGATGAGCAAATTCATGCAACAATCATACTTTTGTGGATCCTTTATCCCAAGGTACCTGCTACAACAAAAGAATCTCCAGTCCTGGCGTGAAGCGTGGCTCTCCAACCCTAACACTACGGGTCCCTCAGCTCTGGGTCTTTCAGCAGTTATCAAATCTTACCTCTCCCTATCTCTTCAGGAGAACAAATCTTCCTTCTCCAAGGGAAGACTTTGAAGGAATGACATGATCTGAGTTTTGTTACAGAACTCTTATTTGCTAACATTTATTGGACACCCACTGAGTGCCAGGAGCCATTCTAAGGATTTTACATATATCAACTCATTTAGTCTTTGCAATAATCTTATGATAAAAGTACAGTTTCCATGCCTGATTTTCATCTGAAAAAGCAGCCAAACAAAACCCCAAGCCAGGTACAGAGATGTTAAGTGTTTTGCCTGAAGTCGTGTACCGAGAGGTGGGACAAGAAGTCCAAAGCCAGAGCCTGCAGTAACCGTTATGTATTCAGCCTCATTATGTATTCAGCTCATAGACTGCAGTCTGGAGAAGGACAGTAGGCTGCCAGACTGGAGTCAGGGAGACCAGTCAGTAATGATCGCAAAAAGCCGCATGGTGCCCTGGACAGAAGTTAGGGAGTCTAGGATGGAGAGAACCTAGAGTACTGGATGGTAATTGAAGTGCAGACACCATTGGATTTGACGTTGTGGGCTTCTTGTTGCTGCCCTGCCCACCTCCCCCAAGCTCTGCCGTTTCCTGGCTTACTTTCGATGGCAGTTGTCGTTGTTCAGTCGCTAAATTATATCCGACTCTTTGCAGTCCCCATGGACTGTAGCCTGCCAGGCTCCCCTGTCCTTTGCCATCCCCTGGAGTTTGCTCAAACTCAAGTCCATTGAGTCAGTGATGCCATCCAACTGTCTCATCCTTTTTCACCCCCTTCTCCTCCTGCCCTCAATCTTTCCCAGCATCAGGGTCTTTCCCAATAAGTCAGCTCTTCATATCGGGTGGACAAAGAATTGGCAGTATCCATATCTTTTTGTACAGAAGGCTTTCTCTGAGGTTGTGGAACTGCCTATGGGTAAGACAGACCCAAGTGCCAAGAAATTAACATCACTCAGGAGTGCCCTCGCCAACAAAGGATGTGATTCAGGCATGTTTCTACATCATTTCCTCAAGTTTCCATGTGGAATTAAACTTCAATTGCCCACAACACAGATGGCTTCATAAACACATCCATGGTTGATTTCTTTTTCTTCCCTGTCTCATTTCCTCACTCCTTTACCCTGGATTTCCTGCACCTTCCAAAGAAACTGCCTACCTGTTGCCTGCTAAGTTGCTTCAGTCATGTCTGACTCTTTGTGACCCCATGGACTGTAGCCCACCAGGCTCCTCTGTCCATGAGATTCTCCAGGCAAGGATACTGGAATGGGTAGCCATGTCCACCTTTCCAGTAGTTATATGTGGATGTGAGAGTTGGACTATAAAGAAAGCTGAGTGGTGAAGAACTGATGCTTTTGAACTGTGGTATTGGAGAAGACTCTTGAGAGTCCCTTGGACTGCAAGGAGATCCAAACAGTCCATCCTAAAGGAGATCAATCCTGAATGTTCATTGGAAGGACTGATGCTGAAGCTGAAACTCCAATACTTTGGCCACCTGATGCAAAGAACTGACTCATTTGAAAAGACCCTGATGCTGGGAAAGATTGAAGGCGAGAGGAGAAGGGGATGACAGAGGATGAGATGGTTGGATGGTATCACCGACTCAATGGACATGGGTTTGGGTAAACTCCAGGAGTTGGTGATGGACAGGGAGGCCTGGAGTGCTGCAGTCCATGGGGTCGCAAATAGTCGGACATGACTGAGTGACTGAATTGACTGACTGACTGAGCCATTCCCTCCTCCAGGAGGTCTTCATGACCCAGGGATCAAACCTGTGTCTCCTGTGACTCTTGCGCTGCAGGTGGATTCTTTACCACTGAGCCCCCAGGGAAGCCCTCCAAAGAAACTACTTGTATTTAAATCCTTCTCTCAGGGTTTGCTTCTGGAAGAAACCCAGATGTAGATAGAAGCAGGGGACTACGGAGAGTAAAGGAGATGTAAGAGTCAAAGAGACTTCCAAAGGATCAGGTATCTGACTTGGGTGACATCCTATGACACCTGGAACTCTGGGGCAGGGGTGCATTTGGGTGGAGATGGGAGCAGACAGTGAGCTACACTTACGACCTTTTGATCTGAGATGTCTGTGAGCCGTCTTGGAAGGGAGGCTCTCCAGGCAGTTGGCTCTGTGGATCTGGTGCTCAGGAGAAAGTTAAGGGTGGACGAGAACCCGTGTTAGAATCATCAATCATTCATGAATCACCTCTAGATGTGGGCGTGCCTGTGTCTGCACCGTCTCCTGAATCTCGTCTGATCTTTTCTCCCCAACTCTTACCCAAACAGAAGGAGAGATTGTGGGGGTGTTTTCGTGGGTGGAAGCCAAGAAAGTGCTATTAGAGGGAAAAGAGAGGAAGCACGTTTATACTGAAGGAGAATTTACTGAAGCTTTGTCAGTGAATGCAAGCAAATTGCTGAAACATTAAAAAGTGTGGAAGATTTTTCTCTGCTCTGCAGGGAGTGCCTTTTTAAGGGATGTGGTCAGGAGCGGGGGGTACTTGCTCTCAGCTGGTGCTGCAGACACTTGGAGAGTTCACTGGTGAAATGACTCGGGCTTCCTGAGGCTAGTGTGGAGACATCACCAGGCCTCGTTTGCATCCCACACTCTGCCGGAAGTGTCTTTGAGGAGGTCGCGTATAACATCCTACCTGATAGGAGGTCGCGTATAACATCCTATCTGACAAATTTCTAGCTGCAAGTTGCATTGCTAACTGGACGTTGTCATTGAGTTTAGATTCCCTGGGAGATGAGGAGCTCATTTCTTTATCAGGAAGACCTCTTCATGGTTGGACAAGCATTGATTGTTACACAGTTCTTTACTGAAGCTCAGTTATGTCTCTCATCATTTCCACTTGTGAGCTCTAATGTTGCTGCTGCTGCTGCTAAGTCGCTTCAGTCGTGTCTGACTCTGTGCGACCCCATAGATGGCAGCCCACCAGGCTCCCCTGTCCCTGGGATTCTCCAGACAAGAACACTGGAGTGGGTTGCCATTTCCTTCTCCAATGCATGAAAGTGAAAAGTGAAAGTGAAGTCACTCAGTCGTGCCTGAGTCTTAGCGACCCCATGGACTACAGCCTACCAGGTTCCTCCGTTCATGGGATTTTCCAGGCAAGAGTACTGGAATGGGGTGCCATTGCCTTCTCCAGAGCTCTAATGTTAATCCCTCACAAATGCTGCCTTGACCTCCTCTCCTCCTTGCATGTAAAAAACTAAATAAAGAGGGAGTGGCTGGCCAGACTTCCTTGTCTTTTCGTTTGGACTGAATTTGGTTTCAGAGAAGGCAATGGCACCTCACTCCAGTACTCTTGCCTGGAAAATCCCACGGACGGAGGAGCCTTGTAGGCTGCGGTCCATGGGGTTGCTAAGAGTCAGACACGACTGAGTGACTTCACTTTCACTTTTCACTTTCATGCATTGGAGAAGGAAATGGCAACCCAGTGCAGTGTTCTTGCCTGGAGAATCCCAGGGATGGGGGAGCCTGGTGGGCTGACGTCTATGGGGTCGCACTGAAGCAACTTAGCAGCAGCAGCAGCAGAACTTGCTTTTGGTCATTTTGTTCCCAGAGCTGGGGACTCAGTCCTCCCTAGGTAATGGTCAACCAGAGTCAAGAGCTCAAAGCCAGGGAGCCTGACACCCAGGGATGTGCAGGTGGCCATGTAGGCTGCTCTGCCCTTGGGGACACCATTCCTTCTGCGAGCATCCTGTACCACCATAGCTGGCAGCCTGGAGGATGAGCTTCAACCTCTTTGCCACAACTTCTTAGAAACACAGTTGTTTGTTTGATAGAGAGATAGTCATGGAAAGAGGGAGAGAGAGAAAGAAGACCTAGGGTATCGAAATGAATGATGTCATGTCCATCTTGTCTCTCAGGCCAAGTTGCTGGTCAACTCTAGTGCCTCTTCCTCTTCAAACTCAAGCCCTGTTGAGTTTGCCTCCTTCTAAATGCATCCCTCATCCACCTACTTGGCTTCATCTCCCTATCACCATTCTGTCCAGTTCACCGTCATCTGGATTAGTCAACAGCCTCTCCCCTATGCTTTCCAATGCATACTCCGTATAGCAGCCGGAGTTATCTTCTTGAAATTCAAGGTCACCAGGTCTCTATCCTGTTTAGAATTCTTTACAGGCTTCCTGGTGTTCTTAGGCCAAAGACCAGCATTTTCTGAAAAGCATTGCATGATCTTGGTCCCCATTCTCTTGCCAAGCTTTTCCCCAGCAGAGAGATCACAGTGGCTGGATGGGTGCAGTAGGCATTACCGGGAGATTTTAGAACAGGCTTCCTCAACCTCAGCACTCCTGGCTTTGGGGCCAGGTGATTCTTTGTTTTGAGGCGTTGTTGTGTTCCTAGCTCAATGTTGACAAACCTCCCCAGGCTCTGTTGTTAGATGTCGCTAGCACGCCTTCCCTTCAGCGGTGACAATCAAACATGCTTCCAGGGACTTCCCTGGCAGTCCCACACGCAGTGGTTAAGACTGCACGCTGCCAATGCGGGAGGCAGGGGTTCAATCCCTAGTTGGGGAGCTAATATCTCACATGCTGAAAGACACAGCCAAAAAATTGGAAGAAAAAAAGAGAGAATACATTTAAAACAAACAAACAGAAAGCTATTAAAAAAAAATCTTCCAGACATTGTCAGATGTCTGCTGGGGGATAAATCAGCTTCTGGTTGAGACACGTTCCTCTAGCGTAAGACTCAGATGTGAGTCCACTCCCAGTTCTGTCTCCTGATGCTTGTGTGATCTTTGGGAGGTCACTTAACCTTTCTGTGCCTCAGTTTCCTCATCTGTAAAATGGGGTTACTAATAGGACTTGCTGCACGGGGCTACAACAATCAAATCAGAGCATTTAGTACAGTGCTTGGCCACACAGCTCCAACAGTGTTATAAATAAGTGCCCCATAAATATATGTCAGTTATTATTATCGCTCTCATTGCTATCATTGGTTTTCTCAATATAACAACTCCAAAATGACTTTGGCGGTGGGTTTATAGTGAAAAGTTCTTCAGATACATGCAACTGCCACCTGCCCCCCACCCTCCTTCCACCCCCCCACCCCTCCCCGCTTTCCCCCATAAAAAGCAACAGCTTCTTTTTAAGCCGAGGAAGAAATCAACCTGTACATTTTTTTTTTTTTCCCCTTGAAAAGTCAGTTTCTTGAGGCGATGAGCATAAATGGGCTCTTCTCCTTTGGGAGACCATGGCCTTTTCCAGGGGACGGTTTAATCTTTTGGAGACAGATGAATATGAGCTGCCGTAATCCTGCAATGCTACCAGGAGAGTTGGGGAGAGGGAGAGAATTTCAATAGGGCCTTCGAGACTCTTAGGGTGTTTCAACAGTAGCACTTTGAGGCTTGAACTACCCCCTGTGACACATTCCTGGAAATAACAACATGGGCTGATAGGCGGGAATTTCATGGGTGGAAAGAGGGAAGGTCATGTCCTTCCCAGGGTCGTGTTCAATTCCCCCCAGAAGGCAGGTATGTGGAATTATTTCTATTTTTAGACTGGGAAATTGAGGTTCAGAGAGGGAAAGGTGTCTTCCCAAGGATACATTGTGAGTTACTGTTGGAGATAGTTTTTAAGAATGTTTTTTAAGAATACTTATTTATTTGGCTGCGTTGGGTCTTAGTTGCAGCTTGAGGGGTCTTTGTTGAAATGCACGGACTTCTCTCGAGCTGTGGTTCGCTGGCCTGGTTGCCCCGTGGCATGTGATATCTCTGTGCCCTGACTAGGGATTGAGCCCGTGTCCCCTATATCACAAGGTAGATTTTAATCTTTGGACTGCCAGGGAAGCTCTGGAGACAGAGTTTTTAAAAATTTAAGTGTAGTTGACTGACTTACAATATAATAAGGCATGCGAAGTCACTTCAGTTTTGTCTGACTGTGAGCCTGTGGACTGTAGTCCTCTAGGCTCCTCTGTCCATGGGGTTCTCCAGGCAAGAATCCTGGAGTGGGTTCTAGTAGCCATGCCCACTATGTGGCAGAGACGCCATGTCCTCCTCCAGGGGATCTTCCCCACCCAGGGATTGAACCCATGTCTCCTGCATTGGCGGGCAGATTCTTTACCACTAGCACCACCTGAGAAGCCCACAATAGTATAATATATATTATACCATTCCTTCGTCTCCTCAGACCCTCTCTCCACTTACCCCCCACTCCCCCGCCGCGCTGTTCTGGGAGGCCAACCTTGAGGGATTGTATAGTGGCTTCCTTTATTTGGATTCTTGTTGGGTTTGGCCAATGGGGAATCAATAGCAGGAGATTGAAGGACAGGAGGAGAGAGAGGTCAAACTGATTTCTCTTCTCTTTCCTCCCTCCTGAGAGGCTCCCGCTCAGCTCCAGCCACTCTTCTGGCTTTTAGTAACTGTTCCTCCCCTTCCCTTCCCAGACCTAGGAGTGGTGACTCCAGAACACTGCACGAGCCCTTGTTGGTTTTCACTAGCCTTGCCCTTGCCTTTGTCAATAAGAGATTTTATGAAATCCATCTCAATTACCATGTTTGAGTATGCTTTCCAATTCCTGCTGAGCCTCTGATATAGCAGGTCTCCAGGGAGCTCAGTGGGCATGTGAGCTAAGTCACATCAGTCGTGTCTGACTCTGTGTGACCCTATGGACTGTACCCTGCCAGGCTCCTCTGTCCATAGGAGTCTCCAGGCCAGAATACTGGAGAGGGTTGCCAGGCCCTCCTGCAGGGGATCTTTCCAACCCAGGGATCGAACCCGCGGCTCTTATGTTTCCTGCATTGGCGGGTAGGTTCTTTACCATGAGCACCACCTGGGAAGCCCCAGGGATCTCAGAGCAAGAGGGTAAAATCTAGGTTTACCTTCCTCAGGTTCTGGGTTCTTGCAGACCATATTCTGTTCATCTCAGAGTTCTCACTGCAGCACCAGGCACAGAGTGGGGGCTCAGTGAAGGTTCATTGGCTGGAATTAATGGGATTTGTAATTAAGACAGAAAGAAGAAGTGAGGGCAGTGAGCTCCACCTCCCTGAGCTTGCCAATGCTGTGGGCATTGAAAGGACATATTGGTAAGTGGCAGGAGACACAGATGGGCTCTGTGGTCAATTATCAGCTATGCAGCTGCACCCTCAGAGGCCTGTTGGGCTTATGGAAGGTCCATCAGGGAGTCTGGTGACCTATTGTGACATGTTTGCAAAGAGCAACTTCTTAGTGGAGACTCTGGAGATAAGGGCGTGTGAGAAGCTCAGAGAGGAAGAGCTACTGACTGAAGGTCACACAGCTAGAGGCACAGAGCGAACCCAAAGCTTGTGACCAGTGACTGCGGCCACCCGCTGGGCACTTACTGTGGTTGCTTCGCTGGTCTCAGTTCTCCCAACAATCTCACGAGGAAGGTGTCACTAGCTCTTTTCACATGTGATGAAACTGAGGCTCAGAGAGGTGAAGGGATTCATCCAAGGTCACACAGCTAAGAAGACACACAGATAGGATTCAAATCCGACTTTAGGACTATGTCTTTCTCCTGCAATTTCTTCTTTGTGTCTAGATCTCCTCCCCTAAGATTTATTTGCTTTTAAGAATGCTTGCTAACTCTAAACACAGGTTGGAATTCCAAGAGAAAGAAGGGGAAAAAAGTAAATTGTATAATTTGGGGGTAATTTAAAATTTTGAGACAAGGAGGCAAACTGACCAGGTCTGGACGGCTCTGGCTTCTGCCTGCTTCCCTGTCACATCACAGTGGGACTGGCCAGAGGGGCCCAGTGCATGGGAGATCAGGGGCAGACAGAGCCCACCCGCGGGTCCCATCAAGGCGTGCCATTCCTGCGGGCTTTGTAGGGAGCTAGAAAGACCCTTCTTCCTGCTAAGAAGCAACAGCTCCGGGAATACAGATCCAACAAGGGATTCTAGAGTTTTAGTCATTCATTCATTCATTCAGTTAAGACCAAGCACTTTTTTATAGCACTGGAGTGGCCCTGGTGAGTAAAATGCCTTGGCACTCGTCCTCATGGGGTGGAGAGTCTGAAGGGGAAGGGGATGTTATTTGAGCTACCATGATTGCATGCTTTGAGTATCATGAGAGGTGAGGCAGAAGAAGTGGCCCCTAGGAAGTGATATTTAACTTGAGACCTGAGTTCAGAATGTAAGAGCCCGTGGGAGGAGAACCTACAAAGGCCAGTGGCCCAGGAGCAGGTTGAAGAACCTGGTCATCCCATTGGCAACTGGGAGCCACTGGAGGTTTCAGAGCAGCCTTGATAAGAATTGGAGGCTGGCCATGGCTGCGTGATGGAGGGCTGCTTGCGAGGGGTGGCACTGGAGGCAGATGAGTCCATGAAGACAACGTGGGGAGGACTGGGTTAGTGATGATGCCAAAGTACATGAACACAAGGGGAGCAGTGGGGAGAACTGGATGCATGAGAGGGAGTTTCAAGGGATAGGGGTTGTCAAACAGAGATTAGTAGAGAAGGACTAGTTACGCAAAACACTTTGGAACTAGTTGGGTTTTCTATAATCTTGTGCCCTAAACGTCAAAGCTGCACCCCAGATTTCAGACAACAAACCAGATCCTACCATTCTTTTTGCCTCTAGTCTCTGTGCTCTGAGGGCCCCCATTCTTAATCCATGCTATGACCCTAACTTCAACACTATTCATTCAGAAAACCTTTATAGAGCACCTACTCCATGCCAGGTCCTGTGATAACTTCTGGGAACCACAGCAGTGAACAAATTAGGCAAGATCCCTACCCACTTGGGTGAAAGTGAAAGTGTTAGTCACTCACTCATGTCATGGGGTCTTTGAGACCCCATGGACAGTAGCCCACCAGGCTCCTCTGTCCATGGGATTCTCCAGGCAAGAATATTGGAGTGGGTTGCCATTTCCTTCTCCAGGGGAATCTTCATGACCCAGGGATCGAACCCAGATCTCCTGCATGGCGGGCAGATTCTTTACCATCTGAGCCACCAGGGAAGCCCCCACCCCCACCTCCACTTCTACTAACATTTTAATGGGGAAGACAAAACCAAGGGATGAAAGCAGAAGATAATTTCAGAGATGAGAGCTACAAAAGCAGAAAATAAAATAGGGCGATGTGACACAGAATGACTGAGCTGGGGTGATGGAAGGGAGTGACTCCAGTGGGGCATCTTGATGTGAAGCCTCAGAGAGCGCTGAGGGTGGGGCCATGGGGGAGGTCGTTCCAGCAGGGACAGCCAGTGCATCTGGGAACTGAAAGGCAGTGACACTGGCTGGGGTGGGTCAGGGAAGTCATGGACAACCTGCTGGGCTTGCCTGTCTGGAGTCCTTGGTGTCCTCTTGGAGTCCTTTCACCCACTCCTAGGTTCCCAGACCACCACCCACTGTGGGCTTAGAACAGTATCACTTATGCTGGCTGCACACTGCTCCGCTTCTCCCTAGACCATCTGTTTCTTCTTCCATTCAAGTCTGAAGTCTTCTTCCCAAGACTGGGTCATCTTCTCCAAGATGGGCATCCCTAACTTTTGTTCCCAGGATTTCCTTTTATTCTCCAAAGAACTTGGCAAAAATCCATGGGGTCTCAAGCTTTCCTTGCTGTTCTTTCACAGCCAACGTGATTAAGTGGGGAAAGATGGGGAATATTATAAGTCGTACTCGGAGAGACCTGAAGGGTCCTCTTGGCTGATAGAGTGCCCCAGTCATCTACGAGATGCAGGAAATTCCACTGTTATTGAGGCTCTTCTTCAGGTTAATCAGAGTTCTCTTCAAATGCAAATATGGTCAGGATGGGCATCTCACATCAGTTGTAACCCAGTATCAGTGGCTTTGTCATCCCTAATACAAGGAAATCAGACAGCCTGGAAATTTGATACCTGGGGATGGTAGAAAGGGCTGATTTTTGAAGCCAGAAAGATGCACCCTGAAGTCTTATCTCTACCACTTACCCGCTGTATGACCTTGGAAAGTTTAGTTTCTTTGACTCTCAGCTTCCCCATTGTAAATGGGGATTCAAGAATATTGCCCTTGCTTTCCAAGTCTGTGAGTCTCTTCCTGTTTTGCAAGTAAGTTCATGTGTATCATTTCTTTTTAGAATCCACATGTAAGGGGTGTCATATGACATTTCTCCTCCTCTGTCTGACTTGCATCACTCAGTATGCCACTCTCTAGGTCTGGGGGGAGGGGAAGGGATAGTTAGGGACTTTGGGAAGGTCAGGTACACGTTGCTATGTTTAAGATGGATAACCAACAAAGACTATTGTATAGCACATGGAACTCTGCTCAACGTGTGCCAGCCAGGATGGGAGGGGGTTTGGGGGAGAATGGGTACAAGTACATGTATCTGCATGCATGGTTGAATCCCCTTGCTGTTCACCTGAGACTACCACAACATCGTTAATCGGTTGTATCCCAATACAAAATGGTTTTGGGTTAAAAAAAAAATAATATTGCCCTTGCAATGCTACTTAAAGATTAAGGGCAATGGAATTGATGCCCCCAGCACTGAGCTCGGCTTGGGATGCTCAAAAAGTTCCCTTCTCTTGTCTTGATGTTGGCCTCTTGCTCCATCCTGTCTGCCTGGCCAAGATCTTCCTCTTCCTTCCGTCTTGCAGGGTTATTAAACGAGCCTTGGCTGAAACATGGCCTGGGGCAACCTCTCCTTGCAGAGGCTGCCAAATGTCAGCCCCTCTATCATAAAACTTTCTCTCCCCTTTGGGCTTGGAGGAGGGCTGGCCAGTCTGATTGTGCCTGTCCCTCCATGATTAAGGTCTGCAATCAACCCAGCTGCTTGATGGAATCAGAGCTGGCTGATTAGCAGGGTGCACTTTGGCCTCAGGTTAATGGATGAGCTCATGCTGTGGCTGCAGAGTAATTACCAGTTAAAAGGTCTGAGGCCAGGGCTCCATGGTCTTGGGGAGGTCTGGCCCCATTTAAATGCAGTATTGGGAAAATCATCTTAGACCAGCCAGCAGCACATATTGATGCTTTCAAACGGATGTGCTGGAGAAGACTCTTGAGAGTCCCTTGGACTGCAAGGAGATCAAATCAGTCAATCGTAAAGGAAATCAGCCCTGAATATTCATTGGAAGGACTGTTGCTGGAGCTGAAACTCCAATACTTTGGCCACCTGATGTGAAGAGCTGACTCATTGGAAAAGACCCTGATGCTGGGAAAGATTGAGGAAAGGAGAAGGGGACGCCAGAGGATGAGATGTTTGGATGGCATCACCGACTCAATGAACATGAGTTTGAGCAAACTCTGGGAGAGAGTGAAGGACAGGGAAGCCTGGCGTGCTGCAGTCCATGGGGTCTCAAAGAGCTGGACATGACTGAGCGACAAACGAGGCTCACGTAGAGAAGGAGGGGGGTCCAGGATCCTGTGACCGTGGCCCGAGAGCTTCAAGCTCAGCCTCAAACCAGCCAGATGGGCTGTACTTGTCTTTGAGGAGTCAGCTCAGAGATGTGGCAAGAGCAACTTTTGGGGTGGGGTCAGACAGACTTGGAGGGAATTTCAGCCATGCTGGCTCTTCCTCCTGGGCTGCTGGCCCAGGCATTTAAGCTCTGTGCTTTCACGTCCTCATCTATGAAGTTAACAACGCCTGCCTCCCGGGGAGCACAGAGCTCATTGAGGGCTGGAGCCTGTGGTGTCAGCATGCATGCTCTCCTCCTCTTCCAGGGAGTGTGTCCCTGGTCAGTCAAGGAGGCTCTGCCCAGACTGTTCCTGACAACTGACTGACTTTACAAGTCTTTACTATCGTGTATCAAGTATGGTGCCTAGTGAAGGGAGAAGACACTGTCCCCTAAATTCAAGGAGCTCATGGTCTTGGGCGGGTGTATCCGTCTAAGATATCAACTGCTGGAACAATGAGACAGAAACACAAGGAGGGCAGAAAGCCTGACCTGGAGCCTTTAACCTAGAGGGCAAAGCAAGGATGCTTCCTGGAAGGGGTGACACGACCCCGGCGCTCTGGGTGGACGTGTGCAGAAAGGAATGTTTCAGGCTCTGAGCACAAGCGATGCGAAGATCTGGAAGAAACGGGGCAAGAGACATGTCTGTGCAGGAAATGACAAGGGTTCCATGCCTGAGACACGGCCGGGTGAGTGAGTTCGTGACTGAGAGATTTAGTGAATAGGGTAATCATTGACTAGGGAACCAGTGATTGAATTAGTGATTGAATGAACGAACGCCCAAATGGGGGGATGGGAGTGACTAAGTGAGCAGTTTGGAGAATGAGTGAATGCTTGGAGGCTCTGCTCTGAGGTCTCGGTTTCCTTAATGGAAATTGCAATCTCCCCGCTCCCACCCACAGACTCCAGCATCCTTTCCCTCTACTGCTTAGGGTTTTTATTTATTTATTTTTTTTTCAAATCACTCAACCCCCTCTACATATATTTATACTTTCCTAATTTATTATAAATATTGTTTATTGCCTGTGCCTCCCCTCACCTAGTAGGGCAAGGAGTTTTTACTGGTTTTGTTCACCATTGTCTTCATATGGTGCCCTGGCGCATAGCTGGTGCTCAATAAATGCTTGTGGAGTGAATGAATTTCATGAGCAGCATGGGGGAGAGAAGTTCCAGAGCCTGAGTTTCTGGGCCCACTCCTCAGACCCCATAGCCATGCTCCAGGGAACAGATGTACCTGGCCCCCTTCTTTCCAGGTCTCCCTTTGTGGAGCTCAGCAGCCTGGATGCCTGGATCGTCAGAGTTGTGGCCCTGGGTCCACCAGGCCTTGCCCTGGGCTTGGCCACATGGATGGGGCAGGTGGTGTGAAGGGAGGGAGGGGTGGAGGGAGGTCTGGGGAAGGCGGAGCTGCTGGTGAAAGCCATTCTGCCTCCTCCAGCCATCTCAGCAGTGGCCACTTGTCAGAAGAACTGGCAGGGGGAAAAAATGACATAAAAAAAATCAGGCCCAATTTATCACCTTCAAATCGTGTTGAACAAGAGACCGGAGCTACTAGGTTTTAAAGAACCCCCCACTTGTTCTCCCCACACCAAGCAAACACCACTAAATGCCTGTCCACCTGCACAGCTGAGTGTTGGCAATGGGATGCCAATTACAGGGCTCCCTGCCGTGGGGGCTGATCCACGGTGCCTGTCGAAGGGGGGCAGGGGGAGAATGGAGTCATTAAATGGGAGAACAAAGGCGGCCGGACAAGTTCAAAAGGGATTAAGGCATAGAGAAAAAGGCTGCCTTTCTGGGTCGTTTATGCCTGGGGTTGGCCTGGGTGCCTCTGGCAGAACCGACTGCTGGCTCAGACAGATGGTACCCGCTGGATGCCAGGTAGACCTGGCATAATCTACATGGAAGGCTTTCAGGGGCACCCCGCATATCTTCATGACTGCTGAGCCTCTTTCTTGGTTCACCAGCTTGTCGGGTGCAGTGGCTACAGTGATTTCCCAACCTTGTTGCTCCAAGCTTTGCCCCAATCCAACGCTTCAGTCAGCTCTTCTGCACTCACCAAAGCCGTCTGATGCCCACTGCTTACGTGCCTCCTGTGACAGGGAGCTCTTCCGCTCCTGCAGCGGCCCCTCTCCCATCTTAGCGTAACCTTGACTTCCACAGTCCTTTATGAGGACAGGGATGACACAGCATCCGAATTTACTGAGCGCTTACTCTGTGCAGGCACCGCTCGTTATAGAAGTTGGAGCGTTCACTCTGTTCATCTTGCCCCACTTTCCTCTTCATTCTCACTCTGCAGCCTTCTAACCCCTTCGTTCAGGGCTGTTCCCTCACTTAGGAGCACACCGTATGTCCTTCACAGACTGCCGTCAGGGGAAAGGGGGTGATGAACACGGAAGCATCTGGTACCTGGCTGCCCATAGTGAGGGCCAGCAGATGAGAGTACTTTTATTGTCCACCTTCAGTGCCAGCTTTAGCTGGCTATGAAATTAAGTACTTTCCCCCCCGGACTCACAGTTGTAGCATTTCTTGTATGATCCGCCCGGTTATTCTTCATCTCTCAAGGTTTTAAGCATGTCCAAGATCTGTGGGTGTGGTGAGAAGGTGTCAGCCCATCCTAGCTTAATCAAAGGAGAATAGTATCACCCTTTGGTCATATCTGCCGCCGCCACCACCGTCATCACTGTCAGCAACATTGTCAACACCGTCCCACCAACACCACCTCCACGATGCCACCAGCATCAACACCATCATGACCGTCCCCACTGTCATCGTCAACGTTATCTCCACCTCCTTCACTGCCAGCGTCCTCACCCTTGTTATCACCACCACCTCCATCGTCATCGTCCTCAGCAGGACCACCACCGTCATCATCGTCAACATCATCCCCACCACCTCCATCGTCATCACCCTCAGCAGGACCACCACCATCATCATCGTCAACATCATCCCCACCACCACCTCCACTAACCACTTCCATCATCGCCATCACCATCACCTTCACCAGCATTAAAAGCTACTACAATTTAACCCATCTACTTTAGACCAGTCTATCAGTTGCTTTATGTATTTTCCCTGATCTTCCAAATGACTTTTCCAAATGAGGAGACTAAGGTTTAGGGAAACAAAATAGTGCATTCAAGGTTGCACAGCAACTACCATGCCCCAGTGTGAATTTTAACCCATGTTTGGATGAGTTCAGGACTTCCCTGTTGGCTCAGATGGTAAAGTGTCTGCCTACAATGTGGGAGACCCGGGTTCAATCCTGGGGTCGGGAAGATCCTCTGGAGAAGGAAATGGCAACCCACTCCAGTACTCTTGCCTGGAAAATCCCACGGATGGAGGAGCCTGGTAGGCTACAGTCCATGGGGTTGCAAAGAGTCGGACACGACTGAGCAACTAAACTTTGGGTGACTTCATGGCCCAGATGCATCCACTTTCAGTTTCCTATTCTTTCTACCAGCTTAAAAAGATGCCCATATGAAGTCCTAACTATACATCTGACTGTCATACCTTCTGGACAACTGTAACAAATCTAGGTTTAATTTAGAGTTGGAGTCTACAGAACCTGCAGTTATCTGTAACTTTTAAAGCTTTTTCATATAAATTTCTCTTCCCCTGTATTTCTTCCATCTTGGACTTAGGCAGTTGGCTTTGTTTTCAAAGTGCAAAAATTTTACATCCATCTTTATATATCAAGCACTGCCCACCTTGCGGGCCTTGTCATAATCCCAAACTGGGGCCAGCTGAGCCCCACCTATGACATCATCCTGCCACAAGGGCTAGACTGTCCTTGACATGAGTCTAGAGGGGACCCAACTTCATGCTCCAGGATTGAGCCCCACCCCCTCCACTTCCATTCTGGCCCAGATCTGAAGAGGTCCTGTCTTCTTTTTAAAAAATATTTATTTATTTGGCTGCTTTGGGTCTTAGTTGCAGCATGTGGGATCTTTCATTGCGGCTCACAGACAGACTCTCAGGTCACAACATGGGGCTTAGTTGCTCCAAGGCACGTGGGGATGTTAGCTCCTTGACTGGGTACTGAACCTGCGTCCCTTGCATTGAAAGGCAGATTCTTAACCACCGCAGCGTTAGGGAAGTTCTATTCCAGTTGAAGCCTAGGTCTTGCTACTGCTGGGCTTCATGACTGTCCCTCTCTACCCTAAGACTTGCGGTGAGGTTAGGACTTAGTTTTATTGTCCTCATCAATGAAGATTTTCTTGGCCCCATGGCGGTATGGGCTCCATTCTCCTCTGTCACCTGGAATGCTGAAGAATTTCCATCATAGCACCCACATTCCATGCCTTCATTTCTCTGACTCTCTAACAGTGAAAGGAGAAAATTTCAAGCTGGCTCCTTTGAGTCCCACCTTCATCCAAGGTTGATACTTTTCTTTCAGTTCCTGATCATCCATGAAACTCCCAAGGGTTCCATCCTCTGCTCTGGGGACCTTGTAAATGTCAAAGACCTGGGACCATGGGTGGTTTTCAGGAGATGGACCAATCAGAGGCATAGTCTGCAGGGCACAGGCCAGTGCACTGTGAGCTAGGTGACCAGTGGCTGTCGGGACTGACCCCTGGCCAACGGGGCTCCCGCAGGTGCTGCTGAGTTGGTTGGCATTCCTGTAGACCCTGATACCTTAGATTCGAGGCCTGTTTCTTCCTCTAAGCAGTCTCCACCCACCCTCTCTGGTGCTCACGGTCCCTCCCGTCCCTCTCTTCATGCTTCTGCCCTTTATGTGGTTGTTGCAATCAGAAAATCTACTTGTGCTAGCGCACATCTGACTCTTTTTGCCTTTGGCAATGTTCATAGGAATCTTTGTTTTACTTTCCACAGGGGATGATCTATATTCACATGTGCCGCCTGGGGAGTGGAGAGACCCTTGGGCTCCAATTGAAAGAATTTGGGGGCCTCAGAGTCTGGGAGCAAGCACAGAGATCAATATGTACAAGCACTCCCGACCGCACTGACTGCGTTTCCCATAAGAGCAGGACTGGGTCTCATTCATCTTTCTCCCTGCAACACTTAGCCTGGTGCTGGGCCCGCAGCAGGGACTCAGCGAGCGCTGTGAGCGAGGAGGCGAGTGCAGACCTGGGTTTCTGGCGGTGACTTCTACCTGCCCCCCTGGAGAAGGAAATGGCAACCCACGCCAGTACTCTTGCCTGGAAAATCCCATGGATGGGGGAGCCTGGTGGGCTACCGTCTGTGGGGTCGCAAAGAGTTGGATACGACTGAGCAAATTCACTTTCGCTTTCTACCTGCCACTGGTTCTAGATGGTGCTTCTAGGCACCTGGGACCTTGCTGACGGCTCTAAGGAACCACAGCACAGAGAGTCCACAGAATTCTCTCAGTCACCTGAGGAGTCTCCTGAGTCAAGACAGGTGGGCCCGGAAGCGAACTTTGACCTTCTGTTTTTCAGTCATCTCTCATTTTCCCTAAACATGCTATGAGAACCATCTCATTTACGGACCATTTTGCATCCCTACTTGGATGCTTACTGGATGGAATTATTTAGGTTATTACTTAACCTCTCTGTACCTCAGTTTCCTCATCTAAGAACTGAGGAGAATGACAGTATCTCCCTAAGTGTTATCGTGAATTATTAGATAATTTAATACTTGTGCAATGCACTTGGTTACAAGGCTTGAACATAATAGCATTATGTAAGCACTATATTATTATTTTTTGTTAATGGCGGAGTAACAGCATATTTTAACGTTGTCCTCACTCTTCAGGGCCCTGTTCAAGTGCTGCCCTTGTTCCCAGCAGCCAGTGGAGTCAGTCTCTCTCCTCCTTCCCCCACAGTCTGTTCTCCGTTGCATTTTTTCTGTGTCCATCTCTCTCACTGGCCTAAGCAATTGTATAGTGTGTCTTGCTCATCCCTGGGACCTGACACAGGCAGTGCGTGCTAAATCGCTTCAGTCGTGTCCGACTGTTTGCGACACTATGGACTGTAGCCTGCCAGGCTCCTATGTCCATGCGATTCTCCAGGCAAAAGTACTGGAGTGGGCTGTCATTTCCTCTTTCGGGGGATCTTCCTGACCCAAGGATCGAACCCGTGTCTCTTACATCCCGTGCGTTGGCAGGCAAGTTCTTTACCACTAGCGTCACCTGGGAAGACATAGACAGTGTGTGCCCTAAAAATGCACGGTAAATTATCCAGGGTCTGGAGGAATCATATTCCTTCTCCAAACCCTGGAGGCTCCACGGACTTTCTCCAGAAGAATGAAGGTTAAGGGAACCATCCCTGGAAGATGCTGGAAGGTGGGCTTTAGGTTCCAGGAAAGCCTGCCTCTTCCTCTGCTTCCAAGCTTTCGTCATCGCTCCTGCCTCGTGCCTAATGAACACTCAAAGTGATTTTCTATTGCTTGTAATTCACCAAAATTGTTCTAACATTTGGAAGGGCCCGGAAATTGACAGCCTAATACCCCAGTTTGCCTGTCTGTCTGAATGCCTTGTTGAAGGCTGAAGCTGATTGCTTTCCTTCCAAGATTATCCCAGAGCTTCAGACAACATCTGAGGAAATAAACAGTTGGAAAGGTTAGAGACAGGAGCTGGAGGGGAGAAGGCAGGGAGGGGATTCAAGAAAACTTGGGCAAGCAGCTGAATTTGACGTGAGCTAGAGACTGACCTGAGAATTGGGGAGTGGAAGATGGATATGAGAACTATTTCCTTCTCATTCTCAGAAAGTCTCAGTGACTGTTGGAAACTGAAGTGGCACAGGAGACAGCAGGTAAGTCCACTTGCTCTTCTGTTGCTCAGTCACGTCCAACTCTTTGTGACCCCATGGACTGCAGCACGCCAGGCTTCCCTGTCCCTCACCATCTCCTGTAGCTCACTCAAACTCATGTCCATTGAGTCAGTGATGCCATCCAACCATCTCATCCTCTGCCGTCCCCTTCTCTTGCCCTCAATCTTTCCCAGCATCAGGGTCTTTTCCAATGAGTCAGCTCTTCACATCATGTGGCCAAAGTATTGGAGCTTCAGCTTCAGCATCAGTCCTTTCAATGAACACCCGGGACTGATTTCCTTTAGGAAATCCCCTTAGAACCTTCTAGAATATTCTGCCCTCACCTTATTGTTTTATAAAAGAAAAAGCTGAGGCCCATGGGGATAAGGAAGGGGTTGATTTACTAGAGTGGATAGCAAAGACTGAAGTCAGATCTCCTGTCATTTCTAAAATAGACTTGCAAACATCTCTGTGTTGCTGAGAAGATTAGAAGTAGCATAAGTCAACCCCTAGACCTGGGCTTGGCCCAGAGAAGGTGCTGAGAAGAGGCTAGCTCCTCTCTACCACAGAGGCAAAGCCAGGGCTGTGCACTTGGTGAATCCATCACAGTGGCTGCCCAGGGCGGGCCACGAATGGAGAAGATGCAGCTCCTCTGACCTGGTGTCACTGGGGTCTCTCAGCTACAGACCAAGTCCTCCTGGGGCCAGGAACCTGTCCAGATTTGCCTGCTGTTCCGTCAAAGGGCAACCCCATCAGGTAAGCCTGGGGTCCCACCCCTTCCTGAGCCCTCCAGGACCTCACTAGATCCTTCCTGTCTCTTTATCACCAGTTCCTCTCTCCTGGGGTGCCCCTGTGTGCAGACAGGCAGCCTTTATAGCACCCTCAGTTTTCTGCCTCATTTCTGTGCTCCCTGTAAACAAAGCTCATGGAAAGGGTTGTTGGTACTGGACGCTCCCTCATCCCCGTTTCCTCCTCAGTCCGCTCCAGCCAGGCTATCGTCCACCTCCTTCCTCTGGGCCTGCTCATATCAAGGTCACAGATGACCGATGGCTCACCGAAGCAAATGCCAACTCCAGGGAGCGCTGTGCTGAGTTCTCTGCAGAAATGAACGTGGGCACGCCCTGAGCTCTTGGAACACCCGCTTCACTTGTACCCGTTTCTGCTGGCTGTCAGTCTGCCTCCCTGTCTCACTCGTCTTTCTCTGCTGAGACCCCAAGCTTGTCCTCAACTCCTCTTCTCTACTGGCACCTGTTCCCTAGATGATCTCATCAATGCTGTCAATTATGTGCTGAAAGACTCTTGATTTTATATCCGATTCTACATCAGATTTTATGTTTTAAGCTTGAGCTTTGGACCTTTACGTTCAAGTGAAATCTGAACCGTTCCATTCAAGTGTCTACTTGAGTCCATGAGCATGTCCAGTGACTTCATTCCTGTGTGTCGCCTGTATCCTCCGCCTGGCTGCCACCTCGTCTTTCACATTTCAATTCAAATGGCACTTTTTGGAGGGCCCTTTGCCAACACCCTGGCTGAACTAGCCTCACAGGAACTCTTTGTTATGTAAACTGACACTGTTTTTTATTTAAGTTTAAAGTTTTTTTTTTTTTTTGGATGTGGACCATTTAAAAAATTTTTTCTGAATTTGTTATGTTATTGCTTCTGGTTTATGTTTCAGTTCTTTGGCTGAGAAGCATGTGGGATCTTAGCTCCCCAATTAGGGATTGAACCCACAGCCCCTGCACTGGAAAGTGAAGTCTCAGCTACTGGAGGGCCAGGGATGTCCTGACACTTCTTTATACCATGGAGCAATGTCTGAAATTTTCCTTCCCTCCTTCTCTTCCTCCTTCTTTCCCCTCTCTTCCACTCCTTCCTTCCTCTCTTTCTGTCTTTACTTCCTTCCTTCATTCCCCACCCCCCCACTTACTGTCTGTTCCTCCTCACTCACCTAGGCTGTGTATTAAAAAGCAGAGACATCACTTTGCTCACAAAAGGTCATATAATCAATGCTATGGTTTTTCCAGTAGTCATGTATGGATGTGAGAGTTGGACCATAAAGAAGGCTGAGCACCAAAGAATTAATGCTTTTGAGCTGTGGCATTGGAGAAGACTCTGGAGAGTCCCATGGACTGCAAGGAGATCCAACCAGTCAATTGTAAAGGAAATCAACCCTGAATATTCATTGGGTGAACTGATGCTCCAATACTTTGGCCACCTGATGTGAAGAGCCGACTCATTGGAAAAGACATTGATGCTGGGAAAGGTTCAGGGCAGGAGGAGAAGGGGATGACAGAGGATGAGGTGGTTGGATGGCATTACCGACTCAATAGACATGAGTTTGAGTAAACTCAGGAAAACAGTGAAGGACAGGGAAGCCTGATGTGCTACAGTCCATGGAGTCCCAGAGAGTTGGACACGACTTAGTGATTGAACAGCTACCACCTCATGGAAGCTAAGTATATCAAGGGCAGGGATCCTATCTGTCTTGTTCACAGCTGCCTCCTCAGACATGAGGGCAGCACCCGGCTTACAGGAGTGTCATAAATATCTTCTGCCCTATCGATGCTCTGATGTTCCTAAATTGGTTTCTAGGAAAACTGGAGTAAAGCTTGGGCACCCACATGTCTGCCAACACCAGCCTGTCCCCAACTACCACCATGACTGTCTAGAGCCACCAAGGGCCCAAGCTTTGCCATCAGGGAGATCTGGGTTCCAATTCTGGCTCTGCCTCGTCCAGCTGGGTGAACTTGGGATGGTCACTTGATCTCCCTGAACTTTGATTTCTTTAATATAAAGTGGGCTCCTCAATATATAGGAGGTATTGATGTCTACTGGGAGCCTTGGCATCCAGCCCTGGATGCAATACCCTGGGTGTGGTTGGCTGATCAAGGTCAAATGGAGCAGGACAGTCTCCTCTGTTGATCTCAGGGCTCTGTTTGTGGGCATGCAGTTCAGTTAACATGTTCCTTCCTTTTGCCTGTCATATTACATATTGCACAATTTAATTTTAGAGAAAAAAAGGAGAACATGTCTACTCTTAGTACTCAACTCAGTTTTGGCTCTGGGATGGAGGGACTTCTCCCCACTCAAGACCACTCTTGGCTCTGCTCCCTCTTCCTCTTACGAGGTCCTGCCTATGGTCACTTTGTAGAATGGCCATGATCTTGCACATGTTGGCTCCCTCTGTGACCATGACCTGGGAGAGGAAAGACCTGTCTGAAGGCCAAAGCCCAGCCAGCCTCCAGCTCACTCTGCAACTGTGACCGTGGGTGGGGCAGAGGGATTCTTCTTTCCTTGTGGCCTGTTGGGGGCTGTTTGGGCCTGGATGGATGGGATGGAAGCCTTCCCCCGTTCCTGGCCTCAGCATCCTTCTAGAACTCATCTTTGACACATGAGTCCTGCTTTGGAGGTTGTCAGGGCCTGCTTTTCTGTATTACAGCTGTTACTCGATTCTTCACTGGAGTTTGTGCACAGTTTCCTTTTCACGAAGCCTCAAAGTGGATGGACAATGGAATTTGGATTGCATCTTACATGCATCTTACATGAACCCTCTCTCATCAAGTATGTTTACTGAAGGACCACTCCCGATAGATATCCTATGGGGCATTTTACATATACTTCCTTAAAAAAGTCTTGACAACCTCATTGGGAAGTGGGCTTTATTTTCTCCATTGTAGAGATGTAAAAACTAGGGCTCAGAGAGAGGCTGTCTTTTTTCCAAAGTCACCTAGCTATTAAGCAGCAAAAGCAGGATTTAAACTCAGTAGAGTTCAGTTGTCATCTGTCATAGAAGTCTTTCCTAACCAACAGATTGAAAATAGCACCCCACTATCTCTCTTCCTTACCACCTGGGCTTATTTTCTTTATTGCCTTTGCCATTATCTAAAATAATATTTTTTTCTTATTTATTATGTCCCCTTCTAGAAAATAAATTCCATGAAGGGAAGGATTGAATCTGATTCAGAGCTATTGTCAGAGGCTAGAATATCCATTGGAGAAGTCAGTGGCACCCCACTCCAGTACTCTTGCCTGGAAATCCCATGGATGGAGGAGCCTGGTAGGCTGCAGTCCATGGGGTCGCTAAGAGTCGGACACGACTGAGTGACTTCACTTTCACTTTTCACTTTCATGCATTGGAGAAGGAAATGGCAACCCACTCCAGTGTTCTTGCCTGGAGAATCCCAGGGACGGCAGAGCCTGGTGGGCTGCTGTTTATGGGGTCGCACAGAGTCAGACATGACTGAAGCGACTTAGCAGCAGCAGCAGTAGCAGAATATCCATAGAGGGTGCTGAATAAATATTTTTGAATGAATGAATGAACACATGAAATAGCTGGATAACCTTGTACAAATATCTTTGAAGACTCAGTTTCTCAGTTTCTTTTTTCTGCAAAATGGGACCACCAAAGCAGACATTTGTAGTTGACAGGGTTTGGTGTAATGTATATACAGTGGTCAGCATAGCATCAGGTATGTGGTAGGTGCTGAAGTGGAAGCTTCTGAAATATCAGCAGTAATTATTGTTGTCTAAGCCCAGGGCTTTTTCTGCTGCCTGCTCTAGCCTTGAAGCTGTTCATTTTCCCCAGGGCTTCCCTGGCTGGTCTTGGCAGGCCCCATCTCCCCATCCTTCAGGAGCCGGTGAGGCCAAAAACATGGCTGCAGCAATGAAAGGAAATGAGATTGGAAAGGATCCTTAATTCTAAAGAATTGTCCCCAAACCCAGAAACGACACATTAAATCCGAGTCCTTCCCATAACTCATCGTCTATCTCCATGGAAATGGGCACCATATGGAGTTAATTAGTAGAACAACAAAACAATCAATTAGTTCCTTAATTAGTTTTACTAAGAAATGATAACAAACAAACACAAACACTTTATTCCAACTAATGTCTGAGCCGCAGTGATAGTTTAATGGCCTTGGGAAGCCGGCTCAGGCATCAGGCCGCTGAGATGGAGATTTATTCCCTTGATATTGACAGGTTCCCTGGTCCCCGTCCAGCTTGTGTGTTTCATCTTTATGATCAATTATTTACAATATCTGAACACTGCCGAGGGGTCGTCTGGGAGCTTTTCTTTCTAGATAGCGGAAAAAAAAATGCAATAACTCAAATCATATGAAGCCACCAGCTCTGGAATGATCATTCCCTGAATCATTTATTTGACAAACATTTACTGAGTGTTTGCTAGATGCCAGGCATTGTGCAGGGCACGAGGTAAGGAGGGTGGCAAGAAGTGATCGCCTGAGGGGCTCACATTTCCGGGGCATGTAGGAAGGGAGGGCAGATCAGTAGAGTGAGTCAACATAATTGACACCCATCTAGTTAAATACTGGAAAAAGGGCTCCAAAGCACAGGGATGGGCCTGGGGGCTGTGAGAGGGCAGAGGAGGGATCTGGGAAGGCTATAAGGAGGTAGGTGGTGGCTGTTCTTGCCTGGGAAATCCCATGAGCAGGGGAGCCTGGAGGGCTACTGTCCAGTGGAGTTGCGGAAGAGTCGGACCGGACTGAGCAATTAAACAACAAACAATAGGTGTTGGCTGAGCCTCCTGGGGTGCATAAAATGAGATCCTGTTCAACAGGTAGACTGGAGCAGTGGAAGGAGCACAGGCGACTTAGACTTTCTAGGCTTGGGGCTGCATCAAGATGCTCGTGCTTCCTCACCTGTAACATGGGGAGAACGATAACCAAGTTTCTCCTCTCCAAGGGTTAAGAGGATCAAATAGATGTGGAAGCTTCTTATGAACCACAAGGAGATTCTCACATCCAGACAGAAGGTCTGAGCAGAAGCCTGGAGGTGTGGGGGTGGGATCCTAGAGATGCTCCATCTTCCTGAGGGATCTACAAAGGAAAGGAACACTCCCGGAACACCTGGGAGGTTTGTTTACGTCTACGTCTATGTCTATGTCTACGTCTACGACTACGACTACGTCTGCGTCTGGGTTTCCCAGGTGGCGCTAGCACTGGAGAACCTGCCTATGAATGCAGGAGACGGTAAGAGATTCAATCCTGGTTGGAGATATCCCCGGAAGAGGGCACGGCAACCTACTCCAGTATTCTTGCCTGGAGAATCCCATAGACAGAGGAGCCTGGCAGGCTACAGCCCATGGGGTCGCACAGAGTAGGACACAACTGAAGCAACTTAGCACACACAGGTCTTTGTCTATATCTGTGTATCTATCTGTGCATGTGTATAAATTCAGACAGATATGTGTGTATATATATATACACACATGAATACCTATCTATCCATCTATGTACCTATCATATATCAAGAAAAATTCATTTTTAAGAGATAATCCATGTTAATGATAAAAATAATTGAACCCTAGAGATTGTACAATGTGTGAAGTAAGTCAGACACAGACAAATATCATAGGATGTTGCTTATATGTGGAATCTTTAAAAAAAGGGTACAAACGAACTTATTTATTAAACAGAGGTTGAGTCACAGATGTAGAAAACACATGCATACGGGAGGGATAAATTGGAAAATTGGGACTGACATATACACACTGCTATATATAAAGTGTGTGCTTGGTCGCTTCAGTCATGTTCGACTCTTTGCCACCCCATGGACTTTAGCCCTCCTGGCTCCTCTGTCCATGGGATTCCCCAGGCAAAAGTATTGGAGTGGGTTGCCATGCTCTCCTCCAGGGGATCTTCTTGACCCAGGGATCAAACCAACGTCTCCTGTGTCTCCTGCATTGGCAGGCAGATTCTTTATTGCTAAGCTTCCTTGGTGGCTCAGACAGTAAAGAATCTGCCTGCAATGCAGGAGACCCAGATTCAATCTCCAGGTCGAGACGATCCCCTGGAGAAGGGAATGGCTACCCACTCTGGTATTGGTGTCTGGAGAATTCCATGGACAGAGGAGTCTTGTGGGCTACAGTCCATGGGGTCACAAAGAGTCAGACACGACTGAGTTATTAACACTTTCACTTCCTTTCCCTTAATATATAAAATAGACAGCTAATAAGGACCTGTAGTAGAGCACAGGGAACTCTAGTCAATACTCTGTGATGACCTCTATGAGAAAAGAATTACAGAAGAGTGGATGTATGTCTATGCATAACTGATTCACTTTGCTGTACACCTGAAACTAACATGACACTGTAAATAAATCAACTATACTCCAATAGACATTAAAGGAAAGTAATTGAAGCAGTGAAAAATAAGCTGCCTTCTTCCTGTCCCTGACACAGTTTCCAGAAGCACTCTACAGAAACTCTCTCTGTTTAAGCAACACATTTTCATAAACTCTTTTCTCCAAAAGAAACCATTGTGTACCTGTAGTTTTTGCGTATTGCATCCTGTTCAATGGTCTATTCGGTATCTTTGGATCTACTACATTCTTTTAGTATTTGGGTGCCATTGTATCCTATGGATTATCTTAGTGTACTTAAACATTCTCTTCTTGCTCGCACGCATGTTAAGTCGCTTCCGTTGTGTCTGACTCTTTGCGACCTTATGGATTGTAGCCTACCTGGCTCCTCTGTCCATGGGATTCTCCAGGCAAGAATACTGAACTGGGTTGCCATACCCTCCTCCAGGGGATCTTCCTCACCCAGAGATCAAACCTGCATCTCCTGCATTGGTATGTGGGTTCTTTACCACTAGCACCAACTGGGAAGCCCCATTCTCCTCTTGCTGCTGCTAAGTCGCTTCAGTCGTGTCCGACTCTGTGCGACCCCATAGATGGCAGCCCACTAGGTTCCTCTGTCCCTGGGATTCTCCAGGCAAGAATACTGGACTGGGTTGCCATTTCCTTCTCCAATATTCTCCTCTTAGGGACATTTAAATTGTCTCCCATATCTTGCAACCCTAAACAATGCATTCTTCTGTTCATTATTTCTCACACTTTACATAATAGGTTTACATAATAGATCCAGTTTTCTATTTCTTGGTGAGTCTATTGACTCGCTTGGTTTTTATTGATGGTTGAGGGTAATCGATACCCTCCTTTTATTTTTGTGCTTTTTTGTTTTGTTTACTGGCAGTAAGGATTTAAACTGATGTGAAATAATTGATGAAAAAATATATTAATACAAATGAAATCCAAGGTCTTTGTTGCTGGTATCTTGGCTTAACTCACTACTCTTACAGGGACAGAAGCAGGTAGTAACGCACTCGAATGTAAGCATTGAGTAACACTCCACTACAGGGCAGACACGAGCCCCTTTCCCTCGATTCCCCCATCCCTACTAGAAACCTCAGAGGCATTTGGACGACAGTTGCGGTCTTCTGTCCACCAGTGGGCTGGCCTATAATTTGAACAAAAAGCAGTAGCATGAGCAGTGGAGGATCTTAGCAGACTGAGGCTCACAGCCGTGCTGGGTAAAGGGAAGCAGAGGACACTGGTTCAAAGAGGGCCTGGGGAGAAGCAGAAGCAGGGGATCTGCAGGAACAGAGACCTTTAGTTTCTAGGCAGGCACATCCTGCCCAGCCACTCTGAGCCTGTGGAAACATTCTCCCTTGTGTTGTTTTAGAGACGAAGTCCTTTCCTTTGCTCTCAAACAACCCCTAACTCAAGCAGTAGACAAACATGATATTCCTTGGACTTTCCTTGGCCCGTTGATTGAGAATCTGCCTGCCAGTGAGGGGACACGGATTCAGTCCCTGGTCGGGAAGATCCCACACGCTACAGGCAGCTAAGCCTGTGTGCTGTGACTACTGAGCCCACACACCCTAAAGCTCAGGCAGGGGACACAGATTCAGTCCCTGGTCGGGAAGATCCCACACACTACAGGCAGCTAAGCCTGTGTGCTGTGACTACTGAGCCCACACATCCTAAAGCTCAGGCAGGGGACACAGATTCAGTCCCTGGTCGGGAAGATCCCACACACTACAGGCAGCTAAGCCTGTGTGCCGTGACTACTGAGCCCACACACCCTGAAGCCCACGCTCCACAGCACCCACTCAAAGCAGCTGGAGAAGGCCTGAGTTCAGGGGCCGCTCTGTGCTTCACAACGAAGCCAAAAAAAGAAAGTGTTATTCCTTTCTAACAGGTTTGCCTAGAGCCTGGAATCACATCTAGATAAAATGTGTTCATTTGATCACAAGTCCTTAAACATGACCTGTTACGTCTTAATCAAACTCTGGTTTTCTCTCCAGACTTGAGTCATGCACATTTTTCTGTCTCCACTGGCCACCTTTAACTGAAGACACTTTTCCAAGAGCTTGTGGTTAGGCAGTAGTGTTCTTATGCCAGTGTGGGCTCAACACTTTGGAGATGCAGCTTGATGGAGTCGGGTGGCCGCCTGGATGCTGGTCCCTGGGTTTAAATCCCAGCGGTGCCTTGTACTATTGTGAGACCTTGTTGAATGCTTTTGTTTCCTTGTCCATAAAGTGAAAAATAATAATAATATTGGGTTATTGTGAGGCTGAAACGTGCTCATGTAGGGAACTGCTTGAAACACTCTCTTAGGTAGAACATCTCATGACTGTTTCTACTATTATCAGTTTCTCATATGCGCTAGCTTCAGGATTGTTAGAAAAGCTTCTCTTTGAACCATTAGTTTCTTAGGAGCAAAACAAATTTCCCTTCTCTGTGGATCCATTCCTCTCTGTTTTAGCTAACTTGTGGAGATGATATTATGGAGAACGTAATGCAAGCATCTTTTCTTCAATCTTAGCATCTCCAATTAAACAAACAAACAAAAAACCCAGCATAATCCCAGTCTCTCTACACCTCAGGAAGGCTGAACTTCTAGCCAGACCCTCAGTTTTCCCCCAGTTTGAAGAAAAAAATTTTACCCTCTCTCATCCAATCAATTTCTTTGCTGGGTCTATTGTGAGCTGATAATTTAAATACAATTGTCTCCCTAGCAACCATCCTTTCACAGTCTGCCTTCTTGCCTTTGAAAAAGCTTGCAGTTACAAAATTCACAGTTTCAGCCAGGAACTTTTTTTCCCTCTCTACAGGAACTAGCTTCTCTTCCAAAATAAACTCTTTAAAAAATGGAACAGAGTTTCTAAAGTAAAAGTTAAAAAAATTTTTTTTTTTCTAATTATAAAGGTAATTGAACAGGCTTTTAAACAGAGATGGAAGAGGTTTTGCTGCCTCCACTTCTTTAGCTCCAGAATGGACTATTTGGGGCAGGGAGAAGAGGGCAGGAGAACCCAGTCACACATAGCTATGTTGGCGCAGAAGGAAGGCAGCGGGGCAGTTTAGTCTGACCTCCCCTCTCCCTCCTCTGACAGCTGAAGAAACAGAAGTTCTGAGATTTAACAGTGCTCCCAAGAGCTGGAACGAGAGGCCAGGTTGGGATTTCAGCCCTGTCTTTTCTCTGAGCCCACAGGATTCTTGCCAGCTAATGTGGCCTTTGAGATTTCTCAGGGGAGGTGGTGGTGCACGGGAGCAAAGAGGCCAGAGCTGTGGAATCAGGCAGGCCCACAGTCGAGGGCTTCCCTGGCGGCTCAGATGGGAAAGGCCTGCAATGCAGGAGGTTCAGGTTTGATCCCCGGATCAAATGGCAACCCACTCTAGTACTCTTGCCTGGACAATTCCATGGACAGAGTTGCCTGGGGGTCTACAGTCCATGAGGTTGCAGTGAGTTGGACACGACTGAGCGACTAACACTTTCACTTTCAAACTCACAGTGGAGTCACTGGGTATGGTGATCTGCACACCCAGTTTGCCAACATGGAGGGAGTTTCTAGGTCATGGGACTTTCAATGCTCAAACTAGAGGTCTTGGGCTGGACAAGTAGTAGGTTATCTTCCTGCTAAGCCAATCGCTAAGTGATTTGGGAAAATTTGGGTCTCCATTTCCTTATCTGTAGTCAATCATAAAGTCATCTCTTAGGAGTGTTGTGAGGATATAACAAGAATGAATATTAGCTTCCTTCCTTTCTCTCCTCACTTCTTTTGTCCAATGAGAAGCTCTTGAATTTTTTCAGCTGGAAAAAGCTGTACGCAGCTTAAAAGTGATAACGATGCTTCTTCCCCAGGTTGGCCCAGGTCAGGGAAAGCAGAGGAATGAAATCTTTATTCCAGAAAGCTTGATACTCAGAGATCACAGTCCTTGGAGACTCCCCCAAATGCCACCCACAATGTGAGAAATCAAAATTAGCTTCTTGGCTGCTTTTGGCAGCTGTGATTAATCATTTCGTAACGAGACTGTCGAAGCACAGCTATTTATTTGCATGGGATCAGGAAGATTACGGAATATAACATTTTCATAAATTTGTTAGGATTCTAGATATACGTTAGTGTGATGAATAGTTCAGGCTGCAATAGATGTTTTCGTTTCAATAAAGTTATTTTGGGGTTATATTTACATGATGAAATAACCTATTATTTATCCAACTGCATTTTTATGAACTAATTTTTCTTTTTGTGCCGACTTGCACGAGTGATTCATTACTTTCTGCCCTTCAGTTTTTCTTTCCTTATAATGGTTTCTTGTTTATTATTTTAAAGTGTATGTCTCCCTTCGGATCCACTGGCCAGTTTCACGTGGGATCTTCACCCCATAGCCAGCTGCTTCCAAAAACCCAAGGAGTTCAAATAAAATGAATCATTTTATACTAATTGTCTCTGGGCTCTGCCCCTGACTGGGTCTGTGACCTTGGGCAAGTCTCTTTCTCTCTCTGAGACTCAGTTTCCCAACTCAGAGGGATTTTGGCCACAATATGTGTTCAATCAATATTAGCTGAAGGAATAAGTGGATAATGGAATGAGGAGAGTGAGGACGTTTGTTTGACTTTGGGAAGGGTTTAGGTTGGGAGGATCACATCAAGGCATGCTTCTTTTGATGAGGAGTTTGCTTGTTATCCAAGCTTTCCTGGTAGCTCAGCAGTAAAGAATCCACCTTCCAATGCAGAAGAGGTTCAGTCTCTGGTTTGGGAAGATCCCATGGAGAAGGAAATGACAACCTACTCCAGTATTCTTGCCTGGGAAATCCCACGGACAGAGGAGCCTGGTGGGCTACAGTCCATGGGGTTGACATGACGTGGGAACAGTTAGAGGGCTGTGACTTGAAGCACTGTGTGGACCAAATGGAGCGATTTGGTCCTTTTCCTATGGCAATGGGGAGACATGGAAGCTTTATAAGCAAGGGAGGGACACAGTCAGATGTGCGTTTTAGAAAGATCCTGTTGGCAGCTGTTTGTGTTGAGGGTAGATTGGAGGCAGAAGAAGATGAGTTGGGGGTGATGGATGCCCTTGTCCAGAGGAAAGATGGTATATGCTGGCCAGGACTGTGGCAGAGGAAGTGGGTAAAAGGACTCAGTGCTGGGCTGAGTGATATTTACTAGGCGGCGCTAGTGGTAAAGAATCTGCCTGCCAATGCAGGAGACACAAGAGCTCAGGTTCGATTCCTGGGTCAGGAAGGTCCTCTGGAGAAAGAAATGGCAACCCACTCCAGTACTCTCACCTGGGAAATCCCATGGACAGAGGATCCTGGTGGGCTACAGTTCACGGGGTTGCAAAGACAAGGACATGACTGAGAACTGAGCACACGAAGGGAGATTAGATATGAGGGGCAGAGGAACAGGAGACGCCAAGGAGACTGCAAGATTCCTGGCTTCATACTGTTTGCTGGAATCAGGAGAGGAGCAGGAGGGGCGAAGACATCTTTGTGCAGGTTCATTTTGAGGTATTTGTGGGAAATCTAAAATGGAGCAAAAGTTTAGAAGGGAGACTGGGAGACTCTTCTTTTCCCTTCTGATCTCATTGTGAAATTATTTCATAAACTTAACTTCTCACCCACATAATGGGTGAGACAGGTAGTTCCATCATTGGGACTTAGGCCTGAGTTTGAATTCTCTTCCATTATGACTAATTCGGTAGCTTTAGGCAGGTTATATCCTCCGTGAGTCCCAATTATCTCATTTCTGTAACGGAGGTGATAGAGTCTCCGTCATGTTGCGTCTGGGAAGTTTAAGGCAATGGACGTAGAAGGTGTACCAGGGAGGGTCGTTCTCTCCAACTTGCTTTGTGTTTATACTCTCAGCTCTCTTTCCTCCTCTAATATTCCCAGTGTAGCAGATTCTTAAAAGTCAGAACCTGAATTTCTTTTGGGGAAGATGTTGTCTTTGTTTATGAAAATGCCTTCTTGGGGCACAGCAGCCATAAGAGGTAAAGCTTTGTGAAGAAGTGCTCCAAGTGCTCTGTTTCACTAAGGGAGGAAAGGAGAGAGGGAAGGGAGGAAGGGAGAGGAGGCAAGGGGATGGGGGGAGAGAGGCAAGAGAGCCCAAGGTGGTGAGAGGGATGGGAGACTGGGAGATGCTGCTGGAGAAAATTCCTTGATGATGGTGGGAGCTGAAGACATATTAGAAACCATGATGTCTAATGTTTGCTATGAAGCTATTTGCATTCATATGATATAAATTCCTTCTCTGGACCCTTCCCCCAAGTGACCAGTAAAGCCGATTATGTCCAAGAATGCTCTGTGCACATGAAATGTTTTTGGTGACAATTGTGGATGGATTTGAGTTTCTCATTGGATCTAAGTGGCATGAGATAAAGGTAGGGCAGGGCCAGAAGGGAGATATTCCATGAATAGAGCAAATTCTACTAATGCAAGATGTCAGAGTTAGAAGGACTCTGGAGGGTTCTGTGCTTCCAGGGGTGTGGAAGGGAAGGTCAGCCTGATTGTCATCTCCCTCTCTCCCTCCCTCCCTCCATCTCCCTCTTCCTTCCTTCCTTCCACAAATATTTATTAACCACCTACTGTGTGTCAGCCACTGTCACGGGCACTGGGAACATCTCTGTAAGAAAAACAAAGTTTTTGACTTTAAAGAACTTGCCTTCTTTCTGAGGAGACCTATGACAAATTAATAGAAAAATATCTTATATCATATCAGATAGCAATGAGAGTTACTAACCAAATTAAAACGGAGTAAGGAAAGAGACAAAGGTGGTGATTTAGAAAGGGTGATTCAAGAAGTTCTCCTTAAGGAGGTCACATTTGTACAGAGACCTAAATTAAGTGGATAGGTAGATCCTGGTAGAGCTGCTAGACAGACATATTAAGAGCTTTCTCCTCATCTTGCTTGTGACCTTGGACAAAGGACAACTTCCCAGGCCTCAGCGTTCTCATTTAAGATTAGGGTCGATATCAACTTCCAGTGGCAGAGGTAAGTGTTCCAAGAGATCATGGAAGTTAGTTGGGAATGGAAAGTGAGGCGTGTGTAAGGGGACTGTGGGAGACTCGGCCGAGGTTGAGAGTTAGTTCTTGCCATGGACCATGCCGTGGGTGAGTTGTGTGAGCCTCTTAGGGGATTGCCGGGTGTAGGAACTGAGCTCAGAGATGAAACATGTGTTAGAATGTGAATGTCCAAACTCTGCTGAAGTGACCTGGGAGAAGTGCCTTAATACAGACTATTTCCAGAGGTTCATGAATTCTGTATTACAGTGAATCGTCTCATGATTTTGCAATTGTCTTGCTGATAATACAGCCGCTGATGTATTTAACATTACAACTCAGGCAGAAAGACCTGGTAAATCTTGGCTGCATAAGGACTTGGCTACTTTGATGATTCCCTGCTTAACCCTTCACCCACCGACCAATCCCTTTTGAAGGATCACACCGAAGAATTTAGCATTGTCTTCACCTTTCCCTAGCCTTTTGGATATTTGTCATTCCTCCTGGCCTCTGTCGCAGACATTGTTGGATGCCTACCCAGTAGCCATTATTCCTTCTCATTACTGAGGCTGAAGATACCATAAACTTGTTTTCCTAGCCTCCTATACAGCACAGAGGTGCATATCACTTATCTCTTGCCACAATAGTGCTGTGTAGCAAACTTCCCCCAAATTCAGTGGCTTAAAATGTATTAGCATTGATTTAGCTCCTGAGGCTGGGAGAGTTGATTTAGTCTGAGCTCAGCTGTGGGTTTCTTTTGGCCTTCACTGGGCCTACTCATGTGTCCACTGGTTGGCAGCTGGAATGACTAAGTTCATCCTCCATCAGGGTAACCTGGACATGCTCTCGTATCAACTGCAGAGGGTTAAGACCTGCAGATATGTATGGTCTTCTTAGAACTAGCATGTGGTCATATCAACCACATGCAATTGGCCAAAGTAAATTATAGATCCAGCTTGGATCCAAGGAATGGAGAAATAGACTCTGCCTCTCAGGTCAAGAAAAACACAGGGCTTTCCTGGTGCTCTAGGGGTTCAAAATCCACCTTCCGATGCAAGGGATGATGGTTCCACTCCTAGTCCAGGAAAATCCTACATGCTGTGGAGCAGCTAAACCAATGTGCCACAACTCCTGAGCCCATGATCTACAACTACTAACCCCCACATGGCCTGGACCCCATGCTCCACGACAAAAGAAGTAACTGCAGTGAGAAGCCCATGCAGTGCAACCAAGAGATGCCCCCATTTGTTGCCACTAGAGAAAG
The DNA here is from genome assembly GCF_029407905.1 of Bubalus kerabau. Classification (NCBI taxonomy): domain Eukaryota; kingdom Metazoa; phylum Chordata; class Mammalia; order Artiodactyla; family Bovidae; genus Bubalus; species Bubalus kerabau. The sequence goes on along the minus strand of NC_073627.1, from coordinate 179,302,580 downwards.
CCTGCACGCAGCAATGAAGACCCAGAGCAGCCAAACATGAATAAACAAATCTTTACAAAAGAAAGATACAGAAGCTCATGGCAAAGTTATGAATACAGGAAGGAGAAGTGGAGCAATTACCCAATCAACCAGAGTATATAACCTAATCCTAGATAACTCATTGCCTTGCGTGTGGAGGCCATCTTACGATCATGAAGGGACAAGTCTTTGAAGCAGAAAGTTGGATAGGGTCCATGTTCTTGACCATGTTGTGGCTGGTCCTCTGGACAAGCCCTAGAGTCCCCTGCCTATGGATATCATGTTGTATGAAACAATATATTTTTTCTCATTTTTAAATCACCCCAAAACATTGGATATTCTGTAACTTACTGCCAAAGGCATTTCCAGCTATGTTAACCATGGATTTTGGCCTCCCTTTTCTCGGTTTTGGGAGTTTGTTTTATGAGCAGAGATTGAAGGCTATGACAGATGCTGGGCTGCTGGATGATCACTTTCCCAGCCTCCCTTGTAGCAAGGTCATAGGCCCATTACCCAAGTGTTTACATAGACCCCAGATTTTGAATGAGAAAATAATGATATGAAGAAATGGGATGCACCATCTGGACAAAGGTGGCTTTGATGGAAGCAGTCTCTGATTTTCTGATGCATCACTGCCCCCTTGGAATAACCATCATGGCTGGTAAACCAGTGATGGATTGAATAAGACCCAAGAGAGGGAGACTAATTTGATCCAGAAAAGAAGGTTTATCAGAAGACAAAGGACTCCCTTGATGCTGGGTCAGTGTCAGTCCCACACCTGGCAGCAGTGTGCACACCAGTTGAAGTCAAAGAAGACCTCTCTTAGTTGAACCTCATCATAAGCTTCCCAGGTGGCTCAGTGGTAAAGAATCCGCCGGCAGTGCAGGAGCTCCTAGTTCTATCCCTGCACTGGGAAGATCCCCTGGAGAAGGAAATGGCAACCCCCTCTAGTATTCTTGCCTGGGAAATCCCATGGACAGAGGAGCCTGCCTGGCAACAGTCCATAGGGTCACAGAAGAGTTGGACACAACTTAGCGACTAAACAACACCACCAAAAACAACATATGCACGTTATTGTACAAAAGCATCTTCTAGAGACAGGGTCCAAGAATCCCAGTCCCACGGACCTCCTGACTCCCCTCGACCTGCCTCCATGGCTAATTTGATCCTTAGAACCTGGTCTCTGCATTTGGACTCAGACTGTCTGTGGTGTGGACCCTCTAACATTTCCAAGCAGACTCTCTTGCTGACCCTTGGTGACCCTGGGTGACCCTTGGTGACCCATGGACCCCCGGCTGTGGCTCCTTGTCCATCTGTTGCGATGTCTGCCACGCCGCTCTGGCCCATCCTGTCCTGCTACCCATGGCCCCACAGGGATGAGAAGAGACATTGTCTATCTCACTCTGTGGTGGGCTGCTCACCTGTCTTCACCTCCCACCAGCCTCTACCATTGTCTTCTCCCATCCTTGTATCCTCCCTACCTAGAACAGCCTTTGGTGTATGGCAGCTTTCCACCCGAACAAGGTCCAAATGAAGTGTTGATGAAGTCAGACTACAAAAGAAACCAGTGATCATTCAGAGCCAAGGCAGGGTCATTCAAAATAAAACCTGTTTCTTTTTTCATTGTTAGTTTCCAATGGAGAAACTAAACAGCCTGTTTGGGGGCTGCTTTCTGACTCTTACCTGGGTTTAAGGTATGAAGTAAGGCAAAAACATGCAGATGCTTTCTCTTTGCCATTTTCCTAATCCTTAGGCCTGGAATGCCCGGTGGCTCAGCAGTAAAGAAGCCACCTGCCAATGCAGGAGCTGTGGGTTTGATCCCTGGGTCGGAAAGATCCCCTGGAGGAGGAAATAGTAACCCACTCCAGTACTGTTGCTTGGGAAATCCTGTGGACAGAGGGGCCTGGTGGGTTACAGTCCAGGAGGTCGCAAAGAGTTGGACATGAGTGAGCAACTGAGCACGCACACAATGCTGAGCCCCACACGTCCTCTGTGGTGACTCCTATCTCTCTTATCTGATGCCCCTTTCAGCATCTTTTTCACTCCACTGGTGCTCTCCAAAGCCACGGGAAGAGTCTGTCTAGCGACTGTATCCTCAGATCCCAGAACAGGGAATGGCACACAATAGGCACTTAATAAAGCATGAATGAATGAGTAGATACTCTCCCTCTTGTAGAATAATGTGTTGATGTCCATGACCTAATTTCTGGATCTTGTGACTGTATTATTAATAGATTATACTGCAAAGTGGAATTAAGGTGGCAGATAAAACTGTGGATGCTAATCAGCTGACTTTAGGAAGATTATCCTGAATTATCCAATAATCACAAAGAGCCTCCAAACTGGAAAGGGAGACAGCAGAGGAGATTAGAGTGATGCATTGTGAAGAGGTCTCCTCTTGCCATTGTTGACCTTGATATTGTGGGAAAGAGCCAGGAGCCAAGGAATGCATGTTCCTCTAGAAGCTTGGGAGAAGCTGCTACTTGGCCCTAAGTGCTGTTCTAGGCATTCAAGATACAGTGATGGGAGCTGCTGTACTCTGCTGCTGCTAAGTCACTTCAGTCATGTCTGACTCTGTGCGACCCCATAGACAGCAGACCACCAGGTTCCCCCGTCCCTGGGATTTTCCAGGCAAGAACACTGGAGTGGGATGTCATTGCCTTCTCCGTGCTGTACTCTAGAAGCAAGGAAATAGATCCCTCCCTAGAATCTCCAGAAAAGAATATGTATACATGCTAAGTCACTTTAGTCATGTCCAACTCTGTGCAACCCTATGGACTGTAGTTGGTCAGGCTCCTCTGTCTGTGGGCTTCTCCAGGCAAGAATACTGGAATGAATTTCCATGCCCTCCTCCAGGGGGTCTTCCCGACCCAAGGATAGAACCTGCATCTGTTATGTCTCCTGGCATTGGCAGGTTGATTCTTCACCCCGTGCCACTTGGGAGGCCCTATAAAGGAATATACCCTTGCCAATATATTGATTTCAATCCATTGTTGGCCTTCAACTTAAAGAATTGTAGGACAAATAAATTTGTGTTGTTTAAGCAGCTAAGTTTGAGGCAATTTGTCACATCAGCCTTAGAAAATAAATACATCTCTTGCTGTGGTCTGAATGTTTGCATCCCCCTAAAATTCATGTACTACAGTCCTAATGCCCAATGTTAGGGTATTAGGGGGTGATGAGGGCTCCACCCTCATGTATGGGATTAGTACCCTTTCAAAAGGGACCCCAGATAACTCCCAGCTCTTTCCACGGCATGAGAATGCAGTCAGAAGTCTTTGACCTGGAAGAGAGTCCTCACCTGACCATGCTGGCACCTTGACCTTGGACTTCCAGCCTCTAGCACCCTGAGGAATATATTTCTTTTGTTTAAAAGCCATCTGCTCTGTGGTAGCTTGTATGGCAGCCAGAATGGACTAAGCCATTTTCTCTCACCCTATCACGGTGGTGGGATACTCCTGGATTTGGGGTCAGCCATGCTCACCTGTTGGGAAGCCCCTAGAGGCAGGCTCCAGGCTCTGTTTGGGTTTGTTCTGCCCACTGTCGTAGCAATGACCCAGTGAGCTCATTGTTGGTATCATGGTGGGCGTCATGCGACCTGAAAGTGGGGAAACAAGCTGTTGGATCACAGCCAGAGCGGAATCACGGGCTCGATGGTGTAAATATGAGATTACTCTCACTGTAAAGGGCCAAGGATGGGGAGACTGTGAGTTTGAGAAAAGCCAGCAGAGTGATGAGGCTGGTTTTGTCAATGCGTGGCCATTGGGTGGTGTGGACTAGTGGAGCCAGAGGGATCAACTGGGGCAGCCCTGATCCAGACTTTTGAATCTCAAAGTTGTTATTCTAGAGAATTTTACTAAAAAAAAAAAAAAAAATCTTGACCAAGACTGAGATTCCTGGAAGCTTGTTAGTGACCCCCAAGTGTGCTACTAATCAGCTGTGTGTCTTATATGTCTAATTAATGCCTTTGGACCTTGGTTTCTCCAACTGTGAAATAGGAGCCCTCTCAGTGATGAAGGCCCAGGATCGATCTGAACAGGGCTCCTACCTTGTCTGTCTCCTGTCCTCCAAACCTAATTCAAATGTCTTTGTCCCCTAGAGGCTTTCATGTATACTTTCCCTCTTCCCCAGGCATACTCTGTGTTTCCTTCCGTATCTGTCTATCCATCTATCCCTTTACTTTCTGCTATTTTATATCATAAACATTGATCTTCATGCTTATACTCTAAATGCATGGACTTATTTATCTCTGCAACCCCAATGCCTGGAAAATAATAGGTGTTGAACAAACCTTTCTAACTAGAATAGCATTCAATTTGAAATTTGTTATTTAGTATCATTTAATTGTACACATTTCAGCTAAGCTTCACGCTACCTGGTCAAATCTCCTTTTACCAGCAGCAAAACTGAGAGCAGCAGGGAAACGGAGAGCCCCACATGGCACAGCTGAAGCCGAGATTAGAACTCACGTGTCCTGATTTAGGATCCAAATTCTTTCTTCTTCTACCAAGTGGACTTTTATCTCGGTCTTTGTTCAAGTGACCTGCTGTTGTACTGAGAGGTCCTGAAGCTCGATGGCGTCACGCAATAAAGGTTTTCTTTTTTAAAATCTGATATATTTATTTTTGGCTGCCCACGGACTTTCTCTGGTTGTGGCAGCCGGGGGCCACTCGCCACCGAGGCGCACCAGGCTCCCATCGCGGTGGCTCCTCTTGTTGCCGAGCACGCGCTCTAGAGCAGGGGCTCAGCAGCTGTGGTGCTCTGGCTTAGTTGCCCTGTGGCGCGTGGAGTCTTCCTGGACCAGGGATCGAGCCCATGTCCCCTGCACTGGCAGGCAGACTCTCAACCATTGGACCACCAGGGAAGTCCCAACAGAGGTTTTAGATTGTGTTCATATGAAGTCCTTTGGCTATGGAATTGACAGGGACTCTGCCATCTCCAACATGTGACCTCCAAGGTCACCTTGGGCATCAGTGTCCAGCTGGCAGCTGGAGAAAGAGAGGGAGCAGAGACTGCATGGGGCTTCTTATGGGCCAGGCCTAGGAGGGACACGCTCTGCTTTGGCCCATGTTCTGTTGGCTGAAACACAGCCTGGGAGCCAGCTAGTAGCGAGGGGGCAAGCGGAGGCTGGTCTGACAGACAGCTGCCAGTCTCTGCCGTGCCAGCCAAGTTCCCAGCATGGGTTTCGATGTCTAGCATGACATGTTAATGTCCTACGTACCTACCTAAAATCTTCCCATTGGCTCTGAGTGAGCTAAAAGTATATCAGGTGGTGCCGATACTATTATTATTATTTTTGTTATTTACACTGGTAAGAGAGGGGAAGTGGCAGACAGGAGCCAACTTGAATGACTTTGCAGTGTTTAACCCAAAACACGTTTTACCAGGCAATTTCCCCTTAATCTTGAAACCTATGCGTATTTCAAGGGAAATTTAATCCTTGTGTTTCTGATTCATTTGCACTTAACTCATCAGAATGTTGCTTTGTAAGGCATGTTTGATGTACAAGAAGGCTCATAAGCCCTTTCATAAGCCTTTCAAACGCCTTTTCTCTTTGAAGCAGAAGTTTGCGTTTTTTTCAGCGCTAAACAGAACTAACACCAAAAAAGGCTTCCGCTGCCTTTCCACCCCAGAGGCCACCGATTAGGGTGGTTTGTATAGGTCAGATGTGGACTCTGGCGAAATGGCCGTGGGGAGTGAAGATGCACGGCTGTTTCTGCTCTTTTGCCTCTAGGCCTTGGCTGCTCCAAAGCCTGAGCTTTTTTCCTCATTGCTTACTTACAGCCAATACTTCCCCTTCCTTCAATACTCAGGTTTTAGGTCCCCTCAAGACCTGTTAGAAAGAGCTAGGCACTCCTTCCTTTGCATCTCATTATACCCTACTGCAAGAGCAGCAATAGTAATAGTTAACCCGAATTGAGCTCTTCTTAAGTGCCAGGCATTCTGCTAAGTGTCTTCCTTTTGTTAACAAATTTCATCCTCCCAAGAGCCCCATGATGGAGGAGGAAATGGCATTCCACTCCAGTATTCTTGCCTGGAAAATCCCCTGAACAGAGGAGCCCGGAGGGCTATAGTTCAAAGGGTTGCAAAGAGTTGGACCGACTGAGCACGAGAACAGAACAGCCCCATAAAGTAGGTATTATGTTCAGACTCCTTTTACAGATGAGGAAACTGTAGACCAGAGTGGGGAGGCGACTTGCCCAAGGCCCCCACTGGGAAAGCCGGCCTGGCATCTGCAGCTGGGCTGGGCATTTAACCGGGGCGCCCCTGGGAGGCACTGGTTTCTCTGGCGCTGAAAAGGTCTCCAGCACAGCCGAGCGGCTCACAGGCCGGCGCCGAGTCCTACCTCTGTCGCTGTATTTGGCGGGATCCTGGAGGGGATATTGAACGACGCCTTGTGTTTTTCATCTGTCAGATGAGGATGCTCTGAGCACCCATCTCGCACACGTTGTGAGCACCAAATGAGCTCACACACACCAGCCCTAAATGCAGCCTGCCCCCATGCAACGTGCTGCGCGTTAGATATTACACCCCTGGAAAGCAGACGAGGTGTGGACGGCGTGCATTTCTCGGTTTTCCAGGGACAAAATAATGGAAGGCCAGTGAATGTTGTGGGAGACAGACGCAGAAAAGGCCCTGGCAGCTTGTACCTTGAGCTGGAATCCTATAGAATGTAACACGGGAGATCGCTAGCCATCCTGGGCTTAGCATCTCACATCAGCCGCATGAGCTTTGGATAGAGTGAGTTACATAAGACCCAGCGAATGTCAATGCTATGCAGGTGCTGTGTTGACAGTGAGTCCAGCTCTGCGATGCCACCGTCCAGCTTAAGCCTGGTCAGCAGGGATGTGTTGTCCATAAAGGGGAGGACGCTGTCGTCTTCTCTTATGCATTCAGTCCCTACCGGGAGAAAGGCACGCACACATGGCATCCTATGGTTTTCACTTCTAATATTTATTATTATAAATGTCTTCATTGTTGACCATTTAGAAACTTTAGAGAAAAATGAGGAAGGAAAAAAGATTATCCTAATTGTCCAACCGCCCCTTGATAGTTTGGGTGTATTTCATTCTCTGTAGTCTTTCATAGGCATATTCTTACCAAAGATGATGACTGGAATTTCTTGGCCCGTAAGACTGGATACATTTAAAATCCTTACTCAATACTTTGTTCAGTTCAGTTCAGTTGCTCAGTCGTGTCCAACTCTTTGTGACCCCATGAATCACAGCACACCAGGCCTCCCTGTCCATCACCAACTCCCGGTGTTCACTCAAAGTCATGTCCATTGAGTTGGTGATGCCATCCAGCCATCTCATCCTCTGTCATCCCCTTCTCCTCCTGCCCCCAATCCCTCCCAGCATCAGAGTCTTTTCCAATGAGTCAATTCTTCGCATGATGTGGCCAAAGTATTGGAGCTTCAGCTTTAGCATCATTCCTTCCAAAGAAATCCCAGGACTAATCTCCTTTAGGATGGACTGGTTGGACCTCCTTGCAGTCCAATGGACTCTCAAGAGTCTTCTCCAACACCATAGTTCAAAAGCATGAATTCTTGGTGCTCAGCTTTCTTTACAGTCCAACTCTCATATCCATACATGACCACTGGAAAAACCATAGCCTTGACTAGATGGACATTTGTTGGTAATGTCTCTGCTTTTGAATATGCTATCTAGGTTGGTCATAACTTTCCTTCCAAGGAGTAAGTGTCTTTTAATTTCATGGCTGCAATCACTATCTGCAGTGATTTTGAAGCCCCCCAAAATAAAGTCTGACACTGTTTCCCCATCTATTTCCCATGAAGTGATGGGACCAGATGCCATGATCTTTGTTTTCTGAATGTTGTAGAAGCCCCAATATATCGATACTTCTGCAGATACCACAGGGCTGTACCTTTTTATCACTATCTCTGACTTAGATTTCTTGTCTCTCCCAAATTTGTGTTCTTGAATTTGCGTTTGGTCCTTCATCTTTGGAAGAAGTCCTCCCATCATGCAGAGAGAGGATGGTTCTTCTTGGTTGTCCTGGTCAATGCAAATTTGTGTCTGGCTGTGGCCGGGCATATAGAGGAACTTCCACTGAAGGACAGAAGCTTATAGGGAGGAGGAATTGCATTGAACGGCTTTCAGCAAACAATCCAAGCAAATAGCCAGAAAGTCACTGCAAATTCACATATTGCTTTTTATAAAAAATTGAAGTATAGTTCATTTACAATGTTTTACCTTCAGGTGTACAGCAAAGTGATTCAGATATATATGCATATATTCAGTTATGGGTTCCCCTGGTGGCTCAGGTGGTAAAGAATCTGCCTGCAATGCAAGAGACCCAGGTTCAACCCCTAGGTCTGGAAGATCCCCTGGAGAAGGGAATGGCTACTCTCTCCAGTATTCTCACCTGGAGAATTCCATAGACAGAGGAGCCTGGCAGGCTATAGTCCATGGGCTTCAAAGAGTAGGGCATGACTGAGGGACTAACATGTATAGAATATGTATATAACTGGGCTCCAAAATCACTGCAGATGGTGACTGCAGCCATGAAATTAAAAAGCAGAGACATTACTTTGCCAACAAAGGTTCGTCTAGTCAAGGCTATGGTTTTTCCAGTGATCATGTATGGATGTGAGAGTTGGACTGTGAAGAAGGCTGAGTGCTGAAGAATTGATGCTTTTGAACTGTGGTGTTGGAGAAGACTCTTGAGAGTCCCCTTGGACTGCAAGGAGATGCAACCAGTCCATTCTGAAGGAGATCAGCCCTGGGATTTCTTTGGAAGGAATGATGCTAAAGCTGAAACTCCAGTACTTTGGCCACCTCATGTGAAGAGCTGACTCATTGGAAAAGACTCTGATGCTGGGAGGGATTGGGGACAGGAGGAGAAGGGGATGACAGAGGATGAGATGGCTGGATGGCATCACTGACTCGATGGATGGGAGTCTCAGTGAACACCAGGAGCTGGTGATGGACAGGGAGGCCTGGCGTGCTTCGATTCATGGGGTCGCAAAGAGTTGGACACGACTGAGCGACTGAACTGAACTGATATATATATTTATATTTATATATTCTGTGCTGTGCTTAGTCACTCAGTCATGTCCAACTATTTTCAACCCCATGGACTATAGCTTGCCAGGCTCCTCTGTCCATGGGGATTTTCTAGGTAAGAATACTGGAGTGGGTTGCAATGCCCTCTTCCAGGGAATCTTCCCAACCCAGGGATCGAATCCAGGTCTCCCTCATTGCAGGTGGATTCCTTATTGTCTGAGTCACCAGGGAAGCCCATGAATGCTGGAGTGGGTAGCCTATCCCTTCTCCAGGGGATCTTCTCAACCCAGGAATCAGACCAGAGTCTTCTGTATTGCAGGCAGATTCTTTACTAGCTGAGCTACCAGGGAAGCCGAATATATATATGTGTGTGTGTGTGTGTGTGTGTGTGTGTATATTTAGTTATATATAAAAGGATCTTTTTCAGATTCATTTCTATTATAGGTTAATGCAAGATATCGAATATAGTTCCCTGTGTTATATAGCAGATCTTTGTTGATTATCTACTTTATATATAATAATCTGTATATATTCATCCCAACCTCCTAATTTACTTCCGCCACTCTGGCTATTCCCTTTGGTAAGCGTAAATTTGTTTTCTATGTCTGTGAGTCCATTTCTGGTTTGTAAAGAAGTTCACTTGTATAATTTTTTTTTTAGATTTCACATATAATTGATACAGTATTTGTCTTTCTCTGTCTGACTCGCTTCGCTTAATATGGTAATCTTTACGTCCATCTGCGTTGCTCAAATGGCATGTTTTGCTCCTTGTTTCTCACCAGATCCCCTTGTGCTTGTTCAGTCCCTGCAGCAGTACCGTCACAAAGCGTTCTCACTGGGCCCGTCAGTGCCAGAGACCTACCCCCTCTCTGGTTTCCTCCACACACTCACACCCAATCTCCTCCTCTCTGAATGCTCCCCACTGCAGTTAATTTCTTCGTTCTCCAAGTTGCTTGGGCCACAAGCCTCAGGGTTAAGCTTAACTCCTGTGGGCTCTATTTTAAAATAGAGTGTGAGCCCGATCACGTTTCACTACCTCATTCTGCCACCCCAGTCAAAGCATGCGCCACATGGATCGTCACAAACCTGGCCTCTCCACTTCCACCCTTACTCTTCTATAAGATGCCCCCCACACAGCAGCCAGCACGATCTCCTTCCCCTTGAATCCTGCTCATGGTTTCCCATCAGACTCAGGATAAAATCCGTGGTCCTGCTGATGGCCTCCAAGACCCTTCTGGATCTGGTGTCTTGCTTGCCCTCTAATCTCGTCACCTGCTGCTCCAGGAGCAAAGAATAGATTTGTGGTCCCTTCTTCTTGGCCTTTGCACTTGCTGTTCTCTCTCTGCCCAGACACTTTCCCAAGGTAGCTTCATGGTCCTCACCATGTCCAAACATACTGGGTATCCCAAGTCCAGTCCAAGACCAGGGGCTGTTGATCCTGACCTCATCCCATGCCTGGAGGAAGAGGTGACATTAATTTCTAACAGTAGAGAAAATCAAATATAATGGCTGTTCTGATGAGCCTTCTTTAATGAAAAGCTACAGATCCTGTGTGGCTACACTTTGAAACCAGATAAGAAGCAGTTGCTAAGCCCTTTCCATACGGGCATGTCAAGATGGGAACCATAGTTATGGCAGAATGTTGGGATGTTGGTCACAGTTTCCCCCCAAATCAGGGGGACCCTTTCCTCCATTCAACTGTCAAGGCTTTACCTAATTACTTCTTATGGTTCAGTTCAGTCGCTCAGTCTCTCAGTCATGTCCGACTCTTTGTGACCCCATGGACTGCAGCACACCAGGCCTCCCTGTCCATCACCAATTCCCGGAGTCTACCCAAACTCATGTCCATCAAGTCAGTGATGCCATCCAACCATCTCATCCTCTGTCATCCCCTTCTCCTTCTGCCTTCAATCTTTTACAGCATCAGGGTCTTTCCTAGTGAGTCAGTTCTTCTCATCAGGTGGCCAAAGTATTGGAGTTTCAGCTTTAGCATCACTCCTTCCAATGAATATTCAGGACTGATTGCCTTTAGGATAGACTGGTTGGATCTCCTTGCAGTCCAACGGACTCTTAAGAGTCTTCTCCAACACCACAGTTCAAAATCATCAATTCTTTGACACTCAGCTTTCTTTATAGTCCAACTCTCACATCCATACATGACTACTGAAAAAACCATAGCTTTGACTAGATGGACCTTTGTTGGTAAAGTAATGTCTCTGCTTTTTAATATGCAATTCATTTGAAAATACTTTCTGACGTGGAGCTAAACTCAGATTCCTGGTGTTAACACAAGTTCATGTGCCTACGCAGCTTTGAGGCTAAACAAACTGAAATATCAGGATTTGGGGCAGAGAAAGGTTTATTGCAGGGCCATGCAAGGAGGCAGGTGGCTCATGCCCTAAAAATCCCAAACTCCTTGAATGGTTTTAGCACAGCAATTTAAAAAGCCATGTGAGGGAGGGGGTCGCAGGATTTGTGATCAGCTTGTGTACAATTGTACAGAAGCGCACCGGCTGTGACGGACCTCGCAGAAGCATGGCCGAGAGGAGCTACCCCACGTCTGAGGTCAGGGGCGGCGGCCAGGAGGAGCTTCCCCACGTCTGAGGTCAGGGGCGGCAGCCAGGAGGAGCTTCCCCACGTCCAAGGTCAGGGGCGGTGGCCCAGAGGAGCAACCACAGGCGCAGGAGGGCCGAGAGGAGCCACTCCACATTCAAGGTCAGGAGGGACGGCGGTGAGGAGATACCCCTCGTCCAAGGTAAGAGAAACCCAAGTAAGACGGTAGGTGTTGCTAGAGGGCATCAGAGGGCAGACACACGGAAACCATAATCACAGAAAACTAGTCAATCTAATCACACGGACCACAGCGTTGTCTAACTCAATGAAACTAAGCCATGCCCGTGGGGCCACCCAAGATGGGTGGGTCATGGTGGAGATGTCTGACAGAATGTGGTTCATTGGAGAAGGGCATGGCAAACCACTTCAGTATTCTTGCCTTGAGAACCCCATGAACAGTATGAAAAGGCAAAATGATAGGATACTGAAAGAGGAAATCCCCAGGTCGGTAGGTGCCCAATATGCTACTGGAGATCAGGGGAGAAATAACTCCAGAAAGAACAAAGGGATGGAGCCAAAGCAAAAAGAATACCCAGCTGTGGATGTGACTGGTGATAGAAGCAAGGTCTGATGCTGTAAAGAGCAATATTGCATAAGAACCTGGAATGTTAAGTCCATGAATCAAGGCAAATTGGAAGTGGTTAAACAGGAGATGGCAAGAGTGAACATCAACATTCTAGGAATCAGCAAACTAAAATGGACTGGAATGGGTGAATTTAACTCAGATGACCATTATATCTACTACCACGGGCAGGAATCCTTTAGAAGAAATGGGGTAGCCATTATGGTCAACAAAAGAGTCCAAAATGCAGTACTTGGATGCAATCTCAAAAATGACAGAATGATCTCTATTCATTTCCAAGGCAAACCATTCAATATCACAGTAATCCAAGTCTATGCCCCAACCAGTAATGCTGAAGAAGCTGGAGTTGAACGGTTCTATGAAGACCTACAAGATCTTTTAGAACTAATACCCCAAAAAGATGTCCTTTTCATTATAGGGGACTGGAATGCAAAAGTAGGAAGTCAAGAAACACCTGGAGTAACAGGCTAATTTGGCCTTGGAATACGGAATGAAGCAGGGCAACGCACTGGTCATAGCAAACACCCTCTTCCAACAACACAAGAGAAGACTCTACACATGGACATCACCAGATGGTCAACACCGAAATCAGACTGATTATATTCTTTGCAGCCAAAGATGGAGAAGCTCTATACAGTCAGCAAAAACAAGACCAGGAGCTGACTGTGGCTCAGATGATGAACTCCTTATTGCCAAATTCAGACTTAAATTGAAGAAAGTAGGGAAAGCCACCAGACCATTCAGGTATGACCTAAATCAAATCCCTTATGATTATACAGTGGAAGTGAGAAATAGATTTAAGGGCCTAGATCTGATAGATAGAGTGCCTGATGAACTATGGAATGAGGTTCGTGACATTGTACAGGAGACAGGGATCAAGACCATCCCCATGGAAAAGAAATCCAAAAAAGCAAAATGACTGTCCAGGGAGGCCTTACAAATAGCTGTGACAAGAAGAGAAGCAAAAAGCAAAGCAGAAAAGGAAAGATATAAGCATCTGAATGCAGAGTTCCAAAGAATAGCAAGGAGAGATAAGAAAGCCTTCCTCAGGGATCAATGCGAATAAATAGAGGAAAACAACAGAATGGGAAAGACTGGAGATCTCTTCAAGAAAATTAGAGATACCAAGGGAACATTTCATGCAAAGATGGGCTCGATAAAGGACAGAAATGGTATGGACCTAACAGAAGCAGAAGATATTAAGAAGAGGTGGCAAGAATACACAGAAGAACTGTACAAAAAAGATCTTCATGACCCGGATAATCATGATGGTGTGATCACTGACCTAGAGCCAGACATCCTGGAATGTGAAGTTAAGTGGGCCTTAGAAAGCATCACTATGAACAAAGCTAGTAGAGATGATGGAATTCCAGTGGAGCTATTCAAATCTGGAAAGATGATGCTGTGAAAGTGCTGCACTCAATATGGTAGCAAATTTGGAAAACTCAGCAGTGGCCACAGGACTGGAAAAGGTAAGTTTTTTCATTCCAATCCCAAAGAAAGGCAATCCCAAAGAATGCTCAAACTACCGCACAATTGCACTCATCTCATATGCTAGTAAAGTGATGCTTAAAATTCTCCAAGCTAGGCTTCAGCAATACGTGAACTGTGAACTTCCAGATGTTCAAGCTGATTTTAGAAAAGGCAGAGGAACCAGAGATCAAATTGCCAACATCTGCTGGATCATCAAAAAAGCAAGAAAGTTCCAGAAAAACATCTATTTCTGCTTTATTGACTATGCCAAAGCCTTTGACTGTGTGGATCACAATAAACTGTGGAAAATTCTTCAAGAGATGGGAATACCAGACCACTTGACCTGCCTCTTGAGAAATCTATATGCAGGTCAGGAAGCAACAGTTAGAACCGGACATGGAACAACAGACCGGTTCTAAATAGGAAAAGGAGTACGTCAGGCTGTATATTGTCACCCTGCTTATTTAAGTTATATGCAGAGTACATCATGAGAAACGCTGGGCTGGAAGAAGCACAAGCTGGAATCAAGATTGCCGGGAGAAATGTCAGTCACCTCAGATATGCAGATGACACCACTCTTATGGCAGAAAGTGAAGAGGAACTAAAAAGCCTCTTGATGAAAGTGAGAGTGGAGAGTGAAAAAGTTGGCTTAAAGCTCAACATTCAGAAAATAAAGATCATGGCATCCAGTCCCATCACTTCATGGGAAATAGATGGGAAAACTGTGGAAAGAGTGTCAGACTATTTTTTTGGGCACCAAAATCACTGCAGATGGTGATTGAAGCCATGCAATTAAAAGATGCTTACTCCTTGGAAGGAAAGTTATGACCAACCTAGATAGCATGTTCAAAAGCAGAGACATTACTTTGCCAACAAAGGTCCGTCTAGTCAAGGCTATGGTTTTTCCAGTGGTCATGTATGGATGTGAGAGTTGTACTATGAAGAAAGCTGAGCACCAAAGAATTGATGCTTTTGAACTGTGGTGTTGGAGAAGACTCTTGAGAGTCCCTTGGACTGCAAGGAGGTCCAACCAGTCCATTCTAAAGGAGGTTAGTCCTGGGTGTTCTTTGGAAGGAGTGATGCTAAAGCTGAAACTCCAATACTTTGGCCACATCATGCGAAGAGTTGACTCATTGGAAAAGACTCTGATGCTGGGAGGGATTGGGGGCAGGAGGAGAAGGGGCCGTCAGAGGATGGGATGGCTGGATGGCATCACCGACTCTATGGACGTGAGTTTGAGTGAACTCCTGGTGTTGGTGACAGGGAGGCCTGGCATGCTGCGATTCATGGGGTCACAAAGAGTCGGACACGACTGAGCGACTGAACTGAACTGAACTGTGTACAATTCTCTGATTGGCTGATGGTGAGGTAACAGGGTGGTGTCACAGGGGTTACCTTTGCCTTTCCTTAGGCTCCAGGAGGCCTGGGGCTGTGTGTGCATGTTGTCAAGTAGTTACCACCTTCCATTTGTTGAAGAACTGGAGGCTTTTCACATCTGCAAAACAACTCGGAAAACGTGCATCACATGTTATATTCAGTGTCAGTATCAGTTCAGTCGCTCTCCATGACCCCGGGGACTACGGCACGCCAGGCCTCTTGGCCCATCACCAACTTGCGGAGTTTATTCAGACTCATGTCCATTGAGTCGGTGATGCCATCCAACCATCTCATCCTCTGTCGTCCCCTTCTCCTCCCGCCTTCAATCTTTCCCGGCATCAGGGTCTTTTCAAATGAGTCAGTTCTTCCCATCAGGTGGCCAAAGTATTATATTATCTAGGTACAAATACTCCATTATCTAGGTACTTCAGAGAGGAGTTAAGCAGAGGATGTGAGAGAAGGCCTGTCTCCCTCCACCTCTTGAGGCCGCATGGGGTTCTGCTCTGGTAGCCTCATTGTCCCCATTCTCATCCTAGTTCCAACCTCTCTGGCCACACAGAAGAATCCAACTTCTTTTGTCCCGTGATGACCATAAGCCACTTGTGCCCAGTAAGCAAGTCACCGGAGTCCTCTTCTCTTGGTTAAATTAATTCCAATTTTTTTCATTCATGTGTCAGAAATATGATTTTTAAGGCAGCTCCCAGAATTGTAGTCTGGGCAACATTCCCTTTTCTTCTGTCCCTCAGGCACCACAGAAAGATGCTCTAAACTTCAGCACATTTGGCTTATGCTGGAGATGCTGCTCCTGGTGAAACTCACCTGAAATGAGCAGGTAGGACGCCGCAGGCATTGCTCCAAGCACTTTGCATGCATTCATCGAGATAAGGACTATTATTATCCCCAAAAAACAACAAGGAAACGAAGAGAGGTAACTTACTCAAGGTCACTCAGTCAGTATCAGTCAGTATCGGAGGCAGGATTCAAACCCAAAGCTATTAATGACACTAAGTAAGTGCCTATTATTTGCCGAGGTCTTTTATGTAACTTATGGAATCCTTTATTCAACTCTGAGAGACAGACATCATTATGTCTATGCTATGGACAAAGAGATGGCTGTTCCCAGAGTTATGTAATCTGCTCAAGGTCACCTAGCTTGTAAGTGACTGAGCCTAGCTTTGAACTAGGTCTGTGCTGCCTTCAAATGAAGGCTCTCTCTGCACTTCAGGGCTGCACTCTGCTGCCAAGATTCAACAGGAGATCATTAAACACATGCCCTCTCCCTGCACCCACACCCAAGCCTCACACGTGCCGGGAAATAGCTCTCCGTTCATTATGTGTGGCGGGTGAAGTTTATACATAAGGAGCCGTGACACTGATGCCATTATATTAAAAGTGCGAAGATTCCAATAAGTTTCTGAGCACACGTGTTACAGTAGAGCCGCCTCTCTCTCCCCAAGCGAGTGTAGAGCTTTCTGTTGCTTTGCTTCGCCTCACACACTTATTACAGCGAGATTTCCCCCAGTGTCCCAGCCTCCCATCAGCTCTCATTTAGATTTTCTTCCTAGATGCAGCCATTTAAATGCATATCGGCAGCAATTGAGCCCACCAGATTTCTTTTCCCGATTAGCGGGAAGATGGTCCTGTTAGTTATCTATCTGTGAGCTGAGCGGAAAAATCTGGCGGGTTGGGCAGAACTTTGTGACATGACCTGCTTTTGGCTGTGTCGGCAGAGGGATGGATAACTTGCTGAGAGATCTTTGGTGGTGTGAGAAGGGGAAGGGGCTTGTGGAGGGGCATGGGAATGGGGATGAGGAAGGATGTGGAGGCAGAGAGAGGTGTGTGGGTCTGAGTGCTTGCAGGAAGGGTGAGTGTGTGTGTCTATAGCATGGGGTTAATAGAACAGATTGTACATCAAAGTAGGCTTTAAGTGAGGATGGAGAGATGTACAATAAGGTGGTGGGTGGATGGAAACTGGTCAGAGGGGTGGATGAGGAGGTCACTGGAGTCTCTGAGGCAGCTCATGGCTTAGTGTGAGGCCCAACAGGCTCTGTTCATGGAAACTTGGGTTTAGGAAGGCTCTCCCACCCAGCTGGGGAGTGCTGCCTGGCCGGGGGACATGCCTCCCAGCGTGGCAGTCCTCCAAGGCAAGATTTGGGGCAGGGATTACAGAGAAGAATTGCATGCTGGGAGTGCAGGCTTATCCCCAGGATGCGGGCTGAGCCGAGCCGAGCATGCTCAGACCCTGTTCCTTGTTCATGAATCAGATAAAATTCTCCCCAAGGCCCCTGGGCAGAGGAAGTAAAGTGACAGGGGAGCGGGAGTTGTACTAATTGCACTCTCTCTCCTGGGGGGAAACAGAAGGGGCTGGGAAGAAAGGTTCCTGGTTGTCGTACATGGAGACTGTGAGCTCTACCATTGCTGTCCTCCCGGGGCCCAGCACAGTCCCGGCCCCCGGGAGGCACTCCCTTGAGGGCGTTGGGAGAGAAGGACAGGGGGAGGGCCGTTCCAGTGTGGGGAGATGGGGGGACGTGTGCACGTTGGTACGGCATGGGGTATGTCCTGGGCAGTGTGTGCATGCGTTGAGCTCTCCTACGCTGTGGGAGCCATGTGTTTCCCTGGGTGCTCTCAGAGCGGGGATGCAGATGCAGAGACGGGCTGCACGGACAGGTGACTGGGTGACGTTGGGTCTGACGGTATCCGGAGTCACATGTGTGTGCAGGGGCGGGAGGGAGAGTGGATATTTGGAGAAGCCAAAGGGGTGTCCATAAGAGCTGTGCCTGCAGGAGGGATGGGTGTGTGTGTGTGTGTGTGTGTGTGTGTGTGTGTGTGTAAGAGAGAGAGACAGAGAGAGAGAGGGACAAGGAGCGATAGGGAGAGAGACAGAGAGAGATAGGGAGGAGAGTTGATAGAAAAAGAGGGAGAGAGAGATGGGGAGGGGAGAGGAAAGAGGGAGGGAAAAAGACACACACACACACACACACACACACACACAGGAAGAACTGCGCTTGTTGGTGTTTCTCTTTGCTTTTTCTGCCCGTCGCGCTCTCATTGTCCTTCTTCTCCCTCTGGCCCCATCATACATTTTCTATTCCCCTATAACGCTTCCTGAGGAATGACAGCTAGCTCACCTCAACACACGTCCAGGCAGCCACATCCCATGCCCACGTGTGATGCTCCTGTGTACCACCCCAGGGAAGACACAAAGACACGAACACTCTGATCCAGCCTCTGTGGGGCAGGCCCTCCCGGGGCCCCTGGAGTTTGCTAAGTGCCTCCACGTGCCGGGCTGTGTGCCGAGTGCCCTGTACCATCTCCGTTAATCCTGATGAGATCCTCGTGGGTCCGAAGTCTGAGAAGGGAGGGAGGCTCAGAGGTACCACTGGCTCTCGCTCCGCTCCTGGGCATCCCGTGGTTCCATCCCTTGGCGTCACCCTTCCTTCCCTCCAAGAGGGGTAGCCAGGCCCCTTCCCCTGTCCCTGCCGGCCCTCTGGCCTCAGCTCCACCCTAACCACCCCCCAAGCCTTTCCAGGCCTGACAGAGGTTCCTAGAGTCCCGGGCCTGGGATGCTGAAGGCTGTGGGCTGGCTGGGTGGCCCGGCAGGCCACGGGTGGAGTGGAGGGGGCTCAGGCTTTGCGGCCAGGTGGACATGTGCTGGGATCCTGGCTTTAGGGCTGAGTGAAGTGGGAGCCCACCGGGCACTCCTGTTTTCTGAGTGCCTGTTTCTGAGTGCCCACTTGCCTCCTCTGTGAAATGGAGATGCTAAAACCCGCCTCCTGGGGCTGCTGACGGGTGAGCAGGAGGCTGGTCACAGAATGCCTGGCTCAGAGTGAAGGTCTAGAAAAGTCTGTGTCTGTCCAGCACACAGCTTCCTCCTGCCTGAGCACTCTGCCCCCTTGTCTCCATCACCCCAGGAAACTTTCTTCTGTGTGGGGCACAGTTAGAGGCCAAAGTCTGGATGGTCAGAAAGGGCAGCCAAAGAAATCCACCCGTCTCTTTCTCCTGTCTCACTTTCTTTCGAAGCTACTTTATTTGCTTTTTTCTTTTAATTGCTAATAGCCCCTTGTCTCAGGATGTCTGAAATCAACCAAAATTATTTGTCCCCAAGGCTGCTTTTCTCTTGCCTCTTGTGTCTTGTAAGGACCTTACCCCGTAGGTACCATCATTTATTCCTATATTACAGAGGAGGCAACCAAGGCTCAGGGAGGGCAAGCAACTCACCCAAGGTCACACAGCTGATCAAGTGTTGGGACTGGAATGGAAGCTGGGGTCTCTCTGAACCCGGGCTCAGGCCCTTTCCCTCTACCAGGATGCTTGCCTCAGATGACAGTCCCCATTGTGAAGGGCGAGGGGTGGGAGAGGAGGTTGCAAAGATGCCCCCTCCCTCCCAGAGGACCAGCCCTTCTCTGGCCTAAGGTGAAACTTCTTGGAGAGGCTTGGAGGTTAATCCAAGGTGCTTCCTCCATCCCTCGCTGGCCACACCGTCAGCATAATCAGCCCATTAGCAAGTCACCCCGAGCACAGAGACACCTTTCTGACAAGCTATCAGGGGTGCAGGGTGGCCCAGAGGTGGCTGGAGAGGCTAGAGTGTGGCCGGGGCAGGGTGGGCTGAAAGCCTGGATCCATCTGTAATACCAGCTCCATGTCTTCCATCAGCTTCATCTCTGCTAAACATTCAGTGCAGCTTCCCCCTCCCCCCTCCCCCCTTTGCTTCCTTTTTAAATAATGGAGCATGACAAGGAGACACAGATGAAGGTCACAGCGAGATCCCTGGCATGGGGGTCAGCCACACCAGCACTGCCTCCAGCCCGACCTCTTAGGAACTGAGCTGTGTGGCCCAGAGCAAGCCCTTAAACCTTCCTGAGCTTCAGAGTCCCCGTCTGCAAGGCGGGGATTATAAGCCGTACCTTCTGGGCTGGTATGAAGACAGCGTGTTGGTATGGGAAGGCTGGGGAACAGAGTGCCTGACAGCCTGTGTGTTTCCAGAGCTCGGCTCTGTGGCTTTGTGGCTAAGTGACCCAGGGCAAGCCGCTGCTTCCTACAGGGCCTCAGCGTAAAACAAGGAGAGAGGATTATTCCTCCGGAGGGGGAGGCAAGGATCAAACAAACGAACATGTGTTAGTGTTCAGCATCTGCCTGACGCTTGATGAGCAAGAAAGATCCCTGTCAACTGAAAAAGAAAGCACATTGTGAGCTCTATAAGTTAAGTTTTATTTGGGGCAAAGTGGGGACTATATAGCCTGGGAGAGAGCATTTCAGATAGCTCAGAGAAACGGCTCTCAAGAGGTGCAGGGAAGGTCAGTATAGATGTGATTTTGGTGAAGGGTGAGTGCATGCAATCAAGCACATATTTCTGCAGAAAGTTTCTGCTAGTCACAAGGAGCATCATCATCATCGTGAAGGATTTCAGTGCTTTTCTAGATACAATGTGATACAGGCATTGGGCCCATAAAAGCTTCTCCTGAAAATATGTAAGTATCTGAAGTCCTGTTCTACCAGTTTTTTCCCAGAGCACAGAGTGCCTCATTCCTGATCCCCAGCCTGAACTTTCGGAAGGTGTTCAGGTCAGCCGCTACAGTGGCCCAGACTCTGATCCTTGTGGAGGTAGACGGCCTGTGCCCGTGGCAAGTGCCAATTTGTCGAGGCTTCCCAGGTGGCACGAATGGTAAAGAACATGCCTGCCAATGCAGGAGACGTAAGAGGTGCAGGTTCGATCCCCGGGTCACGAAGATCCTGACTGGAGGAAGGCATGGCAACCCACTGCAGTACTCTTGCCTGGAGCATCCCGTGGAGTAAGAAGCCTGGTGGGCTGCAGTCCATAGGGTCGCAAAGGGATGGACATGACTGAAGCGTACTTAGCATGCATGCATCCCCCCAAACAAACAAACAACCCACAAACCCAGATAAACTTATGGTTTTCACTCCTTCCAGAAAGCCTGTGCTGCATCCATGATGATTCAGCCTCTGAAAGTTCCATGAACTTCCTCCAGGTCAGACACTCAGGGTGGCAGGATCAGATTCAACATGGGTAGTCACACTCCAAGATGCCTTCTTTCTCTTCCTCTACTTACACCACAGAGGCAGCTGGGATTCACCCCAAAGAGAGGCCTCAGACACGAAGAGGAGTCACTGATTATCCAGCTTGGACAGGGGGCTGTGGGGAGAGGCCATTCCGAGGTGGGGAGTGTTTACCCTGAGAAGAATTAAAGCAGAGGGTGGATTCCTCCCAGGGCTTTCAGGGTGATTTCGAGGGAATCAAACGATGCAAAAGTCGCTATTTACTGGTAGTTAGTATGTATGGGGAGCAGTTTGGGGAACCTGAGGCATGGGAAAGGCAAGGCTTCGAGCTAGGACCCTTGACCTCTTAGCTCTTTATTCAGCTGCTGGGCAGCCTGCTGGTCCTGCTTGGACTCTCGGTTCCCATCTGCACACTGTCTTGGATGGGATGCGATGAGAAAAGCCCCTGGGTGTGTCTTGGGCATCCTCCCCACCGTGGCCACCCCGTCTGATCTCAGAGGGCAGGAGCTGGGGCAGAGAAGACATCCACGTACCCAGGGGCGCTCCTGGGGTGAGTTCTCCTGCCCAGTGGTCGCCTTTGACAAACACCCTCTCAAGGATGCCCAGCAGCTGCCAAGCGCAGAGTCCCTTTACGATGCTCAGGAGACCTGTGGTGCTTTGCTGATCCTGGTTGCCAGCTTTCTCTGCAGACAGCCACCTCTCTGGAACCAGGGAAGGCAGAAGAGAGATCCCCAAGCTGCCCAGGGTGGGGAAGGGCATGTCTCCCTTTAAAGACAGTGGAGATACTCAGTGAAGCAGGCGTCTGCCCCGCCCATGCCTTCTGTCTCTAGTCCCCTTCCCCTGGGGCCTGAGTCTCTGCTCTCTCGATTACCAGGAGTTAAATTCCCAGCAAGTGAGACGAAGGCTTGGAGATTGTCTTGTGCGTCTCCCTTGCTTGGGGCCTGTCCTAGTCAGTGGGGGAAGTTTTTGCTAAGACCAGGGAAGCTCATTTCACCGAGGTGGGCACATGGCTGTGGGCAGAGGCCATTGGGAGTCAACGGCGGGGCCAAGTACTCGTCACTGTCCTTCCCCGGCCATCTCCTGTCCCTCCTCCCCTTCCCGCTCCTCTTCCTCCCCTCCTCCCCCTTCCGTATCCTGCTCCTCCCCTCACCCCTCCTCCCCCTCTTGCCCCCCCTTCCCTTCCTCCCCATCCTCGCCCTCCCCCATCCTGCTCCTCCCCTCACCCCTCCTCCCCCTCTTGCCCCCCCTTCCCTTCCTCCCCATCCTCGCCCTCCCCCATCCTGCTCCTCCCCTCACCCCTCCTCCCCCTCTTGCCCCCCCTTCCCTTCCTCCCCTCCTCCCCCTCCCCCATCACTGTCGTCCAGTGACGACAGCAGTCAACGGCAGACAAGCAAGCCTTTAGCGAGAAGCTGCCCCGTCTGATACTGCGCTCAATTCTTCTTTCTCGTTTTAACTCCCATAATGACCCAACAGGGAGATTTTATTTCTTCCATTACAGAGATGGGTAAGGTGAGATTTAGTAAGGTTAAGAAACTTGTCCCAAGATCACACAGCTAGCAAACCCAGGTCAGTCTGGCCAGGGTTTTAACTACTGTATTATTCTTCCAGGGACTCTGATAGGGGAAGAATTTGACAAGTTCTGTTACATCTCCAAGCCTCAGTTTCCTCTTCTGTCAATGAGGTTCTTAATGATATCATCCCAGCTTGCCTCTGAGAGTTTGGGGGAGGGTCTAGTAAGAGTGCTTAGTTGCTCAGGAGTGTCCTACTCTTTGCAACCCTACGGACTGTAGCCCACCAGGCTTCTGTGTCTATGGGATTCCCCAGGCAATAATACTAGAATGGGTTGCCATTTTCCTCCTCCAGGGGATCTTCCTGACCCAGGGATCGAACCTGCATCTCCCGTGTCTCCTGCATGTCTCCCCCACTGAGCCGTTAGGGAAAAGAGGAGGAGAAAGTACTTTGTAAACTGTAAAATGCAGCGGATTTGATGATTTGCTGACAATGGGCACACAGGCAGGGTTCCTCTCGGGTGTTCGTCTCTGTAGGCGAACTGCCTCGCTCAGCACCTGGCATGTATATGGCAGGTGAGTAAAAAGTGCATAAATAAAAAGCTAATGATTATCAGTTGGTATTCACATTCCTCTCCCCAGCAATATTTTTAAAAACTTTTAGAGATGGCGTTCTTTCTTTCTTTCTGGCTGAGCTGGGTATTTGTGGCCGTGTGGGCTTTTTCTCCAGCTGAGGTGAGCCGAGGCTGCCCTCTGGGCATGGTGCTTGGGCTTCTCCCTGCGGGGGCTTCTCTTGCTGCTGAGCCAGGCTCCAGGGCACGCAGGCTCCCGTAGTTGTGGCTCCTGGTTTCCAGAGCACAGGCTCAATAGCTGCTGCGCACAGGCTTAGCTGCTCCTCACCACGTGGACTCTCCCCGGATTGGAGATTGAACCTGTCTCCTGCACTGGCACGTGGATTCTGTACCACCGAGCCACCGGGGAAGCCCTCCCCAGCAATCTTACTCTCTAGAAACACGGAGTTCTGGTCTATGGAAGGGAACAGTGCTTGGTCAAGCTGATGGGACAGGTAGGGCCTTCTGGTACCTAGAACCTTTGTACCTCCATCCTGCCACCTGTGGAAGGACCAGGGTCTGGACAGAGGTGTGGCTCTGTCCTCTCAGGCTCCCAGGCTCAGCATCCCCTGAAGGTTATCAGTGCAGGTTTAGAAAAAAAAAAGAGGCCTGGAGCTGCAGCTGAAGGAGGCTGGCAGGCTGGCCCTTCAAAGCTTTGCCGTCTTCCTTTTTTATTTTTTAATTTCATTTTTTTTCTTTATCCAAAGGCTGCAGAGCTGAAATAATTTATTTTGGATTTGAATAGGATATGATAAGCCGAAGAAGGGGCAGCCAGGGTGGACAGGGTGGAAGCATTAGGTTTTAAATTAGTCATTTGACGCCAGTTCGGGGACCAGAGTAAGGGCTCTGACTGACAAGAGGCGCCCAAGTCCCCTTGGCTGATGGCAGCCGTGGATTTGGGGCTGCATCTCCAGGGGCCACCTTCCTGGTTCTCTGTTAATGACCGTCACAGCCCTCCTTGTCCACCTCCCTGCTTCCTTCACAAGCCCTGTGACCTTGGGCAAGGCACCTCATCTCTCAGAGCCTCGGTTTTCCCATACACGAAATGGGGATGAGAGTCATTCCTTCTAACACAGATATGGACAGACTTTTTCTGTAAAAGGGTCAGAGGGTGAATATTTTAGGTTTGTGGGCCCATCTTTGTGGCAACCACTCGGCTCTGCTATTCTTTTTTTTTTTCTTTTTTTTAGCTAAAAAAATCACTTTTATTTCTCAAAACTATTGGTTTAAGCAACATTTTTCTTTTAACTTTACAATACAGTATTGGTTTTGCCATATATCAACATGAATCTGCCACAGGTATACACGTGTTCCCCATCCTGAACCCTCCTCCCTCCTTTCTCCATGTACCATCCCTCTGGGTCGTCCCAGTGCACCAGCCCCAAGCATCCAGTATTGTGCATCGAACCTGGACTGGCGACTAGTTTCATACATGATATTATACATGTTTCAATGCCATTCTCCCAAATCATCCCACCCTCTCCCTCTCCCACAGAGTCCAAAAGACTGTTCTATTCATCAGTGTCTCTTTTGCTGTCTCGTATACAGGGTTATTGTTACCATCTTTCTAAATTCCATATATATGCGTTAGTATACTGTATTGGTGTTTTTCTTTCTGGCTGACTTCTGCTATTCTAGTGACAGTCACGATGGAGAATACAGAAACACACAGAGGGCGGAGGTGACTGTATTTTAAACCTGTTATTTACAAAAACAGGCAGCAGGGGCATTTGGTCCACAGGCGGAGGGTGGGTGGCAGGCTCCTGTTCTGACCAGGTAGCTCCGTGGGGTTCGTGTGTGTAGCGCCCAGTTCATCCCATGACCTAGGCCTGCCAGACTTAATTTTCCTCTTAATATCTGCCTCCTCCAGTCAATCTCCAGGGACGGAGCGTTCCAAATTCCAACTCTGATCACGTCACACTATCTGCTTAAAGAGCCCAGTGGCTCCCCGCCGAGCTCGGGATGAAGCCCAAATGCCTTTTCTTGACACTCAAGGCCCTTCAAAGTCGTCTGCCATTTCCACAGTCCTAATCGTTTTATCCCCCGGACTAACCAGATCCTGGGCTTCCTCGGGGGATAAGCTGGAGGCTCTTAGCTCCTGCTCCTTTGCTTCTCTGGGACTTCCTCTCTGCACTTGGTGAATTTTCCCCATCTTTTAAAGCCTACTCAAATGGGCCCTTGTCCACCCGGTCTCCTTTGAGTGCCCGGCAGCATCAGCTACCATCTCTGCAGATGACAGGGGATCCTGGGTGAGGACTGTATTTTGCTCATCCTAGGTGGGCGAAGACAGGTGGGATCAGGCATTGAGTGGCTGCCCTGGAGACTGCGAGAGAAAAGGAGAGAGTAGAGAGGCTGTTAGTAAAGAGTCTGCCTGCCAATGCAAGACATGTGAGTTTGATCCCTGGGTCAGGAAGATCCCCTTGAGTAGGAAATGGCAACCCATTCTAGTACTCTTGCCTGGAAAATTCCATGGACAGAGAGCCTGGCAGGCTACAGTCCATGGGGTCACAGAGAATCCAACACAACTGAGCATGCAGTTTGTGGTGGGGGTTGGGGAGGTGTGACAGGCAGGGAAGAGACTTTGCTGGCATAGGTTTCAACCTTATTATTACTTGCAATTTGCAGAGTTCGGTGATATCTGGGGCAAATTGCTTTATCCCCACAAATCTACTCTTTTGTTTTGGACTCACCAAATGGCATATAGGATCTTAGTTCACCAACCAGGGATTGAACCCACATCCCTTGCATTGGAAGTGCAGAGTCTTAATCACAAAACTGCTAGGGAAGTCCCCCACAAATCGATTTTCTTAGCCCTAAAGGAGACAAGTGTCTGTTTCACAGAATGGTGAGGGGAATAGAAATAATCATTAGAATAATAGTGGCAAACATTCATCATGACCCTGGGCTTCCCTGGTGGCTCAGCTGGTAAAGAATCTGCCTGCAATGCAGGAGACCCAGGGTCAATCCTTGGGTCAGGAAGATCCTCTGGAGGAGGAAATGGCTATCCACTTCAGTATTCTTGCCTGGAGAATTCTATGGACCGAGGAGCCTGGCGGGCTACAGTCCATGGGGTTGCAAAGAGTCGGACACGACTGAGCAACTAACGCATTTTATCATGAGCCAGGGGCTGTTCTCAGCACTTGACAAGTATTAGCTCATTGACTCTTTACAGTGATCTTTGTGGGTGTTTTGTTTATCCCCACCTTCTGGTGTGAAAACAGGGGCAGAGGCATCTCCTACAAGTAATCTGCGAGGATGAACTGGCTCCAGAGCCTGGACTCTGTGCATTCACTCAATGAATGGGACGGGGGTACGTGCGCAGTGCTCAGCACATAGTAGGACCTCAAGAAACATCACCTGCTTCCTGCTTTTTGCAAAGATGTCTAGGCCAGATGTGAGGGATGGGTTTGCTCGACTGGGGACAGGGCTGGTCTGTAATTTTTATCTCCCTTTCCTATATTCTTGCTGGGGAGGTAGAACATCTGGGCGTGCTATGGATGTGGTGGGGGCAGAGGGTGGGGAGGAGGCCGGGGGATGGCGTACAGTGCTCTGATCGATCTCACCTGCACCCATTAACCAGATGGGATGTGGAAATGAGTCTCAGAGTGCAGTAGGGACAATGTGGGAAGGAAATAAACACCTGGAGAGAAAGAGCTCTATTTTCTGTTTAGAGCCCATTAAGTTTAAGGGAATTCGTGAACTTAGTGCAAACCTAATTAAGCTCAAATAGGGATGCCTAAGTGAAGGCAGCAAGTGCAGAGAGGCCTTGGTGGTGAGGAAGGCGACCTCTGGAACAGAGTGAGGGCTCATAGGAAGGTGGGGTCAAGGGTAGACGTCTGGGTCTTGACCAGCTGGGTCCCATCTTCAATATCCTCATTGATTCCGGAAGGTAGTGGAAAGTCACGGGGTTTTGTGTCTGACAGACCAGAGTTTGAATCCTGGCTTTTCCATATCCAAGTCTTGATTTTGCATCTGTAAAATGGGAATACCTGCCTTGAGATGAGATAATAGTGTTGGACATATGACCCTGTGCCTAGCATGGTCTGGATGCTCAGGAAACAGCTGCTGTCGTGGTAATGGAGGCATCCTCTGGTTGAGATGGAACAGGGAGAGCTCCTTCCCCTATCTGCACAACCCACTTAGCTTTTCCTCCGCCTCTTCTCTCTACTCGCATGCAGAATGATTGCATTAAGGACCTCTGTTCTCATCCCTTCCCTGTGCTCTGTAATTCTGCAGGGTCCTCCCTTCTGAGGCCACCCTCAGCTATGTGACTTCTGACGGCCAACTTCTGATGTCAGTGCTGACAACACAATCCAGTTTTAGGAAAAGCTTGCACATTGTGCCTTGCTTCTTCTCTTCTCTTCCTCTGTGATATTCTCGAGACCATCTCCAGACAATCCCACTGGAGGATAAGAAGCATGTGGTGAAGAACCCAGTTGTCCCAGTTGAGGCCACGCTGGACCATCTAACTTCCTGCTGACACTGAGCTATATGAAAGTGCTAGCTGAGGTCAACAGAACCACCTGGTTAGCACAGACTAATGATCAAAAGTCCATGGCTATTGTTCGTTTGCAGCTGCTAAGTTTGGGGATTGCTTGTTACACAGCATTAATTGTGACATAAATAGCTGATATACTACCCCATAAAGTTTTGGCCAACTTTCAAAGTTCTGTTCAGATTTCCAGGAAATAGTCTCAAGATTACCATGTGGAAGTGATCTTCCTCCTTAGGGAGTCTACTTTGCAGCTTCAGGCTGCAGACTCTGCTAGATCTCTGAGCTCTATAAGGATCAGAGCAGCATCTGACTGCCTTCTGTGGGCTCACTGCCCAGTGCAGAGCTGAGCCAGGGTAGGGCATGAGAGACTGTTAGGTGATGAATGAGCATGTCCCATGAGAGTCAGTCACTTCACACCAAGGTTCTCTTCCCCACCCCTCTGTCAACAAAGTTGTAGGGAAGGGTGGAGTTTGGGTCTTACTTCCTCTTGCATCCCCCAAAGTGGCCACCAGGAGCCATCCTGCTGACCCCCTGTGGGCTGAGTTCTCTTTTGTATCTTCTAATACGGGGTGTTCCTATTACTCCATGTGGCAATAACACCAGCAGTGACTGTGAAATGATTCTCATATTTCATTTCAGGTCAAATGTTTCCCAGGGGTAATCTCAGTGAATGGCCATAACCCTCTCTGAAGGAGGGACCACCATCACCCCCACTTCATACATGAGGAAACGGAGACTCAGAAAAGTAGGCGAATTTGCCCAAAGAAACAAGCTGAGTGAGTAGCAGAGTCACTGTTTGAATTGGACCACGGACAGAGTCCATAGTCATCAGTATTAGCCTTGCCCTCTTGTCCTGTAGAGCAGTGCAGTACAGGTGTGGATTGGGTGGACTGGAATGGAAACAGATTTTGCCTCCATCAAGGAAAGCAACCAAATGGATTGATTCAAACAATCACACAGGGTGGAACCATGCTCTCCCTCCCCAGGTCACTGCTGGCTCGCAGAACAGGGGCTCACAGAAGTCTGAAGGACAAAGTTGACACCAGGCTTTGGGCTCTTGTTGGCTCCAAGCCCTAGGAAGAGACGGGGAGATGGTGAGGGTCTTAGCTCGGTTTGCCTGTTGGGTAGAGCAAAGGGCCAAATGCCACTTGCTCACAGAGAAGCCCAGGGTGGCATTCTCATACCTTCTGGGCCCAAGTGTGTGTTGAGGCAGCCAGGGTCCCCTAAGCTTCTGGGAGGCTGCTCTGCAGATCCAATTTTCACTTAGGCTGACCTTAGGATTGAGGAAGGCATAGAAAGCCCATTCTGGTCTCATGTCCAGTTTGCCTACTCCCATCCCCCTTTATCCCCCGGAGGAGGGAAAGGCTACCCACTCCAGTATTCTGGCCTGGAGAATTTCACGGACTGTATAGCCCATGGGGTCGCGAAGAGTCAGACGCAACTGAGCGGCTTTCACTGTCACCGCTTCCCGTCCCTTTTGGTGAACACTGAAGCTGATAAAGTGCCCCCAGCTGACGAACCTGCTTCATAATTGATTCAGAGTTGGAGGAGTGAGGGGTGTGCTTATTTATCACCCTCAGGGACCTAAAGAAAGAACTTCAGAGGAAAAAGGTAGTGAGCATACAGTCATTAAAAATGTACAAGTAGGCTCATTCGAGGAGAAGGAGATGGCAACCCACTCCAGTATTCTTGCCTAGAGAATTCCATGGACAGAGGAGCCTGGTGGGCTGCTGTCCATAGGGTCGCACAGAGTCAGACATGACTGAAGCGACTTAGCAGCATCAGCAGCAGACTCATTCTATATCGGCTATTTTTTGGAAGAAGGATTAGATGGGTTGGGGTTTCCCTAAAATGATAAAATTCTATGATTTTTTTGAGACCACTCATAGGAAAACTTTAGATAGTACACAATATTAAAACTGGCACAATTGCAGGAGCAGTTTTGGCCACAGGATGATTTTCATGGTTATATATACTCTTCAGCCCACGTATTATAATAAATAGCACATCAACATTTTTTTTTTTATCTTCTGGTTCCAGCAGGACCATTATCAAGAGAAGAAAGGCTCTAATGACAATTCCCCTCTCTCTAAAAAGGCCTTTCATGTCTGGCCTCAAAGCAGACAGGGAGGAGGCAGGTCTGACTGGGCATCTTCCTGCAGCCATCCTCCTGGGTACCGCCCGTGGTTTCTGTTCTGTTTGGTCCAAGCCTGGAAAGATGCCTTTGCTGCCACGGGCATTGTCCAGGGGAATTGTGCAGGGGGAGATTTCATGGAGATAAAAGATAAGCAAAGGAGAGATGTGTGTGAGATCATGATAAAGTGCATCCCTGAGTGTCAGTGAGAAAAAGAAAAACCCAGGTCACCCATGTTCCTTGTGGGCAGATAATGAAGGTACAGCATAACATCCAGAAAAATAGTGTGCCATGAGCCCCTCCTGGGTGCCCTGCCCTTTAAATACATGTTCACAGTCCTCCTTGCAGCAACCCTGGGAGGTAGGATGATGACCCCATTTTACAGATGGACTAGTTAAGTCTCACAAAAGATGAAGTGACTTGCCACAGCTTACGCAACAATGATGTGTCTGAGTTGGACTTTGAACACAAGCTTATGAAGGGACAGCATATTAAAAAGCACAGACATTGCTTTGCCTACAAAGGTCTGTCTAGTCAAAGCTGTGGTTTTTCCAGTGGTCATGTATGGATGTGAGAGTTGGATCATAAAGAAAGCTGAGCGCCGAAGGCTGAGTGCTGAAGAATTGATGCTTTTGAACTGTGGTGTTGGAGAAGACTCTTGAGAATCCCATGGACAGCAAGGAAATCAGACCAGTCCATCCTAAAGGAAGTCAGTCCTGAAAATTCATTGGAAGGACTGATGGTGAAGCTGAAGCTCCAGTACTTTGGCCACCTGAAGTGAAGAACTGACTTATTGGAAAAGACTCTGATGCTGGGAAAGATTTAAGACAGGAGGAGAAGGGGATGACAGAAGATGAGATGATTGGATGGCATCATGGACTCAATGGACATGAGTTTGAGCAAACTCCAGGAGATGGTGAAGGATAGGAAGCCTGGCGTGCTGCAGTCCATGGGGTCCCAAAGAGTCAGACTTGACTGAACGACTGAACTGAACTGATGAGGAGCTGAAACCAGTTCTTTTTAAATTTAATCAGTCCTGATGGGGCAGAGGGAGATGAATTCAAAGAAAATGTGCTTTTCCTACTGTGGTAGGCTGAATTATGCCCAAAGATGTCTGTGTCCTTATCCCCAGGACCTATGAACCTTACCTTACAGAGTAAAAGAGAGTTTGCAGATGGAATCAGTGTTAAAGATTTTGAGTTGGGGACATTATCTGGTTGTTGCTGTTGTTCAGTTACTAAGTTGTGTCTGACTTTTTGTGACCCCATGGACTGCAGCATGCTAGGCTTTCCTGTCCTTCACTATCTCCCGGAGTTTATTCAGATTCATGTCCATTGAGTTGGTGATGCTATCTAACCATCTTACCCTCTGCCTCCTCCTTCTCCTCCCGCCTTCAATCTTTCCCAGCCACAGAATCTTTTTCATTGAGGTGGCTCTCCACATCAAGTGGCTAAAGTATTGGAGTTTCAGCTTCAATGTCAGTCCTTCCAATGAATATTCAGGACTGATTTCCTTTAGGATTGACCAGCTTGATATCCTTGCTGTCCAATGGGATTGCAAGCGTCTTCTCCAGCACCATATTGAAAGCATCAATTCTTCAGCTTGTAAGAGGAAGTCAAGAACGTCAAAGCCTCGAGAAAGTGATGCAGTGGTGGAAGCGGGACTTGAGCAACGTGGCCAGAAGTCAAGGAGGGCTGTGACCTCTAGAAGCTGGAAGGAGGCAAGAAAAATCCTCCCCTGGAGATTCCAGAAGAAACCAGCTTTGCAGGCACCTTGATGTTAGCCCTTGAGACTAATTTTGGACTTCTGACCTCCAGAACTAGAAGAAAATAAATATGTATTGCTCTAAGCCACCAAGTGTGTGTTTATTTCTGATGGCAGCCATAGGAAATTAGTATGCACACCATCTTTGATAAAAGATATGACTTGACAATCACATTGTGGATGACTTTACCCAGGTCATAAGTCTCTTTTGGCCTGTTTGGGTCTGGGAAATTAATTAAGTCAACTTTGGTGAAGCACAGCTTTGGCTTAGCATATTCTTGAGAAGAGGGGATGACTAGGTAGCTCTGAAATAACAGCTTTGATTTTGAAGGCCAAGGACGATGTAATGCAAAGTACAGTCCGCAGACTGGTGCTGATCCATGAACTGTTGGAAAGGAGTTTATGCTGCCCTACCCACCCACTGGCTCTGCCTCCAAGGAGGAAGAGCAATAAGAATATGGGCAGGAGTAAGTGTTTAAAACATTTTGCAGCTATTTGGTATTGCTGAGGTACCCAAGCATGTGATTGGAAGGCTTCCCTTGTTGAACAGGGCACAGACTGGTTTGGGTGTGGTTGGAGGCGGGCGCTGAGTCGCAGATTAGGTGGTGAATTGTTGGTGAGCCAGCATCCCTGGGAGATAAACTATAAAACTGATCTTCTTGCAGATGTGGTAGGTGTGTGCTAAGTCATCTCAGTCATGTCCAACTCTTTGGGACGTGATGGATGGTAGCCTGCCAGGCTCCTCTGTCCATGGGATTCTCCAGGCAAGAATACTGGAGTGGGTTGCACGCCCTCCTCCAGGGGATCTTTCCAACCCAAGGCTCAAACCCACGGCTTCTGCATTACAGGCGGATTCTTTATCTCTGAGCCTCTGAGGCAGCCTATAGATGTGATCCATGTACACAATGGAATACTACTCAACCTTAAAAAGAATGAAACAGTGTCATTTGCAGCAACACAAATGCAATTAGGTATTATCATACTTAGTGAAGTAAGTCAGAAAGAGACAGACAAATACCATATGATATCACTCGCATGTGGAATCTAAAATATGACACAAATTAATTTATCTACAAAACAAAAACAGACTCGTAGACATAGAGAACAGTGCTGTGACTGCCAAGGAGGGGAGGGAGAGGAAGGGGGATGGAGTGAGTGGGAGTTTGGGATTAGCAGATGCAAGCTATTATAGATGGAACGGATCAGCAACAAGGTCCTAATGTACAGCACAGCGGGTTATATGCAGTCTCCTGGGATAAACCATAGTGGAAAAGAACATAAAAAAGAACGCATGTATACGTATAACTAAGTCACTTTGCTGGAGAGCAGAAATTAGGACAACATTGTAAATCAACTATACTTCAATTAAAAAAAATAAGGATGCTGATATTTTAAAAACAGCATCAACAACAAAAACCAAACCGATCTTCGTGTTTGGCTGTGAGAATGAGGAAAGCAGTTTCTGACATTTAGACCTCG
This sequence comes from Bubalus kerabau, assembly GCF_029407905.1. NCBI lineage: Eukaryota > Metazoa > Chordata > Mammalia > Artiodactyla > Bovidae > Bubalus > Bubalus kerabau. The sequence continues at coordinate 179,269,481 of NC_073627.1, read as the reverse complement.
GAGCTCTTTGGAGCTGGCCTGGCACTCCCAGCGGGCTGTGTGTCCTGCCGTCGGACACGGACACCCTCACGGAACTCGGGAGTCAGACAAGATCACTCTGCAACTCTAACAAGGTGAGACAAAGAACAGGACCGCTTCATCACGCCCTCTGCGCACAGACACGAACAAGGTCGCTGTGCAGCGGGCAGAGGGCCAGGACCCTCCCTGCTGGCTACATGTGCGACTGCTCCTCTTTCCCTCTTTCAGGTTCTGCTCTTCTCTCTTCTCCCTTCCTTTCACATAGGGTTCATTAAGGTCCCCACTTAGAGGATTACCCCCACTTTCTGAGCATCCATCCAACGAACTGCCCTTCTATTGAACCCTCCCCAGACCACCTACAAGAAGCTTCAATCCTGCCCTAAGTCATCTCTCAGCCATCCTTGGAGGCCCCTCACGGTTCCCCCATGGGATGTGCACTTCCTTGTTGCGAGCGAAGAAATCAGCTTTGAAGGCAGAACACACCACTGGCTGCTGGTGTGTTCCTGGTAACCATTCGGATTGGTGACATCGACATATGAAGCAACCTGAGCCATCAAAGGTCAGCTAGAAACTACGTCCAGATAGCCCGACATCGCCTTCCCAGGGGTTCCTGTTGGCCCTGACCTTGGGCCTTACCAAAAACATTCTGTTCTTTAGGCCACAGCAACCCTTCAGATATCAGAAGGCAGTGAAATTGTCTCCCACCACTTGGATCTTCTCTGCTTAAACCTCCTGGGTTCTGTCTTCCATCAGCTCATCAGGTGCCTTTACTCCTCTCATTCCCCCGAGTCTGCAGAAACCTGAGGTCTCGCAGGCTCCTTTGTGTTTTTTCAAAGGGATTCAGGTATTTCCCTTTGCCCTGCTTCTGTGAACAAGCTTTGCTGAAGATGTCAGTCCCCTGGAACATGAAAGCACGTCCTTTGTCTGAGTCCATGAAGAACCAGGAAGCAGAGGTTCCTGTCTCTAAACCTCCCCAGTGGCTCTGTGGTCCTGAGACGCAGCGCACATCCTCAGGACGTGGGCTGCCATTGATCCTTTCCCGAAGTCTGGCAGTTCTGTTTGGCTATTAAAAAGACCCTGCCACGTTGATGAATTATTTAAACCTCAGCAGCACTCAATTTATGCAAATCCGATTATCTGTTTAAGGGCAGGTTGGCTTGGAACAGCTTGTAGTTGTGATACTTATTATTATTATTATTTTTTGGCTGAAAAACTGGCAAATTCAGTTGAAAGCTGAGTTTAATTTCACCCAAGGACTGCTCAGCCCAGAGCTGCCTCTTGATGGGTACGGGGGTGTTGCAGGGAGGTACCTACCCTCGGTTTCCCATGGGACTGGTCTCTGCCTTGCTGTCTCCACGTCATTTAGGTCTGCAAAGGGCCTTCCAGACCAGCTGGTTCAATGCCTTCCTGTTACAAAGGAGCAAGCTAAAACCCAGAGAGAGAAACTGACCTGTCCCAGTTATGCAGGTTTTTGTTTTTTTTTTTTTTGGTGTGGGGTAAGGGCTCCAAATCTTGTTCCAGATCTGGGATACTTTCTCCCTAAACCATACTGCCTCCCTGCTGGGAGATCAGTACAGAGCTCAGAGTCCTTCCATCCACATCTGTGCAGTTCAGTGAGTGAGACAGCTTCATGGGGCAGAGAGAGGAGAGGGGATCCTTCAATCTGGAGGCAAGAGACCCAGTCCCCGACTTGCTGTAGGATTTTGGCCAAACATCTAGATGCTCTCTGAGCTTCAGACCTAGCTCTCCAAGTGAACTGTGAAAGGGTTAGAGTTGGACTAACAATCTCTACCTTGTGGCTCAGATGGTAAAGAATCTGCCTACAATGCAAGAGACCTGGTTTGATCCCTGGGTAGGGCAGATCCCCTGAAAAAGGGAATGGCTACCTACTCCAGTATTCTCTCCTAGAGAATTCCATGGACAGAGGAGCCTGGCGGGCTACAGTCCATGGGGCTGCAAAGAGTTGCACACGACTGAGCAGTGAACACTTTCATTTTCACCAAAGTTTCCAGCTCCATCTGACTGTTAGTCTAAATGCAACACCCAGAACTGGAGTCGTGGGTGGGTGTCCTGTGCCACCCACTCAGAGCCCCCCATTCAGAAGGGTCCCACCCTTGGGTTGACGCTGTGCTATGCCATCTTGAGATTCTTAATACATTTTCAGCAAAAGGCCCTGTGTTTTCATTTTGCCTTGGCCCCACAAGTTACGTAGCTTATCCTTACATGGCTCTTCTCAGGGGGAGACAAGTGGAGAAGATGGAGAACCAACTTCCTTTGTCAGCTGCATTTTCCCAGGCGGGCTGTGACCTGGTGGCCCAAGAAGAAAGCCCAGACGCCTCCTTCCCACGACCCCGGAGGAACTGGATATCACTGACTGTATGGCATGGGTATTTCTGGGAGGGTTTGGATGGCTGAGGGGGAGCTTTGGACAGGAGGAAGGGACTAAATAGATTTAGCTTTAGGAGGATTGCTTTTGGTGACTGGGGTGGAAGATAAAATGCAAGGATAGGGCTGAACACAGAGAAGAGGCAGGAAGCGTTCCCAACGCTCCCAGCAAGAAATGCTGGGGCTGGATTGAGTCACAGGAATACTGGGATTTATTGCACAAGTAAAATTAGAGCCACGCATGAAGAATGCTCACGAAGATGGCATCTGGTTCTCAGGCTCTGATACTGCCTTTTTAAATTCTCCACTGACCGCCTATGGAGACATGAGATAAAAGCTCTCAGAATCACCTCAAACTAAGATCTGTAACCAGCATAACAACCGATTGACTGAACAACGACCAGCATAATATAGAATCAAAGAGAGATTTCCACTAACTCTGAAGCAGATGGACTTGAACTGAGAGAAACCTGCCTTTCTGCTCTTTAAGTGAAGCTAAGACCAGTTAAAGAAAAATAAGAAGGGACTTTGCACTTCCTTCTTGTCTCTGAGATGCTGGGGATGTAAAAAACAAACAAGCAAACAAACAAAAAACCCTGGGGATGTAAAAATAGGGCTTTCCTGGTGGCTCAGATGGGAAAGAATATGCCTGCAATGCAGGAGACCCAGGTTCAATCCCTGGGTCGGGAAGATTCCCCTGGAGAAAGAATGGCTGGCCACCCACTCCGGTATTCTTGCCTGGAGAATCCCATGGACAGAGGAGCCTGGCAGGCTACAGTCCACGGGGTCACAAAGCCTTGGACACAACTGAGTGACTAACACTTGCCCTTGTCCTGAGACCCTGGAGACGTAAAAATCAGAAAGTTGGGCAGAGAACCCTCTATTTGGAGGCAGCCAGAGTGATGAACTTCCCCTCCCACCCCTGATTATTGACTGCGTTCAAGCAGAGACAGTAACTCAGGATTTTCAACAGAAAATGTGTGTGTGTGTGTGTGTGTACTAATTTTGCCATATTCTAAGCCATGGAGTTCAAAACACACGAATGAGATGCTGAAGACAGAAAAAAGGGGATGAACCCATGTCACTGCATTATGGTTTCTCCATGTGTCTTTATCTAAGAAGAGAACTCGTCATCAAGGTTGACTAGATCCCTCGATCACCTGAGTTACCTGCTAGGAACCTAGACACAGTCTAGCTGTGAACTGCCCCCTTCAGTCTGCCCTTATGAAGACTGAAAGGGGTTTAACCATCACCCCTAAAGACAGAGAGTGCAGCCAGAACAGTTCTAATGCCCTGTTTTTTTTTTTAATATTTAGATATTTATAAGTTTAGATTTTCTTGAAGATGAACAATACAAAAAGAAGTCAATAAAAATCTTAGATTGCAGATCAAGAGAAGAGACCTATGATGAAGGTACATCTCTTTAGACTCCAGAAAAAAAAAAAAAAACCAAACACCTCAGGAAACTATTTTGTATCCTTGGCAGACATTGAGAAGACATGGTCTGCTGGAAAAAGAATCAGAAAGTCAAAGAAGGCAAGTTGAGCGCTGAGAAGGATGTTGGATGAGATAAGGAAGAATTTCAATTACTCTTTAGTCGACAATCATCAAATCAAAACAAACTATAATTATAGACTGTGGCAAATGCATGAACAATGAGAATACAGCATATCAACACTGATGGAATATTGCCAAAGGTATCTCCTAAGGAACATTCACAGCCTTTAATAATTTCTTTAGGCAGGAAAGAAAAAAAAATACATGGCCTTAGCATTCAACTTGAGAAGTGATGGAGAGGACCACAAAGTTAGCCCAAGGAAAGTGGAAAGAAGAGCAGAAAACATGAATAAATGAGAAAAGAGAAGAGGAGGTGACTTGGTAAATAAATCTAGGATTTAATGTTTTTTCAAATGAGTACAAAGCAATCTTTGACAGTCTCAGTAATTAAAAAGAATAAAAAATAATTGACATAGAACAGGAGGAAGAGTATCTAAACTCTGATAAAACAGAAATGTGAGCAAAATACAGATATTACATAAACCTTCTTGCTCATGAATTTGAATATCTGGATAAACTGAATAATTTTATAGGAAAGATAACAATAAAATGAAATAAAAATGACCTCGTGGGCACGACATAACTATCGGTAAGGCAGAGCTTGGGGGAAAATCACAGAGAGCTACCACGAAAATGGCGAAGTCTTAGGTGGGCAGGTAAGTTCTTCTAAACCTTCATAAAACAACTATTGTGTGTAAAATTTTGCAGAGGATAGAAAAATATGGAAAACAGACCGAATTTTAGAAGGTGATGCAGCAATTTTGAGAGAAAAATTTGTGATTCAAGATTTTATACCCAAACATGGTCAACAGAGAGACTTTCTTGGCTATGTAAGGGCTCATGAACTACCACTCACAGTAGAGGGGACCTGTCACATTAGTAGAAAAGAATGGATCAGTCAGTAAATTATGTTGGGATTGACTATTCATAAAATACATGGATTCAGACCCCTGCCTCATGTAGATTACTCAATTCCAAGTATGCTGAAGATAGGAAAAGTTTTAGGAAGCATATTTGGGTTAAAAAAAGAGTAAATATTTACCTGATTCAGAATGGGATAAACCTAAGTGGTAAAAACATACAATAAAGGAAAATATTAGAAGATTTGACTAAATAAAATAAAACTATTCTAGGAATTCCCTGCTGATCTAGTGGTTAGGGCTCTGCATTTCCACTGCCAAGGATGTTGGTTCAGTCTCTGGTCCCGGAACTAAGATCCCACAAGCTTCATGGTGTGGCAAAAAATTTTTTTAAAAAATCATTATGCTTCAAAAACTCTATAAACCAGGTTCAAAAGATAATATAAACCAAGGATATATTGACAGAATATATGACAGGTAAATGATTAAGAAATATATGAGCAATAAAAGAAGCTCCAGTAAGAAAATGGACAAAGGGTGTGCATGCGTAATTCAATTACAAACGAAACACAAAGTCCCCTACTTGACAAACAAGAGCAAATAATGAATCTCATGGTGATCACAGAAACAAAAATTAAAGCAAAACTGAGATGGCATTTTCACCCATCAGATTGGCAGGAAAAAAAAAGAAGATTACTATCCCCAGTGCTAAGTGAGCCTGTGGGGGAAACAGACATTTTCTTAAATGGCTGATGGTGTATCAAATAGGTGCATTATCTGTAGAAGGCAATTTGGGCAAATGTGACCAAAGCCTCAGATACATCTATTTCTTTGACCCAGCAGTTATATTTCTAGAAATGGATTCCTAATTCTAACTATATATAAATATCTGCAAAAGTTTATGTGTAAGGACATTTACTGGGGCTTTATTTAGAAGAGTGAATTCCAAAATCAGGAGAGTGGTTAAATTATGCACTATCGTCATGTGGAATATTATGTAGCCATTAACAGTGAACTAGAAGAAGAAATGTAATGCCATGTGAAATGCTCATATTATGTGGTCAGGTAGAAAAAGTGGAGGGCAGAAAATCTCATGTGTGTGGCCTAATACACGTGTGTGTGTGTGTGTGTGTGTGTCTGTGTGTGTGTGTCTGTGTATGTATGTGTGTGTGTCTCTGTGTGTATGTGTGTGTGCATGTATATGTGTGTCTGTGTCTGTGTGTCTGTGTCTACATGTGTGTGTGTCTGTGTGTATGTGTGTGTGTATGTGTCTCTCTGTGTGTGTGTATGTGTGTGTGTCTGTGTGTGTGTGTCTGTGTGTGTGTATGTGTCTGTGTGTATGTGTGGTGTGTGTGTGTGTGCGTGTGTGTGTGTGTATGTATGTGTGTATGTGTATGTGTCTCTGTGTGTGCGTGTCTGTGTGTGTGTGTGTGTGTGTGTGCACCTATGTATGTGGAAGTCTGGGTGCGAGCAAGCATACACGTGGGAGGGCTTGAATGACATCGAAATATCAAGAGTGGTTTTCTTCCTTGTGCTTTTCTGTATTTTTCAAAATTTCTGCAGGGCCCATACATGACTTTTTAACTTAAGGAAAAAATCAACTACAATTTTCTATCATGACATATTACCCATCCTCACTTTTTTCTTTATATCTTTGGGCACGTAGACAAATATAACCCGGAGATCTGCACAGGCCTCCTGATCCTCTGACTCAGGGCAGCAGCATTCAGATTCTTCCCCGGCTTCGGAGAGTTTCTGCGTCCACTGCTCCCTGGCTTTGCTGTGCTCCTGATCTCTGTTTGTCCACTTGATTTTCATTTCTCTTTGCATCTGTCTGAGCACAAAGTCCAGCCACTTTCCTCGGTGCTTGAGCAAGCCGTGCCCTATCGCTTGTGCAGGAGTTAGTAGCTGGACTAACACGTGGGGGCTCATGGAAAGGTCTCCCACCTCCTACAACAGGGGGTCCCTGCCTGTCTGCCCGCTCCCTCCCCTCTCCCTTCCCTCCTCAACTCCTCCTCCGTGACCATCTGCTCTTGGAGTCGCAAGAGACGTTTCCCCTTGTTTCACGCAGGTGGATCCCCACATTTACCCATTTCTCCCCATGTAACTTACCCAAACAAATGCCATTTTCTTACCAAAAGAATTCTGGGAGGGACAGGGAGAGGGGAGGTAAAAATTTTGCCATCTCGTTAGATCAACATTGGAGAAGGCAATGGCGCCCCACTCCAGTACTCTTGCCTGGAAAATCCCATGGACGGTGGAGCCTGGTAGGCAGCAGTCCATGGGGTCGCACAGAGTCAGACATGACTGAAGCAACTTAGCAGCAGCAGCAGCAGTAGATCAACATATTTTGTAAAGCCTAATGTACACGCAGTGCTACTCACTGCCTTCCTCGCCTTTACAATGTTGTCTCTGCTGCCTTTTTACTTGCATCATAACAGCTTCACACTGCTACCCAGTTTCCAAAGTTACTCCTTTTTTATTGGCTGGATAGGTGATCCATTGGTTAAGACTACGTTTTCTCTAAAAGTATCTGCATTTGCCTAATTCGTTTGGGCTGCTGCATCCTCTTCACATTGAATTAGACTGAACTGCTGAGGTTTTCTTTAGGAAGGAAGGCTCCTGTGAATGGAGACCTCGTACATGCTGGGTGATATGCTACCTGCTGGGGACACGTTATCCCACAGGTGCCGCAAATCCTTTCTGGAATAGGGCATGTGTGTACATACATCCTAAAAATACATGATCTCCTTTGACCCTCACAGCCACCCAGGGCAGCATCCCAGTCACAGGTGAAGAAACAGATTGCCAGGAGTGGAAAATACCGGAGATTTTGCGATGGCAATTGATGGCTTAGGAGTCAATCTCAGGCCAACCAGCTTGGCCATCCCGAGGGATGCAGCTACAAGCCTAGGAATGCTGAGGACTGCCAGGAGCCACCAATAGCTAGGACGCGACAAGGAAAGATTCTTCTCTAGTATCTTTAGAGAGAACATGGCCCTGTCAATACGTTGATATCAATGCTGGGAGAAAATACATTTTTGTCATTTATAATCACCCAATTTGTGATCATTTATTCTAACAGCCCTGGGAAATGAACACACTTCTTCTCTTCTGCCCTTGTGGGCTGAGAACCATATCCTGCAAAAGAGCCATATGTGGCTGAAGATTATTGACAACTGATGTACACAAGGTGAATAGAAATTCTTTAGGGGATGGGAGGGCATTGAAGAAAAGAGTTTAAAAGGACCAAGGAGAAAAAGAGAAAGTGTGCAATGGTGGGGGTCTGTGTCAAGCAGGAGAGGTAGCCACCTGGAGATCTCAGAAAGCATAGAACCACAGTCTCCTGTCGTCGGACAGTGTTGGGGGTACAAGATGAAGAGGCTGCAGAAGCACGTCCAGATTGTTACCATCCTGTGGGCTGTTTATGATCTAACTGCTTAAACTTGAGAAACAGAAACACATTCAGTGGTTCCCTGATTTCTCTCTCTCTGAACTAGTAACACTAGCTTTCATGAAAACTGTATCCCCTCTCCTTTCCTTTATGGAGGGTGCTGATCTGAACACATCCCCCAAAGGGTGATGCTCTTCCCTTTCTCCAGAGGGTTTTGCCACAAGCTCCAAGGTTGGCACTCACCTCTTGTGTGCTGTGCTGGACATGATTTTTGGTGGAAGATTCCAGCACCGTTGCTTGGCAAGTCTAGAGCTTGTGCTGTATGTAGGGAGTCTCCTCAGTGTTTCTGTGTGTTATGTTCTGGGGGAAAATTCATATGACAGAATTAATAGCTATTAGACCCATGAGCTTCTTGCCCACCTCATCCCACCATCCCTCCTATTTCAGGCTGGAGCTCTTGGCAGGACCCCACTCTGCTGGGATAACACCTCTGCAAAGAAGGGGAAATTGCGCTGTTGCTTGTGGGCACAGGAGCAAAGGTATACAAGGGTGCTTTCCTGACCTTGCTTCCTTGGGGTAAGATGTTGGAAGCACAGACTGGTCTGGCTCCATTCTCTTTCCAGCCCCTGCAACGTGCTCAGCAGACGTGATCCAGAGTCATTTTTCTAAGCACATTCTGACCGAGACGCATCCCCACCCCCAGACTTCCGATGACTCCTCGTTATGCTGGGGACCAAGTCGAGCTCCTATGCTTGCCTTCCCGCTCTGCTGTTGGTGGGATCATCTCCCTCACCTGCTCCCACCACTTTAACCTTTGTGCAGTTCCTCTGAGCATCAATCAGATCTCCCTGCCGGATCCCAACTGTTTTCTGCCTGGAATATTCCCTCCTCACTTCTTGTTACCAAACTTGAGTCCACTTGCCCAAGTGTGCAGTAAAGCCAGTCTACTGACATTGGGTTGTGGTGAAAAAAATTCCATGTTTATTGCAGGGCTCCAAGCAAGGGGAATGGGTAGCTCGTGCTCAAAACACCCAAATTCCCTGATGGAGTTCAGGGAAGGGGTTTTAAAGGCAGTGTGAGGTGTACCTGTGGTCAATTCATGTTGCTGTACAGCAAAAACCATCACAATATTCCCAAGTAATTATTCTCCAATTAAAATTAATAAATTAATTAGAAAAATAAAGGCAGTGTAAGGGAGGGGACTGCCGGGTGCATGACCAGCTCATGCACGATTCTCGGCTTGGTTGGCATCAAGCTGAAGTATTCAAGCGTCATCAGCCTTCTGGTTTCAACTGATCTCAGGTCTATATTCTTGTGGTTAGCAGTTTCCATCTGGTGGGGGTCTGCGAATGTATGTTCAGCTTTTATCTATATCTTTCAGGGAACTGATCGGGGAGGGGGGTCCCTGATTCTATGATGGGGCTGTTTTATAGTCTAAATTGTTACTTGTTTTTTAAACCTAACAGCTCTTCTTTTTTTCTGTTATCACCAGATTTCCTAATCATGAATTCTTGAGGCAGCACTTTGAGACACAGAGAAGGCTTGAGAGACTAAAGGAAAAGGCTTTTACTTCAGAAGACAAGGACACAGGGACTTGATACAGTTCCGTTCTTGAGCAGCACTCCCCTCTTCCTCACCCAAAGCCTTTCCACCTTTTTGATGCCCTTCCCACTCCTTTTGTGCCTTCCTCCCGAAGGCTGTCTCTCTCTCACCCCTGTGCTGCTCCCTGCGCGGTGTGGCATCACTCGCACCTCTGTGCCTCCCCGCTACACTGAGCCTCTGTCTGCCCCATTGACGGAAAGTTCCTAGAAGATGGCGAGAACTGCTCATGGTTTAGCAGAGCACTTGGTGTCTAAGTGCTTCTCAAATGCGTGTTGAATGAATGAATAAATCATGTAATCTTAGAATTAGAGAAGTGGAAAAGATCAGCTGAGTCAATCCTCTCATTATTTACTAATAATGAAGAGTCTTAACGGGTTGGAATATAAATATGAGATGCTTACATTTTTCCCCCTTAACTGCCACCAGCTGTGCCCGCCGCACCCCCACCGTGTGCCGAGCAGAGGACTCTTGTAAAGACAGCTCGAGTTGATTCCAAGACTGCCAGTTACTTTTGGTCTTTATTAGTCTTATTTTTATCATTCAGATTCAGATCTGCTTATTTAAAAAATTCCAAACTCATATTAGATTTCAAAACTTGCTTTAAAACCCTAAACGGTCTAGAGCTGAGATCTCAGAGGCCTGGGTGGGGCTTGAAGGAGAGGTCCACATACTTACACAGACCCTCTCTCTCTCCCGGTGTGGTCTCCTCTGGCACTGTGGTAGGAGCAGGGACGAGAAGGGAGTGTGCTTCCCTCATCTCAGGTGATGATTAGTGGTTCAGCTTGTGCCCTGTAAGCTCAGACTAGATGGGACCCCAACAGACCCCCCCCGTCAATGCACCCTATCCCAAATGCATCTTCTAGATTTCGGATGTGCCTCGTGTGGTGTGGTTGAATCCTCCCACTGAGCCCCTCCCGGCAGCCTGGAATGGAAGTCCCTCTCGCATCCTCACGGCCACGGCCCTCCTCTGTTCCAGGATCCCAACCCTGAGATCTGCCACACACTCACGACCACCCAGCTAGTACGTTTTGATACTGAGACTACATCCCAAATCTCCTGTGTTCTGATCTCAGTTTCTTTCCATTAGATCACACTCTCTCCCCTGAGATAATGAGTCCAAGTCAAGAAGTAACCACAGTTAATATATACACAGAAGTACACTCAAAGGAAAAGTAATGAAAATAACAACAGAAATGAAATTCCATTTTTCACTAAAGATGAAAGCAATTCCTAATAGCCAGTCCTGGTGAGAATGCAGAAATGGGTCCTCATGCACCCAGGCAGACTCTCAAATGGACATCGCTTTTTGGAGGGTGATTTGGAGATGTCTATCAAAATTTAAAATGCACAAGCTGTTTGCTTCTGTAACTCCACTTTTAGGAATTAAGTTTGCACATCTAGCTGCCCACTGCCAGGTGGCCTGAGGTGTTCACTGTATGTTGTTTGGAATCATGAATGTCAATGTCCTCAATGTCCATCAACAGGGAAATGACTAAATGACTTATCATAAGTGTTCTAAGTAATGTTAGGCAACCTGCTAATTCTCTTTAAGTAGCATTTGCCTCTGGATTTATTGGGGCTTCCCTGGTGGCTCAGCAGTAAAGAATCTGCCTTCAGTGCAGGAGAAGCAGGTTCAATCCCTGGGTCAGGAAAATCCCCTGGAGGAGGGCATGGCAACCCAGTCCAATATTCTTGCCTGGAGAATCTCCTGGACAGAGGAGCCTGGTGGGCTATGGTCCATAGCGTCACACAGAGTTGGGCATCACTGAAGTGACTTAGCAAGCATATGGATTTATTATATTGTCCCCCAACTCTATTTCCGAGATTGTGAACTCAATGCAGATAAGAACTGTGGGTTTGCTTAAGAACCTGAGATCTGGAGTTAGATTGCCTGGATTCAAATCCCGAATCCACCATGAACTAACAGGTGACATCATGTGAGTTAGTTAACTTAACGCCTCTGTTTCCTATTCTGAGAATGTGGGTGTTAGCAGTACCCAAGTCATGGGTCATTCTGATAATGAAAGTCAGTGTGAAGGGTGTAGCATGTGTCAGCTGCTCAGATGAAGGTGATGATGATGGTAAGGACTGATTCATTGACCAATGTGCCAGGCACAGTGCAGAGCTCCATAAATAGTTAATGAATGAATAAATTGCCACCCAAGCACTGGCAGAGAAGGCTGTCTAAGATACATAGTTGGAGGAAGAAAATCAAGCTGTGTTTGTCTAACATAATCCCACTTGCATCAAACATATTACAATTTCTGTGAGGGTCAAAACAGAAATTCTATATGTGGTTACCTCTGAGAAATGGGTTTGGGAGCCAGAGGAGAGGAGAGGGGCATTCACTTTTTACTTCATTCCCTTCTGTACCACTTGCTATTATAAAGGTGTCAGTGCCTTACTTTTGAAATTAAAAATTTAAAAATCTATCATGTTTGAAGGGCCACAGGATTAATTCTTTCCCAGGAATAATTATTTTGATCATCTTAGGATTTTATCTTTGACTTCAGTCTTCAGTGAAATTAAAAAGAGCCACAGGCATCCAAGAAGAGAAGTGGCCGGTGAGTGGGGAAGGCAGATAACAGAGAATGTATTTCTCCCCCTGAGCCTGGGGATGGTCAGACCCCGTGTGATAGAGCTTCCAGGGGTGGCTGAGAATGAACCGGTGCTTATTGTTTTGTGGCAGAGGCTACATGTGAGATAAAGAGGAGCAGCCCAGGGGCCTTGCCTCATCAGGATGACTGTGGCATCAGAGGGTGGGGCACATGTTTTGGACTTGGCAAGCCTGGGCTCCAGGGGATGCATTCTTCCTTGACCTAGGCCTCAGTTTCCATGTCTGTGAAATGGAAATAAGTAGAATAACCCTGTAGGTTGTTGAGGGGATTAAAAGTGATGATAATTCAACCTGTTACTCAAGAATCAGCACTCCATAAAAGGCAAATTTTGATAATAATGATAATAATAAGAAGAAATGGCCCTAGAAAGCAAGCTAGCCACAGCTCAGGAGCCTCAGTTTCCTCTCCTACAAGTGGAGGTGATGTGTCCATTTAACAGATTGACGTGCAAACATTCACGTGCATTCACGTGCCACGTGATAAGGTGCATGTGCACATTTATAAATATTCGAACAATTTCATGGTGTCAAGCACTAGCATCCTCACCATCCTCTTTGTCCAAAAGGCTCTGACTTCCATTGTGCTGTTAATACCCTCTCAATGAGGGCAGTACCGGCCCTCAGAATGTGACAGGACCGAAAAGCAGAGGCCATGAACTCAAATATTGGTTTTGAGGTAACTGACTGCAACACCCATTAGCGAGGTGAGACGCTCCAGGAAAACAATAGCTGATCTGTTTAAATTTTTTGATCGGTTTCCATACTGATGGATCCAATTCCGTCTAGATAGTGGGGTGAGAGAACTCATGCCTATGGAACAAGAAGTCACTCCAGATGAATTCTGGATGGTTCAACTGAAGACTGTTTGCTGCAGGGACCACTTACAAAGGTGTGAGCCTGGATAAGAGGGTAAATGAGGGGAGCTGAAGCACCCAGAGACTAGCATCATGTGAGGAGGTGTTAGCATCTCTGGGGATGAAGGGACAAGGGGAGGACAGAGCGTACCTGGGGGAACTTGGTGGAAGCTGGAATTGTGTGTGGGGGACGTCCCTGATAGCTCAGTTGGTAAAGAATCCACCTGCAGTGAGGGAGACCCCGGTTTGGTTCTTGGGTAGGGGAGATCCCCTGGAGAAGGGATAGGCTACCCACTCCAGTATTCTTGGGCTTCCCTTGTGGCTCAGTTGGTGAAGAATCCACCTGCAATGAGGGAGACCTGGCTTCGATCCCTGGGTTGGGAAGATCCCCCGGAGAAAAGAAAGGCTACCCACTCCAGTATTCTGGCCTGGAGAATTCCATGGACTGTACAGTCCATGGGGTTCCAAAGAGTCAGACATGACTGAGCGACTTTCACTTTCACTTTTCAGCTATTGCTAGAGGGTATTGGTAAAAGAGGGGGGCGGGGCGGTGGGTCAGAGAGCAGTGTCTGTTTCCTTCTGCCCCCACCTGTTGATCTCCTGGGGGTGGGGCTCCCCGGGGCTGAATGCGGGCAGGAGGAAAGCTGATGGTGAAGTCCTCAGCGCTGACCTTCCTGGGCCCTAGAAGTGGGGCGGAGGAGGGCCAGCATGGATCTGCAGAGGGAAAGGTGTGGCAGATGGTGAGTCGCCTGAGCCTTAATTAGGTCTCCTGTCTCCATCCTCCCTTCCTTTCCCTCTCTCTCCCTCTCATCCTCTAGCCAGCCTGCCCTCCTATCGTCCTCCCTTCCTTCCTTCTTGCCTTTTCTTACCCACCTTCCTTTATTTGTTCACTAAGTGTACTAACTACAATCCCAGTCCTGCCATTGAGCCCTTTTGTGCCTCAGTGGGCTCATCTGTAAAATGGGCATACATCTGGCTGTCTCACAGAGTTGCAGGGATCAATCAAGATCATGAATCAAAGTGCTTCACAAACTCTACCATGCTGTGCAAATGTAACAAATTATTATTAATATTTTACCTTAGAAGTATAAATGTGACTGGGGTGGGTAATTAGGACAATTTTGCATAAACTTCTTGCTTTGAAAGTGCCACCAGAGACCCCGTAAGATAAAAGAGACCGTTCTCTGTTCCAATTTAGAACTAATGTTGAGGTGATGATAAAGTTCTTTTTTCACCTGGGTCTTTTTTTTTTAATTATTGCTGAAGGGTGAAGAAATATTTTTTTTCTTGTTCTTGCGTGGAAGCCACAATAATATTTCATCGCTATTGCTTACCCTAAAAAATAGATTTCCTTTTCATCCTCAGCTGGTGATTTGGTTTGCATTAATGCCTTTCATAACTCATACATTTTGCTATTAAAAATTAATGGTTGGCACTGACATAAACAAATGAAATTTGTATTATTAATGTTTTACATAGGTAAGGCTCTGTAATAACAGATTCATCACAGCAGACTGTTTTAATTAAAAGATTCACTGGTTCCATGAACACATCTGAGAGACTGGTTTGGGGAGAACCAGGGATGCGAAAAATGGCAGGTAGAGAGAGGGCATCTCTGATGACCAGGGATCAAGGAGCCGAAGGCCCAGGTGTTGGCAAGGCCACCATAGGTGGCTCCCTTTGGGGGCACACTGGGAAGAGGGCCCTGGCCCACAGCAAGTGCTCAGTTAATGGGGAGACGAATGTTAGAGGAGAAGAAAAGGAAACAAACATTTATTCCTTGGATACATATACCTATCCATGTGTTTATTTGAGAAGTATTTAGTAAACACCTAATGTGTGTCAGGAACTGTTCTAGGAATTGGGGACACAACAGGGAAACAGATGGCTGCTTTCATGAAGCCAGTATTTCAGTGAGAAGAGATAGACGATATATAGGATGTCAGAGGGTGACAAGGCTTATGCAGAAAAGTGCAGCAGAATCAGGATTAGGGACAGCTTGGGTGAGTGAGAAGAGAGGTTTGAAAATTTTTTTAATTTAAAAAATTTTTATTGGAGTATAGTTGCTTTATATTGTTATGCCTTTTTTTTTTTTTTTGCATCAGCAAAGTGTATCAGTTACATAGATACATATGTTCCCTCTTTTTTGGATTTCCTTCCCATTTAGGTCACCACAAGGTACTGAGTAGAGTTCTCTGTGTTATACAGTAGGTTCTCATTAGTTATCTATTTTATACATTAAAATAAAATAGATGGACTGGGACCCCATGGACTGTATGGAATTCTCTAGGCCAGAATACTGGAATGGGTAGCCGTTCCCTTCTCCAGGGAATCTTCCCAACCCAGGGATTGAATCCAGGTCTCCCTCATTGCAGGCGGATTCTTTATGAACTGAGCCACAAAGGAAGTCCCAGAATACTGGAGTGGGTATCCTATCCCTTCTCCAGGGGATCTTCCCAACCCAAGAATCGAATGGAGGTCTCCTGCAGTGCTGTGGATTCTTTACCAGCTGAGCTACCAGGGAAGCCCATTATATTTGCTGCTGCTGCTGCTAAGTCACTTCAGTCATGTCTGACTCTGCGCGACCCCATAGACGGCAGCCCACTAGGCTCCCCCGTCTCTGGAATTCTCCAGGCAAGAACACTGGAGTGGGTTGCCATTTCCATCTCCAGTGCATGAAAGTGAAAAGTGAAAGTGAAGTCGCTCAGTCGTGTCCGACTCTTCCACGACCCCATGGACTGCAGCCTATCAGGCTCCTCCATCCATGGGATTCTCCAGGCAAGAGGATTGGAGTGGGGTGCCATTGCCTTCTCATTTTATATATATATATATATATATATATATATATATATATATATACCATTCCTACTCTCCCAATTCATCCTGCAATTTTAGATGGAGCAGTCAGGTTAGGCCCTAAGAGAAGGTGACCTTTGAGTAAAGACTTGGAGGAGATGAGGGAGGGAGCATATTGGTACCTGGAGAAAGGTTAACCAGGAAGAGAGACAAGCAGGTGCAAAGGCCCTGAGGCAGGAGCATGAGGACAGAGCAGAGTGGATGAACAAGAGCCTAGGAGATGAGGTCTGAGAGGTGGGGGCAAGAGGTCACAGGGCTTGGTAGGCCAGGGTCTTTGGTTTGATCCTTCCAAGTGCTCTGTGAGGCTGGATGTGTTAGCTCCATTTCACAGCTGGGGAAACTGAGACACAAGGTGCTTTCTCCACCAGGAAGGAGCCCACGCCGTCTTCTAACCCAGGCCTGTCTGGCCGTCTGCCTCCCGTGCGCCGTATCAGGAGCCCACGCCGTCTTCTAATCCAGGCCTGTCTGGCCGTCTGCCTCCTGTGCGCCGTATCAGGAGCCCACACCGTCTTCTAACCCGGGCCTGTCTGGCCGTCTGCCTCCCGTGTGCTGTATCATGTCACCTTCAAGTGAGGCTTAAGGGATGCAGGTCAGTCATCTTCATCCAACAGTGGGCTCACACTTCTGGTATCTTACTCTAGGAGGTTTAAATGAAAAATGACTTTGGATATCGCCTAGTTCAACACCCCAATTTCACAGATGAGTAACCCAAGGTCTCAAATGTGATCTACCCAAGTTAGTGGCAGAGTTGGAACCAACATCACAGAACTTCTGGGCCATCTGTGCTTTTGGGGCTGAGTTCATCTGACCCCATCTGGATCAAGATGCAGGGTAGCCTGGTGGATAAGATCCTGAGTTTGAACCTGTGTTCTGTCACTCTGTGCTGGGTTATGTCAGGCATTATTTCTTAACCTCACTGAATCTCCTTTGCTCATCTGAATAAAGGAGATGACGATCACCTGATTTGAAAAGAAGTGTTGGAAAGACGTGATGACGTAGGCACTCAGCACTCTTTGTGACACCTAATGGACCCTCCACTACTGGTCACTGCGAGTAACATTATCAACAGTCATCGCATGAGCTGGATGTCATCACCTGCGGTTCATGGGTGGGCAAACTGAGCCCCCAAAGGAGGACTGGTTTATATAAAGGCTCTCAGCACACTGGGAGCTGTGGCCCAGTCTCCCAGGCTCCCAGGACAGTGCTAGCCCATCACTGAGCTGTGAAGAACACTCTGGCATTCTTGGACCACAGTCAAAACCCCTGGTTGCAAGTGTTGCGGACTCAAGATCGGGGGCTGGAGCAGGACTGAGATCACATTGATACTGGTGAATTCAGTGTGTGGAGAAAGCAATTTACCAGCTCAGCTGGTATGCACACATTAGTCCCAAGATGCTAATGGACTTCCTCATCTTCACGAAAATGTCGGCCACACAGCACACGTCCCATCAACTAATTTCTTTGAGGGCAGAAGTGGCAGGCTGTGTGGGGAGATTTCGCCTTATGTAATAATAATAACAGCCTCTGTTAATGAAGGCCCTACTATGTGTCAGGCTCTGAGCTAAGTGCTTTATACACCTTCTTTCCCATTCCCCCAACAGTCCTGCAGAGTGGATATGACAGTTGCCATTTTGCAAAGGGGAAATTGGAGGATCAAAAAGTATGTTTCCTGAGATCATACAGCCCTGTATTTGGTCATTAATTTATTCATTCATTCCGTTGTTTGATCAATTCTCATTAAAAGCCTCTGTGCATGGGTTCAGGGTTGCTCTGGTGGGTCACTAGTAAAGAATCTGCCTGCAATGTGGAGACGCGGGATCAATCCTTAGGTCAAGAAGGTTCCCTGGAGAAGGAAATGACAACCCATTCCGGTGTTCTTGCCTGGGAAATCCCATGGACAGAGGAACCAGGCGGGCTACAGTCCATGGGGTCTCAAAAGAGTCGGACACAACTTAGTGACTAAACAACAACAGATGTATGGGTCCAGCCCTCTGCTAGGTACTGGGGATCTGTCTGTGAACAATATCAGTGTGATCATGAAGCTTATGGTCTAATGGGGAAGCCAGAAAACAAATAATCATTGCAGCAAGCCTATAATTCTGATTTGGGGGGCTATGAAGGATTGTTTGAGTGAGAGCCAGAGAGGAGCTGCATGAGTGGCTTGCAGGAGGTTCCAGAGTGCTAGGAAGACCTCAGTGGGTGAGATGCGTGATCCTGTGGATTAGGAGGAAAGAAGGGGCTATAATTATTGAGGACACTGCCTTGGAAATGCACATTGTTCATTGACTTTGACAATTGCAGTGTAATTATATTAGTAAATGTACTGTACTCTACTCGGAAAAGGTAATGAAATTTTAATTGCATGTGACTTCTCCCACCCTGCCCAGGGTCCAGGCTCTGCCGGGATGTGTGAGCAGTCAGTGGCATTTCTGGGGAGAAGGACCGGGAAACCCTGGAAATGAGTTGTGAAGAGTTTCAACCACACTGGGCTTCATGCTGTATTGTCATCATGACAGTCCAGGGAGGCAGCGCCATGTGGTAGACGGGGACCCATGACACCAGAAAGCAAAATGTCTCATCCGTGTTCTCAAAAATGAAATTAAAGCAAGTTGGTAGCCTCTGGGTTAAGAATTCTTTCTTTTATATTATGAAGCCAGGGAATGAAGAAGTTGGATCCAGTTTCCATCACAGTTACACAAAGGAAAAGGAAATGGAGCCTGGGGGTATTACCCATTGGAGATCAGGAAAGATAGGTGCATAGAAAGGTGAGAAATAGTCATTTCTTCTCATTGAGGAGGTGTTGAGTCATATGACATTAGAGACTTCAGAGGAGAGAATTCAAGATGCTGGGGGGTAATCCAGGCAGGCCTCCTGAAGGAGGTGATGTTGGAAGCTGATACCATCATGAAGGATGAGTAGCTCTCCTACAAGAATCTGCCACTCTGAGTTGAGTCCTTGTCTGTTTTATGGTAGACTATGGGCAGGGGCTGCCTTATGTATCTTGGTAGGTGCCTGTCACAGAGCCTGGCACACAGCACATGTTTAATAATCTCAGGTGAGCTCTAGTAAAAGAGCCGTTACTGTGAGAGCCTGGGCAGCTGAGCATTATATTGAAAGAACACCCAGACTTTGGTGGGAATTTCTGGTGGCAGCACTCTTTTTGATAGGAGCTAGATGCACACTGAATGAATAAGAATTACTATATACACTTCCATGCACAAAATAGATAGCTAGTGGGAATCTGCTGTATAGCAGGGGGAACTCAAACCTCTGCTTTGTGGTTACCTAGATGAGTGGGATGGGGGATGGGAAGGAGGTCCAATAGTTAGGGATAGGGCCTCCCTGGTGGCTCAAACAGTGAAGAATCCGCCTGCACTGTGGGAGACCTGAGTTCGATCCCTGAGTTGGGAAGATCCCCTGGAGGAGGGCATGGCAACTCCAGTATTCTTGCCTGGAGAATCCCCAGGGACAGAGAAGTGTGGTGGGCTACAGTCCATGGGGTCGCAGAGCCATACAACGCTGAGTGACTAAGCACAGCACAGCACATATGCACACGCGCAGCTGGCTCACTGGATTGTGCAGCAGAAAATAACACAACATTGTAAAGCAATTGTTCATCAGCTCCAAGACAGTGGAGGAAAACGACGTGTGCCCGTCTTCTCCCGCGAGAACTCCAAAATTACAGCTCGCTGCTGAACAACCATCGGCAGGAGAATGTTGGATCCCACCAAAAAAAGATACCCCACGTCCAAGGGAAAAGGGGAAGCCCCAAGTTCCCCTTCACCCTCCAAGGGGAGGATGCTAGGAGGGGTGAAATCGCATTTAGAATCAAACCCTATACCCACCAGAGATGCTCAGAGGGCTCAGAGGTCCAACAAACCTTGTGGACACCAGGACTCAGAGACCCCACAGACACTGAGACAGAACTGTGTTTGAGTGTCTCCTGTGGAGGTCCAGGTCAGCAGTGGACTGCTGCAGGGGTGGGGCTCTGGGTGCAGTAGACCTCGGTCTGGCTCTGTGGTGGGTTAATGGCAACTTCCTTCAAGAAGGCTTCAGTTCAGTTCAGTTCAGTCGCTCAGTCTTGTCCGACTACTTGCCACCCCATGAATTGCAGCACGCCACACCTCCCTGTCCATCACCAACTCCCGGAGTACACTCAGACTCATGTCCATTGAGTCAGTGATGCCATCCAGCCAGCTCATCCTCTGTCGTCCCCTTCTCCTCCTGCCCCCAATCCCTCCCAGCATCAGAGTTTTCCAATGAGTCAACTCTTCGCATGAGGTGGCCAAAGTACTGGAGTTTGGCTTTAGCATCATTCCTGCCAAAGAACACCCAGGGCTGATCTCCTTCAGAATGGACTGGTTGAATCTCTGCAGTTCAAGGGACTCTCAAGAGTCTTTTCCAACACCACAGTTCAAAAGCATCAATTCTTCGGCACTCAGCTTTCTTCACAGTCCAACTCTCACATCCATATATGACTACTGGAAAAAACATAGCCTTGACTAGACAGACTTTTGTTGGCAAAGTAATGTCTCTGCTTTTGAATATGCTATCTAGGTTGGTCATAACTTTCCTTCCAAGGAGTAAGCGTCTTTTAATTTCATGGCTGCAGTCACCATCTGCAGTGATTTTGGAGCCCCAAAAATAAAGTCTGACACTGTTTCCACTGTTTCCCCATCTATTTCCCATGAAGTGATGGGACCAGATGCCATGATCTTCGTTTTCTGAATGTTGAGCTTTAAGCCAACTTTTTCACTCTCCACTGTCACTTTCATCAAGAGGCTTTTTAATTCCTCTTCACTTTCTGCCATAAGGGTGGTGTCATCTGCATATCTGAGGTTATTGATATTTCTCCTGGCAATCTTGATTCCAGCTTGTGTTTCTTCCAGTCCAGCGTTTCTCATGATGTACTCTGCATATAAGTTAAATAAGCAGGGTGACAATATACAGCCTTGATGAACTCCTTTTCCTATTTGGAACCAGTCTGTTGTTCCATGTCCAGTTCTAACTGTTACGTCCTGACCTGCATATAGGTTTCCCAAGAGGGAGGTCAAGTGGTCTGGTATTCCCGTCTCTTTCAGAATTTTCCACAGTTTATTGTGATCCACACAGTCAAAGGCTTTGGCATAGTCAATAAAGCAGAAATAAATGTTTTTCTGGAACTCTCTTGCTTTATTGATGATCCAGCGGATGTTGGCAATTTGATCTCTCGTTCCCTGCCTTTTCTAAATCCAGCTTGAACATCTGGAAGTTCATGGTTCACGTATTGCTAAAGCCTGGCTTGGAGAATTTTGAGCATTACTTTACTAGTGTGTGAGATGAGTGCAATTGTGTGATAGTTTGAGCATTCTTTGGCATTGCCTTTCTTTGGGATTGGAATGAAAACTGACCTTTTCCAGTCCTGTGGCCACTGCTGAGTTTTCCAAATTTGCTGGCATATTGATGCTGCACTTTCACAGCATCATCTTTCAGGATTTGAAATAGCTCAACTGGAATTCCATCACCTCCACTAGCTTTGTTCATAGTGATGCTTTCTAAGGCCCACTTGACTTCACATTCCAGGATGTCTGGCTCTAGGTGAGTGATCACACCATCGTGATTATCTGGGTTGTGAAGATCTTTTTTGTACAGTTCTTCTGTGTATTCTTGCCATCTCTTCTTAATATCTTCTGCTTCTGTTAGGTCCATACCATTTCTGTCCTTTATCAAGCCCATCTTTGCATGAAATGTTCCTTTGGTATCTCTGATTTTCTTGAAGAGATCCCTAGTCTTTCCCATTCTGTTGTTTTCCTCTATTTCTTTGCATTGATTGCTGAGGAAGGCTTTCCTATCTCTTCTTGCTATTCTTTGGAACTCTGCATTCAGATATTTATATCTTTCCTTTTCTCCTTTGCTTTTTGCTTCTCTTCTTTTCACAGCTATTTGTAAGGCCTCCCCAGACAGCCATTTTGCTTTTTTGCATTTATTTTCCATGGGGATGGTCTTGATCCTTGTCTCCTGTACAATGTCACGAACCTCATTCCATAGTTCATCAGGCACTCTATCTATCAGATCTAGGCCCTTAAATCTATTTCTCACTTCCACTGTATAATCATAAAGGATTTGATTTAGGTCATACCTGAATGGTCTAGTGGTTTTTCCTACTTTCTTCAATTTAAGTCTGAATATCTCAAAAATGATAGAATGATCTCTGTTTCCAAGGCAAACCATTCAATATCACAGTAATCCAAGTCTATGCCCCAACCAGGAACGCTGAAGAAGCTGAAGTTGAATGGTTCTATGAAGACCTATAAGACGTTTTAGAACTAACACCCAAAAAAGATGTCCTTTTCATTATAGGGGACTGGAATGCAAAAGTACAAAGTCAAGAAACACCTGGAGTAACGGCAAATTTGGCCTTGGAATACGGAATGAAGAAGGGCAAAGACTAGTAGAGTTTTGCCAAGAAAATGCACTGGTCATAACAAACACCCTCTTCCAACAACACAAGAGAAGACTCTATACATGGACATCACCAGATGGTCAATGCCGAAATCAGATTGATTATATTCTTTGCAGCCAAAGATGGAGAAGCTCTATACAGTCAGCAAAAACAAGACCAGGAGCTGACTGTGGCTCAGACCATGAACTCCTTATTGCCAAATTCAGACTTAAGTGGGCCTTAGGAAGCATTATTACGAACAAAGCTAGTGGAGATGATGGAATTCCAGTGGAGCCATTTCAAATCCAGAAAGATGATGCTGTGAAAGTGCTGCACTCAATAGGCCAGCAAATTTGGAAAACTCAGCAGTGGCCACAGGACTGGAAAAGGTCAGTTTTCATTCCAATCCCAAAGAAAGGCAATGCCAAAGAATGCTCAAACTACTGCACGATTGTACTCATCTCACACGCTAGGAAAGTAATGCTCAAAATTCTCCAAGCCAGGCTTCAACAGTATGTGAACTGAGAACTTTCAGATGTTCAAGCTGGATTTAGAAAAGGCAGAAGAACCAGAGATCAAATTGCCAACATCCACTGGATCATCAAAAAAGCAAGAGAGTTCCAAAAAATCATCTATTTCTGCTTTATTGACTATGCCAAAGCCTTGGAATGTGTGGATCACCACAAACTGTGGAAAATTCTGAAAGAGACGGGAATACCACACCACTTGACCTGTCTCTTGAGAAACCTGTATGCAGGTCAGGAAGCAACAGTTAGAACTGGACATGGAACAACAGACTGGTTCCAAATAGGAAAAGGAGTTCATCAAGGCTGTATATTGTCACCCTGCTTATTTAACTTCTATGCAGAGTACATCATGAAAAAGGCTGGGCTGGAAGAAGCAGAAGCTGGAGTCAAGATTGCTGGGAGAAATATCAATAATCTCAGATATGCAGATGACACTAACCTTATGTCAGAAAGTGAAGAAGAACTAAAGAGCCTTTTGATGAAAGTGAAAGAGGAGAATGAAAAAGCTAGCTTGGAACTCAACATTCAGAAAACTAAGATCATGGCATCTGGTCCTATCACTTCATGGCAAATAGATGGGGAAACGGTGGAAACAGTGACAGACTTTATTTTTGGGGGCTCCAAAATCACTGCAGAGGGTGAGTGCAGCCATGAAATTAAAAGATGCTTATTCCTTGGAAGAAAAGTTATGACCAACTTATTGACAGCATATTGAAAAGCAGAGACATTACTTTGCTGACAAAGGTTCTTCTAGTCAAAGCTATGGTTTTTCCAGTGGTCATGTGTGGATGTGAGAGTTGGACTATAAAGAAAGCTGAGTGCCAAAGAATTGATGCTTTTGAACTATGGTGTTGTAGAAGACTCTTGAGAGTCCCTTGGACTGCAAGGAGATCCAACCAGTCCATCCTAAAGGAAATCAGTCCCGAGTATTCACTGGAAGGACTGATGCTAAGTCTGAAACTCCAGTACTTTGGCCACCTGATGTGAAGAACTGACTCATTTGAAAAGGCCCTGATGGCTGGGAAAGATTGAAGGCGGGAGGAGAAGGGCATAACAGAGGATGAGATGATTGGATGGCATCACTGAGTCTATGGACATGAGTTTGAGTAAACTCTGGGAGTTGGTGATGGACAGGGAGGCCTGGCGTGCTGCAGTCCATGGGGTCACACAGAGTAGGACACAACTGAGCGACTGAACCAGACTGAACTGAAAGCAATTATACTCCAATTTAGAAAATGAATTACTACTACTACTACTATTACTAAGGATGAGGATGATATAGATAATAATGACAATATATCCAGTGTAGCTACTGGATATAATAATAATAATAATAGTAGCTACTATTTATTGAGTGCTTACTATACACTGGACACCTTGCTAAGTATTTTACATAGATTTTTTTCATTTATTCTTCATGAAAGTTTATGAAGCAGGTACTATTATTATTTCCATTTTACAGATGAGGAAACTGAGGCCCAGATGTATTATGATATTTGCCTTGAATCCCACGGTTAAGGAAAGGACAGAATAAGGGCTTGAATTTAGGCCTTTTGGATGCTAAACCTCACACTGTTTCACTGCTCTGTGCTATCTCTGGAGTCACGAGGGCATAAGGAATGGTCAGACCGATTTATGTTGACCTTCAGTGTCATTGAGGGTGAAGGCAGGGTGTTCTCAGGGAGACACGAGTGGAGGTTATCACCAGAGGGCTTTGCTAAGGGGGTAGAAATGTGCCGGTTACACCGTGCTGTGATTTTGCCTAATTTTGAAGAGCCAAAGAGTCCTCAGTTAAGCAAAATGATCTGGTTCCAGAACCCCCGCTGCCTTAGGGTATATTCCCGAGTAGCTCCCTACATTTATTTGAGGTTAAATGTGAAACGAATCCTGCCTCCACACGGACCTTTGCTCAGTGCTCACAGGCAGATTCTTAGCATGTCCTCCGGGAAACCACAAGAAGCTTGGAGGAGACCTCTGGGAATGGTACTGGACCTTGCTCCTCCAATCTTGCCCAAGGTTTCCCCAACTTTGCCATGAGATGCTGGTCACAATGGTGATGGGAGGAGAAAAAAGTCAAATCAGGGGAAGACTGAGTGAAGTTGAGCGAGGCTCAGGTGAGAAGTACCAAAATGAGACTCAGGCCCAAGTTGACTACTCTTTCTTTTATAGCTTTACACGTTAGAGAACTAGTGAACAGAAGTAGAATCCCGTTTTAGCTCAGATTCTCTTTAATCACAAATGTGGAGGAACTTGACTCAGGGGGAATCAGTTCTCTTGGGACCACCAGAGTTGGTGACCCCAGAAATGATAGATCTGTCAGCCCCTCCAAGAGTTCTGAACTGCATGACAGACGTCACAGAGGGGAGCTCAGGATGGGCTGGACTCATTAGAAAGGCTTCCTGTAGGAGGTGGTATTTGCTAAACAGGTTCCACTGAAATAGGCCTGGGATGGCCACAGCCTGCTTCCATGGTAAGACTGGCCGCTCAGATCTCTAGATCCTACTAGCCAGATCGACCCCTCTCTTTGTTACCCAGAACCCTGAAGAACGAGATAACCAGTGAGGGGGTGGGGACACCTTGGTAGCAAGGACAGAAGGCGCATGGCCTGGCAGTCAAGAGGTCTGGGGTCTAAGCCTGGCTGTGCTCCATCTCATGTGTCACTGTGGGCTTGTTGGTCCTTCTCTGGGGTCCTTGAGCCTTGTGTGTGTGATATAAAGGCAGTGGACCAGATCATCTCTCCAGTCCCTTTTTGGTCCTGAAATTTCCTTATCATGATGTATCCATATGAAAATATATGTATCAAACCTGAACAGTGAGTTTTTTTTTTATTATTTTTATATTAATTAATTTTTTAATTGAAGGACAATTGCTTTACAGAATGTTGTTTCCTGCCAAATATCGACATGAATCCAAGTTTTTTTCTTTTTTTAGTTGGAGTATCATTGTTTTGCAGTGTTAACTTCTGCTGTACAATGAAGTGGATCAGCTCTACCTGTTCACATACGCGCTCCCTCTCGCGCCTGCCTCCCACCGCGCCTGCCTCCCACCGCGCCCTGCACCCCACCCTCTGGGCCATCGCAGAGCACCGCCTTGCGCTGCCTGTTGACCAGCAGCTCCCACTAGCTACGTCAGTGCCGCGCTCTCAGCCCGGCCCCCGCCCTTCCCCTCCTGCTCTGTGTCTCAGGCCCGTTCTCCACGTCCGCTTCTCTATTCCGAGCAGCAAGTATGGTGTCCGGGAAATGGTGCGGTCTGTTGAAAGTGAAGAAGCTTGGCTGAGGGCACAGTTGGCTTGGGGAGCTGGCAGAGGCAGACTCAAGACCTTCCCAGGACAGGTGGTGTTGAGGGTCAGAAGCTCTGGACCATGAGGAGGCTTTCTGTAGACAAAAAATGAGGATGCAGAGGAAATAATCCAAGCAGAGAATCAAGGAAAGCGGGTCCAACAGGCTTTCTATAAACAGTGAAGGGCCAGCTAGTTGGAGCGAGGCCGCTGGGCATCCTGGGCCTCCGCTTCTCAGTGGCATCAGTCTGCCTGACCTCTGGACTCCTAACTTCCTCGGGCATGGAGCCGCCTATCACCCCTGCGTCCCACAGCCTGGCACGGGGGCTGACATGGAGCGGCCTGTAAAAAATCCTTGTCTGGTGTAAGAAGGAATTTCTCTGCATCTCAGCGCCCAGCTGCATCTAACCAGATGCCTTTGGTTGAAAGAGGACGTGGGCAGAAGCAGAATTCTGCTAATATTTTAAAATACTGACCATGAGAAACTCAAATAGCATACCGTTTGGAAGACCGTGGCCCCCTTGGATATCCTTTTACAATTTGGAAAAAAAGTCCCTGGTTGTCAGCCTTCAAGCCATTCTTAGATCCTGAGGGCTTTGAGAGTAAGGCTGGGGTGTTTTTTAAATATATATGTGTGTGTGTATGAATTATTTTATATATACTTCTTCTTCCACTTTAATTGTTGCTGAGCTCATGTTTTATTTTAATTAATGTTTTAATTTAGTACACGCACCATGAGGCACTTTCTCCGCGGGTATAATTAAGTTGGAAAAAAACTGGCTACTCCAGCATTTGAGGCTGGGAAACCAAGGCTCAGAAAGGTTTGTGGCCCCAAAGTAGGGATGAGTTCAGGAGGTGAAAGGTCTTTAAGGAGCCCTGTAGGAGGTCATCAGCACCTCCCCTTTGGAGCAAAAGTCAGAGCGAAAGTGAGTGACATTTATGGACCACCGTCTACGTGACACGCACCATACTGCATGTTACACACAATATTATAGAGTACTGTTTTATCCTCTCGACAACCCGCAAAGCAGTTTTTCTTGTTCTCATCTCTCAGATGAAGAAAGGAAGCCTCAGCGATTCAGTTCCTTCTTTAGACTCTAGCAGACAGTAAAAGATAGAGTCAGAATTTGAATCCCTGTCACCCTGCTCTCTAACCCTGGGTTCATTTTTACCAAACCACACTTTTTCATTTGGGGGCACACGGGGAATTCTGGATGACCACACTGGAGCCAGGCACAGGAACCTCTCACTAATCTAAGAAGGAAGAGGCTGTCTGAAGTCTTCAGTAGAATTAATGTTCACTGGTAATGTTCAAAGTCAACTTCAGTCCCACGGATTTTTGAGAGTAGCTGTAAACTCTTGCAATATTTGGACCTAGAGATTATCCTACTAAGTGAAGTAAGCCAGACAGGGAAAGATGCTATATGATATCACTTATATATGTGAAATCTAAAAAAAAAAATTGATACAAATGAATTTATTTACAAAGCAGAAATAGACTTGCAGACATAGCAAACAAATTTATGGTTACCAAAGGGGAAAGGAGGGAGAGAGAAGTTAGGAGTTGGGGATTAACAGATATAACACTGCTACACGTGAAATAGATAACCAACAAGGTCCTACTGTATAGATCAGGGAACTATATTCTATAATTTGTAATAACCTATGGTGTAAAAAAGATCTGAAAAAGAATGTATATAAAGAACTGAATCACTTTGCTGTGCACCTAAAACGAATACAAGATTGTAAATCAACTATAATTCAATAATACGAAAAAATCCCCAAACTCTCACAATTCTGCTACCCCCACCTCCAGCACCACCTCAGTGACTACTAACAGCTTTTCCTGAGCTGTTCACAGCACAGTCTATAACAACTCTGGAGGCAGCTCTATTGTTATCCCCGTGAAGTCATGGCAGCTCATGTGTGCAGAGGTCACACCTCTCTCAAAGCTAGCCCCTTCTCAGATCATGGGGTCTGAGGACATCCTTGTCTGGAAAACTCTGGGTTCAGATCCAGTTGAAAACTCAGTGCTGCCCCCCCATCCCACCAATCTTCCTGGCCACGTGTCCTTCCCAGATACATTCCATGTTCACTGGCTCCTATCATGGCTGTTCCCCAGGCTGGGAACACTGGGACAACCCCAGCTCATATACAGCTTACCTTCCAACAGGCAGACACAGGCAATGAACTAACAAATATATATATTTACACACACATATCAGACAATGTTGAGTGCTTTGAGGAAAATAAACGGTGGTGCTACAGAGCACCTCAAAGGATGCTTAGGGAAGGCTGTTCTAAGGAGATGATGCCACGCTGAGGTCTAGGATACAAGGTGGACCCAGCCCCATCCAGAGCTGTGGAAGGCATCCCAGAAGGGGATCCATTCACTTGTCCATTCACTTGTTGACTGAACGAAGAACCAAGGGTGTGAAGTCTTCCCACTGCCGTTGCCTTCCATTTCCGGCCTCTTCCTGCATTTCTCTTCCAGGACACACTTACCACACCAGGTGATCACACGTTCACTGTGGGACTATCTCCTCAGTACCCACCTCTCCACTGACCGCGGAGCTAGAGGGGGCAGGGGCCAGGTTTGCCACGTTCACCATTGTAACCGCAGGGTATAAATAGGGCAGCTGGCTTGTAAATATTTGCCGAATAAGGGAATCAATGAATCCTCATAGATGCTATTCCCAACCCCTGTTCACTTCTGCAGAGAGTTGACAAACGAGGCGGCTGAAAGCTCCAGAGCCCAGTACTCGCCTCTGTCTTGTGGAGCTTTTCACTTGACCACGAGCTTCCACTGTGTTCATTCACTCAAGACATGCGCTGAGTGTCTACTGTGTACCCGACCTTTCGCACTTGAATCTTGTGAGGCACAGGATACGGTGCGTGTGCCCATTTCTCAGATGAGGAAAATGCCCCAGGAATTGTACAGCCAAGGTCATTGATCCGCTAATGCTGCATTCATGCATTTTTCGGTTTCATCCCCTCATCTGTTCTGTCTGGGAAAGCACTTCCTAGAACTAACTCATAGACCTGACGTTTGCCTGGGGGATGGGGCAGGGCAGAGGTGCTTTAGGGGAGGGGGAGCAGAGATGTGAAGGTGTTGCTTTTTTTTTTCCTGCAGCATTTCTAGAACTTTCTTGGTGTCTGTGATATGGCATATGATTGATAAATACACTTCTGCTCAACCCTCTCCTGAGTCCCTGTCACCCCCATCCACTCAGGATAATGTCCACACGCCTGCAAGCCCTTTGCCCTCTGGGTCTGCCCAGTACCCCTAATTGGGCTCTCCTGTGAGAAAAACAGCAAGGACACCAGCAGGCCATCGCTTCCTTGCTTTTCTCTGCTCCCAAGAGACCAGATCCCTAATACAGGGCCTTCACTCTCACCCTGGTGTTTTCAACGCTCACGCAGGGCGTGGCGCATAGTAGGTCCTCCATAAATGCCTGTCAGAGGGATGACTGAGGTCAGCACAGCCACCCAGGGAGGCTGCAGGGCTGGGAAGGTGCTCCTTGTTCATTCACCTCACCGGACGTTGGACTCTTCCCCTGGGGGCTACTGGTCTTGACCGCCCCTTCCTAAGTGCGTGGTGTCCTGGGTCTGCAGCTGTGTGTCTGGCGTGAGCTTGCATCCACCGCTGCAATTTGCAAGGCTGAAGTCATTTAATTAAAAGGGACAGAATTGAATCTGTGAGGCTGTGATCACGGATATTGTTTTCTGCGCACAGCCTGGCAGCCAGGGAATCCACGGGAGGCCTGGGATCGAGCTCTCCAGTCATGCTGGGCCTGCGCGCCCAGATGGTGCTGGGAGGCAGCTGAGACTCTGAGCCCAGATCTGAAGTCAGGGGTTCAAAGCTCCTCCACGTGTGCCTCCCCCTTGGTGGATCGGAGCCACCGACAGGCGTGTGGCTCTCCACAGGAGGCCGCCCGAGCTAATGTGCAGAAGGGAACCTTGCCAAGCCTGAGCCAGCTCTCATTTGCCTAAGTTTGCATCAATAATGAAGCCAACCTGGTTTTACACAATACTCCACATAAAGTTATTAGCTCTGAGAGCTTGTCTTCATCTCCCCCCAGAAGAGGCCTATTTGGAGCCTAAGAATTGATGATCCATGAGAGATCAGTGATCTTGGGTTCCAAAATCACTGCAGACAGTGACGGCAGCCACGAAATTAAAAGATGCTTGCTCCTTGGAAGAACAGTAGTCATGTATGGATGTAAGAGTTTGACCATAAAGAAAGCTGAGCACCGAATAATTGATGCTTTTTAACTGTGTTCTGGTGGAAATCAGTCCTGAATATCCACTGGAAGGACTGATACTGAAGCTGAAGCTCCAATATTTTTGGCCACCTGATGTGAAGAACTGCCTCATTGGAAAAGACTCTGATGCTGGGGAAGATTGAAGGTGGGAGGAGAAGGGGACGACAGAGGATGGGTTGGTTGGATGGCATTACTGACTGGATGGACATGAGTTTGAGCAAGCTCAGGGAGTTGGTTATGGACAGGGAAGCCTGGCGTGCTGCAGTCCATGAGGTCTCAAAGAGTTGGACACGACTGAGTGACTGAACTGCACTGAACTGAACTGCGAGATCAGATGGGCAGCTTGGAAAATTTTCTTCTTCCCCAGTTCAGGCTCCCTCTGGGGCTCCATCAGGGTCTTGGCCATTGTCAGCCATGACTTTCAGAAGTCCAGGTCCTTCAGTAACTTTCCACCATGCTCCTAATTCAGCGTTGATTCACATTGGCATTTCCAATGTCCTCTGCTTTCTCTCTCACAGTTCCTCTCTATTACTTCTAAAATGTCATTTCAAGGCTGAAATCCAGTGATATCTCCTCCAGGAAGCCTTTTCTGATTTCTCCAGGGATTATCTTCTTTTTCCTGCCTTCCAGTCACCTCTGTTTTGAAAGGTACCCCAATCTGTTTTGTTTTACATCATCTAGTTACATGTTTTCATCCCCAAGAGAGAGTCTATGCTTCTAGAGGGAAGCTGATGAAAATTAATAACGGAATACCTGTTCAGTGTCAGTGGCTGTAACCATGGAAGGAGGCAGAGGGTGCGATTGTTCTTCCCCCTGAACTGGATTCTCGATCTTGTTTCCACGTTTGGCTAATAGCATCCATAGCTTCTCAGTTACATGCACTTAAACCTTGTCCTTTTGACCATATGCCTTTTTCTTCTTTCTCCAGCCAAATGGTCAGTAAGTCTTATCATTTGTCCTCACAAACATCTCTCAAATCTGGCTTGCTTTCCAGTTCCTCTGAATCTCTTCCCAAGCAAGGAAACAACATCTGACCTGCAGGCCTCACCTAGGGTCCCCACCACCCGGGTCCTTTTCCCATCTCCCCACCAGAGCCCTGTTCTGTTCACAAGCACCCAGCCCTGCCCAGCCCCCGCCCCCACCCCTACTGCCTAAGGTCAAAGCTCTACCTCCCAAACCAGGCACTCCTAGACCCATTCCTCGCTACTGACCAACCAACACCAAACCCCACAGAACCTCCATTGCTGCTCAAACATCTCTGCATTTCAAAGTCTCTACAATTTCTTCTGTCTAGAAGAATCTTTGAGGCTCCTCACTCACCTCCCAACTCTCCACCCATCTGCCAAGGCCCATCTCAGAAGTCACCTGCTTTGTGACGCACTTCTCCCTTTGCGGAGTTGAGCAATCTCTTCTGGGGTCCACCAGCACATTGCTCCCCCTCGATGATATCCGTGGTTGTGGTGTAAGTCTTCATGCCTGCGACCTCTGCACTGCGTCTTAGAGCCTGATGCCTTTGAGGGAGGGCAGTGGCCACCTCTTGGTTTTTATATCTCCTTCCCCAAAAGTCTAGTCTGATATTTGACCCATAGCATGTGTTCGGTCAACATTTGTTGAATTATTAAATAACTGCTGGCGAAGTTGGAAATGAGAGAAGGTGGTCTTATGATCTATGGGGCAAGAAAGTATCTGCTACTGTTATTATCTTTGGTTTGGTTGCTGTTATTTCTGAGTCATCAAGAAACATGTACACTTGTTCATTTGTCCTAGATGTTCAGACAAATTTCTGTTTTAAATATTTCATGATTGGGACTTCTCTGGTAGTCCAATGGTTAAGAATCCACCTTGCAATGCAGAGGAAGCAATTTCAATCCCTGGTTGGGGAACTAAGATCCCACATACCTTGGAGCACCTAAGTTCCTGCACTCCAGCTAGAGAGGCTGGGCACTGCAGTGAAAGACCCCACACGCCACAACCAGGACCAAGGCAGCCAAAGAAGTAAATCAGTGCTAAAAAGTCTCTCATGGTTTCTCAAAGAAACCATATGACGCAGCAATTCTACTCCTGGGTATATATATCCAAAAAAACACAAAAATCCCAAAAACACTAATTCAGAAAAATACAAGCATCCCAGTGTTCATCACAGCATTACTGACAATTTCCAGGATGTGAATGCAACCTAAGAGCCAAGTAACAGATGGATGGATAAACACGATGCGGTGTGTACACACACACACACACATACAGTATTACTCAGCCATAAAAAAGAACAAAAAAGATGAATGGATAAGAAAGCTGTGGTACATATACACAATGGAGTATTACTCAGCCATTAAAAAGAATACATTTGAATCAGTTCTAATGAGGTGGATGAAACTGGAGCCTTTTATACAGAGTGAAGTAAGCCAGAAAGAAAAACACCAATACAGTATACTAATGCATATATATGGAATTTAGAAAGATGGTAACAATAACCCTGTGTATGAGACAGCAAAAGAGACACTGATGTATAGAACAGTCTTATGCACTCTATTGGAGAGGGAGAGGGTGGGAAGATTTGGGAGAATGGCATTGAAACATGTATAATATCATGTATGAAACTAGTTGCCAGTCCAGGTTCGATGCACTATATTGGACGCTTGGGGCTGGTGCACTGGGACGACCCAGAGGGATGGTACAGGGAGGGAGGAGGGAGGAGGGTTCAGGATGGGGAACACATGTATACCCGTGGTGGATTCATTTCGATATTTGGCAAAACTAATACAATATTGTAAAGTTTAAAAATAAATAAATAAATAAACATTAAAAAAAGAACAAAAAATAGATGGACTTGGAGAGCATTATGCTAAGTAAAATAAGTCAGATAAAGAAAGACAAATAATGTATAATATCACTTATATGTAGAATCTAAAGCAGCAAAAAGCTAGTGAATATAACAAGAAAGAGACTCACAGATTCAGAGAACAAACCAGTGGCTACCCGTGGCGATACAAGGGTAGGGATTAGAGAGCAGGAGGTGCACACTGGTGGGTATACACTAGGCCCAAGGATGCAGTGTACGAGTTGGGAATAGACCCAATATTTTGTAATAACTGCAAGTGGGGTGTAAGCTTTAAAAATTGTGTGAAAATTAAATAATTATTCCATCTCCTTGTCCCCTTAAAGAACATTCAGATTGGACATCCCAATATTTTGTTTTGAAATAAAGTCCCTTCAAAAATATATTAAATGCTATATTCTTGGTCCTGGATTCGGCGCTGGGAGAGGTACCCAAAACAGAACGGCCCCTGCATGGGGAGAAGGACGCCCTGTGCTTTAGGGACAGAGCGTGTCTGGTAATGACGCTTCTGATCATAAGTCAGGCACCGAGAGGCAGGCTCCGTGGAAATTGAGCTGTAACTGTACTCTCGCTTTCGTCAGCCGGCGGCAGTGAGGAGCCTTTCAAATGGAGAGTGAAATCACCCAATTTTGAAAGGCATCTTGGAGGTGCAGTTTGTTGAACAAGATGGATCGAAAGTGTCTCTATTTTCTTTGCCGGTTGGGCAGCACACGTTCTCCCACAACCGTCTTCGTTTCTCCCCCTTCCACTCCTCATTCAATCCCAACTGCTTTCTCTTTTCTTTCCAATACATCTCCCTTTGTTTCTCTTGAGATTCTCCTGCCAGCCTGTCAAGAACTCTGTACAAATAGTGTATTTCTGTCAGGAGTTCCGCGTGAAGTGCTAACTGCCTTTTGAACATGGGTGGCAAGCTCGGCAGTGTCTGGGGACAGTCCGGATGCCTGCTGACTGGCTTTCTGGTAAGCTCTGAGCCGACTCGGGCCTGCTGATTCAGCTCAGACAGAGACACGGAGCCCACGGTCCTGCTCAGCTTCCAGATGCTCTCGCAGAAAGACCTGTGGTGAGGAGACGGGGTCTGAGGGCTCCCCTTTTGTGGTCCCTGGAAACAGTATTCCCATTTCAGCAGTGGACGGCACGGCACAAGCAGGCCCAGGTGAAGAGCTCCCGTTGGGTGTCTCTGGGTGGAGTCCTGCCCGTCTCTAGTTTCCCCACCCGCACGACAGTGGGAGTAGATAATCCCCAGGGTGCCTGCCCGGTCTGTCAGTCAATCACTCCATGAAGCTACAGCAGCTACCACTTGTTGAAAATGTAATTCTCTCTCGGGAATCCAAAGTCAATAGAAAAAGAAATGGTCTAAGTAATTCAAAGACCCAGGAGGGACATTTCTTTTAGGGAAGTAAGATAATAATAAAATCTAAGATCACAGTGCTTTTCCATCTCTTATCTGATTCTCCCAGCAGTCCTGTGGGAAGAAAGCCAGCTACGCGGGGCTTTTCCCTAGACCATCAGAGCCACGCTGAGCAGATTTTCCGGTTGGGCACTGCACAAGGCAGCGTGTCTGAGGAAACACCGTTTGTATCGGAAATACAGACGAACTTCTCGAAGAGGGCGTGCGCTTGGTCACAAAGACTCCGGGCTTCCCAGCTGGCACACAGGATTGTAGACATGCCTGGGGAACCCCCCGCAATACACCCACCTGTGCATATACACGTGTAAAGCTGCTCCTGACCTGACCACACGTGGGGTTCCTGAGAGCATCCAACTAGCCTCTTGGAGGGAAGAAGGTGTTGGGGTCTCAGAAAGTGTGCTCTGCCAAACACGTGTACCTGTGCCAAGTGAGGTGGGAATAAGACAGTGGGGTGTCTGTGGGTTTGTTCTCTGATGTCTGATCTCTGAGACCTCCCCTGGGGCAGAGCCAGGCCAAGCCCAGGGGACACACCCACACAGGTGCTGCAGCACGTGGCTCGCAATGGGACGAGTCTGACACCCTGGCACCCGTTGAAAAAGGGAGCTGTAGAGATTTTCTGTGATGGAGAATTTTAGCTAATGGGGAAGATTAAAGACAGGTCGAGAACTTCCCCCACCCTGGCCTTGTCCCCTCGCTTCCTTCCTCCACCCTCCCCTTCATTACCTGAGGGCCATGTCAGGGGCACCTGACGTACCTGGAGGGGCCATCTGCTTCCTTGTCTGCTGTGCCAAAGCCAGACTGCTCATGGTTGCTTGGCTTAATATGTGTGCATGCGTGCCAAGTCGCTTCAGCCGTGTCTGACTCCTTTCGACCCTATGGACTGTAGCCTGCCAGGCTCCTCTGTCCATGGGATTCTCCAGACAAGAGTACTGGACTGGATTGCCATTTCTTATCCAGGCGATCTTCCCAACCCAGGGATTGAATCTGTGTGTCTTATGTCTCTTGCATTGGCAGGAGGGTCCTTTACCATGAACACCCCCTGGGAAGTCAATTATATGCTGACTCTAAAAATTGTTTCTGAAGGTTGGATGTCTTTTTCTAATTTGCACAAAGACACCATTTGGGTCCTAGTGGGCAGGCAGGCTATGGTAGTATGTATGGGGATTTCCTTGGTCCAAGCTTTGTTGCAGATACCAAGGATGCCTTCCCAAGACACATAACTCGTTCTACCTCAAACACCTTCTATGGCTCCCCATTGCCAGTGAGAGGGTTTTGCAAGGGTGGAGGGAAAATGGCATATCTCAGAACTGCATGGCTCACACTATCAAAATACATATTTTCAGGGTCCCCTCAGATAGAAAATATTGGAGGCGATGGGGAGTGTGGAGAGAAGTCGAGAAGGGAGGGATGTGTATTATAAGAAGTTCTGTCCAGGGATCTGACACACTCTCTAAGAAACACCATTCTTCAGGATACAATTTAAACTCTGCCATTCAAGGTTTTCTAAGACTCAGTTCAGTTCAGTTCAGTTGCTCAGTTGTGTCCGACTCTGAGGACACATGAATCGCAGCACGCCAGGCCTCCCTGTCCATCACCAACTCCCGGAGTTCACTCAGACTCACGTCCTTCGAGTCAGTGATGCCATCCAGCCATCTCATCCTCTGTCGTCCCCTTCTCCTCCTGCCCCCAATCCCTCCCAGCATCAGAGTCTTTTCCAATGAGTCAACTCTTCGCATGAGGTGGCCAAAGTACTGGAATTTCAGCTTCAGCATCATTCCTTTCCAAGAAATCCCAGGGCTGATCTCCTTCAGAATGCACTGGTTGGATCTCCTTGCAGTCCAAGTGACTCTCAAGAGTCTTTTCCAACACCACAGTTCAAAAGCATCAAGTCTTCGGCGCTCAGCTTTCTTCACAGTCCTACTCTTACATCCATACATGACCACAGGAGAAACCATAGCCTTGACTAGACGGACCTTTGTTGGCAAAGTAATGTCTCTGTTTTTCAATATGCTATCTAGGTTGGTCCTAACTTTCCTTCCAAGGATTAAGCGTCTTTTAATTTCATGGCTGCCTAATTACCCAGCTCCTTCTCCTGCCACTCTCCTTCCCACAACCCACACACCAGGTGACTAAGACTCCCCCCACTAGCTAGAACCACTGTCTAGATGCCACCTCCTCTGTGAGGCCCTCCTTGATTTTGCAGTGCAAATGGCTTCCTTCTTCCTTTGTGACTCCACATTCCTACCGGTTGAGAGTTGAGACCTGGGGGCATCTGAGATATAAGTGATACTATTAATATTACTCCCCTGGATATCTCCATGGTTTCAACTTTTTGGAGAAGGAAGAGGAAAGAACAATGTGTATGTGTATCTGTTTATGTGTTTGTGTGTGAGAGAGAGAGTGAGTTTGCAGGTGTCTGAGTAGGAGGGAAGAGCTAGAGAGAGAAAAATAGCATGAATCCAAGGCCTGCGTTCCCTGCTGTCGGCGGAGGAGACTGGTTTTGAACGTTGGCGGAGGGAAACAGCTGGAGCTGGAGGTCCAGGCGCAGCGCCATCTGGATGGAGGTAAACGGTTTCTCCTGGCCCTGCCCAAGCAGGCCCAGACCCCGTTGTCCACACTGGGGGGCCCTTAGCAGATTTGGGCCTCACCGGCCGCTTGTGTGCATGGGGAAGTTGGTGATCTCCTGGTGTGAAGGTGGAGAACTGAGCGGAGATTTTCTGTGAACTGGTGTCTGGCTCCCAAGTGCGCTCTGTCTGTGATGGTTGCTTTCTGCCCCATGTGTCACACTGCCCGGGGCGACTGGGAAAGATGTTGTGAGACAGCCTTTAATCTCATAAACAGTCCGAGATGCTTCTTGCTTCATTTTTCCCCCCCGGGCCACGCTGCACGGCTTTCGGGAGCTTAGTTCCCTGCTCAGGGATGGAACCCGGCCCCGACAGTGAAAGACCCAAGTCCTAACCTTTGAACCGCCAGGGAATCCCCTTGAGAGGTGGCTTCTTTACGTTGAACACCTGGCTGAAGCCCGTCTATGCTGACATCATTCTCTCCTTACATGACTTGGTTACTCCTGCTCATAAGCGTGGTGACTACGACTAACATTTTTTAAACACCGGTGGTGTACCCATCCTTTATGCTGAGCATCTTATTTAATGCTTCTGATAATCCTGCGATATGGTTATTATTCAGCCCATCTTACAGAGGGGGAAGAATATAGATCAGGAACTCAGTATCTCCTGTGTGGGGCTCACAGTTAGAAAGCGGCAGGAATGGCTTAGAAACCCGTCTATTGGACTGTAGATCTGTTTCTTCCATGCTAAATAGGAGCTCGTTTCCCCTACCCCCAAGGTCATTTCTGAGTTTTTACCTGTTCCTACTTAACTCAAGGCAGAGTCCGGTCCAGCCCAGACCTTTTAGGCCCCTTGCATGTGTACCATGGTCCCAGCCCTGAGATGCATCACATATTAGCAGCGTGACCTTGGACAAGTAACTCGACTTTTCTGAGCCTCTTTCTTCATAGAGCTGTGATGGGGATTAAATAGGAAGGTAGACCTAAGAATTTAGCAGAGTGTCTAGCACATAGCAAGAGTTCAATCAATGGTGGCTGTTACAACACACACACACACACACACACACACACACACACACACACACACATGTCTGTTGAATAGGCGTTAATGGAGGACAGACTCTGGGCAAGTGTAGCATCCACACCTCGGATGGACGCTGGACCGTCTGCGTGTATCCTGGTCCATTACACTCTGCCCTCTCTCCCTTCCTTCCCAGTCTTTGCTGGAGCCTGCGTCGCATACAGAGTGGAGAACTTCCCTCCCCTGAAGTCGTGCGGGGAGCTGCCGCTCTTATTTATCATTTAGGAAGCATCTGCTCTTTGGTGAAATATCGCCCTCGTGAACAAACACAGTGCAGGCATTTGACCTTTCTCCACTAGCGCCGGCCGCTTTGCTCACTGCCGGGAATGAAGCAGCTTTGAGGAAGAGACATGTGCCAGAGGACCTTTCAAAGGGGCCGCCAGATGGGTGCCTGGGTGATGACCCTGGGGCTGGGAGCAGCAGACGAGATGGATTGGAGGCTTCGAATGAATAAACCTGATCCCGTTACTCTGATGGGCCAAGAAATCTCCCCGCACATCCACAGGTGACGTCAGCCAGGAAGATGCTGAGAGTGCAGGGCAGGGCCTGGCTGCCGTGACCCTCAACACCACGCGTTGGAACCCCTCTTGTGTCCTGGGCAGCAGCATGTGGCACCTGTCAGGTATGACCAGGAGGTGCAGCTGTCCAGGCCCTCTCAGGGGAGTCTGCAGGGGCCTCGCTGAGTCCGCTGGGGTTTGCCGGAGCATCTGAGAACCCTCCAGCCCACACACCCTCCCAGGGTCTGTGACCAATCGTCTAGGCTGGAGGCTGGGATCACCAGAAGGGGCAAAAGAAGCTCTAGACAATAAAACCCTCTAGACAGCACACCTGGACAAATGTAGTCCTAACATCTCCACCCAAGGGTCAGCTCTCCTCCTGAGGTCTTTAGAGGCTCTACTGAGAAATGACTCATCCATGATAACGGCTGTTCCAGTGTAAGGGGCTATTATTATTAATTGGCTTCCTTCATTCACAACCATTTGCTGAGACCTACTGTGTTCCAGGTTCTTTGCTAGGGACAGAGGGACGCAGAAATGAACTCATCAAAGTCATTGCCTTTGTGGAACTCCAAGCCTTTTGGGGGATCAGGGGCAGGGGCAGAGGTGGGCAGAGGAGGGGTGCCGAGTAGCTGAGACAAGGTTCAAGTTACCAGCGCAAAAGAATCGACTCAAGAGTCTCAGTGCTCAGTCTGAGAGACAATGCTTTGGCTGGCTCAGGACCTGCAGAGTAGGCTGGTTTGGGACTTGAGAACAGAAAACAGGCAGGAGACAGGTGTGGAGTAGGAAAGCCCTGTACGTTCACAGCAGATAGAATCGGCCCGCATTCCTGGGTCGCAGGGTCAATGAGGCGGCGGGGTCTGAGATTTGAAATGTAGGTTGTGGTGGAACCACAGATACCCTGGGGAATTTCTTCCCAAGGCAAAAAAAAAAGAAAAAAAAAAAAAAGGAGGTTACTGAAAATGTTCAGGTTGTGCTTGAGGGCTTTGCAGGGTAGCATTTTATAGGCTGTGCTGGGGAGTGGGGCGCAAGACTAGAGGCAGGAAGGTGAGTGAAGCTTCTCTTGCCTTCAGACACGAAGGCTGGAAATGAATATCCCAGAATCTACCAATTTCTGCTGTCACCTTCCTGACCCATCCCCAGCCAGAGTCTGAACATGGATAAACCGGAACGTTACCAAGGAGGAAGTCAGGTGGCAACCTCCGGGAGACTGGAGCCAGCAGGAAATATTTTCAATACGAGGAACCGCTGAAAGGAGCCTGCCTTCGGTCCCTCTGACCCCTCTTTTCATCTGCCTTATTTGCAGCCTGGATCTCGGATTCTGCAAATGCATTAAGAACAAACAAACACAGGAAAATCAATGCAAACTAGACAGGAGACCTTTCTAGGCTGGTGAGTGGAGATGGCAGGCGGTCTTCATTAACCCCCCTTTTTCCAAAGGGTGGATGGGCTGGGCAGAAGGCAGGATCCAGGCAGCTGGAATGGAACCCACTCAGGTCTCTGCCACTTGCTTATCGGGTGACCTTAACCAAGTCCCTTAGCACCCTGAGCCTTAGTTTCCTTCTTTGAAAAGGCAGTGGTTGCCATCTTATAATGTGAGGGTTACAATGTCTTGAGGAAAGTATACATCAATTGCCCAGTAAATGTTAGCTTCTTTTCCCGTGTCACTTATAAGAGCCTGGTGATCAGTGCTTGTTGTAGCTAAAATACTGCCAGGAGAGTATCCTTTTCCTAGCTCAGCTTTAAGTCAAGATGTGGATCTTTGTTAGGTGATGGTTCTCATGACAGAAGTTGAGTTTTTCAACTGTTAGCAGTCATTTACACCATAGTATAAATAAATTTTAATTTCCAACATGTACCAGCTGGAGAGGTCTTTACAGATGATGCAAGACAACTCACTTGTTTTCGTATTGGTATTCCTGTAGTCTAGGGAAGAGAGAGAGAGAGGTTCCCAAGATTTTAGAGGGACGTAGATAAAGAACCAGGGTGGAATTCAGGTCTCCTGTGGCCTGATTGCTCCTCCTTCCATTATTCACGATGAACATGTATTTATTGTTTTGATAGCAGGTGGATCCTGGAGCCTGAGATAGAAGCAAGGAGATGTTCATCAGGGAACGCTCTTGGGAAGGAAACGGGGTGGGCAGAGGCAGAAGGTGAGCTGTCTTGCAGTCCTGAGGACAGCAGACAGGCCACACAGCACTCTGGATCTGGAAGGCCCTTTAGAATTGTCCTGAGTGAGAGCCACCAGCTTCCTTCTCCAGCTCTGCAGTCATTTGGTGCAGACTGCATGAAGGCAGCGTGACCAAAGCCAAGGCCAGCTCCCCTCAGCAGAGGGCACTTTCCAGAAACAGCAAGGTGAGTGAGGTGTTCCACCAACACTTTCAGAGGCTGAGGGAACTGACCTTCGTTCTTGAAAAAAATTTTTTTCAATCAAAGTATAGTTGATTTACAATGTTGTGTTAGTTTCAGATATACAACAAATGAACATGTGTGTGTGTGCGTGTGTGTGTGTGTGTGTGCGTGCTGTGTGCTGTGCTAAGTGGCTTCAGTCGTGTCTACCTCTTTGCAACCTTATCAACTGTAGCCCACCAGGCTCCTCTGTCCATGGGATTCTCCAGGCAAGAAAACCGGAGTGGGTTGTCATACCCTTCTCCAGGGCATCTTCCCAACCCAGAGATGGACCCTGCATCTCTTACATCTCCTGGATTGGCAGGAGGCTTCGTTAGTGTCACGTATATATGCACGTGTGCATGCTAAGTTGCTTCAGTCGTGTCCAGCTCTTTGTGACCCTATGGACCATAGCCTGCCAGGTTCCTCTGTCCATGGGGATTCTCCGGGCAAGAATACTGGAGTGGAAATAGTTCTCTGTGCTATACAAGAGGTCTTTGCTGCTTATCTATTTTATGTATGCTGCTGTTGCTGCCAAGTCGCTTCAGTCGTGTCCGACTCTGTGCGACCCCATAGATGGCAGCCCACCAGGCTGTTAATCCCAAACTCCTAATTTATCCCTCCTCCACTCCTCTTCTGGTAACCATAGGTTTGTTTTCTATGTCTGGAGTCTGTTTCTGTTTTGTCAACAAGTCCTTCATTCTTGAGCAGGGGTAGGCTGTGTCAGCTTTGCCTCTATGGCAATCCAGGACAGGGTCGTTATAGAGGGTCATATTCAGGGGCCTCTCAGTAACCATCCTTGCAGGCACCCGAGCAGACGAGACTCAAATTCCTCAGTAAGGCAACACTTATCTCTACAAATTTGGCTTCAGTCTGTCCATATTCTGCCGTCTCTCTTTTTCCCTCCCTGCTTCTTCACCCACAAAGAGCCTTCTGTGAGTCCTACCATATCCTTCCCTACCTCTGTGCCACTGTACACGCTGTTCCTTCTTCCTCCAATGCCCTTCCACCCCTTCTCCTCATGACTCGGAAAACTTATCCTCATTCCTCAAGATGCAGCTCAAATATCACCTCTTCTCATGTTCCATCACACTTTATACATACCCTGGACACTCGTTCATTCTGTCATTCAGCAGATACTGGTCCCTGTGTCGAGACTGTGCCAGGTACCGCTTCTGGTGCCAGGACACCGCTTCCGGAAGGACACCATCTGCACATGTATCAGCCTCCTTCTGGTGAGGCGAGGAGTGAGCTTGATTCATCTATAAGTTCTGAGCATCTCATCTAGCGCCTGACACAGAGCAGGTGCTGGGTAAAGGCTTGCCTGGTAAATGAATGGGATGCAGTGAATTGGGAGTCAGGGCAGATGCGTTCCCTTCTCGTCTCCTTCCAGCTGGAATGGCATGTGTGTTTGCAATCCGCAGTCTGATGGGAGACAAGGGGATTATGCTGCCTTTGGCTGACATCAGCAAGCCCCTACTAGATTCCAGGAGCCATGGGAAGCCCGAGAGGCAACGTCCCTGCTCTCAGAGGGTTTCTTTCTGATGGGACAGACACATTCATTCCCAGGGTGCCACCTGAACACAGGATGGGGCACGCTCAGCGCCCAGAGACAGGAGCAGAGACAGTGCGTGTGGTTCGGGAGAAGGATGAGTGGCCTCAGGGCGGGCTCCATAGACAAGGGGCCGGTAAGCTGAGACATGAAGCAGGGACAAGATTTGGAGAAGGAGGCAGGCAGGCAGTCCCAGGATCAATTGTGGGAAAAGTAAGTTTTCCACTTTGCAGTGTGAAGTGAGGTGTTGGCCGCTCAGTGGTGCCTGACTCTTTGCAACCCCATGGACTGTAGCCCACTAGGCCCTTCTGTCCAAGGAGTTCTCCAGGCAAGAACATGGGAGGGGGGTGCTTTGGAATGTATTTATAGTAATTAGATACATTTTTCCCCTCCCCGTAAAACTGAATTTTGCCTTTAGTATCATCTGGCCACATTACCTAAAATATGTTTCCATGGAAAGTGGGTTTGGCGAAGTGTTTTTTATTTATCTATTGATTTTTATTTTGGCCCTGCTGGTTCTTCGTTGTGACTCGTGAGCTCCTCTGGTTGTGGCATTCAGGCTCAGCTGCCCCAAGGCATGGGGGATCTTAGTTCCCCGACAAGGAATCAAACCCCCATCCCCTGCGTTGGAAGGTGGATTCCCAGCCACTGGACCACCAAGGAAGTCCCTGGAGACCGTGCTGACAGGTGTTCTTCAAAGAGTAAAAACTTCCAGGGCAAAGAGAGATCCAGCTGAACAGTGCTTTCCTCTGCGAGCCTTATCCGAGCCTTTACTGTGCTGACTGGGAGACAGAGCGAGGAACATTCTGCAGGCTGATGGGACCCCAGAATCCTTTGTTTCGAGCCGCGCACTTCTGTAAACGTGTTCTGGGGAGGGATCTGGCTTCTGTCTCTCTCCCTGTCAGTCAGGGTGTGTGTGTCGGGGCAGATGGAAGTCATTTGCTGGAGACAAAGGAGCCAGCTCCAGGTCTTAGCCTCCCAGGCTGATACTGTAAGAAGGGGAAGGGACCCAGCACTGGCTGAGGTCCTCCTTCATGCTGTGTCTCTGCTTGATCGTGTGGCAGTTTTCTCCCCATCACCCCACAAGGCAGATATTCTTATCACTGCCCCACAGAAGAATGGGATTCAGAGAGGCCAGAGGATTTGCCCAAGGTCACACAGGCAGGAAGCCACAGGTCTGGGGCTTGGACATATACCCCTCTGAGTCCAGCATCCACGTTTTCCCTGCAGTCTGCTCCCACACTGTAACTCAAGATTTCTTCCGATGAAAGCTCCCCACATCTAAGAATCAACCCCCCACTGAGCTCTCTGTGTGGTCCCAGACTCCCAACGACTTCCTTTCCCCACTGGTGGGAGCCCAGCTTCTCAGGGTCTCCTTTAGCTTTTGGAGAAAGATCCCTGCCCCCCTCCCCCTCCTCCTGCCAATGGGCTAAGAATGACTCTGCAGGACCAGGGGCTTTGTACCCAGACACCCCCGTACTGCCCTTGGCTTCCTCTGTCTCTCCTGACCCCTCACCCCACACTCCAGGGAGGAAACGTGCCTTCATCATGGGGGGCCTGGTGCCAGCCTCACGGCAGGAGGCAGGACACACCCAGGAAGGAGCCCTCTAATTTCAGAGGAAGGAGAGCAGACGCACTAAATTACCAGGCGGATTAAAGCTCTGTTTGCTCGGAAACCGAGTTGTTTTAGCAAAAGTCCGTCCTTGATTTCTGCATCGTCAGAGGCTGGTTTTAAATTTTATGTTTTCCGGTCTTTTAGCATTCCGCCTGGTTTGCTCTCGCACTTTACTGGGCAATTTTCAGACATTACACCTCAGTCCTGGCAGCCTTTGGAGGTGGGGGAGGGCAAAGCTTCCAGGCTCCAGTGGATGTGGAGAGGGAAGGGGCTGGAGCTTAGGGGGACTCAGGAGCTGCACACCCCATCACCGTGAGAA
Organism: Bubalus kerabau; assembly: GCF_029407905.1. Lineage (NCBI taxonomy): Eukaryota > Metazoa > Chordata > Mammalia > Artiodactyla > Bovidae > Bubalus > Bubalus kerabau. The sequence continues at coordinate 179,224,586 of NC_073627.1, read as the reverse complement.
ACCTGACTGCCCCCCACAGGGGAGGTCAGCTCTCTGTGCTCCGTGCTCCACCTTCATGGCAGTCAACAGGAGAGGCGGTCTAGCCCAGTGGTTAGGGCCATGGCTTTGCATCCCTGTGGGTCACCCTCTTGCAGTGAGGCCCTGGGCGAGGCATTTAGCCTCTCTGCGTCCTCTAATGAGGGGCAACAAGTGTACTTGCTTCACAGGGTGATGATGAGGCCACACTTATCACATGCAAAGCACCTGGAACGCACCTGGCACATAGCAAGGCCTCGGTAAGTGTCAGCTCTCGTTTACAGAGCCTGCCCTGTGTAGTTGGCACATCATCAGCTTCAGTCCTGTAAACAAGTCTGAGTCTGGTGTGGACTCCATTTGACAGATGAAGGAAATGTGCCTCAGAGAGACTGCGTATCTTTCTCCACATCACACCGCTGGTTAGGGGGACCCGAGAATGGAACCCAGGTCTCCTGGATTCCCATATCCAAGCACCTTGCCTTTCTTACCTGTGTGAAAATATTTGAGTAGGTGCTTTCTGCTTCCTATGAGAATCACGGTTTCCAGGGAACAGAACCCTCTTCCAGCTTACCTTTTTAAACCCATGGCACCTTGCACGGGACCATTGCTCTGTAGGGCTAAGTGAATGGTCTCTGGGAGAAAGGAAACTCACATGCCCTGAGTCCCTACTGTGTGCAGACACTTTATCAGGCATCTCTTTAAAGTCTCACGGGGCAGGTGTTATCTTTGTTTTACAGCTGAGAAAGCGCCAGAGGACTCTCTTAGCTCCAAAGTTAAGAAAGGAGATTAGATGCTCGATGACCTTTTAATGGCCTTTGCAAAGATACACTTAGAAGAAAATGGAATTTTAATATGAAAGGCATGGCAGAAAGGCAAAGATAATGCACTCAGTCACTGCTTTCTAGTAGTGGGCAGCACCGTGGTAAGAAGAGAGGCTTGAGAAGCAGTCAAAACTTTCCCTAACCTTGGCTCTATTACTTTTTAGCTGAGTAGCATCAGACTTGGACTTCCCAGGCGGCGTTGTGGTAAAGAATCTGCCTGCCAATGTGGGAGATGCAAGAGATGTGGGTTCGATCCTTAGGTTGAGAAGATCCCCTGGAAGAGGAAATGGCAGCCCACTCCAGTATTCTTCCCTGGAAAAGTCCATGGACAGTAGAGCCGGGTGGGCTACAGTCCATGGGGTTGCAAAGAGTCGGACACAACTGAGCTACTGAGCACACTCTACAACATTAGACTAGCTCTTTGACATCTTTGAGGCTCACTTCTCTGTAGACTGAAGACGATCAGCCTACAGATACTTACTGAACGTCCATCACATGCCAACCCTAGTGCTAGGCACCTCAAGTGCATCAGTGAACCAGCTGGAAGGGTCCTGCTGTCAGTGGGGCTGACACTATTGCAGAAGAGGAAATCAAACAACACAGCCAGTCCTCACATCTGTAGTTTCAAGTATTCATTAGTACTTAAGACCAATTGACTAGAGTCAGAATGCCTGGGGTGAACCAGTGGTTCCCTTCACGGCATTGATACTTGTCTTGATCCCTGGATGGTGAGAAGAAGCCAGCCATGCAAAGTGCTAGGTTGGAAAAGCCTGGTGTTGGAGGGAGAGGCAGGCTGGAATGGTTGCAATGGGATGAACAAGAGGGGAGGAGAGAGCATGAGGTTGCAGAGGAGGTGCTGGCTAGGTGGCCTGGCACCAAGGAGACCTCAGCAGGACACATGAATTTCATTTGGGATGCTATAGGAAGACCATCTAAGAGTTCTGAGATAAATCAGGAGGCAGTGGTAATTTTCCAGGTGAGGGCTGGTTGTAGTTTGGAAACTAGTTTGAAAGGATGACAAGTTTTGGATTCACGCCGTATCATAATGTTGGAGATGGAGCCAACAGCGGGCTTCCCTGGTGGCTCAGACAGTAAAGAATCTGGCTGCAATGCCAGAGACCTGGGTTCGAGCCCTAGGTCGGGAAGATCCCCAGAGAAGGGAATGGGTACCCACCCCAGTATTCTTGACTGGAGAGTTCCTTGGATAGAGGAGGGTGACAGTCTATGGGCTCACAAAAAGTCAGACATGACTGAGCGACTAACACTTCCACTTCACTTTCAGAGCCACGAACATTCACTTATTGGACTGAATGTGGAGTATAAGGAAGAAAGAGCAATTTAAGATGACTCCTGGGTCTCGGGTTTGGGCTGAGGGGAGACTGCTGCTCTTTATGAAGATGAGCTAGACTTGAGGTGAAGGGAAGGGGTAGGAATCAGTGGTCCTGATTTGAGGATGTTAAATCTTAGATACTTACTAGACATTCAAATGGAGATACTAGAAGGGCAGCAGATTGGGAAAAGATGTACTGTGGTTTAAGCTATGGGGGCAGTTGACACCCTCTGGAGAGTGAGGCAGAGAAGAGGTCTGGACAAGAGGTCTGGTGGAGCAGAGGATCAGCAAAGGAGACTAAACAGGTGAGCTGGCAGAGTCAGGGAGCTGAGAGGAAAGCAGGGGTAAGGTGGACGCATATCTGGAGAAGACCTTATCCCAAACAGGGACTCAACCATGTAAAGTCTTGTGGAAGACTGAGTAAGAGGGGGACAGAGCCCTTGCTGTTGGTTCGGCAGAGATGAGCCACGGAGGACTCTGATAAGAGTCTTAAGGGGATGGTGGGATATAAGCCTGATCGGACAAAGTTAAGACTGGAGGGAGAAAGCGGACACAACCCTAACTCTTCACCCTAACCCTAACGTGTATGGGCAGATCTTCCATATAATTTTGCTGAGAAATATGATAATACCTGGAAGGTGTTCCGACGTCAACAAGGTTTATAAAGCTATGTGACATTATGAAACATCTATGCCATTCTGAGGAACAAAGGGATTTGTATTTCAGCAAAACGATTAACACACAATGGCTCAGACAAAGAACTTGATAAATAGAGGCCATTATTATCATTTAACACATATAGAGTGAACACCCATCGTGCTCCAGGGGCAATTTTTTTTAAAGCAGATACATTTGTTAAAAATAATGCTATTATAGTCCTGGAGTCACTGATTCCAAAAGGGTGTTTGCAGGAGATTTTATTATAATTATGTAACAGCTTTATAATAAAGTCTTGTTTTTTTAACTTATAGAGTCACTAAATAATAGAGAGGGAAGATAGAGTAGGGCTGATCCAGTAGACACTGACTCTGGGATCCATCTTTCCTAAGCATCTGTTTGGTCGTCAGCCTTGGGCAAAGCTTGAATCTAAAGGGTTAATCAGGGTCCAAAGTGATTACCAATATTTGGAAGTCTATGCTTTCTGGATCCCTTGTGTAGTCATGGGATCACACAACTAGCTCTGGTCAGAGAACTGTGAGTGGAAGACATATATAACAAGGTTGGGCTGAAACATTTAATTGTCAGAGCGAGACACCTCTTCCCTGGGTGGTGATCATGGAAGCACACATCAGGATGGGAATTTCATCAGCCTGACTGCAACGAGCAGAGTTCTCTGAAGACAGAAGTACCATAAATGAGAAATAACCCCTTTTTCCATTAAGCTGCTGTACCTTTGGGGATATCTGTTTCTGCAGCATACTCTAGCCTCTCCTGATTGAATCAGCAGTGATCACCAGTAAGTTAGGCTGAGGTGTTCCTGTGCCAAGATGCTCCCTGTCCAGCAGTCAATCTGGCAGCCTCTACAAAAGCATAGTCAGGGATACAAGTGTTCTTACGGGAGATGTAGGGTGTTTGGGGAATGGATGGGAGGGTGACCACACCTCCCAGGGTTGCAGGGTTGCAATGGCAGGGTTGCAGGAAGGCCTCCCCCAGGAAGGGATGTCCAAGCTGAGATTTGAGGGGTGAGTGGCAGTTAGCCAAGTGATGAAGAAGCTGGGGAGGAGGGGCCATTCTGGGAAGAGGGAATAGATGTCCTTGAAAATCAAAATGCAAGAGAAAGTCCAGCCCAATTCAGAGATAAAAAGAGCAGTGTGTTTGAAATGGGTAGGGTGTGAAGGAGAAGTGACTTAAAGTGGGTGACTTCAGGGCAGACAAAGCCAGGACTGAGACGGTAGATGGCTTTTTCATGTTTAAATGCCTTTTGTACTTTATCCTAGTTTTCGACCTGGGTATAGCACCTAATATTCCAGAATCCCAGCCACTGCCTGCTTCCTAAGTTGAATCAAGGAGGTAGCTGGAGTGGAAGTGTTTAACAGGAGCCACTTCCCGCATCAACCCACCAAAGGCCTCTTGGTCTCCACAATGGGAGAAGGAAGGAGCCTTGAGTCCTTGTGGCAACAGAAGGCGTGCTGATAAGTTACCTGCGTGGAGCCCTTTGGAACTCACCCTCATGTTCCCAGTGCATTGCCTCTAAACCTTGATGGCAGGAAGGCAGGTATTATTGCAACTTTTCTAAGCCTGGTGGCCTAGATCATTTCAAGGATTTGAAATTCACCCTCTTCCTCTCTGGAACTTTGCACAAAGATCAACAGACAAATGGGAAGTCAAGCTTGACTTTCTACATAACAAAGTGATTCCCCATTCCCAGTGTCATTCCTAGCGTCAAGTTGATCTGAAGAATGTGCACACGGAAGAAAAGACAACAATAAAGAGAGCATTGCGGGTTGAGTACCTTCCTAAACCTTGGCACGCTCATCATCCCATGAAGCAGGAAGTAAAGTTAAATGGGAAACAGGCCCCCTGCAGGTGAATAATTGCAAAGTATTGAATAAGAGGGTAGCCCTTTAACATGCCGGGACCCACCCTGCCTGTTAGTGAAACACAGCCTGGAACTTCGGGTTCCTCCTGCCAATCATAGGAACAACCCCTCCTCCCGCAGGTGGGGCTAAGATAGGTTGACCAGAGCCCATACCTGCTTCTTCAATGCTGTACCTGCAAGCAAGGCCGGCATCCTTTCCTCAACATAATGGGCTTATCAAGGCCACACAGAGGGTGTGACACTTCCCTTTCTGAGATAGTGCAAACGTACTCAAGATCCTGCCCTCCCTTCTCGCGACCTCTCTTTTGCACTTCTCTTCGGACACGACTGAGCAACTGAACTGAACTGAACTGAACTGATTGTCACTAACTTCCATGCCCAAGTTCAAAAAGACGGTGGGAAGCGGGGCCCTGGGTTGGGAGGGCTGGTTAAGTAACTGCTCCACTTACATGTTTTGCTCCCACCTCAAGGCCTGGATGAGAGAGGTGTGAAACAGAGCAGCACATTTCAAGCCCACATGATCCTAAATGTGTTTCTTATTTTTAAACTGGGCTTATTTATATATTCAACAGTTACTTTTTATAAATGCAAATGGAATAGCAATGAACATCCTCTTCTCTTTCTGTATCATGCATGGACTCCTCAAAGTTTTGTACACCCCGGGGTTTCTCCCAACCAAACAGCAACACTCTGACCGAATTAATCCAGGGTCCATAGAAGTGGTCCTGGGCCTGTCTTTACATAGGCCAACGGAGGAGCCTGGTAGGCTGCAGCCCATGGGGTCGCTGAGAGTCGGACACGACTGAGCGACTTCACTTTCACTTTTCACTTTCATGCATTGGAGAAGGAAATGGCAGCCCACTCCAGTGTTCTTCCCTGGAGAATCCCAGGGACAGAGGAGCCGTTGGGCTGCCGTCTATGGGGTCGCACAGAGTCGGACATGACTGAAGAGACTTAGCAGCAGCAGCAGCAGGATGTGGTTGGGGCTTCCCAGGTGGTGCTAGACATGAAGAACCTGACTGCCAGTGCAGGAGACATAAGAGACATGGGTTCGATTCCTGAGTCGGGAAGATCCCCTGGAGGAGGGCATGGCAACCCATTCCAATATTCTTGCCTGGAGAATCCCATGGACATTTCCAGGACTTGGAGATCATGTTGACACTGAGAACTTTCTTTTGTGAAATATCTGACCAGATTTATACTCTGGGAATTTGAGAAAGTGAGGAATGTGGATTTGGATCCAACCAGTGTTCTACTCATCCAAGGTGAATGCACTGTCCCACTCCATGTCAACTGCATATTCCTTGTCAGAGCCTCTTGGGAGCTTCTTGTATTCATTCATGTGCTCTGCAGAGACAGGTGGTGCTCCGGTGTCAGGGGCACAATGTTGCCCAAGGCAGACTGGATCTCGGACTCGATGGGTCTTACACTGTACTGTGTAAGAATGGACCCACCCAGCAATACAGACTCAGCTGTTCATTGTCATTAAAATAAAAGTCATTCTACCTTGATGCTGTGCAAAGTACTTGAGGAAACACAAAAGGAGCATAATTATTATTATTTAGTAGGTCTGAACTGTACTGGAAATAGAGCATCAAGATGAAATTGAGGCTTTGAATGAGTCAGACTTGATTTTGAAAGTTGGACTCATCACAAGTGAGCTGGGTGAATGTTGGCAAGTTGTTTCACCTCCTTGAACTCCAATTTTCATCGTTAAAGGAGGTTTTGAAAATACTAGCTCTGTAGTGTTGTTATTAAAATGAAATAAGAAAGTGTGTAAGTATAGTGGCTTGAATTCAACAAGCACTTCATTCACGTGTCTTCCTGCGCTTCCTATAGCATTGTGCTGGGAAGAACTTAAGAACAGTTACCTTCACGGAGCTCCTGGTCTGAACCGTAAGGTTTTGGGAGAACAGGTGCAAGGTCTCTTTAGTTTTCTGTTGTGTCCTCAGCACTCAGTCCCATACCTGGCCCATGGGCCACATATTTGTTACTTACTGACTCAAAGAACATGGATTTAAAGAACATCAAATCAAGGTAGAAGAAAATGACCAGTCTTTTGGGAGAGGTGCTCAGGGCGGTGAGTGGCAGAAACTGCATTAGAGCTTTAATTTCCATGATGATCAGGGTATAGCAAGATGAAGAGGGTTACAGGGCACAGTATCATGCTGCATGATACTGATGGAGCATCAGGACGGAAAAGGGATTGCGGGAGATGGGGCTGGAGGAGTAGGCAGCGACTGGGACATGGACGGCTTTGAATGTGACCATTGGGAACCATAGAAAGGCTTTACTCAGGAGTGTGACACGGCAGGACTTGCATTGTGGAAGATCACCTGGGATGAATGGGGAGGATGCAAGTGTAGAGGTGAGGGGTCCAGCTAAGAAGCTGCTGCAATGGGCTGAGCAGGAGATGTCAGTGAAGTGACCTCAGGTGACGGCAGTGGGGATGGGGAGGAGAGGATGGTCCCGGAGAAGTGGAGGCTGCTCAGCGGCCACTTGGTATCCACGTCCTTGGGGACGGAGGGTAAAGCCTTGTGATCTGTGTCCCCACCAAGTAGGAAGCCAGGGATGGGGGAGGTGGTCTTTATTCCCCACTGAAGGATGGGCACTGTCCTGGTGGAAGGACCTTCTCAGAGTGCTCTGTTAAGGGAGAGGAATTGCTCTGCTCCCTCTTTACTCACCAAGGCTGTCAGTCTGGTAAACAAAGGTGTTGTCAAACTGCCTTATTGAGAAGTAGTTTAAATTAACCTTGACAGTGGATTAATAAATAATAAGGTCTGAATAGCTTATAAAGAAATCAATTACACTATAAATTTTAAAGCAGCACGTGCTCAGCTCCAACTTAGTGGAACCACGGCATTCTTGAACCATTCAAAATGGGCCCAAACTCCAATTCCAGGCAATTCTGTCCCTCAGGGGGTTGGACAGGATGCTTTCAGTGTTGCAGATTGCCATGCCCTCTGGGAAGGCTCAGGAACATTCGACAGGTGAGGATGATTTGTGGAAAAGAAGATAATTTACCTCATTCTGTGCCTGGAATGTATGGCACGTGATCAGGGCATGTTTCCACTTTGCATGATATCCAGACTTTGCAGGAGCTGAGAGGGACCCAGAGTCATGTGACCCAGTGGCTTTCAAATGTTCCAGACTAATATTTTGTGATGTGCCCTTTATTATCCTGAAATGGAATTCATAAATTAGATAACCCAGCCCCAGACATCTCATTTTAAAAATCTATATAATGCCTGTATGACAAAGTAAATGAAAAATAAAAAGCAGAGTAATTTGTAATAAAATAATATGCATGTTGCTATGCGAATGAGAGGTGATGACTAGATGAGGAGAAGTAATAGCTGTCAGATGATGGAAAATGATGGAAATGGGAGTGAAGACGTGGAACTGGCCACTCAAATACAGGAACAGCCTGGCCTCCAGAGCTGTCATTTTCTCAGTGGAGATCAGAGCAAAGCGAGGTACAATCCTGCCTTCACTGCATGGTAGCTGCATTCCTGGAAAATTCAGGGTATGGTAAAATCATGCACAAATTCTTCATGTCTGTTTGTGAAATGGAACTAGGATCCGGGCCCAGATGAGCACAGAAGGGATCTTGCACTTACCTGTCAGATGCTTGTGCAGGCTTGCACGCCTGTTGTAGCCATGCGTTCCGGGAAACACACTCACTCAGAAGGACAACGCAGATAGTGGAGTGCAGTTTATTCCACCAGTGAGCCCAAGGCAGAGTCTCCTCTTAGCCAAGGACCCTGACCAGTTTTTATGAAAGCCTTATATACCCTAAGAGTACGTGCCCAAACCCACCTCCCCAAATTCCCTGAAACTAGTCTGAACAAAGGAAAAAGAAAGATACAATCAAAGTTAACCATGCTTCATATGCTTTAAGCCTAGGTAGTTAACAGTGGACAATTATCAATAGGCCTGTGGTCATACCCCAATACAGAGAAGGCAATGGCACCCCACTCCAGTACTCTTGCCTGGAAAATCCCATGGATGGAGGAGCCTGATAGGCTGCAGTCCATGGGGTTGCTAAGAGTCGGACAGGACTAAGCGACTTCACTTTCACTTTTCACTTTCGTGCATTGGAGAAGGAAATGGCAACCCACTCCAGTGTTCTTGCCTGGAAAATCCCAGGGACGGGGGAGTGTGGTGGGCTGCTATCTATGGGGTTGCACAAAATCGGACATGACTGAAATGACTTAGCAGCAGCAGCAGCATACCCCAATAAGCGTAATAGAATGTATGATTCTATTCGGTTACACAGATAATTAGGGTATTCTTTCAGGAGATGGAGAGCCCTGGGGCTCTTCCTTCTGGGGCCTGGTTTTCCAGTTGGTGTGTTGTTTCCATAGATCCTGGGCATATACCTCACAGTCCACAGTCTGGCCCAAGACGGAGTCTTACTTTCAAGATAGAGCCTGTTCTGTTTCCTCCTTCATGCTCAGTCACTCAATCATGTTCAACTCTCTGCAACCCCATGAACTGTAGCCCAGTTTCTCTTGTTCATAGAATTTTCTAGGCAAGAATACTGGAGCAGTTTGCCAATTTCTCCTCCAAGGGATCTTTCCAACCCAGGGATCGAACTCACATCTCCTGCATTGGCAGGTGGATTCTCTACCACTGAGCCACCTGGGAAGCCCATGTGTTCAGTGGCACATCCCCAGATCAAGTCAGGTGTAGTTCTGCTTATTGGGCCAGGCTGTAGGCTGCTTAGCATCCACATGCCCACAGCGCCCCTTCCATCATTGATGACAGCCAAAAGTATCTCTGGAAATGTCCAAACTGCCCCTCTTGAGAGCCACGGTTCTTATCCAACCCCTTCATGGTTCTGATGGAGATATAGAAGGCTGGAGATGGAAAAGTGAAAGTGAAGTGGCTCAGTCATGTCTGACTCTTTGCGACGCCATAGACTGTAGCCTGCTAGGCTACTCTGTCTATGAGATTCTCCAGGCAAGAATATTGGAGTGGGTTGCCATTTCCTTCTCCAGGGGACCTTTCCGATCCGGGAGTTGAATCCGGGTCTCCCACATTTCAGGTGGACTCTTTACTGCCTGAGCCACCAGGACATGGGAAGGGACTTGCATGCAGAGAGTTCTTGGTGGAGGGAGGCTTGTACTCTGTCCTCCTGCGTGTCAGGCGAGCCTTCCAACTGGCCTGACTTGACTGCAAAGTGGGCTGTAGGATGGGTCCTCCTCCGATGCCTCTGCAACCTGGCCTGTGGAGTGATCCTTTTGTTCAGGGGATGTCTGTCCCTTAACCTGTGTGCTATGAATTCAAGCTTCAGTACTGCGTGCCTGCTCCTAAAGTGAGGCTCATCTGCATTTTAAGATACTACTGTTTTTTTTTTTCCTTTTTTTCCCCCCTGTTATCTTATTCTAAGCAAATGTGGATAAAAAGCTATATATAACAATGTACACTTTATGATTTAAGGAACATTGAAAGTGCTCTTTCTGCATCAAAATGTCTTCCCACCAGCTGCCAAGGATGTCTAAAATACCCCCATACCTTTGAGCAAAGGCATTTAAAATTCTTTAAAATGCAAACGTTTCTTAATTGCTCATGTGCATTCTTCAGTAATCTCTCAGGTCCTCAGTTCCTTTATCTTTACAATGGAAATAAACACATATATTTCCTAGGGTTGTTAGGAGGATAAAACAAGATTAATGCATATAATCAAAACACTTGCTCTGTAGTAGGTGGTAAAACTGTGTTTACCTCCCACTTCTTCAGGAGGCGTTCTGGTAGATACAAGGCACTCTTACTGCTCTCCTCCCATGCTCATCTCAGGTCAGACACCACTAATCTGTCTCATTGTAGCTTTCCTATGCACAGGTACCAATGTGGCTTCGGATCCCTGCTTGAATTAGAACTCCAGGCAGCCAAGACTAATCTAAGTCAGCACAGAAATTGATATGTTTGTTTATTTTTGCCTTACCTAATTGCTGGACATTAACTCCTTTCTTGTGAATGAGGGATGAGAGAATTCCTCCACTACCAGAGCCTGGAAGGATGGAGAAAGTTTCTACAGAGAGGCGAAAGACGGCAGAGGTAGGATAAAGGGGAAGTGCCTGGGCATGTCTGTTGGAGGAGGGCATCGAATACATGGCAGAGAGTTGGGATGAACACCTGCCTGGAACTTGCGTTGGGAAGTTAGCTTCATGCATGGCACCTAGGCTGTGCCATCACAACAGGGCGCCAGGAAAGGTTGCCCTCCTCTCTGCTCACCCATCTCCTTCACTGCTTCCTCGGGCTTCTTTGTTCTAAGGCTCCTTGCTGCCATGTTGCCTCCATGGTTCAATCCAGATTTAATGTGATGATCATGACTAATAATCACTAATATTTATCACACACTGGAAACTCTTCTAAGTGTTTTCTGCAGATTCCATCATTTTAGCCTCAAAATAGTCTTGTGAGATGGGTGCAATCATGGTCCCTCATTTTACAGATCAGAGATGTAAGGCCCAGGGAAGTTACGTTGCTGCTCAGGGAGACAGCTAGCCCATGGTGGAGCCGGGATGCAAAGCCAGGCTTCTGCTGTTGAGGATCGCAGTGCCAGGTGGACATCCAGCCCCACCATGGGTCTGGCTTTGTGCTGGGATGTGGGATGGAGGGCACAGTGCTGAATCCAAGGGGCTCTCAGTCTGGGATCAGGGGTTCCAGAAGGAGAAGACAGAGGGAAAGGGTGGAGAACTGATTTTGAAGAAGTAGTAGCTGAAAACTTCCCCAATTTGGGAAAGGAAACAGACATTCAGTTTCAGGAAGCACCAATATAACATTAATAAGATGAACCCAAAGAAGTCTGCATCAAGACACATTACAATTCAAAATTCCACGACCAGATGGCTTTACAGGGGGATTCAAAAACATTTTAAAAGAGTTAATGCCTATCCTTTAGGCATTAGGATATTCCAAACTATTAAAAAAAAAATTTGAAGAAGGAACATTTCCAGACTCATTGTATGAGGCCAGCATACACTGATACACACACCAGGCAGACACTAAAATAACAGATAGTTATAGGCCAATATCTCTGATAAACATAGATGCAAATATCCTCAACAAAATATTAGCAAAACAAATTCAACAATACATCAAGACCATCATGTACCATGATAAAATAGAATTTATTCCAGGGATACAAGGATGGTTCAGTACATGTAAATCAATCAATGTGATACACCACATTAACAAATTGAAGAATAAATATGTAATCGTCTCAATAGATGCAGAAAAAGCTTTTGACAAAATTCAACATCCATTTATGATAAAAACTTTCAACAGAGTGGGTATAACAGGGATATAACAGGGATAAACCTCAACATAATAAAAGCTGTATATGACAAACCTACAGCTAATATCTTCCTCAATGGTTAAAAGATGACAGCATTTTCTCTATGATCAGGAACAAGACAAAGATACCCACTCTTTTCACTTTTATTTGAAATAGTATCTAAAGTTCTATTTGCAGCAATCAGACAAAAAGAAAAGGAATTCAAATTGGAAGGAAGAAGTAAAGCAGTCATTATTTGCAGATAACAAGATACTATATACAGAAAACCCTAGGCTTCGCTAAAAAATTATTAGAACAAGTAAATGAATTCAGCAAAATTGTCAGTTACAAAATTAATATACAGAAACGTGTTGCATTTCTATACACTATACTCATGGATTGTTAAAATGACTATTACCCAATGCAATCTCCAAATTCAGTGCAGTCTCTACCTAAATACCAATGGCATTTTTCACAGAACTAGAACACATCACTTGAAAAATTTGTATGGAAACACAAGTGACCCTGAACATTCAAAATAATCTTGGGAAAGAAGAGCAAAGCTGGAGATATCAAGTTCCTCAGTTTCAAACTATACCACAAAGCTACAGTAAACAAAACAGTATGGTACTGACACAAACACAGACACACAGGTCAGTGGAGCAGAATGGAGAGATCGGAAGTAAGCCCACACGTCCCTGGCCAATTAATCCACCGCAAAGGATCCAAGAATATACTGTGTGGACAGACAGACTTTTTAATAAAGGTGCTGGAAAAAGTGGGCAGCTACATGCAAAGCATCAAACTGGACTACTTTCTCACATCATATAAAAAATAAACACAAAATGGATTACAGGCTTCAATGTAAGTCTTGAAATCATAAAACTTTCAGAAGAAAACATGGGCATTGGTCTCAGCAATATTATTTTAGATATGTCTCTTCAAGCAAGGGAAACAAATGCAAAAATAAACAATTTGGACCACATCCAACTGAAAAGTTACTGCATAGTCAAGGAAGTTGTCAAAAAAATATATATGATAAAATGATATATCTGATTTACTATATCTGATAAAAGGATAATAACCAAAATATACAAAGAACTCATGCAAGTCAACACCGAAAAAACAAATACTCCATTTAAAAATGGGCGGATGGCATGTATACACATTTTTTCAAAGAACACACACAGATGGGCAACAGACACATGAATAGGTGCTCAATATCACTAATCATCAGAGAAATGCAAATCAAAACTACAATGAGATACCACCTCACACCTATCAGAATGGCTATCATCAAAAAGCAACAAATAACAAGTGTCAATGAGGATGTGGAGAAAAGGAAATCTTTGTACACTGTTGGTGGGATTAGAAACTGGTGCAGCCACTATGGAAAACATTATGAATATTATCCAGAAAGTTTGAAAATACAACTGCCATAAGATCCAGCAATTTTATTTCTGGATTTTTACCCAAAGAAAACAAAAACACTAATTTGAAATAATACATGCACTCCAATGTCCACTGCAGCCCTGTTTCCAATAGCCAAGACAGGAAGCATCCTAAGTGTCCATCAATAGATAGATGAACAGACAAGATGTGAGATATATACATAATGGAATATTACTCAGCCATAAAAATGAAATCTTGCTATTTGCAACAACATGGATGTAGCTAGAGGGTATTATGCTGAATGGAATAAGTCAAACACAGAAAGAGAGTTGCCATATGGTCTCCCTTACATGTGGAATCTAAAAAAACAAACAAAATAAAGTAAAAACAAACTCAGATACAGAGGAAAAACTGGGTGATTACCAGATGGGAGGAGAGTGAGTGGTGGGGGAAATAGATGAATGGGATTAAGAGGTACAGACCTCCCAGTTATAAAAATGTGGGTCACAGGGATGTAATAAACAGCATAAGGAATATAGTCAAGAAATGTTGTAATAACTTTGTATGGGGACAGATGGTTGGTAGACTTATAGTGGTGATCATTTCACAGTATATGCAAATACCGAATCATTATATAGTACACCTGAAACTAGCATAATATTGTGGTCAATTGACACATTAGAAAAATAAAGAAAAACTTAAAATTCGAACTGAAAAAAATAAAAAAACAACCTTGTACAATGTTTCTAAAAACCTTCTCTGCAATGGATTGAGATGAGGCTTTGCTTGATTTCCACAACAATGCAGGGATCACATGGGCAGTAAAATCCACAAAGACTTTATCAGCAGAAAGGGGCCAGAGCTTCAGGGGAAGACGAATACTGATGGGTGGAACATCTGCCGTCATTTCCTCTTCTGCCAGTGCTGTTGAATCAGTTTCCTAAGGCTGCTATAACAAAGTTCTGTAAAGAGGGTGGCTCAAAGCAATAGTCGTTAATTCTCTTACAGTTCCAGAGGCCAGAAGTCCAAAGTCAATGTACCAGCAGGGCCATGTTTCCCCTGAAGGCTCTGGGGGAGAATTTTTCCTTGCCTCTTTCTAGCTTCTGGGGCTCGCTGGCAATCCTTGCTGTACCCTGGTTGGGAAACACACCACTTTAATCTTGGCCTCTTTTATCCCATCGTGTTCATCCTTTTCCCAATCGTTGTATTTTTATTTATAAAACAAAGCCATCTTCAAAATATAAAAAAAGACCTCTTTTCAAAGCATCATTTAAATATGGCTTTGAAAACCGCAACATTTTATTTACAACAGATAGATGGTAGCACGAAAAGCATTCATAGATGTTTAGGTAAATGAAAATTTTAGCATCATTCTGGCATCCTTTGGGGACAGGCTTTTGTATTTATAGAAAATTACAAGAACTCACAAATAAAATCAATAATGGCCTGTGGGGTAATTTGTATTTAAACTTGAATTTGGGCAACCAATGTAGACTGGTCACTTATCTGGGATCTGAACCCATATATCTGAAATCTGAAGGAGGAAGTTAAAGCATGTTTCTGTGTCCAAGCTTTCCTTTTCTTATAAGAACACAAGTAGGGCTTCCCTGGTGGCTCAGTAGTAAGGAATAGGCAGAGAACACGGATTCTATCCCTGATCTTGGAAAATCCTACATGCCACGGAGCAACTAAGCCCGTGCACTACAACTGTTCAGCCTGTGCTCTAAAGCCTGGGAACCACAACCACTGAAGCCCATGTGCCCGAGAGCCCGTGCTCAACAGGAAGAGAAGTCACAGCAGTGAGAAGCCTGCACATCACAACTGGAGTGGAGCCTCTGCCTGCCGCAACTAGCGAAAAGCCCACACAGCAATGAAGATCCAGCCCAGAGAGGAATAAACAAACAAATAAGTAAACAACATGTTTTAAAAAAGAACACAGGTCATTGGAGTAGAGCTTCCCTAATCCAAGACGACCTCATCTTGAGCTCGGGTTTTCTAATCTCTAAAGTGGAAAAATAGACTTCTGCCATTTTCCTCCTGAGTTTGCTATGAGAACTGATTACGGTAATAGGTAGAGATGAGCTTTATAAACTTCAAAATCTCCTGTACAAATGCGCTGTGAACTTTACGACAGAAGAGGAAAGGGCTAGTGGTTTTTAATTTAAAACAAATCATTCAAGAGTGATTTGGTTTGTAAGATCCGAGACTCACAGAGGCTAAGTTGCTGTGTTTAAGGCAGCAGAGCACTTCGCTGGCACAGGAGAATCACTGTGGCACCTCCTGTTCCTGAAGTTTTGGTCCTGGCTGTTTGTCCTGTTGAAGTGAGACAACCGAGCCCTTCTGTCTCCCCTACCTGCTTCCTCCCCACTTCCTGGGGTCATGCTGAGGACAAGGAGGAAGCTTTGCCTTCCCAGCAGCGAGATTGTCATGAGTCCATCGGAAATCTGTTTGGGGTTTACTTTATCACAGAGGGATGGGGGAGCTGGCCTGTCTGGAATGTGGAAGAACCCGAGGCTGAGAGCAGGGACCCGAATCTTGCCCAGCTCAGGGAAAGGCAGTCAGGGTCAGGGACCATGGCTAGTGACAAGGATCCAATGAAATCTCTTGGGGTCACACACCCAAAGCTGAAAGAAGATCTCAAGGCACCAAGGCACGCGTGTGTATGTGTGTCTGTGTATGTGTGTGTGTGTGTGTACATGTGCACCCACTGTTTTGTCTGGTTTCTCCCTGATGCTTCTCCACCTGTCCACAAATTTTAACTTTCAAACTATTTTCACATGCTACATTCTTGGAGATCCTCAACATGAGCCCTTGAAGAGGCTGATCTTTTTTCTCCCCACTTTGAAGGTGAGGAAACTGAGGCCCAGTATGGGAAAGGACTTTGTCAAGGTCACCCAGCAGAGCTGGGAGAGTTCAGGGTTTCTTCACTATATGGCAGCTTATACCACAGTCCCTGTCGCTTTCCTGGGGGCGCCCTGCAAGCTGGTCACGAAGATGCTTCCCTGCTCCATCCTGAGCCCCCAGATTGGTGCCCAGAGCCTCCTCTCTGGTTGGCTGCTTTAAATTCCAGCCCAGTCTCCTGAGTTCTGCAGCTTTCTTTGGCCTCTCTTTTCTCTGAACTAGGCACTACACAGTCTTCATTAGATATAAAATCATTCTCAACTTCTGTTATTGCTGTTTTTAAAAGTAGAGCTTAAAGTACTTGAGAGTAGATATTAATTCATGGAATGATGCGTTTTTCCACAGCACCTGGTAAGGGCTAAGAATGTATAGATGCTAAGTAAAGTTCTGGGGATGGGTGTTTTGCTGTTGTTGCTGTTTATTTGCTAAGTCCTGTCCAAGTCTTTTGGGACCCTGTGGACTGTAGCCTGCCAGGTTCCTCTGTCCATGGGATTTCCCAGGCAAGAATGCTGGAGTCGGTTGCCATTTCTTTCTCCAGGAGATTTTCCTGACTCAGAGATTGAACTTGCACATCCTGCATTGGCAGGTGGATTCTTTACCCCTGAACCCACCAAGGGAAGCCCTGGGGATCAGTACTAGTAGTAATAAAAACGGACTTTCATAGGGTGCATATGATAGCGGGAGAGATGTTAGAGCAAGAGTCCTAGGGATGGGTGATGGTTGACTGGGAGCCAAGGCATGCCTACCACCTTGAAACAGCTTTTCAAGATCTGGGGACTAGCATTCTGGAGTATCAAAGCACATCCCCCAGGCTATCATATTAAAGCCTCAGACTTGTAGGTGCTGTGATTTCCAATTTTCAGAGGAGAGGAAACTGAGTTTCAGAGAAGCTGAGAAGCTTGGTCAAGACCCATGATTTGGGCAAGACAGAGCCAAGATTTAAACTCAAGCATGTTGGAGTTCAAAGCATTTTCCAGAGGGTTTTCTCAGGTATCAGCTTAAGAACATCATCTTGTATGTACATAGTAGGTACTTAATCTATGCTTATTAAGTAACATTTGATCTTGCAATAGTTCTTAGAAAAGGCAGTTGGTGGGAGCATGTATATCTGCATTTGTACTGAAGCCTCTAACACATACTGAGCTCTCCACAAGCCCAAGTCATAGCAGAGGAAGCCCAGACCCAGGGGAAGGGGCGGCAAGAGTGCAGCTGGAGCTTGCTCCCAGAGCCCTTCCTCCCTGCCCTGCACCGTGCTGCTGCCCATTCACCGGCAGAGACGGGGCTGAGTGCACAGTGCCGGGGGAAGGGAGGCTTGCATTTCATCTCAGCATTTCTATTTCCCCAGAGTGGAGCCCACTGCGGTCCAGGACGGACATAAAGCACTTAATTGAAATCCGTAATTCCAGCTCTCATTAACCAATCTTGGGAAGTGGAGAGCTCCCTATTACTGATGGGTACGATGCAGATGCAAGTCTTTGGAGGGGTCCAGCAAGTCCCCGGTTCATCTTACAGTTGATTAGAGTGAGTGAAACTTTGCCCTGCTTGTAAGTTGTATATTTAATATGAGAAGTTGGCAATATGTGAAGTTATCCAAATACCACAGGTGCATTGGCAGGCCTCCAGCCAGCATCGCTCATCCTAAACAGCGTGGTGACCCTGCAGAAATGGGTCTGGGACACCATCACACAAGATGGATAATTCGATTGAATCTCATCAGTCCCAGGGAAATGAGAGACCCTCATCAACTGACTGCAGATTCCCAAGGATCCTATAGGGTTGGCCAACCAGCCACAGCACCCGTGCCAGCAGAATCTACAGTGAGCCAAAAAAAGTGTGAGGGGGTCCTGGCTTCCTGCCGCTCATGTTCAGCATGGCCTTCAGTAAAGCTTCCTCCTTTGGGGTCCTCAGTTTTGCCATCTATACAATGAAAAAACTGGGTTTGATGGGGTCTGACTTGCTGTGATTAAGCATATTGCCTCTGGAATCCACTTTTGTGAGAATGCGTTCTTCAGACCTTGTTGTTGTTCGGTCGCTCAGTCGTGTCCAACTCTGTGTGACCCCACGGACGGCAGCACACCAGGCTTCCCCATCCTTCGCTGTCTCCCTGAGCTTGCCCAAACTCATGTCCATTGAGTTGGTGATGCCATCCAGCCATCTCGTCCTCTGTCACCACCTTCTCCTCTTGGAGCTCAATCTTGCTCAGCATCAGGGTCTTTTCTAATAAGTCAGCTCTTTGCATCAGGTGGCCAATCAAGTATCAGAGCTTCAACTTCAGTATCAATCCTTCCAATGAATATTCAGGGTTGATTTCCTTTAGAACTGACTGGCTTGATCTCCTTGCTGTCTAAGGGCCTCTCAAGAGCCCTCTCCAGCACCACAGTTAGAAAGCACTTCTTCAGCGTTCACTCTGCTTTAGGGTCCAACTCTCACACCCGTATATGATTACCGGAAAAGCCATAGCTTTGATTATACTGACCTTTGTCAACAAAGTGACGTCTCAGACCTCATGGGAAGTGATCCACAATAAGTAGATAGTGTTTGCTCTTCTCAATCATTGCCCGCTTTCTGGAGACTTTTCTTCTTTAACATCTCCTTCCCTAACTAACTAGCATATTCTCAAACCTCTTGGCACCAAATTATTTGAATTTTCTAAATACTTTGATGTTCTGGACATTTTGTTCCTGTTTTTGCATCTATTTTTGATTACCCTTTTCATTCTTTGGACATGATCTCTACCTGGAAGACTCCTATTCATTCTTTAATACGCATCTCAAAGGCCCATCCGACTGTACTAGTTTGCCTGGCACAGTGCAAAGATCCTGATGGCTGAGTCATTAGACCCCAATTTGAATCCTGCTTCTGACACTTATGACTTTGGGCCAGTTATCAAAACTTTTAGAACCTCCAGTTCATTAGTTGGAAAAAAATAAGTGTCCACCTATTGAGAGGACTCAGCACACAATAGGGGCTCAGAAACTCTCCCCTCTCCTGGCATCCAAGACAGTTAGCTTCTTCCTTTAAAGACTTTCTTTAAAACGAGTTGGTAAAAATCTCCTGTGAAAGGCCCCGTAATAGATAATATAGGCATCTCAGGCCACATGGACACAACTTTCAAGGTGTGATGTGAAAACACCCCTAAATAGTGTGTAAATGAATGGGCGTGACTGTGTCTTTAAACATATATGAATGATGGGTGTGGCTGTGTCCCAAGGCAACTTTAGGGATAAAAGAAGGTAGAGGGATGGGCTCGGAACCTGGGTTGCAGTTTGCAGAACAGATCAGATCAGATAAGTCGCTCAGTCATGTCCAACTCTTTGTGACCCCATGAATCGCAGCATGCCAGGCCTCCCTGTCCATCACCAACTCCCGGAGTTCACTCAGACTCATGTCCATCGAGTCAGTGATGCCATCCAGTCATCTCATCCTCTGTCGTCCCCTTCTCCTCTTGCCCCCAATCCCTCCTAGCCTCAGAGTCTTTTCCAATGAGTCAACTCTTCGCATGAGGTGGCCAAAGTACTGGAGTTTCAGCTTCAGCATCATTCCCTCCAAAGAAATCCCAGGGCTGACCTCCTTCAGAATGGACTGGTTGGATCTCCTTGCAGTCCAAGGGACTCTCAAGAGTCTTCTCCAACACCACAGTTCAAAAGCATCAATTCACTGGCGCTCAGCCTTCTTCACAGTCCAACTCTCACATCCATACATGACCACAGGAAAAACCATAGCCTTGACTTAATGGACCTTTGTTGGCAAAGTAATGTCTCTGCTTTTGAATATGCTATCTAGGTTGGTCATAACTTTCCTTCCAAGGAGCAAGCGTCTTTTAATTCCATGGCTGCAGTCACCATCTGCAGTGATTTTGGAGCCCAGAAAAATAAAGTCTGACACTGTTTCCACTGTTTCCCCATCTATTTCCCATGAAGTGATGGGACCGGATGCCATGATCTTTGTTTTCTGAATGTTGAGCTTCAAGCCAACTTTTTCACTGTCCACTTTCACCTTCATCAAGACGCTTTTTAGTTCCTCTTCATTTTCTGCCATAAGGGTGGTGCCATCTGCATATCTGAGGTTATTGACATTTCTCCCGGCAATCTTGATTCCAGCTTGTGTTTCTTCCAGCCCAGCGTTTCTCATGATGTACTCTGCATAGAAGTTAAATAAGCAGGGTGACAATATACAGCCTTGACGAACTCCTTTTCCTATTTGGAACCAGTCTGTTGTTCCATGTCTGGTACTAACTGTTGCTTCCTGACCTGCATACAAATTTCTCAAGAGGCAGATCAGGTGGTTTGGTATTCCTGTATCTTTAAGAATTTTCCACAGTTTATTGTGATCCACACAGTCAAAGGCTTTGGCATAGTGAATAAAGCAGAAAGAGATGTTTTTCTGGAACTCTCTTGCTTTTTCCATGATCCAGTGGATGTTGGCAATTTGATCTCTGGTTCCTCTGCCTTTTCTAAAACCAGCTTGAACATCTGGAAGTTCACAGTTCACATATTGCTGAAGCCTGGCTTGGAGAATTTTGAGCATTACTTTACTAGTGTGTGAGATGAGTGCAATTGTGTGGTAGTTTGAGCATTCTTTGGCATTGCCTTTCTTTGGGATTGGAATGAAAACTGACCTTTTCCAGTCCTGTGGCCACTGCTGAGTTTTCCAAATTTGCTGGCATGTTGAGTGTATCACTTTCACAGCATCATCTTTCAGGATTTGGAATATCTCAACTGGAATTCCATCACCTCCACTAGCTTTGTTCATAGTGATGCTTCCTAAGGCCCACTTGACTTCACATTCCAGGATGTCTGGCTCTAGGTCAGTGATCACACCATTGTGGTTATCTGGGTTGTGAAGATCTTTTTTGTACAGTTCTTCTGTGTATTCTTGCCACCTCTTCTTAATATCTTCTGCTTCTGTTAGGTCCATACCATTTCTGTCCTTTATTGAGCCCATCTTTGCATGAAATGTTCCCTTGGTATCTCTGATTTTCTTGAAGAGATCTCTAATCTTTCCCATTCTGTTGCTTTCCTCTATTTCTTTGCACTGATCGCTGAAGAAGGCTTTCTTATCTCTTCTTGCTATTCTTTGGAACTCTGCATTCAGATGTTTATATCTGTCCTTTTCTTCTTTGCTTTTCGCTTCTCTTCTTTTCACAGCTATTTGTAAGGCCTCCCCAGAGAGCCATTTTGCTTTTTTGCATTTCTTTTCCATGGGGATGTTCTTGATCCCTGTCTCCTGTACAATGTCACAAACCTCATTCCATAGCTCATCAGGCATTCTATCTATCAGATCTAGGCCCTTAAATCTATTTCTCACTTCCACTGTATAATCATAAGGGATTTGATTTAGGTCATACCTGAATGGTCTAGTGGTTTTTCCTACTTTCTTCAATTTCAGTCTGAATTTGGCAATAAGGAGTTCATGGTCTGAGCCACAGTCAGCTCCTGGTCTTGTTTTTGCTGACTGTATAGAGGTTCTCCATCTTTGGCTGCAAAGAATATAATCAATCTGATTTCGGTGTTGACCATCTGGTGATGTCCATGTGTAGAGTCTTCTCTTGTGTTGTTGGAAGAGGGTGTTTGTTATGACCAGTGCATTTTCTTGGCAAAACTCTATTAGTCTTTGCCCTGCTTCATTCCGTATTCCAAGGCCAAATTTGCCTGTTACTTCAGGTGTTTCCTGACTTCCTACTTTTGCATTCCAGTCCCCTATAATGAAAAGGACATCTTTTTTGGGTATGAGTTCTAAAAGGTCTTGCAGGTCTTCATAGCACCGTTCAACTTCAGCTTCCTCAGCGTTACTGGTTGGGGCATAGACTTGGATTATTGTGATATTGCATGGTTTGCCTTGGAAACGAACAGAGATCGTTCTGTCGTTTTTGAGATTGCATCCAAGTACTGCATTTTGGACTCTTTTGTTGACCATGATGGCTACTCCATTTCTTCTGAGGGATTCCTGCCCGCAGTAGTAGATATAATGGTCATCTGAGTTAAATTCACCCATTCCAGTCCATTTTAGTTCGCTGATTCCTAGAATGTCAGCGTTCACTCTTGCTGTCTCCTGTTTGACCACTTCCAATTTGCCTTGATTCATGGACCTGACATTCCAGGTTCCTATGCAATATTGCTCTTTACAGCATTGGACCTTACTTCTATCACCAGTCACATCCACAGTTGGGTATTCTTTTTGCTTTGGCTCCATCCCTTCATTCTTTCTGGAGTTATTTCTCCACTGATCTCCGGTAGCATATTGGGCACCTGCTGACCTGGGGAGTTCCTCTTTCAGTATCCTATCATTTTGCCTTTTCATACTGTTCATGGGGTTCTCAAGGCAAGAATACTGAAGTGGTTTGTCATTCCCTTCTCTAGTGGACCACATTCTGTCAGATCTGTCCACCATGACCGGCCCATCTTGGGTTGCTCCACGGGCATGGCTTAGTTTCATTGAGTTAGACAAGGCTGTGGTCCTAGTGTGATTAGATTGACTAGTTTTCTGTGAGTATGGTTTCAGTGTGTCTGCCCTCTGACGCCCTCTTGCAACACCTACCGTCTTACTTGGGTTTCTCTTACCTTGCACATGGGGTATTTCTTCACTGCTGCCCCAGCAAAGCGCAGCCAATGCTCCTTACCTTGGACGAGGGGTATCTTCTCACCTCCGCCCTTCCTGACCTTCAACGTGGGATAGCTCCTCTAGGCCCTCTTGTGTCTGTGCAGCCACGGCGTGGGGTTGGTCCTCCTGGCCACCGCCCCTAGCCTGCGGCGTGGGGTATCTCCTCCCGCCCGCCGCCCCTGGCCTGGGGCTTAGGGGCGTGGGGTATCTCCTCCTGACCGCCGCCCCTGACCTCGGACGTGGGGTAGCTCCTCTCGGCCGTTCCTGCGCCTTCACAGTCTGGCACTCTCGGCCGCTGCCCCTGACCTCAGACGTGGGGTAACTCCTCTTGGCCGTCGCCCTTCGGGCATGGGGTCCTCCTGGCTTCTGCCCCTGACCTCGGATGTGGGGTAGCTCCTCTCGGCCACGCTTAGCGCGCCCGTCGCAGCCGCCTGCGCTTTAGCGCACCCCCACAGTTTGCAGACTCCTGCTCTAAAACATTTGGGGAAAGACGGCTTACTGCTTAGCCCTGGTGGATTATGTCAGTCTCTACTGTGCTTCCCTGGAGAACAGGGGTTGCTTTATTTTCTCCTGCGTCTCGAGGACTGGGCTGATGCATCGTTTCATTTAACTCTATCAGCAATCCCATAAACTAGACGCTATTATATCTCTGTTTTTTAGATGGGAACACAGAGGCACAGAGGGATGAATACTTTTTCTGGTAAATGTTAGAAGCAGGTTGGTTCCAGAGCTTCAGTCTCAACCATGACCCCACAGTGACCGGGACACAAAGACATGACAGCCGTTAGCTAGCTGAGGACTGAAGCCTGTAGCATCGCAATTTTCCTATCCTGCATCGATGTGTCTGATTTTCAGAACCCAGAAACAGGACTTAACATTCTCCCAAGCCAGCATTTATTGAGCATCTGTTCTTGTTAAATTCCACCCTGGGACATTGGCCTCATCTCTCAGCCCTGCCCTCTCAGGGGCTTGCTCCCTCTGTCTCTTGCTTTGGAAGTGACCACCCTTTTTTAGGTTGGACTTGCCCGAGCCAGAGATGACTGTTCAATTAATTTTGCATAGGTGAAGACCCGGACAGAGATTGAGTTAGAAATTGTGCTGGTTCTTCTGGTGATTTGCCAAGCCCATTTCCTGTGGATTAAGTCCTAAATCCTCATGGTTTAAAAACAAAGATCTGTGCACTTGGCATTGGAGGGCTGAAGGTTCTTGAAATTCTGGTTCCGTCTCTGAACACTCCTGGTTTAAATCAGTGGGGCGGGGGCGGGGGGACGGGGTTGTTGTTTCGATGTTGCTGCTGCTACTGCTGCTGAGTCTTGATGTTACAGAGGCGTAAAATGCAGGGAACAGAAACCGATGAGAATGCTGTAGGCTTCAGTGTTCGTGTACTTAGCATTTCTTATGAAGCAAAGCATGCTTAGTCGCTCAGTTGTGTTCAGCTCTTTGCCACCCATGGACTGTAGCCCACCAGGCTCCTCTGTCCATGGGATTCTCCAGGCAAGAATACTTAGGTGGGTTGCCATTCCCTTCTCCAGGGATCTTCCTGACCCAGGGATCAAGTCCAGGTCTCCTGCATCGCAGGCGGATTCTTTTCTGTCCGAGCCACCAGGGAAGCAGGGTCTTTACTAAATGTGCTACATTCTGTCTTCTTTCATGTTTCCTGTAGGATATGACATCAGCCCCACTTCACAGATGGGGAAACTGAGGCTCAGCAACTTGCCCAAAGTAACAAATGTGTGAAAATGTGAAGCCAGAATTCACACCTAAACCCCTCATTTTTATTGCAATCTACTAGCACTTGACCTGTGTATTTTGACTTCTTGGAATAGAAGAGCAAGTAGCATGAACCCAGGCAGTAACTCTAGGAGTTGTGGTGATTTAATGAATGTCTGTTTTGTGTTCTGTGCTCTGCCAGCTTTATTGCATTTGGCTTATCTGACATCTTTACAAGTCAAAATGTTTCTTCCCATTTTATAGATTGGGAAATGGCCATTCAGAGAGGTTGCACGTTTCTTTCAAGGTCACAGGACTGGGACCAGAGGAACAACACTGACTGCAGGGATGTATGATGCCAAAAACCCAACCCTGCTCCTTGGAGTAGAGTGCCTTTGGAAGCATGAGAAGTATTTTCTTTCTTTTTCCTTTCTTTCTTTTTTTGCTGTACCAAGTAGCAAGCAGGAGCCTAGTTTCCTGACCAGGAATTGAACCCATGTTCCCTGCAGTGGAAGTGTAGAGTCTTAACCATGAGACCACCGAAGAATTTATGGGGTTTGTAAATAGAGATGTCTGAGCTTGACCCCAGCAGATTTCTGATTTGTGGGGGGACAGGTGAGACCCATGCATCTGTATTTTGAAAAACTCCCAGGAGATTCCAATGTACAACCAGAGTATGAACTGTGCTCACTGGGCTGGGATGGAATTGACTAGGGGAACGTTTAGGTTCTTTCTGCTCCCCAGGAGTCTGTTATTATGGGGAATTGAAGCCGTAATTATGCTTAGGGTCAAGGTTAAAGATGAAAGAATATAAATGCATGGATTTGAGATTTGTATCCTCAGAGTTTTAATGAGACACAAAATCTGCAATCATGAAGGCAAGGGCCCTGGAATTCCAAAGGTCCTCCAGGAGAGGGGCCTGGAAGTGATGGCCGGGAGAGGCAGCAGAGGGCAGCATGGAGAGGTCAGACCTAGACCCACCCACGAGGGCCAAACCTTTCCCAGCTGTGCAGCCTCCATAAAGGGCTCTACCTCTCTGCTTTCAGCTCCCACACTTGCACAGTGAGGCTGGAGATCATGCCCATCCTGCAGGGTGTTTAGGAAGATGGAAGAGATGCAGGGCACATGCAAACCCAAGGGCAAGACTCTCTCCCTCTTCAACAAACACAAATCCAGTTGGCTCACCCATCCAAGGTAGGTTGAGCATCAGAGAAACCAGCAAACATCATTGTGCTCCGACAAGGTGTCCCACACTGGGTGCTGAAGATCAGAGATCAGGAAACTGAGGTGTTTATCCTGTGCCAATATCTTTGTTCCTACGAGGGCCAGAAAGCAAGGCATGCAAAAGCTTGGGGACCCCAAGGATGGGGGCTAATGGTGCCTTGGGCCACCTAGCAGAGGGGACAAGGGAGCAGTGGTCCTTAGGGTAATAACCAGTCAATGTCCAGCTTCACTGCAGGAGTGACAGGCACTCTGCTGCGAATTGCTTTAACCTTTGAGTGAATTACTGTATTTAACCTTTCCCCATCCTCTGATTGGGCTTCTCTGGTAAAGAATCTGCCTGCAGTGCAGGAGACCTGGGCTTGTTTGATCCTTGCCCTGGAGAAGGGAATGGCAGCCCCCTCCAGTATTCTTGCCTGGGAAATCTCATGGACAGAGGAGCCTGGCAGGCTACAGTCCATGGAGTTGTAAAGAGTTGGACAGGACTGATTGACTATCACTTTCTTTCATGTTTTTTTCACCCTCTGATCATCTGTGTTTGAGGAAGTCCCCACCCCTCTCTCAGCTCAGGCTCTTTCCCCTGTGCACCAAGGCTTTGAGAGCAGAAGATCTCATTTAGGGGAGCAGGGGGGCCAAGGCTCTTTTGTTTTTATGACCCTTTGCATTTTTCTGAATAAAAATTATAAATGCTGAATGTGCAAAGAAACAGTTTATATAGATGCTGGCTGATCCCTGAGGTCCCTTCTGGTTTCCAGATGGACAGTGAAAACAGTAGAGCATGAGGTTTACTTATTCATTCCTTTAAAGTATTTCCTGACCAAGGACTTTATCCCAAGCACAGTGCTGAGTGTTGGTAGCACAGTAGCAAGTAATGACTGCAACTAACATTTATATAAATGTTAGTTGCATATAAATTGTGAACTTGCTGTGTGTAAGCTTCTTGCATACAGTTATTTTTAATCCATGTAAAAGTTCTATGTTATTATCCTAAGTTTATAAGTAAGGAAACAGACACAGAGAGGCTATATGACATCTTTAAGGTCGCATAGCTGGTGTTAATAAATGGCAGAGTGTGGGCAATGATGACCCCTTCTCTCAGGGAACTTGCAGTCTAACACGGGAAAGATGGGCCAGTGGTTAACCTTGTAGGAAGGTTCAGGCATACACCTGTATGAGGGCGCCCAGAGAGGCAGTGCTTCACCCAGACGTAGGAGCAGCAGGGAAGATTTCCAGAGGCAGAGATGAATAAGCGGAAAATAAGTTTAAATATAATTTTGAGGGCCGAGGGCTGGGAGAGGTGGATTAGCTGTATCTTCCAGCCAGAGGGCATGGGATATGAAGTATCGACAAAGGGAAAATCATGAAGCAAGGCAAGGAATAACAACAAAACATCTCGCAGCGCTACTCACAATAGGCAAGAAGCAAACTCAGTGTCCACTGATAGATGAATGCATAAAGAAGATGCGATGTAAAATATGCATGTATATACACACAATGAAATACTACTCAGCTACAAAAAAGAATAAAATAATGCCATTGGCGGCAACATGGGTGGACCTAGAGATTATCATACTAAGTGAAGCTAAATCAGAAAGAGAAGGGCAAACGATATATGATGTCACGGGTATGTGGAATCTAAAATATGACAGAAATGAACTTACTTATGAATAGAAACAGATGCACAGTCATAGAAGACACACTTATGGTTACCAAAAGGGAAAGGAAGTGAGGGAGGGATAAAGTAGGAGTTTGGGATTAGCAGGTACAAACTACTATATATAACACAGATCAACAACGAGATCCTACTGAACAGTGCTAGAAACTAAATTCAGTATTCTGTAATAAACCATAATGGAAAAGAAAAGAACAATGAAATATCTTAACATGGCCTGAGATACCCATTGGGTTGCAGGAGAGGGCAGAGGCTGGGGATGAAAATAGGAACTAGGTCACAGGAAGATTTTCAAGTCCTGGGTTCAAATTTTTCCATAACCAGAGTTCAGAGGGCAGGCTGCGTCTCCCTTCTGCCAGAGCCCCTTACTGGGACACGGGTCAGACCTCGAGCTCCCCTGCTTCTCCAAGGGCCATCAGGTTCTTATTTGGTTTCAGAAGCCTCTCCAATCACATCAGCTCACTTCTGAATCAGTTCTAGGCCGTTTGTCAAACTTCAGACAAAAAAAGAAAAAGGAAAAAAAACCTAACTCTAATAAAGAATCAAATTAGATGTGATTCAGAAGAGAGAATCAAAGACAACTGGATTTTATTTCACAAGGATAAAATAAATTGGCTTCTACAACAGAACAAGCCAGAACCATTACCAAGTACAAGCCTCTGATGCAGGAACATTGAGCTATTGGGCTATAAACTTGATGGCAAGGGGAAAAGTCAGGGGACTTTCCGGATAGATGAACTGTCCATATAACTGAGGTATCAAGCACTTCACACTTAGCAAATCAGTCTATCCAGTGGTCTGGTCTATCCAGTATCATTAATCTGAAAGCAATGACCATTATTCAGCATTAAAAAAAATAGATGTACACTGTTCTTGCCATAAGACTTGTGCCATGATATATCTTGGTTTGGAATGAGTCCTTCCATTCTTGGCTCCTGTGAAGAACTCCCCACATCTGCCTCTATCAAACACTAATTTTTGTCTGCCTTGTCTTAGAGTTGTGTATTTCATCTATCTCCTTTAGGAGACTGTACGTTCTTCAAAAACAAGTACTGTGTCTTCTTTTATTTTTCTTTATATGCTCTCTAGCCCAGAGCATCCTCAGAGACCACTTAGTCAAACTTTTCGACTCACCGCTGAGAACCTGAGAGCTATGAACTATCCAGTGGACCGGAATGAAGACCCAGATGCCCTTGTTCCCAGATCTGTGATCTCTCACTAATCTCCTTCCCTGCTGCTGTGTCTGCAGCCTCCTCGGGGCTTCTGCATTGCTGTGTCCACAAGGCAGTGAAGGTTAGATCTCTGCTGTCAATTTGGCACAAATAAACCAAGCAAGAGAAGGTGGTACTTGCCTTGGAACAGAACTCCCAAGCTGGTAGTTATCGCTTTGGGTTGTGAAGCTGTGACTGTTGTCTTTTCTATCTAACCGTGATTAAGCACATTCTGCTGTGGTACCTGGACCACCACCGCTGCTTACTAGCTGTGCGGCCTTCATCAAGTCACTCAGGTTCTCTGAGCTTCTGTTTCCCCCTTGGCAACATAGGGCTGGTCGTGAGGTTTAAGTGAGATGGAGCCTGTAAGTGCTTGCTGAACCTGTGTCTTTGGAGTTTGTGCCTCTGTGCGGTCCATATCAGGTTCTGAATGGGTGAGATGGTCAGTTTATCTAAATTGCCAAATAGGTGAGGAGTCGCCCTATTGAAAGGTATGTCTGCTGTCTCGGGATATTATCTAATCGAGACTGCCGTTCCTGTGCCAAGCTCTCTGCTCTGTTTTCCCCACAGGACAGTGCGCTCAGCTGCAGCAGCCGTTTCACACAAGCAGGACCTGGAATGACAATTTTTATTATCTAAACATATAACCCAAGGCTCTGGAAGTGAGCCAGAGTCAGGGAATTTAAAAGTAAGAGAAGATTTTAGAAAATAAAAGTGATTGTTGCTTACAGCTTTGAACATAGATTCCAAGGCTTTAAACATCTCAACTCACTCTGCAACCAGAGAGTAAAGCTGCCCTGTTGCTCAGAGGCTCCCAGCTCACTCTGCCCTGCCCTCCCCTGGACCTGGCCTCTATCCATTTGGAGGCCATATTGCCTTCTGGCTAAATGCATAGAGTTGGCTATGTGCCCATTGGCACATAGGCTAAGTGCCCGCTGGCACACAGGCTAAGTGCCCGTTGTACCACTTGCTCGCTGTGTGACTGTGGGAATGTTACTTAACATCTCTGAGGCTCAATTTCTCTATCTGGTAACATGGGGGCTGAGTGTCTATGGCATTTAATATATGAAAGAATCAGGATAAAGCTTCTTTTTTCCTTTTCTTATAGGAGATGATTTAATTAACATTAGCTCAAAAAAGACAAAAATTCCATTGAAAGACTTCCAGTTTCCTGGAAATTGAGGATCATCGCAAGTTTAGTGGACAGAACTTGTCCACAGGATCTGAGTGCCTGTAGGTAGCAAAAAGATCTGAAGAAATGTTGCACTTTTATACTTAAGAACACAGTGGGGCTAAACATTTACTAATGTGTCTCGGTCTCTTGTCCAAGGAGCTCAATGGTCATTACAGACATGTTGAAATGCTTCCTCATAATATGTAGGCAGGACTTGGACATGACTGTCACCTTTTTAGAGCCATTACGGTCCAAAGAGGTTAAATGACTTACTCAAGGTCACACGGTGAGTCCAGCTTAAATCCCAGGTCCACTGACTTGGAGATGACCCATTAAAGCACTGTACCCTGTCCACCAAATAGAGAAGCCTGAATGAAACACTGATTGTTAAGGAAGGAAAATGGCTATCGAGCTACGGAAGTTGACATTTAGCCAGCCCGAAATCATTAATGTGGCCAGGTTTAAGGAGAGCTCTATTAAACTGTCCATCAAACACTTTACTCTTAAATGGATTTATTGAGAAAGGAAAAAGACCAGGTTAGAGAGAATGTATTAGAGGTGGCTTTTCCTTTGTCCGCTGGCAGTTCATAGTCCCTCGCAGGGAGAAGGTTACGTCTCTAGAGGAGAAGTTTTCTAAGAACAAAGGGAGGAATTTCTCAGCACTTTGGAGCCAGAGAAAACCAGCTTGGAATGTTGGTCATTAAACCAAATAGCTGTGTGTCATCAGACACATTTTTTTACCTCTCTGGGTACCAGAAAAGCATTGGGAGGGTCCACTGTGATGATGCAAGTAAAACGTGGAGCTTGGCTTGTATATGCATCCTCTAAGGTGTAACTATCTGATGTTATTGTTTTTATAGTGAAAGTGAAGTCGCTCAGTCATGTCTGACTCTTTGTGACCCCGTAGACTGTAGCCTACCAGGCTCCTAGGTCCATGGGATTTTCCAGGCAACAGTATTGGAGTGGGTTGCCATTTCCTTCACCGGAGGGTCTTCCTGACCCAGGGATTGAACCCAGGTCTCCCACACTGTAGGCAGACACTTTACTGTCTGAGCCACCAGGGAAGTCCTATTGTTTCTATCGTGAGTTGAAAATAGAAGAAGGAAAGCGATTGGGTCCCTGAAGCTAAAAAGTGGTGGACCCAGCCCAGCCAACTATATCAAGCATGATAATAGGAGATGGAAAAGTCAAAGACTTGTTAGTTCAAGTTCAGTATCATTATCAGAGAGACATAGAAAGAGAGAGTCAGTGCACATCTCATCAGGCAGGAGCAGACCAGAGACTCAGGGTCCAGGGGGACACCCACTGGTAGAGAAAGGCTTTTAGACTGTTCTTTTCAAATGGCGTTGCAGGTTCTAATCCACCTTCTTGCCCAGAGTGGTCAGACGATTAAGCTGTGCTGCCCACCATACATGCTCAGTTCGGTTTTGTTGCTCAGTCATTTCCGACTCTTTGCAACCCCATGGACTGCAGCATGCCAGGCCTCATTGTCCATCACCAGCTCCCAGAGTTTACTCAAACTCATGTCCATCGAGTCGGTGATGCCATCCAACCGTCCCATCCTCTGTCGTCCCCTTCTCCTCCTGCCTTCAATCTTTCCCGCCATACATGCTAGCCCCCTGTAATACATGCTGGCAATGCATAGAAACCAAGTTCCAAACCAAATTGCCATCCTGGTCTTTGTTCTGAACCACTGACCTTAATCCACTCCTCAATACAAAACTTCATTCTGAATCCAGTCCCTTCGGACACTGATTCTCCCTTCATCAAACACGGTCTGTGCCTCGTGGGTGTACAGGTAAGTGTCGTGGCTGAGGTAGGGGCTATGGGCACACAGGGAGTTCCTAATCTGGTCCGGGAGCCAGGAGACCGTTATGACTGGGCAGAGTCATCGAGATGAGAAAGAGCTCCCCAGGATAAAGGGAAGGAGTGATCATTACAGGAAGAGAGAGGAGCACAAGTAAGCATCCACACACAAGAAATCGACTGGCTCCTCATGAGATTCAAGGTTACTGGGATGTCAGGGGTGGACTGGAGAGAAGCTGGAGAAGGCTTTAGAGAGAATGCCTGGGCTTGAATGATGGAGAGCCTTGTGTGCCGTGCTAAGAAGTTTGGGCATTTTTTCCCTGAAGGCAATTGTGAAGGTTTTTTTTTTTTTGGTGGAGGGAGAGTAGAATATGACCAGATATTTTTCTGAGAAAGGTAACCCGAGGACAGTGTGGAAGAGAGCTGGGGCGGGGTGGGGGGGGATGGGGGGGTGGTAGACAGAGGTGGGGACCAGTGAGAAGGCTGCCACATCCATCCATCATTCCTCTGGCCCAGCCTTTTGAATCTGACACCTGGCCCTGCGTGTCCTAGCTGAGACCTTCGCTCTGCTGGTCACGGGTCTGGATCTCTGCTCTGAATGTGCTTCATTGGATAGCATCAGGTAGTTATGTCTTCATGTTTGAAGAGGGTTGCCTTCATTAATCCACCCATCCATCCATCCATTCATTCAGTACTAATTTGACATAGAAGAATAAATAATGCTGAGACTTTGCTTTCAAGAGGAATTTGAACAGTCAGAATCCGCTAGATGTTAAGACATCGAAGGAGGCAGTGGGGCAAAAGGACGGGGTTAGTTTATCTGGACCAAGAAAGGTTTTCTAAAGGACGGAATGCCTATGGGGCTGCTTCTCTGGTGATAAGAAGGTTTCTACCCGTTGAAAAGGATGAGGGCATTCCAGGAAAAAGGAGTTACGTAAATGAGGGACTCAGAGCATAAAACAGCACAGAACGTGAGGGACAAACGAGCCGTAGGACGTGATGGATTGTCGGAGAAATCAAGACCCCAGTGCCGTCCACTTAGGACTAGACTGTCCCTCCATTTCTGCCACTTCCCAGCTGTGTGACCTTCTGCAAATCACTTGACCACCCTGAATTTTCTTATCTGTGAAATGGGGGAACACGATGCTTAATTTACAAAGTTGCCGAAAGGCATAAATGAGACGACGTTTGAAAAACATCTCACATAGGGCTTGCTCAATAAATGGTAGCTATTATTATAATTATTTTTATTCTGAGTGCCTAGAGGTTCAAAATAGAATCTACATCTGGTACTACAAAGCTGTTTCACCTTAAGTGCCAGTTCTTGTTGATCAGTCCTGGTTGTTTGGAGCAGAGAATGGTGAGGCTGCATTTGAGATCAGCAGGAACACATGCTCTGATCTATTAGTAATGTCTGTTCAGAGCAGGGAATGTCAAGTGTCATAGACCCTAAAATGGACGTTACTGAAGAGCTAGGAGGGGGCTTCACTCATGGGTCAGTAGTAAAGAATCCGCCTGCCAATGCAGAAGACATGGGTTTGATACCTGATCTAGGAAGGTCCCAGGTACTGCAGAGCAGCTAAGCCCGTGTGCCTCAACTCCTGAGCCTGTGCTCTAGAGCCTGGGAATTGAAGCTTCTGAGCCTATGCACCGCAGTTACTGAAGCCGATGCTCCACAAGGAGAGAGGCCACCGCAGTGGAGAGTCCAAGCTCTGCGAAGAAGAATAGCTCCTGCTCACCGCAACCAGAGAGAAGCCTGCACGGCAATGAAGATCCAGTACAGACAAAAACGAAATTATTTTTTAGAAGGAAAGACCAGGAGGCATGAGGATAGGCTAATGTGTTATGGGAGGAGACATGAGGGGACACTGAGACTTGAATTAACCCCTAAGGGTAGATAGGTATGGGGCAGGTACTGTAGAAAGGAGCTGGGTGGGGGGGGTGTGGGGGTGTGGGGAACTAACCCAGCTGAATTTGGATTTCATCTTATTGCCAACATCACATTCTATTTTGGGGCCCCAGCATCACAAGCCAAAATATTAGATACTCATCCCTATCGAATGGCAACAAAACAAACATTCCTTGGCAATGCAGGGGCTGATAGAACAGAATTTGAGCGAGTAGGGCAAGAGGTACGTGCTTTATTCCCCAAACCCCCAGGTCTCTGGTAACTTTCCGGAATGCTAAGCTGTTTATTTTGGGAGTCTTTAAGCTTAGTCAGTTGGTATTTAGAGACAGCTAGGAATTTTGGATTTCACTCTCATTCCAATAGAAAAGAGAAAAAAATCTTAAATGCCTTCCAAATACTGGTAAGTCAAGTGAGGACAGCCTGGCTCCAATCTGGGCTACTCTCCCACCCTCCACCCGCTCCCAGAAACACAGAATGAAAAGGAAAAGAAACATAATCAATGCACTCAGCCACAAGTTAAAACTTCCCCTGGAGAACGCTAGACAACCAGACTCCCTCTGCATTAGCGGATGCAGAAAAGCATCTGTCAGTATTTGTGAGTGTTCAGGGCAAAGGAGGGGCTCTGGAAGCCAGCTGGTCTGAGCCGTGCTCCAATATCCATAAGGGTGTCTCTCCTGTTCTTCGCGCGGGGCTTTGACACAAGCCTTTGAAAGATTTTCATTAGCGATGTAATTGATCTTCTGATGAAAAGTAAGACAAAGTCCAGCAAAAAAAAAAAAAAAAAAAAAAGAGAGAGAGAGAGTGCCTACAATGTACAGAACTAGACACATATTAAGCTGCAGTTTTCAAGTTTACAGTCACAACCATCTATAAACCATGCTTAGATGTCACTTTCATTATTTCCTGGGAACTGTCCTTAGCTCGTGAGTCCTCATTTCTGCCAGAGGCAGGAAAATTAATCTTATACATTCAAATAACTCACTGATTTTCAGATTTAAATGTGATCGATTTAGGATGTAGTGGTGATTTACTCGCTAAGTCGTATCTGACTCTTGCGACCTCATGGACTGAAACCCACCAAGTTCCTCTGTCCATAGGATTTTCCAGGCAAGAATACTGGAGTGGGTTGCCATTTCCTTTTCCAGGGGATCTTCCTGACCCAGGAATCAAACCTGGGTCTCCAGCACTGCAGGCAGATTCTTTACTGACTGAGCTACCAGGGAAACCCCAATTTAGGATGTAGACAGGTCAAAATTCGGTCTACTCCATCCTTCTCCTCATTTCCCCAAAGTGGGAAAGGTGAGCTAATTTCCAGTGGCCCTTACTTTTGTCAATCTGATATTGACAGGTGGAAATTTGGACCTCATAGACCTCCATCCAGATGCTTCTGTTTTTATTGGTGGTCGCTCTCCCACCCAGGATCGTGGCATCCTCTTATTTCTTCCCCTGCTTCCCAGTTATGAAATATTTTCCAGTGATGGGGGGCGGGGACTTCTCTGGCAGTCCAATTGCTGAGACTTTACCTTCCAACGCAGGGGTGTGGGTTCCATCCCTGCTTGGGGAACTAAGATCCCACATGCCTCGTGGCCAAAAAACCAAACCATAAAACAGAAGCAATGCTATCACAAATTCAATAAAGACTTTAAAAATGGTCTATATAAAAAAATAAAAAAAAATTTCTGGTCCACCAGCACCTCCATGCTCCACTGGTCTGCTTTCTCAGTGTTCCCTGAGGGTGTATGGACTTTATGAGTGTGTCCCTGGCTCAGCCCCTGGACATCTACTCAGCCAGGATGCCTGGCCTGTCCTGGGTCCTTGGTGGCCAGGCAACCATTCCCCTTGCTCTATAGTCCCCTAGGCTCCCTTGGGCTCCCACATTCTGCCCTGAGTAAATTGCATTATGGCCCCAAGGTTTTTTGCCACTCTTGATATTCATGCTTGTTGCCAGTGACTCTGGAATTCTTTTCACAAAGGCAGGGCACACACCTCCTCTGCCCCCCATCCCCAACCTTCCTGCTTTATTTGACTTTGAGTTCAGCCATGTGACTCGCTTTGGCCAATATAGTGAGGCAAACATAATGATGTGCTATTTCCAAGCCTGGGACTTCATAAACCCTCTATTTCCCCACTTGCCTTCTTTGCCTCTGCCATTACCAAGAGAATTTTTCTCAGCTTTCACTCTGATTCAAGGAGGATGAGAGATATATACAGCAGAACCACCACAGACAGCCCAGTCTAAATAAGTTGACCTCTAGTTGACAGATAGATCTGAGAGCATAAAAGCTTACTGTAATGTGTCATCAGGATTTTGTGTTTGTTATGCAGCAATAACTAACCAATACATTCCTACATCCAGAACTTACTTGGGAGGCTGGAAAGCATGTTTTTGGACAGCAAGAAATCATTTCCTCTCTTTTAAAAATCCTGTTTTTGTAAGCTTCAGCATTCCAATCTGCAGAATCAGTTAAGTAGTAAAAAACAAATTCATTCAGAAAGGCAAACCAATGGCTTTAGTACCCTTGACTGTGTCTGATTTCTATAGCATATGTACAAGTGTCTGCTTCTGCATATTGTCTAAAATATAGGGGAGGTTTATTTACACTGAAACTTGAGCTCTTAGGCACCACATAAAAAAACAACGGTAATAACATCGTGAATAATAATGACTGACTTTTACCAGTTGTTTACTTACTATAGGTTAAGTATCATTGTAAGAGGTTTGTGGACTAACCTGTCACAAAAGCTCTGATGGGAAAGTAATCTTCCCCCATTTTCAGAGATTAACAACTCGAACCCCTCCCCAACCTCAGCACTTATTTTATCCGAGTGTGTTCATTCATTATTTGATGCAACTGAGTTGTCTGCCACAGAAGGCATTTTAACAGGGACTGGAAGAGTATTTTCAGGAATTTTGTGTGCTGGACAGTGGGGATTTTGTATGCTATCCAGTGACCACTATGGTGTCTTTCCCTCTCTGACATTTCTTATTCGATACCTCATGCTCAGTCACAACCCTTCCATGTTCATGGACAAAGAATCCTTTCCACCTGCTGGTTTTCTACTCTGAGCCCAACACTAAGCCAAATTTTGTGTCATTACTGCCATGTTTAAAGGAGACACAGACATAAAGGACAGACTTTTGGACTCAGTGGGGGAAGGAGAGGGTAGGACGATTTGAGAGAATAGCATCGAAACACTCACATTACCATATGTAAAATAGGTAGCTGGCGCACATTCACTGAACAAATTGGGGCACCCAAAGCCGGAGCTCTGTGGCAGCCTGGAGGGATGGGGTGGGGAGGGAGGTGGAAGGGGGCTCAGGGTAGAGAGGACACATGTGTACCTGTGGCCGATTCACATTAATGATTGACAAAAGCCACCACAATATTGTAAAGCAATTACCTTATAATTAAAATAAATGTTTTTAAAAGTGAAAAAAACAAAAACAAAAACAAACCTCATCCCAATCCCCAGAGCACCTTGTTTTTGCCCTTCATAGAAGTTGCAATTTGTTCACTAGACACCCATCTTTCCCACCAGGCTACTACCACTAGAGACAGTGAATCTGCTTATTTTCTTTTGGTCTGTGGCCTGGGGATATAGGAATGCCTCTCTAAGCTGCTGGCCAAAGAGTGGGACCCAGGCTCACGGAGAAATGACCGTCTTCAAAGGCAGCTGCATATGGTGGATAACAGCAGGGCTCTGAAGCCAGACTACTTGGATTCATGTTTTTAGCTGTGTGAATTTCAGCCAGTGATAAAGTCCTCTGTGCCCCAAGCTTCCCCACATGTAAAGGAGACTCACATTTTTACTGCACAAGGACGTTAAGCCTGGAGATTAAAGTCAGGGCTCTGGAGACACACCGCCTACAGTCGTATTCCAGCTCTGCACTGACCCCTGGGGCACCTGGGGCAAAGCTGGAACTCCCTGTTTCTCCCCTGACCTGCAATAGCAGCTCCTATCTCAAAGGGATGTACAGTCTAAATGAGCCCGTCCTTGCAAAGCGCTCAGAGCAGGCTCTGGCACTGAGTGGACTATGCAGACTCAAGGACATCTGGCTACGTAGCGTGCTGGTGGAAATTGGAGTCCAAGTTCACCGAGTCCATTGCTCTTCATACGACCCCCAGGTTTGGAGATATGTTCGTAGCTTACATTGCTTTCTCCCAGCCCCTCTTTCCTCACACTGTTTCTCCCGTAGACACTTTCACATCCTAGAAACTTTTTCTACATCAGTAGAGACGAGAGTATTTTCTACCCAGGGAGAGAGTGGGGCTTCTAGAAAGTAATGAAAAAAGAGTCATCAAGAAACAGTCCAGCCAAGGAAGATGCAAAAATAATTAAAATAGGAAGCATGCCATCGTCTTCACAGGATTTCAATTCTGCCATTGCCTGGGGGAGGGGTGACAGACGTTCGCTTTCTCACACTGATACACATTTTGATAAAGTGTGATAAAGACTTAGAAAAATTGACAGATGAAACTGGAATAAGAGCTTTCCAAAGTGAGGAAAAGCAGCCCGTGGGCTGCGGACTCCAGGAAAACAGGTGCTGTGCTTTCCTGCTCTTGTAAATGGAGGTCTCTTCTCTTAACCTGCTCGATTCCCACTAACCCTTTGGATCTCAATTCAGACCCCATTTCTTCGGGGAAGCCTGTCCTGATTCCCTGGACTAGCCTGGAGACCTTGCCATATGCCCTCATTGCTCACTGCACTTTCCCTCATGGCGCTTGAGGATTGCTGTAACCGCTGTGGTTGTTTGAATTTTGTCTGGATCCTATAGGAGATTATTGGCATTGAGAGAACGGAGGATGGGTTTCCTTCCTTCACCACGTATTGCTAGGCTTTAGTACAATGTCTGATGCACAGTAGGCACTCCATAAACACTTACTGAAAGAAGGAATGAAGGACTGAGACCTGGGGGCGAGCCAGCAGGACAAACAGTCTTCATGTCAGGAGACCCACTGTGTGTACTTGTTCCAGAGTGTTCTTTTCTGCATGCCAATTCAATCTGAGCCCCAGAGTCCCACTGAAAATCTCTCAGCCAAATGGGATTCAGTGAGAAATGAAGCCCTCTGCACTGCCTACAAGAACCAATGTAGACGTTGTCATGTCAGGGGTCAGGGTGAGGAAGGGTGCCAACTGATCTTGTCCTGGGCATGGGGTTGTGATGGGAGCTCTTGGCATGCCTGAGGTTGTTGTCTTAATCCTGCTAGATTATATCATAAAGGGGTTTCCAAGCTCTCCAGAATCACATAGCAAGGAGGCTGTGGTGCTCTGGCTCATGCAACAGAGATTTTCTGGGTCAGGGTTTAGAGATGAAGACATGGAGTCTAAGGGATTAAATCCCTTGGTAGAAGGATTTTGGCAGAACTGGAATTAGAACTTAGGTCTCTTCATCCCTGGCCAGTGTTCTTTTCAGTTATCATTCATTCATTTATTCATCTGTCCATCCATCTATGCAGCTACCCTTCACTGATTTAACCACTGTTTATTAAAGATCCTCTAGTGGATACCAGGAGAAGGCAATGGCAACCCGCTCCGGTACTCTTGCCTGGAAAATTCCATGAGTGGAGGAGCCTGGTAGGCTGCAGTCCATAGGGTCTCTGGGAGTCGGACACGACTGAGCAACTTCACTTTCACTTTTCACTTTCATGCATTGGAGAAGGCAGTGGCACCCAACTCCAGTGATCTTGGCTGGAGAATCCCAGGGACGGGGGAGCCTGGTGGGCTGCCATCTATGGGGTCGCACAGAGTCGGACACGACTGAGGCGACTTAGCAGCAGCAGCAGCAGCAGTGGATACCAGGCACTAGATGTGAAGGAATTAGGATCAAGACCAACCAACACTAATGGCAGCTCATCTTCATTTTTATTTATTTAGTTTTATTTTCCTTTGTTCCCCCAAAGACTTTTGTCTTTCCGATTCCCTGACTCATGTGGGCCTCAGGGCAAGCTGGTGGAGGTCACCTGAGATTCCCTGTGCCCCCACTGTCAATCCAGCCTTAGTGATAAAGTCTTTTGCCCCCCACCCCTCGGTTTTTCTCCCTTTCCTGAGGGCCAGGAAGAGACAAGACTGTGCCAGCATCCTTAGGGGCTGGGGTCCGCCTGTCCCAGGTATGCAGAGTAGACCATCCCTTGGTGTTGATTCGATCTCTGAGTCAAGTTGGGTACTTAAATTCTCAGAGTGCTGAGGCCAGAAGAGAAGTTGGGTGTTGACATCTCTGGCTACCTCATCATTTGTTCCAACAACTCATGTTTATGGAGAAACTACTATATGCCAGCCCTGTGTTGAATGGCTGGGGCTGTAATCTTTAGGAGCTTCCAGTTTGCCAGGGAAGAACTCTCAATAAGCAATGACAACATAGAGCCTAGGAAGACAGAGATAGTCTTACACATCTTTGCATTTCAGGAGTTGGTTCAGAGCCTCAGAAAGTGGTATTTTTTGGAGTCAAATGAACTTGGGTCTAAAACCAATGAAGACCTCTGTTCTTCCAATGAAGACCTCTGTTTGACTTCAGTTCAATGCAGTTCAGTCACTCAGTCGTGACTGACTCTTTGTGACCCCATGGACCGCAGCATGCCAGGCCTCCCTGTCCATCACCAACTCCCGGAGTCCACCCAAACCCACGTTCATTGAGTCGGTGATGCCTTCCAACCATCTCATCCTCCGTCATCCCCTTCTCCTTCTGCCAGCAATCTTTCCCAGCATCAGGGTTTTTTTCAGATGAGTCAGCTCTTTGCATCAGGTGGCCAAAATATTGGAGTTTCAGCTTCAACATCAGTCCTTCCAATGAACACCCAGGACTGATCTCCTTTAGAATGGACTGGTTAGATCTCCTTGTAGTCCAAGGGACTCTCAAGAGTCTTCTCCAACACCACAGTTCAAAAGCATCAATTCTTCGATGCTCAGCTTTCTTTATAGTCCAACTCTCACATCCATACATGACCACTGGAAAAACCATAGCCTTGACTAGATGGACCTTTGTTGACAAAGTAATGTCTCTGCTTTTTAATATACTGTCTAGGTTGGTCATAGCTTTCCTTCCAAGGAGTAACTGTCTTTTAATTTCATGGCTGCAATCACCATCTGCAGTGATTTTGGAGCCCCCAAAAATAAAGTCAGCCACTGTTTCCCCATCTATTTCCCATCAAGTGATGGGATTGGATTCCATGATCTTCATTTTCTGAATGTTGAGCTTTAAGCCAACTTTTGCACTCTCCTCTTTCACTTTCATCAAGAGGCTTTGTAGTTCCTCTTCATTTTCTGCCATAAGGGTGGTGTCATCTGCATATCTGGGTTATTGATATTTCTTCTGGCAATCTTGATTCCAGCTTGTGCTTCTTCCAGCCCAGCGTTTCTCATGATGTACTCTGCATGTAAGTTAAATAAGCAGGGTGACAGTATACAGCCTTGACGTACTCCTTTTCCTATTTGGAACCAGTCTGTTTGACTTACTCCCTATGAATCCCAGGTCTGTCTTCTATAAAATAAGGAGGTAATGTTAGGGGCAATACATTGACTAAAACTGCCCACCCTGGCCAGGTACCATAGCAACTATTTGTGTGAGTTATTTTATGACAGGAGGTCCTGGTAAGGAATATGGAACTAAGAAGCCACCATCAACTGGAAGAGTTTAGAAAAAGTTAAAAGGAGATGTCACAGTTCCTACGACCTCCCAGAATCCTCCTCTCTGGCATCCATCTTGGCTGAGCCATGCATGCGCCACCAGGAAGAACCCGGAATCAGAGTAATTGGCCAGAAACAATCTGGAAACTAATTCCATCACCATAAAGCCTGAGACTGCAAGCCACACAGCAGAGCAGTTCTCCTGGGTTCCCTTTCCCTGCTGCTCCTCACCCAGGCTCCCCTTCTCAATAAAGTCTCTTGCCTTGTCAGCACATGCATCTCCTCAGACAATTCATTTTCAAGTGTTAGACAAGAGCCCCCTTTCGAGCCCTGGAAGGGGTCCTTCTTTCTTCCACAATAATACCTGACTCTGTGGGTGGTTGTGAGTAGTCACAAAAGATCATGTCGGTGAGGATCCTGGAACATGGTGGGCCCTTGTCAATGCCAATTTCCTTACCCTTTCCCACAAGAGCAGACACTCATCTCATGCCTGCAAACTGAACCAGGCCTGGCTGTGAAATGGCCAGCTCGTTGAGGACAGGTGAAGACTCCCTGCTGGCTGTGACCTTGGGCATCTCATCTGGAATTGCAGCATCGTCAAGCTTCATCTGAAGAGTTACATTGACTAGGTCAGGACCAGGCTGATAGGAGTGAGGTGTGTTGGGCCTCAAGTGTAAGGAGCTGGTCAGGGTTGCATCTGTTTGCACAGGGCCAGCACTTGTCCTGAGTGTGACACTGAATCCCCCCACTGAGGCAAGGTGGGGTGCCCCCGGCCAGGGAGAAAATGGGCGCTGCTTTTGTCTGGGGTTATTTTCTGGAGAGAGACAAAACCCCCTTCAAACTATTTCAACAAAAGTGAGTTTATTTTAAAGATAGGTTTGAGGTTAAAATGGGGAACAAGTTCTCATGGAACTCATCAAAGATCTAGCATCCAGGAATGGGCCAGGCCGCAAGGATGCTGGGCTAGGAGGGTGGTCCTGGAAGCATGGTGACCCCTGGAGCCTCGGCAGGAGTTCAGGGCCTCCAGGCTCCCTTAGCACCCGTGCCTCCTTGCCGGTTTCCCCCACCTCAACTCGGAGTCCTGTCCATTTTCAGACTGAAGCTGAGCAGGATCCTGCTGGGCTCCTGGGGACAAAAGCCTTTTTGTGTTTCTCATTTCTTGATGACTGGAAAGAAACAGCACCCCACTAAAGTACTGTCGCCTGAAAAAGCCAGTGGACGGAGGAGCCTGGTAGCCTACAGTCCATGGGGTCTCGAAGAGTCCGACACGACTGAGCGACTTCACTTTTCTTTCAGCCTCCAAGATCTCCCCTGAGTTCCAAAGGGCAGGTTCAATAGTTGCTGATGAGGCAAGGGAAGGGATGCAGAGACCAAGGAAGGGACAGTTAAGAAACAATAGTACAGCCTTGGGACAGGGTCCAGGTTCCCCCTCAAGGAATACACAGAACAATTATCTTTGAGCTGTTTTGCAGATACAGAAACCCCCACCAGGTGGGAGCACAGGGATTCCAGACTGGAATTTTACTGATGCTGACTCCCCCTTACCTCACCATCAACCAGTCAGAAGCACGTGCATGAGCTGATCCCCTCCCGCTCTTTGAACCGTTGCTATGAAACTCCTCGCGACCCCTCCAGGCTGGGGCACACAGTTTTGAGGGCTTTAGCCAGATACGGCTCTCTGCCTTCGGCAAACCAATAAAGCTATTCGTTTTTACTTCACCCAAAACTCTGTCTCTGAGATTTAATTCAGTGTTGGGGTACAGAGGCCGGATTTGGCTTCAAGACTAAGCTTCTGGAGCTTCCCTGGTGGTCCAGTGGTTTCCATTGCAGGGGGTTCTGGTCTAATCCCTGGTCAGGGAGCTGAGATCCCACATGCCTTGCAGCCAAAACATCAAACAGAAGCAATATTGTAACAAATTCAATAAAGACTTTAAGTTTAATCATCCACATCCAAAAAAAAAAAAACCATGAAACTTTAAAAAAGAAACACTACCCCTCTGTCCACAGTTTTCCTTTAGCCCCTGAGTACCCGGGTCCTTCCTGCCTCCATGCCTTCCTGCATGCATCTCTCTGCCTGGTCACTTTTGCCTCTTCTTGCCACCAGAAGATCCTTGCGCCTTTCTCAGGATCTAGCTTCACTGCCCTTTCATCTAAGAGGCTTTCACTGGCCCTCCAAATGATGTAGGGCTTCCCCGATGGCTCGGTAGTAAGGAATCCACCTGCAATGCCACAGGAGACGCGGGTTCAATCCTTGAGTTGGGAGGATCCCCTGGAGGAGGGCATGGCAACCCACTCCAGCATTCTTGCCTGGAGAATCCCATGGACAGAGGAGCCTGGTGGGCTACGTCCATGGGGTCGCAAAGCGTCAGACAAGACTGAAGTGACTTAGCACACGCGCATGCATACAACATAAATAGCCTGTAAGTCTCCTTCAAAGCCCTTTGTGAAGCTACACTTTTACTTGGATAGCTACTTGTTCCACATCTTGTATTTCCCACTAGAACATCAATTCCTTGATGAAAAGAACTGTCTCCATTTTGTTATTTATACTCCAGTGCCTGGCAGAGTGCTCAGTACGTGGGAAATCCTCCATAAATATGTGCTGAATGAAGAAAGGGTCCTTTCTTCACTCCGATAAACTAGCTATTACCATGCTTCCAGCTACACGCCATTTATCTGTTTTCTGTTGCCATTTGCTCTTCTCTGCTTCCGCGGTTTCTGAGACCCTTTCCTCCACCCTGAAACTCGCTCCCAGCCCCTCCCAGCCTCTGCAGGTCTTCTTCTCACCTTTCCGCTGCAGCCCCTCCAAACACCAAGTGGCAGTGTTCCTATGCTTCTTAGTTTGAATTCAGCTTTCTATGCTTCTTAGTTTGATTCAGCTCATCTTGTTGGGAGAAATCATAGGGCTGATTCTCTGGTAGACAG
The DNA here is from genome assembly GCF_029407905.1 of Bubalus kerabau. Taxonomy (NCBI): domain Eukaryota; kingdom Metazoa; phylum Chordata; class Mammalia; order Artiodactyla; family Bovidae; genus Bubalus; species Bubalus kerabau. Next base: position 179,180,452 of record NC_073627.1, on the reverse strand, counting down.
CCGATTTATGGACCAGTCGCCCCCAGACAGCTGTCAAGCTAACCCCACTCCGTTGTCACCAGCCACATGAGGCTATTGAACACTTGAAATCTGGCTGGTGCCATATGTTGAAATGGTATTTTTACATATTTGTTAAATCAAATATTATTAAAATCAGTGTTGTCTTTTTACATCTTTAACAGGTCTACGAGAAAATTTAAAACCACATACCTGCCTCACTTATTTTTGCTGCTCAGGGCTGAGCCAGTTGTTGCTGGAGGGAGTCAGGTGACATGGTGCGAACAGGGGCTGTGTAGAGGGACGCTTCCTTTAGAAGGAGGCGCTGAGGGACATCTCAGTTATGTCTTGATGACTACAATTATTATCACGGTTCTTTCAACAATTATTTATTGCATAACTCCACAGTAGTGTTAGGGCTTCCCTGCTGGCTCAGTGAGTAACGAATCTGCCTGCAATGCAGGAGATCCAGGTTCAGTCCCTGGGTTGGGAAGATCCCCTGCAGAAAGAAATGGCAACCTACTCCAGTATTCTTGCCTGGGAAATCCCATGGACAGAGGAGCCGGGAAGGCTACAGTCCACAGAGTCACAAAGGGCAGACATGACTTAGTGACTAAACCACCATTATCCTACAGTAGTATTATTTAAACATTTTTTTCTCATTGTATTAGTTGTCTATTGGTGTTACCAATATTAAGAGAAGCTTGGTGGTTTCAAGAAACACATGTTTATTATTTCACAGTTTCTACGGATCAGGAGTGCAGACACAGTTTACCTAGGACCTTGCCTTTAGGGGCTCATAAGGCTGAAGTCAAGGTACTGGTTGGGCCACCCTCTCTTTTCAAGGCTCTACTGGGTGGGTGTGGGGAGTTATGGGCTTGTGCGGCTTTGGAAGAATTTAGTTCCTTGTAGCTAGAGTACTGGGAAAAGGCAATGGCACCCCACTCCAGTACTCTTGCCTGGAAAACCCCATGGACGGAGGAGCCTGGTAGGCTGCAGTCCATGAGGTTGCAAAGAGTCGGACACGACTGAGCGAATTCACTTTCACTTTTCACTTTCATGCGTTGGAGAAGGAAATAGCACCCCACTCCAGTGTTGTTGCCTGGAGAATCCCAGGGACCGGGGAGCCTGGTGGGCTGCCGTCTATGGGGTTGCACGGAGTTGGACACGACTGAAGCGACTTAGCAGCGGCAGCTAGAGCACTAAGGATATCTGTTTCTTTCTTTCTTTTTATTATAGAAGTGTCAGGTGTACAGCATTATCGTGTTACATCTGTGTGCATTACAAAGTGCTCATCTTCTCAAGTCTGGTTACTATTCATCATCATACAATTGACCCCCTTCACCCATTTTGCCCACTACCTAATCCACTTCCCTCTCGTAACCACTAATCTGATCTCTGTATTTATGAGTTTTTAGAAATTTTGTTTGCCTTTTTTTTTTTTTTTTTTTTTTGCATCCCACATAGGAGTGAAGTCATTTGATATTTGTCTTTCTCTTTGGAGATCCTACAGGACATCCAATTAGCCATACTTGGTTCTGCCTCTGATTTCATGACTGTCTGGCTGGAGACATGCTAACATGCTTCCAGAGCCCTGTGGAGTGATACTCACCACATGCTCAATCTGGTCAGCCAGGAGGATGTGTACATGTAACCCTGAGAGGTGCAGAGTATCACACGGGGGTCTGAGCATACGGACAGTCCATCAGAGCTATCTATCTTTAGAGCTATCTATCTAGTCACTTGCTTGTTTATTTATACACAGTAATATAGTGCTGAAGGGTTTCCCCAGTGGCACAGTGGTAAGAATCCACCTACATGCAGGAGACTTGGGTTTGATCCCTGGTCAGGGAGATCCCCTGAAGAAGGAAACCTACTCCAGTATTCTTGTCTGGGAAATCCCATGGACAGAGGAGCCTGGTGAGCTACAGTCCATGGGGTTGCAAAGAGTCAGACATGACTTAGTGACTAGACAACACCAAGTATAGTATTGAATACGTGCTCCGTATAGCACAATTTCAATCTCAACCGTGTCCCGCCCTTTCCATTTGCCATATGGGCAAACTGAGGCCAGAAAAGCCAAATGGACTGAGCTGGAGCTGGAACCCAGATAACTTGCTTCCTGGGCTGGCTTTCTTTTTCCGAGCTAATGGCCTTTCTATGTCTCTGGGAGTCCTGCCTCTCCACGGAGAGGATGCAGGATAATTAAAATCCCCCTTTCCCACCCTTCTCTCCCTTTCAACACTTTGTAAACTATTTTTTCTCCAGTTCTACCTTTTTAGCCTTTCGCAGCTGCTCATTTGGATAAGATCTGGTACCCACGGTTTTCTCTGATGAGCAACATCACAGCCCAGTGCCCTTCCCATGGGAAGCAAGAGGAGGGGACAGGGAGAACAGGGAACATTTCCCATTAAATTGGCCTCTTGCAATCTGCAGAGTTTAATCTGAACTTGAAAGTGTTTTTGATCAGCTTTCAGGCTGCTCCCTCCTTCCAGCCCACCCCTGTCTTTGGGCCCAGCATCCTGTCTCTCCCTTGCGTTCGTCTGCATTCAAAGTTATGGGCAATGCGGGGTGGAGGGGTGGAGGGAAGAAATGAGTGGCCCTTCTTTTATCTGCATCTTCCAGCTGCCTTTCTGGACAGACGGAAGTGCTAACTCCAGTTCCTTTTCTAGTAGCTGAGGATCAGCTGCTGTATTGAGAACTGACCTGGTGTTTCTGTTTCTAAGGCATCTTCAGCCCAGTGCTCACAGCAGCTGCTCCCTCTTTCAGCCTCTTTCCTCCCCTCTCCTGCTTTCTCCTCCCACCTCCTTCCTCCTCTCCCCCCACTCCCCTCTTACCCCTGCCCTTGCCCTTGCCCTTCTTCTCTGGTCTCTTACACCATGTTTCCAGGGCTGTCCTTCTATGCTTTGGAACAAATCACTGACACAGCTTCCCTGCTAAGCAAATAAAGTCTGATCTCCTTCTAAACGGTCCAGGATTTGCAGGAAAAATAATGTCTGAATGTTTCAGAGGCCTCATTATTTATTTGTTTGGTGGAATGCAGGTTTACAGAGAAAGGGAGACCATTTGATTATTCCAGAAGTGAATTCCTGGCAGGGCAATATCTATCCAGACTGAAGGTACTTGACGATCCTCTTTTCCCCAGAGGTACAGAGAGGTGTTATTATTCCAGATGAACTAAACGCATCTTTACGGTCGCAGGGTGGGAAAACTCCTGACCGGGTAAGGCTAGCCATGTCCTTCGTGTTTACCAGACTTCTGTCTGAGATCTGGTTCTTCTGCCTTCTCAGGGTGACCTTGGGTAGGTTTCTAACCTCTGTGAACCTCAGCTTATCATCAGTTTAGTGCGGATAAAGGTAGTACCTACTCAGGTTTGCTCCAGGGAGCATGTGAGGCGATGATATTTAAAAGCTTCCTTTGACTATGGTAAGTGCTTAATAAACATCAGCTCTGTCTTCCCCTTTGTATGTGCTCAGTCACTAAGTCATGTCTGACTCTTTGCGACCCCAGGAACTGTAGCCCCCCAGGCTCCTCTGTCTGTGGGATCCCAGCAAGAATACTAAAGTGGGTTGCCATTTCCTTCTCCAGGGGATCTTCCCAACCCAGGGACTGAACTTGCAACTCCTGCATTGACAGGCAGCTTCTTTAGCACTGAGTCACCAGGGAAGCCCTCTGTCTTCCTTTCCTTGGGATCAACTGCAAGGAACAGGTCTTGCCCCTTGCAACTCCACCCTCTGCCCATGGTCCCCTATCTTGTTCAGTTCAGTTGCTCAGTTGTGTCCTACTCTTTGCGACCCCATGGACTGCAGCACGCCAGGCCTCCATCACCAATTCCTGGAGTTTACCCAAACTCATGGCCACTGAGTCAGTGATGCCATCCAACCATCTCATCCTCTGTAGACCCCTTCTCCTCCCGCCCTCAATCTTTCCCAGCATCAGGGTCTTTTCAAATGAGTCAGCTGTTCGCATCAGGTGGCCAAACTATTGGAATTTCAACTTCAACGCCACCCCTATCTTGATAGCTGTACAATTTGAGGAAGGACTTTGGGCTAGTTACTTTTCTGAAGCCTTGTTCTTTTCTTTGGTAAGGTAAAGGAATTCTAGCTCTGATTGTAAGGAGGACTCAGCTGCAATACAATCAGTGCACTGTGAGAACAAAACCAATCCAAACAATCATGTTCAAGAAAACATGTCTGCAGTGCTTTCTAGAGCTTTTTCACAAACTTTATCTTATTTGATCTAAAGTATCAGAGAAAAATTCAATTTCACTGCTAATTATGAACCATTCTTATGTCTTCATTAAAGCAGGCCTCCTCGACATTTCTACTTTCCTGTGCTATATGAGTCCAATCCACACTCTTGTATATTTTTAAATGTAATCGATTGCCTTTTTTTACATTGCCCTATTGTGCAAAACTTTCACTAGTTTGAGTTTTCATATGTACACACACATATACCTTATATTTAGATTTTAATTTTTTGCTAAGAAAAAATTGGGGAAACCATGCCTATTTTTCCTGCAAGCATCCCCAGTGCAGAAAAGGCTGCTGAGGAGGGCAATAGCAACAGGAGTTCTGGTGACTCAGGCGCTTCTCCATTCTGACGGTGATGGTTGACGTTTTGCCATCAAAACAGGATCATTTAGACTGTCTTGGATTCCCTGTATGAATGCAGCTGTCCTCAGCCATCTACACTGCTCTTCGTCGTTCGCACCTTCATTATGCGTAGCATGAAAGGATGGATTGCATTGAGGGATGTCGAGAGTGAGAACATTGACTTTTTGCAGCAGAGGAGAAAATAGTCCCCAGACCATGAAAATGACTTCAGAAGCTTGATATTTTAGAAGCTTTACTGATGCTTGCTTGGGTCATCCCTTTTATTCTATCCAGCTTCACTTCTTTAGTCCAAGACACTGGTGTTCATTATGTGAATCGTTGAACTGGCCTCTGTACTGACTTCTTTGCCTCCAGAATCAACCTCACTGGTAAAAGTGAGCCCCTAAGATGTGGTCTTTTGAGCCCCTATCACACTCTGAGAGATGAGAAAGCATTCTAACTTTACGTAGCTTGGAGCGAGGCATCATTTCTCGGGCTGCTTGCATCTCTGATAACTGGGTGTCTGGGTCGTTGCTGTCCTCTGTGTTGAGCTCCATTCACCAGTGCCTCTTCATCGCGCAGGGGAGGGAGCAGAGATTTGACCTGAGTCTCCTTGGAGTCCCAGACTTGCTGCTGCTGGGCCACCTCAGTTTCCTGTGTTTCAGAAGATTCCCACCTGTGCTCCTCTGTGGCCACCTGGCACTCTCTGCCCCCTTCAGAGCTGCTGACCAAGTCCCTGTAATGTATGAGTGTGAATTTGCTGTGAAATCTGCCTCCATCATCTCCTGTCACTGCTGAGTCCATAATGTGGGGGAGGGTAAGGGCCATTGTCTCTACTTATTCCCTGCCGCATATTTTAGAGAGAAAAATAGGAACAGGTGGGTGATTAAATAAACATGTCACTAGCAGTCAAGGTAACATGAGCAAAAATTTGGTCTCTATTGGATCTAGTAAGGAACTCTTGATTTACAGGAACAATTCTCCTCTTGTCTCCGTTGCTGGACTTGGAGAAGTCATTCCTCCGAGCTTGGCCTCAGTTTTCCTTTCTTCAAAATAATAATGGGAGGATGGGTAGGTCTGATGAATTTTAAATCTGAACTCTGTGCTTCACTAAATTTTGCATCTGCATATTTCATAGGTTGTTTTTCCCTCACATTTGAACGTTTCTCAAGTTGATTTGTCTCTTACCATCAGTGCCATGGCATAGTTTAATGGCAGCTTCTTTTCTTTGTCAGTGAGACAGAAGATGAGATTGACATACAGTTGATGGCAGCAAGCGTTTGATGAATTAGGTAATGCCCATTATGCCTGGCCTCTTCTTGTGACCGCATAAGCAAATGCAGGAACCAGGTCTCATCGTCGGTAGAATCTCCTTTCTGCATCACTTCTCAAATTAAGACATCTGGTTGTCATCACTAGGGTTAAGGGGGTGTGTGTGCATGTGTATGTTTAGTCACTAAGTCGTGTCCTAATCTCTGTGACCCCATGGACTATAGCCCTCCAAGCTCCTCTTCCCATTGGATTTCCCAAGCAAGAATAGTGGAGTAGGTTGCCATTACCCTCTCCAGGGAAACTTCACAACCCAGGATTAAACCTATATCTTAACATTGGCAAATAGTTGGAGAAACAGTGGAAAGAGTGACAGGCTTTATTTTCTTGGGCTCAAAATCACTGCGGATGGTGACTGTAGCCATGAAATTAAAAGATGCTTGCTCCTTGGAAACAAAGCTATGACAAACCTAGACAGCATATTAAAAAGCAGAAACATCACTTTGCTGACAAAAACCTGTAGAGTCAAAGCTATGGTTTTCCAGTAGTCACATATGGATGTGAGAGTTGGACCATAAAGAAGGCTGAGTGCCAAAGAAATGATGCTTTTGAACTGAGGTGTTGGAGAAGACTTGAGAGTCCCTTGGATAGCAAGGAGATCAAACTAGTCAATCCTAAAGGCTATCAGTCCTGAATATTCATTGAAAGGACTGATGATGAAGCTGAAGCTCTAATACTTTGGCTACCTGATGTGAAGAGTGGACTCATTATCAAGACCCTGATGCTGGGAAAGATTGAAGGCAGGAAAAGGGGATGATAGAGGAGATGGTTGGATGGCATTACCACCCTAATGGACATGAGTTTGAGTGTGCTCCAGGAGATGGTGAAAGACAGGGAAGCTTGGCGTGCTGTAGTCCATGGGGTCACAAAGAGTTGGATATGACTGAGTGACCAAACAACAACTCTAACATTGGCAGGCAAGTTTTTTACCACTGAGCCACCTGGGAAGTCCAGGATTTGGGCTAGTTGCATGTAGAAGTCCTCTTCCAAGTAATAGTGGCTTTACAGAAATCATATTTTTCTTTCTCACATAAAAAAATTCCAGAGAAAAGCTAGCCAAGTGTTGGCATGGCCACCGAAGGATCCTCAGGCACTCTGCATCCCATTATTATTCTGGCTTTTCCATCCCAGTGCCTGGTTTTGTCCTCAAGGTCACCTGATGGGCCAAGATGTGGATGGAACTTCTGCTTTTCATGGCTAGGGCTCATGAGGATGGAGAGGGGGGTTGGTTCTGCTCTTGTTGGTTCTGGTTCCATTAAAAGGTCTTCTTGGAATCACCCCACAAAAGTCTACTTACCCTTGGTCCAGAACTTGGTCGTATGATCAACCCTTGCTGGAGGGGAGGCTTGGAAACATTGGCTGATAAACGCTCAACATTGGGTAGCAGTCGCTGTTGTTTTCTACTTAATGGCTTGCTGCAAATGAAATAAGAGTCTGCTACTAAGGGAAAAAGAGAAAACATAGCTCTTGGGTAGCCAACCAGCTGTCTCTGCCACGTCAGTGAGGCGTGAAAACTGAATCTGGGGATCAGGATGCAATTTGTCTAAAACTGGCTTGGCCTCAGTTTTCTCACATATGTAATGAGGTTCATTATGTTTCTATATAGTGAAAATAATTTTCAGGCAATTTATAGGAGACATAATAATGAAACAATTTCTTAAAATATACTCTTTAAAATGAAGGGATTGGGGTTTTAATGTTTTCGAGAAAACCTATGAGACGTTAAAGACCATCATGAATAAGTTTGCTTCTCATTCTGCTCATCTTCGTTTCCAAACTTTACTCAGGCCTCCTAGTCTGTGCCACAGTGTCCAACTTGGACCAGATTCAAACTTTCTGGGCTTAAGGGCACCTGTGTCTTTAGAAATGAATCTGTTCTTATTTCCACTCTGGTACCTGCGTACTTTCAGGCCATTTCTTTTTACTCCAATTTCAGTTTCTCATTCTGCAGCTTAATCCCTTCCCCTTCCTTCTGCTAGAGCTGACGTAGGATGCTCTGTGGGCTCTGGGGGCTGGCGGGGACGTTTGCATACACTGTGGAGATAATTCTGAGGTCAGAGAAGATGTTGCCCTAGTCAGAACCCCCCTGGATTTAATGCAGTGCTGCCTTTGATATCTGTGTGAATTCGGAATGTTCACTCCCCCTGCTCTGCATCCCCTTGCGGTTTCCTTGTCGGGAACATGAGGACTTGTGGGCATATTGAAATCTACAGAGATGTGAGGCTAGATAGCAAACATGAGAGGGCCCAGTAGAACTGCTGTCTCAGAATAACTGTATCTGTTAGTCTACAATGGGGACTTTTGAATATTAGAGCCACACAAGGCTTTTAAAATCGTCAGTTCCTTCCTCCTCACACTGGAATAAATAGACATCCAGTTCAGAGAGTACAGAGTGATTGACCTATGCCCACAAAGCTGGTCTGAGTATCTCCAATCCGATCTAGTCGGACTAAAAATCGCCAACTTTTGCCCATGTCCCAGCTCTGAACGCCATTAGCCTGTACATTTGGATCTTTAAATTGTGCATTAAAGCCGTAAGTGCCTGCAGTAGCAAAGAGGATGGACTCTGCCTCAGCGCCCGGGGTGCGTCTAACACGGGGGAAGCGAGTCCCGGTGGCTGGTCTCATTTGTCTTTCTTAGATCATTTGAAGCCATCTTCAGTAATGACGGGAGCCACAGAGCACCCATGATACCACCCGGACCCCCAGGACCAGTGGGGTCAGGGTGGGCTTGTCCACTGATGAGATTCAGAGCAAGGCAGGCATTGCCCGGACCTGTGCACAGGGCGCTAACAGCTGCCTCTGTGGGGAAGTGCCGGGCTGGCAACTGATAGCCGGGTGAGGCTGTGCGACAGCCATGGCTGCCGCCTGGGGCCTGGGCTGGGAGATGCCTGTGACGGTAACGAACTCCCGCGGGATGCTGCTACACTGAAATAGGCACGTCCTGCCACATGTCGAACCCATGGGCACAAACTTACAGAGAGCACTGGCTAATCAACGGCCAACCTTGGGTAACAGCCTCAGTTGTTATTCTGATCCTCCGTCAAGAAAGGACTTGTGGTCCAGCTGCAAGGGCTGCAGTTAGGTGACCACGTCCAATTGCTGGAGACTTTGGGCTGACCTCAGCCTTGGTCTTCTTGTGGCAGCCCCTGCTTCTGAAATGATGTCTTTTCCTCATTGCTCAATTCATCCAATACACATCCAGTAGACTTTGATTAGGTGTGTGGCACAATAAAAGAAATCAAAGGAGGAGATCAAAGGTGTTCTCGGATCAGGGGAACTAGTGCGTTGTAAGCTGGGTGATGGGGAGACAGAGATGAGGGGGAGGATGTCACAGCCCCACCCTCAGTGTAACATGTGTGTAACATGCAAAGAGGGGTGCTGAAGACACGTGTCTGCTCATGGCAGAGATGCACAGGGCAAGGGGGAGGAGCGGAGTCAGTTCCTTCTAAGAACAGGGCAGGTTTCCTGGAGGTGTTAGCATTAGGTTCAGACTTTGATGTAAAGAGCATGTACTCCAGGAGTGAGAGGGCACGGCTGGCAATCAAGGGCCAGCCATTGTATAAAGAAAGGCGAGGAGGCAGGGAACTGTGTCTGTGATCAGCAGAGTGTGAAATGGCCCACTTTGCTCTTTCGTTTGGAGCTACCCCTCCAGCTCATTGTGCCCATCTCATCCGCACGTGTACCTCGAGCCTCAAAGATCTTTCAGTGTGTTGATGGGCCAGCCTCATGTCCACTGCTGAAGCTCATCCGTATTGATCCCTATGCCTACAATCTTCCCCCTCTGCTTCTTGGTCTTGCAAACTGTCACTAGATTTGAATGTCATTTCCTTGCGGAAGTCTTCTCCATTCTCCAGTGGAGGTGACCTGCATTTGCTTCATGCGGTCACAATCCACAGCACATTCCTGTTACACTCTGCAGCCAACTGTTATGACAACATCACACTTAGAATGCCGGAGTAGGTTTCCATTCTCTCCTCCGGGGGATCTTCCTGACTCAGGGATCGAACCCGTGTCTCCTGCATGGCCTGCACTGCAGGCAGATTCTTGAGCACTGGGCCACCAGGGAAGCCCTGTGTGTTGTTATACCATCTATATTTTCTTTGCCATACACCTGGGCCTATGAGCTCCACCGCTGTTTATTTAGTGCCCAGAGTGGGCCATGGAACACAACGATTATTCTTTGGATGATTGAACAATAAGGGTAACATTGGACACACAGGTAGCAACTCCTAGAAGTTCTTAAGAGCGGAGTCAAGGAGTTTGGGTTTTCCTATTAAGTAAAGTGGGGACTCTTGTACTTACTTAGGAAAACAGTCCAGCAGACCTCCGCGGTAAAAATTAACAATATTTCTTCTCTTTGTGGTATTTATTTCATAATGCCTTCAAGGGCCATCTGTGTTGCATGGATTAATTCTTCTTCATCTATGGGGAAGGATTTCCTTCTTTCTTTTGACTGAGTGCTGTGTGTGTGTGTGTGTGTGTATATATGTATGCCACATCTTCTTTACGCATCATCTGTTTGTGGATGGACACCCTTAGGTTGTTGCCATATCATCTCTTGGCTATGTTAACGGTGCTGCAATGAAGATGAAAGTACAGAGACTTTTCAGAATAGCTTTCATTTCCTAGACTATGTACCTAGAAGTGAGATTGCTGGATCCTATGGTAGTTCTATTTTTAATTTTTTGGGTAACCTCCATTTTGTTTTCCATAGTGGCTGCACCAGTTTACATTCCTGCCAGCAGAGCCAAGGGTCCGCTTTTCTCCACATCCTGGCCAGTACTTGTTATCTCTTGGCTTTTTGATGATGGCCATTCTAACAGGTGTCAGGTGGAACCTCTTTGGGGTTTAATTTCCATTTCCTTGATGACTGGTGATATTTGAGACTCTTTTTAGTGTACCCGTTGGCCATTGATACGCCTTCTTTGGAAAAATGTCCATTCAGTTCCTCTACTCATTTTTAATGCAGGTTTAAAAAATTATTTTAGTTCTTGATATAGTTTGGTTATTAATTCCTTACCAGACATGTAATTTGCAAATATTTCCTATCACTGTATGGATTGTTTTTTTCACTGTGCTCATGGTTTCTTTTGCTGTGCAGAATCTTTTTAGTTTGATATAGCCACACTTGGTAATTTTTGCTATCCTAGAATAATAGTGACAACATACAAAGCTGACAAGGTTTCAGAGAAACTGAATTACTCAAATGTATGTCATAGAGAATGCACTCATAAGCATTTATTCCAGAGAAAGGAAAGCTTATGTTCACATACAAACTTAACACATAAATGTTCATAGCAGCTTTATTCATAATCACAAGAACAGCCTAGATGTCGTTTAACAGGTAAATGGTTAAACAAACTCAAATTCTGGTGTAACGACACTATGAAATTGTACTCATTTTCAGCAGGAAAAAGGAACAAACTTCTCATACATGCAACAACCTGGATGACTCTCCAGGGAATTATGCTGAGTGAAGAAAATCCATTCAAAATTGTTACATACTGTATAATTCCACTTAGGTAACATTATTGAAATCAGAAAACTTTGTAAATCGAAAACAGATTCGTTGTTGCCAGGGGTTAGGGATGGTGCGGATAGGCTGTCGCAGGCATGCTTATGAAAGGAGAACATTAGAGATGCTTGAGATTTTGGAAATGTTCAGTTTCTTGGCTAAGTTGATGGAACTAAAACTGTATAGAGTTTAGCACAAACAAGTACAGTAAAGTGGGGGAAATCTGAATCAAATCAATGGATAACACAAATGTTTGTATCCTGTATGTGTTTTTATATTAAACTTTTACAAACTGTTCATTGGAGGAAACTGGGCAAAGTGCACTAGAGAGCTCTCTGTATTATGTCTTACAACTGCATGTGGATCTACAATTATTTTGTTGTTCAGTCACTAAGTCGTGTCCCACTCTTTGTGATCCAGTGGACTGCAGCATTCCAGGCTTCCCTGTCCTTCACTGTCTCCTGGAGTTTGCTCAAGTTCATGTCCATTGACTCAGTGATGCCATCCAACCATCTCATCCTCTGTCGTCCCCTTCTCCTTCTGCCATCAATCTTTCCCAGCATCAGGGTCTTTGACAATGGGTTGGCTCTTTGCATCAGGTGGCCAAAATATTGGAGCTTCAGCTTCAGCATCAGTCCCTTCAATGAATATTCGGGGTTGATTTCCTTTAGGATGGACTGGTTTGATCTCCTTGTGGTCCAAGGGGCTCTCAAGAGTCTTCTCCAATACCACAGTTCAAAAGCATCAATTCTTTGGTGCTCAGCCTTCTTTATGGCCCATCTCTCACATCAGTACATGACTGTTGGGAAAGTCATAGCTTTGACTATCTGGACCTTTGTTGGCAAAGTGATGTCTCTGCTTTTAATACAGTGTCTAGGTTTTTCATAGCTTTTCTCTCAAGGAGCAAGTACCTTTTAATTTCATTGTGGCTGTCACCATCCTCAGTGACTTTGGAGTCCAAGACAGTAAATCTGTCACTGTTTCCACTTTCCCTCATCTATTTGCCATAAACTTCAGGGACTGGATGTATACAGTTATTTAGATAAATATATTGATTAAAAATGAACTATACCACTGTATCTGGGACTTCTCCGGTGGTCCAATGGCTAGGACGTTCACTACTGGAGCCTGTGTTCAGTCTCTATGGGTCAGAGAACTATGCTCCTGCAAGCAGTTTGTCACTGACAACAAAAAAGAAAATAAAAAGGAAAATGGAGTAAGTCTATTTTTTTTTTTTTTCCTGCCTGGACTCGGGTGGTTCCCAGCCGTAGAATAAAGCCAACATCCCAGAATTAAGGGCAGAAAGATGGGGGGAAAATTAGGTCCATTAAGACTTTTCTGATCTCCAGATCCAGTCAGTGAAGTGAAATGAAAGTTGCTCAGTCATGTCTGACTCTTTGTGACTGCATGAACTATACAGTCCATGGAATTCCCCAGGCCAGAATACTGGAGTGGGTAGCCTTTCCCTTCTCCAGGGGATCTTCCCAACCCAAGGATCGAACTCAGGTCTCCCATATTGCAGGTGGATTCTTTACCAGCTGAGCCACAAGGGAAACCTAAGAATACTGAAGTGGGTAGCCTATTCCTTCTCCAGTGGATCTTCCTGGCCCAGGAATCGAGCTGGGGTCTCCTGTATTGCAGGCAGATTCTTTACCAGCTGAGCTATCAGGGAAGCCCCAATCTGTCTCTGTGCTTGTCAGTCACATAAGCCACTGAATTTCCTTATTGTTAAGGAACTTGTCAAGGGGTTTTCCTCCCCTAATACTAAGCAAGTTCTCACTTCTGCCCCTGGGAAGTGAGCCAAAGAGAAAGGTTATGAAATTCACATTGGCAAGGCAGTGAGAATAAACCAGAAGTACAGTCTTTAGGAGATGACTTGAGCTCGAAGCTCTTTAATAGCAGGTTACCTTGGACTTCCCTGGTGGCTCAGATGGTAAAGCGTCTGCCTACAATGTAGGAGACCTGGGTTCAATCCCTGGTTTGGAAAGATCCCCTGGAGAAGGGAAAGGCCACCCACTCCAGTATTCTGGCCTAGAGAGTTCCATGGACTGTGTAGAGTTCATGGGGTCCCAAAGAGTTGGACATGACTGAGTGACTTTCACTTTCACTTTTCACTTTCTGAAGAGGCTACTGATACTTCTGTAATTCTTTGGTTTAAGTTTCCAAAACAAATATTCACTGTGTGTCTTTTCTAGGTTTTGGAACAGCAAGTTAAATGGATAAAGTCCCCACCGCACGGAGGTTACATTCTAGTGTAGGGAGAGAAACACTAAACACAAAACCACAGAAATAAAATACAATACATTTAAGTGGCTTGCCTGGTGACTCAGACGGTGAAGAATCTGCCTGCAATGCAGGACACCTGCGTTTGATCTCTGGGCTGGAAAAAATCTCTGGAGAAGGGAATGACAACCTACTCCAGTATTCTTGCCTGGAGAATTCCATGGACAGAGGAGCCTGCCTAGCTACAGTTCATGGAGTCGCAAAGAGTCGGACACAACTGAGAGACTAACAGTTTCCCTTTCAAGGGTGATAAGTACCAAAGAGGGAGACACATCAAGGGCCAGAGCATCATGGGTGTGAGCAGGGAAAGTGGTGGTTGATATTTTGCTGTGAGGTCAGGAATGATGTAGACTATAATGTGTCATTTGAATAGAGATGGAAGAAACTGAATGAATGAGGCCATGTGGTTTTCTGGGTGAAGCGCATTCCAGGCAGGAAGAGAAAATGACTTGTCTCTTTGGACATCTGTTTACAGAGCTGTAAAAGATGGATCCGATGATCTATTTAGGAAGTCAATCTGCTTTTTCAAAACATTATATTGACTTGGGGCTTCCCTGGTAGCTCAGCTGGTAAAGCATCTGCCTGGAATGCAGGAGACCCCAGTTCGATTCCTGGTTCGGAAAGATCTGCTGGAGAATGCATAGGCTACCCACTCTGGTATTCTTAGCTTCCCTTGTGGCTCAGCTGGTAAAGATTCCACCTGCAATGTGGGAGACCTGGGTTTGATCCCTGGGTAGGGAAGATCACCTGGAGAAGGGAACAGCTACCCACTCCAGTATTTTGGTCCAGAGAATTCCATAAACTACATAGTCCACGAGGTCACAAAAAGTCGGACACGGCTGAGCGATTTTCTTGTCACTTGTCATATTGACTTGGTGCAGAGTAAGAAAGCAAAGTTTTAATTTAAAAGGTTACTTTTAAACTGCCTGAGTCAGTTTCATATGAATAACCTATATATGACCTCATGACTCAAGGAGGTAGAGAAAATGTGTGAAATTCCCTATGAAGGCAGTGGGCTCAGATGTCAGTGTCTCTTCTTTTTCCATCACAAGAGAGTGGCAGGCAGGAAAGAATAAGTGGGTGTTAGTGGATATGAGCTTAGACATATCTGTGCTCCGTTTCTATGTCTATCAAAAAGTCATAATTGCAAGGTGAGTGCCACAGCGTTACAGATGTGTGAGTAAGTGAGGAAAAGACATTTTATAAGCTTTATATTCGTTAGTATCTTGAGTGTCAGACTAGTGAGATTGTTCCCATGACTTGGTGGTCCAAATTCTCTCTTTTTTTTTTTTTTTGAAGAGAGAGAGACATAAGATGAAATCCATGGATATGAACATCGAGGGAAAAAAATGCATGCACACCCAATTTCAGAGGGGAGTGGTTCAGAGATCCTCTGAAATTCATCCTATGAGGTTCAAGTTTAAGAGCCCTATAGAACCATTGGGTCTGACATATCTTGTTTATTAGATAACACATGGGAAAAAAAAAAAAAAAGGAATAAAGTGGAAAAATGGAGGTAAAAGGACTGTGTGTTGTAAAAACGGTGCATTGACCATTTGTTAAATGCCTAGGATGATGCATTTGTGTGTAGACATGTATGTTTTTACATTCGTCTGATTTTGTGCTTGCCATGGTGGTGAAGGGGACAATATATTGCTTGTTTGTGAAAAGATATGCATGAGCACATTTGTGAGCCTTGCTGGGCATAACTTTCCATTCAAATGCATCTGTGTGTGTGTGTGCATGCGCGTGCAGGTGTGGGTGTGTTTCATTAGCGTTTGTTGAAAGTGAAGACTTTTGGATCAATACACCAAAAGATGAATCTCGGGTAGAGCAGGACCTGGCCCCAGGGGCTGACATCCTGCAAGGTTGTCTGAAAAATCCTTTTGCAGGCAGATGCTAGCATAAGCTAAAAAAAACACTGACCATGTCTAGAATTGTGTCTGTTTATTTTCTGTAAGTTTTAAAGAGAAAAGGAAGACATAATCCTCTCTTTGGTCTTTAGTTGTTTTCACTTCTTTTGTTCCTTATATTGATGGAGAGCCAGAAAGGAGAAAAAAGTTTCCATCAGGAAATAAATTCCTTCTGCATCTCTGTGATTTTCAGGGCATGGAGCACACTGGCAAGAATTTGAATTTGGGAGTTAAACTAGGTTAGTTCTGATGCTACTCCACCATCACTGTGACACACTGGGTAAGGCATTGCCCTGCCCAAGCTGCAAATTGCTTGTCACTAAGATGGAGAATAATATCTATTTTACAAGGTTGAGTCATTGTTGAGAGTGTCATATAAGATAATATATATATAATGGCTTGCACAGAACAAACCTATATTTATTTAAGTTTAAAATACTCCAAAGAGTTAAACAGTGTTTTTTTCCCTGTGGTAGGCTTTCCAGATTCACTTTGAAAAAGAGCTTGGAAAACGATCATTAAATATTAAAACAGATATTTCTCAGTGCTGACTTTATGCCAGGCACTGTGTTAGGGGTTGGGGATACAGGGGAAAACAAATTCATAATCCTTACATAAAAGCATTTGCAGTCTACTGAGAGAGAGAAGCAAGCAGACAAATAAATATATATTGAAAACTGTAGCAAGAGGAATAAAAATAATAGCAACTCATGCTATGAGGCTGATGAACAGGAAGGGTCTAATTTAGCTAGGTCATCAAGGAAGACTTTTTGGAGGAAGTAACAGTCAACTTGAGACCCAAAATGTGTGCAGAGCTGAAGTAGTGGCTAAAATCTTCCTCTTAAAAGCTGCTTTTCTGCCTGCGATTCTGTGGAACAAACATGAAATTGAATTCTTTTCCCATGTATAAAAGTAAGTGAGGGAAAGGGGTGGAAGGATATAGGTTAGGAGGATATTAAGAGACAAATCTTTTTTTTTATTATTGTAGTCTCTTTCCTTCACACTGTGGCTAATCCCCTGATTTTTGATTCATAAATAGATAGAATTTTCCCTCACGTCATAGCCTTGCCTAAAGACAATGAGTGCATTTAACAAAAAATGATTTATAGACTAAAATCTGGAGAGATTCTGCTCATAAATGTACTCCAGCCGTTTATCTTGATCATCTGCTATATCAGGGCCTGGCTTGGATGCTTTTGAATTAACTGCAGATTAAATGATTCAAGCCAGTTTGAAAAGTACAAAGGCAGAAGGGTGGGGGGCACATGGAGGGAAGCTGGTCATCACTGCGATGGTATCCTAATTAATTTTAGAAGGCAAAGAACTTCTACCACTCACCTCAGGATTAAAAGCAGGAGAGGTGGAAGGGAGTGTCAGATCCTTGGGGGTTAATGGGTGGATGAGCGTTCAATCAGCAATGCGTATATTGAGCATGTACTGTGTGTCAGACATGGAGGGCTCAGTGGGGAGCACCTAAGCCATGGGTGCAGTTCTCAGGGAAAGTACAGTCTGGGGGCAGGAGGAGAAAATACAGCGAACGAGAGAACAAGAGATCTACTGATCTATCTTGAACCCAGTGTCAGTTCAACCTAGTGGAATCTGAGCCTGGCTCAGATCATGTTGCAGCCTTCCAAATAGCCCAGCTTCATTCCCTCTGCCAAGTTATTCTCCTTCCTCATGATTATTTATTCATGCAATCATCACCTGCAGTTTGACAAGTGTAGATCTCGAGCTTCTATTCTGCTTTTTATTCTGTGCAACTGGTGGGAGTCCCTGAAGATGAATGAGATGGGACCTCCATCTTCAGAAGAGCTCAGAATCTCCTAGGAGTAAATAGAATTCCTGCAAATCATTACAGTGCAAGACAGATTTGGGTAAGTATGTCAAAAGAGTTGCATTGGGGAAGTTGTGAGTGTTCACAGGGAACAGACGTCTTATTTAGTTTGGTGAGTGACGATGAATGAAGCCAAGAATTCAACCACTCTATCCTGAGTGTTTTACTCTGATACAGGCTCTATGCTAGATTCTCAAGCTATGTAGATGACCAGCCAGTGGTGCTTCCCAATAGCAGGACTTAGTGTAGAAGATGAGACAGACATTTAGATAATAATTTTAGTAAAATGTGGGGACATTCACCCACTTAACAACTATTTCCCAAGTATCTACCATAAACCAGTCTTTGTGCTCTTGTATATGGATACAAGGTGAGTAAAATAGACATCCCTTGCCCCACGGCATTTATACTCAGGCCTACAGTCTGGTAGATGTATTCTGTTATTTTACTACGCAACAACAGTTTTAGTGACTTCCAGATGCAGTAGGTGCTGAAGGGTCCATGGAACTATTAGGAGAACTAACTTGTCTACTTCCCTGGAGGCTCAGATGGTAAAGCGTCTGTCTACAATGCAGGAGACCTGGGTTTGATCCCTGGGTCGGGAAGATCCACTGGAGAAGGAAATGGCAATCCACTCCAGTACAATTATCTGGAAAATCCCATGGACAGAGGAGCCTGGTAGGCTACAGTCCATGGGGTCGCAAAGAGTCGGACACGACTGAGCGACTTCACTTACTTACTTACTTAACTTGTCTACTGGGGTCAAAGCACTGGATATCCAATGGGCAAGATTCTAACTGGGGATGGTTCAACAAGTAGCCCAGTGTATGAGGGTTTTTATTTTTTTATATTCTTATTAATATCTGTTAGTATGTGACTTTTTGTTTCTAACCACCTTAGTGTGTGTGAAGTGATAGCTCGTTGCAGTTTCCATTTCCATTTTCCCTATTACTGATACTGAGCCTCATTTCATACGCTTATTCGTTTTTTGCGTGTTATCCTTAGAGAAATGTCTATTCACATCATTTGATCATTTGCTCATTGCTAGTAGGTTAATTGTTAATTTTATTGTTGAAGACTATTTTTGTCTGAATAGTCTCAAGATACTATGGATTTCAGGTAAGGCTGGATCTAGTGGCTCAACAATATCACCAAAGATCATTTTGTTTATGTATCTTATTTGCAAGGATGTCTATTTTACTCACCTTGTATCCATATGCAAGAGCACAAAGACTGATTTGTGGTAGATACTTGGGAAATAGCTGTTAAGTGGGTGATCCATAAGCCTCCACAGTATAGGCTTCCTCTCAGAAGTTGAAAATGGCTACTAACTATGCTGCTGGGTCAAATGCTGCCTCAGGCATATCCAGTGGCAGAGAGCAAGTATTCTCTTCCCTGCTGTAGAAGCCCTGGGCTTCTCTTTGGTTTGATTGGTTTAGGTCACATGACCACCTCTGATGCTGGACAGAGTGGAATGGAAATTACAGTTAACCTCAGTGAGGCTGGAATGGGAATTACAGAGATTGGATTGGGCCACTTAGGATGCATATGAAGACCTGAGATTGGGTTCAGCTCCTGCTCCCACCCCAAATGCACATGGCTACTACCCAATGGGGGAGGGTAGAGATAGACATTAGAAGGGCAACCAACACAATCTACTGTAGAACTTTTGTAATTATAGGTTTACATAGCTATTTGATTAATGTCTATGTTCTCCATTAGAGCATCAAGGTGGGGATCAT
Organism: Bubalus kerabau; assembly: GCF_029407905.1. NCBI lineage: Eukaryota > Metazoa > Chordata > Mammalia > Artiodactyla > Bovidae > Bubalus > Bubalus kerabau. The sequence goes on along the minus strand of NC_073627.1, from coordinate 179,161,242 downwards.
ATTTCTTTTGCTTGAGTTGCATGTTAATGGATAGCCATGAGCTAGATAATGAATTCTGTGCTTTATATGGATTAAAATGCTATTAATATATGGTTGATATTATTCTTGCATTGTTTTTGTCATCATCCCTATTTTCTCACATCCAACGTAAGATCCATCATCTCACACCCAATAACGGGCAGAGCTGGGATTTGAACCCAAGCAGCCTAAGTCCTGGGTGTTCATGATTTCTCTCCCCAGGAAAGAATTTTTGTCTTTGTACCTCTCAGCACAATGTGTGGCACAAAATAGGCATAGGCCCTCAACAAGTATCTGTTGAAATGAAATTGAATTAAATTATAATGTTTTAAAGCCACGAGCTCGTCCCTTTCATGGCAAGAAAAGTAGTAGAAGTCAGAGCCAGGTGGCTGGAAGAATTTCCCAGCGGCCCTTCCACCACACTGATGCTCCTGACCACAGCTTGGAGACAGAATTCTGAGTCAGAATGTCCGAAGGCTCATGTGTCCGTTGAATACATCTTCTGACCTGCCCTGAGCTCTTCTCCCAGCGGTTCAGAACAGCCTCCCAACATGCACAAGTGAGTGTAGAAATCTATATACCAACTTTGAATCCAGGCCTTAAATGTCTTCTATGATAAATAATTCAAAAGTCCTGTAGGTTTTTTCCCCCTTCCTTTGACTCAAAAGAGAAATAATGTGAGATCAAAACCCCCAGAAGAATATGAAGAAAAATATTCAGAAAAGACATGGGTGCTTGGAATAGAAAGCATCTTCTTTTCCCATGCATCAAAAGAAGCTCTCAGTTTATCAGACATTTCCACGTGGGCTGTAGCACACTGGGATGAGAATAAAAGCATAGCAGTGAATTCTAGGTCATTAGACTGGAAAGTCAGCTGAAATGAAGCTAAATCTTGTCTTTCCTTTGAGACAGGCGCATTTGCAAAAGCGCTATTCAATTTATGACTGTTCCCTAATTTGTTTTTTCCACATTTGGGATTGAGAGATACCTTAAATGACCTGAAAAAATACACTCCTTTGGTGGAAGGTACTTTATACTTTTGAAGGAGCATTCATTTGCATTATCTTGTATGCCATCACAAGGATTGCACATCCACTTTGATATAAGAAAGGCTAGTATTATTGGTCCCATTTTACAGCAGATATAATTGAGGCTCATACAGGTGCAATGATGTATTGAGTGCGATACAGCTGGTGAGGGCCAGAGCTGAATTTCTATCAGGTCCCCAAGTTGTTAATTACAAAACTGCTAGGTGACTTAGCAATTTCACTGCTCGGTATATATCCAAGAAAAATAAAAACATGTCTACATAAAACATTTGCATGCCAAGATGAATAACAGCATTCCTTCATAACAGTCAAAAAGCAGAAACAACCCAAATGTCCATCAGCTGATGAATGGAGAGGCAGAATTTAATATATTCCTGTGATGGAACATTATTAAGCAATGATATATGCTATGCTACAACAGAGATGAATTTGGAAAATGTTATGCTGAATGAAAAATGCCAGACACAGAAAGTTACCTGTTATCTGTTTACATTTATGTGAAATGTCCTAAATAGGAAAACCGGTGACAAAAGGTAGATTAGTGATTGCCTAGAGCAGGGAAGGCAAAGAGTGTTGGGAGAGAGTGACTGCTAATGGATTCACGGTTTCTTTTGGGGGTGATGAAACATTTTAGTATTAGATTATGGTGATTGTTGCATAGTTCTACAAATACAATAAAAACCATGAAATTGTAAATCTTAAATGGATGAACTTTCTGGTATGTCAATACCATCCCAATAAAGAGGTTTTATGTGTATATATATATATACAGATATATCAGCTTCAATTCTTGTGTGTGTTTGTATAGGAGGAAAGAAGAATGATTTAGAAAATGTGGTGAGAAAAAAAAGATAACCATCAACCTTATCTGCTTTAAGCACAATGGAAGAGAGAACTCTTAGAATAAGCTTCAGGGAAGAGTTCAGGTAGCCCAAGGCTGTGGAAAGAACCTCTAGTGAAGTAGTAGAAGCCATCAGTTCAGTTCAGTCACTCAGTTGTGTTCAACTCTGCAACCCCACAGATTGAAGCACACCAGGCTTCCCTGTCCATCACCAACTCCCCGACCTTGCTCAAACTCATGTTCATTGACTCAGTGATGCCATCCAACCACCTCATCCTCTGTTGTCCCCTTCTCCTCCTGCCTTCAATCTTTCCCACCATCAGGATCTTTTCCAATGAGTCTGTTCTTCACATCAGGTGGTCAAAGTCTTGGAGTTTCAGCTGCTGCATCAGTCCTTCCAATAAATATTCAGGACTGATTTCTTTTAGGATTGACTAGTTGGATCTCCTTGCAGTCCAGGGACTCTCAAGAGTCTTCTTGAAAACCACAGTTCAAAAGCATCAGTTCTTCAGTGCTCAGCTTTTTTATGGTCCAACTGTCACATCCACACTTGACTACTGGAAAAACCATAGCTTTGACTAGATGGACCTTTGTCAGCAAGGTAATGTCGCTGTTTTTTAATAAGCTGGTTTGTCATAGGTTTTATTTAGGTTTGTCATAGCTTTTCTTTCAAGGAGCAAGTGTCTTTTAATTTTGTGGCTGCAGTCACCATCTGCAGTGATTTTGCAGCCTGAAAAAATAAAGTCTGTAACTGTTCCCATGGTTTTCCCATTTATTTGCCATGAAGTGATAGGATCAGATCAGATGCCATGATCTTCGTTTTTTGAATGTTGCATTTTAAGCCAGCTTTTTCACTCTCCTCTTTCACTTTCACCAAGAGGTCCTTTAGTTCCTCTTTGCTTTCTGTCATAAGGGTGGTGTCATTGCATATCTGAGATTATTGGTATTTCTCCTGGCAAACTTGATTTCAGCTTGTGCTTCATCCATGCATGATGTACTCTGCATATAAGTTAAACAAGCAAGATGACAAACTACAGCCTTAAAGTAATCATTTCCCAATTTTGAACCAGTCTGTTGTTCCATGTTTCAGCTTGAACATCTGGAAGTTCTTGGTTCACATACTGTTGAAGTGTAGCTTGGAGAACTTTCAGCCTTACTCTGCTAGCGTGTGAGATGAGTGCAATTGTGCAGTAGTTTGAACATTCTTTGACATTGCCTTTATTTGAGATTGGAATGAAAACTGACCTTTTCCAGTCCTGTGACCACTGCTGAGTTTTCCAAATTTGTGGGCATATTGAGTGCAGCACTTTCACAGCATCATTTTTTAGGTTTTGAAATAGGTCAGCTGGAATTCTATCACCTCTACTAGCTTTGTTCATAGTGATGCTTCCTAAGACCCATTTGACTTTACAGTTCAGGATGTCTGGCTCTAGGTGAGTGATCACACTATCATGGGTATTTGGGTCATTAAGATCTTTTTTGTATATTTCTTCTGTGTATTCTTGCCACCTCTTAACTTCACCTTAAAAGTTCTACTTCTGTTGGGTACATGCCATTTTTGTCCTTTATTGAGACTATCTTTGGATTAAATGTTCCCTTGGTATCTCTAATTTTCTTGAAGAGATCTCTAGTCTTTCCCATTTTATTGTTTTCCTCTATTTCCTTGTATTGATCACTTAGAAAGGCTTTCTTATCTCTCCTTGCTATTCTTTGGAACTCTGAATTCCTATGGCTATATCTTTTCTTTTCTCCTTTGCCTTTTGCTTCTCTTCTTTTCTCAGATATTCATAAGGCCTCCTCAGACAATCATTTTGCCTTTTTGCATTTCTTCTTCTTGGGCATGGTTTTGATCACCACCTCCTGTACAATGTTATGAACCTCCATCCATAGTTCTTCAGGCACTCTATCTACCAGATCGAATTCCTTGAATCTATTTGTCACTTCTCCTGTATAATCATAAGGGATTTGATTTAGGTCATACCTGGAATGGTCTAGTGGTTTTCCCTGCTTTCTTCAGTTTAAATCTGAATTTGGTAATGAAGAGTTTATGAGCTGAGCCACAGTCAGCTCCCAGTCTTGTTTTTGCTAACTGTACAGAGCTTTTCCATCTTTGGCTACAAAGAATATAATCAATCTCATTTTGATATTGACCATCCATTGATGTCCATGTGTAGAGTTGTCTCTTGTGTTGTTGGAAGAGGGTGTTTGCTGTGATCAGTGCATTCTCTTGGCAAAACTCTATTAGCCTTTGCCCTGTTTCATTTTGTATTCCAAGGCCAAACTTGCCTGTTACTCCAGGTATCTCTTGACTTCCTCTTTTTGAATTCCAGTCCCCTATAATGAAAGGGCCATCTTTTTTTGGTGTTAGTTATGGAAGATCCTGTAGTTCATCATAGAACTGTTCAATTTCAGCTTCTTTGGCATCAGTGGTTGGGGCGTTGACTTGGTTTACTGTGATATTGAATGGTTTGCCTTGGAAATGAACAGAGATCATTCAGTCATTTCTGAGATTGCACCCAAGTATTGCATTTCAGACTCTCTTGTTGACTATGATGGTTACTCCATTTCTTCTAAGGGATTCCTGCCCGCAGTAGTAGATATAATGGTCATCTGAATTAAATTCACCCATTCCAGTTCATCTTAGCCTGCTGATTCCTAGAATGTCGACATTCACTCTTGCCATCTCCTGTTTGACCACTTCCAATTTGCCTTGATTCATGGACCTAACATTCCAGGATCCTATGCAATATTGTTCTTTGCAGCATCGGACTTTATTTCCATCACTAGTCACATCCACAACTGGGTGTTGTTTTTGCTTTGGCTCCGCCTCTTCATTCTTTCAGGAGTTATTTCTCCACTCTTCTCCAGTAGCATATTGGGCACCTACCGGCCCTGGAAGTTCATCTTTCAGTGTCATATCTTTTTGTCTTTTCATACTGTTCATGAAGTTCTCAAGGCAAGAACACTAAAGTGGTTTGCCATTCCCTTCACTAGTGGATCACGTTTTTTCAGTGCTCATAGTTTCATTGAGTTAGACAAGGCTGTAATCCAAGTGATCAGTCTGGTTAGTTTTCTTTAATTGTGGTTTCCATTCTGTCTGCCCTCTAATGGATAAAAATAAGAGGCTGTGGAAGCTTCCTGATGGGAGGGACTGGCTGTGGGGGAATATGGGTCTTGCTCTGATGGGTGGGGCCATGTTCAATAAATCTTGAATCCAATTTTCTGTTGATGGGTGGGGCTGTGTTCCCTCCCTGTAGTGGTCTGAGGCCAAACTATGATAGGGGCAATGGTGACCTTGCAAAGGGCTTATGCCAGGACTGCTGTAATCAGTACCCCAACCCCATGGCAGCCACTGTCAACCCAAGTCTCTGCCGGAGACTCCTAGACACTCCCAGGCAAGTCTGACTCAGTCTCTTGTGGGGTCACTGCTCCTTTCTCCTTGGTCCTGGTGCACACAAGATTTTGTTTGTGCCCTCCAAGAGTCTGTTTCCCTAGTCCTGTGGAAGTTCATAATCAAATCCCACTGGGCTCCAATTTCCCTGGGGGTTCTCAGTCCCTTTGCTGGATTCCCAGGTTGGGAAATCTGTTGTGGGCTCTAGAACTTTCACAACAGTGTGAGAACTCCTTTGGTATAACTGTTTCCAGTTTGTGGGTTGTCTGCTCTGTGGCTCTGTGGTGGGGCTTACAGGTCATGCCTCCTAGGTCTGTGGCAGCCAGAGCCCCTGTTTTCACGGCAGGCCACTGCTAACCCTTGCCTCTGCAGGAGATACTCAAATAATCCAAGACAGGTCCGGCTCAGTCTCTTGCAGGGTCCCTGGGTCCTGGTGTGCACAAGGTTTTATTTGAGCCCTCTGAGTGTCTCTGATGGGTATGGGGGTTTGATTCTAAATGGGCTTTGGCCCTCCTACCATCTTACTGGGGCTTCTCCATTTTCCTTGGACGTGGGGTATCTTGTTTTTGCTGGGATCCAACATTCTCCTGTCAATGGTTGTCCAGCAGTTAGTTATAATTTTGGAGTTCTCACAGGAGAAGATAAGCACAAGTCCTTCTACTCTGCCATGGAAGCCATAGGAGTTTTTTTTTTTTTTTTTTTTTTTTGGTGTGGACCATTTATAAAGTCTTTATTGAATTTGTGAACATTGCTTCTACTGTGTGTGTGTGTGTGTGTGTGCGCCTCATATACACATGAGGCATTTGGGAGCCCGGATCCCAGATCAGGGATCAAACCCACACCTCCTGCATTGGAAGGCTAAGTCTTAAGCAGTGGACCACCAGGGAGGTCCCTATAGGAGATTTTCCTGAAGGAAAACCCTGACTTGCAGAGGGCACTGTGGAAGGGTCTGGGGAGTAGGGAGGAGGGGTGGGATTGGGGGATATATAGAATGGTGATGAGAGTCTGGTTATGAGAAATGACTTCAGAGTCCCAGATTTCATGGTGATTGATATAAATAAGGATGCAGGGCATGACAGGATTCAGTCTGAAGGTTTGCAACCAGACTGTGATGAGAAGTCTGTGACTATCGGAAGGAAGAAAGCTTGTCCCCTCTTAACTCTTGTAATGATGATGTCAAATGAGAGGAAAGGATGGTTCTACCAGAAATAAAGTTATTTATAATGTTGTTTACTTTGATAGGGGAAGAGAACATAGGAGATGATGTAGGCAGGGCTGCTTGAATACAACACTCTGGGTAGCACAGTGGTCCTCTAAGGAGAAAGGACTCCACTCCCTGTGGAACTTTGGGAGAGCCCTTCTCTTCACAATGGCTGGGACGTGTGGGTTTCTAAAGGACGTGTGGGGTTCTCTCTGCATATCCCAGTCCTGTGTTTCTCTCTTGCTTGGTGTACACGGGGTGGTCTGTTGGTGTCGTCTTCATTTGGGAGCTCCCAGAGCAGTAAGATAGAAATACCAAGGGGGATATAAACACTGCCTGGTTCCTCTGAGTTTGGCTTCACATGGGCCTACCTCTTTCAAGAGCTGCTTCCAGCCTCAGATCCATCTCTTTCCCATGCGTGGGGCTTCTGTAGAAGCAGAGACCAGCTATAGATGTTAGTGACGCTGATTACTGATGTCCAAGGCAACAACTGAGACAGAAGACAATTGCTTAGAAACTGGCAACATTGTTCAAATGCTCTCAGGCCCTCTGATACTACAGAATACTTCTGGCACCAGCAGATGGGCTGATGATGTGAGATGAAACTATTGGACTGGCTTGTATGGTTATCCCATAGCTTCCAAAGGCAGTCCTCTGAACAAGAGAGGAGGGAGAGGCCAACCCCAATAGTCCTGACTGACAGATATCAATCCAGTATTCTGCCACTGAAGTCTGCATTTTACATGCTTCTTCTTTTTACAATAAGCCCACAAGGTAGGTACTGTTATACCCATTACACGTGCCCGCTGCCTTGCAGTGTTTAAAATACTTGCTGGTTTATTACTGTCAGTAGTGGAGAACTGGAGATTAGAATCCAAGTGCTTTTATTCTGGTGTCCATATACTCAACCATCACACACAAAAATATGTATTCTAACATAAGTCAGGCCACCAATTCAGTTCAATCCCACAAGCATTTATTGAGGAAATGCTGTGGTAAAGAAAAATATGAATAAAACAAACAGTTTGGAGATCCTTCTATAAGGGATCAGTATTCATCCTGCATAAGTAATATTTTGTATCCTTAGACCATATCTCCTCATTTCCCTCTCCCCCAGCCCCTGATCACCATGATTCTACTCTTTGCTCCTATGAATTTGTTTTAGATTCCACATATAAGTGAGATCACGAGGTATTTGTCTTTCTGTACCAGGCTTATTTCACTTAGCATAATGTGTTTTTCCAGCTTCATCCATGTTGTGGCAAATGGAGGGATTTCTTTTTTTCTTGCTGCTGCTGCTAAGTCTCTTCAGTCGTGTACAACTCTGTGCAACCCCACAGACGGCAGCCCACCAGGCTCCTCCATCCCTGGGATTCTCCAGGCAACAACACTGGAGTGGGTTGCCATTTCCTTCTCCAATGCATGAAAGTGAAAAGTGAAAGAGAAGTCGCTCAGTCGTGTCCGACTCTTAGCAACCCCATGGACTGCAGCCCACCAGGCTCCACCGTCCATGGGATTTTACAGGCAAGAGTACTGGAGTGGGGTGCCATTTCTTTCTTAAGGCTGAATAATTTCTCTATGTCTATGGCTATGTCTATCTCTATATCCATTTCACATTTTCTCACACCTTCATCCATCGATAGATATTTGGGTTGTTTTCATATCGCGACTATAATGAACAATTCTGTGATGAACATAGGAATTCACATTCTCTCTTTGAGACACTAATTTCATTTCTTTTGGATATACACCCCAAAGTGGGATTTCTGAATCATGTGGTAGTTGTATTTTTAGGTTTTTGAGGAATTTCCATACTGTTTTCCATGGCAATTGCACCAATTTACATTCCCACCCACAGCAGTCCTGGATTCCCTTTTCTCCCCCTGCTCACATCATTTGCTATTTTGTTATGTTTTGCTTTTGTAGCCATTCCACCAGCTGTGAAGTACTATTTCATTGTGGCTTTGATTTTAATTTTCCTGATTAGTGATGCACCTTCTCATATACCTGTTGACCATTTGTGTGTCTTCTTTTGAGAAATATATAATCATGTCTTTTGTTCAGTTTTTGTTTGTTTTCGGCTATTGAATGCATGAGTTGCACGACATCTTTATGTATTTCGGACCTTGGTGCTTTGTCAGCTAGCGGTTGACAAGCGTCCCCCTGTTCTGTAGGAGGCCTTTCCGGTCGTTTCCCTTACTGTGCAAACGGTTTAGCCTGATGTCATCACATGTGTCTAGGTTTGTTGTTGTTGCTTATACTTTTGATGTCATATGCAAAAAAATCATTGCATAATTCAAGGTCAAGAAGCATTTTCTTTATGTTTTCTTCTAGTAGTTTCATGGTTTTAGGTCTTATATTTCAGCCTTCAGTCCATTTTGAGTTCGTTTTGGTATATGATATAGCAGTCTAATTTCACTCGTCTAATGTGGATATTCAGTTTTACCAGCACCATTTATTGAAGAGATTATCCTATCCCCCTTGTGTGTTCTCGGCACGCTTTGTTGAAGATCGTTTGACCATAAATTTGTGGATTTGTTTCTGGGTTTTCTATCCTATTCCTGTGGTCTTTATGTCTGTTTTCATGACAGTACCATAGTGTTTTGGTTACTGTAGATTTGTAACATGTATTGAAATCAGAAAGTATAATGACTCCAGCTTTCCTTCTTTGGATCACCTTGGCTGCTGTGGTCCTTTATGGTTGCCAGTGAATTTTAGCCTCATGTTTTCTGTTTCTGTAAAGAATACCGTAGGGATTTTTATAGAGAGTACCTCAAATCTGTGAATCACTGTGGGTAGTATGGACATTCTAACGATGTTCCAATCCATGGATGTCTTTCCATTTATACATGTATTCTATAATTTTCAGTGTATGAGTCTTTCACATTTTTGGTAAAGTTTATTCCTATGTATTTTATTTTTGTTACTGTAATATTATAAATGGGATTGTTTTAATTTCTATTTCAGATCTTTTGTCTAGAAACGCCACTGATTTTGTAAGTCAGTTTTGTATGTTGCAACTTTACTGAACTTTTTAATTTGCTTTGAATTTTTTGCTGTTACTATTGTTGAGTCTTCAGGGCTTCTACACATATGTTGTCATCTACAAACATTTTAAATGTGCTTTCTCCTTAACTCTTCTCATCGAGTGTTGGGAAGTGAGAATTGTGATGTTTGTTGGACAGAGGGGGAAACTGAGATTTTAAAAGTGAATCTCATGGCAGAGCTAGGGTGGTTCAGGAGTCCTGAACTTAAGCTCTGTGGTCTATCTGCCTCCTTTGACATTCACAACTTGCTCAAAGGTCAAAAGTAATATATGCATATAAACATAATAAATAATATAAAAATAAAAATATTTATTTAACACACATCATCATTATCCCCATCTCAGAGAGCAATTGAAAAGACCAAATTACTTACCAATGAATGTGGAAACACATTATAACCTATAAAGGATTGTAAGCAGGTTGTTATTTATTATTATTACTCTTACAGTTATTATTACAGTTACAAAATACAGCTACTCATCTGTGGAGGGTGCTCCTTGACCCACAGCGTGTAGGGTGTCTGGGGAGCCCTGGAAGACAGAATTTTGCCTTTCTCACCCTTTCCTGCTGACTTCACAACTCTGCTTCAGCACAAATAAAAAGAAAAGACTGATTAAGTGGTGTGATGTTGACTTCAGCTCTATTAAAGTCACAGAGGGATGGTGTCAAGGGAAAAGAGATCAGCCTATTAGAAGCAGGTGGGGAATGAGGTTTGCAGTTGGCTGGCTCACGGGCCTTTCACTGTGTGGGACTCCTTCTCTTTCTACCCTCAGAGCCTCTCCCAGGTGCAGAAAATCCCAACAACTGCTTGGAGACGTGGTATCTATATAGATTTTGAAGCTGAGCAGGGACTTTTGGAGAGAGCGATGGGGACGATATTGAAGAGTGGAGGTGGAGGGCGCCTCACTGACAGGCACAAACAGTTCTGAGCCAGAGTGGTTGTCTTCACACGTGGCTTATCCAGGAGGCTCTCCAAATGCAAATCCCAGTTAGTTCATTGTGACTTTTGGGAATTTAGGTAGGCTAACTGCCACTTTTCATCTCCATTTCCTAATTTTTAAAGGATTTTATTAGAATGTAATGCTGTAATGTTGATGGAAGGAAATCACATATGTAAAGTTACTAATGCTGAGCCTCACACATAGTAAGTACTGAGTGAACTAGCTACCATTATGTTATACAACCAGCCAGATGCGTCCCACCACGATAAAAGCAAGCAAATCAGCACCGTCAGTTCCCTTCATGGCATTTCAAAACGAGATGTGTGAGTGTATTGAAAGGACTCAGAGGTTTGACATCCAATAGGCCTGAGTTCGAATCTCTAACTACCTCATTATTCTCATCAATAAAATGGAAATAATAGCTACTTCTCTTGGAATCTGAACAAATCGAAGATCGGATCCCTCTTTCATTCCTGACATGGGAAGGAGACTGAATCAGAATGAGAAGAAAAGAAGCCACATTTATTCATTGCCTACTGTGTGCCAGTTTTGAGGTCTGACTATATGTGAAATGCCTGCACACAGTAGGCACTCAGGACAAGGTATTGGTGCCCTGGGGGTGAAATTTCAGCAAGACACCCGTAAAAGCTTAGATCCCACTGTGCTATCTGCTCTCCTTTTTCCAGGATCCCCAACTAAGGAGTTATATCTATAGAACAATAAAGAGACTGGAGTCTGGGATCACACTTTGTAAATAACCCCACAAAGCCTGTTCTCCCAGGCAAAGGCTTATTGACCAAGGGAAGAGGTGAGCACATGGCTTAGGCTGCTGCTGCTAAGTCACTTCAGTCGTGTCCCACAAAGGGGGCCCAATATGTCCACTCCATCTGCATCAGACCTGCCTCTTAGGAGCAGCAGGCTGAGCAGAGATAGCGATGACCAGGACTTGAGAGCCACGCTGCCTCTCCGGCTGGTGTAGAAGCTGGGACTGCCAGAGTGGTGGTCTTCTCCCAAGGGGGAAGCCTTGCCTGAGTGTGGGGCAGGATGTACAAGCAATGGGGAGAGCATGGGGCCTGCCCTGGAGGTTCAGGAACTGCCCTCTCTAGTAAAAGCTGGCCCAGCGAGTGCCCAGGCTCTGACTCCTCCTACCCTGTGGATGTGGGTGGGGCTGTCGGAGGGGACTGTAACGTGGAGAGAGTGGTGTCCCCTCTTCCCATGCTCAGTATCATTCCTTCCCACAGGGACCTGGTAGGCTGGTATGTGGGGCGTCCTTTGCCCCCTCACGGTCCTTGTGTCTGGATGTTATCTTCTTTCCTGGAATCTGAATCCACCTGGGAGTTGGAGGAGCTGCACTCAGACCTTCCACATCAGCCTCCGCCTCTCTCTGTCTGATGCCACAGGCTTCTAATGCATCTGGTCTCCAGATTTTCAATCCTCTCCCATTCACTCTTCTCATAGTCACTATGGCTTCTCTGGAATACACTCTGTAGCCCAAGATCTTTACTGGCTGCAAATTCAAGGTCAAATCTCTCTACACGGTGCTCTAGACCACTGCGTGCTGACTTCATCTAGCCTTTCCATTCAGGGAGTTGTCAATTTAATCCACTTCTCGCGTGTTCCAGGGCATTGGTTTCTCACAGCAGACTATAAACCCTGTGAGATGGGAGCTAGAACTACAGCTTATTAATCTATATAATTCCTACAGCACCAAGTACAGTGCTTGAAGCATAGTAGGTGTTTACTCTATTGGAATGGACTCTCAGATTCAGATACCGCTGAACTACTGCATGGCTTTAGAAAAATTATTCAACCTCTCTGTACTTTTGAAGGTGTACAGTAATTACCACAAATTTTTGCCATTAGGTTTATTGCTATCATCACATTTCACATCAACAATTTTAAATTATTTTTATAACCAACTATGTGAAATCCTTTCCTTGAGATGAGGAAACTTAAACAGAGAGGGGTTCAGTGGCCTCCCAAAGAGACATAGAAAATGCTCAGGATTACATTAGATCTCTGGTTCATTACTCTTTCCATTACACTGTGACCATCCTATGACTTCCAAGAAGAAATTAAATATCGGTTCTTCTCTGGTGACTCAGATGGTAAAGAATCCTCCTGTAATATGGGAGACCTGGGTTCAGTCCCTGAGTTGGAAAGATCCCCTGGAGAAGGGAATAGCTACCCACTCCAGTATTCTTGCCTGGAGAATTCAATGGACAGAAGAACTTGGCATGCTATAGTTCATGGGGTTGCAAAGAGTCAGACATGACTGAGTGACTCACACTTTTACTTTTCTGTGCTAAATTGACTTCCCTTACCTTTTTATTTTTAAAAATGAGATTGTGTATTTCTTGAGTGTCAAGACCATATTTCATTTTTGATCCTCCTGATCTCATACAGTACCTGAGACAAGGCATACACTCAAAATGTTGTTGAAAGCAAAAGAAAGAAAGAAAATGATAAAGAAGAAAATATTTTAGGGTATGAAAAAAATCCCCCCTCCATGTTTTGAATACTTATAATATCACTTAAATTAACTATTCATTACCAGGAATGAAGGTTCTTTTCCTTTATTCTTGTGGATAAATAGGCACTGCTTCCAGGTGGCACAGTGGTAAAGAATCTGCCTGCTAATGCAGAAGACGCCAGAGACTGGAATTTGATCCTTGGGTCAGGAAGATCCCTTGAAGTAGGAAATGGCAACCCGCTCCGGTATCCTTGCCTGGAAAATCCCATGGATAGAGGAGCCTGGCGGGTTGCAGTCCATGCGGTTGCCAAGAGTCAGATGCAGCAAACCACACACAGGCATAAACAGGCATTAGCAATCATGTTAACCCAATTCCCCCTCAAAAAATGCAGAGCAAGTGAAATAATTATCCCTATAACAGTCCTCCATTTCTCTGACATCAGAAAAGCATTCATAGTATAGCTCAGCATGAAAGAAACATTAATTATATTCATAACTCTTGAGTATGTTTCTTAGTTACTGGAGATGAAATTAGCAAACTCCTTTATTTTAATAAAAATCATAAACTCAGAGAAGAGACTCTTTCAACTGCCTCTCTCGGCCTTGGAAAGTCATCTTAGCCAAAGTCTTGGAAATGAGCACATCTATAAGATGCTTCATTAAAACAAATGCTCCCCAAGAGCCCTGTCCGTCTGTGTCTTCTGGTGTCCCAGGTGCCTGGAATAGTGTCTGGCATATAGTCAGAGGGTAGTGATTACTTACTGGGTAAATTAAATGAGTCCAATAAGAACTTTCGAACGAGAATGGCCTATTTAAGATCAGTTCAAGTTAGGGAAACTGGTCTTTGTATGATTATCATCCTCTTTTAAAAATAAGTTAATCTCAATTCTCCTAACAATTCTGTGAAACCAGGCAGATCTGGCTGGATATTTATGGTCGATCATACCAATTAGCAAACAGATAGACTTCCCCATACAAACCATAATACCCGGCTTGTGTATTCTGCAAATCCAAATGTATTCAAATTGTTCACACTGCCATGTGCAGCTTACCAGAAGAAGACTTGATTGCCTTCTTTCGAGCAATGCTCAATGGAGTCGCATCTCAAGCTGCTTCCATGAATCACGCCAGCTTGTTCTCTTTGGGGCTCAGAACAAAGACGTTGTCTTTAATTCTAATTGAGGGCTTCAATTTGGGGACATCTCAAACATTGCAGGTGACACATGCTGGCTCTTCCAAGGCCACATTTCGAAGGGTTTTCTAACAAGGAAGCAGCCAGATTTGAATATGGTGACATTAGACCTTGTCAGACAAAAACATCGATATTGGTGCATAATTAATGCTTGGAGCTTATCCGTCATGGACAGAGCAGGCCCAGAGTGCTTTCAAAAATCAATTTGCTACCTGAATTACAAACATCGTAGATACAACCTGACAGGCTGATGTTATTAAAACATGGGGGTGTCTAGAGAAACATTTGAGCAAATCAAAGATGTGATCTTTCTCTCACTCCTGATATAAGAAGAGACTAAACAGGGTTGACAAAAAAGAATTTACTTTTATTAAGGCTCCATAACAATTGGATGAAGTGAGGGTTGTAATACTAATATTAAAGAAGGGGGGACTTCCCTGGTGGTGGTCCAGTGGTTAAAAAATCTGCCTTGGAATGCAGAGGACACGGGTTCAATCCCTGGTCTGGGAATTAAGATCCCAGGTGCCACGGAGCAATGAATCCCGGGCACTCCACCTACTGGAGCCCACGCAGCACAGTAAGCCCGGAAGCTGCAGCCAGAGTCCTGAGCTGAAAGATCCTGAGCACCGCAGTGATGACCTGACACAGTCACATAAATAAACAAATAAAAATATTTTTTAAAAATAAAAAAGGGAAAACTGAGTCTCCAGGAACTTGAAGAATGTGACCAACATCCCATTGCTAGTGAAGTGAGGGAGGTGAAATTTGAACACAGATAGGCTCACCACGTTCTTGTCCTACATTCCTTCCCAAGATCACACACGTTGATATTCCTGCCTCCTCTAACCTTTCTGCAAAGTTCTTCCAAAGCTGGATTCTAGGGAATGGTAGGTACTCCTGTAGGACAATTGGAACTACACAAGTCATAAGTTAACTTTTAAAAAATTTACTTTATAAACTATAATTTACAATAATGTACATGGTTCATTAAATCATCCAACACATTTACATACAAAAATGGCTACCAAAAAGTTAACTTGTTTTGTATGTGCATGTACGTAGACTTTGAAGTAAATGGAATAAACCGACTTCCGTAGTTTGTATACATCTCTATTCTCTGGATCCCTGGTGGCTCAGATGGTACAGAATCTGCCTGCAATGCGGGAGACCCAGGTTCAGTCCCTGGGTCAGGAAGATCCCCTGGAGAAGGAAATGGCAACCTGCTTCAGTCTTCTTGCCTGGAGAATTTCATGGACAGAAGAGCCTGGCAGGCTACAGTCCATGGGATCAGAAAGGGTCAGATAAGACTGAGTGACTAACACTTTCACTTTCACATCTATTCTCCATCTATCTCTGTATCTATCTGTTTACATACCTTTGAAATGTAAAGTGAAAAGTGAAAGTGAAGTTGCTCAGTCGTGTCTGACTCTTTGCAACCCCATGGACAGTAGCCTATCAGGCTCCTCCATCCAAGGGGTTTTCCAGGCAAGAGTACTGGAGTGGGTTGCCATTTCCTTTTCCAGGGGATCTTCCCGACCCAGGTATCGAACCTGGGTCTCCTGCATTGTAGGCAGATGCTTTTACTGTCTGAGCCACCAGGGAAGTCAAACGTACCATTAATAAGAAGACAGTAACCCCATAGTCAGATTTTGTTTTAACCCCAGGACACTGATTTTTCACTCATATAAAACTCTGTAAATGAATACGCTTATCTGTGTGAAAGGTTTTCCTCTTTCAATTAGTACAACTCAAACAAAATACCAAAATATATTAAAACACTCAGGCTGCTTTAAGATCATAACTCCTGAGTTAGTGTTTAATCTGAACAACCTCATTGTTTTTAATGATGGGTTTTAAAATAAGTGTTGTAAAAAAGGAACTTAAGAAGTGAATACATATTGCTAAGATATGCTTTCATTGGCGTTCCGTATTAGGGTTTCTTGTAAAATTTCATTTTTAATAAAAGGGCTCCGTTATTAAAAAGAGTTGAAAATCACTGAGATAAAGGAATTGGGGCATCCTTGAGTTCTATTTCCTTTGGTCTCAAGGATTTCAGTTAATTCTGTGTCTAAGAATACATATAGTGTTAACTATAATACCAGAAGTGCCTAAAGTGGATTTTGTATATTCAATTGACTCATCTTCCAAAGCTTAACTGAAAAAAGAACCTCTTGATGAGTTTTTCTTCTTTTCCTAGATCACATGGTTTTCCTAATGTGTAAATGGCCCCCGGAGTGGGATTGCAACAGGAGGAAATGTGGAACAGGCTAGATACAGGACTCAACAACATTTTCTCTTTGCATGTCAGTTTAGTTCAGTCACTCAGTCCTGTCCGACTCTTTGCAACCCCATGAACTGCAGCACGCCAGGACTCCCTGTCCATCACCAACTCCCGGAGTTTACTCAGACTCACATCCATCAAGTCGGTGATGCCATCCAGCCATCTCATCCTCTGTCATCCCCTTCTCCTCTTGCCCCCAATCCCTCCCAGCATCAGAGTCTTTTCCAATGAGTCAACTCTTCGCATGAGGTGGCCAAAGTACTGGAGTTTCAGCTTTAGCATCATTCCTTCCAAAGAGCACCCAGGACTGATCTCCTTCAGAATGCACTGGTTGGATCTCCTTGCAGTCCAAGGGACTCTCAGGAGTCTTCTCCAACACCACAGTTCAAAAGCATCAATTCTTCAGCGCTCAGCTTTCTTCATAGTCCAATTCTCACATCCATACATGACCACTGGAAAAACCATAGCCTTGACTAGATGGACCTTTGTTGGCAAAGTAACGTCTCTGCTTTTTAATATGCTGTTTGGGTTGGTCATAGCTTTCCTTCCAAGGAGTAAGCATCTTTTAATTTCATGGCTATAATCACCTTCTGCAGTGATTTTGGAGCCCCCAAAAATAAAGTCTGACACTGTTTCCACTCTTTCCCCATCTATTTCCCATGAAGTGATGTGACCAGATCCCATGATCTTAGTTTTCTGAATGTTGAACTTTAAGCCAACATTTTTACTCTCTTCTTTCACTTTCATCAAGAGGCTCTTTAGATATTCTTCACTTTCTGCCATAAGGGTGGTGTCATCTGCATACCTGAGGTTATTGATATTTCTCCCGGCAATCTTGATTCCAGCTTGTGCTTATTCCAGCCCAGTGTTTCTCAAGATGTACTCTGTATAGAAGTTAAATAAGCAGGTAACAATATACAGCCTTGACGTACTCCTTTTCTGATTTGGGACCAGTCTGTGGTTCCATGTCCAGTTCTAACAGTTGTTTCCTGACCTGCATACAGATTTGTCAAGAGGCAGGTCAGGTGCTCTGGTATTCTCATCTCTTAAAGAATTTTCAAGAGTTTGCTGTGGTCCACATGGTCAAAAGCTTTGGCATAGTCAATAAAGCAGAAGTAGATGTTTTTCTGGAACTCTCTTGCTTTTTCAATGATCCAATGAATATTGGCAATTTGATTTCTGGTTCCTGTGTCTTTTCTAAAACCAGCTTGAACATCTGGAAGTTCACAGTTCACGTATTGCTGAAGCCTGGCTTGGAGAATTTTGATCATTACTTTACTAGCGTGTGAAATGAGTGCAATTGTGCGGTAGTTTGAGCATTCTTTGGCATTGCCTTTCTTTGGGATTGGAATGAAAACTGACCTTTTCCAGTCCTGTGGCCACTGCTGAGTTTTCCAAATTTGCTGGCATATTGAGTGCAGCAGTTTCACAGCATCATCTTTCAGGATTTGAAATAGCTCAACTGGAATTCCATCATCTCCACTAGCTTTGTTCGTAGTGATGCTTTCTAAGGCCCACTTGACTTCAAATTCCAGGATGTCTGGCTCTAGGTGAGTGATCACACCATCATGATTATCTGGGTCATGAAGATCTTTTTTGTACAGTTCTTCTGTGTATTCTTGCCACCTCTTCTTAATATCTTCTGCTTCTGTTAGGTCCATACCATTTCTGTCCTTTATCAAGCCCATCTTTGCATGAAATGTTCCCCTGGTATCTCTAATTTTCTTGAAGAAATCTCTAGTCTTTCCCATTCTGTTGCTTTCCTCTATTTCTTTGCATTGATCACTAAGGAAGGCTTTCTTGACTCTCCTTGCTATTCTTTGGAACTCTGGATTCAGATGCTTATATCTTTCCTTTTCTCCTTTGCTTTTCGCTTCTCTTCTTTCCACAGCTATTTGTAAGGCCTCCTCAGACAGCCATTTTGCTTTTTTGCATTTCTTTTTCTTGGGGATGGTCTTGATCCCTGTCTCCTGTACAGTGTAACAAACCTCTATCCATAGTTCATCAGGTACTTTATCAGATTTAGTCCCTTAAATCTATTTCTCACTTCCACTGTATAATTGTAAGGGATTTGATTTAGGTCATACCTGAATGGTCTAGTGGTTTTCCCTACTTTCTTCAATTTAAGTCTGAATTTGGCAATAAGGAGTTCATGATCTGAGCCACAATCACCTCCCAGTCTTATTTTTGCTGACTGTATAGAGCTTCTCCATCTTTGGCTGCAAAGAATATAATCAATCTGATTTCGGTGTTGACCATCTGGTGATGTCCATGTATAGAGTCTTCTCTTGTGTTGTTGGAAGAGGGTGTTTGCTATGACCAGTGTGTTCTCTTGGCAAAACTCTATTAGCCTTTGCCCTGCTTCATTCTGTACTCCAAGGCCAAATTTGCCTGTTACCCCAGGTGCTCTTGACTTCCTACTTTTGCATCCAGTCCTGTATAATGAAAAGGATATCTTTTTTGGGTGTTAGTTCTAAAAGGTCTTGTAGGTCTTCAAATAACCATTCAACTTCAGCTTCTTCAGCATTGCTGGTTGGGGCATAGACTTGGATTACCGTGATATTGAATGGTTTGCCTTGGAAACGAACAGAGATCATTCTGTCGTTTTTGAGATTGCATCGAAGTACTGCATTTCGGACTCTTTTGTTGACCATGATGGCTACTCCATTTCTTCTGAGGGATTCCTGCCCACAGTAGTAGATATAATGGTCATCTGAGTTAAATTCACCCAGTCCAGTCCATTTTAGTTCATTGATTCCTAGAATGTCAGTGTTCACTCTTGCCATCTCCTGTTTGACCACTTCTGATTTGCCTTGATTCATGGACCTGACATTCCGGGTTCCTTGGAATATTGCTGTTTACAGCATTGGACCTTACTTCTATTACCAGTCACTTCCACAACTGGGTGTTGTTTTTGCTTTCATTCTGTCTCTTCATTCTTTCTGGAGTTATTTCTCCACTGATCTCCAGTAGCATATTGGGAACCTACCAAGCTGGGGAATTCATCTTTCAGTGTCCTATTTTTTTGCTTTTTCATACTGTTCATGGGGTTCTCAAGGCAAGAATACTGAAGTGGTTTGCCATTTCCTTCTCCAGTGGACCACACTCTGTCACACCTCTCCATCATGACCCGTCTGTCTTGGGTGGCCCCACACAGCGTGGCTTAGTTTCATTGAGTTAGACAAACTGTGGTCCGTGTGATCAGATTGGCTAGTTTTCTTTGGTTGTGGTTTCAGTCTGTTTGCCCTCTGATGCCCTCTCTTAGTGCCCACCATCTTACTTGGGTTTCTCTTACCTTGGACGTGGAGTATCTCCTCTTGGCCACTGCTCCTGACCTTGGATGTGGGGCATCTCCTCTCGGCCGCTGCTCTTGACCTTGGATGTGGTGTATCTCCTCAAGGCTGCCTCTACTGACCTTGGACGTAGGTTATCTCTTCTGGTCCGCTCGCCGGTCCAGCGCCACATAGGTCCATTTTCGTTGCTGCAAATGACAGAATTTCCTTCTGTTTATGACTCAGTAATATTCTATTGTGTAAATATACCACATCTTCTTTATACATATTCTTTGTCTTGGACACTTGAGTTGTCTCCACGTCTTGCTAATTGTAGACGGTGCTGCTGTGAACGTTGGGGTGTGTGTATCTTTTCAAATTAGTGTTTCTGGTTTTTTTGAGATAATTAGATGCTCCTGTGTTTTTTTCCATATATGTTAACATGTATAATACTTTCTTCCTGTATTAATCAGTTTATCTCTATATAATGCTCTTCTTTATCTTTTGGTATAGCCTTCATTTTGCAATCTATTTTATCCTGATATGAGTTTTGCTACCCTTGCTTTTTTGTCATTTCTGTTTGCATGAAATATCATTTTCATCCTTTCATTTTCAATCTCTACATATTTAGTTCTGAAGTGAGCTTCTTGGACATAGCATATTGAAGGGTCCTTTAAAAAAAAATCCCATCAGCTAGCCTATTTCTTTTGACTAGGGCATTTAGTTCATTGACATTTAAAGTGGTTATTGATAGGTACGTACTTGTTGCAATTTTATTACTTGTTTTCTGATTGCTTTTGAAGTTCTCTGTTCATTCCTTTTTCTTTTTACCTCCTCCCTTGTGGCTTGATAAGTTTCTTTGGTAGTAGGCTTGTGTTGCTTTATTTTTAGGTTTTGTGTATGTATTGTAAGTTTTGATTTGTGGTTATCATGGGGTTCATACATGTTGACCTGTAGCTATAGCTACTCGTTTAAATTGGTAGTCATTAAAGTTCAGTCACACTCTGAAAGATCACATTTTTTTACCCCCTTCCCCCATATTTACTGTTTTTGATGCTATATTTTATATCTTCATGTTTCATTTCTTTTTACAGTTTTTTTTTTTTTTTTTTTTGCTGTTTAATCTTTGTATTGGCTTATATGAGTGGCTGATGGTCAATCCTTATTATATATTTGCCTTTCCTAGTGGGATTTTTTTCTTTCCTATAGATTGTTATTTCTTTTTCATTTAAAGAAGACCCTTTAACATTTCTTTTAGGGTAGGTTTAGTATTGATGAACTCTCAGTTTTTGCTTGTCTGAGAAGCTTTTTATCTCTCCTTTTGTTCTAAATGGTAATCCTAGACTGCATGTTTTTCCTTTCATCATTTTGAATATATCACAGCATTCTATAATGGCCTGCAAAGTTTATGCGGAGAAATCAGCTGACAGTCTTGTGGGGACCCCCTTGTATATGACTTTTGTTTTCCTTGTGCTGCCTTTCTCTCTCCATCTTGAACTTTTGCCTTCAAATGATAATGTCTTCGTGTGAGTCTGTTTGGGACCCTCTGTGCTTCTTGTTCCTGGATATCTGTTTCCTTCTTTGGATTTAGAAAGTTTTAAGCCATAGTTTTCTCAAGTACATTTGATTTCTTTCTCTCTCTCTTCTTCTGGGACCCCTATGATGCAAATGTTGGCAGGCTTAATGTTATCCCAGAGAGCTCTTCAACTGTTTTTAGTTTTTAAACTTGTTTTTCTTTTTGCTGTTTTGTTTGTGTGAGTTCCATTATTCTGTCTTCCAGATCATTTATACATTCTTCTCTGTCACTTAATCTGCTATTCACTCCTTCTAAGTATGTATTTTATTTCAGCTATTGAATTATTCATTCCTAATTGTGTCTTTATATTTCCTAGTTCCTTATTCAAATTTTCACTGTATATACCTATTCTTTTCTCTAATTCATTTAACATCATTACCACCAATGCTTTGAATGCTTTATCTGGCAAGCTGCTTATTTGTTTGGTTATTTATTTTGGGGGAGATTTTCTCCTGCTCTTTCAACTGAGAGCAGTTATCACTGACTCAATGAACATGCGTCTGAGCAAACTCAGGGAGACAGTGAAGGACAGGGAGGCCTGGCGTGCTGCAGTTCATGGGGTCACAAAGAGTGGGACACGACTTAGAGACTGAAAAATGACAAACATTCTGCTTTTTAATTTTTCTTAGCATTCTCTGCCTCTATGAATTTAGGTGAAACAGTTATCTATTGTGGTCCTGAAGGGGTGTTCTTATGAGACAGTGTCCCTGTACAGGCTGTGTGTGCCTAATGTCTTCGGTGAGAGGGCTGGATCTGCTGTGGATCCAAGTCCTGTCCTTCCTCAGTCTGTGCCGGCAACTATCGCCTTGGTGGGGGGTGGGGGGCTGGAGACGGGAGAGGCTGGAGCTGGATCCAGGGGTACGGTGGGACTTGCCCTGTGCTCACTGGCCATCACTGCCCTGTTGGCGGTGGAATCTGACCACAAGTTGCTAAAGCAGAGCCTGGATGTTTGGGCCTGCTCCCTTTGGACTAGTGTTCCCCACTTTCCCATCCTCAGGCCATTTGTCCCAGAGAGGTGGAAGGCTGAAGCAAGTGGGGCCTGCGAGAACCTGAGGCTCGGCTCAGGTCAGATGGCAGCCCCAGACAGAGGTCCGGGCTGTCTCCTGTGTGCTGCAATGGTGTCCCTCACTCCACTCAGAGACTCAAGTGTGAGTCCTCCTTGTCCCTCACAGCGACAGCTGTCCCCAGTCTCCACGGTCACCTCCCCCCGCCCCCCACCCTGTAGCCACATTGCAGGGCTGTGGGGCCCATGTGGACTCTCAGCATGCATCAGGGGATGAGCTGAGTAAGTACCAGCGATGGCCACCAGCGCCCTCCTAGCCTCTGCCCCAGCCTGGTTGCCTCTGCGTCCCCTGGTCTGCTGGTCCGTCGAGTCCTCTCCCTGCCTGTGGCTGCCCCAGATCCAGTGCTGCGCTGTGACTGGGGGTGCAGCCAGGGCACTCACTTGGCTTGGGTGTGCCGGCTGAGGAAAACCCGGCTGCCAGAGCAGACCTGTTTCTGCCCTGCCTCGGGGTGAAGCCAGGGCACATGCCCTCCTCAAGAGCAGAGTCCAGGCTTCCCTCAGCCTTCCTGTAGTCCCAGTGTTTCTCCAACCTCCAATAAAGGGAGCTTGAATGCAGAACCCCAGAACGGGGGCACCCAATCTACGGATCTCCCCACTCACTCCTGAGGCCAGGTGTCTGCCCAAGCAGTCTCCCTTTTCCTCTGAGTCCCCTTCCAGCAACATAGGTCCAAATCCAGTCTCTCTTCGTCCCTTCTTACCTGGTTGCCTGTGTGTTTTTCTTATAGCCTTGGTTGTACAGGAGCCCTTCTGCCAGTTTCCAGTTGGTTTCCAGTGGTGATTGTTCCACATACAGGTTTTTTGTTTTGGTTTTTACGTATGTGCTTGTAGGGGGAGGTGAACTTCATGCCTCTCACTCTGCCATCTTGATCGATGTCTCTGGGCTGGTTTTGTGACTTGCTTTAGCCAGTTACATGCAGCAGAAGGGACCCTGTGCTGTGTCTATGATTAGGTCTCAGGAAACCTCGTCTACTTTCACTTAGGTTCTTGCATAATTTTCTTTCTTTCACGATGGCCTTGACTTAAGAACATGATAGAAGGAGATGAAAGACACACAGAGGCTAAGACTTACTGAGAGCAGAGCCCCTCTAGCTGACAACCAAGCAAAAACCACAGGAATTGCCCAGCTGTGTCCAGCATAAACTGACAACCATCGAAACTGTGGTAAAAACCCAGTTGCTGCTTTCTATTACAAAGTTGTAGGATGGTTTGCTATGCGCAAGAGCTAACTGATAGAGCAGTGCTCTTGGACTCAACTCAGCCCCGTTCCCCCGCTGGCCTTGGCTGAGTCCTGCCATATGCCTGGACATGCAGTCTTCTAGCTGCCCTTCTTTCATAGGAGCTAGCCTTTTTTTTGCAGAGAAGGCGATGGCACCCCACTCCAGTACTCTTGTCTGGAAAATCCCATGGACGGAGGAGCTTGGTGGGCTGCAGTCCATGGGATCGCTAAGAGTCGGACACAACTGAACGACTTCACTTTTACTTTTCACTTTCATGCATTGGAGAAGGAAATGGCAACCCACTCCAGTGTTGTTGCCTGGAGAATTCCAGGGATGGGGGAGCCTGGTGGGCTGCCATCTATGGGGTCGCACAGAGTCGGACACGACTGAAGCGACTTAGCGGCAGCAGCAGCCTTTTATTGAGGCAGTGGGTAAAGGATCCACCTGTAATGCAGTAGAGACACAGGAGATGTGGCTTCAATCCCTGGGTCAGAAAGATCCTCTGAAGCAGGAAATAGCAACCCACTCAAATATTCTTGCCTGGAAAATTCTATGGACAGAGGAGCCTAGTGGGCTACAGTCCATGGGATCACAAAGAGTTGGACACAACTGATCTCTCACACACACATTTATACCTTAAATTATCATATAGATAGGCAAGATATAAGGTATTGAGTTGACAAAAAGTTTGAGTTTTTCCTTACCATTTTATCAACACCCAAACAAACTTTTTGGCCCACCAAATACAGGGAGATATATAGATATAATTAAGGTATCTATCTATGCCTTATCTTGTCTACTTGATGGAGAACATCTTACAAAAGAGATTTGTGCCTAAATCATTCTCCAACTTGCTCTGTAAGCCCTAATCACATTGCCCTTCTAGAATAAACCCTTTTGTATCTTGTCTTGGGCTTGTGGCACTCACTGTTTGTGTTGATAGAAGCACTTTCCCCCAAGCATCTCCCGTTCTTCTCCTGGCCAGCTTCTTTGCATCTTTCAAATTTCAGTTTGAACATTACTTCCTCATAGAGGTCTCCCCAAGGATACTTACACTAAATCATATCGTCTTCCTCAATCTTGGTGTTTCCTATTACGAGGCTGTGTTTCCCCCTACAGGATCTGACCATGCACAGTTATTTTCTGTGTTTATTAGTTTTCTTATTAATTATGAAGTTCCTTCACTAGAATGTAAACTCCGTGAACTCAGGGACCATGTCTGTCGATTTCTTCACTCTGTCCAGAGTGCCTACCCAGTGCCTGAGATACAGGAGTTATGTTGCTAATATTCATCGAATAAGTGAATTCATAGTGCCTTTATGTATCCTTGCACATTGTAAATATTCAACGTATGTGTTCATTGACTGGTTAACTGGATGATTTCTTTCCATCACTCAAAGCCTTATGAGGTCAATCTAACTCAGAGTAATGCCTTTACTCTCTGGATGAGAGAGGCCCAGTGAAGTTATTTACTTACCTAGAGTCTCTGGGTAAGGTCGGAAGCAATATGATGAGGATCCAGATTTTCAGAACTCCTGACTGGGACTGTCTAAACCATGCCACCGTGCTTTTGCACAACAAGCTCAGTGGAAGGTTTGCTCATTTAGAAGAACTAAAAGGAAGCAGTGGTGAATTACTCAAATCTTGTAATTTAATGAAAAGATAGTTCTTAATTTTCAAGTACCCACTACAAACTCAAACTCGGCTAAGCCACTGTCTATAATATAGCTCCTCAGAGGTCCTTTAAGTGAGTAGATGAGAGTGGTTTCGTAATATGGTTTTATTTGCATGGGTATGAATCCCACCGTAAGCTTTGGCCTTCATGCCACACCATCACTATGGTTACATCGGTCTAGAGAAGCTGGCTCACAGAAGCTAGTTAGCTAGTCTTCCTTCCTGTCCTGCTTACCAAAATGTTTACCGCCTTGGTTGAATTTTTATAAAGTCTAAATGAATTCATCTGAAATTGTGAAGTTTGGTTATTCTTGGAATGTTGGAGGTTGGCTGAGAAATGAGGCAAACTTTTTTAGGGACAGGTTTGGCCACCTGATGTGAAGAGTTGACTCAATGGGAAAGACTCCGATGCTGCAAAAGATTGAGGGCAAGAGGAGAAGGGGGCAACAAAGGATGAGATGTTGGATGGCATCACGGACTCGATGGACATGAGTTTGAGTAAACTCCGGGAGTTGGTGATGGACAGGGAGGCCTGGTGTGCTGCAGTCCATGGGGTCATGAACAGTCGGACACGGCTGAGTGAACAACAGCAACAACCACCTAGCCACGGACCCCCAAGCAGGTGATGGAGTGGTGTGGACCCGGCTCACAGGCGCTGTCAGAAAGGGCGGCGGGCAGGGCTCTGACAACAGTTCAATCAAACGGACGCTCACTCCACCCTCCAGTTTTAATTCTGTCTGTGGAAATCAGATGCTTAAGCAACCCAGGCAAAGTGTGTGCTCGCTTTAAGTAGGGGTGATTCCAGGCCAGGCAGGAAGGTAGGGAAGGAGTCACAGGCTGTTCTAGTTGGAGGGTGCTTAGCAGTCACCTCGTCAGAAAAACAGATTCAGACCAGAATAGAGGAGATAAATAAAATGTGGTTAATGTGAGAAAACCAGAGACGGGCACAGATCTCTTTCCTTGCTCTGGTGGAGAGAGTGCTGGGATTAGAGCCAGGGAACCCCTGCGACCTCCAGAGTGCCCACTTGTGACCTTGTCACCCTGGGCAGGGTGTGCCCACTGTAGGCCTCAGGTTTGGGGTTTCTAACCTGAGTCAGGGTGTGTGTGCGTTATTGATTAAGGCTCTCGGGTGTCTTCTAATGCTGGCTTTCTTGGAGTAAATCAAGATGATAGAGAACATGTCAAGGAGAGACTGAGAGAACCTGGACCCCAAGAGGCAGAGAGCGCCCAAATCTGGCCTTTTAGCTCTGACCTCACCTCCTTTCCCTCAGAGGTTTGCAGAGACTCAAATAGATATCCTGGAGTGAATAATTCACAAGATTTAAACATTATAAAAATCTAGAGAGTTCCCTGGTGGCTAATGGTTAGGATTCTGAGCTTTCAACACTGAGTCCTGGGTGCAATCCCTGGTTGGGGAACTGAGATCCTGCAAGCCTCACAGCATGGGGGAAAAAATGTCTCATTAATTACTTCTTAACTTTCATGTCACTCTAGCCTCCAACCTGACTGGCAAGAAGGGGAGAGGAAAGGGAGATATTAAAATTTGGCAAAAATAATGAGAACCTGGTCTCCAGTTTTAAACAATTCATCTTGAGGGAACCCAGCTTCTTTCAAGTTTTAATACCTGTTCTGCCTTTTGGTGTTTCTCTTCTTTCCTCTCTCTCCTTCCCAAGATAGCAGAAGGGTGCAAGGAAGAGCTGACTTATTTGGTTCGGCAGAGAGAGGGAACCTTGGAGAGCAGAGAGCCCCTGGCCTTGCTGGCTCAGGGGTCCCAGCCTGCTTATTTCTGGGCACTTGTCCCTGTCCTCGCTCAATCTTCACAGGTCCCATGGGGCCTCAGGACCTGCACTGCATTGACTGCTGACCTCAGAGTGCCCAAGTGAGATGAGAGGGCCTCACAAGCTGACCGCGGGGAGTCGGCAGCGCTTGCTGTGCTGCAGGTGGGAGCGCGGGGCTCCTAGCTCCTCGCATCTTGGTATGTTTGGTGATGAGGTCAAACAGCAACCTGAACGCCCTCAGATTCCCCATGACCCTATCTGGGTGTTCTGGTGAAGACTTCGTTGTGTTATGTCCTTTTCCTGATCCTTCTTTGGGCTGGGGACCTGGGGGTGGGTGGAGTCAAGATTTTCTTCTTAAGGGCTCTGACCTCATCTTGACCTTTGTCTTATCTCTTCCAAATCTCTGTCCCTTGGCAAAACATTTTCCCTTCCTTCTCCTGTCTGGTGGAAACTCAAATTATGTCATACCCCAGGTTTTTCTACCTACGATGTAGAATATAACAAAGATTGGTCTGCTTAAGTTGATGTCTAATGGGAGTGTGAAGAATTTAGAAATCCTTTTTCTTTCCAAACAAATATCCGAAGACAACTGTTACGCTGAAAAAAAAAATCTCAATTGATAGTCTAAGTTGAGGAGTAGCTTCATTATTTTAGCTGGCAACTGTCTTTCCTCTAAATTTCAGCAACCTGCTGATTCCACAGCTAGGAAGCAACAGCGCATTATGTGTTGAGAAGCATGGAAAGCACAGTGCTCTGTTTTCTCAGAAACACTGTGTCCTTTACACAGAGAACAGAGAGAAAGAGGAGGAGCGCGGTGGAGGGTGTATAAAGAGCCCGGCATCTGGGACTTAGGATACCCCAGTGTCAGTCTGGACCCCTGACTCTAACAGACTGTTGTTTCAGCAAGTCTGGTCCTCAATTTTCCCTGTAGATGAATGAAATAGTTGGGCGAAAGAATCTGGAAAGTTCTTTTGTGTTCTAACGGCCAAGTCTGTAGATGGCTGCTAGTCTTTCCCGGGTTCAGCAGAACCCATTTTTAAGGACAGGAAGGAGCATGGTCAGGCAATGCTGGTTTTAAATGTCAGGTCTGCCAACTTCCTCTCTATGTTATGGGCCAGTAACTTATCCTTTCTGAACATCAGTTTTCCTATCTGTAAAATGGATATATTAAAACTTGCTGAGTTTGTCATGAGGCTTAAATGATATTATTGGCCTTTCTCACTATGAGAGCAGTGATGTGTTCATTTTATCCACCTCTACATTCCTAGTGCCTATCATAGAGTCTGATGAATAATAAGTTCCCATAAATATTTGTTTAATAAGTGAAGAATTGATGCTTTCGAACTGTGGTGCTGGAGAAGATGTTTGAGAATCCCTTGGACTGAAAGAAGGTCAAACCAGTCCATCTTAAAGGAAATCAACCCTGAATATTCACTGAAAGGGCTGATGCTATAGTTGAGGCTCCAATACTTTGGCCTCCTGATGTGAAGAACTGACTCATTGGAAAAGACTTTGATTCTGGAAAGATTGAAGGCAGGAGGAGAAGGGGACAACAGAGGATGAGACGGTTGGATGGTATCACCAACTCAATGGACATGAGTTTGAGCAAACTCTGGGAGATAGTGAAGGACAGGGAAGTCTGATGTGCTGCAGTCCATGGGGTTGCAAAGAGCTGGGCACAACTTAGTGACTGAACAACAAACAACCACACATGAAAGAATGAATGAATGACATTTAAATGCATAGCTTGAAGCTTAGGCATGCTGAATCTTCCTCTCCTTCCTTCCTTCTCCCCCTGCTTCTCTGTCTCTACCTTTCTCTCTCTCTTTCTTCTTTCTCCTGTTTTCCTCTATTGGGACAAAACTCTCCCTTACCAACTGCAGGAAATCCTGAGGTGATGGGTCTCTCCAGCTGAAGACCCCAGGGGATACTGTTGGGCTGACCTGAGCTGGGGGGCGCTGTCGAGCACTCGGAGGAGGAGCAGCAGAAGTCACAGCTGGGGCTGTTGGTGCCTGTCACCCAGGCAGCGAGCTGCGCTGCAGGTAAAAATAGTCTGCAGGAGTGGAGAGCGCTAAAGCTGCCACCTCGGGAGCGAGCGGTTCTCAGCATAAACAAAGCAGCATATGGTAAGTTGTCGATGGGGAGGGGCAGGCGGGGCTGGGGGGGAATGTAGGAGGAATCACGGAGCAGGAGGAAGGAGGTAGGGCAAGAAACTCAATGATCTCTTTGTCCCAGCTTCCCAAGCTGCCTGCTAACACTCCTTGGCATCATTTTAGGCAGTTAGGATTGGGAGGTTTCTAAATGAACCCAGAGCCTGACTCACCCATTTTACAGATGCAGACGCAGAGACTCAGCAAGGGGCTTGACCTGATGAAATCACAGAGTGAGATCAAAGAAGATCAATCTGTTTGTTCATTCTGGATGCCCAAGCAGGATCGTGGAGGCCGCAAGCTTGAAGGCAGGTGGCCAAGGCTGGCCTGGGCATCAGGAATCAGACACTCCCGGCCTGAGAAAGCACACACAAAGAATGGGCAAGCTTGGAAAAGGACACACTTGAAACACACAGATGTGGCAGGTCCCTGGATATTCCTAAAACTCAGTATCTCTTTCTAGGATACCACACAGTCTTAGAAAGCAGCAAAGCCAGGCTGGGCCAGTAGACTGTGGCTGCAAACAGCCCCAGATAACACAATAACCACATCTTATCAGGGTCAGTGACAAAGAATCTGCTTGCCAGGGCAGGAGATGCTGTTCAATCCCTGGGTTGGGAAGATTCCCTGGAGAAGGAAATGGCAACCCACTCCAGTATTCTTGCCTGGGAAACTTCATGGACAGAAGACCTGGGGGGCTGCAGCCCATGGAGTCGCCAAAGAGTCAGACAGGACTTAACAGTTCAGCAACAACAACTGGGGTCCTGGGTCTAAGATGCTGTGGTTTGGTTTTCTTGCCTGCTGCTGCTGCTAAGTCACTTCAGTAGTGTCCGACTCTGTGTGACCCCATAGACGGCAGCCCACCAGGCTACCCCGTCCCTGGGATTCTCCAGGCAAGAACACTGGAGTGGGTTGCCATTTCCTTCTCCAATGGATAAAAGTGAAAAGTGAAAGTGAAGTCACTCAGTCGTGTCCAACTGTTAGCGACCCCATGGAATGCAGCCCACCAGGCTCCTCTGTCCATGGGATTTTCCAGGCAAGAGTACTGGAGCGGGCTGCCATTGCCTTCTCTGTCTCTTACCTATATGGCCCATTTTAGAGATGGAGGAATCGGTGGTAGTTGGGGGAGGCAGGAAATTTAAAACAGAACCCAGGAGCCCAAATGCCTCAGTATTCTCTCTCTCTGACTCACTCTCCAGTGATATGGGAGACAAACAGAGATTCACAGACTTTGAGCTCTATGAAGATAGCAATTTCTGTCTTCTGTTTGATATGGTACAATCCCAAGGCCTAGAATAGTATTCTAATTGTATCATAGGTGCTCAATAAATATGTATTTGTGGCACGAATGAATGAATGTGTCCTGGAATTAGGTAAGGTTAAATTCTAACCTCAACTCCAAATTTTACCAGTTGTGTGGCTTGGGTAGGTCACGTCCCCTTTCTGAATCCTCATTTGTTCATTAGGAAGTGGAATCATTACTTGAACTTATAGAAGTTTTGAGAAGATTAAATAAAATGGGTTGTGGGGGAGATTTTGCGGCATGATCGGTACACAGTTCCATAACTGTGGCCAATGTCCAGGTGTTGTGACCATCATCCCCACTGAGGGAACTTTTCACAGGACTGGGAGATGGCTTCCCCTTTGGGTAGGGAAGCTCATTCAGAACTCAGATCCACATTGGTTAATATTATGTTCCCCTCATGCTTTTCTAAAAATAAGAAGATCTCAATCTATATTTCCTTTTTCTATTTAACAGGGACTCTTGGTAACACCCTGGACTTTCTTTTATCTTAGAACGTCTCACATTTTTCTCATTGACATGTTCTGGTCATAAGAGAGACCAGAAAGTCAACATCCTTGGAGGGCTCATGACTATGCAGATTGTTTCCCAGAGCTCATGGGGGGTGGGGGGTGGTATATGCCACAAGATGCAAAGAGCCACCAAGAAAAAAACAGTCCCTGAATGGAACCCCTGAGGACAAACAGCTCAGAAGATATTCCTCCTGTCTCCAGTAATGACACGCCCACTTCCGCTGGGTTCGTGGAGCTGGACTGGGCTGCTGATAAGGGAAGGGTTATGCAACCTTAAGATTAGTGAAAGGTTTTTGTAGTTGGTGGTACTGTGGTCTGGACTTACACGTGAATTGACCAAAATGTACACTTTTGAAATTAACATGGGACATTCATTTGGACATAATACAATTTCCAAAGATTCAGTGAGCTAAGTAATTTCTACCTTCCCTACATTATTCAGAATTGAAGACACCTTTTAAGAAAGTTCTCATGCCGGTTATATCACCTACTCACCCATTCAGGCAAGAGGTCATTTTCAGGTCAGTGGAGGAGAAATAAGTCTCTAACTATATAAAAATTTCCAATTTTGATCAGTGTCCTAAAGTAAAAGTATAGGGTGCTATGAAAGAAAGTTACACGGGAGGAAATTTAGATGTGGGTCTCTTGGAGAGCTTCTTTGAGGATATGACATTTAAGCAGGACCTAGGGATGACTAGCCAAGAGAAGAACTGGGGTGGAGTGCGCTCTAGGCAGGTGGGTGGATGAGTGTGAATCTTCCAGGCTTGAGGTAAGCCAGTGCATGCTGTGTCTGAGTTCAATATTAGCACCGCATGGACCTGACGCTTCTCTTCTGGGAAGCTTGGGTTCTGCCTCACCATGAAGCCTTGGAAAGCCCCTGCTTTCTTGGAGCATCACTCTCCTGTACGATACAGTCACACTGCATGGTCATGGACCAGTCTTCCTCTTCCTCTTTCAGTGATGATATACCCTAGAGGAGCTTTCTTCATAACAGATGTGCCTGTGACCTTTAGCAGGCTGCTCTCAGGGCCATCCTGGTGTCAAGGAGAGAAGCCATCTCCCCTTCTCTAACCTCAGCTGCTGAACAAGACACAGCTTCTCAGGTTCTGAGCTGTCACAGGTCAGTGTAACCCTGGGGCTCAGCATTGCATTCGGTACCCATGACGAGGGGCAGGGGGGAGGTGCGTTGACTAAAGGAGAGGATGAATTACTGCATGGATGAAAAAGAAGTGCCTGAACTCTTGAGAGGAAGAGGAGACTGTCCAGAGGGGATAGGACTGCTCTTTAAGGAGACACCAGATGTGCCATAAACCTCTGGAAGCATTTCTGGTCTGAGCAGAAATTGACAGTCGAGCCATCTGAATGACCTGTGGGGACCTGGGAGTGTCAAGAAGCAGATGGTCCCGGTCGATTTGCAGCAACCATAAAACGGCGCAGAGGAGAGCCTGCCAGTGGGGTGGGCCCCATCCACACAGATGGGATTTACATCCTTGCTTCTGAGACGGGCACATGTGTCCTGGGCTTTCTGACGCGTCCCAGCTGGACCTGCACCCAGATCGGATGCTGCTGTTCTAGCTTGGGTTTCCCTGGCAGGCAGCATCTAACGATGGTCTCAACTTGAACATTCTGTTTCTGATTTTGCCCCATTGGTCAGTTTTCCTTGCCAAAGGAGTCTGTACCCTTCTCCCCTCTTATCCTTAACAGCCACATGGAAAGAAGCACTAGGAAAAGAGGCTCAAGTGGGGCTGGGAGTAACTTTCTATACGACCTGACCCAGTCCTTTTCAATGCTTGGGTCTCAGGCTTTCAAACCATAAAGCGGGTTAGATTGGTGGTTTTCAAATTTCTTTCTTTCATCTTTCCTTTCTTCCTTCTCTCCGTCTTTCCTTCTTCTTTCTTTCCTCTTCCTTCTTTCTCTCTCTTTTCCTTCCTTCCTTTTGTGCAGAACAGAATACTTTTATCCTAAATCAATATTTGTCTGATGAGTGAATAAATACAATGAAGCTTTATTTGAAATTCAAATATATAGAACAAAAACAGGGAGATTCTCTCCTGTAGACAAGTCTGGGGGCCCTGGTGTTCAGTCTCCCAAACAACTCCTAAGCCACTTTCAAAGAGTCCCAGAACTCTGGGGACTGCAATTTGAAAAGAACTGAATGAGATAAATTCCAAGGCACTTTCTGGCTTTAAATTTCTGATTACTCATTGTTGGGCTTCATTTGAAAATATCTTGACTTTTCTGACCACCTCTAAGGTCAACAGGGAGATATGAACAACCTAAGTCACTCAGCAAAATGTCAGAATCACAGAGCATAGACTTGAATGAAGCCTGAGTTGCCATCCATGGTGGCATTTATGCCATCTATTTCCCACTGATATGTCCATTAACATACACTTAATACCACATATTGGGAACCGAACGCACCAAAGGAACAAAGTGTGATTGTAGCCTACAGGTAGCACGTGGTAGACCTGGAATTCAACCCAAGTCTGTCTGGTTCTCGTTTTCCTGCTTCATAACTCAGAAACCCTGCAGGGCTCTGCTGTTTGGAACCGTGATCACGATGGCGGCAGGCTCTGCTTCTAGCCTGGGTCTGCAGGATGCCTCGGGCTGGGCTCACGGTGTGGACACTTCCAGCAGCTGGGGTCCTTTCTCAGACTGCACTGCTTCTCTCTGTTTGCACCCTCTTCCCAGGAACCACCAGAAGCTTCTTGACTGCTGTACTGAGGTTTACTCCTGGGTACCATACATCCCTGCTACTACCTTCCTTTGGGTCCTTTCTTTATTGTCTACTCTTGACTTCTCCATTACTATGCACTCACCATTCCCGTTCATGAAGAGGATGGGCTTCCAGGGGAAATGGAACTAGTTCTGGAGCCAATACTAGTTGAGCAACCTAGGCAAATCAGTTAAAATCTTTGAGCCTCAGTTTCCTCATCTGCCAAATGGAGACAATACTAAAATAACAGTATCTATGCCAAGAATGGTCATTAAAATTTTTTTTTTTTGAGATAGTATAAGGTCAGTTTTCATTCCAATCCCAAAGAAAGGCAATGCCAAAGAATGCTCAAACTACCGCACAATTGCACTCATCTCACATGCTAGTAAAGTAATGCTCAAAATTCTCCAAGCCAGGCTTCAGCAATATGTGAACCGTGAACTTCCTGATGTTCAAGCTGGTTTTAGAAAAGGCAGAGGAACCAGAGATCAAATTGCCAACATCCGCTGGATCATAGAAAAAGCAAGAGAGTTCCAGAAAAACATCTATTTCTGCTTTATTGACTATGCCAAAGCCTTTGACTGTGGATCACAATAAACTGGAAAATTCTGAAAGAGATGGGAATACCAGACCACCTGATCTGCCTCTTGAGAAATTTGTATGCAGGTCAGGAAGCAACAGTTAGAACTGGACATGGAACAACACACTGATTCCAAATAGGAAAAGGAGTTCATCAAGGCTGTATATTGTCACCCTGTTTATTTAACTTATATGCAGAGTACATCATGAGAAACACTGGACTGGAAGAAACACAAGCTGGAATCAAGATTGCCGGGAGAAATATCAATAACCTCAGATATGCAGATGACACCACCCTTATGGCAGAAAGTGAAGAGGAACTCAAAAGCCTCTTGATGAAAGTGAAAGTGGAGAGTGAAAAAGTTGGCTTAAAGCTCAACATTCAGAAAACGAAGATCATGGCATCCAGTCCCACCACTTCATGGGAAATAGATGGGGAAACAGTGGAAGCAGTGTCAGACTTTATTTTTCTGGGCTCCAAAATCACTGCAGATGGTGACTGCAGCCATGAAATTAAAAGACGCTTACTCCATGGAAGGAAAGTTATGACCAACCTAGATAGCATATTCAAAAGCAGAGACATTACTTTGTCAACAAACGTTCGTCTAGTCAAGGCTATGGTTTTTCCTGTGGTCATGTATGGATGTGAGAGTTGGACTGTGAAGAAGGCTGAGCGCTGAAGAATTGATGCTTTTGAACTGTGGTGTTGGAGAAGACTCTTGAGAGTCCCTTGGACTGCAAGGAGATCCAACCAGTGCATTCTGAAGGAGATCAGTCCTGGGTGCTCTTTGGAAGGAATGATGCTAAAGCTGAAACTCCAGTACTTTGGCCACCTCATGCGAAGAGTTGACTCATTGGAAAAGACTCTGATGCTGGGAGGGATTGGGGGCAAGAGGAGAAGGGGACGACAGAGGATGAGATGGCTGGATGGCATCACCGACTTGATGGATGTGAGTCTGAGTGAACTCCGGGAGTTGGTGATGGACAGGGAGGCCTGGCATGCTGCGATTCATGGGGTCGCAAAGAGTCGGACACGACTGAGTGACTGATCTGATCTGAATGTGCTTAGTGGGCTTCTCTGGTGGCTCAGTGGTAAAGAATCCGTCTGCTAATTCAGGAAATGTCGATTTGATCACTGCATAGGGAAGATCCCTTGGAGAAGGAAATGGCTGCCCACTCCTGTATTCTTGCCTGAAAAATCCCAGGGACAGAGGAGTCAGTACATGTGGTCCCAAAGAGTCAGTTGACTTAGTGACTAAACAACAGTGTGCTTAGCATAAGGTTGATGCCTGAGAGTTGATTAAGAAATTCTAGTTACTATACGACTAATGATGATAATAATAACGGATAAAAAGTGTTTCTATTGTGTATCGTCCTTGATTTCTTGGATACCAGCTGCTCTCTGTTCACATCTTCTCGAAATGGTTATAAATAATAATAGCAAAATAGCAATTCATAGCAATTCTTCCATTTATCGAGTCTTTACCATTTGGCAGTACTTTACATGAATCTATCTTTCTCTCTCTCTATCTTCCTAGCTTCTCTATAGCATACTCTCAACACCCCATAAGGAAGACACTGTCAATCTTATTTTACTAGATAAAAAGGAAGCTTAGAAAACAGGAGCAACTTGCTTAATGCGTATAGTTAGCAACTGGCCATCACCTGGACCTGCACGCAGTCTGTCTAATTCTAAAGCCTGTGCATCAGCCATCAGGCTGCACTGCCTTCCAATGCCTACCCATTCAAGGATTTGGACTTCCAAAGCCCTTTCTCCTGGGTGAGTCCAAACCCTTGCCCATCTTTCCCGTTTTTCTGTATACTTGTCTCCATTCCTTTTCCCCAACAGAAACAGAGGCCGAGGACGTGCAGCAGCAAAGGAGACCAGAGAGGGGAAGGAACTTTCCCAGCATCTCCCAGCCACCAAGGGGCATATTCTGTCCATTAGCTCTAACTGTCTCTTTCTCACTGGGTGGCAGCTGCCTGCCTTCTTCTTTCGCCAACATCTGGCAAACGGGAAGCCACATATTGGATACTTCAGAATGTCACACACCTCCCCGGGGTTCGGATGGTGGTGGGTCCTGTGACATTAACACCATTGTTTCCTCGCCTGCGGAAAGTACGGAGTCAGGGAAATGCCTGGGTGTTTTCAAAGGGCGAGATAATGCCTGTGACCAACAATAACATTTACAGTTATTTAAGCTTAGATAAAGGTAATTAAATCTCACGCTTCATGGGCTCAGCTGATTGCCTGCAGGGGTCAAGGAGGCCCCCCTGCCCAGCTCAGCATCCACAAAGTGATTATCCAGGTGCATTGTGGGTCCTCACAGAGGGTCTGAGTTTCCTCTAAGGCGGAGCCTCAGAGAAAGTGGTTCCCACGTCAGCACCTCAGGGGAGGCTCTCAACCCTCCTCTGATTCAGAGCTTTTCTGTACTGGATGGCATTTAGTCTCTGGAGGCAGACAGTCCTGGATTTGAATCTTAGCCCTGCCATGTGCAGTAGAACTGTTTAAGCCACTTGACTTCTATTAGAATTAGTATCTTTGCCTGTAAAGTGGAGGGAGCACTACATCACTGGGCATTTAATTACATGAAGAAAAATGAGCATTTTGGGGTGTTTTTTAGAAACCAGACACTGTTTAAGTGCTTTTCCTTACTTAAGTCTCACGACATGCATTTCATTCTCCTTCCTTTCACCATCCGGGTGCTTTCTTCTTCGTTAGGCAGATGGAGGAGATTCAGACTCAGGAGTATGACTCTTCCAGTATCCCATTCTATTTTATTGATTGACTGAGACATTAATCGACCAAAAACATTTGCAAGTTTAAGGAGTACAGTGTGTTGATTTGATAAATTCATATATTGGGAAGTGATTAACACCATAGGTATGCTAACATCTCTTGTCACCTCCCATAATTATCTTTTCTTTTTTGTAGTGAGAATATTTAAGGTTTAGTCACTCGGTGACTTGGGAGTATTTAATAGTGTTGTTGACTGTAATCACCATGCTTACATTAGATCTCAGGACTTGTTTCTCTCCTCATTGCAAGCTTTTACCCTATGATGAGATTACCCCAGTCCCCCATTCTAGAAGTCAGAGGGTAGCAGGAAGTGGATGACAGACTCCCGTGGGAGTAACTAGGCAGAGTTCAAGCAGGAGTCTATTTACAGGGCTTCCCTGGTGGTGCAGTGGTTAAGAATCTGCCTTGTGAGGCAAGGGACAATGGTTCAATCCCTCGTCCAGAAAGATCCCATGGACTGTAGGGCAGTTGAGCTTTGGTGCCACGGCTACTGAAGCCTGCACGCCCTAGAGCCTGGGCTCCTCAGCAACAGAAGACATCGCAATGAGAGGCCCAAGCAGCGCAACTGGGGAGTAACCCCTACTCTTCACAGCTAGAGAAAGCCCGCCTCAGCAGTGAAGGCCCAGTACAGCTACATATATATATATATATATATATATATATATATTTAAAGAGTCTATTTATAAAGAGGTGGGCCCAGGAGGCAGGCAGTGAGACATCCCAGGCTGGGGGGTGAAGGAAGAAGCAGTTTCCAGAACATGGAGAGAGCAGCGGTGTCCTAGGAAAGGGCTCCCCTAAGCTGCTTTTGTCTTGGCCAGATGGGGAAAGCCCTGGGGATGCAGTGTGGATGGTGATTACTGTCCTCCAAGGCACTGGCTGAACCCAACCCCAACCTGATCACAGAGGTCAGCTCCCAGGGAACCGAGCAGGCTAGAGAAAGGTGAAAAGGATTCAAAGTGGCAATCAAAAAGTCTCCAGTCCTCTGACTGGTCTTGACAGAGCCCAGAGGGGAGCCGGGCCAAGCTCCATGCTATGATGCTACCGGCAAAAGGCATGTATTAATAATAAGTAATGAATTAATGACAGCTGTTAGAGTTTGCCTACATCTTTCCCCATCCCATAAGAAGAAGGGGGATACATTATCGTCTCATCTCAATTAGAGATTAGAGCCACCCCCACCTTAAGTTGAGAACAGAGACTTATTCCTTGTGGGGAATGGACATGAACGTCCATCTCCATGAAGAAGACGGACAATTTCCATCGCACCCTTGGGCCGACAAGCACTCTGACTGCAGTGTGAAGACTGGAGGGAGACTGACTGGAAGCAAGGCGGGGCAAGCATCTAGGGAGGAAGCTCCAAGCCTGAATGCTGAGGGCCTGACTCAGGGCAGAGGTGATGAGGATGGCAAGGGAGCAGCAGAACTAAGGACTGTACCATGAGGACTGGGTGCAGGAGCAGAAGGAATCTGGAGTGAGTGAATGAAGAGAAGGGGGATTGTGTCCTCCCCTGGGGCCAGAGAAGAGGGGGATAGTCAGTTCAGTCGCTCAGTCATGTCAGACTTTGCAACCCCATGGACTGCAGCACGCCAGGCTTCCCTGTCCATCACCAACTTCCAGAGCTTGCTCAAAGTCATGTCTATCGAGTCAGTGATGCCATCCAACCACCTCATCCTCTGTCGTCCCCTTCTCCTCCGACCTTCAGTCTTTCCCAGCATCAGGGTCTTTTCCAATGAGTCAGTTCTTTGCATCAGGTGGCCAAAGTATTGGAGTTTCAGCTTCAACATCAGTCCCTCCAATGAACACTCAGGACTGATTTCCTCTAGGATGGACTGGTTGGATCTCCTTGCAGTCCAAGGGGCTCTCAAGAGTCTTCTCCAACACCACAGTGCAAAGCATCAATTCTTCAGCTCTCAGCTAAGTAGACCATCCTTAAGAATAGCTTTAGTGTTGGTGACCCAGTAGCTGATGCCCAGAGAGGTAGATGCTGTCAGAGGGCAGCTAATTGTTTCAGGAGGATGACAGAGTTAGGGGATCAATTGATAGAGACAGGTTTTCCAGCCCCTGCAGGTAAAGGCAATTCAGTCCAATTTATGTCTGGTGAAAATGGACACTTAAAAAGAAAATATTTGCAGATCGGTATAAATTCAATCTTGCCCCTTATGCCAGCCCCAAGCTGAGGAGGAAGCGTTTTCCTTCTTCCCTTCTTTCTTTCTTTCCTTCTCTCTCTCTTTTTTTAATCTCACAGTTTGGCCAGTACAACTTCTGGGTGGAAAGGAAGTTCAGTTTGCCTGCCTTCTTTCTTCATCTGCAAAATGGGGAGAATGAATTGGATCCTCGCAGTGCCAGAGGCTGCTATGAAGATCGAATGAGTGGCTGAGAAAGCCTTTTGAGAATCGAGATGTGGTGTATTCATCCGATGGATACAGTATGTAACTTTTGATATTATTAACACATCTCATGCAGTAACAGAAGAAAATAATTGGTGACTTGGGTACCTAATGAACTGGGTTTCAAATCTTAGCTCTTCCAGTTCCTGGCTGTGTGTCTTTGGATGAGTTATTTCACCTCTCTGAAACTCTGCTGCCTTATCTGTAATGTGGGAATAACAGCACCTTCCGTGCAGGGCTGATGTATCCTATGAGGACCTGTATGTAAACAGGCTAAGACCATGTCTGGCATGAGATGGGAACAAGTGTAGACATGGAGGATGATCAGTTTTAAAGAAAGCTTCCTGCAGTACTTGCAGGTTGCCTCCTCTGAACTCTGGAGCTTGTCTTTGGCTTCAGAGGAGCTTCTGAAGAAACATGGAATGAGTTCGTTTGGGAAATAAGAAAGTGGTCAGAGATGAGCAGCCTCTGGGTAGGAGTGGAACAGGAGAAAAATCAGATGTTCTAGAATGAGAGTGGGAGTGAGGATGGAGACGATTCCTTTGGGAGGCTGGAAGATCACTGAGTTTAGAACCTGTGGGCTAGAAAAGCCATTAAGGTGATTTA
The DNA here is from genome assembly GCF_029407905.1 of Bubalus kerabau. Lineage (NCBI taxonomy): Eukaryota > Metazoa > Chordata > Mammalia > Artiodactyla > Bovidae > Bubalus > Bubalus kerabau. The sequence continues at coordinate 179,121,172 of NC_073627.1, read as the reverse complement.
GTCCGGAGGTCAGAAGGTTGAGCACATGCAGGGGCCAGACAGGTCATGGGCATAAGGTAAGACGTTCGAGAAGACAAGAGGAACGGTGAGGACTGGCTCGCATGTTGTACTTAAAAGCTCCAAGTGCTATAAAACCCGGTGGAGGGACTTCTCCCCTGGTGGTCCAGGGGTTAAGGCTTCCCCTTCTGATGCAGGGGGTGCGGGTTCCATCCCTGGCCCAGGAGCTAAAATCCCATATGCCGTGAGGCCAAAAGCCAAAACAAATGAAATAAAACAGAAACAAAATTATAACAAATTCAATAAAGGCTTTAAAAGTGGTCCCCATAACAACACTTTAAGAACTGCCTGATCACTGTGAGGCCAAACAAAGCGCACAGTACTGGAGCACAAGTATGAGACCCTGACTTACAGCCACATGTTCTCAGCTTCCAGAAAGCAAGGATGCCACTCCAAGGGCAGTGGCTTTCCAAGAAGGTAGATGTGAATGGGGATGTGAAGGATGAAAGAGGATGAGCTGTTACAGAAGAGGGATCTCCACCCACCCCGGGAAGCCCTGGACAGACGTAGTGATAGGAGACGCTTTCTAGAGGAGTTTGGGAGGTAAGCTTGGCCAGTGAAACAAAGTGAAGTCACTCACTCGTGTCTGACTCTTAGCAACCCCATGGACTGCAGCCCACCAGGCTCCACTGTCCATGGGATTTTCCAGGCAAGAGTACTGGAGTGGGTTGCTATTTCCTTCTCCAGGGGATCTTTCTGACCCAGGGATCGTACCCGGGTCTCCCGCATTGTAAGCAAATGCTTTACCATCTCAGCCACCAGGAGTGGGATGGGCATAAACACGCATAGCCCCCCAGCAGTCACCAGGGCATCTCCTGTGTTTCAGGTACATCGCTCTCATTTAATCTCCATAGTAATCCTATGGAGACAATGTATCACTGTCTCCACTGTGTAGATGAAGACACTGAGGCTCAGAGAGGTGAAGTGGTTCCTTATGTCCCCGCAGCCCGATGGGTGTAGCAGCTGGGATTTGATCCGAGTCTGTTTGGCAACCACACTCCAGTTCTCTTCCTTCCTGCTCTTGGCCAAATGTCCTCCCGCTTTGTACAGCCACCCTTTTTTCTTTCTTTGTGCTGTGGACCCTCCATTCCCTGGGCAGCCTCCCCTCGCTGGTGCGTTCTCTTGACTCAGTCCCTGGGCGGCTCCCCGCCTTTGTGCCGTCAGGCAGGATGTGGGCTGTGGACCACCCCCGGACACTTTCAATGAAATGGAATAAGAACTAGGCCAGCGAGTCAGATGCTGCTGGAAATCTTGCGTCACCATCTGAAACAGCCCCAGGGCAGCGCCGCCGCGGGAGTCAGCCCAGACCCAGGGCTGTCTGTGATTCAGCCCTTCAGGTCCCACCTCGGCTTCTGTGTCCCCCAGCCTTTTTATTTTTCTGGACCACAGTGAGCTCTGAGACATACATCATCTGCCTGCAGAGCTGCCTGCTTCGGCTTCAAACACTTTAGAATTCCAGAAAGGCCCTTCTGTCACCAGGCTCACGGCTGAAGACGCCCTGTGGGTCCTACAGGGGAGGACGTGTCGTCAAGTCCCCTGGCCCAGCTTGCCTGTCTAGGCTTATCACTCACCATCTTCTGCACACACACACACACACACACAAATATACACATAAACCCACACACACACAAATACACACATTCATCCACACACCAAACACATGCCCATACATACACCCAGGCTCACATACACATAAACACAAACAGATGCACACCTGTACACACATAAACACACCCCACACACACCTTTGGACACACACCCATACACATGCAAACACACACTTGTCCTCACAAACATACACGAGCTTACAGGTGCTCATACAAACAGACACATATGCACAAACACAGATATGCACATCCATACACACATAAGCTCAGACACATACACACTCATCCTCACACATACACACAATACACCCACATACACACAGACACAATATACACACAATACACACAACACACCCACACATAAATGCGTGTGCACACATATATGGGAGAAGGCAATGACACCCCACTCCAGTACTGGGGATGAATCTGGGGATGCTGTCAATCATGTGACCTTAAGATGAGCCCCAGTCTCTAAAAAATCACCCCACTTTCCTTCCTCTGCTGCCCCCCAAGATGTGCCCCATGATTGATTTGGGGGCAGAAAGTCTTTCTTTCTTTTTTTTTTTTTGAGTCCTGATGTGACATTGAAGAAGAATCCCCTTGCTCTGCAGTCATGTCACTTAGAGCTGCCCAGAGATCTATCTTCTCCAGCCTGTGGAAGATCCCTGATTAAGGATGAAGTCAACCAGAGTCAAACTGGGTTGAGAGAAAGAGGGAAGCACCTAAGGACATACTTTCCTTGGATCCAGCCATTGTGAAAGTCAGCTGTGTCCCTTAGACTTTTCAGTTATATCAGTTAATTGATTCTTCTGTGTTTTAGCTTGAAGTACCAGAAGATTTTGCCGTTGTTTTTGTTACTTGTAACTCAGAATTCTGGTGTTATAAATAGTACAGTGCCTATTGTTTTGACCTCTGTTTTGTCTTTTAATTCTCCCAACAGTCCTTTGACATGGATGTTATGCCCATTTTGGTGATTAGACAATTGAGGTTCAGAGAAATGAAGACAAATGGTCACATCTCCCCTGCCCTTCTAACAGCCTCCATCATTTAAAGGCTTATTTTCTGAAAGTGGCACATGTTTCATTGGCTAAAGTCAGTCATGTCTCTTTGCCAGAGTCCAGTAGGTGGGGAAGAGCAGTACTACCATCTTCTTAGAAGTAGAAAAGCCAAAATATGTACAAGCAGCCCTAAAGACTACACATGCCACCAGCACACAACGAGCGCCACAAAGGAAGGATTTTGTCTTATTCATCCCTGAATCCCCTGCACCTGGCATGGAGGCTGCTTCAAACAGGAAGACTTAGGAGTGTGTGTTCAACGGATCCCAGAACTTACCATGGAGCGGCCGTCATTCCCATCAATGGCAACTGTCTCTAGGGCATGGGTTAGCATTATCTCTGCACCTCAGCACCTGGCACAGCACCTGGCACTGAGTAGATGATCACTAAATATTTACCAAGGGAATGAATGTGGAGTCAGTGATAGGTGATCCCTGCACACAGTGGTGACTGGGGTTTCTTTACACCTGGTTAGGCACCGTCTGAGTTGCTAGGCCAAGGCCACAGCAACACACTTGGAAATAGGAAGGCATCAAGCTCAGATTCCAGAAAGAGACGGGATGGCATATGCCAGGCCGGAGCAAAAGGAAAGTCTCAGATAAGCTTAGTAGGAACCAAACCAGACACCAGGAGACCAACACTCCACTGGGCTGAGATTAGAAATAAAACTGTGCTGTCTCCAATTTAGAGAAGGTAGAGAGTAAGGGGAACATGATCAAGGGAACCAAGAATATATGTGAAAACTCAACTGTTCTTTGGTGGAGGGGCTTGTCTATTTTTCATGTGTTCCATATCCTTTTCCTTTTTGCTGAAACTGTGGTCTTGCAGCATTGGGAGAAAAATAGAGGTCTTGAGCTGTGTCTGAATCTGATTCTTTCCCAGATCATCAACTCCTTGAGGGTGAGTGCTGTATCTTATCACCAGTCCCACCTTTTCATAACCCAGCCCAGGATGTTACATACAGGAGTAACTGAGTATGTGTTAGCCTGTATTGAACATGCACACGTGAATCCCCAGAGAACAGGGAGAGGATTCCCTGCCAAGTCAGAAGACACAGCTGCTGCTGCTGCTAAGTCGCTTCAGTCGTGTCCGACTCCGTGCAACCCCATAGACGGCAGCCCACCAGGCTCCCCCATCTCTGGGATTCTCCAGGCAAGAACACTGGAGTGGGTTGCCATTTCCTTCTCCAATGCATGAAAGTGAAAAGTGAAAGTGAAGTCGCTCAGTCGTGTCCGACCCTTTGAGACCCCATGGACTGCAGCCTACCAGGCTCCTTCGTCCATGGGATTTTCCAGGCAAGAGTGCTGGAGTCGGGTGCCACTGCCTTCTCCACAGAAGACACAGAGTAGCAGGTAAAACAGAGGGGCCTCACTGCAGCATTACTATGATTTAAAAAAAAAACTATTGTGTCCCCATACTCCTCAGGGAAAAGTGAGTCTGCAGAATAGAGATCATTAGACAAATAAGAGCTAACATCTTCAAACGCAGAGAATTGAAGAAAAGAAGGAAGGAAGGGGATAAGGGAGGAAGGGACCAAGAGAGGGAACAAGAGAAAAAGAAAGAAAGAGAAAGAGCACGGGCAGGGTATCCCTCCAACCTGAGGTCTAAGATCGCATCTTAACACTGCCCTGATTGTTAAACCGACCGTCCACTGCACCATCTTGTGAGGACTCAGCATTGCCGCTGCGGTCATCTCATGCTCGAGGAGGTCATCACACAGCAGTGATCTCATGGGACTCCTGGTGTGCGTAGGACCGCCAGACCCAGCGCTAAATGGGACTGGACCTCTGTGCTTTGTGCATTAATTGGGCTGATGTTTACCATCCTTTGGCTTCTTATTACTGCCCTCTCTCTAAGTCGGCTTGTTAGCTGTTACTCGTCATTTCTCAGTGGTGCTGGGTTCCTTGCCTACCAATCTCCGGGGGCTTGTAAAGGAGAGGCCTTCACAGTCATTTGGACAAACGCCCAGTGAGCACACCTATTTTTGAGACACTGCGCAGAATGCAATTTGGAAGCTATGAGGTCTTTTCTCAGACAGCGTAACATCAAGGTTAAGAGCGTGAGTTGTACCTGATGCACTCGGCAGTCTTCTGGTTCTGCCTTTAGTCACCAGATGATCTCAGGCTAATTAACAGCCCTTCTTAAGATACAGTTCCCATGTCTGGAAATTGGGGATAATAATAATGCCTACCTCAGAGGTGTCTTTGTGAGAATTAATTGAAGAATGAGTGTAACTGCTGAATATTATTTTATTTGTAAGTAGCTTGGAGTCTGCAAGCTAAGACTTTTGAATAAAACATGTATGGGAAAGTCATTTCTTGAGAGGTCACCAAGGAAGAGGTAGTGGATTTGAGGAACCAGAAGATTGTGTGGGAAGGATGGAGAAAGCTAATACAGGCAGAAAAACAGGCTGGTGGTACAGAATCTGGACATGAAGGAGCTTGTGCATGGAAAAGATGACCCTTCATATCAAAGAACCAGAGGAGCCATGAGGTGGGTGAGAAATGCAGCTGAGTCTAATCCAGGGTTTTGAAAACTACAATTCCAGTGCTCCCTTGTTACCTCAAGAAGACTGAGAGCTATTTTTTTTCATTTAAATAATAGGAAAAAACAATCAAAAGAAGAATAGTCTTTTGTAGTACATGATCATGATATGAGATACACACTTCAGTACCCACACATAAAGTTTTATAGGAACACAGTCATGACAAACCTAGTGTGAGTGCTTGATAAGTCACTTCAGTCCTGTCCGACTCTTTGTGACCCCACAGACTGTAGCCCACCAGGCTTCTTTGACCAGGGGCTTCTTCAGGCAAGAATACTGGAGTGAATTGCTATGCCCTCCTGCAGGGGATCTTCCTGACCCAGGGATTGAACCTGGGTCTCCTGAACTGCAGGCAGATTCTTTACAATCTGAGCCACCAGGGAAGCCCTTGACAAACATAGAGTATTAAAAAGCAGAGACATTACTTTGCCAACAAAGGTCCATACAGTCAAAGCTATGGTTTTTCCAGTAGTCATGTACAGATGTGAGAGCTGGACCATAAAGAAGGCTGAGTGCCAAAGAATTGAGGCTTTTGAATTGTTTTGCTAGAGAAGACTCTTGAGAGTCCCTTGGACAGTAAGGAGATTGAACTAGTCAATCCTAAGTGAAATCAACCTCAAAGGACTGTTGCTGAAGCTGAAGCTCCAATACTTTGGCCACCTGATACAAAGAACCAACTCTTTAGAAAAGACCCAATTCTGGGAAAGATTGAAGGCAGGAGGAGAAGGGGATGACAGAGGATGAGATGGTTGGATGGCATCACTGACTCAATGGACATGAGTTTGAGCAAGCTTTGGGAGTTGGTGATGGACAGGGAAGCCTAGAGTGCTGCAGTCCATGGGGTTGCAAAGAGTCAGATAGGACTGAGTGGCTGAACAGAACTGAACTCAATGAACATGCATTTGAACAAACTCCAGGAGATAGCGGAGGACAGAGGAGGCTGGTATGCTACAGTCCACGGAGTTTTCAAAATGTGGGACACAACCTAGCAACTGAACATCAGCATCATGACCTGTGGTTCACGTTGATTTCTGCCTGTTTTCTGGCTACAAAGGTAGAGTTGAGTAGGTGAGATGGAGCCTAAAGGGCATCTGATGCTTCAAATATTTTCCACGTTGCCCTTAACAGAAAAAGTTTTCTGGTCTCTGGTTTAGACCCTAAAAGTGACTCAAATCAACTAAAGGATTAGGCTTGAACCCATGGGTGACAGAGAGACACTGAGAGGGTGGAGGTGGCCAGGTCAGGAATGAAAATAGAATTTTCTTCTGACGATCACAGACTCTCCATCCTCCCATTAAGCACCCTCTGTAATGTCTTCTAAATATGTGCCTCCTTCCGCCAAACTTCTGTCTTTTGAAGAGGCAAATGTATTATTCTCCCTTTTCATGTTGGGAATTTTTTTTTTTAAGAATATTCAAATGGGCTTTCTACCTTACATACTAAGTTCAGAGAGCCCTGGGCCCCGTGCTAATCAGACTGGGTGCCATTCTGTAAGTCATTTTGTGCAATTTCATGTTCTCTTTCCCTGAAAGAAGGAGAATTACTTTGATAGATTAAAGCCGTTTCCTTATTGGAATGGGCATTCTGTCTCTTTCTCCAGGCTCCCGTCCACGTCTCGTGATGCCTCCCAGATAGGAAACCTTCATTTCCCGGAGTCGCTCTTAGGGAAGCAATTTCCTATCTACGCCAGCCCTCCAGGGTCTCATTTGTAGAATGAAGGGGACTCTGGTTAAGGTGGGAAATGGAAGGGGCTAGAAGGTGACCCTTTCCTTTCTACCAGTTTCTTTCTGTGGTTTTATGTTGTAAAATACTTTCGACTCAGAGGCATGTGCTCCTGGTTGTTGGTCAAAGGACTTGCTTGTAACTCTGGTCTTTGCAAGGGCTCTGGAAGGACATATGGAGAATAATTGGGCTCCCACTGTGGATAAAGTGGACGCTGGGCTCAGTGAATTTAAACCTAACTAGCTACATTTGCAACCCAGCATAATACACAATGTAATATGATAATAGCCTGGTTTTAATTGCTATTTCTTCTTTCTGAGGATTTTGATGAACTTTCTTGTTGTTCTGCCGCTTAGTCATGTCCGACTCATTGCGACCCCATGGACTGCAGCATGCCAGGCTTCCGTGTCTTCCATTATCTCCCAGAGTTTGCTGAAATTCATGTCCATTGAGTCAGGGATGCTGCCACTAAGTTTGAGGAACTTATCAGTGCTTTATACTTCAGTGGTTTTTAGACTTACCTGGGGAGCATGTTAAAAGGCAGATTCCTAGTCCCTACATACAGGGATTCCAATTTACTAAGTTTGAGGTTAGAAGTAGGAATCTTTACATTTAACAAAATCCCTGGATGATTTGGATGCTGGTGGTCCCAGAACACCCCTTGAGAAATGCTGTCTCAAGATCACATTTTGTCCTGGATATTTTTTAAGCGTGACGTGAGATACACTTAGTTCCTGGCACATAGAGGGTGCGTAATAAATGGCTATCGTTGTCATCACTGGCTTCCCTGGTGGCTCAGAGGTTAAAGCGTCTCCCTCCAATGCCGGAGACCCGGGTTCGATCTCTGGGTCGGGAAGATCCCCTGGAGAAGGCAATGGCAACCCACTCCAGTGTTCTTGCTTGGAGAATCCCATGGACGGAGAAGCCTGGTAGGCTACAGTCCACCAGGTTGCAAAGAGTCGGAGACGACTGAGCGGCTTCATTTTCACTTTCACTTTGTCATTACTGGAGTAGGTTTTAAGATGTCATTATCCCTACTTTTCTGGTTTTTAAACTTCTGATCCCTGTGGTTTATACTTAGACTCTATGGTGATCGGCACTAGGCTCATGATGAACTATTTGGAACTTCTGTTTCCTCCTCCATGGAGCAGAAAGAGGAATACCTGACTTCTAGAGTGTCTGTTGTTAGGCTAAATGCTAGAAATTCTTAAGTAATTAGCTGAACCTCTAATGCGTTATTACAGCTCCTAATTACTTGTGCATAAATTCACATACATGAAGGGAGTTTAGGGTACGTCTTTCCTAGGCATGAGCATGTGCTTTGCCTGGCAAAGCTCTCTGGCAAGTTAAGGGCTACTTGGGGAATCTCTTCCCATGAAACCCATGCAGTTTTATTAATCACTTTCTGCTCTAGGAGGTGAAGAATATGCTAGGAGTCAGAAAACCCAGGTCTGCCCAGACCTTACCCCTGCTATGGCAGCTAGTTCCTATCCATGCACAGCCATCCATAACCCACACTGTTATTTTTCTACTCATATCATTTTTTTCTCTTCATACTGTTTATCTTTCTATTCATTACTGTTTCCTATTCACTATTTTGCAACTATTCAGGATTGCCAAACTGTACTCCTGAAAGAAATAATTAGAGCTGGATTTAAATTCGCACCTGGGCCCATTGTTATACCTTTCACACTAATCTAACCCTTAATTGGCACTATAACCACTTCATCCTATCTTGGCTTCCAAATGCAGAGAAATAACTTCATTTGACTCTTTCTTGGAGAATGTAACTTCTCCGAGGTTTGTTCAGGGTTATGATGAAGTTCATTTTAGCACTATAAACCCGTGGAAAGTGTTAGTTGCTCAGTCAGGTCAGACTCTTTGAGACCTCATGGACTATATAGACCCTGCCAGGGTCCTCTCTCCATGGAATTCTCCAGGCAAGAGTACTGAATGGGTAGCCATTCCTTTCTCCAGGGAATCTTCCTGACCCAGGGATCGAACCCAGGTCTTCTGCATTGCAGGCAGATTCTCTACCATCTGAGCCACCAGGAAAAGAGTTCTTATACCTGAAAGGGAACCATCTAGTGTTGCCATACTACTCTGTATCCAGTATTGTTCTGGGCTACATCAGGGCTACAGAAATGAACAGGCAGAATCTCTGACTTTGAGGAAGACACATCTAAAAGGAAGAAGAAGTTTTAAGGGCTAACCTACAGGTTTGTGCAAATCTTTTTCCTGGGGATGGGAGTGGAGGGAAAAGCTGTTGGTAGGTGATGCCACTTGGAATCAGGTTTGAGAGGAAGAGGAGCCCCTGCACGAGCTTTAGGACTCAGGAAGAGTTCAAGCATGGGTAGGGACAAGCACAAATGCCCTGAGGCAACTCACCCACTTAGTCATTGACTTAACCATTACACACACACACACACACACACACAAGGCAAAATGATTCTTCAGGGGGCAGCCCAGATCAGGAACAGTGTTTTGGGTTTGCATAAAGGCAAATTGCACATGTATGAGAACAGGGTGAGGCTAATTTTGGTAGCAGCGGGTATATACAGAAGATGAGGATGATAAATGCTTTAGGTCACGTTACACAGAATTTTAATAAGTCAGTAGACGATATCTGGGGGGCAATATAGAGACCTTGAAGAAAGACCGTGAAGAAAAGGAGGGACCCAATGCAAGTAATGCAATGGGTACTGTAGAGAGGCTGATGAGAAATGTGGAAGCAGATAAATAGATCTCTGACATCCTCAGGACTCACCTCCACCTAGCCCTTGTCAATCAAAGACCGTGCTTGAAAGTACCCACTTCACCCTGGTTTTGAAGTTATCCCCCGGGAGCCTGGATTCACATCAGCCTTCTTTGGGTGTCTTTGCTATGATTGATAATTTGTACCAAATCCATTTTGGGAGGCTGTTTTCCTCCCCCGACATACATCACAGGATATTTTTATAGCTTGATGAATCTAACACATCTGTGTAATCACACAGTTTCCAGAAATCCAGATGTTCCCCAGAGCACCTCTGGCTCCCGCGCTCTTGCAAACATTTGCTGTAAACACCAAAGGCTGTTTGTTGGTTTTAATGTTCTAGCTCCTCTCATTACCCAGTGAAGGTGAAAGATTGAAGCCAGATAGTGTTGCCAGTAAATGTTTTCGTCCCCAATGCATCTATTTCTAGGGACTGATTAGCATGCAGTGGGGCCCACAGCCCGATGCTGCCTAGATGGCCAGTCGTGCTCTGCCTGCCGTGGTGCAGAGAAAGAAGGCAGGCCAGGTGTGCAGAGCCCCTTCTGTTTCCTGGCCTGAAGTCCCCACTGGATTAGAGGGCTCAACCAGCTGAGACGGGACAGGGAGAAACGAGGGGTCAGGATCAGACCCTGTACCACTGGGTTACTGGGATGACTCTAAAAAAGCTAATGCATGTACAATGTTTAACTGTATGTGGAATATAGACACATCTTAACAAAAGGTGGCTTTATTATTAATGTTACAGTCATTCAACAGAAGATGCTCACACCATCTTTAAGAGGCTCTGTGGTAATGCAATTTACCTTTGAAGCTGGGGAAATAGCCCCAGACTGGGAGGCAGGGGCTCAGACTGGAGTCTCCTTTGGCCTTGGGCAAGTCTTCCTCTTCTTTAGGTACCAGCTCATCTGTTTGTAAAGAAAAGAGGTTATTTCAGATGATATCTAACAGCCCTCCTAGTTCAAATGCAGTTAATTCTCTTATCCTAAAGGATGTTATAATGTAAAGCCAGAAGAAGCATCTCTAACCCGAGAGGCTGTTAACTGATGATCTGAAATGTAAAGTATAGTTGCTTTGGTTCTAGAGAGCTTTAAGCAGTAGGTAGGAGGTAGTTTAGGGTGAACAGCATTTCCCTTCCCTGTCCCTTCTGCTGGGAGGTCCCATGCAACCTCCCATCTATGTTCACTCCTATGTCATTACGAGGCTTTATTTTGACTCTGCTCAATGCTTCCCTGGTGGCTCAGTTGGTAAAGAATCTGCCTGCAATGCAGGAGACCTGGTTTTGATTTCTGGGTTGGGAAGATCTCCTGGGGAAGGAATTGGCGACCCACTCCAGTATTCTTGCCTGGAAAATCTTGCCTGGACAGGGAAGCCTGGAGGTATAGACCACGGGATCACAAGAGTCAGACACGACTTAGTGACTAAACTGCCAATGAACACCACCCATGGGATAAGTTAGAGTCTCTCTGTTACTGCCTTGCTCATTGCAGCAAACTGAGACTATATTTTGTAATTTTGATCTCTCCCCCTACACTGAGGTCTCTCCCCTTCTGAGAGAGCTGGGACCATGTCTATCTTGCTCATCACTGTATCCCCTATGCCTGGTGAGCCTCAATCTGCACTTATGGAATGAGTGAGTAAATAAACGAATGAAGTCTCGCCTGGAAGAAGGGAGATGGATTAGACAGCTGCCTTCTGAGAACAGAGAGCCTCGGGATCTTTCACAAAGTAAATATGAGGATGCAAAGTAATGAGAAAAGGCAAAAAACAAAACAAAACAAAAAACAACCCGAGGAGCAGAAAGAGACCACCTATTATCCAGGATATAATTGAGCTTTAGAGCGAGAGAGAGAATAGACAGCAAATGGAGAGGAATGAAGACGTCATTAGGAGAAAGAAAGAGAAGAGCAAAGAAAAATAAGTGCAGGGCATCATGTTTGAGTGAGGAAAGAATGAGGAATGATTTTCAGACTGAAGCTTGACGATCAAAGATGCCACTGAGCACATTAAGTATTTCACAATGATTATCAACTTATTAAGACAGAAAGATTGATTTATCTTTATGTTCTTGGGAGAGAATTGAGAAAAGCAATAACCCGTCTCGAGCACAGTAAGCTTGCCTTAATCGGAACAGCTAAGGCTTAGAGGATTGAGGGAGCTCAAACAATGAAAGAATCCGTCCCTTGGGTTTCTTGGGAGTCAGTGTGATAGAAGAGCGGGTGGGGGAGTCTGACAGATGTGGCTGGAAGCCCAGCTTTCCGCTGCACAGCTGGGTGACCTGGGCATCTCCTTCTCCATCTTAACCCCAGGTTCCTTTTCTCTAGAATGGAGATTAACAAATTAGGACCCGTGGGTCAAATCCAGTCTTCCACTTTTTTAAAAATAAAGTTTTATTGGAACATGTATTGTCAGCACTTGCTTTTGTGTTACCATGGGAGGTTAATTGTTACAAAGACCCCCTGGCCCTCAAAGCGCCAAATCTTTACAATATGACTTTTTTATAGAAGAAGGTTTATTCTGTATATTCATTCACTTGGTGTCTGGCATGAGAATGTACTCAACAAATGTTGGTGGGATTTGCTAAAATCCATGGATCAATGAATAAAGGAAGAAAGGACATGCTATATTGGAAGAGTAAAGACAGACATGGGGTGAGATTTCAACTTAACTCCCTAAGAGCTGTGCAAATTACCTCCCCTCTTTCTGTAGACTGGAGACAACAAATCTATCTTGTATAATGGTGGCTGGTAAATAAAACAGAGTCTGATTACTTTGAACACAAACACTCAATAATTTTCTTTGTTCAGTTAAAGGCTTGGACAAAACAAAAAGAATCATCATTGGCCAATCGTTGCCTTGGAAGCATCAGAGTCTCAGGGCATGTTGCTGGTATTCTCAGCCCAGGGTCAGAAACCACCTCTGTTAGTTCAGAAACAGGAAGTATTTCTGCTGGAGTCCTCAGCTGAGTCCAAGTGCCATGCCTGGCACAAAGTAAGACCTGAATATTTGCGAATAAATAAATGAATATTTGCGAATAAATAAATGAATATTTGCGAATAAATACATGACTGCAGGTTTAGGTATCAGTTCTCATTAGGGCTCTCCGCTGGGTGAAGTCATGCCTTTCAGGTCCTCTGAGAGCCAGGTCTTACTCCTCCTAAGCTATTTCAGAACAGTATCTCAATCCTTTCCACCCTGGTTGGGCTGGATCCTCTGACAGGACTTTCTGGTGGGCATCTATAGTTGGCACTTCCCAATCCTGGCTATACATGGGAATCCTGTTGTGCCTTGTAAACAGAGGACTGGTGTAGCAGGGTCGAAGTTCCGGAAATACATCTTAATTACAGTAAGGAGAGTAACCTGGAGGATGTGGCTATGACATTATGTAGAGAATAAGGGGACTTCTGCAATCCAAGGTCCAGACAAGAGATAATGCTTGCTTTTCCAACAATATGTGAGTGTTTTCTATGTGCCAGGCATTCACTGGGCTCAATTTAGGGAATCAACACTGGCCGTGGCTCCTCCCCTTGGAGGAGATCAGATTTGGCCTGGAAGACATCATTCAAGGGATGAAGCTGAGGAAGGGTACTGCAGTGAGTGTCAGGAGTGCGTGTCTGTAGGAGAGCTCTGTGCACGAGCGTTCTCCACAAAAGGAGAACCAATAGGATGCATTTAGCTACACAGAAAGAACATTTATGAGAGAGTGGCTCATGCAGTTACAGAAGTTGAGGCTAAGAATTTGTTGTCTGCAAGCTGGAGCCCCAGGAAAGTCGGTGGCATTGTTCCAGTCCAAACCCTAAGGCCAGGGACCCAGGGAAGTCAACAGTGTAAGGCCCAGTTGGAGTCCAAAGGCCTAAGGACCGGGAGTACTGATGCTGGAATGCAGGAGAAGATGGACGTCCAGCTCAAGCAGAAAACAACTTCACCCTTGCTTGGCCTTCTGTTTTCTATTCAGGCCCTCAACAGATTGGATGATGCCCGCCTGCAATGGGGCATCTTTCCTCAGTCTACCCATTCAAACGTTAGTCTCAGAAACGCCATCACGGGCACACCTAAGAACAACGTCTCATCAACTAACTCAGCATCCCTGGGCCAGTCGAGCTGACGCATACAGTTAGCCATCGCATCTTGTCGTGGTGTGTTGTTTACTCCAGAAGGGTTTGTGATTGGCGCCCTGACCTCACCCTTCTTCATGGAAGGCGAGGAGGAGAAAAGTGAGTTGCATTTGACTCTGACCATGACCATGATAGCAGTAGCTGTAATAAACAGTGACCCTTTATTAAGTGTTTTTAAAATTTATTTAAGACGTATTTATTTTTATTACGTACTTTTTAGACATATTTATTTCTATTTATAGCTGCACCGGGTCTCCGTTGCTGCAGGCAGGCCTTCTCCAGTTGTGGCTAGAGGGCTACTCTCTAGTCGCAGTGAGTGCGCTTCTCTTTGCTGTGGCTCCCTTTGTTGCAGAGCACGGGCTCTGGAGCTCGGGCTCAGTAGTTGTGGAGTGTGGAATTAGTTGCACCATGGCAAGGAGGATCTTCCCAGACTGGGTATCAAACCTGTGTCCCCTGCATTTGCAGGTGGACTCTTTATTACTGAGCCACCAGGGAAGTTCCTTACTGAGTGTTTTTAAGTGCCAGACATGATGCCATACAGTTCTCATAAGTTTTTCTATTTAATCTTCACAACAACCAAAGGATTTGGGATTATGTTGTTCTCATTTGGAGGCTGACGGAAACTCATCATGGTTCAGAGATGTTAGGTAGCTTGGTGAAAGCCTCGCAGCTGATAAGCAGCCGCCCTGGGACTTGAACTCCAATCTAGCCAGACTCAGAGCACACACCCTGTCGCCTGACACCACCTACGTCTGTCTGGCGTCAGCGCTCCTGTGGGCCCCCGTTGTCGCATGACATAGACTGGCAGGCTTTTTGATTCCTCCAAGATACTGCACGTGGTTGTTTCTCCTTAGAAGTTGTCTTCCCTTGCTTTGTGGGCACTTGGTTACATAATACCTGAAAATATTAAATTAGTTTTCCTTTACAGGAAATCATGTTCCATTAGGGCCACTGACATAGCTATTCCGAGACCTCTATGAGAATTGTGTGCTTTTTGGAAATGTCTGACAAATCTGATTGCTCGAAAGCAAGGAGCTCTCCAAAGGCCTTGTGGCTGGTTGAGTAATTAGGCATTCTTGTTGTTCAGTTGCCAAGTTCTGTCTGACTTTTTGTGACCCCATGGACTGTAGCCTGCCAGGCTCCTCTGTCCATGGGATTTCCCAGGCAAGAATACTGGAGTGGGTTGTCATTTCCTTCTCCAGGGCATCTTCCTGACCCAGGGATCGAACCTGCATCTCCTGCATTGGCAGATTGATTCGTTACTACTGAGCCACCTGGGAAGTCCAATTAGGCATTAAGTGACTTTAATAATAGGCGCATGAGGCCCAGACAAGGGGGTTCCACCTGTGATCAGCGCTGCTTTGGTTTCCGCTTCAGGCAGAGAAAAGGAAGAGGGCAGAGGCACAGGGTGATCTGCAAAAACCATCCTGTGATGTCACCTCCCATCGCCCGGCCTGTAGCTCAGTGAAGGTGGGAGACTTGCTCCAGGGACCCTCCTTTTCGGCCTCCCTTCCTCTAGGGGATGCTGCTGTGGTCGCTCTAGGATGCTGCTCGGCTAGAGTCGTGCACAGGCTCAAGTGCTTTCTTGAAATGCAGGGCAAAGTTGACCTTGATTATTTGACATCGAGATCCCTCAAGGTACGGCTTGTGTCTCGTTTTTCAGAATGCTTCTTCACCCAGAGCTGGCGGCCTTTGTGGTGTCCCGTTTCTCCCCACACTCGCCTCGTAACCTATCACCCTCTAGGCCTCGCCTGTTCTGCCTCCTCCGCCAGGAAGGCCTTCCTTCTGTCTCTGCCTTTTCAAATCCTACCCAGGATTCAAGCCTCAGCTTCAAGACCACCTCTTCCAGGAAGCTTATTTTAAATAATCTTGCCAAAGAATCACTCTCCTTTGCATACCCATAGTGCTTTACAGCATGCAATCTAATCATCTTATTTCCTCTCACCTTGTATTAGAATTATCTGATACAAATCTCTCTCTTGCTATATGGCAAATTCTTCTAATGGAAGGAATGTGTTTAACCTCTCTGTCAGGTTTCCCTAGCTTCGCATACAAAGCCCTGCTGGCAGTAGGCGTTTAACAAATAACATGCTTTACATAGTCATCAGTTTGGTGATAACTGGACACTGAGGTCCCATGGCCATCTGTCCATCCGTTCCTTCTTCAGCTACTGGCCCTTATGGATACCTCTCAACCTTTCTCCACTCTCATGCATGGTATTTTTAGTATCGAATAGTATTGATGTAGGTGGGGAGATGGGCTATGGGATGGTAGAACTCGGGAGGTAGACATGCTTTGAGCACAAGTCTCAACATACAGATTGATAAGCAGCCCTCTTAAGACTGGATTCCTATGTCCCATAAAGAGTGTGTTAGTCCCTCAGTCATGTCGGACTCTTTGCAACCCCTTGGACCATAACCCACCAGGTTCCTCTGTCCATGGAATTCTCCAGACAAGAATACTGGAGTGGGAAGCCAGGGACTGAACCTGGGTCTCTTGCATCACAGGCAGATTGTTTACTGTCTGAGACACCAGGAAAGCCTCTATTTGCCAAAGGGAGCGTGCATTTCAAAATTCAGATGGAACTTGATACTTGGTATGGGGGAAGATCTCTGAAATTGTCTGGCAGCTTGGATCTCACCTGTTCCATTTTCTAAGTCCACCTTCCCAGACTCATCTCCACCATCCCCCACCTGCCCATGATCTGCCCAGCTGCTGCTGCTGCTAAGTCACTTCAGTCATGACTGACTCTGTGAGACCCTATAGATGGCAGCCCACCAGGCTCCTCTGTCCCTGGGATTCTTAGGCAAGAATACTGGAGTGGGTTGCCATTTCTTTCTCCAATACATGCATGCATGCCAAGTCACTTGTCATGTCCGACTCTGTGTGATCCTATGGACAGCAGCCCACCAGGCTCCTCTGTCCACAGGATGCTCTAGGCAGGAATACTGCAGTGGGTTGCCATTGCCTTCTCCAGCCCATGATCTAGGCACAGCCAATCCTGCACCGCTCCTGTAGCACAGAAGGGGAGGCCAGGCCTGCCACTCCCTGGCTCCTATCCCCCTCCAGATTGAATGCAAAGACAAACACAAAGATTCAGGTAGGAAATTAAACCAGAATCAGATTCTCTAAAGGTTCAGCTGCACCTGGAACTTTTTACCTGTGTGTGGACTGTGGAAGTCACCCATCCTGGGACAGATGAACAAGCCACACAGCAAATATAGGTTTATTGCATTAGAAACACCCACCACTTCTGGGCAGAGGCAGGTTGGGGGAAGCCCAAAGCGAGATGTCTTTACCCATCCCTAGAAGACACTGTTCTTGCTCGCTGTCTCCCATAAATGGCCTTTGGACAACAGAACCACTTGCTGGGAGTCTGAGAGCTCTAGGTCTAGACTCTTGGAAAGTTCTTAGTGTGAACAAGTGATCCATAAAGGCTGGTTTCCTTCTTTCTTAAGCTGGAAACGGGGCATCACTTTAATTTGTCCTCATGACAATCCTGGAGAGAGTTGTTATTATCGCCATTACTAGTATTCACTTTCTCACTGCTTGGTTTAAGTGGATGGAAAGAAAAATTTGTGCTTTAAAACAGCGAAAAAGAGAGGATATTTATCCAGCGTTTAGGAAACCAAAGGTTCTATTAGGTGACACACAGGAAGTGCTTAGCTCGGCTCACAGCGTGTAGATACCAGTACTCGGGAGCGCTGTCGTTCTCTTCATTATCAGAGAGGGGAGAGCGGCTCGCTCAAAGCCACACAGCTGGTTAACGACGGAGCCGGCCCAGAGCTCACACCTGGACTTTTAGGCTTTGGGTCTGTTGCCTTTCTCTTGCCGTCTCCCTTTCCCATGAACCTGTGTGTATGACCTTCCTGATCCCTTTTAAGTCTTGGCCAGACTCATTCTGCCACTCAGCAAGAAAAAAAAAAAAAAAAAGGAAAAAGCCTCTTCTACCATGATGTAGGGAAAAAATTACCCTTAATTACTGGGGCTTCTCTACAATTATAGGACGTGCATTTGAACTCTGAAGGGTCCTCTCCTGAGGATAACCTTTATTTGCCTGATTGCGTCTGTTCAGTTAATTCTAGCTAATTACTATTTTCTTCCTATTAGATTCTAATTATATACAGTATTTTCATTATAAAGCATAATGTTTCCCAGAGAACCATGTCAATTATACAGGCAATATTACCGGAGGTCTAGTTTACCTCATTAAGCCCAAGCGATGAAGCCATGCATCTGATTAAACCCGCAGTTTCCGAAGTGGACTTTAACTATGTGTGGGTACCAGCCCCTCTCACCTAGGACTTGCTGGGTGTGGGAGAGGGCTCAGGTGCTTTGGAGGAGGCCCATGAGGACGGGGGACATCCATTTGGTCTTCTTTGACTTTTTTTCTGGGAACGCAAGCACTGATACGTGGTGTCCTCGGTGTTTGTGGATTTTATAGTCACAGTTCTGTCTGTTTCTGAGAATTGTATGATTTTAGTTTGGCTGAGGCATGGATTTAATACTGCGGTATAAATGCAAGACTTACATTAAATCCAAGGGCTTCCAATGGGCCACCCAGCCTCTCCACCTCCAGCCCTCAGTATGCTAACCATGTAGCATCTTTCTTAGCTCCTGACCCATCCATCCACCCACTGTCTGCTATCCCTCCTTGGATGTCAGGAGACATCTCACCCTTCACGTGTCCAAAACAGAGTACTTGACATCTGCCCTCCCTGGACCCAATCCTCCTGTACAGCTCCCATCTCAGTAAGTGTCAAAATCATCCACTCAGATGCTCAAGCAAACTGCCAAGAGGTCATTCTGATCCCCTTCTTTCCTTCATCTCTCATATGCATTCCACGAGCATTTCCTGGGAACCAGAGGCCCCCAGACTGATGATCTGCGGAAGAGCGGAGGTAATAGTAATAATAATAGAAAAAAAAAGTATACGATCAACGTAAGGCACTTGAATCATCCTGAAACCATCCTTCCTCCATCCCAGTCAGCGGAAAAATTATCTTCCACGAAACTGGTCCCTGGTGCTAAGAAGGCTGGGGTCTGCTGCCGTGAGCTCCAGGTCCCAGCTACATCCTGGATCCGTCCCTCCTTCCCCTCCCCACTGCTGCCCACTGGTCCAGGCCACTGTTGTCCTGCTAGATAATGGCCTGTAACTGATATCTTATTTCCTTCCTCTGCCCACTCCTGCATCCTGTCTCCTAACAGTAAATTGAGGTGATTTACAAAACACACACACACACAAACCTACAAGGCAAGTGAGACCATGTTACTCTCCCGTTTAAAACTCTTAGAGATATATATATATATATATATATATATTTTTTTTTTTTTTTAGTTAAATCCAACCTTCTTACCATGTTTATAAAACATGGCTCTTCTCTTGCCTACTTATTTGATAAATATCTATTCAGGGCCTACTGGGTAGCAGGTACTGTCATGTACAAATGGTTCCTGTTTGTATGGGAATAAAATTGACAAGGCATGTTATTCCTTGCCTTGGAATGGAGAAGGCAATGGCAACCCACTCCAGTACTCTTGCCTGGAAAATCCCATGGACAGAGAAGCCTGGTAGGCTGCAGTCCGTGGGGTCACGAAGAGTCGGACACGACTGAGCGACTTCGCAGAGTAGCAGCAAAACTGACAAAGATCACCTTGCTAAGCACCATTTTCTCATATCACATTGATAGGGCTCGATGTTTCACCTGTTTGTCTTATCTAGTTGGCTTGTCTGAGAGATCTTCCCTGTCTGTTCTCCACACTCCTGATCCAGGTCTGAAAGAGTCTCAAGAAATGTGAGCTACTTTGCTATGATTTAACACTCAGGCAGGAGCTGGAAAACAAAGTTGATTAAAAAATACACTTTTATTGGATTCTAAAGGAATTAATAAAATCCTCCCTTTGGGGATTAATAAAACAGGATTTTTTAATATTAGCTGTATTTTTTCCTCTTTATAAAGGTATTTTAATCAACATTTTAGGCTTTGAAGGGTGGACTCAAGCTATGTTCTTTACTGGGGGGAAGGGGATTTCATCAGCTCATTTGTAGATGACTTACATTTTTATATTGGCTACCTTGTCTGAAAAATGTCACTATTAGTTCCCTAGTAAAAATTCCTGAAAACGGTGCATTTCAAGCAAAAAAGGAAGTAACTTTTCCTGAATATCTCATCATCTAAGAGTTAGGTTTTTTGACTTAATTGTAGTCCATGATAGTATTGGTTTTGTTCAGAGAAACTGAGTACATTATTTAAAGTGCTTGCTGAATTCGTTGTAATAAAGATCGACCCTCGGCTCTGGAGCCAGGGTGCCTGGGTTCAAAATCAAGGTCCTCCATTTTTTTCTTGGGTATGACCTTGAGGTCATTTATGCAAACTGCGCTTCACTTTCTCCATTTGTAAAATGAGGATCATATCAGTTCCTAATTTCTAGGGTTGTTTTAAGAATTAAATGAGTGAGTCCACATAAAATAGTGCTTGCGTATTTGTGCTTCCTTAAATGCTGGCTGTTACCGGCAGCGTCTAACCTAGACTGGTCTTACCCCCGACCACCATTCCTGCCATCAGTAAATACCGCCAGCAGCATCTGTACCGTTCAGTGAGGGCTCGATACAACTCATTCTCTAATCCAGCCGAGACATTTGCAATGCACACGTTACTGTCTCAACTTACAGACAAGTGAAACTGAGGACTTCTAGGTCCCTTGTCCAAGATCAAGCAGTAGGCAAGTGGAAGATCCCAGAAATCACACCTGGCTTGCCTGTCCCCATAGCTCATGTTCTTCATATCCGGTAAACTGTTTTGTAAACTTTAAAATGTCGCATATTCTACAGGTGTTACAGACTGAGCTGTGTCTGCTGCACATTCCTGTGTTAAACCTTAACTGACAATGTGACTGTATTTGGAGATGGGGCTTTTAAGGGTGTGGTTTAATTCAAAATGGGCTTCCCAGGTGGTGCTAGTGGTAAAGAACCTGCCTGCCAATGCAGGAGACATGAGACGGGGTTCGATCCCTGGGTCAGGAAGATCACCTAGAGGAGGCAGGGCAACCTCTGTATATACAACTGCAGTATTCTTGCCTGGAGAATTCCCATGGACAGAGAAGCCTGGCAGGCTGCAGTGCATAGATTCGAACAGAGTTGGACACAACTGAAGCAACTTACCACACACGCATGTAAGTCAAAATGAGGCCATCTGGGTGTTATCGTTAGGAAAAGAGAAAGACGCCAGAATTCTAGTGCCTCCAATAAAATGAGTTTTGTACTTTCAGTAAGTAACTTACGCCAACTTCTTGCCTAAAGCAAAGATGTTACTTGTCATTCTCATCTCTGGAATGGTTGTCACCCAAGCTAGGGCTTCCCTGGTGGCTCATCTGGTAAAGAATTCGCCTGGAATGCGGGACACCTGGCTTCGATCCCTGAGTTGGGAAGATCCTCTGGAGATGGGAACAGCTACCCATTCCAGTATTCTGGCCTGGAGAATTCCATGGACTGTATTGTCCATGGAGGTGCAAAGAGCTGGACATGACTGAGCGACTTTCACTTTCAGGCTAGATGAGATCTACAAGTTCTATGCTTCTTCTCCTTAACACTCACTGTGTTCATGATGCCTTGTTTTGATATGATGCTGATGGGAGAGTCTGTCACGTTACTATCATCTCATAGTATGCTTCAAGAAAGCAGGGAACACACTTTTTAAATTCAGCTGTATTTTCCTCACCTTTCTGGAGAATGCCTGGAACACTGTAGATGTGCAATAAACAACTGTTGATTGAATGAAGAAATAAATATATAAATGGACTTAAACTTTTTGAGCCTTAGTATTATCATCTATAGACTGGGCATAATGCTAGCTGTATCTTGGGGTTTGGTAAAGGTTAACTGAGCTCATATGTACAAAACCCAGCCTCACTTAGTACCTGCTGTGTGGCAATCCCACAGTATTAGTTATTTTCTGTCTTGATGGGTAAGGAATTTCTCAGGCTGGGAGGGGAAAGAGCTTTCATGGTGGAGGGAATAACATTGTACAAGGGTAGGGGGAAGCATGTTTTTTATATGGAGGCTGATCAGGGAGGGAGGCCCACTCTGCACTGAAGGATCTTATACATTTAGTGTACAAGGAAAAGAAATATATAGGTCAAAACTCTGACTGAATTCACCAAGAAGTGATGAGATTACAAACACTGAGCAAACACCTCCATTCTAATAGCCAGGGCATGGAAATAACTTGAGTGTCCACTGATGGATAAAGACGTGGTACAAACATACAATGAAATATTACTCAGGCATAAAAAAGAATGAAATAGGACTTCCCTGGTGGTCCAGCAGTTAGAAATCCATCTGCCAATGCAGGGAACAGGGGCTGATCCCTGGTCCAGGAGAAGTTCACATGCCACTGCACAGCTAAGACCGTGAGCAGCAGCCACTGAAGCCCATGAGCCCTAGAGCCTGTTCTTTGCAACAATAGAAGCCGTTGCAACGAGGCGTGCACACACCGCAACTAGAGAGTGAAAGTGAAGCTGCTCAGTCGTGTCCGACTCTTTGCGACCCCATGGACTGTAGCCTACAGGCTCCTCCGTCCATGGGATTTTCCAGGCAAGAGTGCTGGAGTGGGGTGCCATTGCCTTCTCCAGGAGATCTTCCCGACCCAGGGATTGAACCCAGGTCTCCTGCATTGTAGGCAGACGCTTTACCGCCTGAGCCCCCAGGGAAGCCCGCGACTAGCGAGTAGACCCCACTTGCTACAACTGGAGGAAGCTGCACACGCAAGGAGACCCAGCGTGGCCAATAAATAAATACATTTTAAAATAATGAAATAATGCCATTTGCAACCACACGGATGGACCTAGAGACTGTCATACTGAATGAAGTAAGTCAGACAAAGACACATATCATATGATATTGCTTATATGTGAAATATAAAAAAAAGAAAATGT
This sequence comes from Bubalus kerabau, assembly GCF_029407905.1. Classification (NCBI taxonomy): domain Eukaryota; kingdom Metazoa; phylum Chordata; class Mammalia; order Artiodactyla; family Bovidae; genus Bubalus; species Bubalus kerabau. Next base: position 179,098,382 of record NC_073627.1, on the reverse strand, counting down.
TAGAAATGAACCTATGAACAAAACAGAAATTGAGTCATAGATATAGAAAACAAACGTATGGTTACCAAGGGGGAAAATGGGGACGGGGTAGATAAACTCAGATATTGGAGTTGACTTATGCCCACTACTATATATAAAATAGGTAACTAATAAGGACCTACTGCATAGCACAGGGAACTCTGTTCAATACTCTGCAATGACCTATATGGGAAGAGACTCTGAAAAAGAGTGGATATATGTATATGTATAACTGATTCACTTTGCTTTACACCTGAAACTAACCAACACTGTAAATCAACCATATTCCAGTAAAAAATGTAAAAAAAACCCATTAATACGAATTCACATGATGAAGCCCTGTGATGTGCAGAAGACCTGCAGGGGATGGGAATTTACTCTGAGCCTTATCAAATTTCTGAAGAGCTGGAGGGAAGTCACACCAAGTGGGAGTTAGAGTCTGGGCAAATGGATAGAGGTTAGGAAGAGTGGGGAAATGCAGTTTGGCTGCAGTGGAGTTTCTGTTGCAGGTTAGGAGGAGATTAGACAGCATGGAAGCCTTCCCAGGTAGCTCAGTAGTAAAGAATCTGCTGCCATGTGGGAGACCTGGATTCAATCCCTGGGTCAGGAAGACCAAGACCCCTTGGAGAAGGAACTGGCAACCCACTCCAATATTCTTACCTGGGAAATCCCACGGACAGAGAAGCCTGACAGGCTACAGTCCATGGGGTTGCAAAAGAGTTGCACACAACTTCGTGACTGAATAACAAGGTAATGTGGACCCAGATCCCTGGGGACCCCAGATGCCAGGCTGAAATATCTGGGCTGGATCTGGGCTGCACGATGAGCCATAGAGAAGCCAGAGCTCTAGAGAGCCAAGTGTTGCAAGTATCAGAGGAGGCAGAGGGTTGGATCAGATGTCCTCTAGAAGTTTATTCCAGCCCCGGTGCTGTGTGGTAGTCATAAGACAGATAGAAGAAAAGGAAAACCAAGGACCTTGGCCTGAATCTCTCCCCCTCATAAATCTCCTCTGCTTCCAGGCATCATCTCTCTGTCCACAGATTAATCTTCCCTGGCTTCCTGCAGGAACAGAGGACCTGTTGACCTCATCCTGTTCTCCAGGTTGCGAGTGAGAAATGGGGAGCTCAGACTGGCAAAGGCCTTGGCATGGACAGAGGGCAGCTGAGCCCGAGGCATAAGCCCACAGGGGAGGGCAAAGGAAGCAGGTAGACGCTGCAGTTCCAGAAGCTTTCCCCACAGGACTGTCCCGAATGTCCAGGCCAGGTTAGGAAGTACAGCCTTTCCTTTTGCGTGAATGTCTTTGTCCCAAAGTTGGTAAATGTTGGAGGAGGTTGCAAACTCTAATCAAATAGTCACCTGAGCTCAAGGCAATTTCCATGGGTTTCTTTTCTCTTGGTTCTTTCTTTCACGCCATTGGCGGCTCAGATGTGAGGCTCTGTGGTCGAGTAGAATGAGCAGGCTCTTTAAACAGGAAATCCCATGCTCTGGTCTCAGCCTGTGGGTGGTGTGTGCCTCAGGTTCCTCACCTGTGAAATGGGAATAAGAATAGTGCTTGCATCAGACAGTTATAATGAACATTAAAGCTCTTGGAATCTGACCAGGCCAACACAGTAAGCACAGAAAAAATGATAACTCTTATTCTTGACTTCATTGTTAATTTTAAAAAATGGGGACACAAGTGTCTGTCACACAGGCTTGCTGTGACAGCCACATTGATGCCGTCATTTGTCCAACGAATATGCACACAGCACCCATTAGGTGGCAGGCAGTGTTCTGAGCAGGCAGATGCGTTTACAAAACAAGACGACACAGTTCTGCACTCTGGAGCTGATAGACTGCTGGGGGAGGTGGATATGAAACGTGCAGAGGCACAGCATAAATGTACACGTTGTAATAACGCTGAGTAGGAGCAGTGCAGGTGCTGTGGAGGGAATAATAAGGGGGGAGGTTCTTGTGGTAGGAGGGTTGCAGAAGACAGCTTCTGCGCTCGCATGTGAAGGATGCTAGGAGTCAGAGCTTCTGGTATTGCTGGAAACACAGATGCAAAGACTCTAAGGGGAGACGGGGTGTGGCCCACTGGAGGGGGTGTGAATGGGGCAGTGAGGTTAACAGAGACCAGATGGGACAGGAGCTGATGTTTATTCTGAATATAAACTGCAAAAGCAGTGGAGGCAAATGCTTTTGTAAACAGTAAAATTCATGCACCTCTAACTCCCTTTATTTTCCAGCATAAAACAGTAGGACTTGGCATTCATAGCATTAAAGGTCAGGTGAGGAAGGGCTTTGACTCCCTTTGCTTTTAGAGTTGACACTCAAAGAAGGAAACAGTTGCCTAAAAACTACAAATATGGCACCACAAAAATCTGTGTGTGTGAGACTCTAATTCCCCAAGTGGCGTTTGGAGACCTGTCACTGAATCTCGCCTTCTGGGTGTGCATTAGCTCTTTCGAAACCCAGTTTCCTATTCTGCAATAATGGGGCTGTTTCCTCTTTGCTTAATGGGGTTGCTCTCTAAGAAGGTTGTTCTGAAAGCTCCAACAGATTCTAGTTCCCTTTCCTCTTCTTTCCTCTGTGGCTCAAGCCTCGCTGTCTGGTGTATCTGACGGCCATCTGCATTGGAGGCAGGTATTAAACATTCAGAGCTGACTTACCAATGTGTCCTCCCCACCACGCAATCTTGGAGGACCTATTGGAATCTGACCACTCTAGAAACTGCCCCATTCTTAAAGGAGCCACCCTGACCTCCCCCATCCAGTCCTAAAATCCATCAAATTCACACACCATTGCTGTGGAGGTTAAGTCCCTTCTTTAAATTCTGATCAAGTGAACAAAAAGGGAAAATAAGGGAGGATCCATCAGAACAACTCGTGAAAAATATGTATGTTCCTTAAAGGAAGACGGCATACAAATGGGATATATATTTTTTCCGAAAGGGAGGGAAAAAAAAAAAAGAAACACGTAGGCTTTTAAGCAGAAGACTTTAAGCGGGGAGTGAGAGAGAAAAAATATGTCTCTTAAATGCATTCAGGGCCATTGCCACAAGGCTGCCGAGCTGGGATTGTTTATTAGAAGATAAGATAGTGAAAAATGTATTTTGCAGAAAGAAAATAGTAAAGTCAGGTCTGAGGCCGATAAGAAACCAAATTTCTATTTTATGCTCAATTGAGTGACTCAGTTACATTATCTGGGAAGCAGGGGTGAAATAACACCCTTCGGAAACGAGGCCTGGGCTGTGCCGGGTCTCCTCCCAGCCTTGGCCATGCTGATCCCAGCCCAGCTGGGCCGCTGCCTCCTCTGAGCAGGATGCTCGCGGCTGGGAATGAGGGGAAGAGAGGGTCGGCTCTTTCTTTTCAGCTCCTTCTTGTCTCCATTTCTTTATGGAAGTGCTTTATTTTGGCTTTGCACCTGCTCTTCTGCTGCTGGAGGTGGGAAAACAAAAACAGACACCATGTAAGACGAAGCGGCGCGAAGGGCAGCAAAAGCCAGAGCTGGACGAGGAGCCACTGGAAGCGGGAGGGGCCTGGGGACACGGGTCCTGGCCTGCGGTCAGTGCTAAATTTGGCAAACACAGATATGTGGTTTGAATGCGCTTTATTTTTAATTTTAGGATAATTTTATTTATTTATTTTATTTTAAAACTTGTTTTATTTGGTGGTACCAGGTTTTAGATGTGGACCATGGGATCTTCGATCTTCTTTGTGGCGTGTGGGTTTTTTTTTTTTTTTTAGTTGCAGCTTGTGAAACCTTTAGTTTCCTAATTTTGGCATTTGAACTCTGAGTTGAAGCCCTTGGGATCTAGTTCCCTGAGCAGGGATTGAACCTGGACCCCGTGCATTGGGAACAGAGAGTCTTAGCCACTGGACCACCAGGGCAGTCTTTTGAATGCTTTTCAAGTGGGATGTTGTTCTTAGGTTTGCCAAAGATCTCATTTCTCCTTTTCTTTTAATGACAGGAAGGTTTATTTATTTCGTTGAGTTATAGTTTAATTTATAGTGTTGTGTTGGTTTCTGGCATACAGCAAAGTGATGCAGTTATACATATATATGTATCTTTGTTTTTATATAATCTTCCATTACAGTTTATTGCAAGATATTGAATATAGGTCCCTGTGATAGACAATAGGATCTTGTTTCTCTATTTTATTAATATATATAGTAATTTGTATCTGCTACTGCCAGACTCCTAATCTGTCTCCCCCGCCACCTTCCCTTCGTAACTAGGAGTTTGTTTTCTATGTCTGTGAGTCTGAATCTGTTTTGTAAATAAGTTTCTTTGCATCATAGTTTAGATTCCACAGATAAGTGATATTGTGTGATATTTGTCTTTGACCGACTCCACTTACTATGATAATCTCCAGGCTCATCCACCATCACAAGTGGACAATAATGCTGAGAAGTTTTCGGAGGCTTGCTGGCCGTGTGGTATCTCTTTGGGTGCCAGTCTTTTGTCTGTTCAAGTGTGTGCCCGTTCGTCCCCATTGCCTCATTCAAGTGTCTGGGGTTTTTTGGGGAAATATAATTGCTTTACAAGATTGAGTTAGTTTCTGCTGTACAATGGAAGTTTCTTTTTGTTCACATGACCCTCAATAAAAGTGCTGAGAAGCCTTGTCCAAGGGTTCTGGTCATCGTGGATTTGAAGGCCCTCCCTTCAGGGAAGGTGGGGTTTGGGTGCCCCTTGGAGAGACCAGGACACCATGGCTGTCATTTACCAGCGCCTGCTGCATTCAGGTGTGAGGAGGCGGCATCACGTGGGAAGCCCCTGAAACACAGCCCGGAAGCTCCATCATCTCCACACCTAGGGAAAAGGCAGAGAGGACCTGAGACAGTTGCCAGGCGGCTCCGTGCTAAGCGTATGCTGGGACTGTTTATGCCTTGTAGATAAAAGAGCCTGGAGTAAATATTTACAGTCAGGGAGTTGGGCTGATGCACCGATGGAGTGAGAAATTGTGTGTGTGTGTGTGTGTGTGCATGTGTGTGTGTGAGAGAGAGAGGGGAGAAGAGGGAGAAGAAAGAATTTTACCCTCTTCGTCTGCCTCTGGAGAGCTGCCAGGTGAAGTAGGAAGAGCCACTCCCTGGGGTCCCAGTCAGGAGCCCTCTCTGACCCCTGCCCTGCTGCTTCTCTGGTTCACCAGGTAGGAGGCAAGATCCTTCCTCAGGGGAGAGGGGTTTATTGTTCAGGGGGGTTTGGTGCCGTGAAGAAGGATCAACTTCCCACCAATGGATAAAAGAATAGGAAAACCTAGAACTCATCTAGACTTTCCTGTAGCTCAAATGGTAAAGAATCTGCCTGTGAGGCAGGAGACCAGGGTTCGATCCCTGGGTTGGGAAGTTCCTCTGGAGAAGGGCATGGCAACCCACTCCAGTATTCTTGCCTGGAGAATTCCATGGACAGAAAAGCCTTGGGGGCTACAGTTTGTGGGGTCGCAAAGAGTCAGACACGACTGAGCAACTAACACTCACACACAGAATTCATCGAGGCCCAGACTGGCTGGTGCTTCAGAATCCAAAGACATGCTGGGATCTTTGACAACAGGATTCATAGATCTGATGAAGCCTGCAGACTCCGGGGTCGACTGCCAGGGTTAGAAATGGGGCTCCAGGCTCTGTGAGCTTGGACAAGATATCCGGCCTCTCTGAGACCTTTAACTTCATCTTCTGTGCGATCAGAGTAATGGTACGACCTCCTTCAGAATATTGTAGGGTAGGATAATGCACGCAGAACATGCATTCATCCATTCCTTAGATAGCTTGCTTTGTAAAAATGCTACCATGGCTGTGCATTGCCTTTAGAAAAACATCTAAATTTTAGCCACATTCCAAAGGCGGTTATGTGACCTGGACTTTGCCTTCTCTCCAATCTCCAGGACTCCTTCTCCCTCTCTCTCACTGGCCCCCAACCCCCACACCTTTCCACCTTCCTGGCTGTTTTTCTGATCCTTCAGCACACTAAGGACTTATGAGCCTCTCTACCTAGAATGAAATAATCTCCCTGCCAGATCCTTTCTATTCTTTAGGCTTCAACTCACATCTGCCCTCTCTCCCTTAATCCACAGAAGCCTCGCCTTTCACAAGATCAGATGAGCTTGTTTCACTGCTACCGAGGGTTTTATTATGACCCCCCGTTTTTTAGTTTGTTTCTAAGTTTGCTGACTATCTTCCTTACTGGAAAATGAGGCCCTTGAGAACAGGGGCTCTGCCTGCCCTCCTGCCAGTCTATCCGCAAAGCTTAGAGAAATGCCCGGCACAGAGTAGGCGCTCTATAAATATACGTCAGGAGAATGAGGAGCCGGATGCATGGATGGAGAAATAAAGATGGTGGGACGTTCTAGCAGGATGGCGATGGAGAGCTGGCACTTCAGTCCCTGCTAGTCCGTGGTTCCTCCCCTGCCTGGTTTGTTTAACTCACTTGTTTGTACGTGTGGCACCTGCCCCCACCCCCACAAGGGCAATTTGAATATGCGGGGCATTTTGCAGCCCTACTGCCCAGGGAAATAAGGGCACCGGGCATCAGTGGGGGGGCTGGACAGGCTAGACACCCCACAAGAAAAGTCGGATTCAATAATGCAGGGACCCTTGCACTCTGCCCTGCAAATGCCCACAGCATTCCGCTTGAGGATGAATGGCTGAGTCTAATTATCCATTTTATAGTGGTTGGAGGAACCCCAGGTGGAACAGTGGTAAAGAATCCGCCTACCAACGCAGGAAACACAAGAGATGCAGGTTCGATCCCTGGGTCAGGAGGATCTCCTGGAGTACTAAATGGCCAACCACTCCAGTATTCGTGCCTGGAAAGTTTCGTGGACAGAGGAGCCTGGTGGGTCCATGGGCTCACAGAGAGCTGGACACGACTGAGCACCATCCACACACACACGCACACACGTAGTGGTTGGAAGCTGGGCTTTGCAGGTATTTCAAACAGCCCCTCCTGTTCTGGCTAGGGCCTGTGGAACAGACTTCACGGCTTCACAAGCAAGCCTCACACTGGCTCAGAAACGGTTAACCTGGCTCTGAGACAGCAGCTCTTTTGCTTGTGAGATTTTCCTTTCAGTGAGTAATAGGTAAGAGGGACAGGCATCCTCCCGGCCTGGGGAGGATGAAGCAGAAACGGCGTCTCTGAGGCCCCTTCCTGTGATTACTGAGTGAGGATGAGCGATAGTATGTTGGAGGAAGTAAAAGTGTCTGACCAGCTAATAACCACCAGACGCCAGGATGGGACGGAGCGAGGGCGGGGAGGAGAGGGAATGTGGCTTACTTGGAGACAGAGAGGCCCTGGGGGGAAGTCGCACACATGTACCCGAGCACACTCACAGGTCAGGCACATAGGCAGTCTACTCAGAGATGCAGTGTGAACACTCACACATGCACACACACCTAGAACACGGCCTAAAAACACTAAATGCACCAGCAAACACCATATTTTAACCCACGGATGTAGACTACACACGTAAACTCACACCCACAGTATATATATGTACTGTGTATCTATACCCAGAAGACTCACTCCCTAGACACACAGCATATCCACATACAACACAGCCTTCAACACCAAGACACACCCATATGGCAGAGGCATTTAGAACACACCTAACACAACCAACTCATGCAATGGATGGGCACACATATAACACACACAACACACACACAACTCATGCAATGGATGGGCACACATGTAACACACACACAACACACACACAACACACACACAACTCATGCAACAGATGGGCACACATATAACACACACAACACACACACAACTCATGCAATGGATGGGCACACATGTAACACACACACAACACACACACACAACTCATGCAATGGATGGGCACACATATAACACACACAACACACACACACAAGTCGTGCAATGGATGGGCACCCATATAACACACACACAACACACACACACAAGTCGTGCAATGGATGGGTACACATATAACACACACAACACACACACAACTCATGCAATGGATGGGTACACATATAACACACACACAACACACACACACAACTCATGCAATGGATGGGCACACATATAACACACACAACACACACACACAAGTCGTGCAATGGATGGGCACCCATATAACACACACACAACACACACACACAAGTCGTGCAATGGATGGGCACCCATATAACACACACACAACACACACACACAACTCATGCAATGGATGGGCACCCATATAACACACACACAACACACACACACAAGTCGTGCAATGGATGGGCACCCATATAACACACACATAACACACACACACAACTCGTGCAATGGATGGGCACCCATATAACACACACACAATACACACACAACTCATGCAATGGATGGGTACACATATAACACACACACAACACACACGCACAATTCACTCCTCCAGACAATGGTTAGTACATCATCTCCACAAGTAACCACAGTACCCAAATACATACCAGCACAGAATCCCATGTGATACTTGAGATGCGTGCATATAAATGCAGGTCCCCTCAGCACAGGTGTAAACATGGGCAGCGCACACGCACAGACATGCACATACACACATGCGTGCGACCTGCAAGCACACACACACTCTACAGGCCACGCATAAGGCACGGCGCACACATGCCACACGCCTCTTGGATACACAGCCCGCCGCCTGAGACCTGTCCTCTACGTGCATGGGTAGCTCCCCTTTGCTTGCACTTTTTAAAATTAGCTCTTAGACCCATGTTCCAACAATAACAACCAATCAACACAATATACAAAACGCACTTTGGAAGGGTCAGATTAAAAAAATGATCATGCACAGAAAACGAGTGTGTCGTTTGACCCTCTCTCACTTTTGCGGCTATGAATGCTTGCTGCAAGCATCCTTACCAAAGGCAGAAAGTCAGGCCTCGTACAGTGGAAGTGGGGCTGGCTCTTCTCCAGCTGTGGGATGGGGAGGGCAGGAGGAGGAGAGGAGGGGCCCAGGACCCCTAGGAGGCCAGGGCGACCGTGGCCTGGGCAGCTGGACTCTGGGTCATGGCTCTGCAGTCTGTGCTGTCCTCCTGTTTGACTTCGGGCACATTGTTTCCCTTTTCTGAGCCTCAGTTTCTTCACCTGTGAAATGGGTATGAACCTACCTCAAAGGGTTAAGGCAGATAAACTCTAGGATATAATCCAAATGTGAATTGTAGACATGACCGCTTCATAATCCTAGGAGAAGATGAACAGGCCTGTGACAAGCTAATTAAAGCATCAGTTTTCAGTTTGATCTTCCTCATTTGTCTTTTCTCCCAAAGCAACTCTTGGTTGCTGGGCTTATCCACAGAAAAAGCTTTAGTTTGTTTTATTATCCTTATTGAGTCTTTATTAAGTGCCAGATACTAGGCTAAGTGATGTAGCTGTGCAAGCGGTGTGCTTGGTCATGTCTGACTGTTTGCAACCCCATGGACTGCAGCCCACCAGGCTCTTCTGTTCATGGGATTTCCCAGACAAGAACACTGGAGTGGGTTGCCACTTCCTCCTCCAGGGGATCTTCCCGTCCCGGGGACTGAACCCATGTCTCCGGCATTATGTAACTTAATCCTCAAGACAACCCGCTGAAGTCAGTTCCATTATTGCCTGTCTTTTACAGATGAGAAAACAGGCACCGATTGGTTAGGAGCCTTGCCAGAGATCTCACCAGTTGACGGATTTGGAAGCCAGAGTTCAAACCCACTTGGCTGGGATGTAAAATGCTGTTGCTCTCCCCACGGCCCACCAACGCTGATCATGAAGGTTCTACTGAGTTGGCAGGTGAAACCAGCTTGAAGTCACAGCTCAGGATGATTCTAAGGAGCCTTCTTATGCGGGTTCATCTAGTCTGGAAGCTCCAGGTTCATCTAGGTTATAACTTACCTCTCACTGAGCGCAGTCTAAGTTCATCACATGCTTTCAACCCTGTTAAGCCCACCTCCTCTTACCCTTCTCAGTGGTCATGATATAGTCAACGCATCCCATCTAATAACTCTGGGCAGTAGGTCTTTCTCCAAGTATGCCCTTGTGCCCACTCTCCACTACCTGTGTTGGGTGACTTTAGGTTGATCAATATACAGTGTTTCTATAAATAACACTGAAGGCCCATGTGGGAGTTAGGACTTTCCTTTAGGCATTTAATATTGCCTTTTGTATACCCCACACTGCAGCATGGCTGGTGATTGAGAAACGAGAGTTTCATATCTGCCTCCTTGGGTTCAAATCCTGTTACTCTGTGTAACCCTGAATATATTACTTAACTTTCCTGAATCTCATTTTATTTCTATGTAAATGAGGCTTTCATCCCAGTACACAGACTTTATGGGGTCGTTTTGTGATCTCAGTGAGTTAATACTCGTGGAAGGTTTAGGATAGGACCCGGCACATAAACATCAGCCATCTGCATCGTCCATCAGGCCTGCAGCTTCTTATCCTGTTTCAGTTAACGATGCTCTTCGATCTTTGTTTTCTATTTCAGCTTCTTCGAGTTAGAGTCCCTCCTCTGGGCGAGTGTTTCTCCAGTCACCTTTGTCTTCTTGATCACCATCCCTGACATCTCATTTCCTGAAAATAACAGAAGGTCTCTGGTGCACCTTGGCTTCCTCTGTCTCCTTAAGATTCAGTGCAAGCTCTTCTCTAGGGAACTGCCTTGATTCTTTTTCAAGGAACCGAGGGTAAATCAATGGACCCAAATCCAGATGTTCGAGGTGCACAGTTCCTTGCCTCTGCCGGTGGGCAGGTGACACCATAGGTGGCATGGGTCATTTGAGTGACAGAGGGCACTGAGCGTGTGCTGCCGTTTCCCACTGAACCTATTTCATGATGGTCTTTCCCACCTGCTCAAACCTGAGCGCCTCGGTCTCCATTCTCCTTGCTCTTCCTGAGTTACCGCCTTCCTTTCCTTCCACTTGGAAAAGCCTCCCGCCAATTTTGCTCCATCATGCTGTGTTTTGTCACAACAAGCCTTGTGTTTAAATTACTGTGCAATCCAAAGACTTAGAAACTTTGATTTCTTTGATAACATTAAATCTTATCCATGCCTATACTTTTGGTAGAAAATTCACTGTTTTCCTAGTCATCAGCTGTACTCTCTCAGTGTTCAGAGGGAAGTCACGTGGTTTGGTAAAAGTAAGGGGGCAGCTCCCTCATATGAACAAATTCAGGTCATGCGTGTCTGTGTAGGCATGGGTGTCTGTGTAGGCATGTGTGTTTGTGTAGGCATATGTGTGTATGCATTAATGTGTCCAAACCAGTCCAATCTGGGCAGTTTCATGCAGTTCATTCTGATAAGCTTTGCCTCCATCAGGAGAGCACCCAAGATAACAAGGGTATGGGGTTTCCTGCTTCGTAAATAGACTGTACTTGGACTTATTTCTTCTATTTCCTGTATTTTTGACCTTGGCTTCACAGTTCATGTCTTTGTCACAGGACCTCTAAGGCTGAACCCCAACTTCTTAGAAGCCCTATACATATGCAGATCCTCATTGTCTCTTTTCGTCACCCTTAGGCCACCTAAGATCATTTGGGAATATTAGAAAATCTGAACAAACTGATATCAAGGATTATTAAAAAATAGACATCATAATTGATGCTAGAGAATGCCACTATCTTTCTCTAAATCTTACTTTCTTTATCTGTGAAATGGGTATAAAGATTAACACCATCAGATGTTGTGAAGATTGGAAGGATCTGGGTGAAGATCAGTTCAGTTCAGCCACTCAGTCATGTCTGACTCTTTGTGACCCCACAGATTGCAGCATGCCAGGCCTCCCTGTCCATCACCAACTCCCGGAGTTCACCTAAACCCACGTCCATCGAGTCGGTGATGCTATCCAGCCATCTCATCCTTTGTCGTCCCCTTTTCTTCCTGCGCCCAATCCCTCCCAGCATCAGAGACTTTTCCAATGAGGTGGCCAAAGTACTGGAGTTTCAGCTTTAGCATCATTCATATATATATATATATATATATATATATATATCTGAGGTCGTATTTCTGAGGCTGGAACTGAAGTCAGAATGAGCTGAGCTTTGGACAGCCTTGAATTGTATTCTGTGGATGATGGGCAATGATGCGCACTAGCTTGTGAATTCTTTTATTCCACTTCTATTCACTGGAAAGATGATGGTGAGCGAGATAAGCCAGTTCCCTGTACTTTTGAAACTGAGACTGTTTAGTGCTGGGTCTTCCAAGGTGGTGCCAGTGATAAAGAAGCAACCTACCCAAGCAGGAGATAAAAGAGATGCAGGTTCGATCCCTGGGTTAGGAAGATCCCCTGGAGGAGGGTACGGCAACCCACTCCAGTATTCTTGCCTGGACAATTCTGTGGACAAGCCACCCTGGCCGGCTACGGTCCATAGGGTGGTGAAGAGTCAGACGTGACCCAAGTAACTTAGCATGTACGCACACTCTGTTTAGTGCACAATAGTCACATAATCACACAAATAAATGTATAACTTGGTAGAAGTTAAGAGAGAAAGGGTGATATAGACCGGGGGTGGGGAAATGGGGAAGATTTCCTTGAAGGAGAAGCAGTTGAGCTAAGACGAGAAGGTGAGTAGGAGAAAGGGTGGCTGATCATTCCATAAAGAACAAACAGTATCTTTTAAAAAAATTTTTTTTAATTTAAATTTATTTATTTTAATTAGAGGCTAATTACTTTACAATATTGTATTGGTTTTGCCATACATCAACATGAATCCGCCATGGGTGTACACGTGTTCCCAATCCTGAACCCCCCTCCCACCTCCCTCCCCATACCATCCCTCTGGGTCATCCCAGTGCACCAGCCCCAAGCATCCTGTATCCTGCATTGAACCTGGACTGGCAATTCATTTCTTATATGATATTATACATGTTTGAAAGTCTTCACAAGGTGACATGTGACATGGCCCATTCATAGAAAGGACCAGGATGATTAGAAAGGATTGTGTTTGAATCCTGGCTCTGTCATTTCCAGTTTGTGACTTTATGTCTTTTCCACCCCCTGAATCTCAGCTTCCTTATCTGCAGACTGGGTCTAGTGATACTGCTCTACCTCACGGGAATGTTTCTGATGATTAACGGGCAGTGTGAGCACAGTGCTTGATTCTCAAAGACAGGTGGAGATTCCTATCGCTCTTGTCACATAGCTGTCAAGTCCCAGCTTTGCTGTCATGCACTCCAGTTTTCTAAATTTCCTTTACGATAATTCTGGGGTGCTTTTTAAACCTACAGCTTTCCTAGCTCATTTCCCGGCCTTTCATTAGAGATCGGGCATAGGCTATTATTGATGAACTTGTATGTACGTTGGTGAACTTGTATATAAGTTGGTGAACTTGTATGACTCCTGAGTGATGCTTATCGTCAGGGAAGTGAGGCAAACATTGACCCCGTGTGCTCAGCTGGAAGCAGCTGTCTCTTTCTCCTTTGATCTAGCTGAGAACTCCTTGTATTCTTGTTAATCCTTTCCTACTTTGCATTATTATTATTTTTGTAATGTACATGTCTTTATCTCTACTAATGATAGCCAACACTTCTAGAGTGCTCATTAGGTGCCAGACAGGATGTGAAGTACTTTACATACATTATCTTACCTAATCCCTTATCCACCCTTTCATCAGCTGCTGCTGATGAAATTAATAGTAGATGTTCTACCTTGTGCCTTTAAAATGCACCACGCCCGAAGCTAGGCACTTCTTATGCATTATCTCATCATTTCCACACAGCAGCCCTCTGGGACAGGAATTAGGATCCCTAATTTTAAAGGAAAGGTAGTTAGGTTCAGAGAGCTAAAGCGACTTTTCCAAGGATGCTCAGCCTGGGGGAGGGCGATGGTGATGAGAAAGAGTGAAGGAGCTGATCACAAGCAGATGGGACGAGCAGAATAAAGCTCCTGGTGTCTTCAGGGAGAATGCAACTTCTGCAAGCTGACGCTGCTTGTGATAACTTCATAGACGATCCGTACCCAGAGGCAGTAACCAAACAGAGACTATTTACTGCCCGTGTTCGTGTGTCACTGGAGGTGCAGACAGCTGTGGCACCCATCTGGGCACCTGGGGAGGGGAATGGGAGAAAGGAAAGAAGCGCCTATGCACTGTTCATTATTGTCTAGTTTAGGGGACAAAGATAAGAATGGCCTGTCTTGCCGGGCATGGGTCAGGACTGACCCCCATTAAAAGTTGCTGGTGCCTTTAGGGACCTGAATATGTTTGGAAAATCTTCATATGATTATAATGGTTTCTTGTTAACAAAGCATTTATTAATCAAATATTTACTGAACACATAAAGAGAGGAATTTGGTGCCAATTCTACCCTCAAGGAACAAGAGACAAGAATTAACCATCGCTCCTTTTGCAGTTAAAGAGAATAAAAGAGGGCTTCCCTGGTGGCTCAGTGGGTAAAGAATCCGCCTGCCGATGCAGAAGACACAGAATTGACCCCTGATCCAGGAAGATCCCATGTGCTGCCGAGCAACGAAGCCTGTGCACCCCCACTGTCTAACCTCTGCTACTGGAGCCCGATGCCCTAGAGACCGCAGAAAGGGAAGCCACTTCGATGAGAAGCCTGTGCACCACACCTAGAAAGTGGTCCTGTTTGCCACAACTAGAAAAGAGCCCGCACAGCAAAGAAGACCCAGCACAGCCAAAAATAAAATAAATAAATAAGTAATCAATTTTTTTTTACAAAGAGAGTAAAAGAAAAAGCAAACAACCCTTCTCCCCCCAAATATTTTTTAGTTCTGTGTACATATAATGGCAGCTTTCTGCTCTGAACCCTAAGAACTTAACTGTTCCTTCCACACTCTACTTCCTCTGCCTTGGGTCCCTCCGTTCTGGTTGGAGCCTTCGTTTGCTCCTGACTGCCAGGGACCAGCCTTCCTATGGAGGGAAGCAGAATTGCTGCAGAATGATTCCATACTGCGAAGAAATGCAATCTAAAGCTGTCAACGTACGCAGAGTGTAGAATTTAGGAGCCTTGTCAGTCCTGTATGAGCGACGAGAGTAATTGATCAGCAGCGACCTTCTCTTTAAAAACACTTCACATCCTAAAAGATACTATCATTTACATACGAGCCGGCACTCTGGAGTTTCTGAGCACTTGGTGCCCATTATTGCAGTGAGCCACCCAGAAGTCTAGGGAGATGGATTAGGAGAGAGAGACTCCAAGAGGCTGGGTACCTTCCCGGGCGCCTCCTGGAGTCTGGAAATCCATTTCTTCATTCGCCAGCCAACCTGCTGCTCTAATTAAATCACCCTTCAGATTTCTGTTTGCTTGACTGAAAACCCTCATTTCTCATAGGAATATTTTCCCCTGCCTTCAATCATCTCTGATGTGGGGTAGAAATGCAGCTATATTAAAGAATGATTCCATCAAATTCTGGAGCAGAAGCTTAGCAAGAGATGAAGTGTTTCTGGTTGAGAGCTCCGTGTTCTTCAGAGTTAGTGCCAAGTCCGAGAGGCTTCTTGTATCATCATCGAGGAGAAGAAATCTCCAAAGAGTCCTCTGAGAGGACCAAGCTCCAGCCTCTTCTGATAATTAGAGTCACCAGGTAGAACCACTGACTTCTCAGCAAGCAGCTCACGTTCAAGGGAAACAGATGGTGGGTATGTTTGGAAATAGATCTTTCCAGGATTTTCCCTGCAACCAGATCCTAAGAGCCAAGCAGACAGATGAGTCATTATTTCATCAACTTGGCCTGCATACCCTGCCAATCTGGGGAACTCAGGATTAGGATCCAAGTCGTGTCTGATAGACCAGAGAGTCAGGAAACGTCTGGAAGATACAGGGCATCAAAGACGATGAGGTTAGCTGTGTTAGGACACCTCAGAGCTGGGATGGTGAGAAGGCAAGTGTGAGCATTCCCGCTGCTCTCCAGGGGGTTCACCTTCTGTTCTGTGTGGTTCGCCTGACGGATGGAGAGAAATGGCAGGGTTTGTGCCAGAATCAGCTCATGAGGATGCCACGGAGATCCAGGGAGCTACCCTGCAATGTCTTATCCCCTGTTGTCTTCATGTATCTATCGTGATCCTGCTTCTTCACAGACAGACACCGCCCAGCTTTCTCCCTGACCCACTGAGTCTCATTGAATAGGTTCTTCCGTGGGGTCCCAGCATTTCTAATACCCGCACAGGATCAGTTCTTAGCAACAGATTTTATCCAGAAACATCAAAGGAGTGAAAGCTTTTACAAATATTTGGTGTAATCTCCGACTTCGGCAGGCAGGGTGTCCATGTCTCGGAATCACCAGGACGAAATTTGCATCTGGGGTCCTGGTGTGGTTATTACTAGCACCCCCTCTCATTCTTTCCCGTCAGGATCATAAGTTTTGGATCAATGCACTGATAGGGATGGTGTCATCGGCTCAATGGACGTGAGTTTGAGCATGGTGAAGGACAGGTAAGCCTGGTGTGCTGCAGTCTGTGGGGTCGCAAAGAGTTGGACACAACTGAGTGACTGAACAACAAACATTGATAGGGAAGTGTGGGTGCAGAGAAAGCTAAATGTCCTGCTCAAGCCCCAGGGTGGGTCAGTGATGGACCCAGCGGTGACCAGCTCAGCCTCTCAGATCAAGACCGTCCCCTGCACCCTTCTCTCGGTGTCATTTATTTACGCCTTGCCTCATTCTGGAGAGGGTTTGAGGCAGGCACTCCCTCACAAAGTTTAATACCTTGTCGTTACCATTTACCACCTTCGAATCATAGAAGTTTAGAGCTTCCCCTCATAAAACCAACTTGGAAATGTGGTCTGATTGTATATCAGGAACATACATTAATTCTAACCTCTCCGGGGATTTAAAAGTTTTTCCGGAGAAGTCATTCTTTATTCTGGAGTTTGACAATGACTTTGGTCAGAAGCAATAATGCCCTTAGCAGGATTCTAGCTGTTGGGAGGTGCTTCAGAGACATCTGGAACAGTAGTTAGGGGCACAAGACAGGGAACTGGAATTTTCTCAGATAAATCCTAGCCTTACCATGTATTAGGTGTGTTCCCTGGAGCAAGTTTCATTGCCTCTCAGGGCCTTGACTTTGCTGTCTGCACAATGGGGTGTCTGATAACTGTTGGGTTCTAGGAGTTAAAGATTTTATGAGCATTACTTCTTTTTTTAATATTTGTTTATTTAGTTGGCTGCCAGGGCCTTGGTCACCACATGCAGGATCTTTGTTGAGGCATGTGAGATTTAATTCTCTGAACAGGGATCGAACCAGGGACTCGTGCATTGGGAGCGGAGAATTTTAGCCACTGGCCTACCAGGGAAGTTCCAGCATTATCTCTTTTAATCCTTACAACAACCCAATGAGATAGACACCATTAGGATGCCAAATTTATAGACAAGCAAACTAAGGTTCAGACTGGCTAAGTGACTTGCTGAAAGTCACATGGCAAGAAGGTGGCAGAGCTGGGATTAAATCCAGGTGGTATGTGCCTAGGCCCACTGATGTTCACTCTCACCCCCAGGGTTGTCCTGAACTGGCTGCTGTGAGATGACACCAGCCACAGCCACGGCAGTGTGTACTGAGCACTCACTATGCACCAGGAATTATGCTGCTCACTTAACCTACGTAACCCTCCCACTACGTCTACGAGACATCTACCTGCTAGCATGTGCTAGCTACTAGATACAGAGAAATTCACTTTACCTTGCCTTGTCTTTTCCATTTATAGAGGGAGAAACTGAAGCCCAGGGTGGGCAAGTGATCTAATTTTCCAAAATCATACAGTAAGGAATCAAAGCTGGGATTAGAAGCCAGTTCTTGGCTCCAGCTAGGGTGCCAGCTGAGAGCTGGCCTCAGCAGGAGATGGGGGGTACAGGGGCCCCAGGAAGTGGCATGGCTTCTGCTTCCAGCCTTGGTCGGGGCCCATCACTCCCTCTGGATCCTCCCCCCGCCCCCTCGTGCCTCCTCGCGCCCTCCCTTTCGGTCACTCAGGCCCCTTGAGCTCCCCAAGCTGACCACACACCTCCGGACTGCCAGCCTCACTTCACGACGAGGTCTCAGCCTAAAAAATGGTGTTCTTGGTTTTGCTCCCACGGGGAATGCTTGTTCTTACTCCTAGGATCAGCCTAACTGCAAACCCTGTTCGGACTCAGTGCTCTGCCTCCCGCTGCGGGCAGGATGCACGCCACCTCTGTGCCGCTCTGCAGTGCTAGTATCGCGCTTAGAGCCAAGTGGTCAGGCTGGGCGTGAGTCGCTTCTCTCCCATCCGGTGAGTCATTTAAGCGCTCTGTGTCTCAGCTTCCTCATCCATGGAAAGGAGGTCTGGCAACTTTCAGGCTGCTGCCTGGGAGTGGAGGTGACTGCTCCACATGTCTCTCATCCTCCAGGAGGCTAGCCTGGCTTGCAGTGATCCCATGGTCTCCGAGGCAGCAAGAAAGAGCAAGCTTCAATGTGCAGATGTTTGTGCTCAGTCACTTCAGTCATGTCTGGTGCTCTGTGACCCCATGGACCATGGCCACCCAGGCTCCTCTGTCCATGGGATTCTCCAGGCAAGAATATTGGAGTGGGCTCCCATTTCCTTCTCTAGGCAGATGATGTTTAAAGCTCTGTTATATCATGTTTGCTGTGGTTCTTTGGCCAAAGAACATCTTATGGTCGAACTCCGCATCTGTGTGACAGGAGACTATTGGTGTTGTGGATACAGGGAGGGAAAGAATTGGGGTCCATTTTTGCAACTGTACTAATGATATCTTCCCCAGTGGCTCATATGGTAAAGGATCTCCCTACAGGGCAGGAGACCCGTGTTTGATCCCTGGGTCAGGAAGATCCCCTGGAGAAGAACGTGGCAGTCCACTCCAGTATTCTTGCCTGGAGAATTCCATGGACAGAGGAGTCTGGTGGGCTACAGAGTCCAAAGAGTCCCAAAGAACCCAAAGAGTCAGACATGACTGAGCAACTAACACTTTCACTTTTCACCGATGACATCATCAGAGAAATTTCCTAGCATCTGTCACTTCTATTGCCATCATCCCTCCACTGAGGTCCAAGACGCCACCTTCTCTTGTCTAGCCACTACTTTCCAACCCTGTTTTGATCCAGCTGGTCCCCTACTCAGAGGCCAGACTAACTTTTACAAACCACAAAGCTCGCTTGTCACTCTCCCTCTTAAACCCTTTGGGTAACCCCTTCTCCTTCCGAGAATAAAAACCAAGAGCCATACCATGGCTGCAACACCTCGCGTGACCTTCCCCTGCCTGCGTCACCAGGGTCTCTCTGCTTCCCAGTCACTCTGGGCATCCAGGGACCCTGGTGTCCTGCCAGCTCTTCGAACACGGATGCTCCCTCTGGCCCATGGGCTTTGCCTGTGCTTTTCCTTTATCCTGGAGGACTTTGCCCCGCCTCAGCTGGCTGACCCCTAGTCATCACTCTTCAGGTACCAAGGCTAATGCCCCCACTTGGGAAGTCTCCCTGACTCCGACTGTATCAAGTTCCACTTGCAGGCTTTCCTAGCGCCATATACTTTCCCCCTGGAACAGATGCTCTAGGTTATAATTATGAATGCGGTGGCTTATTTGGTCGTGTCTGTCTCCTCCATAGACTTTAGGCTCCAGGAGTGACATAGTATCTGTTTTGCTTGTTCCGATATCCCTGGCACCCAGCCCAGGACTCGGCACACAGTAGGTGGTCTCTTAATGGCCATTTAATGATGAACAATTAGGCACCCCATACATCACCTCTCTCATCTCCGCTTGCCTCTCCTCTGTGCTCGTGTGGAATTTGTCAGCAAGAGAGCCGAGAATTTGTCCTGAATTTTAAATAACATTTGACTCCAAAATGGGGAGATTTAGCAGATAAAGCTCTTTCCTTCATCTTTTTTTTTTTCTTTTTTTAAACCAAGGCTGAGATACTGCTCACCCTCTGGGGACACTTCCACCCCCCTCTCTCCCCACCAAATGGGCCCTGCGAACGGCACTCTCGGAAATCTCGTGAAAAGGGCAGGGTATTGGAATTTGAAACAAAGGGAAGAAAAATGAGCTGGCTTGAAAAGTCTGCCGGCATCGTAATGAGCGAGATTATTCTGGGAAATGCAGGAGTCTGCTGTAAAGGCCCTGGTAAGAGGCAGTTTATAACCAGCCTCGGGTCAGACACACAGCCCACCACACACACACACACACACACACACACAGACGGCCACGCAGTCAGCCTGTGGTCAGTTGCCTCACTCCAAGGTTGGCCTCATTTGATGGGAGAAGGTGCTAGAGGACCGGGCCTTGAACAGAATTTACCTGGAATCATCTGGTGCCACCACATTCAAGAATTGGGCTCTAGTTTTTCTGGAGCCCAAACACTTCCAGTTTCTGGATCTACAATGTGGGACTGGCTTCACTGGTGGCTCAGACAGTAAAGAATGTGTCTGGCAAAGCAGGACCCCAGGTTCGATCCTTGGGTTGGGAAGATTCCCTGGAGAAGGGAATGGCAACTCACTCCAGTATTCTAGCCTTGGGGAATCCCATGGACAAAGAAACCTGGTGGACTACTGTTGATGGGATCGCAGAGCTGGACACAGCAGAGCGCCTAGCACTTTCACAATGTGGGATACAGCGGGGAGGAGCTCCGTGGGACCTGTGTCTGCTGGACTCGGCCCAGGGACTTTGATTTGAATTTCAGCTCTGCTATCAGCGTGCGGTGTGATGGGTGTTTATTTATTTCTTTGGTTGTTCCAGGTCTTAGTTGTGCATGTGCAATCTAGTTCTCTGGCCACAGATTGAACCCGGGCCCCTGCGCTGGGAACACGGAGCCTTAGCCACTGAACCAACCGCCAGAGAAGTCCCATGTTGTGTGTTCTTGGGCATGCCTTTCTTCTTGCCTTAATTTCTTCACCTTTAATAATTTGTATTTTTAATCTTCATATTCATTGAATACTTAACTGTATGTCAGTGTTATGGACTGAATATTTGGGTCCCACCAAAATTCATATGCTGAGACTCTGACCCCTTGAGTGACTGTTTTGGGAGGTGGGGCCTCTCAGGAAGTAATTAAAGTTAAGTGAGGTCATAAGAGGGCTTCCCTGGTAGCTCAGCTGGTAAAGACTTCGCCTTCAGTGCAGAAGACACCAGTTTGATTCCTGGATTGGGAAGATCCCCTGGAGAAGGGATAGGCTACCCTCTCCAGTATTCTTGGGCTTCCCTGGTGGCTCAGATGGTAAAGAATCCACCTGCAATGTGGGAGACCTGAGTTCGACCTCTGGGTTAGGAAGATTCCCCTGGAGGAGGGCATGGCCTCCCACTCCAGTATGCTTGCCTGGAAGAATCCCCATGGACAGAGGAGTTGGGCAGGCTGCAGTCCATGGGGTGGCAAAGAGTCGGATATGACCGAGCAACTAAGTGCACAGGAGATCATAAGGAAGGGGTCCTGATCCCTTAGGACTGGTGTCTTTATTAGAAGAGACAGCAGAGTTCACTCTTTTCCTGCCACGTGGGGACAGAAGGGAGAAGGTGGCTATCCGTAAGGTGGGAAGGGAGCCCTCACCAAGGGCTGATCCTGCCGGCACCCTGATCTCAGACCCCCAGCTTCCAGAACTGTGAGAAATGAATTTCTGTGGCTTAAACACTCCAGTCGGTGGTATCATGTTTTAGCAGCCTTAGCAGACTGAGCCAGCCAGGATCAAGCACTTGGAACTTGCTTCATCTTCAGGACTACATGAAGGGTAAGCATTCCTTACATTAATAAATGTAAACGCTGAAGCTCAGAGAGGGTGAAATAGTTGTCCTGGGTCTCACAGCAAGTAAGTGGGAGCATCAAGATTCAGACTCAGGATTGTTTGCCTTTAAAGCCATGCACTGGGGGGAGGCGTTGGTCCTTCTGTAGTGAGTCCTGACTCATCCCCAAGGCTCACCTTCCCATCCAAATCTGAGTGGAGCTAGGACCTTCAGACTCCTTGCTGGTTCTCATTTAGACCCTGGATGGTTGCCTGGGTTATTCCCATGGTCTGAAAATCATACTATCTGTGGATATTGGTCTTTTCCCTGAAAACAGAGGCTCAGGGGAGAGAAGTGAGTTCCTTCAAGGTTTCACAGGACAGCCAGATTCAAACTTGTGTTGATCTCATCCTAACATTCGTGTGTATAATCCACACACTGTGATGTAGAATTATGGGAGGGTTGAGCTAGAGGAGGGCCAAGGTCCTCCAGGTGACATATATGAGATGGTGAGCACAATGGATTAAGAGTCTAGACCAAAGTGGGCTCTTCAAAAGATGCAGCATCCTCCAGACTCTAGGAGCAAAATTATGGAGATATCAAAAAGCTCAGT
The DNA here is from genome assembly GCF_029407905.1 of Bubalus kerabau. Classification (NCBI taxonomy): domain Eukaryota; kingdom Metazoa; phylum Chordata; class Mammalia; order Artiodactyla; family Bovidae; genus Bubalus; species Bubalus kerabau. The sequence goes on along the minus strand of NC_073627.1, from coordinate 179,076,161 downwards.
AATTAAGATAAATCATGTTCAATACTTTTTTGAAAAAGTTAATGCAAAAAGTTGGTTCAGAGTTAATGCAAAAATTATCCAGATTGTTGAAGACGGAATCAGACCCTGCACTGGCCAAACTCACCTCCCTGCTCCCCCTGACTCTGCCCTGCACGAGAGGAAGCCTTTTTTTGTTGTTGTTGTTTGGAGGAAGCCTCTTACTCTGAGGCCTGGCTGCTGATCGTGGACGCCTATGGTCTGTGGTGGGAGGGGGTTCCCTGAAGCTGTGAGCAGAGCACCGGCCGCCTGGCTTCAGAGGACTAGGCTATGGCTGGGCATTGCAAGGACCATCCTTAGAGGGCAATGGTGAGGAATAGGAAAACATGGAGCTTGGTGACCAAGTCTCACTCAACCTACACATTTCTCCCTTAGGAAAAGTGGGTGGACAGGCAAAGATGTCCAATCTATGGACCCTCTTGGAACATTACATAAGTGCCATATGCCTTTGTGGGGAGCGGTACCCCAGTGGTTTTTAAGCTCCCAGGGATTTCATTTCACCCAAGAGTGTTGTAAAAATGTTGAATTTGTTGCCTAGAAATAAAAATGCCCACACATGAACACATACAAAATTTGCATGAAAGTTCCAGAAATCCAAGCATACTTAGGACCCCATTCGTGGAATTTCACTAACTGCCATTTGGGGAGATTGGTGACGTAGAAAGCCCACTGCATTTGGACAAAGAAAATCAGAACTCACCAGTTATTCTCCAAGCAGGCCCCTCTAGTCCCTGAGCCTGTCTCCTTGGCCAGTAAATGCAGGTGTTAGGGACACACCTACCTGGTAAATATGGTGAGGCTCAAACAAGGTAATGAAGCTGAAAGTACCTTGTGAGCTGTAAGCGTTTTCTTCCCAGTGGCTGTCAGTTGCAATGTCACTGTTATCTCTGCTGGTTTTTGAAAACTTGGCTGGCTTAGAGAATCTACTGCCCAGGGAGGCAGGGGGCGGCTGCTTCTCTGACGGGTGGGGAGGTTGGGCCTGGCTGGCTCAGAGGAGGGTTTGGCCCCCCTTCTCCTGTCCCTGTCCCTCTTCACCAAGCACCCAGGGCCCCTTGGCGAGCTCCTCCATGCAAACATGCACCTCTCTCTCCGCAGATTAGTCACAGTAGCAGATAAAGAGGGCTGAGTGACTGAGTGAGGCCACAAATGAGCTCCCATTAGCGTGGGTTGCGCGTCTCTGGTGGAAGGGGTTGGTAAATAGTTCGGACTTATCTCTCGCCTCAGCATTTAGCTGATTTCCATAATGAGCTCCATTGAACTGCGAGGCCCCAGAGGGGTCCCCAGGCTTCCGAAATGCCCTTGTTCTGTAAATCTGATTTCTGCAGAGGTGAACACGTGGGTGAGCAATGGGAAAGGACACATCGATGCCAGGCTGTAGCTTCTGGGGACACTGAGCCTGGGCGTCTCTGGGGGGATAGTGAGGCTCTGGCAGCACCCCTCCCAGAGATAAGGCGGACTGAGGGGTCTGGAGGCATTGACCAGCCAGATGTGGGTCACAGGCTCTGGCTAGAAGAGACTCTGTCAACTTCTCTGTTTATTTTCAAGGGCAAATGACTTAAAGGAGACAAAGTGTCCCAATTCCTCCTGTATCAGTAATTCCAGTTATGGTTGGCTTAACTGTAGTAGGAAGGGCCAGCTTACAAACTAAAGGCAAAGACCATTCATCACAGGCATTTACCAGCCCTCCCTTCTCTTCTTCCTTCTTTCCTATCTTCTTCCCTCCCTCCCTCCCTTCCTTCTTTCCGCCTTTCAGTCATTTAACAAATATCCATTTAGGGCCTTCAGTGTGCCAGAAACTGATATGTACTAAGGATAACAGATCTGGACCTTGTTCCCATGGAATTTACAGTTCGGTGGGAGAGATGGAAATTAATCAAATCATTAAATAAAAGTAAGATTGCCACTTTGAGAAGAGCTGTAAAGGAGAAACACTTGATAAAATGAGAGCCTCTGATAGGAAAAGATGGCATAATTAAGGAACACTTCCCTGAAGAAGAAGAAATGCTTGAGTTTTGAGCTCTGAGGGAGATATTGAAATGGAGAGGGAAGAGGCTTCATGGAGGAGGGGCCAGCTCGAGAAAAGATCCTGTGGCTGGAGAGAGGATGGTTAGTGTATTAGTCAGATAAGGGTAGTTTTTGCTGCAGCAACAAAGAGCCCCAAACAGTTGAAGTTGAAAGTAATGAAGATTTATTTCTAACTTGTACTACATGTTCATTGCTAGTGAGCATAAGAGTTCTGTTTCAAAACATTCCCAGGCTAAGAGATCTGACTTTATTGGGAACTTTGCAAGTTGCTGCAAAGGAGGAGGACCAGGAACACTTGGTGAGCCATGCTGAAGACTCTACAGCTGGTGTGATGCAAAGAGCACAGGTCATTGTGACAGAATTGCAAGGATGAGGGAAACTGTGATGTGAGCTAATGCTGGACAGGCAGACAGAGGTGGGGTCCTGCAAATCTCCCAGGCATTTTCAGGATTTGGATTCTTATAATTGAGAGAGCTATGGGCAGCTGTTGAAGTTTTTTTGAGCACAGAGATCTTAAGAAGAGGAAGCTACCAGCATTCTCATTTTACAGATGATGGTGTTGCTATGGATAGTAACCAATTATTGATACCTCCTCTGCACCAGAGGATGAGATGGTTGGATGGCATCACCAACTTGATGGACATGATTTTGAGCAAGCTCTGGGAGTTGTTGATAGACAGGGGAGCCTGGTGTGCTGCAGTCCGTGGGGTTGCAAAGAGTCACACATGACTGAGAGACTCAACTGACTGAACTGCACCTGACACTCATTCCTTTCTCCCCAGCAACTGAGATATTTCCTGTTTTTATCTCTGTTTACCAAGGAGGAGATGGAGACCTAAAGAAGGAAAACAACTTACTCAATGTCAGAGCTGCTACGTGGTCTATGCTCTTCCCAGCCCATCATCTCGTCTGGGAGAGAGTCAGGCATCACTAAGGCTCCTGAGGCTGTAGGTCATTAGATAAAGAACAGCCCTTCAGGCAGAGCCTGGTTAATAGTGGGCAAGGGGGAGGGAGGCAGGGAGGTGGCACTTGGGGCAGCCATGTGCCCTGCCTGTCTTGGTCTCAGCTGCGTCACCAGTCTGAGCAGAGTGGACGGTCCTGGAAGGATACTTTATATGTATGCAAGGGGAGTATGGAAGGATGCAGGGAGAGAAGAAAGAAAGGATGGATGTTTGGATGGATGCATAATGTTAGGCAGCATCAAGAAAGAGAATGAGCAGATGGCAGCTTCCCAATCTCAGGATTAGGCTTCATGGACAGCATCTCAGCTCTGCAGATGGGAGGCAGGAACTGAGAAGAACAAGAGTTGGTTTGCATGTTAGGGGCAAGGGAAACCAGTCTGAACAGGCCTACAGTTTGGAGAGTCTTGTGTGTACGAGGTATTCCAAAACATTATCTTGTTTAATCTGTGTGTTTGAGGCCCAGAGGGTAAAAACAGACCTGCATTCACTAGAAAGACCAGATTCTGTACCCCTGAGAGTCACAGAATGATCAAATTTTTGCACCATTAAAAAGCCAAACACAGGAGAGAGGAAACTCCCCTCTGCTCTCTGAGGTTGGGTTCAGTGCGGGGCTTAATGCAAATGAATCAACAAAGCGTTCATCAAAGTGGTGCTGCTGACATTGTTGGGAGCTTTGTATCTCTCACATCTTATTTTAGTTGCTATTGATGGGGTTATTGTTCCATAACACCCTTCCAGAATACACACCTTGACATCCTGCGTGATTTCTATCTCTGGCAGCAAAGTAACAACAAAGCGTGTCTTTGGCATGCAGGTTCTTTGTTAGTCAACGTGTTACTTTAGGAGAGATGTCCTTCATGCCTCCTGCCCTGGTATGCACTGCTGCTGGGGGAAAAATGCATTCAGATTCCCTGGGCTGTGGGAGAAGGCAGGAAGGCGGAAAGACAAAGGAAGAAGCTCTTGGCATTGTCTTTCCTCATGAACCACATCATCCAGCATCCTTCTAAGTCTTGCCAATTCTCCCCACAGGCACTCAGCCCAGGTCACACACCTTGCGGTAGCTGGTGGTGCCCCAGCTACCAGTATCTCCCTCCCCACAGTCTCATTTGCCTATTTAATTCATCCAGTCACTCGGATACACACTTAGTAAGTGCTTTTGAACTGTGGTGTTGGAGAAGACTCTTGAGAGTGCCTTGGACTGTAAGGAGGGATCTCCAGCCCATCCTAAAGGAGATCAGTCCTGGGTGTTCTTTGGAAGGATGGATGTTGAAGCTGAAACTCCAATATTTTGGTCACCTGATGTAAAGAGCTGACTCATTTGAAAAGACCCTGATGCTGGGAAAGATTGAGGGCAGGAGGAGAAGGGGACGACAGAGGATGAGATGGCTGGATGGCATCACTGACTCAATGGACATCAGTTTGGGTGGACTCTGGGAGTTGGTGATGGACAGGGAGGCCTGGAGTGCTGTGGTTCATGGGATTGCAAAGAGTCGGACATGACTGAGCGACTGAACTGAACTGAAAGTGCCTTGTGTATATCAAGCTGACTGTGAGGGCTGGGTCCGCCTTCACAAAGTCCTTTGGTGTTCTGTGTGCAGTCATGGTTTTATTTTTTACATTGCTTATTTATTTGCTTGAGGTTGTGCTGGGTCTTCATTGCTGCATGCGGGTCTCTCTGTTTACAGTGAGCAGGGCTGTTCCTCACTGTGGTGAGCAGGCTTCTCACTGCAGTGCCCTCTCTGGTCGCAGGGCACAGGCTCTAGGCTCACGGGCTTCAGCAGTTGTGGCGTACAGGCTTAGTCGCTCTGCACCATGTGGAACCATCCTGGCCCGGGGATTGAACCTGTGTCCCTGCAGTGGCAGGCGGATAATTATCTGCTGTACCACCAAGGACGTCCCAGAGTCATCTTTTCTAACATGCTCTCCATCGTGGCTTTGCTGAGCTCAGGACGAGCCATGTTGCCTTTCTGCCCACGGGCACTCAGGGGCCGCTACAGTTCTCTCCCCCAAACCTGCAATTCGGTCTTGCACTTATGCTATTGCACTTATGCACTTATGCCCCCTTTGTTGTTCTTACTCCTATATCTTTACTTATGCATCTCCTGCTTTGTCCGGTTCAACGCTTAAATCCTACCAGGCCTTTGAGACCTGTGGCGATCCTCCACTTTCTTCGTAAAACTTTTTCCACCTACCAGGCAGGCTTTCCTTGCTGTGACCCCCAGTGGCGGTGATTTGAGCTTATCACTAGAGATTCAATTACTCTCTCCTGTAGTGTTAGTCTGATTTATGAACTAGAGGGAAGCACTTTGTGGTGGCAAACTAGACTCTGTGCTTTTTTTTTTTGTTTCATTCATTCATGGTGTAGTGGAAAGAACTCGGCTTCCAGAGCTTGAGAATGTGTGGAGTATTTGACTTTTAAAAATTTACTAGCTGGAAAAAACTGGGTGAGTTATTCAGACATCTCAGAGCCTGGTTTCTTCTTCTGGAAAACCTGAACAGTAATACTCATCTCAAGGCCTGTGGGACTGCTCTTGAGTTGGTTAAAAGAATCTGGAACATAGTAGGTGTTTATTTCGAGTCAGCTACTTTGGAATACATCCTTCTTATGAGAGCTTACTATGAGTCAGGGTCTCTGTGGGGCTGGCTTCCAATCTTGCCATCAGGAAACCTACAACCCTCCGTGGACAACGACAGAGGCAAAAAGATTAAATGAGAGTTGAAAGGAAAATGCTTAGCATAGTCCATGCATCTACGGAGGACTCGGTCAGTGGTGTTATGATTTATTGATGTGCATTTATTCCCCCATATCATTGAACATAAAGCATGTGTGAGAAAGTATGGCTTGGTGAGGAGTCAGAAATGGTTGCTTTTTAATCATATCAGGGTATTGAGTTGGAGCTGATTTTGGAATGCAAAGCCAGCTAATGTATATTTGCAGCTCTGTGCTGTTAATGGACAGAAATGGTGTGGGTGAGAGAACAGGTTGCTAAGTAAAAATATGATGCCTTCTAGGAGCAGAGTTTAGATGACAAAGAAGTCAGGGTAACCAACAAGAATCACTGGTGGCACCTTGTACCCCTGGGCTGGGACTGTGGAGTTTTCTTTATGGAGCTTCTTCCAGTCAGAATGGGTTTTCAGAGGCAGAGTGTGAGTGTACCTTAGACTGGCCAGCAGGGTCCCAGCAGAGGCCACAGAGTTCCCAGGGACCCACAGCCACCCGCTGATCACCGGGAGGAAACCAGCCGAGCAATATTCACTTCTGTGAATTTCAATTTCTCATCCCTAGAACTGGGGCAAACTCATCCACTCAAATGGTTATAAAACTCAGAGAAAGCTGAGTGAAGTGGTTTTGTAGACCCTGGATGAGATTGTGCGTAAGGGATCCAGTGGGGTAGGGGAGGAGCTTCCCTGGTGGTCTAGCGCTTAAGAATGTATCTATCAGTGCAAGGGACGTGGGTTCAATCCCCGATCCATCTCACATGCCATGGTGCAACTAAGCCTGTGCACCACAAAGACTGAAGCCTGCGTGCCCAGAGCCTGTGCTGTGAAACAGGAGAAGCCACTGCAACGAGCAGCCCCTGAACCGCGATGAAGAGTAGTCACCCCGTGCTGTCAGCAGAGAAAGCTCGAGTGCAGCCACGAAGACCCGGAGCAGCCAAAAAGAAACAGATAAACCAACAGTAGAAAAATGAAAGGATGGGGAAGACATTTGAAGTCATATATCTGATAAACGTTTAAGGTTTGGAATATATAAAGAACTCCTAAAACTCAACAACAAAAAGACAAAAAAAATTAATAGGCAAAGAACTTGAATAGATATTTATCAAGAATATATGCAAATGACCAATAAGCACACAAAACATTACTTAACTTCATTAGCCACAGGGAAATGCAGATCAAAACCACAATGAGGTATCACTTCACATCTCCTCGGAGGGCTACGATGAACAAACAAACAAACAAGATCCCAGAAAATAACAAGCCTTGGTGAGGATGTAGAGAAATTGGAACCTTTATCCACTGCTGGTATTCCCTGTTGGCTCAGGCGGTAAAGAATCTGCCTGCGACGTAGAAGACACATGTTTGATCACTGAGTGAGGAAGATCCCCTGGAGAAGGGCAGGGCAACCCACTGCAGTATTGTTGCCTGGAGAAGTCCATGGACAGAGGAGCCTGGTGGGCTACAGTCCATGGGGTCACAAAGAATCGGACATGACTGAGCGACTAGCACTTAAAGCTTAAGTTTATACAGAGCTGGTGAGAATGTAAATGGTGACGCCACTGTGGAAAAGAGTTTGGCAGTTCCTGAAAAGATCCACACAGAGAATTATCATATGACCCAGCAACTCCACTCCTAGGTATATACTCAAGAGAAGCGGAAACATACATTTACACCAAACCCTGTACACTAACGTACACAGCAGCATTATTCATAATAGCTAAAATAGGGAACAACCCAAACGTCCATCAAAGAGAAACAATCCAAAAGAGTAAACAAAACATGGCCTACACATGCAGCATTATTGTCATAAATATGGATAAAATCTGATATGTGCTGCAACACGTATGAGCCTTGAAAACATAATGCTAAGTAAAAGAAGACAGATACAAAATGATGAATACTGTCTCATTTCACTTCTATGAAAGATCTAATATCTACACAGAGTAAACACTCAATAAATGGCAGTTATTATCATGATCTTCGCTATTATTATGTAAAATAATTTACAACGATCGACCTAGACTAATAACCATTGAAGTAGGCAGAACAGATATTAATGATTAGTGAAATGGGAAATTATTGGATTTTAAAAATTAATCAGGATCTGCTATGTTCATGACAGGAGGAGACACTGTAAAGTTAAAAAAAAGAGTGTATCTGCCCGGGGGCTGGAGGGAAGAAGAATAAAGAGTGACTTCTTCCTGCGTGTGGGTTTCTTTCTGGGGTGATGAAAAACTTCTGCGACTGGATGCAGGTAGTGCTCACACAACGTTGCGGATGCACTCAATGCCACTGCACTGCACGCTTTAAAATGGTTAAACGATTAAATTTTCTGTTAAATTTAATTTAAAATTTTCAATTTTCTCTTGCCACAGTTAACACCAGTAATGGATTGGGCAAGTTCTATGTTAAGGTGCTTTATAAAGGCAGAGGGAGCGTGGTTGTCACATAGATAATCCTCACCAAGGTGGCGAGATTTCAGAAGAGGGATGGACCACATTGTGGTCCACAATGTGATTGGACTCTGAATAACCTGCCAGGACTACCAGCAGGTGAGGGAAGGGGCTAGGGCTGGGATCAGCATGTCTTAAACTCAGCTGGTCATCTTGCCTTTGTAAAAGCTAGGAGTTCTGAGAGATGATCAACTCCACAAGGAAAAACGCACGCACACGCGCACGTGCGCGCGCGCGTGTGTGTGTGTCTGCAGAGGGAGGTGACGATGGGCTGCCTGGGTGTAATTGTATATTCTAAAGTTTGTGGAAACTATACCATGAGCTTTTCTCCCCACCCTCATTTAATATTCCACAAACTCTCACCACATAAACAATGTGTCTCTTCTCAACCCTTATTATCATTCCCAGAACCACTTGCAGGCTTTCAGAAACCCATTATTATAATTATAATCAAGAATCTTAGGACACAGCCATTTGTGCCAAAAATACATTTACACTTGGAATTGTTTGCAGAGGAATGAGAGCGAGAGATGCCGGTTTACAGCTCTGAAATCTATTGGCAGGAACTCCTACACCATTCAATTTCTTTTCCTCCGTTTAATTTCTTAATTTAAATTTTTGTTGTCAAATTCCTAATATTTGCTTTTGTCTGTCTCTTTTTTTTTTAACCCCCCTTGGGTCTTAATTTTTCAAGGCCAAAAAACGTAGTTGTTATCTTTACCCTCTTGTTACAATAAGGGACAACCGCAGTCAAAGGCAGAAGGAGGCTGATTTCAAAAGTATCAGCGGGGTCTCCCATCACCCCATCCCCCCACTAAAAATAACTGCCTACACCCCTGATTCTTTTATATTAGAACAAAGGCTTTCATTCCATAATTGGAGATAAATCAATGTAGAATTACTTTAATTTGGGTCCCATTTATTTAGGTTTTTTTTTTTTTTTGTCTGTAGGCATATATAGATGCATCAAACATAGCTCTTATCCTCAAAAAAAACATGGTTCATTATGGGACACAAACTATGAATAAATATTCGTGATAGGAGGCAAAATGTAATGAAAACTGCAGAAAATGAAAAAAAAAAAAAGCAAAACAAAAAAGAATCCTATGCTGTGCAACGAGAAGACAAGATGAGTTTTGAGCTGAGAGCTGATCAAAGAGTGGGCTCCTCTATTATTGTGTTAACGGGTGCTTACGACTTGGTCAGATTTAACATCAGATCTTGGCTTTATATTTTTCAACAGGGTCACTGCAGGTGAGTTATATAGCATCTCAGAGGCTCCGTTTTCCCACCTGCAAAATGGGTATATAATAATACCTACCTCACAGGTATAAACATTGAGAGATATAGCTATCATTTGCCTAAAGTCTCACCAATTCTGCAGCCCGGGGGAGTCCAAAGGTCTTCTGGGGGTGGTAGGTCAGTTTCTCCTGGAGCAGATTCTGAGACAGAGGTTAGCATGGGGGATGCTCAGTTCAGTTCAGTTCATTTCAGTTGCTCAGTCATGTCCGACTTTTTGCGACCCCATCGCCAGGGGAGGAAGCAGCGCTGGGCAGAGAGAGAGACTGAGCTGTGGAGCAGCCCCAGTGGCAGCCATCTCTGACACACAGCAATCTCTGCGGCTAAAAGAGCTCTCAGAGTTGTCCCACCTGGACCTAGTTTGGCTTTTATACCCCTGACTGTCAGTCCCTGCATGTGACCTGTCCAGGCAGGCCTTGGTCATGGACCAGTGGCCTCCACTGCTGAGGCAGTCCTTGCAGGCACGGACTTGTCCCAGCAAGTCCTTCCCTGAAGGCACATGGGGGCCAGGGTACGTCAGTGCCATCTCCAACATCACACTTGGGGACCAGGAGACTTCCTTCCATCATGTGATAGTCACTCTTTAGTCTTACATTCAGAAGTACACTTAACTTTCCTAGGACCTGGCTGATTCCCGGGCTCCTGGTCTCACATCAGGTTTGCCATTTCACAGGATTTCCCGAGACGTACATGTGCAGAGCATACACTGCAAGGTCGCTAGGTTTTACTGACAGCCTGGAGTCCAGGGCGTGGGGCACATTTCAGGACGTGAGCCTCTGCCACCTGCCGATGCCCTCCCCTCCTCTGCCTTCCCATCCTCTTTCTGCCTGATGCACAGCAGGGCAGCAGGCAACTTGTTTCTGCGGTGGACCCTGCACCTGGAGATTTATCCCGAATACAAGGCCAGAACTCCTGCAGAATCTTGGAGAGTAACTTTTCTGCTACCCAAGCACACAGAACACATGAGTCATGAATATGATTTATTACTATGAATCTCTGTTTTACAGGGTCAGGCTCACCCAGAGAGGGGGCATCTCAGCTCCTTGTCCTCTACCTTTTCATCCTCTTGCTTTCTCCCTTCTCCTGACCTCCTGGTAGTCATCTGTGAATCCATGTCCCTCGAACCTGTAAATTGAAGCCAATATAGTTTGATTTGGGGGCTTCCCTGGTGGCTCAGTGGTAAGAATCCTCCAGCAATGCAGAAGACATAGGAGACACAGGTTTGACTCCTGGGTTGGGAAGATCCCCTGCAGGAGGGCATGGCTACTCACTCCAGTGTTCTTGTCTGGAGAACGCCATGGAGAGAGGAGCCTGGCAGGCTTCAGTCCATAGGGTCGCAAGAGTCAGACACGACTGAAGTGACTGAGCACACACATGTAGTTTGATTTAGTGAGAGGCGCACTGCGTTAGACCCAGAACACCTGGGGTGGACGCCCTTGGGCCCTACTATCTATTTTCTTTGATCTCAGTAGCTTCTGCTTGTTCACTTTGAAAGGGGGATGATAATGCCCACCTCTCGGTGTTGTTCTGAAGACAAAGTCATCAAAGTGATCCATTCATTCACCGATTCACTCACTCACCCCTCCTCATTCAACAATCATCAAACACCTGTGGGTGCCGGCACCGAGGACACTGCTGGACGTACCCATTCACGTCCCTCTGGAGTGTTCATGCCACGGTGGCAGAAAGACAAGAAGCAGTAATTAACTAGTGACCACAGGTAGCAAATAATTCTGTAAAACAAAAAAAAATGTGAGAAGGACACAACAACAGGGAAAGACGTACAAGCCACCAATGTAAGGTCATTGATGGTAAGGTCAGATGGTAAGGTCAGAAAAGGGCTGTTTAAGGGGATAATTGTGCTTCTAGGGGACGACATGTCCAAAGACCCCGTGGCATAAGTCCGCATTGAAGGTTCCTCCTTCCCCTGAGCAGCTAAATCACTTGGCACCTTTATGGCAGTGCTTGGCACCTTTCGCTGTAATTATCACATGGTAAACCTAGTCATTGACCGCAGACTGTCCGCCTCACTCCTCCAAGATTAGAAATCCTATTAAAAGCAGCATGGGACAGTGTGGAAAAACATCACTTCCTAACCAGATAGATGTGACTCAAAATCACGTCAATCACATCCCAGCCACATGAGGGATTACAGAAACGGTGCATCGGCATAAACTGGAGATTAATAACACCTATAGAGTGAGCGGTGCTTTGTGAGGGTGAGATCACTTGAATCTATGGACAAGCACACAGTAGGTACCCAACATATGTTGACTGACTCTGCGACTTTTAAGCATTGGCTGGTGTTCAAGGTGAGCCCAGCCTACACCTACCTCACAGGCTGAGAATTACACGAGGCTTGTGATGGTGACAGCGGTTGCGCTTAGTAGGTGCTCAGTAGATGCGCGTAGTAGGTGCTCAGTAGATGCGCTTAGTAGGTGCTCAGTAGATGCCACTGGGTGATCTGATTGAGAGGGTGGCAGAGCCCCAGGGAGGCTATTGCAGCGGTTGCTGGGAAGTCTGGGGTAGAAGAGACTTTGTGGGAAAACACAAATGCAAGCAGTTTTTGGATTTTTATTAGTCTGTCACCCACGTCTTCCCTCTTGAAACACTCCGCAATCAAAAGAGCTTGGAGTGGACTATTTTCAGCCCTCAGCCTTCACCCTGAGCTGCACTAAGAGGAAAAGCTGATTAGGGAAGCTGTGTGGCGTGCACATAAGTCAGAATCACCAATATCCATCCTCTGCAGGATTAGACCGTTAATTTTCCCCCCAGAAACATTACAATCATGTTTTCAATACCCTAGTGTCACTCTTCGTACGATTCATTATGGCAAAGACCCTGAAATCTATGACTCCTTTTAGCCAACTTAAAACTTCTTTCGAGACCTGGATCAAAACTTCTCCTTGGCTAAGACGCCTGCTCTAACTAACCCCTGCCTCCCTGGAAAGTTCTCCTCACTTTTCTGCCACCCAGAACTTCCAACTTGTACTTACAGCTTACGCCATGATGATTGTTTGTGTGACTAAGTGTTTCCTCTTGGGTTTTCTCTGTAAGTGAAAGCACCCTGGGTTTGGAATGAGACTGCCTGAGGCTGTTTCATCTCACTGACGCTTCATTTCTTCATCAGAAAAAAATGACGTGTAAAACAGGACCTGTTTTTAAGGGTGGTTGTGTTGATTACATGTAAGAGTGGATGTCGGTCTCCTCAGGGAACCAGTGAGCACTCCGTAAGTTGGCCAATATACTTTTTTTTTTTTTTTAATGGATATATGTTGGATATGACTGGTCTTCCTAAATGACATTGTTGGATTCGTGAGATCTGGGACCAAATGTTCTGTCCCTGGCTTTCTGTGTGGTATTGTGGAAGTTTCTTCATTGTATAATTATAATTTTGAATTTGATAGTTTTCAAATTTTAGTGCCCACTAAAGTGCACTAGAGGGATTGGTGAAAAACATGCGTGTTCCTAGGCGCCCAGGCAGAGATTCTGGTTCAACAGTACTCAGATGCAGCCCAGGAATATGCATTTGTGCATGCTTCTTGGGAGATTCTGACACATGCTATCTCCAGACACAACTTGAGTACCATTTTCAAAATTTATTTATTTATTTATTGGCTTTCTAGGTAGTGCAGTGGTAAAGAATCCACCTGCCACTGTAGGAGACACAAGAGACATAGGTTCGATTCCTGGGTCAGGAAGATCCCCTGGAGAAGGAAATAGCAGCCCACTCCAGTATTTTTGCCTGGAAAATCCCATGGACAGAGGAGCCTGGCGGGCTACAGTCATGGAGTTGCAAAGAGTTGGACACGACAGGGCACACACACATTTATTTGTTTTGGCTGCACCCCACTGTATGTGGGCTGTTAATGTCCTGACCAGGGACCGAACCTGAGTGCCTTGCATCGGAAGCTCAGACTCTTAACCACTGGACTGCCAGGGAAGTCCTGAGGACCATTTTAATGGATGATTCCTCAGCTCTGTCAACCCTTCTCCATATTTGAAGGGAAAGTATGACTGGTTCAAGACTGACCCCTGGCAGGCTGGCCACTTAGGAAAGGACTTGGCAAAATTCCTTGGAAACCAGAGATAGCTCAGTGCCTAATCAATCAATTCAGGTAAACCACAGGAGACTCCCAATCATGAGAGAGGCTGGCACTTCCTCAGCCACAAATGCAGAATTGACTAGTATGTCTCAGCCATTATTATACCAGTGTGTGGACCTTAACCACAGAGCTTCAGGAACCATTAGGGAAATGCAAATCAAAACCACAACGAGAGATCTCTGCATACCTGATAGGGTGGCTATTCTAAAAACGAGACAAAACAAAAGACAACAAGTGTTGGCAAGGCTGCGAACTGCAGCCGTCGTACACTGTTGCTGGGAATGCAAAACGGTGAGCCCTTTGGAAAACAGCGTGAAGGTTCCTCGAAAAATTAAAACTAAAACTACCTACGACCCAGGTGGCATTAGTGGTAAAGAACCCACCTGCCAATGTAGGAGACCTAAGCGACACGGGTTCCATCCCTGGGTCAGGAAGATCGCCTGGTGGAGAGCATAGCAACCCACTCTGGTATTCTTGCCTGGAGAATCCCATGGACAGAGGAGCCTGGAGGGCTACAGCCCACAGGGTCACAAAGAGTCGGGCATGGACTGAAGCGACTTAGCACACACACATGACTCAGCAATCCCACTTCTGGCAGTTTCTCTAAATGTGTTGAAGTCCGGATCACAAATAGATAAAAGCATCCCCATGCTCACTGTGATATTCATCACAATGGTAAGGTATGGAAACAATTAAGTATCTACTGACGGATGAACAGATGAAAGAATGTTGCATATACATACAATGGGATACTATTCAGTCTCAAAAAGGGGAGCGCCTGTGACACGTGACATCCTAGATGAACTACTATGTCGAGCTCCCTGAATTTCTTTCCCCGATGAATATTATCAGGAAGTCTGGGAAGAGCTGCCTGAACACTTGCCTTAGTGTGCATAGCATGTATCTTCAAACTTGACCCTCGCTGTGTGATACGCATGATATCACACTCTGAACTCTGAAGGTGAATTTTGAATTACTATCCATTTCCTTTAGGTCTGGGACCTGGTTCTGAGTGTGTTATTCTTGAGATTTTTCCTGTCCTCAAACTCAGTCCATAACCCTTAGCTGAATCATTAATAGTTTTCTATTGTTATTGTAAGAAATCACCACAAATTATTTGGCACAAAACAGCAAAAATTTATTATTTTACACTTCCAGAAGTCAGAAATCTGGGTCTTTGGGGCTAAAACCGAGGTGTTGGCAGAGCTGTGTTCTTTCTGCAGGTTCTCCAAAAGAATTTATTTCCTAGTCTTTCAAGTTTCTACCTGGCTTATGGTTCCTCCACCATCTTCAAAGTGCATCCCCCTAACGTCTACTTCCATTGTCTCATCTCTTTCTCTAATTCTGATCTTTTTGCCTCCTTATAAAGATCATGGTGGTTACACTGGATTTGTCTGGATAATCTAGAAGAATCTTTCATCTCAAGAGCCTTAACTCAATCACATCTGGGAAGTCCCTTTTGCCATGTGGAGTAATATAGTCACAGGATCTGAGATTTGGGAGGCCAGCATTAAGTCTGCCACATTAATCCAATATCTAATGGGCTATTGCTGTGCGTCAGGTGACTGGGACATGGCAGACAATATGATGAACAAGGTCCCTGCCTTGAAGGGCTGTAGTGTCTAGCTGGGACGACAGAATAACAAACAGGCAATGAAAGTAAGGGAGAAGGCAATGGCACGCCACTCCAGTACTCTTGTCTGGAAAATACCATGGACGGAGGAGCCTGGTAGGCTGCAGTCCATGGGGTCGCCAAGAGGGGTGAGGAAGGTTTGAAAGGGAGGATAGATAAGAAGATCTATTGAGTACCAACAGGACTTCCTGATGCTCACCGCATGCCTAAACTGAATTGTTTCCCAGGTTTGTATTCTGCGTCCTTGGCATACTATCCACTGTCAAATATGGAAAACTGCCAGTTGACTTGGACTACCATCTATTTGCCAGCCTGCCAGTGGGACCTCATGTCAGTCTGTCAGATTGGACAGGCAATGCTGAGTTTCCAATACCTACATGGTACCAGAGTTTCTTTTGGGGATCTGCCCTTATCCTCCTCCAGGAAACTGGGTCATGTCTAGTCCTAACCCACAGCCCAGCTAAAATAAGACAATCAGTGCAGAATAGTCACAAAACGGGCACATAATCACAGGAGAGCCTTGTCGTTTCGTAGAAGCGTGATTACGCCTCCCTCTTGCTGCCCACCTCATCATGGCTCCATCGTGGCCGCCATCAGTTTTAGCTTCTTACCGCCGTACTCGAGGACTCTCAGGTCCCGACACCTGGCTCCCTTCCAGCTTCATTCTCTTGCCACGTACACTTCCAAAACAGATGTCCTCACAATGCATTCATGGCTTAGCACACCCTAAAAGGCCAGGCTCTTTCATGCCTCTATATCTCTGTCCTTGCTCTCTTTCTCCTGTTGGAACTCCTGTTGACGATGGTTTAAGCCCCATCGTCAGCTCTCCCCACATCATCCACCTAAAGAACTCCTACCCACTTTTTCAAAACCCAAGTCAGACATCCCTACTGTCAAGATGCCTTCCCTAAAGCTCTCAGAGATGGCTTTGCATGCTTTCGGGACATCTGTCTACCCTGAATATGCTTGTATTTCACTCCTGCCACATGGTTGGTAATTTACGTGCTTCCAATATTACTGCCCTACTTGACCACGAAATTCTTGAGAGAAAGAGCTTGTATCTTACGCATTTCTGCCTCTGTCTCTTGTAGGGCTGCCATGTCAGGAAGTTCAGTCCCCGGGTGGTGAACCACCATTTTATAGATCATACAAACAATGCCTCTGGAGTTGTGCAACACGGTTGTTCTGAACACAGAGTATAGACTCTTGGCAAGTATTTGTTGGGTGAAGGAATGCGGGACTGGCTAGACACCTCACTGGTAAGTGTCCAATGCGGTCCAAACGTGCATCTGTCTGACTGACCATGATAGCGACGCACTCTCAGCACCAACGTCATCTCCACAATCAGTATAAAAAGTCGGTACCTGCTGGGTGCCCTTCTGAACACAGTGCGCCTCGCCTGGGCCATTGGGCTCCGGTTCCCAAGCAGACATTGTTTGGAGGGGTGTGCCCGTCTCTGCTGACACCATTAGTGCAGACAAAGAAGCATCTAAAAGTCACGTTGGCTCCTGCTTCATTAGAAACTCAAAGGGAAGGGGGAGAAAACCATCAGTGTTTGCCACCCAGAGATCATGTCAAGAGAGGAAGGAATTTTCATTTTCCTGTGTTAGTGAGAGGTTATTAAAGCAGCACAAGGTAAATAAAAAGTTGGGTGTCTCTGAGACACAGGGTCCCTCCTGACTCAGAGTGACATCCATGGAACACTTCACTCGGATGCCTCCAAACTGGGAAAAGCCACCAGCAGCAGAGAACGCTGGAAAAATGACTCTCTCTCCTGACTTAGGAGGCTTCAAACAGATTTATTCATTCATTTAGTCATCCATTAAATATTCATGAGCATCTATGCAACCCACACTGCATTAGGTGGGTAGGGAATTCAAAGACGACTAAGATCAAACCCCAGAGCTCAAGAAACTCACAATTCGGTGTAGAAGACAGGGCGATACGCTATTGTCATTACACAGTTTCAAGTGTAGATGATAACAAACACTGACTGAGCACTCAATCTGGGTGTGGAGCCACTTTCTGCACTTGGAGCCCATGAGCTCAAACAACCCTGTGAGACAGGAACTATCTTTCTCTCAACTTTGCAGCTGAGGAAATGGATGCACAGAGAGGCTGAACAGCGTGTCGAACATCACACAGCTGCTGAGTAGCAGAGGAGGGATTTGCAACCAGAGTACCTGTCTCTAGAGTTAGTGCCCTTAACCTTCCTGCTGTATTGCTGGAATAATAATTTATGCATTAGCTCTGGGATTCATTCATACAAGGATTCATACTAGAATTCATATGAATTCTGGGATTCATACTAGGGAAGTGGGCTTCCCTAGTAGCTCAGTTGGTAAAAGAATCCACCTGCAATGCAGGAGATCCTGGTTTGATACCTGAGTCAGGAGGATCTGCTGGAGAAGGGATAGGCTACCCATTCCGGTATTCCTGGTCTTTCTTCCCTAGTGACTCAGATGGTAAAGAATCCGCCTGTAATGCAGGAGACCCTGGTTTGATCCCTGGGTTGGGAAGATCCTCTGGAGAAGGGAACAGCTACCCACACCGGTGTTCTGGCCTGGAGAATTCCATGGACTGTATAGTCCATGGAGTCACAAAGAGTCAGACACGACTGAGTGACTTTCACTTTCAGAGGGTTGGACACAACTTCTCAAAGGCGACTCTGGAGTCAGGCATTGATGGTTAAATCAAGGTGCATGAGGGCATGGGAATGGGATGCAGGGAGCCATGAGAGTAATCAAAAGTACCACTGTAGGTGTGTGTAGAATGTGTTCACCCAGCAGCTGACAATACTGTGACCAAAGCAGGAATCATAACCAAAGCAGGAATCGTAACCAAAGCAACCTTGTCTTTCTACACTGTCATATCTAGGGCAGATATTACCAATCATACACAATACCCTTTTTAAAGCAATATTCTGGGCAAAGAAGAAAAGATGCCCGTTATTAATGATCCATTAGTATCATGTAGAGATGAGCTAGGAGTCGGAACCACCATCCCAGGTGCATTTGCTTTTCCCAGTCTAGGCTGTTGAGTGCTTGAGAGAGATTGACGAAGAATGAGACTGGGAAGTAGGCTGAGTGGACTTTAGCAAGTGCTAAGGACCATTTTCAGAACTGGAGGCTCTGTCCTGCAGGTGATGGGATTCAGGGAAGGTTTGCAAAAGTTGAGAGGAGAGTGGATCCATGCGTGGAGGGATCAGAGATTTCAGTCATTGCTTCTCTGTCTGTTCTCTCCACCCTGAACTCTGGCCAGGAGCAAAGTCAAAGATCAAGGATTCTTGGGAATGATGGTCCCGAGAAGGGGTGTGGGCCTCATAGAGAGACTCAAACTCATCAAAAACCCCCAGGAATGATGGTCCAGAGAAGGGGTGTGGGGCCCCATAGAGAGACTCAAAGTCATCAAAACCCCCCAGGAATGATGGTCCAGAGAAGGGGTGTGGAGCCTCGTAGAGAGACTCAAAGTCATCAAAACCCCCCAGAGTTCACTAGTTGTATGAATAGGTAATCTTGTTTGGGGAAGATCAGTAGAACAATATCCCAACTTGTGGACAGGGAGAGAGACAAAAGCTGGGAAAAGAAATGAAGGGATCATAACTTCTTAAAATTGACCAGGGATTTTTGATTAAAGATCTTTAAAGGTTAGGGGAGTTTTCTTCTTTATCATTGAGATGAGAATTGCTTTCTGCCAACGTAAGTTGCCGTCTCTAAACCACTGGCTCCTTGATCCTGCCAACATGCCTTACTTACCCGCCTTCGCACAGTTCCTCCATCATGGAAAGACCACTTGGCCAGAAGTCATGAGGAACACATCCTAGTCTTGATCGTGTTGCTTTTTATTGTGTGACCTTGGAAGAGTCACTCACTTTCTATGGCCTCAGTGTCTACAGCTGTAAAATGAAGGGGTTGAATAATAACATGGAGGCATAGCTCTGGCATGCATGCCCCTACTCTGCTAACCAAGCCCATGGCAGACATTCTTAATCAGTCGTGGCATTCTTTTACCCAGTGGGCCTGGAAGAGACTTCAGAATCCTTCTAAACCCAGTGATGCCAATCAGAGTTCGCAGATGATTCCAATTCTACTTGCCAGTCCTGGCACAGATGATCTCAAAATTCCCTTCCACTTCTGATATTCTTGGATTCCTTGAAAGATAAAGCATGGGAGTAGAAGAAAGTTCTGGGAAGATATACTGGTGCCAGGTATTTCAGGAAAGCCTTGAATGCCAGCCTGAGTGTCAACAGAGCTGGCATTACAAGCAGAGCCACTCTTCATCATGCTCAAAGGGACACGGCAGATGACAGCCCAGTGGCTTCATTTTAATCGGCCAGGGCATAAGAGGCCATGTTTCTATTACAAGGAGATCTATAAGAAATCACACCCATTAATGGTTCCCATTAAATTCAGGGCATGTGGGGAAAATTGTAGTTTGATTTAGTTTAGGAACACGAAGATATTGGCAAGATAATCACATAAAAGCGACACCTTTTATGACTGGGCTATTTGATTTTATGTCAGCAGGTTTCAATTTCCCTCATTTTTATGATGGCAGATAGGCTACCCCACCTCATGTATGCATTAGCCCGAGCAAAGGCTACATGGACTGTTTTCACATTCAGGATTCAGACTTGATAATATGGACAAAATAATAACACCTCTGGTTCTAGAATTCATCCCCCCACTAAAACACACACTGTATCTCTCACCCAGCCCTAAGCCATCCTCAGACTGAAGGATGGAGGGGGCAGGGGAGGGACTACCAATCAGGGCAGAGAAAGGAATGAAGAACTTGGGGTGTACAGTCAGAGGCCTGCGTTCCAGTCAAGCAGGGTGGCCATGGTTAGGGTGCTTTCCTCTCATCCGTGAAGTGGAGAGTGAGAGAGCTCACCCAAGGGCTCCCACGAGGGTTGACTGGCAGACAATATGCACGGGATGGTGCGGGGTTCCAGAAGCAATCCAGCCAAATCCACACTAACTCATCTCCTGTAACAGGACGGTGTGGGGTTCCAGAAGAAATCTAGCCAAATCCACACTCACTCATCTCCTGTAACAGGACAGTGCGGGGTCACAGAAGCAATCCAGCCAAATCCACACTCACTCATCTCCTGTAACAGGACGGTGTGGGGTTCCAGAACCAATTCAGCCAAATCCACACTCACTCATCTCCTGTGAGATGGAGGGCAGGGCAGAAGTGTGAAAAACATCTTCTCAAATTAAATTTCTTATTAAAAAAAAAAGAGAGAGAGATAAAAGGGTCATTATTTCCCTTTTGGACTGTAGTTCTAAGGCCCTGGCGGCTTCCTGCCGTGTTTTGGGAGATAACAACTGGGCCAGGTCATCCGACCTCTCGGGGATGCTAGAAATTAGCTCCTTGGTGACAGGGACCAAGGCAGTGAAGTTATTTAATGGGTATTGTTTTGAGGCCTGAAAGGAGGGAAGGCAGAGGGGAGACCCGCAGAGCTATTCTCTTTTAATATCCCTCCAAGTCCTTGGGTACATTTAAGCCCTAATTCACCTTTATGCCTCTTCTTTTCCCTGCAAGTTTTGTGGAGAGTCTTTAAAAGAAAGATTGACCTCACCCAGGCTGGGTGTAATTGGTAGCCCCCACCCCCTCCCCTCACCATCGTCACCACTGGCTCCTTTTCAGAAGCTCGGTCTCTATCGAGGGCTGAATCTCCAGCATTTATTGGACTGGCTCCTGGAGTTCAAGTTGAGCTGTCCCTTTAAAATCCATTCCTCTGACTCTCAGTTTGGGTCTATTTAAATATTCCAGACAATTTCAAGACTTAATAATGATGAATACGATTAAGATTAGGGTTTAATAAGAGTGTTAAGAAAAGATTTTTCATGCCCATGGAGGTGGGTTGCTGTGAAAATTAAATCGGCACCAGGCTTCCCAGGCCACACTGACCGGGATGGTTCCTCACCTCTCCCAACAGCTTTAACTCTCTCGGTCGAGAATCCTAGGAGGAACCCCAGGCAAGAGCTCACATCCCTTGCAGATTAGATGCCCTGCCTCACCGAATCAGCCACCAGTCATCCCTTCATGCTGCGCAACAGTGAGGTCATCCTGAAACACAGCCTCACCTGGGCACTCCTGTCCTTAGAGTCCTTTGTTATGATTTAGGGGAAGCTTGAATGAAGAGGGGCTGCCCTGGTGGCTCAGACGGTAAAGAATCAGCCTGTGATGCAGGAGACCTGGGTTCGATCCCAGGATTAGGAGGATCCTCTGGAGAAAGGAATGGCTACACATTCTAGTGTTCTTGCCTGGAGAATCCCCATGGACAGAGGAGCCTGGCAGGCTATAGTCTGTGGGGTTGCAAAGAGTCAGACACAACTGAGCAACTAACACTTTCACTTTTGGATAGAGAAGCCTGGAAAACCTGGACACCACGAATCTCTGTCTCAAACCAGACCCACTCTCCCCGCTACAAGGGGTCTAGCTGAGATGTATGCAATTAGCAATGCTGAACGGGAAAGTCAGATCATCAGAGTCCTGCTATATCAAGCTCCCTCTTAGCTCAAACATAAACTTGGAGATTGTCCTATACCTGAATCTGGCCACCTGGGAGAAGTAGTGGCAAGCACTGAGCTCAAGAGAAAGGCTAGATCAGAGTGAGCAATTTTTTTTCTAAAGTTTCAGGGCATAGATGGTAGGCTTAGGGAGCCACATAGTCTCTGAGGCAGCCCCTCAACTCTGACTTGTAGCTGGATAGCCACCACAGACCACAGCTAACCTCCTGGGCATGGCTGTGAGCCAGTAAGGGTATTTGTAGACTCCTAAATCTAAATTTCATATGTTACAGAAAGTTTAAAAAAGAAGTTTTTCCTCCCAATCATTCAAAAATATGAAATCTACCCTTACTGGGCTGGATTTGGTCTGTGGGCTATAGTCTATAGACCTCTCATCTAGGCTTCTTGAACGTAGAACCTGGAATCTGAACCATCCAGTTAGAGACTATTCTCAACGCTTCGAGGCTGGAGTGAGTGTCTAACATGCTAGGCCTCTTTGGTCTGGTTTTCAGCTGGGAGTTTCAGTGAGTTTCCTAAAAGAAGCACTGCCCTTTCTGACCTACCCATGGTTCTCTTGGTATCCACTTAGAGGACAATCATCACTTCTTGCTGGTTTCTTACTTCTTTCTCTGCATTCCTAATATCCAGCCCACTGCCCCCTAAACACTATGTTCCTCCAGTTCTTCCTCTCTCGAATTCTATGAAGTGTGTGTGCGTGCTCAGTCATGTCTCGACTCTTTGCGACCCCATGGACTGTAGCCTGCCAGGCTCCTCTGTCCATGGAATTTTCCAACCAAGAATACTGGAGTGGGTTGCCATACCCTCCTCCATGGGATCTTCCCAATCCAAGGACTCAAACCCATATTATCTGCGGATCTTGCTTTGGCAGGCACATATTATGAATCAACTCTAAGTTCTCATTCTGTCTTTCTGGAAATCCTGCAGGGAAGACCTATGTTATCTACACATCCATCTCTCCCACAGCTCCTGAGAACAAACCTCCCATCCCTGTCTAGTCAGTCCTCCTGACTCAGGTCATCCACAAATGACCTTTCTCTCCCCAGGACCTTTGCTCATGCAAGTCCCACTGCCTGGAATGTTCTCCCCTTCCTCCTGCCCATCCCTCAAGTTCTGTCTCATAGAAGTTTTCCTAACCTCTGTTTCTCTCCCTTAGCCTCCCCACCTCTCCTCTTTGCACGTGCTTTTCTTTGTCAGGTAACTTGTACCTTTTGCTTTCATTTGTTTACTCAGTCCCCAGGGGCGCCATCAACTTTTTAAAATTGCTCTCCAGGGTCCTGAAATGGCCCCATATCTTGGAGACCAGCTTAAAGAATAGCCCTGTCATATCTATAGAGTAATCAGTGGTCATGCTTTATGCTACCTTTATACCCTCCCTCCTCTTTTGCCCATGGGGCCTAGGAAGACTGAACACATAGAAAGCATTCAATAAATGCACATTGACTTGGATGGTTATTCTATCATACAAATATGTGGCTTTCCACTGAGCTTAGGAAATAGCTCTCACTGTCTAAGATTATTGATAATGAGACCTTTCATGATCTAGCCCTTGCTTACTTCTCTGGCTTCATCTCCCTCACACCTTCCATCTCTCTCTCCACCTAACGTGAACTTTCCCAGGTTCCTTCCACTCACCATGATCCCTCTTTACTCCATTCCTTTGCATACTGTTCCTGCTGCCTTGCCCTCTTCTCCCTATCACACATCTAATTCTCATTCAAACTTTATGATGTCTATTGAAGAGTTTTTTTGTATATGAAGCCCTCCCTCCCTGATAGCCACAAGACTCGACCTCCTTCCGAGTCTCACGTAGGTGTCTTGTTTTGGCATTCCCCTCCTGGGTGTAGCAATAACAAGCACTTTGGGATCAGGGACTT
Organism: Bubalus kerabau; assembly: GCF_029407905.1. Classification (NCBI taxonomy): domain Eukaryota; kingdom Metazoa; phylum Chordata; class Mammalia; order Artiodactyla; family Bovidae; genus Bubalus; species Bubalus kerabau. The sequence goes on along the minus strand of NC_073627.1, from coordinate 179,052,513 downwards.
TGTCTCCTTGTTCATTCCTATATCTTAATGCCTGGCATGGGGTCTGGCACCTTTGTAGTTAATGCTTAATAAATTTTTTTTAACTGAATGAATTTGGAATTTGAGAATAAAAGGCTGGAAGCTTTTTCTTTGTAACATTCCTCCTGGGACCAGAAGAAAGTATGTACTAATAAAATATGAGTACTATGAATGTTTATGACAGTGGGTGATACTTAGAAGGGTAAGCTGGGGATCAGGAGGAGAGAAGGGCTATAGAGCTGATGGTTACCCAGTGAAGTAATGAGTTTTGCAAATCAGTCCTGGGAGAAATGAAGGAGGCCGATGTAGAACACATCAGGATCTGGCTCACCTTCCTGAAACTCATTCCCTTCTTTGTGGGAAAGAAGCTGAGCCGGGGGGGAGGGTTGGCATGGCCCTCTCTGAACCAGCCTCCACACTCTGACCGAGAATTACCAGGCCCGAGGTGGCAGAATGTGTCATATGTCATGTTGTGGTGCAAGAAGAACTCTCTCATTCAGCCGAAGATTGGCTTGTGTTAAAATTTTCAGGAGTTCAGCACGTGGGATCTAGTTCCCTGACCAGGGATGGGACCTAGGCCCCTGGCTTTGGGAGCATGGAGGCTTAGCCACTGGGCAACTAGGGAAGCCCCTTGGTTCCTCTTTACAGATGAGGAAGCTAAAGTTCAGAGGGTAAAGTTCAGGGTTACACTGCAGGTAGTGGTGGTGCTGGACTTGAACTTGGGTCTGATTTCAGAGCTAAGCCCAGCTACCCCATAGAGTCCTTAGGCTCCAGTGTGGGCAGATGGTCTTCTATTGCCTTCTCACAGGTCTCCAGGGAGAGTCTTAAAGCATCAAGAGCTTATGTATCAAATCCCCAGGTAGGAGGTGAGGTGGATCACAGTGGTTCACAGGGCACGGATGGAGCTGGTGGAAATTTGACTGGGAAATGGTGACCAAACACCCATGAAGCCCCAGCAGGGGCCAAGAGCCATTGGATTCTGGAGATCAGAGGTGTGGAGATGTCTAGTTCTGGGATTCAGGAAAATTGGATCCTACCTATAACAGGGTCTGACACCCTGGACAGACCATAGCTTTTTTCTAGACTTCTGTTTCCCACCTGAACTTCAGGATGTGGTCCCGCAAACCTCTTCCTGTTAGACTTTGATCCACCGTGATGGTGGAAGAGCAGCTTTGGCGCTGGATCCCTTCACGACTCCTCCCAGCCTGGTTCAGTGTCAGAGCTCCCGCAAACCTTTGTGCATAGTCAGATGTTTAGGAGCATACCTGACCTCTACCTGCCAGTAGCACCCACTCCTCCTCCCCACAGTGGCAGCAGCGAAAAATCTCTCTAGATGTTGCCTAGACAGAATATTAAAAAGCAGAAGCGTCACTTTGTCAACAAAGGTCCCTATAGTCAAAGCTACGTTTTTCCCAGTAGTCACAAACAGATGTGAGAGTTGGACCATAACCAAGGCTAGTGCTGAAGAACTGATGCTTTCAAATTGTGATGCTGGAGAAGACTCTTGAGAATCCCTTGGACTGCAAGGGGATCAAACCAGTAAAGAAACCCTAAAGAAAATCAAGCCTGAATATTCATTGGAAGAACTGATGCTAAAGCTGAAGCTCCAATACTTTAACTATGTGATGTGAAGAGCTGACACATTGGAAAAGACCCTGATGCTGGGAAAGATTGAGGGAAGGAGGAGATGGGGTCAACAGAAGATGAGATGGTTGGATGGTATCACCTACTCAATGGACATGAATTTGGGCAAACTCCAGGAAATGGTGGAGATCAGAAGAGCCTGGCATGCTATAGTCCATGGGGTCACAAAGAGTCAGACATGACTCAGCAACTGAACAGTGATAAGACATTGCCAAGTCTCCCTTGGGTGCAGAGGATCACTTCACATTGAGAGTCACTACTGTAGGGAGTCCACAGGTGTTCTCTTCAAACTCAGAGGTGTTCTGATCCCGCAGATCATTTAGCCATGCCCCTCACTGTGACAGTAAGGATGCTGTGAAACCAGAGAGGAGACAGGGTTTGCTCAAAGACTCTGCCTTGAGCCTCCTTGCATGCCATTCCCTCATCCTTCTGAACTTGAACTACACTCAAATGCTCAAGCCGTCCTTGTTTCTTCAGGCCTCCATGCCTTTGCATGAGATGTCACCTCCATTTTTCTCCTGTTTTTCCCCTCAACTAAAGAATTCTTATATGGACTTCAAGATACAGCTGATACTGTCCTCTCATACCTCTACTAATGCAGTCATCTTGGTGCATCAGAATTGCTCACTCACTCTCTCTTTCCTCTCAACTGCAAGCTCTCAAGGTAGAAGGACCACGTCTGACTTGGCTTTGATTAGGTATGGAGGCTGGCATGTAGCAGGCATTCAGTAGCTATTTATTGATTAAGTAAATTAAAGTTCATCTAGTTCAGCTGCTTTCAAGTTTTGTTTTGTTTTGTCTGGTTTTAAAAACTAGCCCAATCTTCATTCAAATGCATCTCGTATGAGAGCATAAATGAACAGAAGAGATAAAAGGACAGTGCTCTGATTAAAACTGGGAGGGTGTTTCTAGACATTATACATTCCTTCCCATCACCCCTCCCTTCACACAACCTCCTTTGCCCTCATCACCACCGTCGTGCAGCAGCCCCAAAGGAGCTCCAGGAAAGAGCTTGGTTTAAAAATCACTAATTTGGTCCAACATCAATTTGATGCTTGAAATCTTGCCAATTAAATTCATGATTCTCAAACTTAGCTCTCCATCAGAATTACCTGGATCATGGTAATCAGATGGACAGTTAAAGGTACAGATTTACAGACCCTATGGGCAAAGATACTGATTCACTAGGTCTGTGATTGACAGCACAACTCGGTCTTAGGAAACTCTACACACACATCCTACAGTTCCACCGGTGATGACCACATTCTCCTCCTGCAGCCCACTCCTTTTGAAACTGTTCACATTGTTAGAAAGCTCTTATTACCCTTAAGGCTGTCTTGAGCTGTAAATTTTTTTGCATCCTCCATGGCACCTTGGGTTCAGACATTATAGAAAATATTATCTGGTTGGATAACTTTGTAAGCAAGCTTTAAAAGGGAAGACCAGAAGGAAGGGGAAGAGTTCCTTGATGTTATTTTGGTGAATGAACGTTTCAAACATGTGAGGCCAACTTCTGACCAACAGCCTACAAGGGACAGAATCCCGCCAGCCTAGTGGGTGAACTTTGAAAAAATCTTTCCTCAGTCAAACCGTAAGATGAAATGACAGGCCTCACTGAGTAAAAAGACCTAGCAATAGATGAAAGGAAGGAAGAATAAGGAGGGAAGGAGGAAAGAAGGATGGAAGAGAAAGAAGCCATAGACCCTTATCTTCAAGACAGGGGAGGAGAAAACGATTTCTATGCATGAAGCTTCCAGAGACTAGGACAAAACAACCTACAATTTAAGATGAGACTCCTTGTTAAGAACAATATACCCCATAGGAATCCAGAGAAAGGCTTAGGATATTCAGAGTGTTGGTTAAAATACAGCATCCTAAGTCATATGTGGGTTTTAATCTTGCCCTTGGTACACTTAAATGTGTGCAGAAGGACAGAAGTAAAGCTTCCTGGTATCTGTTCTCTTCTACCTTCTCCATAATATCCTAAGTGTTAACTGAATTACTTAGTTATCACTGTGTAATAAATCACCTCAAAACTCAGCAGCTTAGAACATCAGCAATTGCTAACTAGCTTTCATGGCTTCTGTTGCATCAGGGATTGGAAGCGGCTTGGCGGTGTGTTTCTGGCTCAGTCTCCTGAGTCCTTTGGCCCTGTCGTCATCCGAAGGGCTATCCTTCTGCAGACCTGACGTTTCTAGTTTGGCACACTCAAGTGGCTGAAAGATTGAGGTTTACTTCCTCTATATGTGGACATCTCCCTGCGACTGTTAGTGTCTTCATGACATGGGGATGAGCTTTTCCTAAGGGATATTGTTTAAGAGACCAAAGTAGAACCTGAAATGCTGCTTATGCCCAAGTCTTGGAAACGACACACTATTACCTCTATTGTATATCTGTTGGTCACAGACATGAACTCCAACTGGATGTAGGAGAAGACTGCATAAGACCACCAATATCAGGAGGTGAAGATCATTGGAAGCCATCTTGGAGAATGGCTCCCAAAACTGGACACAGTCTTCCTTAGAAGAAAGACCGCATTTCCCAGCATCCTCAGATGTTAGGTGTGGCCATGTGACCACATGTTGGCCAATGGGAAGAGAGCTGAGACAGTGTGCCCACCTTCTGAGATTGGTCCTCAAGGTGATGGACATGCTCTTCTCCTTCCTTTTGCTTCTTCCAGGAGTTTGTGAACAGCTGGAGCTGAAGTAGCCATCTTGGACTAAGGTGGAAGCTGGGTGTTGATGTTGTTTGGAGAACCAAATAGAAAGAGTCAGACCTCATGATCACATGAGGTGATCGCAGACTCCATGATGGAGTCTCTGTGCTGCCTAGACAAGAAAAACAGAAGCAAGGTTCTTTCATATTTCGGTCACTGTCACTTCAGGTTTTGTGTCACACACAGGCAAACCTCTGAACTAATACTGGCAAGTTGCTTGTGTGCTAAGTCACTTCAGTCATGTTCCACTATCTGCGACGCCATGGACTGTACCTGCCAGGCTCCTCTGTCCATGGGATTCTCCAGGCAACAATACTGGAGTGGTTCACCATGACCTCCTCCAGAGGATCTTTCTGACCCAGGGATCGAACCCACTTACCTCTCCTGCATTGGCAAGTAGTTTCTTTACCTCTAGTGCCACCTGGGAGGCCCAGAAAGTTCTTACACATTGCTGAACATGTCTCCCTCTCGGAGCTTCCCTGACAGTCCTGTGTAAAGTCTCTGTGCTTCCACTGCAGGGAGTGCAGTTTCAATCCCTGGTCAGGGAACTAAGACCCCATATGCTATGTGGCACCAAAAAATCAAAACAAGCAAGCAAAAAAGGTTGCTTCCCTCTACAAAATGAAGACAGTTACACAGAGAGTCTACGAATGGTAAATAATGCTATGTGGGTAAAGTGCATGGCACAAAACTGAGCTCATAGGAAATACTTGATACCCTTTTGAGTTATTATTATCCCCTTTTTACAGATAGTAAAACTGAGCCAGGTGACAAAGCCAAGGTTAGAAGAGAGATAATTCCTCAAAACCTGTTCTCCTAACTATTAGGATGCCATGAGTTGCTCTTTGGGTAAAAGAAGATAAATGAAAGTCAAGCAATAATGGTAGGTGAGTCTGATGTGGGTTTGGAATAGGAAACCAGAGTCTGTGGGCAATGAGGAGCCTTCAGATGCTCTTGGAAGAAGAAAGGCAGGATTAGAGCCATGGAAGTGAAGGCCCCGTGTCTTCTCTTATGCAGGCTCTTTCATTAAGCCCAGCCTCACAATTCCAATGCTCAGAGCACTTTTTGTCTTTGTCATCAGGTTCTTGATTCTGTCTCCCAAATGCCCTCCTAGGGCTGGATGTGGAAGACCAGAAGCAGTGCCTTGGACGTCATGTACTTTTGACTTGATTCTTTGCCAGCACTCATAATCAACCCTGAAATCAGTCTTTTCACCCTCGCTTGGACAATCAGGTGTAAATATACATTTTAATTATTTACATAATTAAGTCAGTGATTCACTGCTGATCTGATATGTTTGACAATATTTCGGTGCCATCTGTTTCCTAATTGGACTTAATCTCCAAAAGATGTTATCAAAATAGCCACCAAATAATTTAAAATGTAAACCAAGCTACAAAACCCCTCCACTCCCCTTCATTGCATTCATAGATACATGTTAACACGAAAAACACAATTTACCCCAACATCTGTAGTGGTTTTAGGCATCATGTCCATGTGTGACCTCATGGCTTATGTCATATGTAGAAGGTCTAAGGTGACACAGAAAAAAGCACTTTGGCCCTGAGAGGCAAGTTCAAGATCTGACTTCCTATGTGACCTTGGGCAGGTCAACTTCCCTCTCTGGGATGCAGTTCTGACGTGCACATAACCCTTGTCCCCATCTGGTCCTCAGACTGCATAGGATGCTGTCCCCATCATACGGACACCATTGGTAGGGTACCTTTTATTACTAAAAGAGTTACTGGAACAGCGTCTGGAGACCTGGATGCAGGCTGATGGTTGCTCTGTGACCTTGGGTGGCCCCTTTCCCTTCTGTGAGCTTAAAGTATATTTTTTCTATAAAATGGAAAAATTGTATCCCATATATATTATGTAACCTTGCCTCGTTGGTTGGCAATGCAAAACAGTATTTTGGTCAAGAGGACAGGATGTAAAATCAGAGTTGGAATCCCCACTTCCCATTAAAACAAATCATTCATTTCTGGCTCTGTCAGGTCGTAGCAGCAGCGGTGCTCGGGCTTGGTTCCAGAGTGCGTGGGCTCTGTAACGGTGGCCCAGTGGCGGGCGGGATCCTAGTTTCCCCGCCAGGGATAGAACCAGCATCCCCTCCATTGGAAGGTGGATCCTTCACCACCGGATCACCAGGGAAGTCTCCCCACTTCCCATTTATTAGCAATAAGCCCTTATGAGAAAGTTACTTAACCTCTCCCAGTCTCAGTTTCCTCATCTAGAAAATAGGGTTCAGGATGGTACCCCGCTTCTGGGAATATTGGAGGTTTAAAATAAGAGAATGTCTGGAAAGTCATCAGCTTTCAGCTAACTGTTAATCAAGATTATCACTATTGCAAGGTGGTTGTAAGGATTTCATGTGAAAACCTATTTTGAAGCACTATGAAAAATTTTCTAAAGAATTTCTCCAAGTATGTGATACTTCTACTTCAATTCAGAAACATTGTCCTATGGACTTTAAAATAATTTTAACTACATTTTTAGGTGAACAAAGAGGCACAGAAGATGCAAGTGATGTATGTAGGGAGTGATTTTAGCAGCTGATTTGTTTTTTTTAAGCTACAAACTGGGAGAGAAAGCTCTGACAGCCCAAGAAGACTTCATTTCTGTTTGCCAGAAAACCATTCTCACAGGGCTGCCTTGTTTTCAGCTTTTATTGAGAGATTTCTTTAAATTTCACATTTTTTTTGAGAGTGGTCCAGTTTTCTGTGCGGCTCAACCTTCTGGAAAGATTTGATTAATTGATTCAATAAATATTTTTGAATTCCTCTTGTGTAGAAGGTACTCTCCTAGGTGTTGAGAACACAACAATGGATAAGACAGTCCAAATCTCCTTCTCTACTTGTGCACATTTCTAATGGGAGAAACACACACAACACACATACACAGACACACACACATCATGTCTTACAGTAGATCAGGGCGTGGGAATAGAGAGTGATGGTGGGCGTTAAGTTTTCAGCAGGGCATTAAGGGAAAGTCTTTAGGAGGAAGGGCTGTTTGAAGAGCTTGATTGAAGCAAGGCCGTATGCATGTGGGTGTCAGGGAGAAGGGTGCTCTAGATTGAGGCCACAGTAAACAAAGACCCCAAGGTGCAATCTATTTGCTCATTAGAGGACCCCAAGAAGGCCAGTGCAGCTGGAGCAGAGGGAGGGCAGCAGTGGGAGAAAATTAGGTGTCATTTGACAGCCAGAGACTGAATGTGTGGGCTATGGTGACGACTTGGTCCTTTCTTCTGTCTGTATGTGCAGCCTTGGTGCACGTACAGTGATGGTGCTGGGGCGGTTCTGCACCTGAGAAGGGCGTGGCTAGATTTACCATTTGATGTGATGATTCTGGCTCCTTTGTCAAGACCAGACTTCCTTGGCAGTTCGGTAGTTAAGACTCCATGCCGCAAATGCAGGGAGTGTAGGTTTGATCCCTAATCTATCAAGACAATCAGAGCAGAGGATGGCCCCTACTGTAATACAGTCATGTAAGTGAGATGACGTTGGTCCAGTGGTGTGTGAAGGATGGAGGTGGTTAAAATGATGAAATTCTGGATGTGCTTTAAGGGTGGACTCAACAGGATTTGCTACCGGGATTGGTGGTAGATGTGAAGGAGCTTCCCAGATGGCTCAGTGGTAAAAATTAAAATCCCGCCTGCCAATGGAGGAGACACAGGAGAGTCGGGTTCAATCCCTGGTTCAGGAAGATGCTCTGGAGAAGGAAATAGCAAGCCACTCCAGTATTCTTGCCTAGAAAATTCCATGGACCCCGGCAGGCTACAGTCCACAGGGTTGCAAAGAGTCAGATACGACTGAAGTGACTTAGCACACACACACATGAGAAAAAGAGGGCTCAAGGGTGACTCCTCGTCTTTTGACCTGAGGAACGTGGCGGGAATGAATTGCTCATTCTTGAGGTGGAGGGTTCCAGGTGAGGAGCAGGGCTTTTCTTTTTTTTTTTAAAAAAAACAAACAAACCAAAAACCAATTTTTAAGGATAAGACCTAAGTTTCCATTTAGGATACACTAAGAGCATCTTAAATATGCCATGTGGATTCATCAGCACGTGGGTGACAGTAAATCAAGTCAAGGTCCAGGCTCCGACCATTTTGTAGCATCTATGCTGTAACAGCATTAAAAAAAAGTTTCAAGACCTTCCACCTGGGGCACTCCAGCATTTAATGGTCAGGAAAGGAACAGCCAGTAATGGAGAAGAAAACTCTGGTAGCCAAGTGGATTAGATTCTCCAGGCCACCATCACAAAATCCCACCAACAAAGGTGGCCTGGACCAGGAGAAATGTATTCTTGCATGATTCTGGAGACCAGGAGTCTGAAGTCAAGCTGTTGGCTATACCACAGGCTCCCTTGGAAGCTGCTAGAGGCCAGTTTTTTCTGGCCTCTCCCAGCTTAGGGTGGTGACAGGAAATCCTGGTGTTCCTTGGCCTGTGGCAGCATAGCTTTGATCTCAGCTTCTATTTTCACATGGCTTGCTTTCCTGTGTGTGCTCTGAGGGTCTCCACATCTTTCGTTCTTCACAAGGACACCAGCCACTGGATTGAGGGTCCGCTCTAAACCAGTATGACCTCATTTTAACTCGATCCAGTTTCCAAATAAGGCCACATTTACAGGTACTGGAGTTTAGGGCTTCAGCGTGTCTTTCCCAGACACAATTCACCCCACAGCAGAAGGTAACACAATCTCCAGTTAATGCTTCATTTTATCTTCTGGTAGCACGTCCTGACAACCATGGTGAATGTTCAGATTTTTATCCTCCCTTCATCAGACATTTTGGGGAATTCCAAACAGCAGCATTTTTTTAAAAAATAGTAATTATGTGGGACATTAATAAGATGTTAACCTTAAAAAAAGTTTTCTTTGGTTAGACACCTTGGAGTAGTAGTATTAAATAAATATATTTTTAAATTGCAGGACTTTTCAGTGCCTTTATTAGGTGAATAGGCATTGGGAATGTCCAAGAATGAGTATAGAATACACAGCATCCGCTGTAGTCCCCAGAACCTTCAGGTTACCGAGTGTATAGTGTTCTGATAGAAGGGAAAACATATAGTGTTCTGATGGAAGGGAAAACAAGAGTGGCTGAAATTCAGGATTCTGTGGGGGCTAAAAATCTGAGAAATCAAAGGAGACAGCCTTACAAATGACACATAAATAACCTTCAGTCCTTTATCCTTCAACGAATGCTCCTGTGCGCACCGCGCCGTCTATTCAAAATCAGCAAATTCCATTATGCAGATGAAATCCTTTGGAAACAAATCTGACACAAGGAGAAAGAGAGAGAGAAAAAGGTTTAATCTACCTCAGACATTTGATTTCATTTTAACCTTCTCAGGAAAATGTTTCCTCTGTAATGTGTCCAATGGATTTGAGCTGATCCTATTATGCTGGCCACTCATTCATTCTTCACCAAATAATATCTAAAATGTTGATCTGAGCCCACAGAGGGCCGAATACATTATGTATATTATTCCATTTAATCCTTCCCATACCCTAAAATGCTTTCCTTTATTTATAAGTGAGGCTCAGAGGGTTGAAACAACTTTCTTACGACTGCACAATTAGTAAGAGCAGCTATGCTGTTCAGTCCTAAGGCCGTCGCTTTAAAACCTGTGATTCTTCTTTGTGATTCTGAGAGTTTTTCGTTTATTCATTTGTTTTAGAAGGAGGAAGAAGAGAAGGTAACCTTACAGAGAACCTCAAAGAAGAGGAAGCAAATTATTAATGATAATGATAATAGCTAATAATGCTTGTGTTTTTAACTATTTGGCAGATGTTTTCTGGTTGAAATATCTCAGCTCCCCTACTAAATGGATATTTCTATGATCATTTTATAAATAAGGAACTGAAGTGCAGAGTAATTCTAGTAAGTGTTACTGTTGGGATTAGTATCCAAGTCTGGGTCCATATACAATGGAATATCACTCAGCCGTAAAAAGGAACAAACTTGAGTCAGCAGTGGTGAGGTGGATGAAACTGGAGCCTGTTATACAGAGTGAAGTAAGTCAGAAAGAGAAAAATAAATATTGTATATTAACGCATCTACATGGAATCTAGAAAACTAGTACTGATGAACCTATTTTTCTTTGTCAACAAAGGTCCGTCTAGTCAAGGCTATGGTTTTTCCAGTGGTCATATATGGATGTGAGAGTTGGACTATGAAGAAAGCTGAGCACCAAAAAATTTTGAACTGTGGTGTTGGAGAAGACTCTTGAGAGTCCCTTGGACTGCAAGGAGATCTAACCAGTCCATCCTAAAGAAGATCAATCCAGTTTTCACTGGAAGGACTGATGTTGAAGCTGCAACTCCAATACTTTGGCTACCTCATGTGAAGAGCTGACTCATCTGAAAAGACCCTGATGTTGGGAAAGATTGAGGGCAGGAGGAGAAGGGGATGACAGAGGTTGAGATGGTTGGATGGCATCACCGACTTGATGGATGTGAGTCTGAGTGAACTCCGGGAGTTGGTGATGGACAGGGAGGCGTGGCGTGCTGTGGTTCATGGGGTTTCAAAGAGTCAGACATGACTGAGCAACTGAGCTAAACTGAACTGAACTGAACCTATTTTCAGGGAAGGAATGGAGACGCAGATGTAGAGAACAGACTTGTGAACACAGAGAGGGAAGGAGAGGGTGGAACGATTTGAGAAAGTAGCACTGAGGTAGATACACTGCCATGTCTAAAATAGATAGCTAGTGGGAGCTGCTGTGTAACCCACGGAGCCCAGCCTGGCACTGTGATGACCTGGTGGGGTGGGATGGGGGGCGAGGGGGAGGCTCACGAGGAAGGGGAGATATATGCAATTATGACCGATTCATGTTGTTGTGCTGCAGAAACCAATACAACATTATAAAGCAATTTTCCTCCAATTAAATCTTCTTTAACTAAATAAACAAAGTCCTTCATTCGATAGTGTGGGAGGTACTGACATAACCATGGTGGTTACGTGGAGCACTGGGTCAAGAAGGATGCTGAAGCTCCATGTAGGCTCAGTGAGAGGGAGTGATGTTTAGATTTGGGGAGGTCTGCCCTGGGCATTGGGACCACAGGATTCTGTGCTTCATCTCTGTGCTGGCAGAGCTTCTCCACTGCTCAGGGGCACCTGCCAGGTTTCCTCCTATTGCCCTTTTCTCTAAAGCACAGAACAGGCAGTTTGCAGACGGAGGGTTAGGTTAGAAACATTGGGAGAGTAGTTTTGCTTTAAAGGTGTGTCTAAATTGTAGACCCAGTCAAAGCGGGGCTCTCAGGCAATGATAATGCTTCCACTGTAACAGTGCCCTGTCATCTAAAAGCCCCCTTTTAAAGAAATTTACTTTTATTTTATATTTGGGTATAGTTGATTTGTGTTGTGTTATTAATAGTTTAGGTATACAGCTAAGCGGTTCAGTTACGGGAGAGTGCATGCTGAACTGCTTCAGTCATGTGCGACCCTTTGTGACCCCATGGACTGTAGCCCGCCTGGCTCCTCTGTCCATGGGGACTCTCCAGGCAAGAATACTGGAGTGGGCAGCCATGCCCTCCTCCAGGGCACCTTCCCAACCCAGATGGAACCCACGTCTCTTCTGTCTCCTGCATTGACGGGCGATTATTTACCAGTAGCGCCACCTGGGAAGCCTGATTGAGTTATGCATATGCCTATATGTGATCTACAGGAAATCTACTCAGTATTCTCTAAGGGCAGTTTCATAGGATGCATTAATCCATCCAACGGGCCTGCAAGGCAGGCAGGATAGTGTTAATTTTCCCACTTTACAGATGAGGAGACTGAGGCTCCAGGAGGCACCGTGACTCCGTGGCGCTCTCGGAGTTTGTAAGGAGTGGTAACAGGCCTGGACGCAGGCTCTCAGCCTTCGGATCCTGTAGTCCTGCTTCTACACTAGCATTTGCCCTCTTGGCTCACTGCAGGCAGCGTCAAAGCTGGGGTAAGACCAAGCGAGAGGTGCGTGAGCCCTCAGAGCACAGTTTGGAGGGCAGGAACAAAGGGCAGGGTCAGGAAGGAGTGACGTTTGGAGATGGAACCATTTCAGTACTTTTCCGTCTCTTCACAGTCACCAGCTCTTTCCTATAATGAATAATAATAATGTGATACTAATAACCAACAGTTATTGGGATGCTTCCTATGAACCAGGAAGTGTGCTGAATGGTTTAACTGGCTGATATCATTCAATCCTAAGGACAATCTAGCAAAGTAGGCTCAATTCATACCCCACCTGCCCATTTTATGGGCTTTCCCAGGTGGCACAGTGGTAAAGAATCCGCCTGCCAGTGCTGGAGACGCAAAGAAAGGTGAGTTTGACTCCTGGGTCAGGAAGATCCCCTGGAGTAAGAAAGGGTCACAAAGAGTTGGACGTGACTCAGTGACTGAGCAGACGCACTGCCCATTTTACAGATGACAAAACTGAGTCTCAGCGAGGTTTACTTTGTGCTCCAGCTGGGAAGTTTCTGAGCTGGGGTTGGAAAGCAGGGGATTCTGGAGGCTGCTCCCTTATCCAGCAGTCTCCTCTGCCTCTGTTAGCTCCACTGTCAGACTGGCTGGGAACCACGGACACCCTCTTGGTATCTATTTTTGGATTATAAAGCTGTTGTTTGCTTATAAACATCAGATCTGCAGCTGATATAATGCTGTGCACAGACTCGCGGCACGTCATGGAGCTGACTGCACCAGGCCGGGCCAGGACCCAGACAGGCCGTCACGCGCCTACGATAAATCCTGCCCTTTCAGCTGATGTAGGAGAGTCTCAAAGTCTCCCCTTCCAGAATCCTGACTTCAAATACATTTCCCCCTCCCACCTCCCCATCCCCACTAGCAGGCTATTTTTTCTCAAATACCCATATAAATCCTCAAATTTGTTGTTACCATGCCTGGATCTTTTTTCTTCCTCTTCCTGTGTATTGTTTTAAATAGGAAGAAAACCGCTTTTTTAACCCAATTTAATACCCCATTTAGAGCTGTCTTGCCAATCAGGAAATGAAATACAGTTGTGTCAGGCCAGGCTTTAAATTCAACCCTGTCTTCATATTTTGCCATTTGAGCCCTGAAATTTACACAGCCTCGTTCTCACTCTAATTGATTCTTCTAACCTGACCGTGACTTTTACCATCGTGTGGTTAGAACACTCGACTGGCCCTATGTCTCTGCTGTCAGGGCATATATCACCTTTAAAGGGACCCACGCTGTCAGGAAGTTTATGTCTCAAATTTAAGATTTTTTAAATGAAACAAGAACTGCCAGGCAGTTTAAAGAGCTTAATACGAGGAATAAAACATTCAAACATGAGGGGTGCTTTTTTTTCCCCTAAAAACTTTATAAATAAAGACATTGACATTTCCCTGAATCATGGACACCACACCAGATGTAGCAAATTTCCTTCAACATGTGAAATGACTGAAATGGGACTTTCATCCTATAAGTAAAATTCATAACTTGGGCTTCCCTGCTGACTCAGTGGTAAAAGAACTTACCTGCCAATGCAGGAGACGCACGTCCGATCCCTGAGTGGGGAAGATCCCCTGGAGAAGAAAACTGCAACCCACTCTAGTGTTCTTTCCTGGGAAATCTCACGGGTAGAGACTAGTGGGCTACAGCCCATGGGTCCCCAAAGAGTCAGACATGACTGAGCAACTAAACAACAGCACAAAACTTGTGACTACAGACTCTGACTCTAACTTGAACAATAATATCAGTAGACTTGGGGGTGCCAAGGGTGATCCTTGCTTTATCTGTTAAAGTAAGGAGAAATTGGCTAAGGTGATGGGAGGTCTAAGAGAATGTGCTTAGTGTATATAATCTGCTTCAGAAATCACACCGCTTAGAACCTAGGGAACACTCTGTGCATTACTATATGTCATCACAAAAGCAAATATGACCCATAATTCCAAAAAGACATGAGTGTCTTGTTGGATACACATAAGGCTGCGAGATAAGTCCTAGACTCCAGATTCAGTTGTGTCCCTGAGGACCACCAGTTCCTACATGATGGGCTCTTTTAATATTGAATTAAACCTTCACAAAAATTTATGTGCAGTATTATTATCCTCATCTGACAGACAAGCAAACCGCACCATTCAGTAAAGTTGCTTTAAAAAGCCCCGTGAGGACAGATAGCGAGTGCATGGGAGAACTGGGAGGTCAGTCAGGTCTGCCTGATGCCAAGTCTCTCCTCTCAGTCCTTCTGTGTTCCTGGACTAGGCACTTCCCACCTGGGTCTCAGTTTCCCTCCAGGGGATTGGAGAAATTGACCTAAGTAACCTTAAGACTTCTCACAAAATTAAAATGGATGTAGAAGACCTGTTCTTGAGATCCAGAAACCCCTTTATGGTATTGTCACCTTGAACGAGTTGTTCAATCTATTCAAACCCCAGTTTCTACACCTATGACATGGAGGATAAAATCCTTACATAGAGATCTAATAATGGAAATAAGAGCTTCCTTTCCAGACATACCTGTGTGTTCTATCACAAACTAATGATGTTATCTTGCTGCTGCTGCTGCTAAGTTGCTTCAGTCGTGTCCGACTCTGTGCAACCCCATAGACGGCAGCCCACCAGGCTCCCCTGTCCCTGGGATTCTCCAGGCAAGAGCACTGGAGTGAGTTGCTTTTTCCTTCTCCAATGCACGAAGGTGAAAAGTGAAAGTGAAGTCACTCAGTCATGTCCGACTCTTTGCGACCCCATGGACTGCAGCCTACCAGGCTCCTCCATTCATGGGATTTTCCAGGCAAGAGTACTGGAGTGGGGTGCCATTGCCTTCTCCGGACACTATCCTGGGTAAGTGGTTAAACCTCTCTAAGATTGGTACCCTCTGTGAAAGGGTATCAAGTGGGGCAGCCCCAGGCAGTTGGTTTGAGAATTACATGGGGTGAGAAAGCTTAGAAGGCACTGAGCCAGGGGCTGGGCATGCAGAAGAGAGCTCTCTGCTCGCATTGGTGAGTAAGAGAGCAGTAAGACAGCACAGGGAACACCCTGGACTGCAACGCTTCCTTTTGATTCTTTTCATCCTTTGATTCTTTTGATCACTTCCTTTATGAAATTAAATAATCCATTTAACCTCCCAGGGCTCTTTGATCTCCTGACCCTCCTGTCAGCACCAAGATTAAACCTACCTGAGTTGAATCTTTCTACAGGAAGGAAACAGGACAGGGCATCCAAATGGAGCAGAAAACAGGCATGATCGAAACGTCAGATTCAGAGATGCTTCTTCACTCTTTCACTCTTAGCTTCATCTAGTCCTGTGTGCTGTCCCCAGTGCTTCTGGGTGCAAGACACTATTTCTCCACAGGGAGCCCTAAGGGTAGCAGGACTGACATCGAGGATGCTATTTGAGGATCCAGAAGGCTGAGGCCGAGGAGTGATGGATGATTTGCCCAAAAGCTGCAGAAAATCAGTGCTAGAGCCAGCATGATAGCCAAGCATTCAATGTAAAAATGTAAGATTAATATGATACAATCATGCATATATATGCACATGTATGCATTTCAGCCACTCCAGTATTCTTGCCTGGAGAAATCTACAGACAAAGGAACCTGGTAGGCTACAGTCCACGGGGTTGCAGAGTCAGACAGGACCGAGTGGCTAACACTTTCACTATGCCCACATACATATAGATATAAAATAATCTAAGCATGCAACTATATATATATAAATATATATATACACACACATACTCTATGTACTGGTCATAGCAAACACTGTCTTTCAACAACACAAAAGAAGACTCCACACATGGATATCACCAGATGGCCAACACCGAAATCAGACTGATTATATTCTTTGCAGCCAAAGATGGAGAAGCTCTATACAGTCAGCAAAAACAAGATCAGGAGCTGACTGTGGCTCAGATCATGAACTCCTTATTGCCAAATTCAGGCTTAAATGAAGAAAGTGGGGAAAACCACTAGACCATTCAGGTATGGCCTAAATCAAATCCCTTATGATTATACAGTGGAAGTGGGAAATAGATTTAAAGGACTAGATCTGATAGGCAGGGTGCCTGATGAACTATGGAAGGAGGTTCGTGACATTGTACAGGAGACAAGGATCAAGACCATCCCCAAGAAAAATAAATTCAAAAAAGTAAAATGGCTGAGGACGCTTTACAAATAGCTGTGAAAAGAAGAGAAGCCAAAAGCAAAGGAGAAAAGCAAAGATATACCCATTTGAATGCAGAGTTCCAAAAAATAGCAAGGAAAGATAAGAAAGCCTTCTTCAGTGACCAATGCAAAGAAATAGAGGGAAACAATAGAATGGGAAAGACTAGAGATCTCTTCAAGAAAATTAGAGATAGCAAGGAAACATTTCATACAAAGATAGGCTCAATAAAGGACAGAAATGGTATGGACCTAACAGAAGCAGAAGATATTAAGAAGAGGTGGCAAGAATACACAGAAGAACTGTACAAAAAAGATCTTCACGACCCAGATAATCACAATGGTGTGATCACTCACCTAGAGCCAGACATCCTGGAATGTGAAGTCAAGTGGACCTTATGAAGCATCACTACGAACAAAGCTAGTGGGGGTGATGGAATTCCAGTTGAGCTATTTCAAATCCTAAAAGATGATGCTGTGAAAGTGCTGCACTCAATATGCCAGCAAATTTGGAAAACTCAGCAGTGGCCATAGGACTGGAAAAAGTCAGTTTTCATTCCAATCCCAAAGAAAGGCAATGCCAAAGAATGCTCAAACTACGACACAGTTGCACTCATCTCATGCTAGTAAAGTTCAAAATGTTCAAAATTCTCCAAGCCAGGGTTCAACAGTACATGAACTGTGAACTTCCAGATGTTCAAGCTGGATTTAGAAAAGACTGAGGAACCAGACATCAAATTGCCAACATCCTTTGGATCATCAAAAAAGTGAGAGAATTCCAGAAAAACATCTACTTCTGCTTCATTGACTATACCAAAGCGTTTGAATGTGTGGATCACAACAAACTGTGGAAAATTCTTCAAGAGATGGGAATACCAGACCACCTGATCTGCCTCCTGAGAAATCTGTATACAGGTCAAGAAGCAACCGTTAGAATTGGACATGGAACAACAGACTGGTTCCAAATTGGGAAAGGAGTATATCAAGGCTGTATATTGTCACCCTGCTTATTTAACTTATATGCAGAGTACATCATGAGAAACGCTGGGCTGGATAAAGCACAAACTGAAGTCAAGACTGCTGGGAAAAATATCAATAACTTCAGATACACAGATGACACCACCCTTCTGGCAGAAAGCAAAGAAGAACTAAAGAGCCTCTTGATGAAAGTGAAACAGGAGAGTGAAAAAGTTGGTTTAAAACTAACATTCAGAAAACTAGGATCATGGCATGTGGTTCCATCACTTCATGGCAAATAGATGGGGAAACAGTGGAAACAGTGGCTGACTTTATTTTTTGTGCTCCAAAATCACTGCAGATAGTGACTGCAGCCATGAAATTAAAGGACGCTTACTGCTTGAAAGGAAAGTTATGACCAACCTAGATAGCATATTAGAAAGCAGAGACATTACTTTGCTGACAAAGGTCCATCTAGTCAATGATGTTTTTCCAGTAGTCATGTATGGATGTGAGAGTTGACATGAAGAAATCTGAGCACCGAAGAATTGATGCTTTGTAACTGTGGTGTTGGAGAAGACTCTTGAGAGTCCCTTGGACTGCAAGGAGATCCAACCAGTCCATCCTAAAGGGAATCAGTCCTGGGTGTTCATTGGAAGGACTGATGCTGAAGCTGAGGCTCCAATACTTTGGCCATCTAATGTGAAGAACTGACTCACTGGAAAAGACCCTGAATCAGGGGAAGATTGAAGGCAGAAGGATAAGGGGGCACCAGAGGAGGAGGTTGTTGGATGGCTTCACAGACTTGATGGACATGAGTTTGAGCAAGCTCAGGGATATGGTAAAGGACAGGGAAGACTGGCGTGCTGCAGTCCTTGGGGTCGCAAAGAGTCGAACACGACTGAGTGACTAAACTGAACTGACCTGATACATGTACTGATATATATATATATATATATATATATATATATGTGTGTGTGTGTGTGTGTGTATTTATGTAAGATTTCACTTTTTCTGTGATTGCTTGCCATTGAGTGACTGTTCCTCTTACTTTTAAAAGAGGATTGTTCACCATTGTGGTTTACAAACATGTAAGAAATGCTTAGAAATTTTGGAATAGACAGTCAGGAAAAGTGCATGGAATCTACAGCACACATGATACAGACTCTAAAGTACATACAAAATCCACCCTTTCCATCTTCATTGTTTCCCCTTTCATGTGCAGAATAATTGCCCCCCCGACCCCGCCTCCCAAACTGGCCTTGCCCTAGAAGTTGTGAATATGTTACCCTATGTGGTCAAAGGGTCTTTGCAGGTGTGATTAACTTGCGGATCTTGAGATGGAGGCTCTCCTAGGTTACCCGTGTGGGCTTCATGCAGTCACAGGGTCCTTAGAAGAGGCAGATAGGAGGACTGGAGTCTGAGAGATAGGACGCTTCATTGCTGACTTTGAAAATGGAAGAAGGGCCCAGGAGCCAAGGGATGCCGGTGGCCTCTAAAAGCTGGAAAAGGGAAGAAAATGGATTCCATCTAGACTCCTCCAAGAGGAATGTAGTCTGGCTGATATCAGATAAGAGCCATATCAGACTCTGATCTCCATTGGTAGCTAATACACCACCACCATCCCCAAGTAGCTTGGGCGACTTCAGCTACCTCCAGACTCGTCTCTCCTTCTACTTGTCCCGACCTCTGCCCCCCAGACCTGTTCTCTGTGCAGCCGCTAGACGGATCATCTCAAACCCTAACCAGCTAAAGTCCCTCCTGTGCTTAAAACGGTTACACTTGAAACACTTAGAAGAAAATCTAGACCCCTTATCGTGGCCTCATTTTCCAAACTGAGACCAGAAGTTTATCAGATTTGCCTAACCAGACCTGGGAGGTTGGGGGGAGAGCTGAGTCCAGAACCTCAAGATCTTGCCCAGATTCTCCTGCTCTGACATATATAGGCACATCCTGTGCTCCCAGGTGGTAAAGAATCTGTCTACTAATGCAGGAGACATAAGAGACACAGGTTCGATCCCTAGGTAGGGAAGATCCCCTGGAGAAAGGCATGGCAACCCAGTCCAGTATTCTTGCCTGGAGAATCCCATGGACAGAGGAGCCTGGTGGGCTATGGTCCATAGGCTCACAAAGAGTTGGACATGACTAAAGTGACTTAGCACTCTGATCTGAAACTATCTCCTTAAGAGAAAGGGAGTAAAGAGCTTTCCCAAAGATGTATCACTGTGCCTGAAGTTTTGAGAATAAGGGCTGGAAGAAGTTGAGAAACATATTTTGGAGTGTTCTCCTTCTGCTCTCAGAACTTTTTATACTTAGAAGTCCACAAAGTGCTGGAAAAATCAGTGATTCAATGGACTTCTCTAGGGAAAAAACTAAGAATCATTTTAATCAACAACTTGCTCCCTTAATGCATAAGTAATAAATAAATAATAACAATGAAATATATACTTATTTCTATGCAGTTATAAACTCCAGTGCCTGCAGGACCAGACTGGAAACATATGGGTGAGAATACAGGCCAAGTGTTGCTAGAGCTTCTGATTTTTCAAGATAAAATAGAAGCCTGGAGTTTTGTGTGAAAAAAATCCCAGTTTTTAAATACAGGCAATGGGTTGTAACAATTTGACAATTGTTTCAATGGTGGGAAGATCAAACAGAACATTTCTGGGGACTGGACACCACCATGGCCATCTGTCTGAGATGCTGGCCCTTCACACTAAGATCCACATAACCTTTGACACACTGGAGCCCTATGGTCAGGTAGGACCTCAATCACTTAAATGTCTTTCCACCTTTTGAAGTTTGACAGGGAAAAGGCCACTTGCTTCACTTCTCAGAACTTGAGCTTCTTTACCTTTCATCAGAATTAAATGTCAGTGCCTCTCTCATTGGATTTCTATGAAGATTAAGTAAGAGTTTTTGTTCAGTGGCTCAGTCATGCCTGACTCTTCGCGACCCCCTGGACTAGAGCATGCCAGGCTTCCCTGTCCTTCACCATCTCCCAGAGCTTGCTCAAACTCATGTCCATTGTGTCGCTGATGCCATCTAACTATCTCATTCTCTGTTGTCCTCTTTTTCTCCTGCCTTCAATCTTTCCCATCATCAGGATCTTTTCCAATGATTCAGCTCTTTGCATCAGATGGCAAAAGTATTGGAGCTTCAGCTTCAGCATCAGTCCTTCCAATGAATATTCAGGGTTGATCTCCTTTAGGATGGACTGGTTGGATCTCCTTGCAGTCCAAGGGACTCTTAAGAGTCTTCTCCAACACCACAGTTCAAAAGCATCAATTCTGCAGCACTCAGCTTTTTTTATGGTCCAACATAACTACTGAAAAACCATAGCTTTGACTAGATGTATCTTTGTCGGCAAAGTAAGGTCTCTGCTTTTTAATATGTTGTCTAGGTTTGTCATGGCTTTTCTTCCAAGGAGCAAGCATCTTTTAATTTCATGGCTACAGTCAACATCTGCAGAGATTTTGGAGCCCGAGAAAATAAAGTCTCTCACTGTTTGCATTGCTTCCCCATCTATTCGCCATGAAGTGATGGGACCAGTGCTATGATCTTCATTTTCTGAATGTTGATTTTAAGCCAACTTTTTCACTCTCCTCTCACTTTCATCAAGAGGCTCTTTAGTTCCTCTTCACTTTCTGCCATAAGGGTGGTGTCATCTGCATATCTGAGGTTGTTAACATTTCTCCCAGCAGTCTTGATTCCAGCTTGTGCTTCCTCCAGCCCAGCGTTTCTCATGATGTACTCTGCCTATGAGTTAAATAAGCAGGGTGACAGTATGCAGCCTTGATGAACTCCTTTTCCTGTTTTGAACCAGTCAGTTGTTCCATGTCTGGTCCTAGCTGTTGCTTCCTGACTTGCATGCAGGTTTCACAGGAGGCAGCTGAGATGGTCTGGTACTCCCACCTCTTTAAGTAAGATTAATGGGTAATAAAATACTACACCAAGAAATTCCTAAATATTAACCACTACATTTTTTTGAAAACTCCTCAATTTGCAGTCTTATTGTGGGAGTCCAGCGCATCTCTGATAGTGCTTGGCTTGGTTTGTCTTGCAGTATAAACGCTTGCTCTTCTTTCTAAGTGGTGCTCCCTTTGTAGGCTGTGTTTCTGGTGCAGGGGTGAGGTGGTAAGAGTGAAAGGAGGATTCTAGACAGGTCAGGGGTCATATCTGAACTATGCTATTGGTTAGTTGTGCTAACAGGAGCAGATTGTTTCCCTGACCTCTGCTTTCTCATCTGATAAATGGGTGCAGCAACATGAAGTGAAGTGAAGTGAAGTCGCTCAGTCGTGTCCAACTCTTTGCGACCCCATGGACTGTAGCCCACCAGGCTCCTCAGTCCATGGGATTCTCCAGGCAAGAATACTGGAGTGAGTTGCCATTTCCTTCTCCAGGGGATCTTCCCGACTCAGGGATCGAACCCAGGTCTCCGGCATTGTAGGCAAATGCTTTAACCTCTGAACCACCAGGGAAGACACCACAGCAACATAGACAGCATCAATTTGATGGAAACATGCGACCAGATCCCGTTTGGACTCGGCCTGGAACACATCTGGTGGTTAATACTGATGAATGGCCAGCTTTCAAAAACTTCTTACAGGAGAATGAAGTATCCATTGAAACCAGTGACCTCCCCCTGCCCCCATCCCACTTCCCTCTGGGATCCTAGACCTTTTACCATACGCCCTTTGGCATTTCATGCAAGCTTACTGCAAAAGGAAAGCTGGATGAAAATATCTCCTCACCTCTTGTGGGTGATTGTTTTACCCAAATCACACAATCTGATTATAAGTTTGTAAATGTCCGCTTGCAGAGAGAGACCCGTATTATTAATGGTCATAAAATTAAATTGCCCAGTGCATTTCTATCCTGCAAGAAAAAGGGATCCATGTTCCCCAGTCAGCCTGCTTAACACGGATGTACAAACAAAAATGGGGGCAGGGCGGAACGCCCACCATGTTATTTATTCAGTTCCAAAACATTTTCCACACACCATATGGCAGGACTTTTTTTTCTTTCTCGAGCCTTTTTCACAGATGTAATTATAATTCTTTTCACCTTCCCCAGAGAGATCATCCTGAGTATTGTAAAGACTGTGTGAAGTTGAGACCTCACGGGAAACTTCAATCCTGTGGCAATCGGTCTCCTCCTCCTTTGCAAAGTTCAGCCGCTGGCCTCTGGACAGGGCCTCTATGGAGCATGCAGCCTGGCAGTCTTCCCTGGGGACTATTCATAGTGGGTGAAGGTTGAACATTATCTTGATCACTTTCTTCATCTGCATCACCATCTTGCTGGTAGGGGTACGTTTCAGCTGGACCAATGATGTACACGATTAGCCTGAAACATGCCCCAGCCCACTCTTTCCCTGGCTTCTTGACCATCTGTACCACATTTTCTGATCCCATGCACACACAGACGTATGCGACATCTCTATACCACGTTCTTAGCACAAGGGACCTTAGCATCTACCTCTCATTTATGTCACATGGAACCAATCAAGGGACTGAACATAAGGGAGGCATCTGCTAAACACTTGTTAATTTTGACTTTCCTGGTGCATGATTATTTATAGGGGTTGATTCAGATCAGCCCAGAAAGCATATGCAGCTATGGGCAAGCTTTCCTGAAACGGCAAAGACCCAGCCCTCATTGATTAAACACTAGGTGCTTTGTGTACACAATCCCGTGCGTGTCTGTAATAACCTGTGGGGTGAATAGTCTCACCACATTTTTACAGAGATAGAAACTGAGATTCTGAGGACTCAAGCGCTCAAGGTCACAGGCATTTTCTCTGCTCTGATGTTAAAACAGCCACACTGACCTTGTATATGACACTCTGCACGCACAGCACCTCACATCGACTCCAGCTCAACTACAGGAAGGTCATGCTCAGTGAGTCATTTGGCAATGAGGAATTGGGACTCCAGAAGTGTAAGAAATTTATACTCAAGTGTCACACACCCTCTGAGTTTTATAACATGAAAACCTAATCTCCATTTATATCCTTATTTCTATGGGATGATGCGTTCCAAACTCCAAACATCTGAGTTTCAGAGGAACTTTTGGCAACATAACCTGTTTATGTGGTGAAGACTGTCTGTATCTTCCATATTGATAGGGTGCGTCTGGCAACCACAAAAATCGTCTTGTGATTTACCAGATGGCTTTCTGTTCTCCAGCTGGACTGGGAATCCCGGAGGACCCATCCCTTCCTGCAGGATTCCACCACCTCTGCCCTGTGGCTTTTCCCCCAGACACAGGTCTCCTTGACCCCCCCAGACTGAGGCCACGTTGCTCCAGTAGAATAAGAAGGAGGTGACCCAGGTCTAAAAGATCCCACACTTGATGTAAATGGACATTCTTGGCCATCAGCATAATCACAGCCCTGTGCATCCTCCAAAGTTGCAGATTTACAAACCGTTTGTGCTAGAAGGTGGAGAAAGCTCCACACGGGTCGTCCGGGGAGAGCCCTGCTCCGTGGTTTACGGCAGCGTTTCTCCACTGTTTTTGACCACAGCTTCCAGAATGCTAAGCAGGTTTTTAGTCTGACCTGGTGCCTATTTGTAAGTGTATATGCATATGATCGAAATAGATATTAAACATAAAACATGTATGTGTGGTTTGAATAACTGAAATAAAAATTTCTCAAGGCAATAATTATTATGGGAGACTCACATTTATTTTTCTATTCTAATCCATTTGTTGCCACTAAAAAAAGGTACTGGTCACAACCCTCAAATTTTAAAGTCTGTAGTTTGAAAAGCATTGTTTTCCTCCAGGTTCTAGTAATAGTTCTGGGGTATTGGACCTAACTTCTCTTAGCCCCAGTTTCCTCACCTGTACAATGGATATAATGCCTCTGGGCATGTGTGCTAAGTTGCTTCAGTTGTGTCCAACTGTTTGTGATCCTATAGGCCATAGCCCACCAGGCTCCTCTGTCCACAGGATTGTCCAGGCAAGAATACTGGAGTGGGTAGCCATGCCCTTCTCCAGGGGATCTTCCCAACCCAGGGATCAAACCCATGTCTCTTATGTCCCCTGCATTGGAAGGCAGGTTCTTTACCTCTAGTACCTCCTGGGAAGCCCCCACAATGCCTCTACTTTTCTCATATGATTGTTGGGAGAATTAAATATGATGATGCTTATCTGTGAATCCACAGGAGGTGATACCTTTTATAATAAAAATGCTCAATTATGATCTAATCCATATCCTTCACTTTAAAGATGGGAAACTCAGAGTCCCTAAGGAAAAGAAGAAGGGCAGAGGTCACTGTAGCCATGGGCAGAGTCTGGGACCAGGATCCACACTTCTGACACCTGCTATTACCCCAGGCCATCTGCAAAGTGCCCTGCTTTAGAAACGGCATCAACCTCTCCAGATGAGCAGGGCATCTTCAACTGGATGACTCCTTCTGTGACTTTTCCAGCCTCTCAAGAACCCATTCGCAACGTGTCTCCTGCTGAGAGTGTTCAAAATGGCAGTGCCCCAGGGAGAACACGTGTTTTCCACCCACTGAGGGTAATAACCAGTAAATGACTCCATAGGCCATGGGAATGGGGCCCCCGGAATGTTTAAATGGGAGAAAAAGAACTCCCAACTGGCCTCACAAGTGCTTTCTTAGTCCCTCAGAGAGATTGGCCTGGGAGGATATGACAGTAGACAGTGGTTAAGTTCTGAGCCTGGTCTGTAAGAGCTGCAGTGAAACCCAGGGTTTTTCAGGGAAGCTGGTAGCCCTGAGCAAAGCACATTTACACAAAGAGTAAAGCCTCTTTGTGCAGGTGAAGGATGGCGGCCTGGGCCAGCCTCCCAGCCCCATCTTTGCCTGTGATTACCCAGCACTTCCTCACCTCCTTGCCTTCGCTGGGGCTTTTCTTCCCGCCTAGAACAGCATCGCTCCTTCTGCCATGAACTCAAATCCTTCTTATCCCAAGGCCTTTCTGTAATGCCTACCTAGCTGGAAGATGCTTCATGGTAAATGGACATCTTTGGCGGGGGTGGAGGGGGGTTCCTCATTCCTTACCTGTGATTAAATATAGTAAGTGTATTAAAGTGTTCTCTCCAACTAATATGGAACCTACTTTAGGGGCAGAATCTCTGAGTTATCTTTTGTCTTTCTCTGCACCTAGCAAAGAGTTTTACCAGTGCATAAAATGTGTGCATTGGGTGAATAAACGAGTGAAAAAAAATAAATGAGAGTGTGGGTAGTTGAGTGCTCAAGTATCATCAGGATAAATTATTGAGGATGTTTTTACGTGTGCCTGTGTGTGCACATGTGTGTGAGTGTAAGCTGGAGGTTCTAACCCTTGGGTGTTCACGAACATTCCCTGGGGAGCTTTATATAAAGCACTGAGGCCTCACCACCCGAAATTTTGCTTAAACTGGTCTGGGCTAGATGGTGGGGCAGGCACACAGTGAACATTCTCTCGTAGTGATTCTGATCTGCAGCCATGGTTCAGGGCCACCGCTGTTAGCTTTTTGATTAATAGGAAGACAGTGCGTGAAAGTGCCGAATAAAGTAGCTGGCCCAGGGCAGTGCTCTATAAATGCATATAAACGCTTCCTCTCTGCCATCCTCTTGAGGGTTGGGACTTTATATCATGCCTCTTTCTGTTGTGCAAGGAGCTGAGCCCAAGGGACAAGTTAAAAAGAGGGCAGCGGTGCTTCAGTGGAGATGACCGAGCGTCCAGTGAGCCAGTCTGGAGAATGAATGCTCTATGCCCACGGAACTTGGGGAGGGTCATTGGAGACTAGGGTGTTCACGGAAAACTGTGAATAAGGTTAGATTTGAGTTGGGCTTCAGTGCATGGGCAGAATTTAGCAAACTGGTGAAGAGCAAGCTTGAAGGACATTCTGGAAAAGGAACATAGCATCATCAAAGACAGGAGAACAAAGAAGGACTCTTATGTGCCGAGCGTGGTGCTAAGGACCTTACGTATATGCATGACCTTCCCTACGGCTCATAGAACCTGCTATTGCCATCACTTTACAAATCACAGAACGAGGTTTAGAGAGGGCAGCAATTAGCTCAAGGTCACGTCGTTAGGAGCCAGTGCCTCTGAGACTAAAATGGGGGATTTCCTGAGATGTTGCAGGCTGAGAAAAGATGGAGATGGGTGCCATGTGCAGATGGTCTGCCAGAGTAGGTGTACGTGAAGAGGGGAGAGGAGGCAGCTAGTTAGAAAGGCATGTTTGGGCCATAATATAGACACCGCAGATCTCCACATTTTGGACTTTACCTTGCAGGCCACAGGGAGCTGTAAATTTTTGAGTGACACCACAAATATGGCTGCAAGTACAGAGAGTTGAGTTATCAGGGTTGGCAGGAGGCTTGGGATAAGCTATTGAATCCATGACTAGTTTAATGGGGAAAATTGAATTTACCTTTCCTAAATTATGTCTGTTGGGGATCAAGCCCTACAATTCAACCCTTTCTAGAAAAAGAGATTTGACCTTCAAGCATCAGCCTGAGAAGGTTTCATAATCTCACTTCAATGTGTTTCTCTAGAGGGCATTCAACAAGAAAGGTTTTTACTGAACACCTACTCCATGCCAGAGCCCATGCTGTGAGCTGCAGAGAAAGAATTGAACAAGACTTCCTCCCTTCTCCTCTTCTTATCATGCATGATGCCCTTGGAGACCAGTCCGAATTGACTCATCAGAAGTTTTCCATTATTTCCCAGCCATCTTTTTGCTGAGCTGAAAATGCACAAAATTACCTTAACATTCCCAACTGACTCTTATTTTCCAAGCTGCTTTCATCCGTTGTCTTGCTTTCCTTTGAACTACATCCAATTTATCACTTTTTTCTTTCCTTTCTGAAAACATGATGCTCAAAATTGAACACAGTCGTCCAATTAAGTCTTAACCACAGCCAACAGGAGCATAGTAATTGTCTAGCTTGTTTTACATGTTGAAATCTTATTAATAGGTAGATAGGGAGGGGGACACGAGGGTACTTGGGTCACTTGGATTTTTTTTTTTTTTTTTGGGAGCATCACATGCAGAGATGGACAACAGAAACTGGTAAGCCATCAGTTGCTTTAGAAATACTCTTATTTAATTTTGGGGTGTGTGTGTTTTATTTGGGAGGGTTTTGCAGTCACTCATTTTATTACCTTGACATTTTTATACCCCTGGTAACAATTTTTTTTTATAAGTTAAGCTTTTACTTAGGTACTGTGTAAAGCTGTTCTTGAGATGAAAGCTGTTATCTGATTCAGAGCTTAATGTTTAAAAGTTCTCAAGCTGGTGAATCTAAAGACATTCCCTGCATAATTGTGTACTTAGAATTCACTGGCAGTGTAAAAGAGAGAGCGAGCTTCATGTTCTGTCTGGAATTACAAAAAAAGACAATTTATTTTTAAGTGAACTGGGGGAGAAGGGGGAAAAAGACTGTGATGGAGGATGTTTAGCTGAGTTACTGAAATACCATCTGGAGGCTTGGCTGGAAAAGAAGAGAAACCCTAGAAGGAACAAGAAATGGGATGAGGAAGCTGAGAAAGGACCAGCATGCTCTGAGGAAGGCGATCTCCACCAGTGATGTGGACTTGTACGGAGTGGAGGGGGGCGAGCTGATGCACCCCTTGGGTGAAAAAGAACAATTATTTAATTTTTTGAAAAGTGTGGTATAATATACATAACACAACGTGTACCATTTTAAAGTGCATAGTTCAGTGGCATTAAATACATTCATTGTTATGTAACCAACACGTCACCCATCTCCAGAACTTTATTCATCTTCCCCAACTGAAACTGAAACATCATTAAAGAAGACTTCCTCATTCTCCCTCCCTTTAGTCCCTGGCAACCATCATTCTAAAGAAGGCAGTTGTTTTTTAATGAGCAGAAGGAGGAGAAGGGTCTTTCTGTCAGGGCACAACTGGTCACTCCAGTTTTATGAAACATCTTCAAACCATTCCAATGCCACCGTGTCCTCCAGCCTAGTTCAGTCCTGTCTTTTATGTGGCTGTAATTCTGGAGTTGGAGAAGGAAATGGCAACCCACCCCAGTATCCTGGCCTGGAGAATCCCCATGGACAGAGGAGCCTGGTGGGCTGCAGTCCATGGGGTCGCTGAGGGTCGGACACAACTGAGCGACTTCACTTTCACTTTTCACTTTTATGCATTGGAGAAGGAAAGGGCAGCCCACTCCAGTGTTCTTGCCTGGAGAATCCCAGGACCGGGGAGCCTGGTGGGCTGCAGTCCATGGGGTCACACAAGAATTGGACACGGCTGAGCAGCAACAGCAGCAGCAGTTCTGGAGTCCTGTCCTGTCTGTCAAGGGTACCCTCCCTGGTGCTCTGGGCTAGATGACAACAGCTAATGCTTCTTTGTATTTACCATCTGCCAGATACCGTGATCATGATCCATACTTTACATATTTTATCTTTAGCATCTTCACAGTAATCTCAATAAGGAAGTATTGCTAAGCCTGTCTTTCAGATGAGGAAATCAAGCATATGACAATTTAAGTCATTTCCTCAAGGTCAAGGGGAGGAATCAGACTTTCAATACAAGTCAATATTTTTACCAATCCCCAATACTTTTTCTTCCCAAAGCTGGACTTCATCCACATCTTCTTCTGCAGAAAGATGTGACTTTCAGAAACACGTGCCATGGGTAATGGAAATTCATTTCCTTAACCTGAGTTCCACAGGAATGTAATAGGTGTTCCTTGAAACCGAAAAAGAAAATTTCAGGAAGAAACACCACTGTTCCTGAATGGTCTAATAAGTTGGGAAACACTGAGTTAAGCACAGCTAATCAGAATCTTCCTTGCAGATCTTCTCAGCAGCTAGTTTATTCATCCAGTCCTCAAATTTATTTTTCCTCTTTTACAGACAATCTTGTGAATACAGTACTTCACAGGAAAACTTTGGCAAATGCCAGTGGTAACATTCAAAATATTTGATGGCAGTTACAGCCTGGACATTGGCCAGTCAGACTGGACAGCGGCCAAGAGAACAGATGCCAAGGACTGAAGTGGGCAAGGGAGGCTGATGGGTGCTGATGGGAAGCGCCACCTGCAGGGCATCAGGACTCACCTTAACCAGTCAAGGCTCTTGGAAGCTGGGCAGTTCAGGGAGTGGGGTGCCACCAAACCGCCCAACTGTCCCAAGGAAAGAAGGCCACTTCCCTTTCTGAAAATGCTGTTGGAGCCGTCCAGGATTCTCCGACTGGGAATAAACTTCGGCTTGTTTGATGTGACCCCCTGCCGCCTAACAGTAAGTGGCACTTGGGGCGTCTTAAGCTCTTCAGTGGTGGCTGTCTGCTACCCCCAGTTTATTATGAGAGGATGCCATGTAGGCCATTGGAAGGGGCACTGGATGGAAGCAGAGGGTCTGGGCTCTGTCTGGGAGGCGTGGTGACTGGAGGCCAGGTCATGCTCCTTGATAATTCCTAGTTGCCTCTCTTGGTAGCGGAGCAGGTGGTCTCAGTTATCAAATTCTCTTCCTGCTCTGACATCTTAAGACTCTGTCATCTGGGTGGCTCTTCAATTTTCTGATTCCCATTTTTAGTAAGTAACTCTACTTCCCCCTCCTCTCAAGTAAACACAATATGTGTTTTTCCCTTACCTTCAGACGATGCTGCCACAAAGATAAAGGCCCCTGACTTTTGAATTCCTGTCTGATTCTCTTCCATGCTTGATGCACCACCAGGAGTGGAGTGGGGAAATGTATTTTAATATTTATTAAAGGGCTCCAAATCTCTGTAATCTTCCATCTTTGATCCTGTTGAATATTCTAAACTCTTTTTTATTTAAACATGTTTGACTGGTCTAATCATGGGCTGACGTGCTTTCCCAGCTCTCTCTGCATCTTCTGCAGTGAGTCAGGAGGAGGGGGATGAGGTTTATGGGAGACGTTTAATGCTTGTGTCAGTCCCATTTCTACTTTGTCCAAATGGAAGCAATCTAACCTGGAAAGCCCTCCACTGAGATCACGCTCAGGAAACTAAACCCCTCCCCAAATCAAAGTTCTTTATTGGAAGATATTCATCACACACATTAGTCACCATGTTATTTATAAGGGCACAATATCGGAGACTGTGTAGAACACAAAGAACATGTTTTAGTAAATAATATTAACATGCTAATTTTATACAGTTATTGAAATTTTAGTCCTGAATATGTCATAGATTTTCAGGGAAATTCTATGACTCTATGTACATGCACTGTACAATTGCCTACACAAAGGATTGAAAGAGAATGTGGACAAATAATCATGGTTGATTGATTAGGGTAATGGGATTGTGGATGACATTGCTTTTTTTTTCTGTCATTTTGGTTATTTCAGTTGCTTTTTATTTAAATGTTGCTAATATAACATTTAAGATATTGGAAATCATATATTATATAGAGTGGATTAACTGTTGACTTTTGTTGTTGCTGTTGTTCAGCCACTCAGTTGTGTCTGACTCCTTGCAACCCCATGGATTGCAGCACACCAGGCTTCCCTGTCCTTCACCATCTCCTGAGCTTGCTCAAACTCATGTCCATTGAGTCAGTGATGCCATCCAACCATCTTGTTCTCTGTCGTCCCCTTCTCCTCCTGCCTTCAATCTTTCTCAGCATCAGGGTCTTTTCTAATGAGGTGGTCAAAGTATTGGAGCTTCAAGATCAGTCCTTCCAATGAGTATTCAAGGTTGATTTCCTTTAGGATTGACTGGTTTGATCTCCTTGCAATCCAAGGGACTCCGAGAGTCTTCTCCAACACCACAGTTCAAAAGGGTCAACTTTTGAATTGTTGACTTTAGAGTTGGACAAATCTATATTCAGGTACATTTTTTTGTTACCTCTTTGTGTAGGATTTTGTGTAAAATCTCTTATCGTTATAGAGCCTTATATGTGGAAAGTGACTTTTTTTTTCTTTTCCAAAACCAAATCAAATCAACATAAATGAAGCTACTATATTACTATAAAAATAGCCAGTATTATCATAAGCCACAGAGTTTGATCTTTGCTCATTCCTGACCTTCTCCACTTTAAAGCTGTCCTGTTCTGGAATCAGTAGGAAACACAAGAGCATCATAGTTCTGGGTTTGAGTCCTAGCTCCTCCACATCTTAGTACTGTGACCTTGGGCAGGGGAACTCTCTAGCTCCAATGTTCTCATTTGTTGGGATTCGGTCTGATTAGTAAGCAACATTCCTCTTTTTTTTTTTTTTTTTGCCTGTGTTCAGAACCAACAGAGAAAGAGACATCTAGTCAGAAAGATTAGATCAGAATATTATCTTTATTCCTGCAAAACTCTTTGGAGAATGTGACAAGGATGTAGAGCATCCTTCCCGGTCTAGAGCTTCCCCTCTCAGCCGCATGTAGCACCCCACAACCACAGGAACCTCGGACTCAGGGGAGATCAGTTTCCAAGTTCATAGAAAGGGAGAGCAGAAAGCAACTTCCCAGCAGGTTGCAGATCCCAAGAGAAACAAGACTTGCAGATCTATGTCCATCTTCCTAATATACCCTTGAAAATTCAATGGGGTTGTGCCTGTAGTTTTTCTATACAGTCATTGGCATATAATTAGTGTGCGATAAACACGGACTGCTACTGTCTGTCCAACACCTTCTCTAGGTAAACTGCCCTGGATGTCTTTGTGGATGAATTGCCAGACCAGTGTGTGGCCACATAAAGACAGGCAATTTGGCCCAGGTCAAGAGCAAGGCTGCTGAAACCACACAGAGTGGACACGAATTCTGCCTCCACTCCTTCCCAGCTGCATTACCTTGCATAAATTAACCTCTGTGTATCTTACTTTCACTATCTGTAAAATGGGGAGAACAGCGTGATTACTCATAAAGTCCTTATGAGGATTAAACAAGCTAACACTTGTAAAGCACTTAGAATAGTTTCTGGCACATAGTATGAATTTTTGCTAAATATAAATTAGTAATGAAGACCTAGATGTTTACTATGGGGGCCTCCCCACTTCACAAGATCAGTGGATTTAGGGCAAAATGATGACATGCTGGACCATCTTTATTAAAGGGCATATTAGAGGGATTTTTTTTTATCCCTCTGAAATCTTTCACCCTCATACACTTTGTTCAAAATAAAAAATAACTCTGTGGCTGGCAAAGGGAATGCTTCTGAGTTAAATTGCTTTTCTTAGCATGTGCAGAGTTTTAGATTTTGGGTCCACAGCCTTCTTTCTCCCTCCCACCATCCTAAATTTCTTGGTTAAATTCCCAGGAAGATGAGGATTATTTATAATTTGGCCCTAACTGCAGCCCAGCAGGAGAACATGTTAATGAGTTCATTAATTAATTAGCTTGCATTTGCATAGTACTGTAGCATTTGCAAAGCCCTTTCAGATTCATTATTTCATTTTATGATCACAATACCCTAGTGAGGAACAAGGGAGGGGTTAGCCAGATTTTCAGACAAGGAGACTGAGGCTCTATGAGTTAACACTGGCTGGCCCCAGAAACTTGTTCAGTGGCAGAGCGGAGGTCAAATGCAGCTCTCCATTCATGAGGGGTAGGGACTGTAGAGTCTTACAGATGCTCATTTAAATCCTAGCTCCAGTCTAGAGTACCTGTGCGGTCCTAATCAAGTTATTCAGTCAGTATGACTTTTAGTTTCCTCATCTGTAAGACAAAGTTAAGGCTATGGTTTTTCCAGTGGTCATGTATGGATGTGAGAGTTGGACTGTGAAGAAAGCTGAGCACTGAAGAATTGATGCTTTTGAACTGTGGTGTTGGAGAAGACTCTTGAGAGTCCCTTGGACTGCAAGGAGATCCAACCAGTCCATTCTAAAGGAGATCAGTCCTGGGTATTCATTGGAAGAACTGATGCTGAAGCTGAAACTCCAATACTTTGGCCACCTCATGTGAAGAGTTGACTCATTGGAAAAGACTCTGATGTTGGGAAGTATTGGAGGCAGGAGAAGGGAATGACAGAGGATGAGATGGCTGGATGGCATTAACTACTTGATGGACATGAGTTTGAGTGAACTCCTGGAGTTGATAATGAACAGGGAGGCCTGGTGTGCTGAGATTCATGGGGTCACCAAGAGTTGGACACAACTGAGCAACTGAACTGAACTGAACTGAAGACAAAGTTAAAAATAAGTATCCTCATTAGGACTAATATGAACACTAACAAAAATAATACACAGAGACCACATCTTGTAACTGCTTGGTCAGTGCTAAGCCCATTATTATAAAGAGTGACAGTAACTTTCTACTAAATATAACTATGGAAGCATCACACACAAAGTGCATTGGGAAAAGGAAGCTGGAGTAAATTGGATCCACTTTACATGATGAAGAATTGGGAAAGTCTTCTCTGAGGTACAGTTAAACCTTGACCTGTGAATATAAAATTTTTTTTTCCAGAAAGAGAAAGCTGAAAGAAAATTCCAGGGGGCAAAACTGATGGGCCAAATCACAATGGGGTGACCTTACTTGCTGTCCTTAGGGAAAGGATAGTGACACCAAGGTTAGGTGCTGGCAGAGGATAACTCATGGTCAAAGTGGTGATGGGTGGGTAGAAACGGATATGTGATAGGATATCTAGCAGCTGCAGAGATTGTTACTTTGTGGGCATAGTGATAGCCTAGTGAGCCCAAGGATGAAGGTAATGACTGTGCTAGGTGTAGAGATGACATACCTTACCGAGCGGTCGAGGCGACGGTAGGAGTGTGGGTATGGTGAGCACACAGGCTATACTTACTAGTTGTAGGGGAGCAAAGTTTTACCCCTAAATGTGTCTCTTTGGCATGAAGATTAATTTAGGTTGATTATTTTTAGGCAACATAATACTCTCTTTTTACTTCCCCTTAGCTTCCTAAACAATTTACATAAAGAGTCTTTTCCCTTGGAATAGAGTTATTCCCAAACATATTGGGCTGGCCAAACAGTTCGTTTGTAATATCTTACAGAAAAACCTGAATGAACTGTTTGGCCAAGCCAATATATGCCAAGACTATGGGTTTGGTGAGTATTCAGTATTCTTGCCTGGAAAATCTCATGGACAGAAGAGCCTGGCGGACTATAGTCCATGCTGCTGCTACTGCTGCTAAGTCGCTTCAGTCGTGTCCGACTCTGTGCTACCCCATAGACGGCAGCCCACCAGGCTCCCCCGTCCCTGGGATTCTCCAAGCAAGAAACTATAGTCCATAAGATCACAAAAAGAGCTGGACGTGACTGAAGCAACTGAGCAGAAACGCATGCATGCATAGGCTTGGTGTGGTGTGTTGGGGCCTAGTGTTCAGAGTCCACTCTGTCCCATTGTCTATTTCTGGCTCAGCAAACATTGGTTGAGCACTTGGTTTTCCATCTCCAAGTGAACTGTCTTCCTCCATTTGGAAATCCCAAACAGCTACTCCCAACATTCTGCTTTGTCTTTAAGATGGTGTTTAAGGTGAAGGCTTCTACCATTTTGGTGAATTACTCACTTTTCAATGTATACATGCTAGTAAACCTTGGTTTGATTTTCTCCTTTTAATCTACCTCTTGTCAATTTAATTCTTAGACCAGCCAGAAGATCCTAGAAGGATTGAGGAAAATTTCTTCTTCCCCAACATGGTTGAGTTGGTGTGGGGAGTGTGAGCACAGATGTGGATAGACTCTAGGGATGAGATGAGCCAGCGTGACAAGAATTAAATTATGAAGGTCTTAGAATCCATGAGAGTAGATTTTTACTTTTATGGGAAATCATGTGAATGATGCTTATCTGTTTTTTTAAGAAGAGGAAATAATTTTATCTGATATGTGTTGCAGAAAGATTACACAGATTACATGTGCATGGAGGATTGAAGGTGAATCTTTGCTCTCACAGGAGCAATATTCCTGGCTTAGCCTGGGATACCTGTTAAAGAAGAACATGTTTTCTTTTTTTCAGTTTAAAAATTTACTGTCTATTTCCTAATGGTTTGTTAGATTTTTAAGCCTGGAGGGTAAAGTTTGCAAGTGCAGACTTGAAAACACAAAGAATTTTCCCATCACCAAAAGGCATAGATTCATAAATTCATAGAAATTTAGGCCAGCCTGGGACCTTAGAGAACTCTAACCCTAGATGGAAAAATTGGGGTAACACTAGGCTTCACACATTTTCCCCCAGACTTCTGACTCTGCACGCATGTGAATTGGAAGCTCTGACATGTCTTGGAGTCATCTGGAGATAAATCAAAGTTGTGGATTACTGCTATATACATGATGGGCATCAGAGCTCATTCATCCCCATGTCTCCTACAGTATAAAATATTATAATATCTGTCCAAACAATTGTGAGGAATTGTTGTTGTTGTTTAGTTGCTAAGTCATGTCCAACTCTTTGCAGCTCCCAGGACTGTAGCAGGCCAGGCTCCTCTGATCCCCACTTTCTCCCAGAATTTGCTCAAATGCATGTCCATCGAACTGGTGACGCTACATAACCATTTCATCCTCTGTCATCCCTTTCTCCTTCTGCCTTCAGTCTTTCCCAGAATCAGGGTCTTTCCAATGAGTTGACTCTTCGCATCAGGTGGTGAAAGTATTGGAGCTTCAGCTTCAGCAACAGTCCTTCCAATGAATATTCAAGATTGATTTCCTTTAACATTGACTAGTTTGATCTCTTTGCAGTCCAAAGGACTCTCAAGAGTCTGACACCACATTTTGAAAGGATCACTTCTTCAGCACTCAGCCTTTCTTATGGTTCATTTCTCACATCTGTACATAACTCCTGGAAAAACCATAGCTTTGACTATACAGACCTTTGTTGGCAAGTGATGTTTCTGCTTTCCAATACATTATCAAGGTTTGTCATAGCTTTCTTTAAAGAAGAAAGAGTCTTTTAGTTTCATTGCTGCAGTCAACATCCACAGTGATTTCAGAGCCCAAGAAAATAAAATTTGTCACTGCTTCCAACTTTTCTCCTTCTATTTGTCACAAAGTGATGGGAAGGGATGCCATAATCTTAGTTTCTTGAATGTTGAGTTTCAAGCCAGCTTTTTCACTCTCCTCTTTCACGCTCATCAAGAAGCTCTTTACTTCCTCTTCACTTTCTGCTGTTAGACTGTTATCATCTGCATATCTGAGGTGGTTGATACTTCTCCCAGCAATCTTGATTCCAGCTTGTATCTGTCCAAATAAGTATGGGTAATGCCTTATTCTAAAATCTCAACTTTGTCTCACCACCAACGTACATGCATGTGTGCACTTATGCACACATACACACACACACACTTTTATACTTTGAACAGTCAAAATTCACATTGGAATGTTAGAGACTCTGCAGGAAAGATAGCAAAAACAGCAACAAAACTAGAACACAGTGTTTCCCAAACTTAACTGCCACAGTCAGTTCAGTTCAGTTCAGTCGCTCAGTCGTGTCCAACTCTTTGCGACCCCGTGAATC
The DNA here is from genome assembly GCF_029407905.1 of Bubalus kerabau. Classification (NCBI taxonomy): domain Eukaryota; kingdom Metazoa; phylum Chordata; class Mammalia; order Artiodactyla; family Bovidae; genus Bubalus; species Bubalus kerabau. Next base: position 179,015,729 of record NC_073627.1, on the reverse strand, counting down.
ACAGCATGCCAGGCCTCCCTGTCCACCACCAACTCTTGGAGTTCACTCAAACTCATGTCCATTGAGTCAGTGATGCCATCCAGCCATCTCAGCCTCTGTCTTCCACTTCTCTTCCAATCCCTCCCAACATCAGAGTCTTCCAATGAGTCAACTCTTCGCATGAGGTGGCCAAAGTACTGGAGTTTCAGCTTTAGCATCATTCCTTCCAAAGAAATCCCAGGGCTGATCTCCTTCAGAATGCACTGGTTGGATCTCCTTGCAGTCCAAGGGACTCTCAAGAGTCTTCTCCAACACCACAGTTAAAAGCATCAATTCTTCAGCGCTCAGCCTTCTTCACAGTCCAACTCTTACATCCATACATGACCACAGGAAAAACCATAGCCTTGACTAGACGGACTTTTGTTGGCAAAACATCTCTGCTTTTTAATATGCTATCTAGGTTGGTCATAACTTTCCTTCCAAGGAATAAGTGTCTTTTAATTTCATGGCTGCAATCACCATCTGCAATGATTTTGGAGCCCAAAAAAATAAAGTCTGACACTGTTTCCCCATCTATTTCCCATGAAGTGATGGGACCGGATGCCATGATCTTCGTTTTCTGAATGTTGAGCTTTAAGCCAACTTGTTCACTCTCCACTTTCACCTTCATCAAGAGGCTTTTTAGTTCCTCTTCACTTTCTGCCATAAGGGTGGTGTCATCTGCATATCTGTGGTTATTAATATTTCTCCTGGCAATCTTGATTCCAGATTGTGCTTCTTCCAGCCCAGCATTTCTCATGATGTACTCTGCATATAAGTTAAATAAGCAGGGTGACAATATACAGCCTTGATGTACTCCTTTTCCTATTTGGAACCAGTTTGTTGTTCCACGTCCAGTTCTAACTGTTGCTTCCTGACCTGCATATAGGTTTCTCAAGAGGCAGGTCAGGTGGTCTGGTATTCCCATCTCTTTCAGAATTTTCCACAGTTTATTGTGATCCACACAGTCAAAGGATTTGGCATAGTCAATAAAGCAGAAATAGATGCTTTTCTGGAACTCTCTTGCTTTTTTGATGATCCAGCAGATGTTGGCAATTTGATCTCTGGTTCCTCTGCCTCTTCTAAAACCAGCTTCAACATCTGGAAGTTCACGGTTCACATATTGCTGAAGCCTGGCTTGGAGAATTTTGAGCATTACTTTACTAGTGTGTGAGATGTGTGCAATTGTGCGGTAGTTTGAGCATTCTTTGGCATTGCCTTTCTTTGGGATTGAAATGAAAATTGACCTTTTCCAGTCCTGTGGCCACTGCTGAGTTTTCCAAATTTGCTGGCATCTTGACTGCAGCACTTTCACAGCATCATCTTTTAGGATTTGAAAGAGCTCAACTGGAATTTCATCACCTCCACTAGCTTTGTTCATAGTGATGCTTCCTAAGGCCCACTTGACTTCACATTCCAGGATGTCTGGCTCTAGGTCAGTGATCACACCATCATGATGATCTGGGTCATGAAGATCTTTTTTGTACAGTTCTCCTGTGTATTCTTGCTGCCTCTTCTTAATATCTTCTGCTTCTCTTAGATCCATACCATTTCTGTCCTTTATCGAGCCCATCTTTGCATAAAATGTTCCCTTGGTATCTCTAATTTTCTTGAAGAGATCTCTAGTCTTTCCCATTCTTTGTTTTCCTGTATTGCTTTGCACTGATCACTGAGGAAGGCTTTCTTATCTCTTCTTGCTATTCTTTGGAACTCTGCATTCAGATGCTTATATCTTTCCTTGTCTCCTTTGCTTTTTCTTCTCTTCTTTTCACAGCTATTTGTAAGGCCTCCTCAGACAGCCATTTTGCTTTTTTGCATTTCTTTTCCATGGGGATGGTCTTGATCCCTGTCTTCTGTACAATGTCACGAACCTCCATCCATAGTTCATCAGGCACTCTGTCTATTAGATCTAGGCCCTTAAATCTATTTCTCACTTCCACTGTATAATCATAAGGGATTTGATTTAGGTCATACCTGAATGGTCTAGTGGTTTTCCCTACTTTCTTCAATTTAAGTCTGAATTTGGCAATAAGGAGTTCATGGTCTGAGCCACAGTCAGCTCCTGGTCTTGTTTTTGCTGACTGTATAGAGCTTCTCCATCTTTGGCTGCAAAGAATATAATCAATCTGATTTTGGTGTTGGCCATCTGGTGATGTCCAAGTATAGAGTCTTCTCTTTTGTTGTTGGAAGAGGGTGTTTGCTATGACCAGTGTGTTCTCTTGGCAAAACTCTATTAATCTTTGCCCTAATTCATTCCATATTCCAAGGCCAAATTTGTCTGTTACTCCAGGTGTTTCTTGACTTCCTACCTTTGCATTCCAGTCCCCTATAATGAAAAGGACATCTTTTTTGGGTGTTAGTTCTAAAAGGTCTTGTCAGTCTTCATAGAATCGTTTAACTTCAGCTTCTTCAGCATTACTGGTTGGAGGATAGACTTGGATTATTGTGATATTGAATGGTTTGCCTTGGAAACGAACAGAGATCATTCTGTCGTTTTTGAGATTGCATTAAGTACCACATTTCAGACTCTTGTTGACCATGATGGCTACTCCATTTCTTCTGAGGGATTCCTGCCCACAGTAGTAGATATAATTCCTGCCCACAGTAGTAGTTATCTGAGTTAAATTCACCCATTCCAATCTATTTTAGTTCGCTTATTCCTAGAATGTTGATGTTCACTCTTGCCATCTTCCAATTTGCCTTGATTCATGGACCTGACATTCCAGGTTCCTATGCAATATTGCTCTTTACAGCATCAGACCTTGCTTCTATCACCAGTCACATCCACAGCTGGGTATTCTTTTTGCTTTGGCTCCATCCCTTCATTCTTTCTGGAGTTATTTCTCCACTGATCTACAGTAGCATATTGGGCGCCTACTGACCTGGGGAGTTCCTCTCTCAGTATCCTATCATTTTGCCTTTTCATACTGTTCATGGGGTTCTCAAAGCAAGAATACTGAAGTGGTTTGCCATTCCCTTCTCCAGTGGACCACATTCTGTCAGCCCTCTCCACCATGACCCACCCATCTTGGGTTGCCCCACGGGCATGGCTTAGTTTCATTGAGTTAGACAAGGTTGTGGTCGTGTGATCAGACTGGCTAGTTGTCTGTGATTATGGTTTCAGTGTGTCTGCCCTCTGATGCCCTCTCACAACACCTACCGTCTTACTTGGGTTTCTCTTACCTTGGATGAGGGGTATCTCCTCAAGGCCTCCCCTCCTAACCTTGAACGTGGAGTAGCTCCTCTCGGCCATTCTGCGCCCACGCAGCTGCTGCTCCTTGAACGTGGGGTTGCTCCTCCCTTCTGCCACCCTGACCTCGGGCGGGGTAGCTCCTCTCGGTCTCCTCCCCTGACCTCGGGTGAATTACCTTTTTATATCCCACTTTGGGACACTCTAATTAATCCACCTTTCTAATAATCAGGTGAGATCAGTGAGTTTCCTGGAGCTATGCTCTCTGCTACCACTCTGATGAGAATCCAAGTTCAATGTCTGGATATTCTCATTAAAAAAAAAAAAAAAAAATTCCAAGTTCTGAGCCTCCTGGCCTGAGTCGCCATTATAAAGATGTATTCAGGAGAGTGGCAGGAGACATGAGAGCATGGCTATCTATCAGTTATGACTGAGTCACTGGAGAGTTCCTCTTCTCTCTAAGTAGCCAATCTGCACTGGGACTGTCTTGTTACAAAATGTCTTGAAGAGTGAGATTTTCATTTCTGTCTCATATTCTTCCTGTATTGGTAGTTTCTGTTTTGTCTAAACAAATTATTCTTTCAGAGGATGAACTGCTTGTCTGATTTTTTTTTTTTTAGTATTATCTTGTTTAATTGTGTTGTAATAAAGTTCATGGGAGGAATCCAAAATATAGCTTATTCTTATGAAAGCAAAACATAATGAGGAAGTCACTGTCTTCTCTAAGCTTGAGTACATATACAATGGACACAACTTAGACATCAATATTTTGGCAGAGACAGACTTGATGCTAACCAGTCCCAATTCTTGGACCTAAAGGAAGTCTACATTTCCCAGCCTCCCTTGAAGTTATTTGGGACCAATTTGGTTTTGATCCATAGGGTGTGGATTGAAATGATGGTACTCAACTTTCAGTCTTGGTTCTGAAATCTCATGCATTTTTTTCCTCCTCTCTTTTCATTTGCTTGATGACCACAGAGGTCTTGGGTTTAAAATGGGGGCACCCTGGGTAGAAATTCTTGAGGCATTACTGGAGAAAAGACACCAAAAAAGATACTCAATCAGTACAGACTTAAGAAAGGACAGACATTTGCAGGGTTGAATCACTGGGATGTCCAGGTTTATCACTTACTCCAGCCTCATATAGGTGAGATGGAATTCTCAGCTGAATTCTAAACTTAGGCTTCCTGTTTTCAACTTTAGCTCACTCATCACATTTTTTTTTTTTTTGCAAAACTGGCATGGAATTAGCAGGATGGCAAAGCTAGTCTGGTGTATCCAAAATGGTTCAATTGAAATTACCTGCATTCTGAAGTTTGGAGGAATAGAACTATCAAAACTTTAGAGTCAAGCTGGTTTTAGTTCTTCTAAGACCTTCTTGGTTATTGTTGTTTTTTTTGTTTTAACTTGACATTTCTTTTCAGAGTAATGTTTGGTTCAGAACAAAATTAAAAGGAAGGTGCAAAGGTTTCTTATATACCTCCTGCTCACATGCATAGCTTCCCCCATGATTGATCTCCCCCATCTGAGTGGTATATATATATATATTTTTATAATTGATTGACTGTAACACACCAGACTCCTCTATCCATGTAATTCTCCAGGCAAGAATACTGGAATGGGTAGCTATTCCCTTCTCTAGGGAATGGATCTTCCCAAACCAGGGATTGAACCCAGGTTTCCTGCACTGCAGGTGGATTCTTAACCATCTGAGCCACCAGGGAAGCCTGTATTGACATATAATTAACTCCTACAGTCTACATTGGGGCTTACTCTTGGTGCTATACATTTTATAGGTTTGGATACATGTAAATGACATGTATCCACCATTATAGTTTTATACAGAGAAGTTTTAAGAGTTCTTTAGTTCATTTAACCTTATTCTTGGGATAGAGTCTTTCAAAAATCCCAAGAAAAAATTCCTTCTTGGCAAGCCCTGAACTCTAATTTTAATTACTTCATCCTTACAAGATTACTCCATTCGACTTCTTGGCCTCTAAGTCACCACTTTGCGACTAGCTTCTATGCCACTCAGATACCCCACTGGAGTCATCAAATACCTCTAGAAGTAAAACAGCACCAAATGGTTGGCTTGCCTCTCTAGATTTGCCTTCTCTCTAGAATCCCAGCTTTTCAGGCCTTAGTAGTTCTCAGATGTCTTCAAAAATGATTAGTGATTTTATAATTGACCAAATTAATATAATTTTCTGGTTGCTCTCCATAGGATCACTGGTCTGAAACAAACTAGACCGCCATAACCAGAAGTAGAATTCCCTTCCTTAGCAGTTTTTGGGAGTATTTCAGGTGTCTTTCATTCAGTCATTTTCTATTGCAGAGTCTCTTGTTGCATTAAAATGTAAACATGTATCTTCACTCCAAATTGGGCAGTGATGGCTCCAGAATAGAATTTATGAGGATTGGTATAATTATAGGAAGAGATCGTAGCTATAAAAAGTAGTTCAGGTCTGTGGAAGCACAATGAACTTGGGACGAGGAGCGGCAGAATCATAAGCTCAGTATTGGAGTCGTGTTAGATCCCACATCTGGCAGGCGTTCTATTCTCCACATAGAAACCACCGTCCACTTAGTCAAGGGGAGCCCGAGCTGCCTTTTATTTGGTAATGGAGATGGGAGACATTTGTAAAGAAATATGGTGTGCTGGAATTGAAAAGGATGAAGGATGGAGTAATGGGAAAGGAAATTTTGCCTCAATTTCTACTTTTCAGACACAGACAGAGATTGAAGATTATCAAACAAGCCAGTTAAGTATAAATAAATAAATGGTAGCACCACTTGCAAAACAGTAGCCAGTTTACCATCTGCAGGGTCTACAAGAACATCGGCTTCAGCGACTTTTCCCACAATTACATCCAGGGCTAGCCCAGTGCCCAACACACCAGAGCTGCTCAGTAAGTTTCTTGCTTTGTTTTGTTTTTCAAGAAACAATGGTTGCAACTAAAAACCCTCTAGTGTGGCTTCCTTTTTTAGAGCTGAAACTAACAACTTTGTATATCGCCAGTTTAACTCTCTTATTTCATAAATGAGAAAGCTGTGGTTTATATTTGTTGGGTTTTTGCTGAAAGCAGATTATAATCAGCAGACAACAGAACCTAAAAACACAGGCTTATGATTTAGACTTTGTTATGAAGTTACAAATGTAAAAGTAGCTGTACAACACTGTAGGTACATAAATATGCAGAAATACAAGTATACATCCACGCAAATCATTTTGTCTAAGAAGCCGGATGAAGGACACTTGGGAGTTATTGAAGGAATTCTGAGTGAATCATCCATAAAGCAGAGGAAGCTGCCCTCCCCAATGTGCCCTCTGGTGTCCTGGAAAGAATCTACTTGGGAAGACGCTTCCACATATTTTCTTCTGCAGTGAGTTTGAGCAAGTTGGTTAAAGCGATTTAATACAGGCAAACCTTGTATTTTCTTATTGGATGCTTGCCTTCCACGGTTTTGACAAAATTGTCTCTAATTCTACCTTCCAGGGGAGAATCATCTGCTGTCAATGTTTGGCCATTGTCATTTAAGCTCATGGAAATGTGGCCTTAAAAGACAAGATTGTATTTAAGTCAAATGTCCAGTCTGATTTTGGAAATCAGACTCTTATTGCTGTCTGGGATAATTATCAAAATGTGGATCCCAACAAAATAATTCTATTTCACCCAGCGTCTATAAGTTCAGATCAGGAAGTGGGTGAAGACTGAATTTTTCTTTTTTCTTTATTAGATTCTCTACGGAGAAAAAAATAAAACCCCTCATTTTAAATTTGTATACAATGATACTTTGCTGACATATTATCTGTGGAAATCAATGCAGCAGCACGCCAGCTAATTCGGAGTGGAGTTGTTTTGCAACAATTTAGAACATAGCCTGGGAATGAGCTATTCAACCAGCCTACATTAAAATTAATTTGGTAAAGTATACATTAGCACCCTTGACAGTTCTCTGAGTATGGATTTTAATACATCAGGGTACAGGGGGCTTGGCCAGTAAAATAAAAACCTCTTCTCCGAATTGGAGAAAGAAATTTGCCATCTCACCCTCCCACACTGCGGGACTAAACCCTTCAGCTATCAGCACAGTACATCAAATTTAAGAGTCTTTAAATATTAAATATCAGTGTGCACCATGGAATGTAATAAACCCACTTTTCAAATAATGTTTCATTCCCCGACATCAAAATGTGTGAGGAGTTTTCTTTTAAATATACTGTAGAAGTTAATTAAGTTCACTCAAGTTTATGGCATGGATTCACTAAGACTACATTGGGATATTTACGACTCACCCAGAATGCAACTCAGTGAAACTTTTGATATGTTGATAAGTGATAAGGATGTCATTTGAGGTTTATTTTTTAATAATAATTTAATTGTCATTGTAAAATGCCTCATAGTTAGGACAGATTAAATTGCCACCAAAACCATTACTAAAATTCATAACCTCTATAAATGTAAAGTGTTTGCTGCTGTATCATAAATAACAGCACTTGTTCCAGGAAAATGAGGTGCCTGAAATAAATTAAGGAAACCAAAACATATAAATGCATTAGATTGCAACAGTTTCTGGCTGGCGATGGGAAGGCAGCCGAGTGGGGAGGTGGATTCTTTTACTGAGCAAGGGTTACTTATGATCTCAATAAATCTTGGGTCCTGGAGGATTTCTTGGGTGTTATTTACCTTATTGGCACATTTGGAGGGTACTGCCTCTCTTGAGTGAGGATGAGCGAGAGAATCTGTAAACTGGAAGAAACTCTTATCACTAGCAAGGTGACCTTGTCCAAGTTGCACTGTCTTCTTGAGTTTCAAGCTTCTTGTCTGCAAAATGGGACCATGTTTTCCCACTGTTCTGAGGGCAGATAGCCAAACTGAGTCCCTTTTTGTTCTAATATACCCACCAGACTTGTCTGAATAGTCCCTTTCCTTGGGAAGCCTTTTTTGATTTCTCAAGCAGGCCTGGACCTTCTCTTTCTGCCATTCATCTAATGCCATTTGTTATGGGGTTCTCATCATCATCATTATTTTATTTAAAAAAATCATGGTATTTTAAAACAGTTTCACACTCAAAGAAGAATTATAAGAATAGTATTGGAGTTTCAGCTTCAGCTGAAACTTTGGCCACCTGATGTGAAGAACTGACCTTGGAAAAGACCCTGATGCTAGGAAAGATATAAGGCAGGAGGAGAAGGGGATGACAGAGGATGAGATGGTTGGACACCATTGCCAACTCAATGGACATGAGTTTGAGTAAACTCCGGGAGTTGGTAATGGACAGGGAAGCCTGGCGTGCTGCAGTCCATGGGGTTGCAAAAAGTCAAACGGACTAAGTGACTGACCTGAACTGACCTCAACTGATGGAGAACTCTTGTATGCCATTTGTCCAGAGATTCCATTTAATAATTCCCAGTATCTTCCTTTTTAATAGAAAGGATCAATCAAGGATCATGTGTTGCATCTAGCTATCATGTCACTCTAGTCTTTTGAGTCTGAATCCATTTCTTGGTGTGTCTTGGCTTTTATGACCTTAAAATCCTATGGACCTTAAAATCCCAGGTATTTGGGACAATGTCTCTCAATTTGAGTTTTTCATGTGGTTGCTATTAAATGCTCAGAGACTGGTTTTGCTTATCAGAGTAGGAGTCAGTCAAGGTCAGAGTCTGGGCTGTTCATCTTTGTAACCAAGTACCCCCTACATGAAGAGACATATAGAAGTTGCATAACAGATCTCAATGGGATAAGTATATCAATAAATCCTTTGGTATATTTAGAAATATGTTTTCATATGTTTAGGAGATATGTATAGGCTCTGTGAAAGAAATTCTTTTAAATTTTCTAATTTCACCTTTTGGTACCTAGAGATTCTGAGTCAGGGGCAAGGTTGCTTTGGTGTTGGAATGGGTGGCTTTTAGGAATAACTGGGATAGAATATTGAAGAGAAGGACTGGCTGATTTACCCATAGAACTAGCATCTACCTTAAACATACTGAATTGATTATCAACGCAGCTGCTGTGGAACTCACACAGAGAAGTAAACATGGAGACCATGTGTAATTCATCATCTGTGTTCATTAGAAATTTTAAAAAATTACAAGAAAAGCAGAAAGTGCTTCTGATCACTGAAGCCATGGGTCATTAGATAGATTTGGTACTCACCCTGGCTCCGAGACATTGTCTGGACTGATTTCTGCTCTTGAAAGAACCCCAGGACTTTACTCAGTGGGAAAAAGAAACAACATTGGGTTGAGAGCTAAAAGATTTGGATTTCAGTTTTGACTCAGCTTCTTTCTTTCTCTGTGATCTTGAAGAGATCACTTTCTGCCTCTGGACCTCCGTTTCCTCACATGCAAAATGAAGGGGGTTGTGATGATCCATCGGTTCCCTTCCATCTCACATAGACCGTGACTGATCTCTGTGTGGCCTGAAGACTTGGAGAGATGAGGAAACTGTCAGGTCACTTCTGAGGAATTTGATTATGGAGTCATTCAAATTGGGAGGTGGCGATGACCCAGCATGTTCACTGTCTCCTAGCTGAGTTCTTGTTGTTCTTTCAAAGTCAGAGCCCAACTAGAGAATGATTATAAACGTGTGAGACACTCAGGATAAAAGGAGACTGAGAAAGAATGAGAAAGTTTAACTTCCTGGCCCTTGCAGCCAATTACAGCACATACCCTCCAAGTCAGGCGTCCCCACTGCGTTTAACAACCCAGCATGAAATAGCCTTGAAGAGACTTCACAATTCCTCTCTCAGACATGAAATAAAACAAAAGATTCCTTATTAGTGAGCTGAAAACCTAGGGACAGTAACCAGGAAAAAAATAATCAAGTTATAAAAGTTCTTTCCTTTTTAATAGGATTTTGTGTTAGTATTGTAAATTAATGTAAATGTCACTTTAAAAGAGAAATCAGAATAAAATCCTAATAAAGTTGGATAGCACCGCAGGGGTGGTGAGTAAATTGAGAGAATATCTGATTAGATTTCAAATGTTGCTTTTTAATTTGTGGGCCTTCTCTTCTCCCAGTTTATTAGATGTGCTGGTTCAGAGTGAGTTTCTTGGGCTTGAAGGAACTGCATTTTACTTCTAATTCCATATTAACCAGTAGATCACAGAGATTTCTGCTTAGCATTTGTTTGCATTCTGTTTTTGCAAGTGTTTCAAATTATTAGTGAATTCCTTTGAGAAGGTCAAATGGAAGGTTCAACCAACAAATGACCTGCAAAGAATTTGGAGCCAAGGAGGTTAAGCAAATTGAGAACAATGACAAACAAACAAAAGCAGACCCATTTCCTGGTATGTGTCTATCAGGGCTAGTCCAGCTTCTGGACGGTGGAGATTGAGCCTCACTCACATATCTCATCAAGTAGATCTATATCTCTATATCATGGCCTTGTAGTAAATGTTGATGGAGTTAAAGGTTCTGCCAGCACTGGGCTTTACCGGGAACTTTTTAATAGCAGAGAGATTCACATAGACAATTTACATTTGAGTCTTTGCTAATCCCACCCTCATCAACATCTCATTAGGATCTCGCAACAACCAGGAGCCCTGGGAAGGAGACCTCTCCATAATCACTGGAAACTATAATTGGCCACAGAGCCAGGAAATTAGAAGTTTAGTTCTGACTTAGCCATGCACTAGCTGGGTGACCATGAGCAAGTCACTCCTTTGCTGTGATACCCATTTTCCTTCTCTGGAGGAGTGGGTCAGACTAGATCCATCGTGTCCCACCCAACGCTGGTCCCATGAGATACTTCTTGATTAAAGGGCTCTGTGGTTAACCATGTTTGGATAAAGATGTGAACCATACGCATCTTGAAGAGATGCACAGCACACTTGAGTACATTAAAGATTGTGAAAAGGCCAGAAGCAAGGAAATCTGTTGGGCGGCTATTGCTACCAAAATGTATATGATCTAAGGATTCAGTTTCTGAGAAAAACCCATTGACATCCTTTAGATGTTTTGTAGAGCATCTCAAAGAGCTCTTCCAACTCTGATATTTTTTGTTTATGGGTGACTATTTCTCTTTTACAGATAAGAAAATCTGAGACTCAGAGAGAACAAATAACCAGATCAAAGACACATTTGAACAGATAGTTAAACCCCTGTTTTAGAATCTTGATATGAGTTCCTTTCTTCGACAAATTTTATCTTACAGACGCTGGAGAACCACATGACCTATCTACTTCTTGAGGCCACATTTACATCTAAATCTATAATTCAGTGTCTAATAGGTCCAAGGTTGCCTCTAAGAGTCTTCACTGAAGAAAACCATCTCAGATACAGGGTAGGATTAGAGCAAGAAAGACAGTAAGGCTTAGGGTAGGAGATAGCCCTCATGCGTCCAGAGCAGGGCTTTCCGTCTCCTCCAGGCTGAGTTAGTAGAGTTTTTGTACATGTATCTCTATTAAGGCTCTTCTGTGTGTTCTTTTAAAATTATATATTCTTAATGTATGCATTTTCTAGGTATACCTTTAGAATTCAGGGTTCTTAGGCTAATGTTCTGGCACAGAGATGATACTCAGCATCATTTTGAGACTGGATGAGTGAATCAATGAATGAATGAATGAACAAATGAACAAATACATCAAATGCTAATTGGAACTCTAAACATTTTAAAGCCATGTCACCACTGTCCTTGCTGCATCGGAGAGGACTGAAGCTACTTTGCCTGAGCATCTGAGCCCAAACCGACTCCTTGTATCTCAACTGTCTGCCGCAGAGCCCACAATCTTCTGCTATTTTTCAGCTTTGTTTTTGCCTTTTCCTTGGGCTATATTTTACCTTGGAGATCTTTTCCATTAACACAACACATCGATCCTAAAGACAGACAAGGTCTTTCTTGGCTGTGTCTTCTTTTCTAAGGAAGGATTTGTTTGTGTTTTTATGAAACTGAAGACATCCAAAAAATATTTCCAGCGGGATGACACTGTGTCAGCAAATAATACTAGGTACCAAGGATATGGCGATTAGTAAAGTAAATAGAGGACAGAGAAGGTGCTGGAATTCAGACTCAGTTTTGGAGGTCAGGGAAAGAAGGATTTATAGAGGAAATAAGAGACACACTGAGATCTGAAGAATAAATTGGAGTTAACCGGGAAAAAAGGTAAGTGGAAGTATTACAGACAGAAGGAACTGCAGGCAAAAAAACTGGATGTGAGGAAAAAAAAAACAGGTTACTATTGGGCAACTCAAAGGTGTTGTGTATGGCTGGAGTGAGAGAATGAAGGAGGTGGTGAGAAGGCTGTTGCTCTTGTTTAGTTGCTAAGTCATGTCCAACTCTTTTGTGACACCATGGGCTGTAGCTCACCAGGCTCCTCTGTCTACAGGATATCCCAGGTAAGAATATTGGAGTGGGTTGTTATTTCCTTCTCCAGGGGATCTCCTGACCCAGGGATTGAACCCATGTCTCCTGCATTGGCAGGTGGATTTTTTTTTTTTTTTTTTTTTAACCACTGGACCAGAAGCGGGTGGCTGGAGCTATAAACCCTGAGCAGATAACAGAGTGAATTGCATACCATGTCTGGGTGTATTTGTGGGTATTGGTGGGAAGGGCCCTGGAGAGTTTCAAGGTATATGATGAGAACAGATTGACACTTTAGAACAGGTTGACCAGATCTACATTCTGGCTGCAGAGGGGATGCTAGATTAAGGTAAAGACAAATTTCAAGGAGCCTAATTAGGAGCTTGCTATAATTATTGAAGAAACAATTGTGTCATGGGCTAGGGCAATGACAGTGGAAATAAAAAACTGTTTGGCTTTGAGTTTTTTAAGGAAGTTGAATCAATTTGATGATTAATTAAATGTGAAAGATGAGCCGAAGAGATGAATTAAATATGAGTCCCAGCTTTGTAGCCTGACAACTGGGTAAGAATTGATAGACACCACTCATTGATAATGGAAAGACCAGAGGAGGAGTAGGTTTTAATGTCGGGGATTTCATGAGCTGGGATCTAAGTCATATCTTCTCTTCCTTTTCAGAGCCATTTGTTAGGCGCTGTTGCTACTTCCTTGTCTAAAGGATTTGCCAGTCAGCGCACTGCTGCTGTTGTTCGGGTTGCTAAGTCGCGTCCACATCTTTGTGACCCCATGGACTGTAGCACGCCAGGCTTCCTTGTCCTCCACTATCTTCTGGAGTTTGCTCAAGTTCATGTCCATTGAGTCAGTGATGCTACCTAACCATCTCATCCAGTGTACAAAGTGCAATAGATCAAAAGTAATTTAGATTCCATACGAGGAAAAGAGCCTGTTTATACAACTACCTGTCTACTTACAAATGGATTGGGGGGACTAGCCCAATGCAAGCAAAGCATTAGCCGTATTTTGAAACAATTAATGGCTCATCAAGTTTTGTAAGTGCGATCACTCACACCAAAATGATAGAATTTTGGGCAGTAGAATCTCCAAAATAATAAGAATAATAAAATTACTTTAGAAAGTACTTGTGAGCTATCTGGCTTTTATGTGTTTTGATGAGTTGGAAAAACAGTGGAACATCTGCTTTGGTATTTTACCTCACAATTACAGTATTGGTTTCAGGGAGGAACTCTTTAGCTCAAGTGTGACCTGTTGTTCATTGGTGTTCATTTGGAAAGTCATGTCCAGCACTTGTGACCCCATGGACTTCAGCACTCCAGGCTTCCCTGTCTATCACTATCTCCTGGAGTTTGCTCAGACTCATGTCCACTAACTTGGTGATACCTGGAGTATTTTCTCCTGAGAAGCAGGATATGCAGAGAGGGTAGGAGTGAGCAAAAATATGCAACTGGCTCTTACTGACAGGGCATGGTTGAGGTTTCTAGATGGTGAAATGGAAAGACAGGAGCTGTAGAGCTGGATACAGATGGACACTTGGCTCAGATAGGAAGTTTGACTTTGGCAAGTCTTTCAACTATCTTGAGGCCAGATTCTTCATCTATAAAATGAAGATAATAATTACCTTCATTGCAAAGCTGAATTGGGTAATAAAGAGAATATGGTCACTTGTCAACTCCTATAATTCTATGCTTCTACCTCCTTAATCTAGTTCATGTCATTTATCTTCTTTCTGACATCCTTGTAAACATCCTTATGACATCTCATATCTATGACTCTATCCTACCCTAGCTGAACTCTTGGCCTCTTGTCTTGTTCTCTCTAGCCACCAAGTCGTGCTGTTCACAGAATGATTGTTCTAAATCACAGAATCCTCCTGAACACATGATCATGTTTTCCACTGGATAAACCCCCCCCACCCCCAAAGCTCCCTTTAGCTATAAAGTCCAGATGCCTTAGTATATGTTCCACGTCCCTGAATTATCAGGCACCTCAAATCATCACTCAAATCACCAACTTAGATTTCCACCATATAAAATTATTGATGGTTTCCTCAGACTTGACTGCATTTTTCAGACCACTATGCTTTTTCTCAAATTATCCCTTTATCTGACATTTCCTTACCCCTTCCCTTTTCCAGCATCACACCAACATCAAATATCTACTGTGATAGAGAATATATGATGTTTCACTACACCAATTTCATTTTACTTCTGGGAGAAAGCCCTCCTGAAATTCAGGAGAGGCAGATTTGATCCCTGAGTTAGGAAGATCCTCTGAAGAAGGAAATGGCAACCCACTCCAGACCCTGGGAAATCCCGTGGACAGAGGAGCCTGGTGGGCTACATTCCAGGGTGTTGTGAAAGAGTTGGACACAGCTTAGTGACTAAACAACAACAACAAACATGTTTGCTATATGCAGATTAGGCTGCCAAAGCCTTTTGTGCAAACCTTCACTATATTTCTCTTTTCCCTTCTCTCTGGATCAAATGCAGGTGATCCAGAAGTGGACACTCAGGCATTAGAAGATGGTGGAGTCCTTCAGTAGAAGAGCTTGGATACTTGTATGTTAATATGGAGCCCAGATTCTGGTCAACCATCAGTGAACTATAAGAGGAATAAGCAGTAAACCTTTACTATAGTAAAGCAAAGATGTTTGAGGGTGATGTTTGAGGCAGCTGTTAAACTGCCTTCGATAACTATACCTCCTCAGCTTTCAAGATCTCTTCCAAGAATCTTTGTTTGGGTGATAATCTCAAATCTAACGTTTTCCCTTCTGTGGCATCACCCAGCCACTCTATAATTTGCCAATTGGTGGTAACAATACCCTTTAGTTTATGGTGTTGATAGAGGATTAAATAAAATAATCCATGCAAAATCTCTGGACCAAAGTGAATACAGTGTAAATTCCAGCTTTCATTATAATCTCCAATATCATTCCAACCCTGAAACTCCATAACTGATGATTTTTAAAACTCAGAGTCAACAATCCTGAGAAACAGTCTTAAATGTTTTCCCCACATTTCTGATGAAACAGTTTTAGGATATGGGCCGTGAGAAATCCATGGAATGTTAGTGAACACAAACATCACTGGGAATGCCTTTCACAAAAACGGTTCGTTGAAAAGACAGCTTCGGATGAATGACCATCAGGGTGTGATTTCAGAGCAGAGATGCTGAGGCAGCAGTTATGAGGAGGAATCGAGCACTGAAGATGACAAATATCAAGAGACCAGTGTTATTGTTATCCTTAGTTGGCTTGAAACTCTGTCACTGAAATAACACACACCACTAACCATCTGTTCCCTAAAAGTCATGACTCATGCGCTTCATGCTCTTCAAATCTAGTGCTTAAAAAGTCATCAAGTATGCAAAGTTGTTCCAAGAAATCCCTACCTAGTAATTGTATTCAGTGCAGCTATTTGTTATGTATTCTCTCAGCACTTATTGGGATGTTTTGCTGGCTATGCAACCAAAGTTGTTATTAACTCAGTTTCTATGGTGTCATGGAAAAGACATGGCTTTTGATATAGACAGAGCTGCATGGAATCCTGGATACCCCCTTTATTATGTGTCTGAAGATGAGCCATTTACTTTACCTGTCTGAGTCTCAGTGTCACTACCCACGAAATGGGGTTAATGTTAAGTATTTTGTCACTAGACGACCAAGGTCTGTCTAGTCAAAGTTGCAGTTTTCCCAGTAGTCATGTATGGAACGTGAGAGTTGGACTATAAAGAAAACTAAGCACTGAAGAATTGATGCTTCTGAACTGTGTTGTTGGAAAAGACTCTTGAGAGTCCCTTGGACTGCAAAGAGATCCAACAAGTGCATCCTAAAGGAGATCAGTCCTGAATATTCATTGGAAGGACTGATGTTAAAGCTGAAGCTCCAATACTTTGGCCACCTGATGCACAGAACTGACTCATTGGAAAAGACCCCAATGATGGGAAAGATTGGAGGCAGGGGGAGAAGGGGACCACAGAGGATGAGACGGTGGGATGGCATCACTGACTCGATGGACACGAGTTTGAGCAGGCTCCGGGAGTTGGTGATGGACTGGGAAGCCTGGTATGCTGCAGTCCATGATGTGTTTCGAAGTGCCAGACACGACTGAGTGACTGAAGTGTACTGTGGTATTTCTGTAAAAATTGGAGATAGGGCACATGGTAGGTACTCAATAAATAGTGATATTATGATACGCATCTATCAATACCTATAGATATCCACGGTGCTATGCTTAGTCGCTCAGTTGTGTCCAACTCTTTGTGACCCCATGGACTGCA
The DNA here is from genome assembly GCF_029407905.1 of Bubalus kerabau. Taxonomy (NCBI): domain Eukaryota; kingdom Metazoa; phylum Chordata; class Mammalia; order Artiodactyla; family Bovidae; genus Bubalus; species Bubalus kerabau. The sequence goes on along the minus strand of NC_073627.1, from coordinate 178,998,916 downwards.
GCCTGACAGGTTCCTCTACCCGGGGGATTCTCCAGGCAAGAATACTGGAGTGGGTTGCCATACCCTCCTCCAGGGGATCTTCTCGACCCAAGGATCGAGCCTAGGTCTCCCACATTGCAGGCCATTTTTTACTGTCTGAACTCCAGGGAAGCCCATAGATATCCACAGATATATCTTTTCTCCTCTTCCATTTAGATTATATGGAGTGGAATGCTGAGATAGCTAAATATTATAAGGCTTATACTATAAACAATCATGCATAGTTTGGCCCAAGACATCTTCAAAATATTTCAGAACAATATTCTGTGTACTGATTACTTCAATATGAAACAATACATACTCTATATACTATATTGTATTCAATATTTACACTCCTTTACATATCTCTATTTATTGGGCTTAACTAAGATCAGCAGAGATCCGCAAAGTGGATTAATTTAAATCCATCTACTTTTTAAATCTACTTATTATTTAAATCCACTTATTATTAAATTAAATTACTTATTCTGTTTTATTGAAAAGAAATCTGTAGATGGTTTTCATGGCTGTTGTAATGCTTCCAAAGTGTGATCAAGGATATAGGCTTCTTTCTTTCTACTTTACCCTTCTAGGATATTGATTTCATCCTCAGGCAAGTCCACAGTTATATATGTTGTCTAGGTCTTTGTCCATTGCATTCCTAATACAGGTTGTAAAAACTACAAAGGTAGAAGGGCTGAAAGGCTGTAAGATGCATCCGCTCTCCAAGGGGCCTTTCTGGAAGTCCCACGTAGCACGCACTTGCATCTAGAACTTGGTCGTACAGCTGCAACTAGCTGCAAGGGAGTCTGAGAAATGTAGGCTTTTATTTCTGGGTTTTGGCATGCCAAACTAAAAAGCTGGGTTTCTATTAACTGAAGAGAAAAAAAGAAAAGACATGTTAAGAGAAGATGCTGAATAGGACTGGAGGAAACTGGAAGTATAGCCCAGAAGTTGTTAAATGGTTTTAACCCAGGGACCAACTCCAGTTGGAACAGAGAGTTGAGGGGGCTGCTAGAGCCACAAATAAGGACTCTACAGCAGAGTGGCACGGCTGGTGGTCCCCTGGGCGCATGGGGACAGTAGTCACACCGTAAGCTTTCTCTCCTTGGCTTAATCCAGAGGCACGAGAGGGTTTCAGCCTGAGTACTTCTGGAAGAGTGGGTATTTTTCAGTTATGGTAGAAAATATTTGTGCTTTTCACTACATATTGAAAAATGTTTCCCAAATCATTTTCTTGTTCAATACACTCCCTCTCAAAGATGGAAGAGGCAGACAATTATAATCTGCATTTGGCAGTTGAGAAAATAAATTCAACTGGAGAAGCGGAATGCATAAGGTCATGGAGCTATCAAGTAGCAGAGCTAGGCTTTAAACTGCAGCCTCCTGGCTTTAAGTATGGAGCTATTTATATTGGACTTGACAAGCACTTAGAAGCAGTTGGCTTTGGGGTAAGGCAAATGGAGGCTTGAATCTGTGCTCTACCCTTGTGGGGTCTTTCTGTTTTCAAATGCAGTAGTATTCACTTCTGGGGGCTGTACAGTTCTATGCGTGTTAACACACACATAGATTATTGCAAACACTACCACAAACAGGATACACTACATTTCAAACATAGAAAATAATCCCCTTGTGGGGGCCTTTGGAAGGCTTTGCCATGAAACTAGTGAGATGCTTCTGCCTGTGTCACTACTGACAGAGTTCAAAATGGCAGTGAGGTGCCAACTCATTACGAGCATATGATAGGGATATGCGTCAGGAAGATTTGGGCTGCCGGTGACAGAGAGTATACATAAGGATGGCTCGAGGCCAAAGGGCACATCTTATCCCACCTTATAATGAGAAGTTGCAGGTAGAGTCGGTTGCAGGTGTTCCTGGCCCGCTTCTTTATGGTCCTCCTGGCTCCATATACTGGCTGCAGATGGTCCAGGTGTCACTTTCAGACATCACATATTCAGAGGCATGAAAGCACCACCTTCTTCTCTTTCCTTCTTAGGATTAAGATATCTTTGTCTAAAAACCCCAAGGTAGAGCATCCTTCCATGTCTCAATGACCAACACTGAGTCACAAGTCTTTGGTTAATTAATCATGGGCAAGAAGAATAGGGGTTGCCTGATTGCCTCATGTCACTCAGGATGCAATGACTTGAGCTGAGATGCTGCCTACTTCTCTTGAAGAGCATAATTGTATCGTGGGTTCTGATAAGACATGGGAAGTGGTATTATGAATAACGAGTAGGCAGCAAACAGGAATTATACAGGTAGGTTCCTGCTGACAGCTCATTTCTCCTTGCCTTAGACCAGCAGTTCCCAATGGTTTTGGCACTGGGGACCAGCTTCGTGGAAGACAGTTTTTCCATGGACCTGGTGGGGGTGGTGATGTTGGGATAATTCAGGGGCATTACATTTATTGTGTACTTTATTTCTATTGTTATTGCATCAGCCCCACCTCAGATCATCAGGCATTAGAACACAGAAGTTGGGGACCCCTGCCTTAGACCACTGCACCCCAGTCTTAATCAGCACAGGAGTCAACTAGCAGCCAATTGGAGCCTTTAACTCTCACTAGGGTTTGTATGTGTGTGTGTGTGAAAGGGAGCAAGGAGAGAGAGATGAGAAAACAACTGCTAGGAATATTTGGAATGTACATTACCCTACGCTTGTTCCTTGGAAGGGAAGCTACAACAAACCTAGACAGTGAGTTAAAAAATAGAGACATCACTTTGCCAACAAATGTCCGCATAGTCAAAGTCATGGTTTTTCCAGTAATCACATACAGTAATCACATACGGATATGAAAGTTGGGCCATAAAGAAGGCTGAGTGCCAAAGAATCTATGCTTTCAAATTGTGGTGCTAAAGAAGATTCCTGAGAGTTGCTTGGAATGCAAGGAGTTCAGGCCAGTCAATCCTAAAGGAAATCAACCCTGATTATTCATTGGAAGGACTGATGCTAAGGTTGAAGCTCTGATACTTTGACCAGTTGATGCAAAGAGTCAACTCATTGGAAAAGACCCTGCTTCTGGGAAAGATTGAAGGCAAAAGGAGAAGAGGGCAGCAGAGGATGAGATGGTTAGATAGCATCACCAACTCAATGGACATGAATTTGAGCAAACCCTGGGAGATAGTGGAGGACAGAGGAGCCTGGTGTGCTGCAGTTCAAGGAGTTGCAAAGAGTTGGACACAACTTAGAGACTCAACAACAACAACAACAACACATTACCATACTGTGACACGAGTATCTTTTTTTTCTTATTGTAAACAAAATAAACATCCCACCAGGAAGCTATTAGCCAGGAATCTCTATATCTTTCCATTATGTAGTTTCAGAAGACAATCATTCCAAATCCAGACAAGGTCAAAAAGAAGTAATTAGTCGATTTGGATAAAGAGAACATATATATATATATATAATTTATTCAAGTATTTTCATTATGTTAAGTTGCAGAATAAAGTTGCTGTACAATTAGTGCATAAATGATTCATCAGAGAGTTTGAATGTTATTTTCCTTTTATTCTTTTATTAGGACTCGCCAGTGGTTGGTTGGTAGGGGGCAAATGTTTCCAACAAGTTTTAAAACAATGTTTTATGGATTTTCATTTAGTGCAGACAAAGGATGGACACAAAGCAATAAGATGTCTAAAAAGAGGTCAACTAGCAAATCGGCATCAACTTCAGGACTGGGATAGTTATCTTGATTTACGATCCATTTAATCTTGATCACTTTCAAAGAGTGTTCATCAATATATGGGCTCCTTGAGAGCAGAAGCTGTGTCCTATTCACCTTTATGTCCCCAAGCACAGTAGACCACACTAAGTGCTCAGTGGACACTGGCAGAATTGCACTTAGAAATGTTACATATTTGTCCTTTATATTTGAGATTCTGTGTCTATCTTACCTTTAGTGTATCTTTGCACAGATGAAAACACATTTTATTTCCGACACCTGTTCTTTTCCTTGGGTCTGCCTCAGCAATGGGAAAATCAATAAATAGGAAAATATTTATTTTTATATGGCAGGATGGAAAATAGGTTTTGGCAAGACCAACATAGGGTAAAATTAAAGAAGGGATTGAGTGATCTTGTCCAAGGCAACCAAGAAAACAGTGTGCTAATACCAGAATTGTGGCCGATTGAAGAATGATGTTCTATTGTCAGTGTTATGTGGTACAGTTTAGGGTATGAAATTTTCAAGGAGAGTTCTCAATTAAAAGATGCATCCTGTCTATTTCCTGATGGCTCAAGTGGTAAAGAATCCACCTGCAATGCAGAAGACCCAGGTTTGAACCCTGGGTTGGGAAGATTTCCCGAAGGAGGAAATGGCAACCCATTCCAATATTCTTGCCTGGAAAATCCCATGGACAGAGGAGCCTGGCAGGCTACAGTCCATGGAGTCACAAAGAGCTGGACAGGACTGAGCACTGTGCATGCCTGCCTACTGATGCCTGAAATTTCCCCATTAATATCTGGTCCCTTTGTACTAAGCTTTTAATTTGACATTATACGTACATAACATTTTAAATTTGCATATTACTTTATACTTTATGTCCCATTCATTTGATCCTCATAGAAGCAGGAAGAAATGGGTAGTGGAAGGCAAATTAATTCATCTTGAAGATTAGGAGACTAAAGTTCAGAAAGTTTAAACTACTTGGGAAACCAAAGGACCTTGAAATCTGTGAGTCTGTTGGCTTCAAATTAACCATCTCTTTGTTCACTTCCCCCCATACTGTGTGAACCTTCCCTATTTCCACTAGTTGAAATTAATTCTTCCATGATCTGTGTTATAGTACATCTTATAGATCCTATTACCGTTTGACTAGTCTTGCTTTTTTCTTATAGACTCTCAATACTTCTAGGGAAGTTAAAGTTGGTCTGGTCCAAACAAACATCTGATGTTTGAATTCCATTTATGATTATCCATTACAAGGGGTGGCCTGGCCTCCTTGAATACTTCCATTAACAGTGATCTCACCACCTATGCCAATAACCTGTTCCCTTAAAAATCCCTCTTACAAGATTCTCCATTTTAAATAGATTTCTGCTTCCCTGGGAGAATATGATCTCTTTACAGACAAAGCCTGTGTCCTTATCATCCCTGTATCTCATCCACTTCTTCCTGTTGTAGCAGAAGCTCAATAAAAGTTTGTTGAATGAGTAAATCAGTAGATAAACAGCTGGATGAGTTTCTAATAAAAGCTTCAAACAGTTGTGTCTAGTATCTTTCAGAAGCTATTGACCTGACACCTAAGGTGTTTTTAGTTGCTAATTTATTTTCCTCTGGTTGGGGTTTTGGAATTTCTAATGCAAATATTTTTGAAATACAAAGCATAAACCATTGGTCTGGCCTTTCATAAACTGGATGCCTATCAAAACTTAATGCAAGGACATGTGAGATATGAAAGTGTAATAATGTATGGAGCAGCCAGCAGCAGGGAAATTAAACTGATAACTGGCTGCAGGGAGATAACAGCTAATTCAGAGGGAAGACAAGGATGCTGTCTGGCGCTGGAAAGGAGTGAACAGCAGAATGTTTGGTTGCAGGTGGCGGGGCATGGTACGAAGGCAGATGGGGGACGTCCTAGAGCTTAAACTCCTGCGGGCTGGCACAGCTTACATGTGTGTGCCTCCAGTTTTATCACCAGCTGCCTGACCCCGGGAGAGCCATTTACTTCCTCTACCATCCAGTTTCCTATATGGGAACTAGAGATCAAATGAGTTAAAGAATAAAAAGCACCCAGGACAACCACATGCATGGCACGTAAGTTATCTTTATGATGGGATTGATGGTCTGGCAGCCTGGGTTTGAGCCCTGAGTCTGTCTCGAACTAGCTGTGTGAGTTGATCTCCATGAGTGCTAGTCCCAGATCATCCATAATGTGGAGATGATCATGTGCTGTGTGGAGTGGTGACGGTGATTAAATGAGGTAAATACATTATCCTGTTCATTAGCGAGTTGTTAACTGCTCTGAGATTCAGAAAAAGTTATTTATTTTTCATTTTGTGGATACCCAAGCCTTTCCCAAGATACCTGGAAATTTCTGGTGTGCTTACATCCATAGCGCCACCTGGGACTCAGAGCTCCTGCATTGTTGAGAACTGACTGTTGAGCATCATGTCTATCCTGATGCGAGGCTCAGCTTCATCTTTGACTTTTAGAATAATCACAAGTACTCCTCATTCTAGGTACTTGTGAATTAGGTAGCCACTGCTGATGTCTTGCGGAGAAGGCAATGGCATCCTACTCCAGTACTCTTGCCTGGCAAATCCCATGGACGGAGGAGCCTGGTGGGCTGCAGTCCATGGGGTCGCTAAGAGCTGGACATGACTGAGCGACTTCACTTGCACTTTTCACTTTCATGCATTGGAGAAGGAAATGGCAACCCACTCCAGTGTTCTTGCCTGGAGAATCCCAGGGACGGGGGAGCCTGGTGGGCTGCCGTCTATGGGGTCGCACAGAGTCAGACACGACTGAAGCGACTCAGCAGTGGCAGCAGCAGCAGCTGATGTCTCGAGGGTGTGCATGTGTGCATATGTGTTGTGGGGATGAGGAAAAGCCACGTCCTCAACTTCCAGCCTTCCACAATGTACATGGTCTTTCGCACACCTGTATTGTTAAGGAAATCTCAAATATTGGGTTGGCCAAAAAGTTCATTTGGATTTTTCCATAAGCACAATCATAAAAATCCAAACAAATGTTTTGGCCTGCCCAATAATTCTCCTTTTTTATAAAGAGCAATTGATCTCTTCCTCAACTGCTGCTTTGGTGCCAGCCGATAATCACGTGTGTGGCCCCATCTTCCATCCCACACATTTATTAAGGAACTTTTCCAAATAAAACCTTCTCTTTGTCCCCCAAGATAACAAGTAAGTCAATAAAATTTGACTAGGTTTTCTGTAACTCTTACTTCATACAAATTCCCCTTCAGTTAAACAGTCCTCACTCCTGGTCTCTTCCTTTTGCGTGGTGAGCTTCCGTCACATCTCTGAATTCTGCTCCCTGAAGAATGGAGCTCCATCATCCTAAACACTGAAGACACAGCAGCATTCAGCGGTTTCCCTGAGGAAGCCAGGATTAAACTCACCCAAACTTGCACTAAACCCTGACTCAGGCCCGGCTGACGCTGATAACAAGGGAGCTTACTCTGAACTAAGGATCTAAAAATGTTTGAGGAGCAAAGGAACCGATAAGAAATTAATACATAAAGAGCAGTTATTGAGCACAGAAGAAAATAGGAAGGAAAAAAACCAGTCTGAACATTTCTATCCAGACTTTTGACACCACCCCTCCTATCACGCTCCATTGACTCCCCAAAGGCCGCGCTTCCCATCCATGTGGGGAAGAAAACAGTTGGTCAGATTTCTCTTTTCTAAGAAGGAAACAATATTTCTTCCAGATCGGTTTTACAAAATTTCTGAAAGGTGATGAGCAGGTTTACAGAGAATAAATAGAGGTTTTAGAATGAGAGAGACCCATGCATCCATTCGTAAGTTGCCACCATGGCCTTTAGAGAACAATTCTCAAAAAAGGTGAACTTTCATGCATTCAGCTAAATGTGAATCAGCTCTGAGAGGAGACACTGCACTAGGCTTCATGAGTCCTGAAGACCGAGACAGTCCTGCCATAGCGGCGGTTGTTGTTGTTTAGTTGCTAAGTTGTGTCTGAATCTTTTCGTGACCCTATGGACTGTAGCCCACCAGGATCCTCTGTCCATGGCATTTCCCAGGCAAGAATACTGGAATGGGTTGCCTTTTCATCCTCCAGGGATCTTCCTGATCCAGGGATCAAACCTGTGTCTCCTGCATTGCAGGTGGATTCTTCACTGCTGAGCCACCAGAGAAGCCTGCCATAGTGGTACTTACACCATAAGCAAATAATCATATGGTTATTTTAGTGCATATCTTGGAGGAGAGCTACAGGCTGCTGTCAGAGTACAACAGGGGGCTTTGATCTAGCTTGAGGGGCCAGGGAAGGTATGCTCAAGGAAGGAATGTCTATGTTGACATCTGTGGTTAACTGAATGTGCCAACATCATCAGGCTCAAGTCCCCAGTTATTGAACCACATTTATTTAAGTGATTCTGTGAAGGCATTTTGTAGGTGTGGTTAACATCTACCAACAGTTGACTCTAAGTAAAGGAGCTTCCCCTCAATAATGTGGGTGGGCCATACCCATCAGTTGAAGGCCTCAGGGACAAAAACTGTTTCCAAAGAAGAAGAGACTCTGTTTCAAGACTACAACACCAACTCCTACCTGTGTTTCTAGTCTGTCAGCCTGCCCTATGGATTTTGGAATTGTCAGTTTTACAATGCATGAGACAATTTCATAAAATAAAGACATTCATATATATATAATATTACATACCTGCATACATACATTCATTCACACACACAAACATACGCACATGGACAGACACAGAACACAGACCCGCCTGCCCACACGCAGCCTCCCCTTGGTTTTGCTCCGTTTTTGGAGGCTGCAGGTGTCATGTCTAAGGACCTGCAGGATTTAGGCAGGCGCAGTGTGACGAGAAGTTGACGGGCAGGTTCCACGCGGAAGGAACGCCCTCAGGAGCGTCCTGCCCACCACTTCACACTCGGTGTCCTTCATGCCTCCACTGGCCCAGCTCTGCTTTTCGAATTCATCAGCAGATTTCTCCCCCTTACCTTCCTTGCAGCCAGCTTGGCGAGGCTCTAAGCCCTGCAGATCTTGCCTGTCTTACCCACAGCAGGCTATCAGCAGGGCGTCTAGGGAGGCGTTGCTGCAGACAGTTCCTTGGCCTTGAGGTCTAGTGGACTGAATTTGAGCCCAGATCCCTGCTTCTTCCCTGGGAATCCTTGGGCACATACCTAAGTCTCTCTCAGATTGAGTTGCTTTTGTTGTTCTATAAATAAGAAATGAAGAAGGACAAGGCAACCCACTCCAGTGTTCTCGCTTGGAAAATCCCATGGACAGAGGGGCCTGACGGGCTTGGCCTGCTACAGTCCACGGGGTTGCAAAGAGTCAGACACAATGGAGCGACTAACACTTTCACTTAAAACAAGAAAGATAATAGTAAGAGTTAATATTCATTGAGCTCCTAATATATTCCATGCACTATTCTAAGCATGTTAGTATTGATTCAGTTAATCCCATCAACAATCTTACGACCTAAGAACCATGGATACTCACACTCCATGGATTCGGAGCTGAATGTGTGAGAGGTGCCCAAGGCCGGCAGCCAGCAGGTCTCAGGGGCAGGCTCTGAGCTCAGTGGGGTCCAGCTCTGTTCTCTTTGCCTGCATCACCACCACCAATAACCCCTGTGTCTCCCACCTTACAAGGCAGTTGTAAGCAACAGCTATCAAGGGACTTTTTAAAACCCAGAAAGCTTCATGAATGGAGATTAATAGTTTACTATTTTTTTTCTTTGTTCTGCAGAAGCCTCTCAGGTGTTTTCCCATTTGTTTTAAGATTTGCCTTAGTTTTACTGGTTATTCGTTTTCAGGCTCTGCATGATGGACTTTCGATTATGTTATTGGTCCTTCAAGGAAGCCGTTTTACCTTTGCTTTGGGGTTGGGGGCACTCATTGCCTTGCCCCAAGTCACACAGCTGCTATTTGGACTCCAGTTGGATGGGGAAAGCCAAGCTGATCACTATTACTTCCTACTCTTCTGACCCCCCCCTGCCAGGCTCTTTGCCATTTACGCTTGATGGGCATGGTGGTACCAGTCCCAGTCCTGGGTTTCTTCCTTTCTGGACTTTCTACTTTGAGGGAAGAAATACTTACATCAGCCTTTTTTTCTTTTTTTTAAACAAATTTGCATTAATCATTTTGAACACACGTTCTCCAATTATAATTTTGTTTCATGGATGTGAGCTGCCTTCTTTCTTCAGCAGCCTCTGTGGTTTGCTCCAATGTGGAGACACAGGGTGTCATCTGTGTCTCCCTCCTGCCCTCCTGCCCTCCTTCCCAGCCCGGGGTCCCTTCTTTCTTCGTTGTGGGTTTGTTTTCTTTCTCTTCCCATTCACATCCCTGCTAGCCTGTTCTTTATCTTGCAGCTGAAGCTCCTGCTGCAATGGGCTCTGAAGCTATTTTGATGTTCTGCTTGTTGTGGAAATAAACTCTCCCTCACACCCTCACGCACAGCTTGTGTCCTCCTAATGCAGTACGTGGTGTGTGTTTGTATGCAGTCCTGGTACAAAAAGGACTGTGGACTCCAGGAGAGACCAGGCAGATGTTCCAAAAGCAGAGGTGTTTTCGTAGAGAGTTCATCTTGCAATTCACTTCGGTCTTGTTTTAATTCAGTTACCGGTTGACTGCCTACTGTGTGCGCAGACTACACTGATGTTTCTAAAGCATACATATTGTGTAGCTCTCTTCATGTAAGAATTAATAAGGATACTTGGGAATAAGTGAAGAGATCAGGAGATGGGGAAAATAGAGATAAATGGGATGGATTTTGCAATGCATCCTGGAAAAAACCAAACAAACAAACAAAAAGGGAGCAGAGACACAGAATGTCCAGGTCAAGCCCACAAGCTTTAAAGAGTGTGGGGCGATTCTGAGAAAGTGTAGAGATATATGGAAGGGGACTAGCAGAGGGATAAAATCTATGAGGCTTATAAAATCCCACATGCTGTAGAAGAGGACTGAAAGATGAAATCAGGACACGTTGATGTGACTATTTTGATGTTATCAGTTTGCAAACAATATGATGTGGTTTATAATAGAAACCTTCAGGTTTTATTTATACTGCACATCACTACAAGCAGAAGTCATCATGAGCCCACTCCTGATCCTGTTCTTATGCCTCAATTCATGCATAAGAGTTACCCCTCTTTTCATGGCGTCTTTAGTTCTCCCCACATCCCCATGTCATGGTTTATCCCTAAGCTTGTAGCTGCCAAACCTCGATTGGTCATGCCAAAAAGACCTGCTTAAAGAGTAACACCTGTGTGAACAGATATTCTTTTATAGCCATGCTGAGATGAAAAGGTAAATACAAAGTTCCCAAAGCTTTTATCTGCCTGAAGCAACGGAGATACTCCGTTGTATTTCTTAGCATAAGCGCCTCTCACAAGGGAGGCGTCAATAAGGAAGCTCTGACACCTTGTGACTTAGGGTCTACCCTACTGGGTATAAATATAGCTATCCTTGCTTTCTCTTGGTTACCATTCGCAAGAAATGTCCTTTTCTATCCTTTTACTTTCAATCTATGTGTGTTCTTAAATCCAAAGTAAGTCTCTTATAAACAGCATTTAGTCGAGTCTTTAAAAAAAAGAAATCCATTCAGTCACTTTGTATCTTTTGATTTGTGAGTTTAGCCCATTTACATTTAAAGTACTTATTGATAGAGAACTAACTATTGCCATTTTGTTACTAGTTCTCTATTTTCCCTGTAGTTCTTTTGTCCTTTCTTCCTCTCTTGTGTCTTTATTTGTGTTTTATTGACTTTTTTCTATTGATATACTTTAATTCTTTTCTCTTTTTCTTTTGTGTACCTTCTACAGGTTTTTTCTTTTTTCTTTTTTTTTGTGGTTACCATGGGGCTTACGTAAAACATCTTGCAGCTATAATAGCCTATTTTAAGTTGATAATAATTTTGCAAGAGCCAAAAAAGACACTATATAATAATAAAATGGTCAACCCATAAAATATAACAATTAAAAGTATCAGTTCAGTTCCTTTCAGTCACTCAGTTGTGTCTGACTTTGCGACCCCATGAATTGCAGCACACCAGGCCTCCCTGTCCATCACCAACTCCCAGAGTTCACCCAGACTCACATCCATCGAGTCAGTGATGCCATCCAGCCATCTCAGCCTCTGTCATCCCCTTCTCCTCCTGCCCCCAATCCCTCCCAGCATCAGAATCTTTTCCAATGAGTCAACTCTTTGCATGAGGTGGCCAAAATACTGAGTTTCAGCTTTAGCATCATTCCTTCCAAAGAAATCCCAGGGCTGATCTCCTTCAGAATGGACTGGTTGGATCTCCTTGCAGTCCAAGGGACTCTTAAGAGTCTTCTCCAACACCACAGTTCAAAAGCATCAATTCTTCGGCGCTCAGCCTTCTTCACAATCCAACTCTCACATCCATACATGACCACAGGAAAAACCATAGCCTTGATTAGATGGACCTTTGTTGGCAAAGTGATGTCTCCTTTATATGTACCCAATATCAGAATTCTTAAATATACAAGCAAATAGTGACAAAACTGAAAGGAGAAATGGACAGCAATACATTAATAGTAGAAGACTTTAATGTTGCACTTTCAATAATGGATAAAACATCCAGACAGAAAATTAATAAGGGAAGAGTAGGCTTGAACAACACTATAGACTAAGTAGACCTGATATATATAGAACACCATACTCAATGGCAACAGATTATACTCTCCTTTTTAAGTGTATAAAGAGCATTCTCGAGGACAGATAACATATTAAGCAACAAAATGGGTCTTAACAAGTTTAAGAAGGTGGAAATCATATCAAGTGACATTTTTGTCTAGAATGGGATGAAATCAGAAACCAGCAGCAGAAGAAAAATTGGAAAATTTATAAATCTGTGGAAATTAAATTCAAAAATATGTGGAAATTAAACAAAACATTTCTGAAGAACCAGTGCATCAAAAAAGAAATCAAAAAGAAAATTTGAAAATATCTTGAGACAAACAAAAATGAAAATATAAAACACCAAAAGCTAAAGGATAAAGCAAAAACAGTGCTAAGATAGACGTTTATGGCAATAAAGGTCTATGTTGAAAAAGAAGAAAATTTTCAAATAAACAACCTAACTTTACAGCTTGAGGCATTAGAAAAAGAAAAAAAAAACTAAGCCAAAGTTAGTATAGGAAGGAAATAATAAAACTAGAGCAGAGATAAATGAAATAAAGAATAGACAAATCAATGTTGGCTAAAAATTAAGAGGGAAATCTTACCACATGTGACAACATGGATGAACCTTGAGGACATCGTGTTACAAAAGAAGCCAGTCACAAAAGGACAAATACTTCATGATTCTACTCTCATGACATATCTGATAGCTTCATAGACTCAGAGAATGGAGGCTGCCAGGGGTGGGGTGGGGAGAAATGTGTTTCTATTCAACAGAGGCAGAGTTTTGAGTTATACAAGTTAAATAAGTGCTAGAGATCAGTTGTAAAGAGCCTCTGGATGAGGGTGAAAGAGGAGGGTGAAACAGCTGGTTTGAAACTCAACATTCAAAAAACTAAGATCATAGCATCTGATCTCATCACTTCATGGCAAATAGAAGTGGAAAAAGTGGAGCCAGTGACAGATTTTGTTTTCCTGGGCTCCAAAATCACTGTGGGCGGTGACTGCAGCCACGAAATTAAAAGATATTTGCTCCTTGGAAGGAAAGCAAACTAAGACAATACATTGAAAAGCAAAGATATCACTTTGTCTGAAAAGGTCTGTATAGTCAAAACTATGATTTTCCCAGGAGTCATGTACAGATGTGAAGGTTCAACCCTAAAGAAGGCTGAGTGCTGAAGAATCGACGCTTTCAAATTGTGGTGCTGGAGAAGACTCTTGAGAGTCCCATGGACTGCAAGGAGATCAAACCAGTCAATCCAAAAGGAAATCAACCCTGAGTATTCATTGGAAGGACTGATCCTGAAGTTGAAGCTCCAATACTTTGGCCACCTGATGTGAAGAGCCAATTGGCTGGAAAAGACTCTGAGGCTGGGAAACATTGAAGGTGTAAAAACAGGGTGGCAGAGAATAAGATGGTTAGATAACATCATGAACTCAATGAACATGAATTTGAGCAAACTCTGGGAGATAGTTGGAGAAGGAGCCAGTACTCTTGCCTGGCAAATCCCATGGATGGAGGAGCCTGATGGGCTGCAGTCCATGGGGTTGCACAGAGTCAGACATGACTGAGCGACTTCACTTTCACTTTTCACTTTCATGCATTGGAGAAGGAAATGGCAACCCACTCCAGTGTTCTTGCCTGGAGAATCCCAGGGATGGGGGAGCCTGGTGGGCTGCCGTCTATGGGGTTGCACAGAGTCGGACACGTCTGAAGCGAAGCGATTTGGCAGCAGCAGCTGGGAGATAGTTGAGGGCATCAACTAGTGCTGCGGTCCATGGGGTAGCAAAGAGTCAGACACAACTCAGCAACTGAACAACAGAGACCCTCAGTACAATGCTATTCCTATAGTTAACACTTATAACTTTGTTGAGAGCAGATTTCATATTAAATATTCTTATCACAATAAAATCAAAGTAAATAACTTACAAAAATGGGAGATTCACATTGCAGTTAATTTGTTTCCTTTGTGGGAGAAAGATGGCATGCTACAATGCAAAATTCAAAAGAAACTCAAGATATGTGGTTACAAGCCTCAGTTCTGCTTCTTGACATTTTTGAATCATTAAAAATAATTTTATCTTTCTGAGTTTTGGTTTCTTCAGTCTGTCAAATGGGAATAAAATGATCTGTCTGAACTGTGTCACATTATTATTAGTGTAGCTTACTTTCTAAATTCCAAAGCTTTTCTAAAGATCCACCATCAATTTTGGTCCAGAAATAACTTTCTCATTTTCCACACAAGAATTCCACAACTCAGTGAGGTTTAGTGACTTATTCAAGGTCACACAACTAGCAAACAATGGAACTGAAACTAGAATCCAGGTCTTCTGGTCTCTGACTTTATTTTTGGGGGCTTCAAAATCAATGCAGATGGTGATTGCAGCCATGAAATTAAAAGATGCTTATTCCTTGAAAGGAAAGTTATGACCAACCTAGTCAGCATATTAAAAAGCAGAGACATTACTTTGCCAACAAAGGTCCGTCTAGTCAAGGCTATGGTTTTTCCAGTGGTCATGTATGGATGTGAGAGTTGGACTATAAAAAGAAGGCTGAGTACTGCAGAATTGATGCTTTTGAACTGTGGTGTTGGAGAAGACTCTTGAGAGTCCCTTGGACTTGCAAGGAGATCCAACCAGTCCATCCTAAAGGAGATCAGTCCTGGGTGTTCATTGGAAGGACTGATGTTGAAGCGAAACTCCAATACTTTGGCCACCTGATGCGAAGAGCTGACACATTTGAAAAGACTCTGATGCTGGGAAACACTGAAGGCAGGAGGATGTTGGGAGGGATTGGGGGCAGGAGGAGAAGCGGAAGACAGAGGATGAGAGGGCTGGATGGCATCACTGACTCAATGGACATGGGTTTGGGTGGACTCTGGGAGTTGGTGATGGACAGGGAGGCCTGGCGTGCTGTGGTTCATGGGTCGCAAAGAGTCAGACATGACGGAGCGACTGAACTGAACTGAACTTCTGGTTTCTGCTGTAGTGCTTTCTTGGTATGCAGCTTCCATGTTACACAATTTGAGGATGGATATTCCTCTCTTCAGAAGTGTTTTCTTGTTACCCTACCACTGTTTATATCAGCATTAATCTTGATCAGCTTTCTGGAGACATGTGTTTTCCTTCTGGGTTAAGGAATTTGAGAGGTGATGAAAGTTGGGTGCTGGTTTAGTGAGGTCCCCTAGAAAGGTGTGTGTTTGTGTGTATGTGCATAAAAATATTTTCTCCTTTAAGGGGAAGGTACAAGAGAAATTAGAAGGTTTGAGCCCTCTGCTTCAGTTTTCCTCAAGGGGATTACTCACTGAGGATAAACAAACTGAGAAACATCCCACGTGTAAGTGGGCACTTTTATTTGAAAATTATTTTCTGAGCAGTCCTTACATATGATACATGAGCCAAAAATTAGCCTACACACAGAGAGCCCACATGCATTAAGAGTACAAATTATATCCTCAATGAGAACAAAGAAGCTTTCCTCTCAGAGACCCATGAAATGATCACCTTGGCCAGAACCCCACGGTTTCATCTTTTAGACTTGCTTGATCTGGGGAGCTCTCAGAAGTAGGATCTTCTGGGCTAGGATCCAAAGTCTTGCTGGTATGAAAAAGGTACATCGCTACATAAAGATAACAATCTTATTAGGGAAACAGTTGATTTATCCCATCGCCTCATCCTGGAAAATCACACAGAATTCACAACTCCATTTATAAATATCTCAACAATATTCTAAACAATTTTACCATGAGCGACTCCTGCTGTGAGGGTCCTTTTTCATTCTTAAGTGCAGACATCCAGCTCCTGGGGTCATCCATAGTGTCTGAGGCTAGGCGATAGGCAGAGGATGGATGAGAAAATTCAGCAATTTTCACAGAGAACTTGGGGGAGCTCCTGGGGCATCAAAAATCTCTTAGAGAGAAGTTGACAGATGACTTCAGAATAAATGAATCCCTAAAACATTCAGAGTGTGAAATATTAATGCAACCAGTCCTTGGCCCCAGAAGCATTTGGGATTTTTTTCATTGATGCTAAAACATTTGAAAAATAGTTAAGCAAGGTTTAATGACCTGGAAAAGCAGAGCTGTTCACCTAGTCCTGTGTTATTTGTGAAGTGCTTGAAAGACTCTCCTGACAGAACAGCGTTATCTGCAGGGTCTCCATTAAGGATGGCCCCTTGGCGGTTCTTGAAAAGGGGGTGGGGACAAGAAGTTGAATAAGAGTCTCATCAGAGAAACGAAAACATTTTGTAAGTGCTCCAGTTGAGTTGCATTAGTCACTCCCCTGGAAGAGGCTTCAGTGTTACCAGCAGAACAAAGAAAGAAAAACTAAAATACAGAGTACAGTCTGTATTATAATGACTACGGCACTGAGAGAATTACCCATCTGTTTTGATAAACAAACAACAGGGTGTAGTTTGGAGTTGCAGAGACAATTATCTATGTGAGGAAATGCTGAATCTTGGAGCTTCCCAGATGGCTCGGTGATAAAAAATCCACCTGCAAAGTAGGAGACCTTGGTTCGATCTCTGGGTTGGGAAGATCCCTTGGAGGAGGGCAAGGCAACACATTCCCAGTATTCTTGCCTAGAGAATCCCATAGACAGAGAAACCTTGCAGGCTTCATGGGGTCACAAAGAGTAGGACACAACTGAAGCAACTGAGCAGGCAAGCATACTGAATCTTGCCCCACCCACAAATTATCATTGGAATGATTTAGAAAGCACAGGCAGAAAAAGAGAGGTAAGTTCTGAGAACCTCTTGTGTCTCCAGCACTGTGCTGAATGTTTTCACAGTTTTTTCATCTTAGTATTAATTGTCAATAAATATGACTGTACCAGTTTTACAGAACTAGAAAACTGAAGACTAAGATGTTGAATCATTTGCATACGGAAACACAGCTGATAAATAACAGTACCTTGATTTGAATTCAGATCTATTTGATTTCAAAGCCCACGCTTTAAAAAATAAATAGCATGATGGAATCTCTTTTCCTAAAAATCTACCCATTCTTCTAAGTTCGGGTCTTCCTATGGAGAACCTAGCTTAGGTCTAATTTCAGGATTATAGACCAGTATCCTTAATACCTTCTATTGACACCAGAATATATTCAGCAAGACTTGAAAATCTATAATAGAGGTTTATTTATCTATCTGCTTATTTATTTATGGCAATACAAGACCCAGGTTTGATCCCTGGGTTGGGAAGATCCCCTGGAGAAGGAAATGGCAATCCACTCCAGGACTATTGCCTGGAAAATCCCATGGACAGAGGAGCCTGGTAGGCTACAGTCCATGGGGTTGCAAACAGTCGGACACAACTGAGCGACTTCACTACTTCACTACTAGAGCTGCAGATCTCTTGCTTTTTTCCTCAACTGTTGTCTTTCTTCCTCAAGATAAAGAAGAAAAAACCTTTGGGCTAGGATGCATGCTTTTTTAAAAATTCTAACACTGGCTCAATCATTTCTAATTTTATGAGTATGGGTAGCTCACATAACATTTCTCAGAATTTTATAATCTGTAAAATAAAATAACATTTTCTATGACTTACTTGTATAATTGTATGAAGAACAAATAAGATTGAGCAAGGTGATCAATCAAAATATGAAGCTACTGTTGTTGACAACTGTGAGGTCCTTATATTGTTTCCTAAATAGGGAAATTTTGGTATATGCCTAAAGAAATGTTACACTGAAAATGAAAGATGACCATTTTTAAAATTTTAATGACTTTCTCGGAAACCTTTATATCTCTTTAGATTGGGTGTTATCTGGAAATTAATGGAGAGCACTTCACAGAATCTATAAACATGTTGGTACTGCATTCAGAATTTTGTGAATATTTGATTTCTAAGGGGAGGGTCCATTACATTCTTCTTATTTCCAAAATGAGTACATGACTATAAAAATGTTTGAAAAGCACCAAGGGTTAAATTGTATACTCCTATAGCCCTGGGTATTGAGCTATGGCTTGAAGGGACAGGTACACTTTATCAGTCAAGATCTGGTCAGGAAAGCAGAAAACACACTATGTCTTTCAACAAAGGCTGTCTAACACAGGAGATCAGTTCTTCCAGTTTTAGAGCTGTACGAGAAAACAAGGAAACACTAAGACTATTTCAGAGACAATAAATGTTGAGAGAAGCTACCAAGTTTACGGACGGAGAACCGAAGGAATACGTTCGGGTAACAGGCAGCAGAGCTGCTGGTCAGACCTCTGAAAATAGAAGTGCCGTACAAGCTCTGAAAAGGCCTGGTAAGAGCAGTCCAGGAAGAGGAGAAAGAAGCCTGATGCTGGAGCAGATCCCATTGCAATGAACAAGTAAAAAAGTGGTCCCTTTCCTCACTGTTTCTCCCAGTCTCCCTCCACACATGCGTGCTAGTTCGCTTCAGTCCTGTCTGACTCTTGGCGACTTATGGACAGCAAGCCCACCAGGCTCCTCTGTCCATGGGATTCTCCAGGCAAGAATCCTGCAGTGGGTTGCCATTTCCTCCTCCAGGGGATCTTCCCAACTCAGGAATCAAACCCATATCTCTATGTGTCCTGCATTGGCAGGCCGGTTCTTTACCCCTGGAGCCACGTGTGAAGCCCTTTGTCAGATCTTAGCAAAAAGCCAGAGAGTTGGCAAAGGAGTCAGGAAATGTAGTTTGTAGAGTCCCGAGCTCTGACATCACAGAAGACAGTATATAAACTTAGGCTTTGGTAAACGATTTCCATACTATGCCTTTTATTATTGTCTATAAACAGAACATAGCAAGAATTTCTTTATCATCTGTTTGGCAGGACCTAATCAATATACCTGAAACTGTGTATCAGTGATCCTGCTATTTCACACACATCCAGACTTAATAGCATTAAAATCCTGTGCATATTTCAAACTTTCCCTGATGCTTTTTAAGGATCCATATCAGGACAAAGATTACTAGTTAGATGATCTGATGGGACCTAGGAATGGGGAGGCATTGTTGCCATTCTGGGTGGCTTAACCAAAGTGTTGAGACTGATACCAGTTCAGTTCAGTTCAGTTGCTCAGTTGAGTCCAACTCTTTGAGACCCCAGGGACTGCAGCATGCCAGGCTTCCCTGTCCATCACCATCTCCCGGAACCTGCTCAAACTCATGTCCATCAAGTTGGTGATGCTATCCAACCATCACATCCTTTGTCATCCCCTTCTCCCATCTTCATTTTTTCCCAGCTTCAGGGTCTTTTCCAATGAATCAGCTCTTGGCATCAGGAGGCAAAAGTATTGGAGCTTCAGCTTCAGCATAGGTCCTTCCAATGAATATTCAGGACTTATTTCCTTTAGGATTGACTGGTTGGATCTCTGTGCAGTTCAAGGGAGTCTCAAGAGTCTTCTCCAACACCACAGTTCAAAAACATAAATTCTTTGGTGCTCAGCTTTCTTTATAGTTCAACTCTCGCATCCATACATGACTACTGGAAAAACCATAGTTTTGACTAGACAGACCTTTGTTGGCAAAGTAATGTCTCTGCTTTTTAATATGCTATCTAGGTTGGTCATAACTTTTCTTCCAAGAGCAAGCATCTTTTAATTTCATGGCTGCAGTCACCATCTGCAGTGATTTTGGAGCCCCCAAAACTAAAGTCTGACACTTTCCACTGTTTCCCCATCTATTTCCCATGAAGTGATGGGACCAGATGCCATGATGTTAGTTTTCTGAATGTTGAGTTTTAAGCCAGTTTTTTCACTCTCCTTTTTCTCTTTCATCAAGAGTCTTTTTGGTTCTTCACTTTCTGCTTAAGAGTGGTGTCATCTGGATATCTGAGGTTGTTGATATTTCTCCCAGCAATCTTGATTCCAGCTTGTGCTTCTTCCAGCCCAGCATTTCTCATGATGTACTCTGCATATAAGTTAAATAAGCAGGGTGACAATATACAGCCTTGATGTACTCCTTTCCCAACTTGGAACCAGTCTGTTGTTCCATGTCCAGTTCTAACTGTTGCTTCTTGACCTGCATACAGATTTCTCATGAGGCAGGTCAGGTGGTCTGGTATTCCATCTCTTTAAGAATTTTCGAAAGTTTGTTGTGATCCACACAGTCAAAGACTTTGACGTAGTCAATAAAGCAGAAATAGATGGTTTTCTGGAACTCTCGCTTTTTTGATGATCTAACAGATGTTGACAGTTTGATGTCTGGTTCCTCTGCCTTTTCTAAAACCAGCTTGAACATCTGGAAGTTCACAATTCACGTACTGTTGAAGCCTGGCTTGGAGAATTTGAGCACTACTTTGCTAGTGTGTGAGATGAGTGCAATTGTGAAGCAGTTTGAGCATTGTTTGGCATTGCCTTTCTCTGGGATTGGAATGAAAACTGACCTTTTCCAGTCCTGTGGCCACTGCTGAGTTTTCCAAATTTGCTGGCATATTGAGTGCAGCACTTTCACAGCATCATCTTTTAGGATTTGAAAGAGCTCAACTGGAATTCCATCACCTCCACTAGCTTTGTTTGTAGTGATGCTTCCTAAGGCCCACTTCCCTTCACATTCCAGGATGTCTGGTTCTAGGTGAGTGATCACCCCATCGTGGTTATCTGGGTCATGAACATCTTTTTTGAATAGTTCTTCTGTGTATTCTAGCCATCTCTTCTTAATATTTTCTGCTTCTGTTAGGTCCATACTATTTCTGTCATTTATTGAGCCCATCTTTGCATGAAATGTTCCCTTGGTATCTCTAATTTTCTTGAAGAGATCTCTAGTCTTTCCCATTCTATTGTTTTTCTGTATTTTTTTGCATTGATCACTGAGGAAGTCTTTCTTATCTCTCTTTGCTATTCTTTGAAACTCTGCATTCAGATGGGTATATATTTCCTTTTTTTTAAATGAGACTGATATATAAACAGCAATTCAAGTATCCATGAGGCCAAGATAAAGGCAGGGGAGTAAAATTTTGTGAGTAAGAAAGAGAAAAGGAGAAAAGCATCTGGAGATTCAAGATGAGGCGGAAGAAGAAGCTATCTTTCCTGCAATCCTCATACCAAAGACTTCCAGGAAAGCAGGTATGCTAGTGACAGATACGGCCAGAGATCCAAATACCTGGTCTGGAAAAGTAACTCACCAGATTCAAGGTTCCTGACAGGCCTTATATATTTCGTATTCTTTTAGATAGACTTAACCTTCCTTATGAGCCCTGATAGTTCCTTGTTAGATAAATCTCATCTTCTGTTATGGCCAGAAGAGTAAACCAAGAAGGTCGGGGTGGGCTACCTTAGGACACAATGTGGCAGAGGAATTCAGGTGTCTAGGAGCCCCGTAGCACCAGGCAGAGCCCTCTGTGGTTCTGACAACGAACCGCACACACGAGACCATGTGCTCACAGCCCTGACGTTGCCTTGCTTACTTCCTAGGTTCTACTTTAAATCTCCCTACTCTGGTAAGCTTGCTATTATCCTCACCTGGATGCTTAGCCTTTATATTGAACTTTATTAATAATAAAAACAAAAATTACATGGTGCTTGCCCCTCTTCAAAGGCCTTTAATGTCTATTAATATATTTAATCATCCCATTAAGCCAGTGAAATTGGAACTGATGATTTCAATTTCCTTTACAGGTAAAGAAATTGAGGCTTCAAGGGTAAATGACACCTGAAGGGATATTTTTAAATGGCTCATCAGGGACTTGAACCCAGGCCTCCTAATCCAAAGCCTGTAATGTTTCTACCTTATGTGTTACTTTAGGGATTAAAATACTCAGACCCTGTGATTTCTCCAATTGTTCTTATGAGTCATTGTGATAGATCTACACACATTGGAAAAATAATCCATGGTTCAAATGTATTTGTGAAATGTGGAATACTATATCCCTATCTATGTAACTCATACTACATAGTGGGATAGCAAAGACTCCTAAAAGCCTTACAGGAGAAAAGAAACTCTAGTTTTTATGTGAATTAGAATTTTCTCATTTCTTGACCGCAGACCATTCATGGATGTGAACTATCCATGTATATCAAATGCTATGTGTGTGTCTGCTCAGTTGCTTCAGTTGGGTCTGACTCTTTGCACCCCTATGGACTGTAGCCCACAAAGCTCCTCTCTCCATAGGATTCTCCAGGGAAGAATACTGGAGTGGGCTGCCATGCCCTCCTCCAGGGGATCTTCCTGACCCAGGGATCAAACCCACGTCTCAAATGTCTCTTGCACTGGCAAGAGGATTCTTTAGCACTAGCGCCGCCTGGGAAGCCATCAAATGTTATACCAGGGGTTAATAAAGCACTGGGGGGTGTATGTTCTGAGCCCATATTCTGACCCTTGACCTTTCAGAATTAAAATTTATCCTCTCCATAGACTGTCACTCCCACTGGCTAGTGGGAGTATTCAGGCAAGGTTGATGGCTAGTTAGAGAAATTTTCCAATATTGGCTAGAGACACCGTGACTATGTTTTTACCAGACTCAGTGACTGGGGAAAATGATTTTAACATTCACCAGAATTTCTTTGTAGAAAGATACCCAAGGCTGATGATTCAAGGTGATTCCGTCTATCTTATGACCCATATTTTGTTTTTAAATTACTAGCTTCTAAATGTTCTGCTGCTGCTAAGTCACTTCCGTCATGTCCGACTCTGTGCAACCCCAGAGACGGCAGCCCACCAGGCTCCCCCATCCCTGGGATTCTCCAGGCAAGAACACTGGAGTGGGTTGCTGTTTCCTCCTCCAAAAATGTTCTAGGGTCATTCATTATTTGTCAGCCTTCACTGCATTCAGTGGCGTCCTCCTATAAAAATGGCCATCTTGGAATCAAGTAATTTGTGCTGTGGTGCTTATTAGTAGCGTCTCAGATTGAAAAATGTTAATAAGAAATTAATTAGGAAACACAGCTGGAAATAAAACAGAAGAACAGGGAGCGATGGGCAGTTACAAGAAAACATGGGACACCTTTCACCCTGTTAGAGTGGCAAAAACTCTGATCTACACAGTTTAAGGAAATCTCTCTATGTTCTAAGTCATTTGGACTTGAATATTTTATCTCACAGAGAAATGCAGAGGCCATACACCGAACAATCATCTGTCCTGGGCATTATGTAAGAGAGAACAGAGGAGGCAGGGTAATTCCTAGCTTTAAGCATCTAGTAACAAGGAGGCAGAGATGCACACCAGTGTCCATGTACTCCAGAAAACAAACAGAACTGAGATATGAACCACAGAAGGCTTCCCAGGTGGCACAGTGGTAAAGAATCTGCCTGCCAATGCAGGAGATACAAGAGATGCAGGTTCAATCCCTTGGTCAGGAAGATCCCTTGGAGGAGGAAATGGTAACCCACTCTAGTATTCTTGCTGAGAGAATCCCATGGACAGAGGAGCCTGGTGAGTTACAGACTGAAAGAAAGTGGAAAAGTGAAAGTTGCTCATTCATGTCTGACTCTTTGCAACCTCATGGACTATACAGTCCATGGAATTCTCCAGGCCAGAATCCTGGGGTGGGTAGCCTTTTCCTCCTCCAGGAGATCTTCCCAACCCAGGGATGGAACCCAGGTCTCCCACACTGCAGGTGGATTCTTTATCAGCTGAGCCATAAGGGAAGCCCAGGTTACAGTCTATGGGGTTGCAAAGATTCAGACACAACTGAGTACCCACACATATGAACCATAGAAGAGGCACAGCAAGTTCTGAAGCAGTGGTAGCCTGGGACGCTTCACAGAAATTACATTTAAATTGCATTTTGCATGTGAATAGGAAGTCTCTCCCTGCTTCCTGCCCCAGGATCTTTTTCTTTTTTAAAAAATTGAAGTGTAATTATTTTACAGTGTCGTCTTAGGTTCTGCTTTACAATGAAGTGAATCAGCTATGTGCATGCATACATCTCCTCCTTCTCCGGCCTCCCCACCCCAGGGTCCTTTTCAGCAGTGCTTCCTGCCTACCACTTTCTAGCCTCCCTGGTCCTCTTTTTTGCTCCATTCTCCGGACTTTTGCATATGCTGTTTCTTCTTCTTGAAACCCTTGCCTTCTTTGACCCCTCTAACTTTATTTGCTTTTCAAGTCTTAGTTTAAATATTACTCCTCAGTGAGGCCTAACCTGATAACCTCCACTCAGTATAGGCTCATTCTCCCACACTGTTCTTCTCATGACATTTTGATAAGTTCATTTATAGCAAATTTCATACTTTTCCCTTCTTTGTTTCTTACATGTTTCTTTGTCCCCTTCCACATTGTTCTGTACTTGTATGAGATCGCTGTGTTAAGTGTTAGTTGCTTGGTCATGTCAGACTCTATGTGACCCCAGGCTCCTCTGTCCGTGGAATTCTCTAAGCAAGAATACCTGACTGGGTAGCCATTCCCTCCTTCAGGAGACTTTCCCAGTCCAGGGATTGAACCCCGGTCTCCAGGATTGCAGGCAGATTCTTTACCATCCGAGCCAGCCGGGCGTCTATTTTGTTTAGCACTGTACAGGCACATCTTATTGTTTGGCTTTGTCTTGTTAACTTTTATGGGAGTATAGTTGATACAATGATGTGTTTCAGGTGTACAGCAAAGTGACTCAGTTATACATAAGCATATATTCATTTTTTCAGATTCTTTACTCATATAGATTATTACAGAATATTGAATATAATTTCCTTTGCTATACAATAGGTCCTTGTTATCTATTTTATATAAAGTAGTATGTGTATGTTAACCCAAGCTCCTAATTTATCCCTCTCCACCACATTTCCCCTTTGGTAACCATGGGTTTTTTAAATCGGTGGATCTGTTTCCATTTTGTAAATAAGTGCATTTGTATCCTTTTTCTTTTTTAATATTTGAAGATATAATAGATGAAAACTTTCCTAACATGGGAAAGGAAATAGTCATCCAAGTTCAGGAAGCACAGAGAGTCCCAGGCAGGATAAACCCAAGGAGGAATACACCAAGACATATCGTAATCAAGCTGGCAAAAGTTAAATGACAAAATATTAAAAGCAACAAGGGAAAAACAACAAATAACATACAAGGGAACTCCCATAAGGTTATCAGCTGATTTCTCAGCAGAGACACTACAAGCCAGAAGAGGATGGGGAACGGCATGGAGTGATGGAAGAGAAGACCCTACAGTCAAGAATACTCTACCCAGCAAGACTCTTGTTCAGATTTGACAGAGAAATCAAAAGCTTTACAGACTAGCAAAAGTTAAGAGAATCCAGCACCATCAAACCAGCTTTACCTACTGAGGGTGATTTTTCTCAGGCTTAACTTTCCATGCCTCCCAGTACCATCAGAATGGTAGGATGTCAAGGGCCAGGATTAGGGCAGCTTGGGGAAAGGGCTCAAGGATTAATTTGAGTCAGCTTTGAGTTAATATCTTAGCAGATTTCAACCTTCATGCATCAGGTCCAGCATAGCTCATCAGAACTAGGAGACCACATAGGATCTGGGAGCAAATTCTTCTAAGAGAAGGATAATTGTACAGATGTATACTGAGCTATGGGCTTCCCAGGTGGCTCAGTGAAGAAAGAATCCACCTGCAATGCAAGAGATGCAGGAGATGTGGGTTCAGTCCCTGGGTTTGGAAGGTCCCCTGGAGGAAAGCAGGGCAACCCACTCCAGTATTCTTGCTGGAGAATCCCATGGACAGAGGAACCTGGTGGGCTACAGTCCATACGGTTGCAAAGAGTCAGACACGACTGAAGTGACTGAGCACTCAAGCAGGTATATTGAGCTATAACCCTATGTCAGGCACTGTGTTAGTGCTTTATATGCATTTACGATTTAATCTTCACAATAACATCGTGTAAGTTGGGTCCTATTATTATCCTCATTTCACTGAGGGGAACATATAGGCATCTGAAGCTGATATGGCAGAGGGTGGTGAAACCAGTGGAGTATAGCCTGAACCCTTAGCCTCCGATTCATCTGTCTCTGGAATCTGCAATCACGTCAGGCAGCTGTTCAAAGAGAGAAGATTCTGGGCTTGGGATCCCAACCATCTCTTCCTCTCTCTCAAGAGCTAACAACTACCAGCTGGTCATAGAGGGGTTGACTTGAGGGTGGTATACGTGGTAGGCCTGCTTGCACAGCATTTTAAATGCCAAGCTAAGAAACCCAGGTTCTTAGGAACCAAAGATGTCAACTGAACAAGGGAATGGCATGCAAGAGATCAAAGGTACAGAATGTGGCAATCAGGGGCTGGGAGGGGTGATGACTATGTACAAGAAGCTGCAGGAGTAGTTCAGTGGGTATGAACCAAAGCTGTGATGGTGAAGATCGACTGGAGAGTCATTTCAGAATGGAACTGATAGGCCTTGGCCACCAGCCGGTATGGAAAGGGCTGCCTGTTGTCCCTTAGTGATGAAATACACATTCCCTCATGTCCAGAGATACACTGCCTCTAATCAAATACGCTTTTAACGATTGGTCTGTATTTACTTAACATCCTCACTTGACTAAGAAATATGAATTGGCTCTATCTCTGAAGAACCACGGATTCTTAGACTTCTCTGACTAATGAGACTGCTGCTGTTAATGTTAAAAAATAAAATTATATATATAGGATGCCACACATGTGCTTCTATCATATTAGGACTTCTGAGGTTACACTATTTTTACTTCTATGTCATTATAACATAATGTTATGATTTTGTTTATTTAGGTTGATGTTCTACAAACTTATAAGTACTTTAGTGGCCAATTCAAGAAAAAGAAGAAAAGGTAAAATAAATGTAAAGATAGAGTGAAGCACATCAAAAAGAGCAGAGGATAAATTTTTGCCAGGCTTCTACTTGACCTATTTTGTTAAACAGTGATTATCAAATTGTTTATGCTATGTATCTGTGTCTATACAGAGATTATAGTTATCGCTTTTGTTTTGCTGTTATAGAATGAATGAATGATTGATTGAAAATACTTTCTAGGATCAGATAATGAATTTAATTCCAAGTTCTCAGGTGGCTAGAGGGAAAAGGGAAATACAGCATAGAATATAGTTCATATTATGTTACTAAAGAAAAGATGTATTTATATGAATGAATAAGGTTTGGGTATGGAAAAGAATTCAGTGAGGAATTTATTTTATTAGAACTCTACTTTTTTACTGTTGTATTCTTTTTTATTTTATTATTGGAGTACAATTGCTTTACAATGTTGTGCTAGCTTTAGTTTCTGCTGCACAGCAGTGAAGCAGCTACATGTGCACGTCCGTCCCCTCCCTCTGGAGCCTCCCTCCCGCTCTCTATCCCGCCCCTCTAGGTCATCCCAGAGCACAGGGCTGAGCCTCCTGTGCTACAGAGCAGCTTCCTGCTCTCTATTTTACATCTATTTTACACAGGAAAGTGAAAGTCATCCAGTTGTGTCCGACTCTTTGCGACCACAGGAACTATACAGTCCATGGAATTCTGCAGGCCAGAATACTGGAGTGGATAGTCTTTCCCTTCTCCAGGGGATCTTCCCAACCCAGGAATTGAACCCAGGTCTCCCGCATTTCAGGTGGATTGTTTACCAGCTGAGCCATAGTGGAAGCCCAAGAACACTGGAGTGGGTAGCCTATCCCTTCTCCAGGGAATCTTCCCAACCCAGGAATTGAACCAAGGTCTCCTGCATTGCAGGCAAATTCTTTACCAGGTGAGCTATGAGGAGCTATGAGCTATGACTACGCAAAGCAAGATCTCAGTGTTTCTATTTAGGTGGTGGTGGTGGTGAGGGGAGAGAGGAAACAGATGATGGAGAGATGGATGGGAAAGGTGAGCACAGAGACTCAAACCCACGTTATGCGCTGTTGTTTCAGATTTCCATCCTGATGCGGAGGGATCCTAATCCATCTTCTTGTCTCAACTCCAGTGAGATTCTACCTAATTCTAAAGACTTGAGAAAGGCATTCATGACTATATACATGCATACTTTATCAACTGGGCTTCCCAGGTGGCACCAGTGATAATCCACCTGCCAATGCAGGAGACATAAGAGACGCGGGTTGGATCCCTGGGTCGGGAAGGTCCTCTGGAGAAGGGCACAGCAACCCACTCCAGTATTCTTGCCCGGAGAATCCCATCAGCAGAGGAACCTGGTGGGCTGCAGTCTTTGGGGTGGCAAAGAGTCGGACACGACTGAAGGGACTGAGCAGGCACTCATACTGTACCAACAGGGTAAAGAAGAAGCTCGATTAGATGCAGAAAAACACTTGACAAAAGCCAACACCCATTACTGATAAAAGCTCTCAAAAGCTAGCAAAAGAGGGACATGCCCTCAACTTGGTGAAAAACATCTACAAAGCTTTACAGAAGGCCTAAATGAATGGGGAGGTACACTGTTCTGTGAGTGACCCAGCAGAGAGACTCAAATGACAAGGTACAGACTGAGAGAAAATGTTTGCCAACCACATATCCTACGGGAATACTTTATCTAGACTATATAAAGAACTCTCAAAGTAAAACGGTGAAAACAAAACAACCCAATTAGAAAATGGGAAAAACACATAAATACACATTTCACTGAAGAATGAAAATAAGCCCCTGAAAAAATGTTCAGTAACACTGTTAAGGAAATGCAGATTGAAACCACAATGAGATATCCCTATACGCTTATCAGAATAGCTAAAATTAAAAATAGAGATAACACCACATACTGGCAAGGATGTGCAGAAACTGGATCACACGTACTTTGAGGGTAGGAATGAAAATTGTACAGCCACTTTGGAAACAAGTATGGCCTTCTCCTATAAAGTTGATCATGCCCTTACCAAGATCTATCAATTGATCTTAAATATTTATCTAAGAGAAATGTAAACTTAATTTTACACAAAAACTTGTATATAAATGTTCATGGCAGTTTTATTCTTAGTGTTATTAAATATTAATAATAGTTTAAACCTGGAAACAATTCAAATGTCCTTCAGCAGATGATTACAAACAGAACAAAAAAACAAGCAACAGAACTCTGTTATTGCCATATCATAGGCTACTATTCAGCATTGAAAAGGAAACACTACTGCTTCACAAGACGTCTTGGACAGATCTCGAGGGAATTGTGCTCTGCAAAAGAAGACAATCTTGCAAGATTATATATTGCATGATTTTATTTATATTTTACAAACGGACAAAATTACAGCAATGGAGAACAGATTAAAGGGTGCCAGGATTTAGAGAGAAGGGAGAAATGTGGGAGGGATGCAGGAACGGAGAAGGCTGGATTTTTGGAGAGTTTGGAGAGTTTTCTTGGACATTGGTGTATCCCACTGGTGATGGCAGTATTTCAGATTGGAAAAAAAAAAAAAACACAAAAACAGTTCTGAAGGCTACAGCTTTCAGGGACCATGAGGTCATGCAGTAGAGGATGGACAGGTGGCAGAATGAAGGAAGGTTGTATAATCAGTAGGTATGAACTTTAGAGCTTAAGGAAGGTACCTTAGAGCAAAATAATTCCAATCATGTCTCCCATGTGATGAGGCAGACCATGTCTGATAAATAAGAACAGTGTTTCCCAAATTACAGTGATCTCTACACAGTCATCAAGATATTGGCCCAATCTATATTCTACCTCTACTATTATATATGCAGCGTCTTTGTTCAGAGTGCCTCAGACCTAAGGTAATACATATCGCATAAAATAAAAATTCGGTCTGTGTACTACCTAAAGCCATCTGATGCCCCATCAGTTGTACATATAATACACTTTGGGATAAAAGAGAGAGAGGGATTCAGAGAAAGGGCAAAGGGCATTGTGAGCAGAGGAAACAGCCTGAGCTAGAGCAGCAAGCATGAAGGGGCACGATGTATTCAGAGCCAGGGGTGACTGGACCAGAGCATGCTGGCAGCCTGGGAGGGTAAAAGATGTGGTGGGCGATCGGGCTGGAAAAAAAAGTCAGGGCGCATTGTGAAAGAAGGGATGGCAAGAGTCAAAGTTCACCCTATTCCTGTTGTCTCTCGCTCAGGCAGAAGGATGGGACAAGGGTCCTGGGGACTGTGTGTTCTCATTTTCCCCCCGGGGCTGCAGGAGTGTAAGCAGTCATGTGTATCCGTGTTAACACTACACGAGCAAAACCAATCCCCCAGTCCTCTCCAGCTGCACACCTCACCGCCTCCACTGCATCCATAAGCTGATTTGCATCCAGGCAGGTTGTGTAAACACGGCTGTTAGAGGAATATAAACAACCACAGCCTGGACTGTGCTTCAGTAGTCTGGTCTGGGGAAATCAGAATTTCCAGCTACCCCCCATGCCAAGATGGAGCCTCTTACATGCTTTTACAGGGTTGCTCCCCTCTCCCTCCCAAGACGCTGATGCTGACCCTTGGTGCTGGATGGCTTGTCCTGCTCAGCCCCTCTTCCACTCCTGCCTTGACAACCAGATGCTAACTTGCTGAGTTGTCAAACAGAAGCAAGCTCCACGCATACTGTCCCTGGGAGGGCTGGGCAGGCAAAAAATGCAGGCTGTGCTCCCTGAATAGAGCTTCCCCATCTACACATTGACCTTCTCAATCTCATGAACTGAATCTTCTTCTTCTTTTTATTTTTTTTTACAAAATATACTTTATTTATTTTAACTATATTTTCTTTTTGTTGTTTTTTAAAATTAATTTTTATTGGAATAGAGCTGCTTTACAATGTTGTGTTAGTTTCTACTGTGCAGCAAAGTGAACCAGCTCTCAGTTCAGTTCAGTTCACTTGCTCAGTCGTGTCCGACTCTTTGAGACCCCATGGACTGCAGCACACCAGGCTTCCCTGTCCTTCACAAACTGCTCCCGGAGTTTGCTCAAACTCATGTCCATTGAGTTGGTGATGCCACCCAGGCATCTCATCCTCTGTTGCCCCCTTCTCCTGCCATCAGTCTTTCCCAGCATCGGGGTCTTTTCCAATGAGTCAGCTATTCGCATCAGGTGGCCAAAGTATTGGAGCTTCAGCTTTAACATCAGTCCTTCCAATGAATATTCAGGACTGATCTCCTTTAGGATGGACTGGTTGGATCTCTTTGCAGTCCAAGGGATGCTCAGCAGTCTTCTCCAATGCCACGGTTCAAAAACATCAATTCTTCGGCACTCAGCTTTCTTTATAGTTCAACTCTCACATGCATACATGACTACTGGAAAAACCATAGCTTTGACTAGACAGACCTTTGTTGGGAAAGTAATGTCTCTGCTTTTTAATATACTGTCTAGGTTTGTCATAGATTTTCTTCCAAGAAGCAAGCGTCTTTTAATTTCATGGCTGCAGTCACCATCTGCAGTGATTTTGGAGCTCAAGAAAATAACCAGCTGTTTGTACACATATATCCTGTCTTCTCTGGATTTCCTTCTTTTTGTGCTCAGTCACTTCAGTCGTGTCTGACTCTTTGCGACCCTATGGACCACAGCCCACCAGGCTCCTCTGTCCCTAAGATTCTCCAGGCAAGAATACTGGAGTGGGTTGACATGCCCTCCTCCAGGGTATCTTCTCAACCCAGGGATTGAACCGGCATCTCCTGCATCTCCTTAATTACAGGTGGATTCTTTACCTCTGAGCCACTGAGGAAACCCTTCCTTCCCTTTAGGTCACCACTGAGCACTTAGTAGTGCTATACAGGTTCTCATTAGTTGTCTTTCTTATACATAACACCATATGTATGACATTTGTATGACATACATATAACATAGTATATATGTCTATCCCAATCTTCCAATTCATCCCACCCCCCCTTACTTGCTGTTCTTTTATATTTTTCACCACGTCTGTGTCTCTATCTCTGTTTTGCAAAACAAATCTTTAAACTTCACTCTGCAAAGTGGACAGACCTGTAGGCACTGAATCTCTTTTAAATGTTTGTAGAGTTCTCTTCACAGTCGGCTACGGATTCTCGCCTCTGCTCATGACACTCTGTCTCTCCCTAGCCACACATCTAGCACATAAGCCTTCTTCCTACTCTTTGAGTACTTTGAGTTCACTCTACCTCAGGGCATTTGCCCTTGCTCTAAGTTCCCTATCTGGAACATGCTCTCCCAGATAATTGACATGGCTGGCTCTTTCACCATTTATACTTGGGTCCAATTATCACCTTTTTGACCATCTTCCCTGGGTGTCTGGGTCAATCAGCTTTCAGCCATTTCTTTCACCTTGCCTCTCTTGATTTTCTGTGTGACTCTTGTTATCTGAATCTGTCATGTCCATTCGTTGTGTTACTGGTTTTATCTATCTTTCCCACTAAAAGTTAAGCTTCATGAGAGCAGGAACTTTACTTATTTGTTGCTCTATCTTTACACTGAGGTCATACTGGGCTGCCCTAGATAATGGTGTTGAAGAAATTGAGCTGGGAAGCAGACAGGACAAAAGAGAAGGCATTATCTTTTCACTGGGAAAACTTGCAGTCTAGATCAAGTCTTAAGAGTTACTGGAATCAAGATTGCCAGGAGAAATATCAATCACCTCAGATATACAGATGACACCACCCTTATCACAGAAAGTGAAGAGGAACTAAAAAGCCTCTTGATGAAAAGTGAAAGAGGAGAGTGAAAAAGTTGGCTTAAAGCTCACAGAAAATGAAGATCATGGCATCTGGTTCTATCACTTCATGGGAAATAGATGGGGAAACAGTGGAAACAGTGTCAGACTTTATTTTTTGGGGCTCCAAAATCACTGCAGATGGTGACTGCAGCCATGAAATCAAAAGACGCTTACTCCTTGGAAGGAAAGTTATGACCAACCTAGATAGCATATTCAAAAGCAGAGACATTACTTTGCCAACAAAGGTCCGTCTAGTCAAGGCTATGGTTTTTCCTGTGGTCATGTATGGATGTGAGAGTTGGACTGTGAAGAAGGCTGAGCGCTGAAGAATTGATGCTCTTGAACTGTGGTGTTGGAGGAGACTGTTGAGAGTCCCTTGGACTGCAAGGAGATCCAACCAGTCCATTGTGAAGGAGATCAGCCCTGGGATTTCTTTGGAAGGAATGGTGCTAAAGCTGAAACTCCAATACTTTGGCCACCTCACGCCAAGAGTTGACTCATTGGAAAAGACTCTGATGCTGGGAGGGATTGGGGGCAGGAGGAGAAGGGGACGACAGAGGATGAGATGGCTGGAGGGCATGACTGACTCGATGGATGTGAGTTTGAGTGAACTCCGGGAGTTGGTGATGAACAGGGAGGCCTGGCGTGCTGCGATTCATGGAGTCGCAAAGAGTCAGACACGACTGAGCAACTTAACTGAACTGAACTGAAGAGTTACTCAAATTGAATGAGGCATGAGCCCCTGCAATGAGAAATGGGTGAAATCATGTTTGTCTGAGCTTTAGGGTCATGCAGCACTTCCGTTGTCACACAGTGTTTTGGCATTTGAAGACGGGGACCCAAGAGGGGAAGCAAAGGGACCTTCATTAACAGTGGCCTTGCTCACATTTAACGGGATGCGCGAACAAGAAGGAAAGAGATGGTGTAAATGGAAAAGGGCTCCTAAAAACAATGCTACCTTGTCATAAGTGTGAGGTCAGAATCCCTCCAATTTAGGGCTTTCACTTGGACATTTGTTCTGCGGCAACTACTATGCTAAGCATGTTTTTCTCCATTATCTCATTTAATCCTCACAATATCCCTGTGATGCATCAATAGGTATCATCATCGCCACCACTGTCTTCATCAGCATCACCATCACCCACTGTAAAGGTAGAGGAATGCTTCCCTCGTTTCTAAAATCCATCATATTTACCACCATTCTACACTGCTTCTTCTGCCTACTGAGTCCTTCTCCCCTAACTTGATAATTCTGTATCCCTGCTTTGACCATATCTCAAATTTTAAGCACACATACAAAAAAATGTTTCTTTTTTTTTTCCAGCTCAGTGTTTCACTTTATTATTTTTTAAAATTTTTATTGGTATATACTGATTTTTAAAATTTATTTATTTTAATTAGAGGCTAATTACTTTGCAATATTGTATTGATTTTGCAATGTTTCAATCAAAGAAATTTATTTTAGGAGGAAGCACAAGGAGGAGGGATTAACCTTATTAACTTTAAGATATCTTAGGGTGAAATGAATTGGGAGAGTAGCATTAATGTGTATGTACTACATGTGTAAAATGGGCTTCCCTGGTGGCTCAGCTGGTAAAGAATCCACCTGCAGTGTGGGAGACCTGGGTTCAATCCCTGGGTTGGGAAGATCCCCCAGAGAAGGGAACGGCTACCCACTCCAGTATTCTGGCCTGGAGAATTCCATGGACTGTATGGTCCATGGGCTCGCAGAGTTGGATACGACTGAACGACTTTCACTTCATTTCACTTCATTCAGATCTATGCCTAAGACCTATTGACAGTGACTGAGTCCCATCCTTGTTCACAAGTCCTGTGATCCTCTGTGAATGCTGGCTACTGATCCTGAATTCTCTGCCCCAGCTTCAGTCTCTCCACTGAAAGCAGGGCAGGGACTTTGCATTGCCTTTGAGTCCTAGCTTGGCCCTCTATCCATTGTCCTAGGTTTCCTAAAGAAAAAATAATGCAAAGCAGTCCAAATTCACAACAGTGGCACTGAATAATGAAGTGGGAATACAGTGACATACGAGCAAGGAGGGTTGCTATATAGTCTTCATTTTAACCAGCGATTTTTCTATAGCGTTATTCAGAGATATGCAGTTACTCTTGACATTCCTCACAATTTACCCCAAGCCCTTTTTAGCATAAAGCATCCCACAGCCTACCTGTGATTCAATAAATAAGCATGAAAAGGGTCTATCGTATTCAGCAAACCTATTCTCTGGGGTGCTTTCCCCCCATAGAAAATAAAATGTGCATTGTTGCACAGAAGTGAATTGGACCAGAGGTCTTGCCCAGTGTTGCTGTTTTTGTGTATGTCTTATGAACATCCATGTGTTTATCTCTAAGCCAGCCTGATGCACATTGTGCTGTGTTAGCTAAATGTTAAAGTCACCCCACAGTCACCCCAAGAAGAGTGGTGTTTTTGAGGCGACTTGAACTTAGCAGAAGCTTTATGTATCAGATCAGTGCTAAAGAGGCAGAGGAAGATCCATGCTTCTTGCCAAAGGGAGAAGAGTGGGTTTATCAGAGCTGCTCAGCTTTTAAGAAACTGCAGTTTTGTTTTTACCAGACCTCTGCTTCCCCCCCACCCACCCCTACCACCCCTGGCCCAGGACCGATTAATTCAACAGGAATTGATACTGGGGGACAGTGGATCCTGAAAACCTACTCGTTTGTAGAAAGGATGAGAAAACTGAGGCCCAGAGAATGAAGTGACTTCCTGAAGGTCACATAGCTTCCCTTGAAAGAACTCCTCAAAGGAAGGACTCAACACATGAGTTTTTCCTTGCCCCTTGGTTTGTGTGCAAGTCTGATGCTGTATTTCTACTTACAAAGGGGCCAGAGGCAACCCACCTTCTGAGAAGGGAACTGCTGATTACAGATGAACACAAAGTCAAGGCCAGGCCTGAATCTGGGAAAACACCCATTGTCAAAAGGGTAACAATCAAGACGTTAGACTGGATTAAAAAGGGGGAAGAAAAGTAGTCATGATGCGTCACAAAAAGGCCTTTCATGTCAAGCAACAGCCTTTGAGAAAGAAGACAGACTTGAGAGGTCCAGAGTGAAATCCTTCTGTTTTCCTTCAGAACGGAGAATGGACAGGCTACAGGGTTGCTGAAGAGTGCCTCCCCGCGCCTTTCTGCCCTTCTGGCACAGGAGCAGGAAACTGCTGTTGCATGAATAAAAAGACCACGCCAGCACAGCAGCTTTGCTGGCGAGAGAAGCAGGTTGGAAGAGGGCACAGAGACGCACTTGGTGGAGAAACTCTTCATTTCAGCCGTGTTTGTTTTGAAAATGTCGCAGTCGCAGGTCATGGAATTCATGAATAAAACGCCTTCCTTATTTTGACTCAAAAGGAATAAAGATTTATTACCATCCTAACCAGGGAAACAGTATTGACCCACTGGCTATTTGAGATTTTTAGCATTGTGGGCAAGAATATTTATTGCTTTTAATTACCATAAAAAAGTGAGGATCTTGTTTCTAATAGATTTTTTTCCCCCATTATCCGGATCTTGGCTTGCAATTCTAGGTGTAGGAAAGAGGGGGGAAAATACTATATCAATGTTATATAAAAATTCCCAGACGAAGATAATAAATTAAAAATGACCTAAGTTTGTTTTCAGTCTCTCTCCAGTTTCTTTTAAATCCCTATGAATCAAAATAGATTGTGTATGTGTGTCGGTTTGTGTGTGTGTGTGTGTGTGTGTGTGTGTGTGTGTAGTGATGTGAACTGGTCACAATTGCTACATGACCTTCAGCAACTCAAGTTAATTTTTCTGAATTCCAAGCCCATAGATTGAAATAAGGATGAGAACACAAAGGGTTATAAGGGTGGATTTCCAGCCTGAGGAAAGTTCCTTCATCCCTCTAAATCTCAGTTTTATTACTTAAAAAAAGGGGAGAACCATGATTAGTTTGCATGGCTATCAAAACAATGGAATGTGATAATGGATTTAAAAATCCCCAGCAGGGTTCTCAGTATGTATCATTCATTAAGTGATAGATGATTTGTTTCCTCTTTCTCTCTTTCTCTGTCTCAACACACATGTGCATGTGAAGAGAGACAGACAGAGAGACAGAGACACACACAGAGAGAGGACGGAAATATTCAGTTGACTCTGGGTCAACGTTTTTGGGTTGTAGTATTTTCAAGAGTTCTTTAGTTGTTGGCTCAGACAGCTCAGAGCTGTGTGTCTGAATCCACCTGTGGGCTTTCCGTGACCACAGGAAAGAGCTTCCAGAAATCGCACGCCATGAGCTAAGGGCCAGTAGTCTATGTGATTGTGGTATAGGACAAGCTCTCTTTACTCCATGCTGCCATCCGAGAAGGCAATGGCACCCCACTCCAGTACTCTTGCCTGGAAAATCCCATGGACGGAGGAGCCTGGTAGGCTGTAGTCCATGGGGTCGCTAAGAGTCGGATATGACTGTGTGATTTCACTTTCACTTTTCACTTTCATGCATGGGAGAAGGAAATGGCAACCCACGCCAGTGTTCTTGCCTGAAGAATCCCAGATGGGGGAGCCTGGTGGGCTGCCATCTATGGGGTCGCACAGAGTTGGACATGACTTAAGGGACTTAGCAGCAGCAGCAGCCATTGAAAAACTGAATCCTGGAAAGACTAATTGGCCCCCCCCTAAGAGAAGGAAAGTTATGACCAACCTAGATAGCATATTCAAAAACAGAGACATTACTTTGTCAACAAAGGTCTGTCTAGTCAAGGCTATGGTTTTTCCTGTGGTCATGTACGGATGTGAGAGTTGGACTATAAGGACAGCTGAGCACCGAAGAATTGATGCTCTTGAACTGTGGTGTTGGAGAAGACTGTTGAGAGTCCCTTGGACTGCAAGGAGATCCAACCAGTCCATTCTAAAGGAGATCAGTCCTGGGTGTTCTTAGGAAGGAATGTTGCTGAAGCTGAAACTCCAGTACTTTGGCCACCTCATGTGAAGAGTTGACTCTTCGGAAAAGACTCTGATGCTGGGAGGGATTGGGGCAGTAGGAGAAGGGGACGACAGAGGATGAGATGGCTGGATGGCATCACTGACTCGATGGACGCGAGTCTGAGTGAACTCCGGGAGTTGGTGATGGACAGGGAGGCCTGGCGTGCTGTGATTCATGGGGTCGCAAAGAGTCGGACACGACTGAGCAACTGAACTGAACTGAACTGAAGAGAAGAACATGGTTAAGCTGTATAGACCCTTAAGGAATAGGTTTCACAGGGAGGGCCGTTAGACTCAATTTAAATACTGCTTCAGGCCTGTCTGGTCTCCCTTGATAAGTGACCACCTTTTTTCCCATCATTCTCCAATTGTCTAACCTTGGGCAAGTTTCTAAACTCCGTACTTCTTACTCATCTGTAAAATGGAAATAACAAGTGTATTTATGCATGGGATAACTGAGAGTTAAATAATCCGAATGAGGCTGATTTATCAATGTCTAACCCAGAGTGCATCAATGAATAGAAGCTGTCATATACAATCTCTGGATCAT
The DNA here is from genome assembly GCF_029407905.1 of Bubalus kerabau. NCBI lineage: Eukaryota > Metazoa > Chordata > Mammalia > Artiodactyla > Bovidae > Bubalus > Bubalus kerabau. The sequence goes on along the minus strand of NC_073627.1, from coordinate 178,960,675 downwards.
CATTTTCCTTTTCTGCTGGCAAATTCCAAAGAGAAGATGTCCCCAAACTGACCTTGCAAATCCACACATTCATTTGCACACCACTGCCCACAATTAAAGTAGTAAGTGTCGACCAGGTGAATATTTCCTAACTTGAGAACCCCTGGATTTTCCAGCTGCTTTACCAGACTCAATGTGGCCATATACACATTGAGAGTGAGTCAGTGGGTCTCCTTACATTGTAAGGAGAGTGAAGATGCTTTAGCTTTGTGAAATTTTAAGGGATAAAAACATCTCAGGGGATACAAAGGGTGCTGGTTGAAATAGTAATAATAACGGGAAGATTTTCTAACAAACTACCATACTGATTCACTGCCCTCAGCCATTTGTGTCTTAGGCTAACCATCTTAAACATAAGCTCAATATAACAGCAAAAATTGTACTGAAGGGAAGGAGAGAGAGAGAGAGGCTAATTACAGAATGAGGGGACCCAGGCAGGAGAAATTAAAAAAGGAGATGAATGATGCAGAATTCAGGGAGAGAGAAAATGGAAGAGAGGAAGAGGAGGACTTGCCTGGTGGTCCAGCGGTTAAGACTTCGCCTCTCCTAATGGGGAGCTAGGATCCCACATGCTTCGTGGCCACAAAACCCAAACATAAAACAGAAGCAATATTGTCACACATTCAACAAAGACTTTAAAGATGGTCCACATCAGAAAAATCTTAAAAAAATTTAAAAGAAGAGAGAGAGGAAAGGGTAAGCAGAAGAGACAGGAGGGTACTATTAGGGACAGGGAGGGGGCAACACAGTCAGTAAGAAGGCTGCTGGGCTGGGAATTAAAGGAAGAATGGGTAGAGAAAGAAGAGAGGAAAGTTGCAGTATTGCTTCTGTTTTATCTCTTGGGTACGGGGACCAGGACTTGTTGTCAGATTGGCTCCTGCAGTACTTGGGTCTGCAGCTTGTCTCCACGTTGATTCCTAACTTCAACAGTGATTTTTCAAAGCAAGGGGGTCCAGCTGTGCTCTGCTCCCGTGCCAGTTCCCCCTGTACCTGCTGGGCTGACAATGATGCTCTCTGCAGGCTGGAACGAGTGAGAGGTACTTCTTTCTCCTTGCCTAACAACTCGCCCCGGGGAATGCTGCTCCTTGGTCTTGCCTTTCAATTCTTTGTGAAGAAAGAAAATAATAAGGGAGAAGATGAATTGAGATTCTTTTATATTTTTACTGAAAATGACCATGGATGAGAAACTTTTCCAAGTCAATGGGTCTCTTGTGGGGCTTTACAATCCCTCTGCACCAGCAATCAACCCAACTGGACGCCTCCTCTTTTATCTCAGGGACCCCTTCAGAGACTGGCCCGGTGCCTTTTTTTTTGCAATGGTGTCAAACAGGTGTGTGCTAAATGTATGGGCCCACTTGCCTGTACCCCTTTCTGGCTCACTAGAGATCAGCAGAGTGAGCTGGGACATTTTGTAGAACTTTGACTTGCATGGACCTGAGCAAGCATTAACCTGATGACAGATGAGAAGACTGACGCTCAGAGAAGCAAAGGGATTTGCTCCAAGTCACACAGTTGGTTGGGAGCAGAGCTACGGTACCCGCTAGCCCAGGGCTTTTTTTTTGGCCTGTGTCTATCTCCTTTGAAATTTGCTAGTCATCTGTGTAACCAAAGCAAGAAAAATCCCTTCCCTTAATGCAGTTCTATCTCACTTACAAATTGGATGTTTTTTCCCTGTGAGTTAAATGTGTTTAAAATGTATTTAATAATACCTAAATGCAACTTCTCTTCCTACAGAAGCTATTACTCACATTACTTAATGACCATTACAGAAAGTCTTTCAGAGGATTTTCTAATCTCTCCTCCAAATAAATGTACATGCAAACATGGTTTCTGTGCCAATCCTGTTCTTACTGAGATGCGCCCCCAAATATTGTCATGCCATAGCAGTGGTTATTAAAGGTCGTGTTTGTGACATGCTCCTCTCATAGACTCATTTTTATCTTCACAATACCCATTTAAGGGATAAAGAAATGAACACAGGATTTTCGAGCCTTACCCAAGAATGGGATGGTTTATTGAAACAGAGCTTAGAAAAGACCAGAGGGGACATGACTATCGATTTGGAAGCTGTTCAGAGCACTGGGGTTTTGGAAATCAGGTTGATCTGATTTCAAATCCTCTGCTGGCATCCGTTAGCTTTGTGACTTTGGTCAAGTTTCTAAGCTCCAGTTTTCTCATCTATGGAATGCGGACAATAAAGACATGTGCTACATATAGCTGTTGCAGAATTAAAGGCCTCCCATACAGAGTTCCTAGCACACAGTGGGTGGGTAACATCTCAACCGCTATTATTCTGTATAGTCTCCTCTCCCCACTCTATTACTGACAGATTCTCTGAATTTCTCCACTTCACCTTAGATGTGTAGGCAAGACTGCGTTCCTGTACTTGCAGAGGAAATGTGTTTTTACATTTGATAACAGTTCACCTGCCATTTCGTTCTGCAGAGCACGAACCCGTCCACTTCTCAGTTTAGAAATGGTCGCTGCTGATTCATGCCTTTGCCTCATCTCTTGTTTAATCCCATTTCCCCTGCAGGGGAATGAATTTTCTGCCAGATAGTCTCCTTTATAAAAAGCTGTTATATTTGTGATTTTTTAATTTTTATGTTTCAGCAAGTTGGGCTCTCTCTTGTAAAGAAACAGAAAACATCAGCATCTCTGCTTCGTCCTGAGCACAGTCGGGGCACCAAAAATAGTTCAAGGATAAGCTGAAGTTCTTCCTTTCTCATGGAGGAATGCAGATGGAGGCTTCTCTTGGGTTCTTGGGACCTCTGAGCATCAGGAAAGTTGTCAGGTCAGGAGGATGCTTGCTAGACAGGACAGCAAGAGACTGGATGCTTGGAATGGATGCCATCTGTAATTTAATGTTTGACCTTGGAAGGAAGGAAGGCTCTTCCTGCAGGGCTTCAGTTTTCTCATCTATTAAATAGGGAAGGTGAATTTTAGCTCTTGCATTTTATTCCTATCACTGAAATCCTGTCAAGACTCAGAGGAATCAATTTTAATGATTAAATTCTAGGGACTGTATCGCCCGTGGGAGGGATAATTGGGGAACACGGTCAGTGCCTCTCAAATCAATTCACACGATGACCCCCAACTCTGCCTAATTGTCAAGAAAGGTCCTTCCGCTGATCTGTGAACAGACTGAATCATAAATGAGACATGTCCTAATCCAGAGGTGCATATTAAGTAGAGATATTTGGACCATAATTGCACATGGACAATATAGTAAAAGCCAGCTCACCTGCCATTCCATAACCTAAACCCCTTATTACCTGCCAAGAATGCATTTACCCTTGTCTATGTTCTGCTTTTATAGAAAAATGAAAAGAAAAAAAGTTACAAGTCAACAAGCTGATAACCTGGATTTATCTTGAGAACATAGATTCCACGATATGCCCTGGGGTCAGCGTGGATTTAACTCAATTCCAAATACCTTCTGTAGCCACTTCTATGGTACAGTGGTGCTATGGCAATAGACTGAAGGGACCACAGCATTCTAGAATCTATTCACACACACACACACACACAAGCATAGAAATATTATTAAGGATGACTTTCAGATAATTTCTTTTTAAAATTATACATTTCACATGCACTTTCTTCTTTTGGGTGCTTGTTTTCATTCCCATTCTTTCTACTGTAAAGATAAATATATATATTTTTTAAGTGAGAGGAATTGAGGTCGTGATCTGACACGGGCATTCATTTTTGAGAGCCTTATAGCAACTCCCTGAAGCACAAAAGGCATTATTATCTTGGGTGTACCAGAAAGAAAAAAAAACAGAAAATTAGTTGTTAGAGGTGAGCTGCTCAGTGTTTCCCGGGCGCAACTGCATTTAATCGCTGTAATGATCATGGGAAGTGGGCATTTTATCTCCGCTTCTCAGATGAGGTGACTGAGTCTCAAAGCAGTTAAGGTAGAGACTCGGGCTCATGAGAGCATGGTTCACACTCAGGATCCCTGGGCACCACAAACCCGTGTTCTCACCTTCTTTCTAATCTGCCTGTTCACTTGTTCAAGGCTTCAATCCAGCATCACAACAGAGCTGCAGCAGAGCCCCCTAACTCTGCAACCCTCCACCCCCGCTACTTTTACATCCTCTGTTCTCTTTCTCTGTTGAGATATGTTGAGTACCACGTCTTTGAAAATCAGAGTCACTTGTCATGTCATGCGTTGCATTTCTCTATTAACCAGAACTTTGTATCTCCTAGCCATTCCCGAAAACAGAGTTTACATCTAATTTTGTACAAACCAATAAAGGCAAAGGAAAACTGCAAGTGAATTATTATGGAGAGTGTTGGGCCTCCTGGTATATTACGGTGATTGAGAAGCAGAATGATCTGAGTAGAAAAGGTCTTGGGTGAAAGTCAGTGATATATTCAGTTTTCAAAGGACAGCCTCCTTCTCTTTCTGGGGGAATGGAGCAGAGAGGAGTTGGGGGCTTTTACACCCTTTCCCCAGGTCCCAAATCCCACTCACCTTCCCTCCCGCCTTCCTCATGCCTCCATCCCATTGCCGTTTCCCACGTGTAAAGCTCCTTTCAGCCAGTGCCTCTGCTTGGATCTCCTGTTCCTGGAGTTTTCAGATTCTTTTCTTTCCATCAACCCTCTCCACATCCCTGCCCCCCGACCCCACACATCCACACACCCAACCACACTGAAGAACCCCTTGATCTCAAATTATACATCCTCTCCTCAGGGAAGCCCTTCTAGTCACCAGGCTAAGCCAGACCATCCTGGCCCATGTCCTCAGATGGCTTCTCTTCTCTCTAGCACTTGTCATAATGGTTATTATTTTATTGTGTCTTTAGCTATTTGTGTAATTTCTCCACTAAGCTGTAAGCCATAGGGAGACTAGGACCACATCTTTCTTCCTCAGCTAAAGTATCCTTTGTGTTGGGCATGGGGCTTAGTATACACTGTGCATGAGGGTCACATTTATGCTTCTGTTTGCAAGGATCATCATTTCATTGGTATTGATTACAAGGGAGAGGGCATCAACACATCTCTTGAGTAAAATGCAGGATATGAGGGATTTATTTGTTGATGGAATGAAAAAATAGTCAGGGCTATGTGGCTTTCCTTTGACTTTGGTTCATTCTACTCCAGAACACAGAGGTCATCCGACCTGTCTCCATCACCCCATCTTCCCTCCCCTTTGTGTCTTCTCTTGCAATACACATACCACCAGTTCCAAGACCCTGGGTGTGGCTTCAGCTTTAGATAGCTGAAAGCCTAACGATTGAAATACAAAAACAAAATCAATTTTATGATTTTATCCACTGGTTTTTCTTCTCTCTTCTCAACCCACAATTTTCTCCTTCTGCTCAGTCATTATTAACAAGGTATCTGGCCTACAGAGGAGAAAATGTATAATTAAAAAGAACAATGCTGTTATTAAATACTTGGACTGGCTGTTGGGTTAATTTGTACCTAGGTAGAAAATAAACCCAATAGGTCATGCCTACAGAAAAGTGATGCATTTTGAGGTGATGCAAACATTTACAAAAATACCTCTAAAAGACAGCATATTCCCTGATCCGATCATTGTTTTTCCTGTTCTATTTTTTCCCTTTGCAAAGAGAAAATGTTTTTGAAACGTTTTTACCTTCCTAAGAGCCAAAAGGTTGTTAAGCCGCTTCACACATCTTTCCCTCTGGGGTGTTCATATCCACCAAAGTTAATGGATGGAAAATTAATGTTTCTCTCCAAATGTTTCCACAATCACAAAGCAAATAGTTGATTCTGCCAAGATGAGAGTGTAAATCTGGCCTCAGGAAAAGGCTTCCGTCACCATTACCCACATCATTTAGCCCAAATCCAGAGACGGCCTAATTACCGTGATGGTTCAGGAAATGTGGATTTAGGTACCTCCGATGCCGTATGGAGTATAAAACTGACCACGCCCCCTGATCAATTGCCCACCTCTGTGTTGTTTTTATGCCAGGGAGACTTGGTTTCCCTCACATATAACACAGTTTGTTTTTTATGTGGTGCTTTCCAAATATTGTGACTTAAGTCAACATAAGTTGAAATATTTTCTAGGCAAGTAAAATGGTTTAATTATAAATCAGTTTCCAGGAACTGGATTACAGCTAAAGCCCATATGTCCACAGAATGGATGGAGTGCTACCAACTTACGCATGAGGGGCTCATTTATGCTTCTGTTTTCAAGGATCATCATTTAATTGGTGTTGATTACAAGGGAGAGGACATCAACACATCTCTTGAGAAAAATGCAAGATATGAGAGGTCACATTTGCAAGCAGACCCTGATTGCATCTACTTACAGAAAAGCCACTATTACTGTTTAGTCGCTAAGTCGTGTCCAACTCTTTTGCGACCCCATGAACTATATATAGCCCACCAGGGTCCTCTATCCATGGAATTCTCCAGGCAAGAATGCTGGAGTGGGTTTCCATACCTTCCTCCAGGGGATCTTCCTGACCCAGGGATTGAACCTGCTTCTCCTGCGTTGGTAAGCTGATTCTTCACTGCTGAGCCGCCAGGGAAACCCACATTCACACAAAATTTGGTACTGATTATTCAAGTGTAATCAGAATTTCTGTGGCAGGGTTGTTTTGGTCTCACTAAACTCCAACCAAATACCACCAAGGAGTAATGAGGAAGAAAGTAACTAATGAAAGCAAATATAATGGAACTTATTAAGGACCAGATGCTGTTCCAAATGATTTATGTGAAGCAGGTTATTTAAGCCCTCACGTCAACTCACAGAAGGTAGGTAATTGTTATTATTTCTATGTCACAGCTGAAGAAACGGAAGCACAGAGAGGCTGAATGACTTGACCAAAGCCACAAGGCTAATTAGTGGCAGATTTAAGATCAAATCCTAGCATGCTGTTTTCTTGAACCTATCTTCTAAACATAGGCTACATTGTTGGAAAAACAAAACATTTCCTAGTGCTGTCTTGGATTCTGGCTTTCTTCCCTAGGGATAGTTTTGGACCACCTAAAAGGAGCCTAAAGGCATGGTGCTCCCCATCTGCAGTCCACAGTAAGCCCAGCATACAGTTCTCTGACTCCTCAACCAAGACTGTATTGCCTCTGCCCATCCCTGTTAAATGCATCCCCTAAACTGAAGGTATTGCTGGACCAAAATGAGGCAGGATAAAGGAAAAGAAAAGACCTGTCCAGAGACCTTTAGGTTCCATGGAATATATAGCTGAGAATATCTCAACAGAGTGCTTCAGAGCTTCTTACACATTTCTAGATGTCTTGTGCTGTCTGTCTTTGTCCAATCAACCCTGCCTCTCAAGTCTTTGTTGCCTGTACCAAAGCAGGAAAGGAGAGAATGTTGGCTAAGCCTTTATCCCAGGGATAAGGTAATTTTCTTCTTCCCCTCTTCTTCCACCTCCTCGAGCTGCAAACACAGCCCTGCACTTGCTCAATGGTTCCTTTACCTTTCTTTTTTTTTTAATTTTATTTTTAAACTTTACATAATTGTATTAGTTTTGCCAAATATCAAAATGAATCCACCACAGGTATACATGTGTTCCCCATCCTGAACCCTCCTCCCTCCTCCCTCCCCATTCCATCCCTCTGGGTCGTCCCAGTGCACCAGCCCCAAGCATCCAGTATCGTGCATCGAACCTGGACTGGCAACTCATTTCATACATGATATTTTACATGTTTCAATGCCATTCTCCCAAATCTTCCCACCCTCTCCCTCTCTTAATGACTTCAGATACAGCAGCTAGGGTCCTCATCTCTGTGGCTATGGATAGAACTTTGGAAACTGAGGAGGACTGGTTCCAGGACCCCCATGGATATCAGAATTCATGGGTGTTCAAGCCCCTTATAGCAAATGGCTTGGTACATTCTGCTCTCTGTATCCGAGCACTCTTCACTTGCAGATCAACCGAGCACAGTGGAATTCATGGATGGGGAAACTGGAGATACAGAACCGCTAGATACAGAGGGCCAACTCTACTTGAAAAATACAGGCTGAACAGAATCCTAGAGGATTTTAATGGTTTTATTTCTTCCTCTGTAGAACCAGACTGTTGGTCCCAGTCTAAGTATGTCTCAAGAGACATTCTTTAACCAAGATCTTATAAATTAAACTCTTCCAGTCCCTTTCTCCGATTTAATCTTCCTCAGGACAAAATACTATCATGTTCCTCAAGACAAAAAGATGGGAGTGCAGAAGGGAAAATGATTAGGAGGGTTGGGATAATGAGGTTAATAACTTTTTCCTTCTATTGTATGCAATGACATTTCAAAAATAAAAACAATAATAAGACTGTTCGTGCTAATCAAAGCAATTCATTCCCTACCTAGATTTCATTTCCCACATGCTTCCCTTTCACCACGTTATCATTGTCCACCAGGATTGGATCTGGCTCCAAGGTCGAGGAACATGCCTATTTAATGGAAGAAGTTTATTCAATTAGCTGGGAAGGCAAGGAGCAGAGGGAAGATTCTGGTATACAGTAAGTCCCCTATATACGAACGAATGCCATCCAGAGAGTATATTTGTAAGTCCAATTTGTTTGTAAGTTCAACAGAGTTAGCCTAGGTACCCAACTAACACAATTGGCTATATATCACGGCTCTTATTCTTGCTTCCAGCCATCCTGGGCTTGAAATAAAGATACTGTTCTACTGTGCTCTATACAGTGCTGTACAGTAAAGCATACAGAATCACTGGTAGAGGATGCATGCATGTGACAATGCATGCCAGACATTTGAACTAACTTATGTGATTGGATATGTGAACGCAGGTTTGAATTTTTGAAAGTTTGCAACTTGAAGGTTCATATGTAGGGGACTTGCTGCATATATATGACCAGTCTGGGCAAGAACCATCCTGACCCGAGAAGGGTAGCAGTTCAGAGTCCATCCCTCAAGTTATTAGACCTCCTTATAAACAGAGTTCTTCATGCAAAATGCCGGGCTGGATGAAGCACAAGATTTCTGGGAGAAATACCAATAACCTCAGATATGCAGATAACACCACCCTTATGGCAGAAAGCAAAAAGGAACTCTTGATGAAAAAGGAGCCTCTTGATGAAAGGTGAAAAAGCTGGCTTAAAACAACATTCCAAACACCAAGATCATGGCATCCAGTCCCATCACTTCATGGCAAATAGATGGAGAAAAAAATGGAAACAGTGACAGACTTCATTTTCTTGGGCTCCAAAATCACTGTGGATGGTGACTGCAGCCATGAAATTAAAAGATTCTTGCTCCTTGAAAGAAAAGCTATGACAAGCCTGCTGCTGCTGCTGAGTCACTTCAGTCGTGTCTGACTCTGTGCGACCCCACAGATGGCAGCCCACCAGGCTTTCCCGTCCCTGGGATTCTCCAGGCAAGAACACTGGAGTGGGTTGCCATTTCCTTCTCCAATGCATGAAAGTGAAAAGTGAAAGGGAAGTTGCTCAGTCGTGTCCGACTCTAGCGACCCCATGGACTGCAGCCTACCAGGCTCCTCCGTCCATGGGATTTTCCAGGCAAAAGTACTGGAGTGGGGTGCCACTGCCTAGACAGCTTATTAAAAGCAGAGACATCACTTTGCAAACAAATGTCCATCTAGTCAAAGCTATGGTTTTTACAGTAGTCATGTATGACTCATGATGTGAGATTTGGACCATAAAGAAGGCTGAGAGCCAAAGAATTGAAGCTTTTGAACTGTGGTGCTGGATAAGACTCTTGAGAGTCCCTTAGACTACAAGGAGATCAAACCAGTCCATTGTAACCCTGAATATTCATTGGAAAGACTGATGCTGAAGCTGAAGCTCTAATACTTTGGCCACCTCATGTGAAGAGCTGACACATTAGAAAAGACCCTGATGCTGGGAAAGATTGAAGGCAAGAGGAGAAGGGGACGACAGAGGATGAGATGGTTGGATGGCATCATTGACTCACTGGACATGAGTTTGATAAGACCGAGCAGAGTCAGATATGACCGAGCAACTGCACAACAAATACCTAACATGGGTATTTATAGGAACACTGCTGTTATACCTCAGATGCTTCTTCATCATTGAGACCATTTCTTGATTGCAAGAGTTTCTCTCTAATGAGATGGTATAAACAAATGTGAAGAGAGTGGACAGAATATTCATGTTATACCAAGTATTTATTGAATGCTTACAATGCAAAGGCATCATGTTATATAAGAGTGTATATGTGGAAATGATGACTTCATGCTTTCTGTTTTTCAAAAACATAGTGTTCAGTTGAGAATATGAATAATGATCATAAACACGAAGTCAAAAAAGTAAAACATATTCAGTGGCATGTTAAAAACCTAAGTAAATCACTTTGGAAATTCTGAATGAAAAAGACATCTTATTTAGTGAAAGAATTCTGCATATAGTAATGAAGGAGGTAGTTTTTGCACTGGACTTAAAACAAGGATTTGGAGATGTGAAGGGCATCCCTGGTTTTAAGAAAACAAACAAACAAAAGCAGCATGAATGAAGCCTGGTGTTGAGAAATGCAAAGTCTAGGCCAGTATTTATTAATATTTTAGTTTTAATGAGATAGAATAGGACATTAGGTTGGAAGTGTAGATTGGGGCCAGTCAGCTAATAATTAAGTTAAGGAATTTGAATGTCATTTGGCGGTCAGGGAGACCAAAATAGAACTATTGGAAGAACAGTATGAAAACATCAGTTTGGCAAAACTGCTTAATATGGATTAGAATACAAAGAACCAGAAACAGAGATCCATGTTAGAATGGGAGAGGGAAGGAAACTAATATTTGTGGAAGTCTTACTATGGACTAAGAGCTTGGTTAATCACATTGCTATGCTTGTTCATTTCATTTTTATCACAAATCTCTGATATCTTTTATTCCCACCCCATTTCTATCTCTGGGAAAATTCTGATGCCATCAGAATTCATACAGTCGTAGTCATTCTAAGAGGTTGAAACTCACATTAGGGGTTTCTGTCTTAAGTTCCCTCTGCTGCGCTGGTTTACTGCAAGAGAACAGGGGAAAGGAGCTGAGCTCTGAAATAGGGCAGAAACACTAAGGTGGGCATACAGAAGTCCTTCCGTGAGACAGCGATGCTCCTGGGCCTTGGAGCTGGATGCAACTGCCAGTGAATGATGATAATGCGGTAAAGCCTGTGTGATTTCTGTCCCTACAGGAAATGAAGTCCAGGTCAGTGATGAGCTGTTTTGGTTAACATGGACAGTCTCATTACGATCTCACATGAAACAGACTTGACATTTGTTTGGATGTAAGAGAATTGATGCTTTTGAACTGTGGTGTTGCAGAAGACTCTTGAGAGTCCTTTGGACTGCAAGGAGATCCAACCAGTCCATTCTAAAGGAGATCAGCCCTGGGTGTTCTTTGGGAGGAATGATGCTAAAGCTGAAACTCCAGTACTTTGGCCACCTCACGCCAAGAGTTGACTCATTGGAAAAGACTCTGATGCTGGAAGGGATTGGGGGCAGGAGGAAAAGGGGACGACAGAGGATGAGATGGCTGGATGGCATCACCAACTCAATGGACGTGAGTTTGAGTGAACTCCGGGAGTTGGTGATGGACAGGAAGCCTGGCGTGGTGTGATTCATGGGGTTGCAGAGAGTCGGACACGACTGAGTGACTGAACTGAAGAGAAGAAAGTAAAAAAATAACTTTTAGCCACTAAAATGAGTTTATTCAAGAGAAGAAAGTACAAGTATCATAAAGTAAAAATATAATAAATAAGTGGGGAACAGAGAAAGATGTGCAGGTTTTTAAGGGATGAGGAGAGGCTTCTTTTCAGACATATTTGTAGTATTAGTAAACTAGCTGGAAGTGATCCAGAAGGTTACTGAAAATCTAACAGAGGTGCTTAGAAGGATGCTCAAAGGTAGAAAAGAAGATTTCAGAGTCATCAGTACAGAGGTGATGATGGAAATCATGAAACTTCTTTACAAAGAAGAGAGTACTCAGAAGGAGAAAAGTAATGAAAATAACCTGCTTTGGGGAAGGTAGTGAACTTAAGAGGTTAAAATAAATAAGTAAGTAAAGTAAAAGTAAATTAGTCACTCAGGTGTGTGGGACTCTGTGCGACCCCATGGACTGTAGCCCACCAAGTTCCTCTGTCCATGGAATTCTCCAGGCAGGAATATTGGAGAGGGTAGCCATTCCCTTCTCCAGGGTATCTTCCCGACCCAGGGATCGAACGCTGGACCTCCTGCTTTGTAGTCAAGATTCTTTACCATCTGAGCCACCAGGGAAGCCCCAAATAAGTGAAGGAATGAAAAAAGATGAAGCAGGAGTTGGAGTGGAAGGAAGGAGTGCAGACTAACAAGATATATTATGGCTGTGGGAGAATAAAGCTAAAGGGAAAATTCTGCTATAAGGAATGTAATTGGCAGTGTCAAAATTTCAGAGAAGTCACAAAATTTGAAGACTCGGAAAATGATTTTTGTTGTTGCAACTAGATGACTTTTGAAGGAGATTTTCAGTGTTTGATCACATCGTGTAGAAATCCAGATATTTGGTGAATAAACACAATAAAATACTTTTAAAACATTTTATTAAAAATCACTAATTGCTGAGCATGAATATGAGAAGTATGCCATGTAATGGACTTCAAATACTAGCCAAATTTCTATTGGAAGAGGACAGCATTGCATTCATTTTTAGACATTCCTGATGGAAGGCCAGCTGTTGTCCATGGTGCTAAAAGAGTCATCTGGCATTATAATATTGCAGCAACATGACCAGTATAGTTGGAGTGAATTGGGTATTTCATTACATACCTCTATTTGAGGGATTTATTTTTCACTGCAATGAGATTTTTCATATATATTTCCCATCTGGAAGGTTTTTTCAAACTCCCCAATGGTTAACATCTAGAAAGCAATTGCTTTTTTTTCCCCCCTAAAGAAATCCCTTGAAACATGAGCATAAGAAATCAAGGTAAGGGAAAAACAGAAAGTGGAAGACATGCTGAAAAGGTTATAAAATTCTTTCTTCTTTTAAAATATCCAAAATCATAGACTGTCTACTGAATTCTACTCTTCCCAGTAGCGCTTTCAAAGTAAAAAAAAAAAAATACTTAAGCGAAATGGAATCTGGGTATTCTACTGATGAATAGAATTATTTGCATACTTAAAAAATAAAATACAGAAAATATAACATAGTTGTTATGACTCATCAAACTATCAAAATGGCTGCTAATGGAGCCAGTCATACTTTTTGCATGTTCCTGTATAAAATACATTATTGAATTTCTAGAAAAACAGGCAATGCAGTAATATTATTCCCATACCATTCTCATGAAGCAATACAGCTACTATTCAAAGTTAGGTAGGGTGTTCTGGGCATGGTGCTCAATGAACCTGTGAGTTTGGGGTTGAGTAAATTGACATTTTTTTTTTTTTTCTTCTAGTCAAAAATTTTCTAGTTCAGAAATTGGACTGACTGAAAGGCCAAGTTAGTTGGCAAACAAAAGGTTCAACTCTCATCATGAAAATGTTAACAGTAAAATATAGACAGTAAGCCCATGATGTATTCATGATGGAAGAAGAATGACAAATAAATTTCACTATGAACAGTTGGAAGGTGTATTTTTGATTTATTCAGGAACAGAGAAGACTAACAAGGAATGTAATAGACACTTAAGATACTGAGATCTGAAGGAAGTGGTTCTCAGGGGAAGAAGACCTCACCTTGCACAAAGATGTGGTCCATCAGATGTCACTGGAAGAACTTTGTTGTTGCTGTGTTAGTTGCCCAGTCGTGTCTGAATTTTTGCGAGCCCTTGGACTGGAGCCCACAGGCTCCTCTGTCCATGGAATTCTCCAGGCAAGAGTACTGGAGTGGGTTTCTGAAGATGCCCTTCTCCATGGGATCTTCCTGACCCAGGGATAGAAGGTCTCCTGCATCACAGACAGATTCTTTAGACTCGGGAAGCCCCTTTAGACCCAGGGAACTCAGTACCTGCATCTCACACAATAAGATTAAGTGTAAGGTGTTGCAAGATTCTGAAGTCAAGATATGCTCATGGCTCCTGAAGAGCAAGTCCAAGCAGTTACCGCCACTTTGGTCCCAGCCTTGGCCCCAGGACATCCAGGATACATCAGTGGCTTTGCTCTTCACTTTGAAGGACCCTCTCTGTTGGTTTCTGTGCATTAGGTGAAACACCTCTTCTTCCAATGGAAGGAGTGGTCCATTGTTGAAGATGAACCCTGTTGTTTCACCCTGCCCTAGCTCTTGGTTGTTTCTTAAAATTCTGTGATTATCTGAGTAGCCTATTTCACCATCAGGGCGTCCAGCAGTTGAGGGTGTGCCAAGTCCTGACAGTATCTCAAAAGAGGATCCCACTCAGCAACAAGAGTCAGGCTGGTTGAAAGCTGGATCCTCAGGAAGAGTTGTTAAAGTGTGTAAATACATACAATGCTGAGGGGCCCAGGAGCATGAGTCCCACTAGCCCAACAGAATTGGATGGCCTGCAGGTGGCCCCTGGTAGAAGTTCAAAAACCAGGGGCTCAGACATAAACTGGGGCCTGATGTAAACACCAGATAGGCCCCAGGCCCTGTAACTCCCTGCACAGAAGTCACACCAGACCCCCCGGTAAACCCAGGCCCACACCTAAACCTGGGGGCCAGCTGCCTTCCTCCCACCCCACGAAAACCCTGGGGCCCAGTAGTGGATCTTAGAGTTAAACCTTCCCAGACAAACCCCACCCCCAGACGTAAACCTGGGGTCCAGTCGTAAACTTCCCCGTGGTAACCCGCCCGGCCACACATAAACCCTGCAGGCGTAAACCCAGAGTCCAGTCGTAAACCCGTCAGTGGCAAACAGCTCTATGGTAAACCCTCCAGGAGTTTACTCAGCTGATGGAAACCCGGGTCCTAGGGTAACCTGAAGCCCAAACTCCAACTGAGCTCACCAACTCTGCTCCCCAGAGCCATGACGGAGCCCGGCAGGCGCTAGAGTCCAGCACCTCACTGCCTCGGGCCATGCCTGGCCCTCAGATGACTGCACCTGGCGGAGGAGCCACTGACCAGACACCCGCCGGAACGCTGAGTGTGCGTGTCTCGGGTGTTTCTCAGCTATACGTGATGGGGGCGACCCTCGAGTGCGGGTTCTCCTCCCCGTGGGGCTCCTGCTCACTAGTGGCAATGGTGAGGTGGCTCTCTCCGGGCTGTTAGTCCAGGCACCCGGAGTCCTTGGCCTGGTCTGGGCTGGTGGTCCCCAGGGCCGTGAGCTCAGGTTCTCCTGTAGGGGCCAGCTGCACCTGGGACAACGCACGCGGTGCCTCGCAGACCCTGGGTCTCACGTGAGCAGGAGGAGTCGGCCGTGCAGCGCTGATTGGGGTGGGTCTGGGGTGCTGGGCAGGAGGTGGACACTGGGCTCCTCTTGCTCTGGTTGCTCGGATTCCTTCTCTGTCCTGGCTTTACAGAGGGATACTAAAGGGGGCCATTCCTGGAAGGCCAGGCTGCCTGTGGATGTGGACGGACAGCAGTGGGCAGTGTCAGGGCAGGAAGGATGGTCTCATGAGGAAAAGTTGGCCTTAAGGTCAGTTTTATAATAAGATATGTCATAGTTTTATCATGTGAAAACCATCGTGTGGTAGAAAATCATCCTATTAGGAATCTCCTTCTGAAGCTTTTTAGCGTACCCAAAGAATAGTTTTGATCCAGATTTCTGATGCCCCTGACCACTTTTTCTGCATATTGGAGATGGAGCACTGGCTGTGTAAGAGGGACCACTGGCATTTTAACTAGTGCTGAGTGGGGTTTGGGATGTCCTTTTGAAAGCGTTCATCTCAGGCTGGGACCTGAACCCATGTGCCAGGACTGGAACCCAGCCAAAACCTTGCTTAGTACACTAATCCACGTGGCTCTGGCTTGAACCCAGCCAAAACCCATGGTCTTCCAGTTGAGATCACACATCTGGTTTCAGGACCTAAACTCAGGCACTTGATGTCTCATGGCAGGTAGAATTCAGCGAGTGACAAAGTGATAGGTAAGAAGTGGATTTATTTAGAAAGAAACCCACTCCAAAGACAGAGTGTGGGCCATCTCAGAGGGCTAAATGCAGCCTTGGGGTAAACACACTCCAGAGTGTGGACTGTACCCAGAAGGTGAGAGCAGCCTTGAAATGTGGTGTGGTTAGCTCTTATGGGGTGGGTAATTTCATAAGCTAATGAGTGGGAGGATTGTTCTAATTATTTGGGGGCAGGGCAGAGATTTCCAGAAATTGGGTCACCACTCACTTTTTGGCCTAGATGGTCATCCTTGGAACTGTCGTGGTTCCTCTGAATGTATCATTTAGCTTGCTGATGTGTTGCAGTGAGCCCACACTGAGGATCAAGGTCTAGTCAAAGTTGACTTGTCTGCCATCTTGGACCCATTTCTTTCTAGTCACTTTATGTTGCGTCCTTGGGCTATGTCGTTCTTTCAAAGCTTGTGCCCTGCCCTTTTCCCTCCTGGTTCACTTTGCTCTATCTGAAGCAGGAATGCTATTTATAATCGTGGTGACTAAGTTATTTGGGTGGTTTGGACCAGCCACTGGGCTTGGTGCAAACACTCCTCTTAAGGTGCTGTCTTACATTGAAATTAACGAGGGCATGGAGGTTCCAAGGGCTTCATTGATTTGCCCGAGATTACTCAGCTGCTCAGACAGAATGGCAGCCCAGGAATCTTCACCTAAAGACCTCACCTTATGAAGAAGGTTCTCTGGCTCAGCTGGGAAGCCCTCCCCTCCTGTGGGGAATGGCAGTCCTCCTGTCTGAGTGTCATTCCATCTTTGTGAATCTTGTTTCATTTAGTCTGTTTGCAGACATTACATAATGGGTCTCTTTTACCCAGTCCTGTCGTTTCAGAAATGTGTTTGAATCTTTTAAAAGATAATACCTAGAGGATTTGAAGATGGGAAGGTGGGGATTAATTTATGAGACTTAGCTGTATTTCCTGTTCCACTGGGAACATTTTGTTTCTAAATGGGCTGGTCCATGAGTGTATAGCAAAACCTTTATCTCTCAGCACCTTGCCCCTTCTAGAGAGCAAATTCCCTCCCAACTTTATTTTATTGTGGCTTGTGCCGTGTTTCTATTTATCCAGGGAGGAATCCTTAAACAGAAGCAATTGTCAGATATCTAATGGGGGAAAATATATATTAACATACTTACTCTTAAGTCAAATGATGTATTTGATATTGTTTTGGTAGGATTATTACAAAGCAGAGAGTGCATAAAGTTGATTGACACATTACTCAAGTGGTAGGAGGGGCACAATCATGGTAAAATCAAATCCCATACCAGCAAGGTGGGCAAATCCCAAACTGGAAAATAATTATATCACAGAAGTTCTCCCACAAAAGTGAAAGTTCTGAGTCCTATGTCAAGCTCCTCAGCCTGGGGGTCTGGCAATGGGAGGAAGAGACCCCAGAGAATCTAGCTTTGAAGGCCAGCAGGGTTTGATTGCAGGAATTCCACAGGATTGAAGAAAACATAAATATCATTCTTGGAGGATGCTCACAAGGTCCTGTGAGCACCAGGACCCAGGGAAGAAAGCAATGATCTCTTGAGAGACTGGGCCAGACTTATCTGCTAGTATTGGAGGCTCTCCTGTGGACGTGGTCGCTGTGGCTTCCTGCAGAAGCAGGCATACTGGTGGTGGTAGTTTGCTGGCGTACTCATTAGCACGAACCCTCCTGGAGGCTGACATTTTCTCACCAAGACTCGGCCCCACCCAAAAGCCTGTGTTGGAGAAGACTCTTGAGAGTCCCTTGGCCTGCAAAGATATCAAGCCTGTCAATCCTAAAGGAAATCAGTCCTGAATATTCATTGGAAGGACTGATGCTAAAGCTGAAACTCCAGTACTTTGGCCACCTCATGCGAAGAGTTGACTCATTGGAAAAGACTCTGGTGCTGGGAAAGATTGAAGGCAGGAGGAGAAGGGGACAACAGGGGATGAGATGGTTGGATGGCATCGCCGACTCGATGGACATGAGTTTGAGCAAGCTCCGGGAGTTGGTGATGGACAGGGAAGCCTGGCGTGCTGCAGTCCATGGGGTCGCAAAGAGCCGCACATGACTGAACAACTGAACTGAACTGAGCAGCCTGAAGGCTCCAGTGCTGGCATGCCTCAGGCCAGACAAGGAACAGAGCAGGAAAACATCCCTACCTGTCAGCAGACAGGGTACTTTAAGTCTTCCTGAGCACACAGTTGCTCACTAAACACAACCCTTGACACGATCCTGCCTCCCCACCAGTGTGCAGGAACCAGTCCCTCTCACCAGGAATCCTGCACAGGCCTCTTAGAAAACCTCATCCACCAGGGGGCAGATAGCAGACGCAAGAATAACTACAAGCCTGTAGAATAGAAACTGCAATCACAGAAAGGTAAACAAAATGAGATAGCAGAGGAACATGTCCCCGATGAAGGAACAGGATGAAACCCCAGAAGAACAATTGCATGAAGTGGAGGTAGGCAGACTACTTGAAGAAGAATTCAGAGTAATGATAGTAAAGATGATCCAAGACCTTGGAGAGAAATCAGGAAGATACAGGAAATATTTAACAAAGACCTGGAAGAACTAAAGAAAAAACAAACAAGAGATGAACAATACAATAACTGAAATGAAAAATTATAACTCAAGAAATTACTTGCAGAATAACTGAGGGAGAAGAATGGATAAGTGAGTTGGAAGACAGAATGGTAGAAATCACTGCTGCAGAACCAATTAAAGAAAAAAGAATGAAGAGAAATTAGGACCTCTGGGAGAACATTAAACATACCAACATTTGCATTATAGGGGTCCTGAAAGGAGAAGATAGAAAGAAGGGGCCTGAAAAAACATTTGAAGAGATAATAGATGAAAACTTCCCTAATATGGGAAAGGAAACAGTTGCCCAAGTCTAGGAAGTGCAGAGAGTCCCAGGCAGGATAAACTGAAGGAGGAACATGTAAGACACATAGTAATCAAATTAACCAAAATTAAAGACAATGAAAAAATATTAAACAGCAGCAAGAGATAAACAACAAATAACAAGGGGATTTCCATAAAATTGTCAGCTGATTTCTCAGCAGAAACTCTGCAGGTCAGAAGGGAGTATACACAATATACTTAAAGTGCCGAAACTGGAGAACCTACAACCAAGAACATTCTACCCAGCAAGGCTCTCATTCAGATTTGGTGGAAAAATCAAAAGTTTTGCTGACAAGCAAAAGCTCAGAGAATTCAGTATCACCAGACCAGCTTTGCAACAAATGCTAAAGGAACTTCTCTAGGTGGAACAAAAAGAAAAAAGGCCACAATTAGAAACAAGAAAATTATGAATGGAATAGTACATTAGTAAAGGTAGAAAGAAGTACAGTATAGTAAAGGTAGGAAATCATCTGCACATAAGTATGTTAGCAAAACCAGCAACTGTGAAAACAGGAGAGCAGGAATGTAGGATATTGGAAATTCAATTGAAATTAAAGACCAGAAACTTAACACAATCTTGTTTATATATAATCTGCTATATCAAAACCTCATGGTAACTGCAAACTGAAAAGCTCAGTAGATAAGAGAATAAGGAATCTAAACACAGCACTAAAATTAATCATCAAATCATAAAAGAAGTGAACAAAAGAGGAAAGGGGAAAAAAGGCCCACAAAAACAAATCCAAAACAATTAACAAAATGGCAATAAGAACACACATAGTTTTAATTACCTTAAATATAAATGGATTAAAAGCTCCAACCAAAAGACAGAGACTGGCTGAATGGATTCAAAACAAGACCCATGTGTGTGCTGTCTACTGGAGACCCACTTCAGATCTAGGGACACATGAAAACTGAAAGTGAGGGGATGGAAAAAAGTATTCCCGGCAAATTGAAATCAAAATATTTTTTGTTGAGAATTTTTGTGTCTATGCTCAGCAGTGATATTGGCCTGCAATTTTCTCTCTTTTTGGGGCATCTTTGTCTGGTTTTGGTATTGGGGTGATGGTTACCTCATAAAAAAAGTTTGGGAATGTTCCTTCCACAATTTTTTGGAATAGTTTCAGATAGACACTAGCTCTTCTCTAAATGTTTAATAGAATTCACCTGTGAAGCCATCTAGTCCTGGACATTTGTTTGTGGGATTTTTTAAATCACAGTTTAAATCTCATTACTTGTGATTGATCTGTTCACATTTTATATTTATTCCTAGTTCAGCCTTGGAAGATTGTACCTTTCTAAGGATTTGCCCTATTCTTCTGGGTGTCCATTTTATTGATATATGTTTGCTTGTAACAGTCTCTTAAGATCTTTTGAATTTCTGTGGTGGCCATTGTGACCTCTCCTTTTGCATTTCTAATTTTATTGATTTGAGCCGCCTCTCTTTTTCTTGATAAGTGTGGCTAAAGGTTTACCAATTTAGTTTATCTTTTCAAAGAACAAGCTTTTAGTCTCATTGATCTTCTCTACTGTTAATTGATAATAGCAAGGACCTACTGTAAAGCACAGGGAACTCTGCTTAATATTCTGTAATAACATAAATGGGAAAAGAATTTGAAAAAGAATAGATACGTGTATATGTATAACCTAATCCCTTTATGGTACACCTGAAACTAGCACAGCACTGTGACTCAACTGTGCTCCAATATATATACGTATATGAAGTGGATCTTTTCAGTTTCCAGTGGGAGAAGGATTAAGGATAGCATTATGGGGTAGTATTCATGTATAATGCTAACATGGTGAAATAAAACCATAAAAGGACTATTTAAGTCATATATCAGAGGCAGGAAGTGTCCCATCACTGAGAAGTATTCAAACAGAGAAGACATACCTCTTCTCAGAAATGTTTCAAGGTGATTTTTAAATAGCATGGGTTTGGGGACTAAATGATTGCTAGGTATTTTCTAATTCAAAGAGTCAGTTGTTCCTCTTCTTAAGGAGATTTCATATCTCACAAAAAGGCAAGACTATTACATTGAAGAATAATAGCATATAAGGTACAGTAATTTAAATAATTGGGTTGAGGGGTGAAAAAGAGAAAAAATAGGTGCCATGGAAGGTGATAAAGCTGAGATATGTGTGTGAGAAGGAATAGTTTCAGGGCTTCAGTATGGATGGGGACCTCTAGTTGAGCATTGCAACAGAAACTTGTTAGGAAGAAATTTTGAACCGCAAGTCCTGTCTTCGTCATCCTCCAGCTCAATTTCTTGAAGTGCTCTAAGGATGATGTCCATAATCATGGTCCCTAAGGCTTCCATGCATGTAATCTCAGCCTCAGTTGTGCCACTATACGTACCACCTGCTGTTATCGCTGTGCTGACTTTCTCTTATTTCTTGAAGTTTCCAAACAGTTCCCACCTTAAGAGATTTTTCTACATGCTACTCATGGCCTTGAATGACCTTGACCCCACTCTTGACCAGCATGAATCCTCTTATGCTACAATCTCAGGTTCAATATCGTTTCCCAGGGATGCGGTCCCTCTACAGTCTCTCCCCACTCCTCAACTAGGTGCATCCCTTAACTGTACACTCTTATTGCCACCGGTACCTCTCTTTCATCATACTGATCATATTTATAATTCCATAGTTATTTTTAGATTATTCGTTTTTGACCCTACTAAGCCAAAGCAAGCTAAGTGAGCAAGTCAAGTGTTGCATCTCCATCTCCTTACATGTGGTTAGATATTTTTTGAATGTGTGATAAAGGGAGAAGAGATACTTTTTGAACACCTGAATATTGGTTTCCAGATCTTTGTAGATTAATCATTTAACTCAAAGGGCAAGGTGATTTCAGTTTTTGGTGCTGAAAGCATCATTATCTTGCACCATTCTCAGCTCTTTCCCTATTGAAGCCAAAGCAGTTTTTTTATGGATTTTCTAAACATGGCCCAAGCGTCTGCAGCATGAGAATAAGCTGAGCACATCCCTTGGCATTTCATGTCTTCCTTGGATTGCCCAGGAATAGTTCATCATTTTCCTGCTCTCATTGCTGAACATTACTTTGCAAACATCTGCTCCAAGTCCAAATTCCTAAGGAAACAGGATTTGAGACAACAAAATGTCTCTATTTCTGTGTTTACCTCATTTTCTCACAGAAGACTTTTCTCCTTGTATTCCCATGAAGCTAAGAACATCTGCAGATCCTCATCTGGGAGTTGGTTGCCGAAGGAATTCAGGGGTGAATTCCCCTGTCTGAAGTATTGAGAGACTGGCCTCATCACAAGTCCTTCTGCTTTCTCTGGGAGAAATATGCAATATGTTCTCAATCTCTCTAGTTTAATATAAAGAAAGGGAATAAATCAAGCAATTAGTTGGTGAATAGAAATGTCTGTTCAGGTTTTCCAGGCTCTGATTCCTCTTTCAGACAAACATAAATATAATGTGGACAAAGGGCAAGGCAGAAGTTTTTGGACTCTCCATGGGGTAACCAGGGAAGGATTTACAGAGGAGGTGTCTTCTGAGATCTCGGGAAATAAGGCGGAATTTTTCAGATGGTCAAGGGGAAGCGGAAACAATCAGGGTAAGAAGGAGGATGTGTGTGTGTTTGTGGGATGGATAGGGTGAGAGATCATGGGGACAGTGAAAGCAGTGAGGTCAGATGTTTGCATTTCCTGTTATGATTCCCGCCTTGAGGATGGTGCGGAGAGTTTCCAGTCACTGACACACTCCCTGGTCCCGTGAGCTTGGCTCGCTGGTAACAGCCTCAGGAATCAAATGCAATCCAGGCCCCCCGGGTCTCCCTTTCCTGTCCTTACTGAGTAAACGAACACCTAGTTCTGGAAGATGACCCTTTCTCTCTGCTTTCTTCCTAGTTTAACTCATTCCCTGATTATTCACGATCAGATTCTTTTAACATCTTTCTAGTGCGAACAGACCAATGTGTCTTCTTCTTTTTGTTATTGCATCATGGTTGCATTAGTGCACTGATTATTGCAAGCATGAAGAGACACAGTCAGTCCTTTCATGTTGACGTTCTGTCAGGAGATTTTGCTGGGCTCCTATTTTATCAGTTCTAGTGATTAGACTATTGCATCCTTTGGATTTTTTCATGTGAACTGTGAAGATAATCATCTTGTCTGAATAAGAGCAAATACTTATGCATGCACTTTCGTTTCAAGCATTTTATAGCTATTTATACACACACAAATCCTATGCATGTGTCCTATTATTAACATTATCACAATATAAATTTTACAGGTGGAGCAGTTGAGGCATTGAGGTTAATAAACATGCCTAGGGTTTCTCAGATAGTAAGTGGGAGAGCCAAGGTTTTAATCTAAGTGTGACTTCATCATCCATTCTCTCTACCATGTAGGCCACTTTGCTTCTTATTATTTTGTCTCCTTCTTTCCAACATTTGATTCTTATTTTTCTTATTATTGCATTGTCTAATATCTTTTGGGATCATTTTGAGCATTAGGGGTGCCACTAATCTTTAGGGTTATTCTTATAAAGTTTCATTATGGTGAACATAATATGTTTGCTATCCCAGTGGGAAGTTGTGTGCATAGTAAGACTTTCCTCAAAAAATCAAAATGAAACCACGGTAGAGTTTTCTGCCCAATCGCTGCAAAATGAGTCCATGAGGGCACTGCCATGGTTAAATACATTTCTTATATGTCTCATGATTTTCTGTTCCTCTCTGCCTGCTTTATGACTTTCTTTAGTACTTGGTGAATATTTTTAGTGTAATATTTTAATTTTAAAAATATTCTTTACTTATTTTCCTTGCATTTGCTCTAGAGCTTGCCGTAAATCTCTTGTAGGTGGCATATTTTTAAAAGCCCCGTCTTAGTTTAACATTTTCTTATTTAAAGACTGTTTTGGTTCTGACACAGCAGGCATGCAAGGTGCAAAAGCACAAGAGCTTAAGGCTGACTGAGGTTCAGCCTGTGTGTGAAGATCACCCTGATTTTGACTAAGAAAATGGTCACTTGCAATTATAAGCTCTCATGCCACCTTTTAGGCTGGACCTATAGGTCTTACCCACAATCCTGACTTAGGACAGGGTATCTAACCTCAGTGTGGCAGCAAACCTGCATTGAATATGGTAAAAGTTCCTTATTTTCACTTTAGTAACTCAGAGTTTATAATGTCTTTACCTTATGAGTAAAAGGATTTGTTAAGCAAATGTGTAAAGAAAGCAGCAAAGGAGACAGTTCATCCACTGACATAAACCAGTGGCTTTTATGAAACTGAGTACATGATTAGAAAGTAGATGGATACTGTTCATGAAAAGTAAGCCTTGTCTATCCATCAAAGCAGTCTTGGGGGCTGGGGACCTATTTTCTTGGGCAGTCTTTCAAGGACCTTCTCCAGAGCCACTTCCTCTGTAAAATCTACCACAGTTATTAAGGTAGCAAAAAGAACATAGATTCTGGAGTCAGACCTTGGTTCCCATCTTGTCTCTGTTTGTTGATAATTGAGGGAGTTTGGGTTGGTCACCTAAGCCCTTGTTACTCAAAGTGTGGTCCTCAGACCAGCAGTATCAACATCACCTGAAAATTTATCAGAGGTTTTGAACCTCAGGTCCTTCTCAGACCCACTATTTTAAGATACCCAGTAATTCATTTGCACATTGAAGTTTGAAAGGCACTGATTTAAGTGCCGTAACTCTGACAGGGTAGTTGGGAATAGTAAATGGTACAGTTATTATAGTGCCTATAACAGACGTTGGTACAGAAAGGGTTCCCCCAGACGGTGGCTGTAACTGGCATTACTGGTAATGTTTCTGTTGTGGTCATTGTCGTCTCTGACCCCATCACTTGAAGGCGTGCCCAATGGAGACTGAAATCTTGCCCAAGCCATGGCCAACGGAACTTAAAACCTTCTCTGAGCCTGTTTTCTAGCCTATAAAATAGGAATGATGGTCCGCACTGAGAGAGCTGCTGTGAGGATTAAATAAAGTGATGCATAACATCATTTCCAGAAGCCGGGTGCTTTCCTCAGCCCTTTGCATCCATTTTCTCACTGGATCTTCATAACATCCCCTTGTAGTGGAGAAAATGTTCAGAGAGGTGATGACGTATGCTCAGGGACACACGGCTAGTAAGCGGCAGAGCTTGTATGCAAATCTCAACCAAAAGCTTTTAACTGCTTGAATCTGGGCATTTCCTGCAGCATGAAAATTGTGCTTCTGTCATCCAGATGTCTTATCAGTCATCAGGTGTCCCCTGCCATGAAGAATTATCAACAGTGACGGAGTGGTAGACTTTGACCGTCCACCCTGTTGGTGCTGCCCCCAGCTGGAGGCAGCGATTTTGCTTCCATGAATACTTGGCCACATCTGATCAACCCAGTTCTCTCCATCGTTCCTCCTTGTCTGTTTTTTTTTTTTCCTCCAATGGCTCAGATGGCCAGATTCAGGGTCAGTTGCCTTAGAGAGTGAGGTGCGACTGCTCTTGTTAAGGAGCCAGAAGCTGAGCTAATTATAGTAATTACAGCTTCCTATGTACATAACACCTCTCAGGCAGAAGGAGCACAGGGCCAGCTCCCGCATTGCCATGCTGCTGCTTCCCTGGAGACCCCTGAGCAGGAGCTTGGAAGTGGCATATGTCTCCATCAGAGTGGACTGCCTCAGATGCAAGGAGGGAGGAGGCTCTGCTGCTGAGGATGAGCATCAGCCAGGCTTCCAGAGTCTCTACAAAGTGACTCCTCCCAGGGCCCAACAAGTCCACACGTCTCTGAAGCTATGTGTTACCATGGTATTTAGCCACCCTTGTGTAGTGGATGTCTTACAGCAACAAAGAGTAGCAAGGGCCCTGTTGTAGTCAGAGACCTTCCATCAGAAATCTTTAATTCTTATGAGAGCCAGATGAAGTAGAGGCTGTTATTCCCATTTTAAAGATAAGGAAAACAAGGCTCAGAGAAATGAAATCATTTGATTGGTGTCATATAGTTAGTAAGTGTTGCAGTTGACTTTTCTGCCAAAGTATGTGAAATTACAAACCCAATGAGCAATTCATGGTACCGTACTGCCGCTCTCAAGAACCTCTCCAATTACCTAGTCCTTTCACCACCACTTACTCTCTATCTATGGACAGATGTCACCTTTTTTGAGATTAAATACTTACACACGTGCCTGCACACAAGCACACATACACACCCCCTCAGATTCATCTTTTCCATTTTCATACTTCTAGAAAGTTGCTTCCACATCTGGATTTCTTTTCACGAAGGCTTGTTGCCCCATTTGGTCTAACTTTTTATTTGGTTAGTATGGTCTTTTAAAAAAATCAATGACTGGTTAGTGATGCCTTTAATGGATATTGAATGAATACAGATCTGGTGTTATTTATCACAGAAGTGATACTTTAATTATTTATTCCCCTCAAAGTAACACTGGCTGTATCCAACATGTTTCATTTTTGGACGTGAACCTTTGTCCCCTCACTTTGGGGTAGGGGCCAGTCCACGATAACCTCCTACTCATCAGAGGGGTTATTTTTGCTCTGTCACCAGAGGAACATGACCAGTTGACATAAACCTACATGTTCAGAATCATGTAGCTCTCCAGATGGAAAAACTGGATCTCTGAATCAATCTTTCCACTTATCTATATCTGAAATAAATATTAAATTAGATACTGACCTTCACTCAGTCAGTAAATAGTTATGAGGTCCTGTTGTACACTGGATACTCTGCTAAAGTTTGGTATACACGGCTAAAAGGATTTGGCAGAGTTCTGACCCTCCTGGGCGAGATACAATAAGTAAGTAACCACACATGTATACACATCCAGGAAGGAATTAAGACTAGAAGGAATGAAGGAGAGTTCAGTAACAGAATATGGAATATGGGAGAGGGAGCTCTTGAGTGTGGTTAAAGAAGGTGTTTCCAAGGAAGGAACATTTTAGTTGACTTTAAAGGATACAAGAAGCCAGCCGGGAAGACCAGAGGTAAAACACCCTGGATTTAGGGAGTCATATATGTGAAGTCCCTAAGAAGAAGGCTTTGAAAAGTTCAAAGAACTGAAAGGAGGCCAGGGTGCTTCTTCTCACTCTGTGCTTCTCTTGCCACACAGCAAGAGAAGCACACAGTGAGACAGCATGAGGGACGGTGGAGGGATGTACCGGGAAAATGACGCAGGGCTCAGAGAGCATGGCAAGGGTTTGGGGTTCTACTTCAAAGCAGATGTAAATTCCATTTTGGAAAATGATGACTGTGGCTCCTTTCCTCTGGTAGAATACAAATTTCCTTATACAGCAGAGAAGAAACCGGGATTTAGAGTCAGAAAGATCTGGGTTTAGTACAACACCAGCCACTTATTTTCTATACATCCTTGGTGAGTTTCCTCATCAGTGAGGTCAGGCTAAGTTATACTGCAGTAGTAACAACAAAAGCTACCCACAACATCAATGACTTAGTACAACAAAAATCGATTTTATTCTCACTTGAAGTCCACTGAAGACTTTGTACAACGCTGCAGTGCAGAATACACCCTGGCTGGCTCAGCCTTCCAGATTGCTTCCATCTCATGTACATGAAGATCAGCTCTCTGTAGAGAGTTGGTCACTATAATTCAAAAGTTTCCTTCAGGAGTCGCTTATAACAAGTGCTCACATCTTATTAGATAAAGCAAGTCACATGGCCATTCTTAACCATGGTCACCTTAAATTTAAGAAGCAGGGCAAGGTTTCTTGTTTATTGGCAGCCAAGGGCATCAGACCTCAGTGAATAATGGTAATAATAACATTTCTTGCTCGTATGATGTCAACTGTTAGAAATAATACATGCAAAGTGCCTATACCTTATCTAGCACATAGTAAATGCTCAATGAGTGGCTATGATTATTAGCTTCGTCTCTTAAATTCCTGGTGCTCCTCCTCTGTGGGATCTCTTCCAACGAGCGATATCTAGCAGGCTCTCTATTCCTGGATTCTGCATGGAAGGTCCATGGTTGGTTGAATCTGTGGTGCGGGGCTGAGGATTCAGAGGGCTAACTGTTACATATGGTGGTTGTCTAGACCTGATAGAACAGCCTGTTTTGTAGGAGAGAAAAATGGAATCATTACACACTTCACATCATGGATTGGCCAGCTGTAGCATGTGGGCCAAATCTGACTGCCACCTGTTTTGTTAGCTAAATTTTTATTGCAGCTTGGACATGCCTATTCATTTATATAGTGTCTATAGCTGCTTTCACTGTGGCAGAGTTGAGTAAACACAACAGAGGCTGCTTGGGCTGCAAAACCCAAGATATTTGCTATCTGGACCTTAACAGAGAAAGTCTTTTGACTTCCTCTTTTGATTATCCTTTTTTTTTTAAATTAATTAATTTTTTTATTGATGGCCAATTGCTTTACAGAATTTTGTTGTTTTCTGGCAAACCTCAACATGAATTTGATGATCTTTCTTAGTGCTTGACCCTCCCTAGTCATTCAAGCTTTCTCTGGAATATTCTCAATTTTTTTCCTACCTTAGGACACTGTGTCTTTTTATCTGCAGTCCACACCCTTGTCCCCATCCTCCCAGTCTTAACTATATTTTCATGTTGATGCTCTGCCTAGTTTAAAAAGAAAGAAATCAATGAGGAACTTGAATTTTTCCTGGACTTGTAATTTTTCTTCTTTTCTTTTGTGTAATGGCTGTGATTGAAAGAAAACTTGTGAGTAATCAAAACCAACTGCCTCCATAACCAAATCTGGGCTCCCTCTTGTGGGTGGCTGGAGACAGCTGCTCTTCCCTCTCCTTTCTTTATGCAGGGCATCATTTTCTGTTCTTTATCTCTTGACATGAGCGCTGTTTGATGGAACATGGCTCCTAGCACAGATCCGGAGAGTTTGTCAGCAACTGTGGTTTGTTCTGTTTTTTAAACCATGTTAGTAGGGGGAAAAGACCTGTTGTAAATCATGTCCCAAAAATTCTTTATAGGGCCCACCTGTCCACAATGGATAAATCAGTTGCTTTAAATTAAATTCTCTAAACCTGAAAGGCCCTGGGTCTGGTACTGGATTTATTCAGACTCTAGAAAAACAGTAATTTTCTAAGTCAACATTCTGACCTCACTCGAGTCAGCTACTGATTATGATAAAGCCTTTCCTTGCCATTTGCTGCTCCCTTTGAAGGAATTAAACACAGGTCCTGGGGAAAAAACTACCCAAGTCCAAGGGACAGAAACCAATCGAGACGTGTCAGCCAAGGCGGCAGGCGTGCTGCTTCGCAGATGTCCACTGCCTGATTCCACCGCTGCTGGGCCCACCCCCTGCGAGGATGTCCCATCCAGGACTCTGCAGCTCCGCTGGTGACTCCTCTGCTCATCTAGTACTGAGGGGTCATCAATTAAGCCTTATTTCTTCGTTCTTTACACTGGGCTTGAGGATATAAGCGATCAGTCCTGTGGACCCCCTGGCGTCCTGCTGTTGAGTCTCTTTCTTCAACTGTGCACGGGCCAGCATCTGTGACGAGTGATTGCAGCACTCCAGTTCAAACCCTGACCCTTGACTCCAGAGAGTAACTTTGCCCTGGGTAGCCCCTCATGTGAAATTATTCCAGCTTCCTAAATGCCCTTTCCTCCCACATTGATCCGCTTTTCCAGAACACAATCACAGCTTAGTTGGTAGACTTAATGGTTGATCATGTCCTTCTACGGCTGGAATGGAACTTTCACGATCACATGGCTTGGGTACTTTACAGGGAAAAAGCTGAAGCTCCAAGAGGTAAGGTCATATAGTCAGTGACGAAACCACGTGTTTTTGTGTCTCCCTTTTCATGCCTCTTCCTCCCAGTGAGTTTAAGTGTAACTGTTCCCCTAGAACCATGACTGTTTTTAGGCCAGGGACTTTGGTGAGTGAGACATTCACAGTAACGGGGAATCAAATCACTGCCAGGAACATTTTAGGTCTTTGGGGGCCATACTCGTCTAGCTGGGAGATGAGTTCCACCAGGGATCTGCATGGTGCCCTGGGGCAGGGGAGGAGTCACAGGTGGGGCAGGGGAGGAGTCACAGGTGGGGCAGGGGAGGAGTCACAGGTGGGGCAGGGGAGGAGTCGCAGGGTGAGCTTCTTGTGCCTGGGCTCCTGAGAGTCGCAGGAAGACCTGCCAAGGTTTTCTGTTTTTAAGGCCCTCATCGCTGAGGCAATCCTCGTCTCTCACCCTCTGATTCAGGGGGTTCTAGGGACTGATGACTTTGTTTGGAAGCTACTCTTTTGATGTCATCTCACCTTATTTCCCTACACAAATTTGCTGCTACACAGAAACCAAAATTTGTGGTTGCCTGGAACTTGAGCCCCAGGCCAAATAGTCCCACTGGTTCCTCCTCCAACACGTTTGTAGATCTGGGCCACTACCTCCTGAAGCATTCGTTTTGCTCAGTGCTTTGGCACAAAAAATATTGACTTATCATGTACAATCTAAGCTATGTCCATTCAAACAAGTATATAGTATAGGGGAGATGGCAGAATTTTCAGGTATTTTTAATGTAAGTAGAACAGGAGACTTCAAAGAAGCATGTGTTAGTGGCAGGCCACTTTGTTTTCTGACCTCTTCCCAGGTCCCCAGGAGTAGCTTTCACTTATTCTCTGCAGTTTAGTGGCACTTTAATAGAAATATGATAAACCTTGAACTGATGTAATCGTTTTGTTTGCAAATGAGGAAAAAGAGTTACGGCATTTAGGTGGCTTGTCTTGGCCATGTGAGTGAGTGTGAGTGAAAGTCGCTCAGTCTTGTCCAACTCTTTGCGACCCACGGACTATACAGTCATGGAATTCTCCAGGCCAGAATACTGAATTGGGTAGCCTTCCCTTCTCCAAGGGATCTTCCCAACCCAGGGATCAAACCCAGGTCTCCCGCATTGCAGGCAGGTTCTTTACCAGCTGAGCCACAAGGGAAGCCCTTGGCTGTGTAGGATAGTGGGAAAAGCATGGGCTTGAAATCCAGAAATTGCTCTTATTTGTGTCTTTTTCAGCCATGTTACTTTGGGCAAAATTTTTAACTTCTTCCAAACAGTTTCTCCAATTGTAAAATGGCCTGCTGCTGCTGCCGCTGCTAAGTTGCTTTAGTCGTGACCAACTCTGTGCGACCCCATAGATGGCAGCCCACCAGGCTCCCCCGTCCCTGGGATTCTCCAGGCAAGAACACTGGAGTGGGTTGCCATTTCCTTCTCCAGTGCATGAAAGTGAAAAGTGAAAGTGAAGTCGCTCAGTCGTGTCTGACTCCTAGCGACCCCATGGACTGCAGCCCACCAGGCCCCTCTGTCCATGGGATTTTCCAGGCAAGATTACTGGAGTGGGGTGCCATTGCCTTCTCCAGTAAAATGGCTTAGGACAAGATTATGTGGCTATTGAGTAAGGTTCAGTTCAGTTCAGTCGCTCAGTCGTGTCCGACTCTTTGCGACCCCGTGAATCGCCTGTGAAATACCCAGTGTTTGGTAGTTACTCTGTGTAACGCCAGCCACCTTTCCCGTGTGGCAGAGGCAGGGGCACAGGCAAACTGTTCAACTCCTTCTTCTGTCCACGAAGCCATGTCTCTGGACACACATGTATGTTTTTATATCACACTGCTCATCCTTACGGAGAAGGCGATGGCACCCCACTCCAGTACTCTCGCCTGGAAAATCCCATGGACGGAGGAGCCTGTTAGGCTGCAGTCCATGGGGTCGCTAAGAGTCAGACACGACTGAGCGACTTCACTTTCCCTTTTCACTTTCATGCATTGGAGAAGGAAATGGCAACCCACTCCAGTGTTCTTGCCTGGAGAATCCCAGGGACGGGGGAGCCTGGTGGGCTGCTGTCTATGGGGTCGCACAGAGTCAGACACAACTGAAGTGACTTAGCAGCAGTAGCAGCTCATCCTTACATTTAGTTCTCTTTGGTTATTAAAAGTGGTAGAGTTTGCAGTTTAATTTACTGTGTAAACCAGTCCACTCCCTCCTCCTGAGAATTCTGCCACTGGTAGATTTCCAGTTGTTCATCCTTGCCATGCAAATTCCAATGCCTTCACCAAATGTACCCACTTTTCCCCTGTGGCCCCGATTCCTTATTGTCATCACCCTCTCAGAACATCTTGTAAGTTCATCTGTTTTAAGACTTAGCATATTGTGTTATAATGGTTTGTTTATGAGTCTGTCTCCCCACTGGACTATGAGTGAAGGCTGAACCTATTTCCGTTCTGAATCCAGCTCCTAACACAGTGACAGGTGTGTGTAGGTGTTCAGTAAGCAGATGGCTGCATGAATGGATGCATGGATGGAATGTATCAGCTTGCCCCGTTCCCTCCGAAGAAGAAATCAGTCTTACGTCCTCAGTGTCTAAGAGAAAGTGGACCTATGACAGTAGGGAAAAACGTGGAGCCAGAAAGTAAATGTGCCTATGAGTAGCTTCCCTGCCATCTTAGTAGAGAACGGCTCCATCACTCTATTCCTGCGACGCATCCAGTCCCAAGTTCATTTCTGTCGCCACCACATGCTGACCTTCAGGGCTGTGGCAGCCTGTCTGTCTCCCCTCTGTGTAACCCGCCATCCGCCATTTGCCAGTTCACCTCCTCCGCAATTAGTACCGCCAACCCTGCCTCAGAATGCCAAGCCAGGACCTGGAGTAATTGCTGCTCAAGATTCCTCCTGACACAAATGTTGACATTCTGTTGGCATAACTTGCAATAATGTATGCAGATTGCATCCTTCCAAGGCCATAATTATTACTTCTCGGCGAGAAATAGGTTATTCCCTGGCTTGATTTCTAGGAGCCAGTTTCACGTTTGGAGCTGGCTCGTTTAGAAAATGAAGAAGGAAAAGGAGAGATGAGACATTGGAATGCACCCCAGGGAACAGAGCTGCAGGGTGGCCAGTCTGGGCAGCAGGATGTGTCTGGAAGGGCAGTGGACCGGGAATCGAGAATCCTGGGTGACTCTGCTATCAATTTGCCATATCCCTATAACTTCTGGAGCTGTATCTGTAATATGCATTTTATAGGGTCCTCAGATTATTCTTAAACACAGTTGAGTGTCTCCTTGAGAGGAAGGTCAGGCCCCAGCCTCACTTCACTTCCATGCATGAGGCACTCTGACGTGGGTTGAGGGCATAATGGAGTCCATAGGGACATAGGGTGGTCATCCGGTAGTGCTCCATTAGAGATTTTTATAGAAGGAGTGAAACATTAGAAAGTCCTGGTTTTCATTACATACTTTCTATCCTGTAGCTGGAAAAACATGTCGTCACATGTTGGGAACTGGTATCATGTCTTAGTTTTCCTCTTCCTGTTAACTCCTTTCATCTTTAGAATAAAAATGCCTAGTCTTGTACTCTGTGAATAGAAACAGGCCCATGTTCTGGACTAAAATAAAAAGGCTAAACCAGATTCCAAAACTTTTACAAGGTCTACTAGTATATAAAATTTTTTCAGTCTACTTTATGACTTTCTATCAATCTATCCTAGAATTGGAATCTGATTTGGACAATTTGATTATTCTTTTTGAGCTCAGCTTGGGATTCATTGAGATCTCCAGATCTTGCTTTGGTTTCTTTGTGCTTGACCACGCCTTGAAAAAGATATATGCCGACATCTGCCTCAGTTCCTGACATGTAATAGGTACTCAAATATAGAACCATTAGTTGAGAATGAGTGGGACTCTAGCAGGACTGGATGCTCATTCCCTTAAAGGGTAGGACTGCTTTGCATTTCCTAATTTGGATCCTATCTTGAGGCCTCAAAGAAACACTCTCTGTGTGGGCAATGGTGGCCAAACTCTGAATTGTTCCTAGAGAAAGGGATCATTTGTCACCCATTTGTATTTTGCCCTGCCTTGGTCTTTGGAGAAAGAAGTGGAGTCAGAGAAGTAAGAATGATAAACAGCACCTGGCCGGTTTCGCCATTCTGGAGAAAATTGTTCCCAGCTGAATGTTCAGTCCACTCTAGTCCAATAAAGACTTCACGGTTCCACCCATAATATGTGTGTGTGTGTGTGTGTGTGTGTGTGTGTGTGTGTGTGGCTTCTCCCAGATGGAGACTGAAAGGTGGAAGTACATCAGATGTTCTCTTTTCCTTTCCTTCGCTTCTCATTTTTCAGAAAATTCACCATGTCGCAAACTCTACAGGATGTCTCCCTTGGGGTCTTTTCTTCTCCTGCCACCTCCATCTTCACACTGGCCCCTGGGGCTTCTGGCTGCCACTGATGCCGATTTGTTGTCCAAATGTGTGCGGCAGCAGGGCCAGAAGCCCTGACTGTAGCTGCTCATTAATTTGCTTGATGGGCTGACTCCAGATGCAGCCAGACCCATTAGGACCTGATGGTTCATTTGGTGCTTCAGTCCCTCTGTAATGAAACGAGAATTCATGGGGACCCATTGCTGCCTGGATGAAGAATGGGGAGTGGATAGCACTCCCCACACCTCTGAACCTTAGCTCTCCTTGAAAGAGAACTGGAACCAGGGGTCCAAATGCCTCCTTTCTCAGAATCATGAACATCAAACTTCCAGGGAGAAAGACAAGAATGTTTTCACCAGCCATCCTTTAGCCACGTTTGTTTCTTACTCAGGTACATCTTTTGGCTTTCCCCACCAGCCGGAGAATAGACTCTGAACTACCGAGCCAGAGTTGCGAGAACCTTCATGTCTGACTGCAAACTTTCTTCCCAACCTCAATTGCCTTTAACTTCCAGTCTCACTCCCTACCTCACAGTCGAGCCAGACCCCTTTCCTCCGCTAGCACAGGACCTCTGTGTTCCCAACCATGTGCCTTTGCAAACCTGATTGCCTCAACCCAGAGTGTCCTCCCTTGACCTCAGCATTTCAGTCTATCAAAAGCCCACATTAAAGACCCAGGAAAATGCCATGTCCTCACTACACAGCATTCTTATTTCCTCTAATAGAAAGTACTTTCCCGTTGTTATTTTCCCTCTTATTCTATTCAAGCCGGGCTTGGAGTTGTATAATTGTGTTTCCTAAAGATCTCCCACTATGGGATTGTGGACTGCTTGTATAGAGTCACTCCTATTTTATTTATCTCTGTCCTCCATGGCACCTAATATGGAATCTAGAATATTTGAAGGACTTGGGAAATGTTTCACTTGAATGTCAGCTTCTGCTATTCTCAGGACCTGTTATTCTGTATGATGTACCATCCCAGGACTACTCCAAGGACTCATTCTATATGTTTTCCTCAGGGTCACCACCTCTGAGTTTTGGAATAGGTTTACAACCTTTCTAATTTCCACTGAATAATTCAGTATGGATCAGCAAAGTGCCTTGAACTTTTTGGTAGATCCAAACTGAACTATATTGCAGGGGATTCACATTTCATTTTTCGGCATCTTTGTGTGTTCTGTACTTAGTATACTGCTGCCTAATGACTGAACTGGAGGGCAGCATGTGAGGCCCTTTAATTTGTCCTCTGCCCTCTACCCTAAGCAGCAGCTGAGCCCGGAAGATGACCCACATTCGCCCTCCAGAGCTGAGCTGCACCACTCATCCTCCACTTTCCATCCTGTTCCAGAAACCATATGATAATGTCAAACATGTTTTATTAGGAAAAATATTCCCAGAATCCCATTTTAACAAATCCATTGTTCATTTGTTGAATTCTTATGTTCAGTAAATACGAACGCATGTTATTTGATTATTAAATATCTGCTGTTGCTGCTGCTAAGTTGCTTCAGTTTTGTCCGACTCTGTGCAACCCCATAGACAGCAGCCCACCAGGCTCCCCCGTCCCTGGGGTTCTCCAGGCAAGAATACTGGAGTGGGTTGCCACTTCCTTCTCCAATGCATGAAAGTGAAAAGTGAAAGTGAAGTCGCTCAGTGGAGTCTGACCCTCAGTGACCCCATGGACTGCAGCCCACCAGGCTCCTCTGTCCATGGGATTTGCCAGGCAGGAGTACTAGAGTGGGGTGCCATTGCCTTCTCCGGATTAAATATCTAGTCTTCTGCACAAAACTATTTCATGTCTTTTAGTCATACATAGAATAAAGTTAAATTTTTTTCCTTACCATCTCTCCAATCACAAATACGTTGGCTCTTCTGCAGTACACCGTGGGCTACTCTCTGTCTCCATATTCTCTTGCCTATGAGCCAGTTCTCGTGACATTCCCCACTCTCGAAATGTATCCCCAATCCATCTGTCCATAGCTTCACTGTTCCTATAGGTTATTATATGCTGTTGTGTAAACTTATATGACAGATCTTGCAAAAAGCCTTTTCTGAGTCTAAAGACTGGATTAATGGTACCTCTTGTGTGTTTCTAAACCCCTCGGATACTCAAGGTTCCATGTTAGGCTCCATGAGGAAGACAGAGAAATGAGAGAGGAGTGATTATATACAAGAATTTGTAATAAAGAAAAGACACTTTCTAAAAATAATAACGCTTAACCACATGGTATTATACGTTCTGTTTACTTGTTTTTTCTCCCATTAGATTGTAAGATTCCTGAGGCTAGTGATCATATTTTGTTTTTGTTTGTTTTTCTAGAATCCTTAGAATTGAGTACCATACCTGTAAATAGTAGATGCTTAAAATATTTATGTTCCAGATGGATGGATGGTTTTAGCGCTATTCTAGCAAAACAAATAAAGTAAATATGGTAATACCCCCTCCTTCAGGGGGTTCGTCTCTAGTGAGAAAGGCAGAACGTGAACAGAGCAATTGTGATGCGTTGTGGTAATCGCTACTGTGAAGCCTAAATGAATGAGGGGGGGGCTAGCATGTGTCTGACAGCTTCTCAGGGACAGGCAGCAGAGTGGTGGGTGGGCTCCTTTCAGCTCAGAGTGAGCATACAGCCCCACGAACAGCAACTCAAGGTCTTTAATGGATGTCTGCTGCAGAGCCCTGCTTCCCATAGCAGTTTATGTATTGGTCCACATCCACCATTTTTATTCTGGAACCCATATCTCTTATCAGGTCATATACAGCTTTTATATCATGATTGTACACCCACGGGCTGACATGATTTGCCCTGAACTCTAGTGTAAGTGCTAGGACCTGGCCCTCTGGTGCATTGGCCTTCTGCTTCCTGGCTGCTTACTTCTATTCTGAGTGTCTCCCTCTCTCTTGCAGTGTGTCAGGGTATACAAAATGCGTCCTTCCCCTTTACTCTGGCTTCAGATATTGCCGTGACATCTGGGCATTGTGTGATGCCCACATGTAGTTGGAACTCCACTGTTGGCATCGGTTCTCCCAGCAACTGAATGGCTGTGGGAGAAGATGTGCGAAAAGAGAGCAATCTCCAAAGTGACAGTCAAGGATTCTGGACCATGGTTTGATACAATGGCCCTGAAACTGCCTGATGGAATGTACAGCTCTTGGTTGACGTGAGGGCCCCAAAGGTACCACATACTTCAGTGACTGTGAGAAAACTGATTCTACCTGACAGTAATCAGAGGTCTGCTTTTTAATTGTTACTGAAATAATAAGTATTTGGGGTGCTAATAAACATTTATCACCCCCAGGCCATTTCTCATTCTAGGAACATGCAGAAAGTTTCAAAGCCAAAGGTAGTTTCTGCCATATATTCTACAGAGGTGGAATATTAAAATAGATGATTAAAATATAATGTATTTATGACAGTTATGAGCTGTGCTTGGGAAGTTGGGGAGCACATGTCTTTTTTGTTTGTAGAGTGTACTTATAGGAAAGTCTTGCTGGGAAATAAAGGCAGGGCTAAGTCTGAAAGGATAAGAATAAGTTATTCTGGCTAAGAGGAGGTAAATGTTTCTCTGTGAAGCAAGTAATACAAAAGGAAAAGCACAGAGGGAGAAAGCACTGGGACTTGTGTGTGAAATACAACATCTATGATATTGGACAGTATAGTGTGACTCAAGGCATGGCAAGAAATGAGGCTGAAAAGGATGCTAGCAGTCAATTAATGGACGCTTTTTGGTATCAAGCCAATTAGTTTGCAGTTTATTCCAGGGATAGCGACGAGCCCCTGAAGAGTTGCAAGCACAGGGATGTTGCGGCCAGATTTGCTTTTAAAGGTAGCTAGAGGGTGAGCCTCGTGCTGAGTCCACAACCCGCTCTTCCTTCTCTGCCTCTTAAAAACCACGACTCCCTCAAATCAGTATAATCTCTCCTCCACCTAGTCTCTGAATCCCATGGTAGTTTCCCCCTTCCTGAGCAGAGAGGCAGAACAGCTGGTCACCATCCCACTTGCAAACTATTCTTGAGATGTTTCCCAAAATGTGCTAGATGTCTCATTCCAACTGGATTTATTCTGGCTTCCACAATCAGTGCCCTAGTTAGCTGTTCCATCAGGGGTCCTTGGGGGCTTGGGGTGCATTGGATGGCGAAGTACATGGGATCATTGGCCCTGAGGAATGGAGTGCAATCATCCTTCCAGCTAATCAATTAAAACTGTCCTCACCATTGCCTCTTTAAGTTCTCATGCAACCATTTGTGTTTGTTTACTTTGCAGGAAACTTTCTCATTATCCATATAATATTGCTTCTCAGGGAAGGCAGAGTAGAGATATTGTACCTATCTAATGGATAAAGAAAAGATACATTCAAGATCACTGGGGAAGTAGAAAGCAGACTGAATTGGGAAGTAGGGTACCTAAGTTCTGCCTCAGTCATCACCCAGCTGTGAAATATTGGCAAAATGAGAGTATACATTTTTTCTAAGACTGCAGAATAAAGGCGTGTGGGTTCTATTCATTCATGCAATACTTATTTATTAAATACCCACTTTGTGCCAGGAATTGTTCTAAACAGAAGTAAACCAAACAGAACTATCCCCGTGGAACATACATGTTACCTAGGGAGTTAGACGATAAACAGGTAAATAAGTGAAAATGCAGTATCAGACATATAAATACAATAGAAACCACACACATCTGATGGGACATTATGCAAGATAGTGCTGTTTTATGTAGAACAATCAGAGTTTGCCTCTCTGAAGGGGTAACTTTTAAACAAAGAACTGATTGAAGACAAAGAGTGAGACATGCACACACTTGGCAGAGAGCTTTCCAGGCTGAGCAAACAGCATGTCCAAAGGCCCTGAGTGGGTATGTGCTTGACATGTTCTAAGAACACTAAGGTCGGTGTAGAGGCCCAGCCATGTCAGTCTTGCAGGCTCGGGTGAAACTTAGGATTTTGTTCTGGGGTGATGGGATCCCATTGGAGGGATCTGAGAAGAGAGTGACATGATCCAACTCAGCCTTTTAAAAACCCCACTCTAGCAGCTGTTGGATAATGGTATATCATAGGAATGAGGACAAGAATGGCAACACAAACAGCCTTCAGAGGCAGTTGCTCTAGGCTTCGTAAACAGTGAGGACTGTAGTCCTTTCAAGCCCTAAATTTCCCCGTCATGCTGTAGGCTGTGTGTGGCCAAGTGAGGCTTTCAAGTTGTGTTCGAATGTCCTCTCTCTTTCATTCTACCAGCTCTAGTTCAAACGAGGGATTTTTGCTCTCCGACCTATCCAAAACCATTAAGAGTTTCTTGTTACCAAGCTTCACCTCAGTATTTTAGAAAACAGTCCATGCGCATGTTCTGGAGCCCTCGTGTGTGTGTTTGGAAAGTTCGCACACGAACAAAGGAAAGCGCTGTGGTTTTTACCTTTAAACTTTTTCTCAAGCTGTTTCTTCTGTTCAGAATGCTGTTTCTAATCCTGCCAGTCCTTCAAAGCACAGACAGAATGTGTTCTGCATCTTTAGGGAGGCCTTTTCCAATCATCAGAGACCACAGTCATATCTTTATGTATCGAGTACCTGCTCAGTATCAGGTTCTAGGTGCTGGTCAATCTCTTGATTGAGCAGCACCTAGAACCCAATACAGGCATAGTCCTGGTATCTTCATGGAATTTTCCTTCTTATAGTAATACTGATAATTAATGTGCAAATAAATAAGCCAGATACTATCAGACAGTGATATATAAGGAATAAGGACTGTATCATGATAGAAAGTACCGGAAAATACTTTTCGGGAAGGTCTGTTTCTGCACCAGATTCCTTATCTGTTTAGGGAAAATAACAGATGCAAGGCTGCACCGATGGGGATGCCATGCTGAAGTTCCCAGCCACATTCCTCATATCTAGTGCAGAGCTGGTCAGTGTTATTAGGGTCTGGGTGGAGGAGGAAAGAGGAACTGGTGGAAATGGAAGAAAAGGAGGAAAGAGAGAAGGAAATGGAAGAAAAGGAGGAAGAAAAGTGCCTGCCTCAGTGCCAGAGGTATCTGAGAGAGGACATATTGTCAAGCAAGCGGGTCCTCTTTCTGCTGTTCCGAAGCGTGTCTCTGCAGCAGAGTGACAGTGGGATGCAGAGTGAGCACCTGTGCATGGGGCTGTGGGGCGGGCTTTCAGCGTGTCCCCACAGACGGGGCCCTACTGCACACCGTGGGGGACGCAGCCAGCCTCTGACGGAATGCCCAAGGGTCCCGCTGAAAGGGATGGTGAAAGGTCAAGGTCGTTTCCTAAGCCCTCCAAATTGCCTGGGATTCTGTATTCCATGGGCAGAGTCGTGGAAGTGGAGACTCTTAACTTCCTCTAACACCAATTCCAGTTTCCAATTAACATGCCAGGAAGAGAGGCCAGACACAGGCCTCTGAGGGAGCTGCCACTACTTGGTGGTATTTGTTAAAATTAACTGATGGGCAGGCTTCTTTGTCCCAATAGTGACCATGAAAAGCTCACATCCACATTCATCCCTCTCACCCTGCCCCTCCCAACAAACCCCTGCCATCGTGTTCCCTGGCTGACTAAAACGTGACTCTTCTCCTAGGTAATTGATGTTCTGTCTCCTTCCCTGAAACAGTATAGACTTAGTGAAAGACGGTATCTCATCTTCCTTGTTACTGGTTCTAATGAAATCCTCTGGTTGACAACTTACTAAAAGGAGGGTGATGGTGATGGGACCCTGGTGAGCCTTTTGTTTGCCCAACCCTGACCCATGGTGCTGATAACTTCTATCTACAGAGGAAA
Source organism: Bubalus kerabau (assembly GCF_029407905.1). Taxonomy (NCBI): domain Eukaryota; kingdom Metazoa; phylum Chordata; class Mammalia; order Artiodactyla; family Bovidae; genus Bubalus; species Bubalus kerabau. The sequence continues at coordinate 178,919,872 of NC_073627.1, read as the reverse complement.
CATGAAGAAAAGAGAGGATACAAGGGAAGGGAAGCCAGGTTGTAGCCATGTTCACTCACTCACCCATGCGTGTATCTACCCACCGATCCACCCATCTATTTCTATACTTACTTTTTAAAATTAATACTGATTCATATATTCATTTGTTTGTTCACTCACATTATCTGTCAAGGTTCTTTGCTTACAAACAACCCACTTCTGAATATTTTCAAGAAAACAAAGGAGAGGGTATTGGAATGATGCCACAACAACTGAGTTTGTAAGAATGAAAAAGACTGTTATGAGTTGAATCATGTCCCCTCAAAATTCTTATTGTAGGACCGCAGAACACGATCTTATTCGGAAACAGGATCTTTGAAGCTGTTGTTAGTTAAGCGAAGATGAGGTCAATACTGGAGTTCAGTGGTTCCCTATTCTGATACGACTGATGTCCTTATCAAAAGGAGACATGTGGACAGACAGACATGCACAGAGATAATACAACATGAAAAGACGCAGGGAAAAGACAGAATCTACGTGCCGACAAGACAGGCCGGGAACAAATCCTCGCTTAAGAGACCTCGGAAGGAACCAGCAATATTGACACCTTGATCTTGGACTTTGTGCCTCTTAAACCATGAGACAGTGTTTCTGTTGGTTAAGCCACTCAGTTTGTGGTGCTTTGTTCTGGCAGCCCCAGCAAACCAATACAGTGATAGATAGAAGACCCAGCAAAAATCAACCCCCCAGAAAAAAGAAACACCCTGAAAGAAAGTAGGAGAGTTCCAAAGACTTGAGCAGCTAGATGTCTGTGGTTTTCCTTGGGTCTTGCCATGAGAAGACTCAGCTCCAACTGTCTTCCATCACTCTCTTCATTCTGATTCCCACAGCAGCAATCTAACTGTCCCACCTTTATCAGGGGTCTCTGCCTTTCTATCAGTTAGCCCTGGTCAACAGAGTATGGAGTGGCACACACATAGCCAGGGGAGAATCTCAAAGAATTTGACAAAAAATGTAGAGCTCTACTACTGCATTTACATTGAGGACTCCTCTGGTCCCTGTTTTGGGCTAAGTTCTGGTGAAATTTAAATTATTGTAAAGAAATTATATTCAAGGCAATTTTACTTTGTCTAGGGGGAAAGACAAAGCGTGTGCCCATTTAGCTAAAAAGGGAGGTTCGAGCTGTTAGTGATGTGGGCATAGGGGCAGGAGTTCACAGACGACTTCCTTAGGAGCTCAGGTCAAAGTTTCACAAAGAGAGGTGCTAGATTTAGACTTCGAGGTGTGGATAAAATCTGGACCTGATGATATTAAGGGAAAGGTTTTCATTTATAAAGAAGAGCACAAGCTGAGACTTGGAAGCAACAAAGGATTATCCATAATGGAGGGCAGGGAAGTCCATCTCAGCTCTGAGTGAGACAGAGCTGTGGTAACTAAGTTCATTCCGAAACACTATGGCCAGATCACAAAGGCTCAGGTGCTGGCTTGGGGGCTTGAACTTCACTGAACTGAGAGTGGGGAGTCAGCTTATGCTTCTGGCAAGGGCAGTGCCATGATGGTAACTGTGCTTTGGAAACATAAGGCCAGCAGACATGGGTGGGATAGATCAGCTCTGGGGAAACTGAAGGCAAAGACATCAATTAGGAGTCAGCAGAGCCCAGGTAAACAGGTAAGATAAGGAAGGATAGAGCTATCAGAGTGAGTTCTGTGTGCGTGACCTATGCTTTCCTGCCTCGTGACATCAGTATTGCTGAAACCACCATCTGGAAAGTTCTATCCCTGTGTTCTCTTCTTTTTCTGAGACTCCATGAGTCAGGCTTCTCCATGAAAGAGTCTCTGTTTCTCATCTGGAAGGAACTTCTTCCTCCTCTGAACTCCTCTTGTCTTTCAATGTACCACTCTTCATAGGGGCAGGATGCTTTTGTTGAAGGATTTATTCATTAAACAATCAGTGAATGCCCCTCACATGCCAGACACCTTACTAGGTGGTGGGGCTCACGAGTCAAGCGGCCAGTCTCTGTTGGTGGCTAGCAGCTCATCTTTTGCAATTTCAACTTCACCCTAGACTAGAAGATCTCTGGGGAGAGAAACCAATCCAGCCCTACCCTCTGTGCCTCACAATGCCCTGGGCACACAGTGGCAGCTTCTTATATGTTGGCCAAACCCATGACTGGTAGCAACTCTTTTTTGTTTCCTTCAAGTGCTTTATTTCACATTAAACCTATAAATCTACAAATATATACTCTGTGACCTTGAATGCAGCCACTTGTCCCTTGCTTAAGCTGAACTTTTAAAACAGAAGGGTAGGTTCCTTGAATTTTTATCTTAATTACAAATCTTTTTACGCTTTTCTGTGCCTTTAGTATTATATACCTGAAATGTCTGCACACGAGTATCTCTCAGTGGTGATTGAACATTCAACACTGAACTTGGAGGAGCGGCAAATGGCCTCATTATTCCTTACAGCATCTTGGAGAGGCAGCTGAGAGACAGGCATCATTTTCTGTGCTTTCTAAGTGAAGAAACAGGGGCCCAGGTGGGTCTGGGAGGGGCTGAGCATACAGAGCTATTTCCACATTAGAACCCAGAACCATTTCATGGCAGACATAGGAAGGTCCTGAAGGACATCACCCTTCACACCCTGTTTACCGATGGAGAAACTAAGGCCCAGACAAGGGCGTAACCCAGGCTCCAGAGTGAGTTATCAGATACCTTGGGACAGAAGCTATTCTCTTTCATTAGCAATGATAAAATCTCACTGCACACTCTCGCCTTTCAGCAGTCAGAATATAATAACTTCAGTTCACTTCAGTCGCTCAGTCGTGTCCGACTCTTTGCGACCCCATGAACCACAGCATGCCAGGCCTCCCTGTCCATCACCAACTCCCGGAGTCCAACCAAACTCATGTCCATTGAGTGATGATGCCATTCAACCATCTCATCCTCTGTCGTCCCCTTCTCCTCTGGCCCTCAACCTTTCCCAGCATCAGGGTCTTTTCCAATGAGTCAACTCTTTGCATGAGGTGGACAAAGTATTGGAGTTTCAGCTTGAACATCAGTCCTTCCAATGAACACCCAGGACTGATCTCCTTTAGGATGGACTGGTTGGATCTCCTCGCAGTCCAAGGCACTCTCAAGAGTCTTCTCCAACACCACAGTTCAAAAGCATCAATTCTTTGGTGCTCAGCTTTCTTTATAGTCCAACTCTCACATCCATACATGACCACTGGAAAAACCATAGCCTTGACTAGATGGACTTTGTTGGCAAAGTAATGTCTTTGCTTTTGAATATGCTGTCTAGGTTGGTCATAACTTTCCTTCCGAGGAGTAAGCGTCTTTTAATTTCATGGCTGCAGTCACCATCTGCAGTGGTTTTAGAGCCCCCCAAAATTAAGTCAGCCACTGTTTCCACTGTTTCCCCATCTATCTGCCATGAAGTGATGGGACCAGATGCTATGATCTTAGTTTTATGAATGTTGAGCTTTAAGCCAACTTTTTCACTCTCCTCTTTCACTTTCATCAAGAGGCTCTTCAGTTCCTCTTCACTTTCTGCCATAAGGGTGGGGTCATCTGCATATCTGAGGTGATTGATATTTCTCCCGGCAATCTTGATTCCAGCTTGTGCTTCTTCCAGCCCAGCATTTCTCATGATGTACTCTGCATAGAAGTTAGATAAGCAGGGTGACAATATACAGCCTTGATGTACTCCTTTTCCTATTTGGAACCAGTCTGTTGTTCCATGTCCAGTTCTAACTGTTGCTTCCTGACCTGCATACAGGTTTCTCAAGAGGCAGGTCAGGTGGTCTGGTATTCCCATCTCTTTCAGAATTTTCCATAGTTTGCTGTGATCCACACAGTCAAAGGATTTGGCATAGTCAATAAAGCAGAAATAGATGTTTTTCTGGAACACTCTTGCTTTTTCGATGATCCAGCGGATGTTGGCAATTTGATCTCTGGTTCCTCTGCCTTTTCTAAATCCAGCTTGAATCTGGAAGTTCATGGTTCACATATTGCTGAGGCCTAGCTTGGAGAATTTTAAGCATCACTTTACTAGTGTGTGAGATGAGTGCAATTGTGTGGTAGTTTGAGCATTCTTTGGCATTGACTCTTAGGGATTGGAATGAAAACTGACCTTTTGCAGTCCTGTGGCCACTGCTGAGTTTTCCAATTTGCTGACATATTGAGTGCAGCACTTTCATAGCACCATCTTTCAGGATTTGAAATAGCTCAACTGGGATTCCATCACCTCCACTAGCTTTGTTCTTAGTGATGCTTCCTTAGGCCCACTTGACTTCACATTGCAGGATGTCTGGCTCTAGGTGAGTGATCACACCATCATGATTATCTGGGTCGTGAAGATCATTTTTGTACAGTTCTTCTGTGTATTCTTGCCACCTCTTCTTAATATCTTCTGCTTCTGTTAGGTCCATACCATTTCTGTCCTTTATCGAGCCCATCTTTGCATGAAATGTTCTCCTGGTATCTCTAATTTTCTTGAAGCGATCTCTAGTCTTTCCCATTCTATTGTTTTCCTCTATTTCTTTGCATTGATCACTGAGGAAGGCTTTCTTATCTCTCCTTGCTATTCTTTGGAACTGTGCATTCAAATGGGTATATCTTTCCTTTTCTCCTTTGCTTTGTGAATCTCTTCCTTTCACAGCTATTTGTAAGGCCTCCTCAGTCAGCCATTTTGCTTTTTTGCATTTCTTTTCCATGGGGATGGTCTTGATTCCTGTACCTGTACAATGTCACGAACCTCCATCCATAGTTCATCAGGCACTCTGTCTATCAGATCTAGTCCCTTAAATCTATTTCTCACTTCCACTGTAAATCATAAGGGATTTGATTTAGGTCATACCTGAATGGTCTAGTGGTTTTCTCCACTTTGTTCAATTTCAATCTGAATTTGGCAATAAGGAGTGCATGATCTGAGCCATAGTCAGCTTCTGGTCTTGTTTTTGCTGACTGTATAGAGCTTCTCCATCTTTGGCTGCAAAGAATATAATCAATCTGATTTCGGTGTTGACCATCTGGTGATGTCCATGTGTAGAGCCTTCTCTTGTGTTGTTGGAAGAGGGTGTTTGCTATGACCAGTGCGTTCTCTTGGCAGAACTCTGTTAGCTTTTGCTCTGCTTCATTCTGTACTCTAAGGAAGTCGCTTCATTTCCTCACAAAGATGCAAAGTGTCCAAAATTGCACTGTAGTGTTAGTCACTCAGTCGTGTCTAACTCTTTGCGACCCCACGGACGGACCCCACCAGGCTCCTCTCTCCACGGAATTCTCCAGGCAAGGATACTGGAGTGGGTTGCCGTTTCCTTCTCCAGGGGATCTTCCTGACCCAGGGATTGAACCGGGGTCTCCTGCACTGCAGGCAGACTCTTTACCGTCTGAGCCACTAGGGAAGCCCAAAATTGCACTGGCCTTAGTGTGAACTGCTGTGTTCCATATGTTTTTATCTTTCAATGCCCACTCTCAGCTCCCTGGGGATCACTTACTGCTCCCAGTTCCCAGTGTCAGAGAAAGACATGGAATCAAATAATTGATATTAAAGTATTAATGAGTTCAAGTCATAAAACTTTAAACATTTAAAATGCTTTTTTTCATCCATCCATCTAGTGAAAGAATTCCTCCAATATCTTTACGTGATTATTACCTTAGGTGATCATCAGGGTCCTGCTTACTTTCCTCTAAGAAGATGAACACACTGCATTTGTATGAACTCATTCCATTGCTGGATGACTCTTACTTTCTGAAACATTTCCAAGATGAAGCTTGCCCCTTAGCAGCTTTTATCCATTGAACCTGCTTTCTCAGAACACATAAGAATATGTTTGTTTCCAATCTTCTTTGAAGCTTTTAAGGTATTTGAAGACAATTTTCAAGCTAACCAACCTTTTTGCCTGGTTCATACTGTTCATGGGGTTCTTGAGGAGATCAAACCAGTTAATCCTAAAGGAAATCAACCCTGACTGCTCATTGGAAGGACTGATGATGATGCTGAAGCTCCAATACTCTGGCCATGTGATACAAAGAGTAGACTTATTGGAAAAGATACCAATGCTGGGCAAGATTGAAGGCAGGAGGAGAAGGGAACAGCAGAGGATGAGACAGTTGGATGACATCAGCAACTCAATGAACATGAGTTTGAGCAAAACCTGGGCTTCTTTGTAAAATTATAGTGTTCAATGCACTGTCCAGGCGTCACCTCAGGTGAAGACAGAGAAGAAGAAACACACAGGACAGTTAAGCCGTGTTGGTGCGTCACTGTGCTGTCCTGGGCTTCCCTGCTGGCTCAGATGGTAAGGAAACTGCCGGCAATGCAGAAGACACAGGTTCAGTCCCTGGGTCGGGAAGATCCCATGGAGAAGGGAATGGTTACCCACTCCAGTATTCTTGCCTGGAGAATTCCATGGACAGAGGAACCTAGCAGGCTACAGTCCATGGGGTCACAAAGAATCGGACACGACTGAGTGATTTTCACTTCACTTCACTTCCGGGAGATAGTGAAGGACTGGGGAGCCTGGCATTCTGCAGTCCATGGGCTCACAAAGAGTTGGACGTGACTTAGTAACTGAACAACAACCAGCCTTTGCTTTTCCAGGCTAAACATTCTCAGTTATTTTAAGAGAGTCTTCCTGGGAAATGGGTTCTGTCCTCTCGTTATGTAGATCATAGCCAAGAAATCATTCTGGCCTTTTGCAATGTGGGCTCCAGGGCTGAATCTGTGACTCCTGCCTAGGTGTGCCTGTGGTTTTATCTCTTTTGTCCAGCCCTATGCCCATATCACTGTGGCCTAATCAAATCCCTTATGATTATACAGTGGTAGTGAGAAATAGATTTAAGGGACTAGATCTGATAGACAGAGTGCCTGATGAACTATGGACAGAGGTTCATGGCATTGTATAGGAGACAGGGATCAAGACCATCCCCAAGAAAAAGAAATGCAAAAAGGCAAAATGGCTGTCTGCGAAGGCCTTACAAATAGCTGTGAAAAGAAGAGAATCACAAAGCAAAGGAGAAAAGTAAAGATAAACCCACGTGAATGCAGAGTTCCAAAGAATAGCAAGGAGCTATTCTTCAGCAATATTTCTCAGTGATCAGTGCAAAGAAATAGAGGAAAACAATAAAATGGGAAAAACTAGAGATATCTTCAAAAAAATTAGAGATACCAAGGGAACATTTTATGCAAAGATGGGCTCAATAAAGGACAGAAATGGTATGGACCTAACAGAAGCAGAAGATATTAAGAAGAGGTGGCAAGAATACACAGAAGAACTGTACAAAAATGATCTTCACGACCCAAATAATCATGATGGTGTGATCACTCACCTAGAGCCAGACATCCTGCAATGTGAAGTCAAGTGGGCCTAAGGAAGCATCACTAAGAACAAAGCTAGTGGAGGTGATGGAATCCCAGTTGAGCTATTTCAAATCCTGAAAGATGATGCTGTGAAAGTGCTGCACTCAATATGTCGGCAAATTGGAAAACTCAACAGTGGCCACAGGACTGGAAAAGGTCAGTTTTCATTCCAATCCCAAAGAAAGGCAATGCAAAGAGTGCTCAAACTACCACACAATTGTACACATCTCACACGCTAGTAAAGTAATGCTCAAAATTTCCAAGCTAGGCTTCAGCAATATGTGAACCGTGAGCTTCCAGATATTCAAGCTGGTTTTAGAAGAGGCAGAGGAACCAGAGATCAAATTGCCAACATCTGCTGGATCATCAAAAAAGCAAGAGAGTTCCAGAAAAGCATCTATTTCTGCTTTATTGACTATGCCAAATCCTTTGACTGTGTGGATCACAATAAATTGTGGAAAATTCTGAAAGAGATGGGAATACCAGACCACCTGACCTGTCTCTTGAGAAACCTGTATGCAGGTCTGGAAGCATCAGTTAGAACTGGACATGGAACAACAGACTGGTTCCAAATAGGAAAAGGAGTACGTCAAGGCTGTATACTGTCACCCTGCTTATTTAACTTATATGCAGAGTACATCATGAGAAATGCTGGGCTGGAGGAAGCACAGCCTGGAATCAAAATTGGAAGGAGAAATATCAATAATCTCAGATATGCAGATGACACCACCCTTATAGCAGAAAGTGAAGAAGAATTAAAGAGCCTCTTGATAAAGTGAAAGAGGAGAGTGAAAAAGTTGGCTTAAAGCTCAACATTCAGAAAACTAAGATCATGGCCTCCGGTCCCATCACTTCATGGCAGATAGATGGGGAAACAGTGGCTGACTTTAGGGGCTCCAAAATCACTGCAGATGGTGATTGCGGCCACGAAATTAAAAGATGCTTACTCCTTGAAAGGAAAGTTATGACCAACCTAGATAGCATATTAAAAAGCAGAGACAATACTTTGTTAACAAAGTTCTGTCTAGTCAAAGGTATGGTTTTTCCAGTAGGTGTGAATGGATGTGAGAGTTGGACTATAAAAAAAGCTGAGCGCCAAAGAATTGAGACTTTTGAACTGTGGTGTTGGAGAAGACTGTTGAGAGTGCCTTGGACTGCAAGGAGATCCAACCAGTCCATCCTAAAGGAGATCAGTCCTGGGTGTTCATTGGAAGGACTGATGTTGAAGCTGAAACTCTAATACTTTGGCCACCTGATGCGAACAGCTGACTCATTTAAAAAGACCCTGATACTGGGAAAGGTTGAGGGCAGGAGGAGAGGAGGATGACAGAGGATGAGATGGTTGGATGGCATCACTGACTCAATGGGCATAAGTTTGGATAGGCCCTGGGAGCTGTGATGGACAGGGAGGCCTGGTGTGCTGTGGTTCATGGGGTCGCAAATAGTCAGACATGACTGAGAGACTGAACTGAACTGAATGCTCACTTAGCTTGTTTGTCTGTGGGCTCATGTTGTGCTAATTATTTGTGAAAGCTACCAGTTCTTTTTCATAAGGGCTACTGCAGAGACACATTTTCCACTTAATTATAAAGAAATTCTCCCAGGGATATTTACTTTTTGAGGGACATCTGCATAGTTTGTATAACATCACACTCCAAGGAATGGCTTTCTAATAGCAGATGTTTAGACATGGACCCCTTAGGAGAGGTGAATATTTTGAGACAAGAGTTGTCCTTTACCACTCTTTCTCCAACTTATTCTCCCTTTTACCCCATCCTACCTCCGTTTTGTATTCCCTGTGCTCCTGTGGAATAATAGGAGAGCCCAGAAGACATTGCAGCCTTTAATTCAAGCCTTCTTCTCTAACCTGCAAATACAGATTCCAAAAATATATATATATATATAATTAGCCATAAATCCATGTAACTGTCTCCCTAGTGGCCTCAAGTCCTACACTGCTCATGGTCACAGATTTTTACGGATATTTCATTAACACTGGAAGATGGCACTTTTTGCTAATGATCGCCTAACATTTAATAAACACAGCCCAAGAGTTTTACAACCTGTTAACTTGTAAGTGGCAGTAATTAACCAAAAATGATAAATAATTAAGGTCTAATTACATGGTATCAGTCATTTCATTTTCCAGCCTGTGCAGTGAGTGAGTTTGAACTGCCAAACAGGGTTCTTTCTCCATTTCTCTGTAGTCCTCTGAGCAGGGCCTGGGGAGCACTGGGGCCGCACACGCCTTTATGGGGGAATGAGAGGGAAATTGGCTCATTAGATCAGTAATTGGACTGTTTCCCCCACCAAGGCACATTCCCGTGGAATTGTTTGCAAGCTTTGGGTTTGGAAGAAGAACAAATGGGCGTATAAGCGATCCCTGACTTCTCAGAGAGACTAAGGAAGGCAAAGACTGTTTGGAAAATGCAGTCTGTGAGACAAAGAAGAAAAAGCATGAGAGGCAGGTTACCCGAGTTCTCCTTCCAGAGACCATAGGGCTGCAGGCAAGATGCCTTCCCTCTCTGGACCTCTTACCTGTGCGTGTGTGTGTGTTAAAGATGGAGAGGTCACTAACTGAAAAGTTCAGAAGATAAACATTTACTCATGTGGCTTATTAAAGGCACCCAGAGAAGGTCATCAGAATCTCTCTCTTCATCTTTCAACTAGGCTTACTCTGTGCTGACCTCACATATAGATTCAATGTTGCCTTAGAGTCACATATGGCTTCTATCACATTCTAGGGTTACATCATTCCAGTGCATGTCCAGGAGGAGCTGGATCAGTTTTGTCAAAGTGAATAACAATTGAAGTAAGGATGGTGATGCTGGTGCTGATGCTGGGAAGATGAGACTGAAAACATTTTCTGAGCCCTTGCTACAGTTCAGGAAATTAGGTGAAACATATTATAAGCATAATCTTACTTAAACCTTACAATGAGACTGTGAGACAGGTACCATTATTATTCCTATTTTGCAGATGGAGAAACTAGTCTATGGAGATTCATTCACAGCTACAAAGTGATGGTGTTTGAACACCACCCTTGCGGTTATGCATAGCAGCTTATAGATAGATCTTAGTGATCTTTGGGACCCCGTCAGAGCCTCGACAAGAATCCTGTAGAGTGGATATAAGTATGGTGCATGCTAAGTCACTTCAGTCATGTCTGACTATTTGCGGCCCTATGGACTGTAGCCCGCCAGGCTCCTCTGTCCATGGGATTCTCCAGGCAAGAATACTGGAGTGGGTTGCCATGCCCTCCTCCCAGGGATCTTCCTGGTGCAGGAATTGAACCCAGGTTTCTCATGTCTCCTACACTGGCAGGCAGGTTCTCTACCACTAGCATCACCTAGGAAGCCCTGGATAGAAGTGTATCCATCCTCATTTCACAGATGGAACTACAAGCCCAGGAGGTTAAAACATTCACAAGAGATTGTACACAAACACTAGGCCTCACTAGTGGCGCCTGGAAAGCAGGAGACGCAGGAGACACAGGTTCAATCCCTGGGTCTGGAAGATCCAGGAAAGATCCCCTGGAGAAGGAAATGACAACTCACTCCAGTATCCTTGTCTGGGAAGTCCCATGGGCAGAGGTGCCTGGTGGGCTACCATCCGTGGGGTCACAGTGGAACACGACTAGACAGCTGGCACAGACACACAAGCACAATGCATAGCTGCTTCTGCAAAATAAGGGGTGAAGTCAGATCGACAGTTTTCAGACTCTGATCCCCAGTTCCTGAAGGTCCCTAGAGAGCATTGCCCAGGAAAAGGGGGCTGGGTACATATGATCCTTGAAGGTTTCCCCCCTGAATTAAGTCAGGGAAGCTCAGTTTTGGTCAATTTTGGGTTTTGTTTATGACTTATATTTGAAACAAATAAAAGAGGGACAAGTGTGGATACCCCAGAAGATGAAGGTCCCTTCGCACTCCTGACAGCTGAGTCTACAGTCATTTTTTAGACCTGTCCGTTAGAACAGATTCCTGGGTCCTTGTCCCATCCTGAGAAGCAGCAGGGGAGGATGGGCAACTGTCTGTGGTTTCACCATTAAAGAAGTGGCAGGCAAATAGAAGAGTGGATTCTGAACTTTTTCCTGGTACCCCACTGCAGGCAGAGGAGGACCAGACTCAGGGGTTCCTGGGGTGGGGGTGGGAGTCTTCCTCCAGGCATTTGTCTAAATGATCACCGATGTGCTTTCTCTGAGTCTGCGTGGGATAGTTACAGCCAACAGGTCTGAATCTTGACGCTATTACAGATTTACTCTAGAACTCTAAGGTCATCATGTTGTCTCTCTGGGTTTCAGTTGCATTATACTTAATTATTATTTACAGTAATTTCATTGAATGCATCTCTCCCTGCCTAAACTATGAAGTCCCATGAGGAAAGTCTCTCTGGCTGTCCTGGAACTCAGTGCAGCACTCATACTTAGGTAACACATAGGTATTTGTTGGGTACTCATGTCAAAGGAAGGGTTGTGTCATGATGCAGGTGGTCCTTCTCAGAGTCTCATCCTCCTGGAGAATGTTTGGGCTCTACTGAGTATGGATAAGTCTTGGGATGAGTATTTGGTGACGGTGAGGTTGGGGAGAAGCCTAAACAACACTGAGGGAGAAACTGGGGCCCCTATTCCATCCTCACCAGGCAAAGGAAGAGGATGGAACCCAGAGGCAGCCCCTGGTTGTGATGCTGTTAGTTCTCTGGGGGGTGGAGTGAGAGGGGTCAGAGTACTGGCTCAGGGAGGACTAAGTTCTGGGTGCTCCCAAAGCTGATCTCCACCTCCTCTTACCATATTCTAGGTCCAACTCAAGGCTGAGTGGAAGAAATTAGAAAGATGAGAACAGGCCTGCAGACAAAGAGATAGAGCATCCATCCATCCGCCTACCTCCCTAGGGGTCTTTGGTCTATGAGATGAAAGACTCAGTTGCCTATCCTGTATCAGGATTTGGAAGGATTGTGTTGCTTGAAGTAAACGTCATCTGTTGCCAAGTTCATGTGAGGACTGTGGCTCATTCCTGGGAAGGAGGTTAGGTAACCCAGCTTCTTGGCTTACCAAAAAGCTGGGTAAACCTACCACAAAGATCTCCCTGGTTCATCTTTCCCAAACATACCCCATCCCATCCCCTTAAAAGAGGAGGCTTGGATCATGTAGAGTGGTACAGTTAGAACTTGGTGCAGAGAATCCCCAGAGAAGGCAATTGCAGCCCACTCCAGTACTCTTGCTTGGAAAATCCCATGGACGGAGGAGTGTGGTAGGCTGCAGTCCATGTGGTCGCGAAGAGTCGGACACGACTGAAGCGACTTAGCAGCAGCAGCAGCAGAGAATCCCAGATGGCCCGAGGAATCTGGCTCTGCCCCATGAAGAAGGTGTTGGGTGGCTTGGGTGGCCTCTCTGGTGCAATATTTGTCAAGTGAGAAGACTAAAGCTCGCTGTTCCTCTACCATCCGAGAAGCTAATTAATAACTCAGCCTGGCAGAAAAAATAAGAAAACTTCCCCACCCACACCCCTGTTCCCTCACTCTGCTACTGTCAGCCTCAGCGTCTCCCCAGGGGAGCGGGCTGACAGATGGTGGAATGAAGCAGGGAGTAAGGGGGGCTTCAGTCTATTTTTGGTTCCTGTTTTAAAGTTCTCCAAGGAACTTCAGGAAGAGTCATTCTCCGCTCTGCTTTCTACATGCTCCATACTTCACACAGCTGTGAGGATATACTTTTCCAAGGACTGGAAATAAGTGTGCAAACACAGATGCACACAGACACTTTTCATCAGCAAGTGTATATTGGCTTTAATTATCAGTTACTAATTCAAATTAAAATTCCTTATCTTGGCATTCAAGACCCTTCTAACTGTCACATTGTGGATTCCCCTTTCATGGCCCCAGGTCTCTCTCTTTTTCTCATTGCATGGGAAAAGCCAGCTCAGTAAATGAGTGTTTACAAAGTGAGCAGATCACCCATCAGGATGGGACCTGGGAGCTGCTCCCTCCAGGAAGTCTTCCCTGATTTAGTCCTTGGTTAGCCTGGTGCTCCTGTAGCTATTTCCTTGTTCTGTTGCTCATTATACTATGTGGCAATTTCTAACTTGCAACCTCACTGGCCAGTGGTAAGGTATATAATCATAGGGACAGATCTATCTTTATTCTCTTTGTGGTCCTAGCACTCATATAGTCTTGACCATATGATGGGTTCAAGATAAACAGAAGCTGTTCTTAGAACTGTCCCGAGAGCTGCACCATCTGCTTGTGAAAACAATTGTAACCTCTCAAGGGAATGCTCATCTCATCCCACCTGGATATTTTTTTTTTTTTTTTTTGCTGTGCTAACTCCCTCAATGATTAACATCTTCTAGGTATGTAGTCTAAGGATGTCTTTAAAATAAAATTTAAAAGTGATAATAAAAATACTATGTCTTATTTCTGCAGCAGCTTACATTTTGCAAAGCAGCTCATCTATTTTTTTATTTAAAAGAACCAACCTAGTTTCAAAGGAGACCCAGCATCCCCTCAGAGAGCCTGGTTCTGTTTGGACCTGTCTCTACTCCTGTTCCAACTCAGCTGTCTTACCGGAGCATCCTTCCCTCAGCACACTCCCTACCCTTGTATACCTTGATGCTGCTCCATTAAATATTTATGCCAAGATTCATTATTTGGCCATTAAATATTTATCAGCTTGTGAGCCTGTATCAGACAATGTGAATTTGCTTCTCCAGGAACAGGCTGGTAATTAAGCCTGCAATCCATGAGTTTCTCCTAGGCAGCCTCTATTTTTCCTTCTCTGTCCTGTCCCCATAAGACTGTCCTTCACGAAGCCGTTTTACTCCCTGTCCTAGCGGTCCTTTCTGCCTGGTTGTTCTGGCCATCTGTAGGTCCTGTTACCAAGCGCAGATGATTTTCTCCTCCACAGTGGAGTTTGGGAACAGGCAGACTGTGACTTTCCATCTCTGGTGTTTTGTGGGGAAGCCTGGAAGAGAAGTTTCTGTTTAAATGAGGTTTATGATCTAAATACACACTGCTTTCTATGGGATTTAAGGACAGAATTCAAAGCAAGAATCCACAGGGCTGTTTCTGTGAGGGGGAGTGGGCCCATGTCAGAATAAAATATGGACTCATCTGATGATGAGCTTTATAGGGAAAACAGGGTTTCTCTTGAAGGAAGCCCTCTGGGTGGGTCCCTGCAAGAACTAGGATGGGCCGGAAGTCACCATTCCAATTTGAGCATCAATCTTTATATCACCTCCTTTCCCAGCTGTCCCTTCCTTTATCAAACCTTCATGGATTACATGGGGAAAGAAGATCTGCTCAAAGTCCTCTGTTGAGTGTATAAGAGTGGGGTGTGCACTGTACGATGTGTGTTGGCAAAGAGAGGATAGTGTGGGTATTCAGGGCATGGATTTGGGGGCATGAATGATGGGATGTTTTAATTGAATGAGTTGTCCCTTGATGAAATGGATTCCTGGACTTTGGATTTGTTCCGAGAGGGTCTTTACTTTAAAAAAATTTTTTTTAATTTATTTTTTATTGAAAGATAATTGCTTTATGGAATTTTGCTGCTTTCTGTCAACCCTCAACATGAATCAGCCATAGATATACATCTGTCCCCTCTCTTTTGAACCTCTTTCCCTTCTCCCTCCCCATCCCACTCCTCTAGATTGATACAGAGCCCCTGTTTGAGTTTCCTGAGTATACAGCAAATGATCACAGTAGTTGTTTAGAGTTTGGTTAAAGACATTAAAGTGTTAATCAGAAGAAATTTAAGTTCCCCCAGGCCTGTATAGTCCTGTGCTTCTAAGAATGAAACACTCAAAAAGTAAAATAGTTTAAGCTATTTTATCTTGGATGGTCTCCAGCAGAAATGGTCCTCCAGGGAGGCAGTTTGGTATGAGAGCCTTGTCCTTTCTTCTTCTCCCACCCAGCTACTCAAGCATTTAAGTTGCCCTTTTTTTTGACCCATGACTCTCTTCTCCCTTCCCCAACCAGCTCAATCCCCTGCCCACCCACACCCACCCCCCAGCATTTTCCGAGGGATCTATCTCTCTGGCCCCATCCCTAAGAAGGAGGAGCCCTCTTGGACAAAGGTGGAGTCTGAACCCTGAAGCCCAATTGACTTTTGAGTAATTGATGCAAAGATGTTAATAAAGTAACCCAGTCCCTTCCAAGTACTATATTGGGTTTTTGACAGGCACCCTCAAGCATAAAGGAACTCATTGGGAAAGGATGCCTTTCAGATCAGATCAGATCAGTCGCTCAGTCATGTCCGACTCTTTGTGACCCCATGAATCGCAGCACGCCAGGCCTCCCTGTCCATCACCAACTCCCGGAGTTCACTGAGACTCACGTCCATCGAGTCAGTGATGCCATCCAGCCATCTCATCCTCTGTCATCCCCTTCTCCTCCTGCCCCCAATCCCTCCCAGCATCCGAGTCTTTTCCAATGAGTCAGCTCTTCGCATGAGGTGGCCAAAGTACTGGAGTTTCAGCTTTAGCATCATTCCCTCCAAAGAAATAGGCTGCCTTAATCACATGTGGCTATTTGCTCTGTTTGACAAGTCAATTTATTTAACAGTTTATTGAGCACCTACTGTGTGCAAGAAGCTACTGTGCTAAGTACTGAGGTAACAATAGTGAGAAGTGAAGACTGAGCCTAACCTTCATGAAGTCTTAAGGGGAAAGAAAATACTCAAACAGTTATGGACTCTTATGTGGTAATAATCATGCCACTCACTGTAAGTAGAACTTCAGAGAAACTAGAGGGGCCGAGGGCAGGCTGCCCTAACACATGCCTCAGTGACATATTGATTAATTTGAATTAAAGTTGCGTAGGAAACAGCCTATGCAAGAGAGGCACTTTAACCCTTCTTTCTGTCTCCCTAAAAAGTGGGAAATAAACCTCCTAAGTGCAAGGTGTCTTCCTTGTACTGGAAGTTAGAAAGATATCCTTATCACCAGAGATGGGAAATTCAGGAAAACAAGCCTTGTTACTTCTTCACTCATTTATTGCTGTTAAGTCGCTAACTTGTGTCCGACTCTTTGTGACCCCATGGACTGCAGCACACCAGGCTACCCTGTCCTTCACTATCTCCTGGAATTTGCTCAAGCTCATGTCCATTGATTCGGTAATGCCATCCAACCTTCTCATCCTCTGTTGCCCCCTTCTCCCACTAATTTATTGTCTGAGTTCAAACTCTGTTTAGATTCTCCACTAATTAATGATCCAAAACCTAAATTTCTTTGTCCTGTTAATTCCTCACAGATTTGTTTTGTTGTCTAAAAAGTATAAAAGCTGCCTGCTTTGACCACTTCTTAGGTTCCATTTTTGATACCGCCACACACATGAATTAAATTTGTTTCTTTTCACCTGTTAATCTGTCTTGTGTCAATTTTATTATTAGTCCAGCCACAGGAACTCAAGAGAGAAAGGGAGAAATTACCCCTCCCCTACAGTTCAAGTGTATTAACTATCATTCTTATTTGGCCAAGTTGTAAGTGGTAACGTTATTATTCTTATCTTACAAGAGGGGTGACCCAGCCTCCTCTAGTTACTTAAAATTGAATCTCGGGAATCATGTAATACATATTTGTATTAAAAACAAAATTCTGATGCAGATGAATTGTGAGCATATGGTATTTAAGTCTTCAGTGAGGAAAACAGATCTTTTTGGTTCCTTGGTTAATAAGTTGATTTTCACTTTGACATGTGCCAATCTACCAGGTGTGTGGTGGGCTTAAATGTGACAGTAACATTATTAATAAGATCTCAAGCTCCTGGAAAGATCCTGGCTCTACTACTAAGTTCTTAAAAATATCAGTTCCATTCAATCTAGCCAACTCCTCCACCCTCCTACCCTGAAATTGGTGCCCTAACTGTTTTCACTTACTAGTTGCTCTTCGGTTGGAACAACTTAGGGAACTGAGAATGTCCGTATCAGTGGAGAATAGTGGTCCTTGGACCCGCAGCATCTGGGATCTTATTTAAAATGTAGATGTTGGGGTTCTACCCTAGACCTACTAAATCAAGAACTCTGCTCTGTGTTGGGGGTTTTAGACAACTTTAATTATGTAATCAGGTTTTATTCGGCTGCACTGGGTCCTGCCTGCTGCCTGCGTGCCGTCTCTAGTTGCAGTGACCAGGGCTGCCGTCTGTTGCAGGGCATGGGCTTCTCGATGCAGTGGTGTCTCTTCTTGCGGAGCACGGGGCTCCAGGGCGCGGGGGGTTCGGTCGTTGCGGCACGGGGCTTAGCAGCCGCTCAGCAGTCTTCCCAGGCCGGGGGCTGAACAGTGTTGCCGGCACTGGCCGGTGGGTTCTCAACCACTAGCCCGCAGAGGAAGTCCTCCGCTCTCACAAGCCTTCCAGGTGGTTCTGATGCAGGTTCGAGTTAAACAAACTCAGACTTGTATTAAGAAGAAGCCCATCCGTTCTTAAAAGAGATCTTCTCATTCCCTCCCATCTCTCATCTCAACCACTTTGATCCTTTAAAAATCAAGAGTTGTTTTTTTTTTTTTTTTGCAATCACATTCATGTGCCTTCCAAAAGATAACAGAAGGTTTCTGGGTCATAAAGATTGCTTCTCCATAATCACATTGAAGGGAGATGTTCATGGAATTCTGAGTCACCACTCAACCCTTTGTTCTTTCTGTCCTTCGGTCTGTCAAGTAGACATTCATCATTCAGATGATGACCCCATGTGTTTTCATTGGCTCTCCTGACTTCACAAAAATACGAGTTATGGTTCTAATACTGCATGCTTGGCTTGGGGTGGTGGTTGACAGGGCGAGGAGCAGGTGCGGTGGCACCGTTTTGCTATTCAGCCAAGTTTTGTGTCGCTCCTCAAGCTTCTCCATGTTCTACAGCTACTTTTTACTGGAAGTATCTGCCTCATCCCACAAAGACATCTAAGCATTGTCTTGATTACCATTAGGCCCCAAGCTTCTACCTTGATGTCAGATACATAATAGGTATTCAGGGAATACTTGTGAATAAATGAACTACAGTATATATATATATATATTTTAACTGTGAGTTTTGAGAAAAGACTAGTAGAATATCAAGAAGCAGCTAAATTGTTTTGAGAAGAAAGGGCTTCATCCCTAGTAGCTGACCTCTTAAGATAAGTCAACCACTTTTAATAAATTCAGTAGATGCCTATCACCCAAATAAAATACCAACTCCTGAACAGAAATGTCAGCATAGAATATCATTTGCTGAACGTTGATTTATATAACTTATTGTACCTGTATTCTGATAAGGTGGAATTTTATCATAACTAAGAATTTAGCAAGGAATTGCAGATTCCATTATCATAAAAACATGTTTCCTTAGGTTCTCTAAGAGCAAAATAATTTAGCAAGTATAATCTGTCATACTTTAGAAATAGGAAGCAAGTGGTCAGAATAAATAGGAACGTTCCTAGCTTGAGAGGTAAAAGAAGGCATCCGCCACCACATGTACACACATCCACCCATTCACACACAAACACACACACACAAACCCTTTTCTAAAGAGATGGTTGGCAGGAATGGTATTGTTGAACATTCTAGAAATCATACACATGCACAGTGGCATCGCCAGCTGTGATGCCATCAAGCCTTTCCAGCTAGTGAAATGCCAAGATTTCTGAGACCCACTGCAGGAAGTCCTCATGGGATGGGAGGGGTGAGGGCATGAAGTCAGATGGGCTCCTGGGTGAGTAAATGTAAGAAAATGAGATTAGAAGTGCTTCAAGGGATGCTCTTGAGATGATGGGCTCAGTCCTGACCTAGAACAGAGCTGATCAGCATAGTTTCAGAGTATTCTTGGGAGCACCTTAACCTCCTTGAGACGATCTGCAGCAAAAGGCTTTCTGGTTGATTAAATTTGGGAATCTCTTCCCTCGTTGGGATGCACATAAGCTTAATATGTGCATGTGCTTAATAAAGGCTCATGAAAAATCCCACAGTATAGAGTCTTGTTTACCAAGTGATTTTCAAATGTAATTTGTATCAGTGAAACCTTTTGCTTATATATCAACCTGTTAACACGCTGCAGAACTAGCAGTCCACCAAATATACCTGGGGAAACAAACTATATCCTTGAGACACAGATCTAAGTTAATATCCTTGGTAAAAGACCACTAGTACTGGAAAAGCTGCAGCCTTGCTGATTCATCTGTATACTTCATGTGCAGAGACCTCAGAGAGTCAGGGCTGGGCCTGTATCAGCTTTATGTTGGGAATTTCAGCAGGGATCTCACAGTGCTTGATTCACAGTAGATCCTCAATACAGCTTGATATGCATTTGTTAAGTGTTGGTCATGATACAGGTCTATCCCCCAGTGTTTCCCTTTGCACTGGGGCCTGGTGTGTCTCTCTAATTCTGGCTTCTGCTCCTTGAAATGCTGGTAAGATGGATTTATTTTATTTTAGAGAACAGGTTTGAAATGGCCAAAGGGAAGGAAGGCATTAATTACCTCTTCTGGAGGAAAAACACTTGGTTTCAGAAAGATGAAAATTGATACAGAATAAAGATCAATAAATTTAGGGGACGCTGAGCACCTGGTCTGTCGAGGCACTGGGAGGGAAATCTCGAGGAATGTTTGAGTTCCTCTGTTCTGCATCGTGCATGCCGCCTCGTGTCTCTAAGACTGCCAAGGTGAACAGACGCCCACGCTCCAAATCTTGGATCATGTTACCTGCATGAATTTGCTTGCAACCAAAGCTTCGATGTAAAAAAACTAATCAGAGCTGCCATAATTTTTAATATAGATATTGACATTATATCCTCAATAATTAGAGTGGGAAGAAAGGAGATTTGCTCTGAAAACTTCATAGTAGATAATGAGGGGGGTTTGGGAAAAGGTTTCTCAGTTCTTTGAGTTACTTCAGAGAGAACTTACGCATTACCTTTTCTTTGTGGCCCATGGGGAACACATGTATACCTGTGGTGGATTCATTTTGATATTTGGCAAAACTAATACAATTATGTAAAGTTTAAAAATAAAAAAAAAAAAAAAAAAAAAAAGAATCCCAGAATGAAGAAAACATGGAACAAGGCTGATGCTCCTCTCATTATTCATCTTACGATAGAAGCAAGTATCATGTCACACCCTCATTAGAACTTCCTATTACCCACAAATGGAAGGCATATAAGACCCTTGACTTAATTCCCAGAATCATCTCTTGATACCATCCTCTTCTTTTTGCAGCTGTCTTTGCTTATTTTGCATTCAAGACCCATTGAAACAGTTCCGTCTTTGCCTTGACATGGTGTACGCTTTGCCTGGAAAACTCTTCTGGTGACCTTCTCTTCAGTCTTCAAGACTTGGCCCAAGTGTCCTCTGCTCTGTGACACTATATGTGACCTTTTCAGCCAGAGGGAATTTTTTTTTTTTTTGCTCATCTGTCCTACAAAAGCTCTTCACATTTATCTTTATTCTGACATCATCTCAAGCATTGACCAACAGAATGGTCACCAACCCTTCATCTGGGTTAGGGTCTTGAAGAGCCCATGGGTCTGTGAAGTCTGAGGCGGTTTAGAAAGTCCAAGGTTGACAAGGGCCTTAAGGAGGAGGTTAGTGCTTCCTCATGGGCTCAGGAAAGCAGATATTTACAACAGGGCTCAGGCCCTTTTTAATCTTTTATCAACCCGCATGGTCATCCCAGTGCCCACCAGCTTGATGGCATTGTTTCTCATCACATAGATTTGGAGTTATTTCCTTGTCTGACTTGCCCATTAGCCTGAAAATCCTTCCAGGACAGAGACCTTGGGTCTTGTTTATCTTTCTGTCTCCAGAGCCTAGCATGGCGCCTGGCGTGGAGCAGGCCTATTGATTCTGGGAGGAACTTACAGGCTGTCCCTAATGAATCAAGATGAAAGCATTTCCCTCCATCTCCAAGGTGGCGCCCTGGATTGGATTGGTCATATGTAAATTTACCTATTGAGCTGTTTCAGATTTTTGTTTTCCTTCATTTTACTTTGAGTGGGCATTTTCTTCCTACTGTGCTTTTTAAAAAAAAATAAGTGACTATGGTGGTAGCTCCCCATTTCATTTCTTTCTTCATAGAATACACTGCAGGCTACTCCCCTAGTCATGCGAGGGGTGAGCCAGACCAGCTCTAATTCAGCTCTTACTGGTAAGATTCAGAGGTTACCTTTGGTTGTTATAGGTATTGATACAGACAGAGCAGACCCCATAGTTGGCTTTAATCTAAAACTATTTAGAACAAACTAGATGAGGAAGAAGAAATGACTGGGCCCAGATTACTAGACTTTTCAACGTTGGGGTTTGGGGATAAAGGCAGAACTAATAACAGTGTCACTTTGTTTCATGTTTTGTCAGGAACTTAGTGATGAGACCCCGTGGACCATAGCCTGCCAGGCTCCTCTGTCCAGGGAATTCTTCAGGCCACAGTATGGAGTGGGCTGCCATTCCCTTCACCAGGGGATCTTCCCAACCCAGGGACCAAACCTGGGTCTCCTGCATTGCAGGCACATTCTTTACCATCTCTGCCTGTAATACACAAGACCCTGGTTCAATTCCTGGGTTGGGAAGATCAGTTGGAAAAGGGATAGGTTACCCATTCCAGTATTCTTGGGCTTCCCTGGTGGCCCAGCTGGTAAAGAATCTGCCTGCAATGTGGGAGACCTGGATTCAATCCCTGGGTTGGGAAGTTCCCTTGGAGAAGGGAACGGCTACCCACTCCAGTACTCAGGCCTGGAGAATTCCATGGACTATATGGACCATGGGACGGCAAAGAGTTGGACATGACTGAGCGACTTTCACTTTCACTTTAATGATGAGAGATTTGGGGCACTATTTGAAGAGTCCCAAGCTCCCCAATCAACATTCCAGTTTAATACTGGCTTAATAGCACCCAAATCTCATGCCAGTTTCTAACACAGATTATTAAAGAAAGAAAAGAAGGAAGAAAGGACAGCTGAAAGGAAGAAAGGATGACCGGCAGAAGAAGGCGGCTCTCTGTCTGTCATCAGTGAGCTAATGAACAGGCTGGAATAATGGTGGTGGGGGAGTGCGGTCTGAGAGTGTTCTAACAGATACCAAGCTAGGTCTGATTTTGGAAAACACTGAAATCTGCAGTAGGGGAAATATATATACATATATATATATATATATATACTCAGAGCCAGAACTTCAGTATTCCTCTCAGAATCTTGGTGCTTTTAGTTCTGTTACAAGGCAGTGTTTCTTTCACAAATAATATTTTCAGCATCATAGCCCTTGGCTAACATTGACTGATCAGATATCTCATTTTCACGTTGGCAGTGGGTCCCCTCCCACGCAGACCTGAAAGCGGGGCTACTGAAGGGAGATTGAGAAGCACACCCAGTCCTGTGGAGACTGGCTAATCTGTTTGCTTTGCAGGGTTGGCCATGGGGCATGGGAATGCCACACTTCCCTGGAGTTTCCAATGGGCAGGAATCACTTTTTGAGTCATTAATAATGGAGATAAAGGGGAAAGAATCCAGGTATCTGACAGTGCATAGACGGGAAAGTTGGAAGCTGGATTTGTATTTAAAGTTTCATGTTTAGTAGGGAAAGTAGCCAGGCATGCACATAATTCAAGGTAAGAAGAGTTACAGTTCATAATGTAAATCCAAATAATGTACAAAGGTGATCCAGAGAAGGAGAGGTAGGATCTCACATTTCTGACGGGCGGAACGTGAGATTAAGGGTAAAAGCATTTTAATTGGACTTAGAAGAATAAAAGGAATTCCACTGATTGACAGTTGGTGAAAAGAGCATTCTAAGTGGAGAATGAACTGATGCATGAAGTTTGGAAAGTATAAAATGTGAAAACATTCATAATGATGACTTTGCTTTGTGCATACAATACATGTTGAAGTGAGCAGCTATTCTGAATGGCTTACTCTCAGTGGAGTGAATAGGTAAGAACTACGTCTTAGTCTGTATCTTAAGTCTACCCAAGTTGTGAATCTGGAAACCAAAATGAATCTAAGGTTATGACTTGTAATTATCAGGTGATTCAGTATTCATATGTTCCATCTATCTATGTCTTTTTATTATGGTTTACTATAGGATATTGACTAGAGTTCCCAGAAGGACCTTATTGTTTATCCGTCATATATACAACTGTTTGCCTCTGCTAACCACAGATTCCCAACTCATCCATCCCCTGCCCTCTCCCGCTGGGCAACCGCAAGACTGTTCTGTATATCTGGAGTCTGTTTCTGTTTCATGGGTAAGTTCATTTGTGCTGTGTTTTAGACTCCACATGTGATATATAGTGTCTGTCCTTTCTTTCTCTCTTCAGTTAGTATGATAATCTCTAGGCCCATCTGTGTTGCTGCAAATAGCATTATTTCATTCTTTATGGCTGAGTAATATTCCATGGTAAATGTCTTCCTTATATCCATTCATTCAATACAGATATATAATTCCACATCTTGACTGTTGTGAATAGTGCTGTTGTGAATATTGGGGTGCATGTATCTTTTTAAATTATAGTTTTTCCCTGCTTATATGCCCAAGAGTGGGATTGTTGCATCATATGGTAACTCTTATTTTTATTAATAGTTTTTGAGGAACCTTGGAGTTCCTTTTGAGGAACTGTTTTTTCATAGTGGCTTCACAAATGTATATTCCCAACATGAGTGTAGGAGGGTTTCTGTGAGGAGATTCAAGATTTATGTATCTGTCTATCTTTGTCTGTCTGTCTATCTATCTTTCTACCTATCTATCCATCCAAGAAGGAGAGGTATTATATCACAACACAGGGCTGTGGGATACTGAGAAAGGGGGCAGGCTGTTGCAGTGTAGTGAAAAGAGGAGTGATTTTTAGCAGATTCATCTTTAAATCTCAGCTCGCTTTAACTTCGTAAGGTTTGTTTTCTTCATTAGTAGATAAAGATTAAAATTTTTTCAGGATTATTTTGAGAATTTTGGCATATATTAGAGGATGACACCTGGAACATAATAGATAATTAATATGTTTTTTTCTTTATCCTAGTCTAAACATCAGATGCTTAAATCTTATAGATCAGAAATTTCAGCATTAGTAAAAGTTACACAATTATTTACCATCCAATTCGTTCCATCCATTCTTGGCAAACTAACTGAAGGCAAAGTGGGCATTGAGTTCAGTTTTCAGAGACTCAAGATTCTCCACGAGAAGCCGCCTAAAGGAAGTAAGGCTCCTGGATGTAAGTAAATGCCTGGGAAATGGAGGATGGAAAATCCCTTGGTTCTGCCTATTTCAACAAGACTGAGTAGTCTTTATAGATATGGTTATATATCTTTAGATATAACCAAACCTAAGCAGCAGCCCTGCTTAGGAGCCCACGGATTTATAATTAACTTGTCTAGGGCCCTTTTAGCTTTATTCAAACTGTCTTTGACTGAAAGACTGCATTTTCTTCCTCTTTCAGGTCCAGATGTGAGACCTTTTAGCTTTTAACCAACGAAGACCCAAATGCGTCTTTCCTCAATTACTGTAATGAGACTTTTGGCTCCTGCTTTATGACAAGTAAATGAATTTGCCATTTTGGTGACTGGTTGCTTCAGGGAATGATCTGAAGACTTGTGTAACAATGCCTCTAACATGCTAGGTCATTACAAACAGCTGTCCAGCGGCTTCCCTGGTGGCTCAGTGGTAAAGAATCCACTGGCCAGTGCAGGAGACACAGGTTTGGTTTCTGGTCCCAGAAGGTCCCGTATGTGCCACAACTGCGGAGCTGTGCCCTAGAGCCCACGAGCCACAACTGCTGAAGCCCAAGCGCTTCAACAGGAGAAGCCACTGCAGCGAGGAGCCCAAACACTGCAGCTGGAGAATGACCTCCACTCACTGTAGCTGAGGAGAAGCCCATGCAGCAGCCAAAAGCAAACACAAAATAAATAAAATTATAGAAAAATAAAAAAAGCTGTCCAGCTATGAAATTAGTTACTGACTAATATTGCAACAGGAAAATCATTATGTTGCAAAAGAAAGGGAGATAACGTTTATGCTCTGGGCGCATTTTACTGAGAGCTTTAAACATGGAAGGTGTGGAATTATTGCTGCTTGGCAAGAAAAATTGCTAGTTCAAATACTCCCGTGAGTTTTAGAGGACTAAACGATCATCTCCAAGAGTGACCATCTAGAATCTCAGAAGGGTGTGTGCTCGTGTGCAGACATGTGTGAAACACCCAGTTGCATTCTGCCCTGGAGCTAAGCTAGGTCTTGGCATTGGGTTTAGTCCCCAGGTTCTTTGAGAACTGGAGTGTTTCTATCATTCTCTGCACCACCACCAAGTAGCGTGTCTTTCAGTGGTACACTATGAAAAGTTCTTTGGTCAAGTTTCTAATTCGCAGGATTTGTTGTGACAAACAGGTTTCTGCATGGATTTCCATGAGAGCATTCAAAAAGGAGTAAGAAATAGCCTTGTGGGACCAGACAGGCTTTTCCTAAGGCTTAACATTTGAGCTGGGCTTTGACAGGAAGTGGAAAAAAAATGCCTGGGAAGGAAGACTAAGGGGCAGTTAAGTAACAGAAGTAGAATTAATCCATTCAACAGATAGTTGCAATAATGTGAAAGTCTTACATTAGAAAAAATACAAGAGCCTTGAGGGCACACAGCCAAGGGACTTAATCCAGCCTTGGTTATGAGGGAAGGTCTCCCTGTGAAGAATTAAATCAGGCAAGTGGTGGTGAGCAAGTGTGACTGCAGCCAGAAGGACCAGGAAGTGGAGATCCAGGGGTGAGAGAGAATTTATCTTGCTAGGGAGAGTGAAACTGTCGGCAAGGCTGGAGTATGCCATGGAAGGAAGCAGATGATGCAGGATGAGCTGGGAGCTGTAGCTGAATGATGGAGCATGAAAGGTCATGCAAGTCATATCAAATCATTGAGATTTTTGTCTTAAGGCAGTGGCATATCACTGAAGAATTTTAGGCGAGAGAGACATGATTGCTTACTCGATTAAGAAAAGTACTCAGGTAGCTGTAAGGACAATGGATTCGACTGGGGACTGGTTGGCCAGTTAAGAAAGCCTCTGAGTAATCCTGGGAGGTGACTGATGACGATCTGGAATAGTTGCTAACAGTGGGATGGAGAGACATGAAATATGGAGGTGGGAGCAACAGAATTTGTGTGCATATGAAACAGAAGAGCCTGCTGTGTGCGGAGAATGTCAAGCGGCTCATTATAGACTGAACACAGGGTGCATGCATGTGTGCGAGGAGAGAGGAGCTCAAACAGGCGAGTTGGAATCAGATTGTAAAAGGCCTTGACTGTTCTGAGGAGTTTGGCCTTATCATCAGGATTTACGAGCTCTGCTCTCTAACTTCCCATGTCTTGGTAACCTAAACTGTTCTAAACATCTATTATAGGATTCCAATTTCATTAGCATTTTAACACATTACCACATTTTCACCCTTGAGCGGCCAAGCATGGTTATATCTTCATATTGGAGAGTAAGTCATAATCAGACAGTCCAATACTTTCCACTCCATGAGGCTATTATTTTGGCGTTTCCCATTGTGCAATCGCCAGCTATCTGCGCAGTTCATGTTGAGGTCTCACTTACTCGCACTGGCAATTTCCATATTGTATCACTGCACAACAGAGCACTCAGTGTGGGATTACAGAGCGTGGGAGCTGGAGGTGATCTCTGAGAACAATCTAGTTCAATCTCTTCATTTTACAGTTGGATCTCAGGTGGGTAAAATGATTGGTCCAGGCAAATGCAACTATTTTCAGCTCAGAAAAGACTCACTTGAGTCTTTCTTCAGCCACGATTCCTGGGAACGACAATGCCCTACACGCTAGGTCTCACCTGGGACAGCTGTCCACCCCTTGCCCAGTTATCTCGGACCAAGGAGTAATTCTGGCTGAATTCCTTTGGGCAGTTCTCTTCCACTGTACTTTGTTTCCACTTTTCTGCTCAAAATACTCAGCTTGCAAGCTGTGCTCTATTTTCTTGTGATGGAGGAATTTTAAATGGGTGATTGAGCCCTTCTGGGGAAGTATGGGAAAAACTGTTGAAGAATAACAATTATCATTAACATTTAGTGGGGCACTAAATGTTCCAGTCACTGACTTAGGTGCTTTTAGCTTTTATTAACATATATAATTTTTACAACAACCCTACAATGTAGGTACTAGTAATATTATTTTCTTATTTTATAGATATGGAAACTGAGGCTTTATCCGCTGACCCATGTCAAATTGTGACTAAGTGATGGTGCTAGGTTTTGAAGCTAGATGTTTAGACGATGGAGCCTTAACCACCGCACAGTTGTGCTCTTAACTGTTATGACGCAGAGCATTCAGATTGAAGAAAACATTAAAAATTGAAGTGCCGCTGGCATCTCATCATACGTTTTTATTAACATTGGTCAGTTTGTTGACTTTTGAGGCTCATTAGGGTAGTATCATTTATTCCCAATGTTTCCATCATTGGAATAATTTTCTTGACCTCTGTGAGCCCACAGTCATAAATGGGAGATTTTACTAAGCTGGGGTTGGGGTGGCTGTGCCCATGTCATATACAAGCCAAGAGGGTGAAAGATGCAGTGAAGCTAGCCCCAAGCCAGGACCCATGGAGCGCAGCGCCTGACTTCTGACGGCTTTTCCCTCTGTGGGTTCACTCGTTTGCAAGACCCAGTTGAATGTCTCTTTGTAGCTTCTGTTGCTTCCTCTTTTTTCTAAAAAGGTTTACCAGCTCATCTGAAACATTCCCAATTCTAAACAGTAGGGTTTTGTGGGACAAAATTGGCAGCCTGAGTCCTCTACAGTGGATTAGGGAAGGGGCCATTTCTCTGACAAGGGACTTTGGACTGGGGATATCCCGTGGTGACTGTCCCTCTCATATGAGAGTAGAAATGGAAGAGAGCTGACATTTAGCTTACTGCCAGCTGCTGCTAGAAATACAGATATGGATAATTTATCTACAAATAACAGTGAAAAGACAGACCTCCCTCCTCAGGCCATACTCTGAATACAGGGGAGATTGATAGTGATATTCATCAGTTATTCTTTATAGTAGTATTTTGTGTTTTTTTTTAAATCACTTCCTGTCTCTTATGATAACTTTGGGATATAGGCAGGTGGCATTTTTGTTTTCCACATGAAGAAACCAAGGTTCAGAGATTATTCAAGTCATGAAAATGTTGAGAATAATAAATGCTATCCTAAGAAGCTTCAAAACTCAAAAAACTGGTGGATGACGCCAATAGCCACACCAACGTGTGGTGACGTCGCTCTTTCAGTCTTAGATGTGCTGGTTTGTGAGAACTAGTAGCACAGAACATTTTGTCCAGGCTTAATTTGTGAAGATAATCATTTTTTAATGTTATAATCTCTATTTCTGATCTGCTTTTGCCTAGGGAAATGGAGTTAATAGATTAAAAGTAGATGCTTTATGAAGTCACATTATGCATGGTCTGGACACAGCTGCCAAAATTCCAAGCTACCTGGTAATACATTACCTTCAATTTCATGTGCATTAGTGGAAACAATAAGAGCTGACATAGACAGGATCTTCACTATGTGCTGTACACTCTTAGTTCTGTGTCTAATCATCTCACCCCTAAAACCACGTTCTCAAACTCCTCCCCTGGGCCATTCAGTATTCCTTACTACCATCGCCTTGATAGCCAGTTTCTTGTTGGAATGTTCCTTTCACTCTCCTGTTTTACCTAAAATATGTCTGTTGCCTGAGGGTGTTGTATCCTCCACAGCCTCATTGAGTTGTTGTTCATCCACTCAGTTGTGTCCGACTCTTTGCGATGCCATGGACTGCAGTACCCCAGGTTTCCCTGCCCTTCACCGTCTCCCAGAGTCTGCTCAAACTTGCATCCTTTGAGTCAGTGATTGCCTCCAACCATCCTGTCCTCTGACATCCCCTTCTCCTCCTGCCCTCAATCTTCCCCATCATGAGGGTCTTTTCCAATGAGTTGACTCTTTTCATCAGGTGGCCAAAATATTGGAGCTTCAGCTTCAGCATCAGTCCTTCCAATGAATATTCAGGGTTGATTACCTTCAGGATTGACTGGCTTGAGCTCTTTGCAGTTCCAAAAAGAACAGCCTTACTGATAGGGCTTTTGTCATATGTCACATTCTTCCAGACCAGCTGTTGGAATAACTAGATTTCTTCTATCCATTGCTCAGATCAGATCAGATCAGTTGCTCAGTCGTGTCCGACTCTTTGCAACCCCATGAATCGCAGCACGCCAGGCCTCCCTGTCCATCACCAACTCCCGGAGTTCTCCTGCAAAGGTTTGTTGTTGCAAAAGTTTGCAACAGTTTTGCAACAGTTTGCAAGTTTGTTGTTGTTCAGTCTCTTAGTCATGTCCGACTCTTTGTGATCCCATGGATTGCAGGGTTCCAGGCTTCCCTGTCCTTCACTTTCTCCCAGAGTTTGCTCAAGACTCATGTCCATTGAGTCGATGATGCCATCCAACCATCTCATTCTCTGTCGTCCCCTTCTTCTCCTGCCTTCAATTTTTCCCAGCATCAGGGTCTTTTCCAACGAGTCAGCTCTTTGTATGCAGAAGTTTATGTTCTTTGAAATACACTAATTGCTTCCTGTTTTCTCACTGCGGTTACCTACCAGCACTCATCACTGTCCAATTAGGTTCCTGGGTCATAGTTTCTCTCTGTACTGTGATCTATTCTCATTCCTGGAAGTGAAAAAATCCTGATGGCCAACTCATCCAGCATCCTAACCTTTCAATTTCTTGATGTTAATTACCTCCAATGAATTTTATTTCCACTCCAGTTTAGCCACTTATTCCTGTGACCACATCCTAGATCCGCATTACTTGAAACCACATCTTTTTCAGAATAGCTGATGCAAACATCCATTGTCGAGTCTTCGTATCTTTCAGTGCATGGATCCCGCCTCTGTAATGCTTCCTTCAGTTTGCTTCCTTTTTATACAGCTTGGATTTGGTGGGCCATCATTCTAATCACCACATCACAAAAGCTCTCAGTATCTTGTTCCTCACCACCTCACATTATCTGCTATCTAGATGAAACTCATCCAGAATTTCTTCTCAGTGCATGGGCACAGGCATCAGAACACATCTAGGGAAAAGCAGGACCTCAGACTTCAAATGTACTTCTAACCCTGTGCCCCAGTCTTTGCTGTGATTTTCCAGACAGCTTGCTTCTTCAGATAAGGGGATAACTGCATTCAGACTGCCCGCTTCTTGTGATTGAGTCACCTTCCAGCCCATCTAGTCTTCACTGATACTTCATCAATGAAGCAGAAAAAGCACCACATCTGTAAACCCATCGCTCCGTGTGCTTGTCTTCTCCTTCCCTCCTGTTACATCTGAGAAGGGCTTCTTTTCACATTAGAGGTCAGTTCTTTCACAAAGCCCTCACTCAGTCTTCATGCATTTCCTTTTTCTCCTGCAATTCATCCACCTACTTCCTGTTTCATCAGCCTGTCCCCTCGGGCTCCATCTCCGCCCCTCACAAATGCACTCTGCCATCCCTTTTCCTCAGGTAACTTTCTCCTGGATTCCGCATCTCCCGTAAGTTACCACCACACTTCTTGCCATATTCTCACAGCCAACTTCAAACACTGCTGCCTGCTCAACACTGACTTTACTTCAATCCCCAAGCGCGCCTCGGTTTACTCCCATCAGGATTTCCCCCAACAATCCAAAGAAAATACTCTTGTCACGGTCAATTGTAACCACCTCAATAATTTCAATATTAAGTCCAATGGCAGTTTTTCTACCCACATCTTATTAAATCTCTTAGCTTTAATCAAAGTTATTTTTCTTTCTTCCCAAGTCACTTTTAGTAATTCTTCTCTCCAGCTGCTTTTTCTCGGCCTTCTTTGTATTTTCCTTCCTCTACCTGATCTCTAGGTACAGGTACACCCCAGGCCCATTCTCCTTTGTCTGTAAACTTCCGTTAGAAGACCCTTTCTGTTTTCATTGCTTTAAATGCTGTGTATGTGCTGATAACCTCTAAATGTCAGTCTCTAGCACAGATTGCTCTTAGATCTCCAGATTTGGGTACCTGCTTACCTACCTGACGTCTCTTTTTTAACATGCCCCAAATCGCAAAGAATTGTGTTCTTTCTCTGCCCTTCCATCTCATTAAATGACACTGCCATTATTCAGTTGCTCAAAGCAACACCCTTAAAATTAAGCTTGAGTCTTTGTTCTCTCTTTAACATGCAAATGCTTATCAAAAGTTTTGTCATTCCTATTTGTGACAAGTGTTTCAGATCCATAGGCTTCTACTGATCTTTCTCTCTTCCACACCCTCCCAAAGGCTTCATCACCTGTCTCCTGGACTACTGCCATGGCCACTGAAGATGTGGCCTTCACTGAATCTCATGCTTTCAGCAAATTTCTTCCTCACAGAAGAGCCAGTGGATGCTTTAGACACATAAATCACGCGGAGTCAGTCTTTCGCCTTTAATGCGCCCGTGGTTTCCCTTCACACTTAAAACTCAACGCCTTCCGAGCCTGCAGGTGCTATGATCTGGCCCTTGTTGACTTAGCCAGCATTATTCTCTGCCCTTCTCTTGCTTAAGGACCACAAAGGACGAGTCGGGCCCCAGTGTGAATCCTGTTATTCCTCTTCTTAAACCTTGTCCATTTTCATTAGTATTTATAAGTCATGATTTTAAATCGCACGTGTGTTTACGTCCTTGTCATGTCCTTCTTTCACTCAGTTGTAAGCCCCGTGACCAGTGTCTGCGTCTGTTTTAGTCACCAGCACATACCAGCAGCTGGACAGTGTATGCCTTATGCATAACCACTGAATGAATGAGTGTTGATGGACAGTAATTACAAGGTATAGATCTGTTGTAGATAAATGCCATATTTGGTTTAATGAATCAATATTTAGATTGCACCTTAAACTACATCTCAAGTGAATTCTGAGGTCTATGCGACGTGTACTGTATTGAACACACACTGTTATTGGTGGCTTGATGCAGTCGTCTCCACTGTCATGTCGGGATTGCCGTCACAATCATTAGCAGTTTATTAAGCATATTTATTGAATTCTGAGAATTGTGCTAGGCACAAAGTTAAAAAAAGAGATGATATGTTGTTTATGGGAAAGAAAGAGACATTAAAAGGGGGACAGTAAATTCAGAAAAGGCTCTGTGATTAGGACTTTGAGTCAAGTTCCCTTTGATGACAGAGGAATGAAGACAAGTGGTTCCAGGTACTTTTACATGCAAATATTATCTTTATGTACTCAAAGCAGCACTTGAAAACCAGAAAACAGAAATATAAGTCATAGTCTCTTGTCTCAAGGAACTCATATCCTGGAGAAATTAACTGCAGCATTCTTATTATATTAATCTACACTCCAAATAAAGGATGTATTTCTGTTTTTATCCATAACATTGCTGCCAGATTAATAAGAATTTTCAAGATCTTAATGGATTGATTTCAGCATAATTGTAACTATATTAATTCAGTGCAATTACCTCTCAGTAAAATTTAAATGAAGCTAAATTGAAGAAATTAGAAATATTTGAAATCTCTAGTTGGAAGCCTGGAGGCATTGCAACCTCGTCTATTTTCATCTCAGTGTATTTGTAGTTAACTTCTAGGTAGATGGTGAGTACTTTGCTTGCAAGTTGAAGAGTTTCACACCCTATCAGCACTTCAGAACTTGGATTTTGCAAAGCAATCAAGAAGAAATAAAGAAAAGCACACACACACACACAAAACCAAACCCTGAGCTGCCAACCAGGATAAATGTACCCAGTCACTGAACACATTTTGAGTGCTTTTTTACAAACTCTTGCCCACAAGAAAACATTTAGATTTAGGGAAACTAATATAAGGGTAATTGAGGCCACAGGGGAATTATAAAAAAGTTTTCAAAATATTAGTAAAGAACTCTTACTTAGAGGGATTAACATCATGTGGTTTAAAAAAAAAATGCCTGGGCCCCAAACTTGGAGGATCAGCTCCTGCTGTTTATGAGCAGGTCTGCACTGGGCAGGCCCCTTGATCTCTTGCTTCCGTTTTCTAGTGATTTCTGCTCTTCTGACTTCGTGGTGCAATTGTGAAGATCAAATGAATGTGGAAGCACTTTTTCAACTATTACAGGCTTTGCAAATGTAACTAAGGGGGATGATTGGAAAAGCACTTCATAACCATAATTAAACAAGTAGAAGTAATCTAGTAGCAGAACGTCTGAGGACAATGTCCAATTTATGAAAATTGGCTCAAAAATATCCCCAAAGTCTCTAGTTTTATAAATATACTTGTTCTGTTTCTTTTGGCTACTTAAAAAAAGAATGTTGACTCAACTCTTTTATTGCACATTTCCTCATGTGCAAGGCTCCCTGAGCGGGTCCATGAGGGCTAGTGAGACACGGGATGTTGAGGAACCATCCTCTGTGAGTTCCAAATCAGATTGGAAGAGAAGGGAAGGGAAAGCAAATTTTAAATGCTCCTATTGCAGGAGATGCTTTTCACATATGTGAATAAATTCGAGAGATTTTTTTTCTACTTTATTGGTGCTGAAAAGGTTGACAGATGCTAAATGGGTGTCTGAGGTTAGGGTTTGGAAGTTTAGATTGAAAAACTAAAAAAAAAATTTTTTTTAAAGTCGTGTACTTTCCATTATATTCAGTCCCCTTCTGTTAAGTCTGAGTCATAAACAAAAATATTGTTAAATAGATATTGACTGTAAAGTTAGTTGTATAAACAGCAAGCTTCCTGAATCTCCGGCACCTCCCCAGTCTCTTGCATGGCTGTTGTCTAGATTTCTGCTCAAATAACAGACTTTCCTGCCCACCGCATCTAATGACAGGTCACTCCCACCCATCCCATCTGTGTTCTGTTCTATCTTTGTTCTCAGTCACTAAGTCATGACTGACTCTTTTGCGACCTCATTGACTGTTGCCTGCCAGGCTCTTCTGTCCTTAGGATTTCCCAGGCAAGGATAATGGAATGGGCTGCCATTTCCCTTTCGAAGGGACTTCCCAACCCAGGGATCAAACCTGCATCTCTTGTGTTTCCTGCATTGGCAGGAGATTGGATTCTTTACCACTGAGCCACCAGGGAAGCCCCACCATGGTATTAATACCATAATGCTCACCTTTCTCATCAGTTATCTTTATTTATTGATTGATTAGGAGGATAGTATAGCATGATGGTTAGAAGTATGTAGTGTAGACCCGTGCTCTCCAATAGACAGATAATCCAAATCACATACAATTTTAAACTTCCGATCGGTGCTGGTGCTCAGTCACTCAGTCCTGTCTGGCTTTTTGTGACCCCCATGGAAATTTTCCAGGCAAGAATACTGAAGCACATTGCCAGTTCCTACTCCAGGGGATCTTCTCGACCCAGGGATCGAAACCACATCTCTTGTGTCTCCTGCACTGGCAGGCGGGCTCTTTACCACTGTACCCACATCTAAAAGGGTCAAAAAAACAGGCAAAATTAATTTTTAATAATACATTTTATATAACCTATTTTATATGAATTATGATCATTTCAATGTATAATGAAGATACACACATAAGCAAGAAGATAGTTTACATTATTTGTGCTGTCTTCAATTTTTTTTTTTTTTTTGGTTTTATACTTATAGCGCATAGCAGTTTGAACTAGCCACATGTCAAGTTCTCCATAACCAAATGTACCCATGGCATTCACATGAATCCAGCCATAGGGTAAATCTGCCTGGGTTCCATCCTTAGCTGTTTAACCTAGAAATTAAAAATTGTTAGAAAAGGATCATTATTCTCTCTATAATCTCTGTAATCAGCACCTATGACAGAGTATGGCATGTGATAGAGGATATTGATTATGGCAAATGTTCATGGACAGCATGGTGGAAGAGGTAAGCTTTGAGTCTGATTTTGAAGCGTGAGTTGGATTTAGACCTGCACAGAGAGGAGTGAAGACCGATCTGGGAGTTCAAGGGTCATGGGCACGATTAATAACAAATGGCTTGATTTTTATT
Source organism: Bubalus kerabau (assembly GCF_029407905.1). NCBI lineage: Eukaryota > Metazoa > Chordata > Mammalia > Artiodactyla > Bovidae > Bubalus > Bubalus kerabau. The sequence goes on along the minus strand of NC_073627.1, from coordinate 178,884,642 downwards.
CAGAGAACAATACCCAGAATCGTCTTTCTGTGAGGAGATATAAAGGCAGAATGATGAATAAAGTGACTACTGATAATCAACACTGAAAAGTCTGCTGAGCTATTGTGATTCTGAACGGGGTTTTGGGGACCAGACAGACTCGATTTGAATCCCAGTTCTGTCCTGGCAATGTTGGTGGGCAGCTTATTCAGTTGTTCTGTGCCTGAGTTTCCTCATCCATGAGATGGAGGATGTTCATCCTTACACATTTAAGGATTAAAGAAGATACTACATGCAAATCCTCAGACATGAAGTGTGCATTCAGAAGTCTTGCTCAGTGTGGGTGATCTACCTGCCATTGTTGCATTTTGTTCATTGTCTCTGCGTTAGATGGAGAGGGGCCTGCAGCCTTGAATCCCAGACCAGCACACCGTACCGTAGGCTCCATGACCATGCTGCTGCCGATGCTTACCTGTCCTCATTGCTCCCCTGAGCAAACCCTTCAGAAACTCTTCCTCACCTGTGCTTGGAAGCCCAAGCTCCCTGTCAGTGCACCAAGGCCTCGACAACATAATTTTCCCCTAACTCTTGACACATTACAATCTAGCCACACTGAATCATGTGGAGTCTCCCGAATAGTTTATACTGGTTAATGCAGTTCTGTTTTGGAGCATACCATTCCTCTGCTCTTGTTATTCACTTGTGTGCCTGGAAAACGATGTCATACACCCCAAAATTCATCCCAGATGTTTTAAACCTGAGGAAAGACAGAGATATTGGGCCACATCTCCTAGAGAGCATTTTGTAATACCATGTCTTATTTACATGTCAATTTCCTTCAATAGGTTGCCATATATTTGAGGGAAGGAGCCAAGTTCTATTTCTGTGTGTATCCCTAGTATGCAGCATAAAATAGATGTTCAGCTAATACTTGTCAATTGAATGAATGTCTGTGCTTGAGGCAGTGAGAAGCTCTTGAAGACTGCTGGGCTACCAAGGCTTTTGTTAATGTCTGGACGACTATATCTCAATTCCTATTTGCATAACTCTTGAACTGATTATCTGGAAACCCCATCCTTTCTGAAACAACTGCTTTCAGGGCCTCCCATATGAGAAAAAGATTAAAACCTGAACCAGCTTCCCTGGTATTCATCTTCCTCAGCAAAGCTTTAACTGCTGCTGGCTTATAAGGTGGGATTTCCTAATTGTGTTTAAATCTCCTATCTACTGCTGGCCATAGATGTGCTAACAAATGAAAGTTTCTGTGTGTGTGGTGGAGGGGGGGAGAAAGTTTTGCCTCTTATAGCAAGGAAATAGTTTGAGGCTATGTTTTAATTAAAATGAATATCTGCGCTATCTTAATGTTATTGCCAGTTAAGTGTAGCAGGGTGATTTAGAGTTCTATAACACAATTATACTCTGGTAATGAAGCTCTGCAGAATTATCCTTGGAATTTAGAATGCAGAAGGGAGCAGTAGCTCTCATTTGTAACCATGTTACAGCCTTTATTGGTACAGTATTTTCTGTTTTCCTCAAAGATTAACTCAATCGTATTTAAGTCTCTGGCCACATTACAGAGAGAGAGAGAAACTGGGCAATGGGAACTGTTTTACTGTCCCTGCAGCCCATCTTAATGTTTTACTGAGGGGACAAAATAGTGGGGAAATTTCATCAGAGCATCACCATTTTGATTGTTCTTGCTCTAGCCCTCCTGACTAAGCCCCCCTCAGGCTGGCCTATGCAGTTCCTGGCTGATTCTCACTTGAGGTTGTGTGATGGTCAGAACAAAGTTTAGAGAGCCAGCGGGGATGGCTGCATTTCAAGAAGAAGGAAAGCAAGCCCAGGAGGTGGTGCTGTTCTTGGTTCTGAATCCCTCTTGACATTTCAGGTGTGGTGAGAGCTGCTCTGACTCGGAAGGAGGAGTAACAGTGGTTAAAAGTGTGAATTCTGGGGACAAATCCAGAATCCATTATATCTCAGCTGTGGGACCACAGACAAGTCATTCAGCTTCTCTAAGTCGGTCTCAGTTTATTGATCTGTAACATGGGGTGATAGTAGAAACTGCTTCAGTGAATTTTTGTGAGAGTGAAATGTTATACATGAAACTTGGAAGAGTAGCTGGTATATGGTACATGCTCCACAGGTACTAGATGACTCAGTTACTGGACAGATAACTAGCCCTTAACCAGCCAGTTTGGAGCTCTGTTTTTCCCAAATGGCATCATCTGAAGATTGGCCAAAACCAAGTTATTACACATGTATCTCCCCTAAACTTGCACTTATTTGAAAAATTCAAAAGCAAATTTTGATTCATTGTAACCAATATTTAACACCTATTTTGTATAAGATCTTTCACTAAGCATTTCAAGTAATACCAACGTGAAGCATATGTTGGATCTGTCTTCAAGGATCTTGCCTCTCAGTCTGTAAAAGCAGGCGTGCAGAGTAAGACAGTCTGAAAAAAAGAACACGGGAAGTAGTAATGCAAGGTAAGAAGTTGTTTACCTTGATTAGGGAGCATTTTAATGACGGAGTGACATTTGAACTGAACCTTGGGGGACAAATAAGAATTTTATATGCAGAGAATGTTGGGAAGGGACTCCAAAAAGATCATCTGGACCAAGTTCAGATTTAGCAAAGTACAGAGAATGAAGGGAGAACGGGAGAAATCTGTTGTGATTGTAGCATAGTATACTGTTTCTGTCTGGGGAGGGACTGTAACATGGAAAATTGTGCAAAGGCCAAAGTCAAATCATTTTCATTCATGAAGGCAGGTGAAGAAGCTTTAACATCACTTTGTAGGAAGCTGAGTGTTTTGGAGGACCAGTCCGTGATGTGACTATAACTAACGTGTGTGCTTCTGGTTGACTTCTGTTCAAGGCTATAGATGTTATCATTCTCTAATGCTGTCTCCACATCAGCAGACTCAACTCTGGGAGCTGGGGCAGCCTCCCTTTCCCCATTCTCCCAAGAAAAAGATTGAAGCTAAATTTTAAAGTGATGAAATATACTTTCTTTTTCTCCATCTTAATAACTGCTTATTTAGCATTTACTGTATTTCAAACGCTGTACTTAACTATTTACATACTTTAACTCATAGCAAGTCTATGAACTTCCTACTATTATTGTACCCATTTTTTGGATGAAAAAATTTATGTTTATAATGACTAAATATCTAGTCTACCACTAAGTCAGCTAGTAAGCAGTAAACCCTTGAGACAAGGTCTGTTTCCAGACTCCTCAAGCGCTCTTCTGCCAGCCCATGAATGGAGTCAAGTAAGAGACAGTTTGTTGGGGCCTTGAAGGCAGCATTTTGTTGATGCTGAGACGTGAGCTGTACGAGCAGGTGACACCAAGTTCCAAGTCACTCGGCCGCCCCAGGTCCTCACTCTCTTCATTAGTAAAATGAGACAATGGATCTAAAACTTTTCATATTTATAGACAACTTAGCTGTCTGTTCTTTCATAATTTATTAGCTTTGACCCTAACAAGTATCCATGACCGGGGCATTGCCCTATTTCACACACGACAGAATTCAGACTTAGAGAAGTGCCTTTTTCTAGCCCCCTGCAGCCGGGAAATATCAGGGCCAGGTGACCACAGGTCTTCTGCCGGCTAGCTCAGCGCTTCCCGCACCACTCCAGACGGAAGCTATTCCCAGACCCAAGTGTTTGCCATGATTAACCTAGCCCATTCAACTAGTTTTTTCAAATCTCTGAGTCTTAAATTATCTCAAATTATTTTCTAAACCCTCACTGACCCTTTTAAAATCAGCATATAGCACCGTCTCTTCAAGTTATCTTTGCATAAGCAAAATAAAGGCCCTCTAAATGAGTTCGTACAGAATGCTTCTCTTCAATATGTATGCTCTGGGAGGAGAGTTATAGCACATTTCTTTCTGCACCGCTGAATGGATGGCATTAATAGTAATGCCCCTAGATATTTATATCACAAATCTCCCTGTGTTCACCCTCCGGTCAGATGCTGTTAAGCCAAGTTTCCCCACTGGTTCACAGTGCTGTCAGAGGATATGGTCAAGACATAGTCAAGTCCTGAGCTCTGAAACATCACCCACAGCACCCAGGGCAGCAGCTGAGGAGAGCGTCTCAGCGACAGAACTCTCGGCAGCAGCACATGTAAGCTCTGTTTCCTGGATGAAGAAACGTAATCATTTGTCTGGAAGAATTTCCCTGGGCTCTAAAGTGGACACACTGTAAATAATCAGAGCATTAATTAATTAAAGTGAAAATCTATCCACCTCATCAGGATTGCACCCTTTGTTCCCTGCCTGAAACGCCACTTCCTTTATGATGATTTGAAAAATTTAATCAAGTGGGTCTGAGTTGATGTATAGAGTCCTTTACCTTTTGGGGGTTCTGAAACCTTCTTCTTTCACACAGAAGTGGGCTCCTCTGCCTGGATACTTTTGTATCGTCTGGCTTCCTGTGGCTGGAGATGGCTGGACCGCTTAGGAATATCACTGCGGAACCATATCCCAGAGGGAGGCCTGAGTCACTCTGATTCTTCCTCCTGGAAATTCAGGATCTGGATCCAGACTTAGTCAGTGAGCTAAGAGTTCTGTTCACAGGAGGGTTGTCTTCAGGAAAGGCTGAGGCTGTCGTCGTGCGGTGAGGTCATGAGGGTGCTGGCACAAGTTGGAAGAGCTGGCCAAGGAAGATGGACTCGAAGATCAGGGAACGGAGTGAACAGGCAGGCGGGAAAGGCACGCGAAGCCATGTGGGCTTGAAGAGGAAGACAGACAAAGCTCACGTCCTCCTCTCTGTGGAGCAAGAAGAGGCGGTTCTTGTTTTGGTAAAGACAGGATTCTTCCAAAGCTCTCCAACTCTTTTCATTATTTGTGTGCCAGTTTGAGATACTGGTTTTTGTCTCTTGAAATGTTACAGATCCTCAAAATACAAGTCATCTGAGGCCAGAAATGAGGCACCATTAATATGCATGACATTTCATGACTCACAGAGAAATAGATTTAATAGGATCCGGTGCCTTATTTTTACACAATTATCATTTGGGCCATGTAGCTGCAACCGACTTGTTTTTGCTTTAGTTGTTATGCCTTGTGCAATGTTCTCTGTTAATAGTAATAGAAAATTCTGTGTTAATAACGATGTCTGTTATTTACTGAATATTTGCTATTTTTCAGTGAGTGGCCAAGTACTTATATGAATTAGTTTATTTATCCCTCAAAATCACCCAATGAGGGAGTACTATTATTTTTCTAGTTTGCACATTAGCAGACTGAGACTCAGAGTGGTTAAATGAATTGCCTAAAAGCTCACATTTACTGTATGGTCTGGGAGTGGGGTGGTGAGACAAATTCAGCCAGACCCCAGGGTTGGTGTTTTTAATGTCTCTACCTACTGAATTCTTTGACTATGTAGAATGGCCTGATATCCTTTATTTGGGGAGGGAAAAAAATGTTAGTAACAAGTGAGATTTCCGTTGGAAGTGACTGGTCCAAACAGTCCAATAAGAAAGCTTTATATTTAATACTGAGAAATAATCTAGTGAAATTTTTTAGAGAAAGTATAAATACAAAGTTTACTACAGAGAGAAAGAATGTGCAAGTAAGTTACTATTCCAAGTGATTTTCAACCACCTTCCAGTAAGGCCGTGTAGCTAATGGTTAAGGGTATGCATTATTTGGACAAAAGAACGCTGTTTTTGAATATTGGAATGGCAATTCATTAGCTGTAGGATTTGGGGAAAGTTACTCTGGCTACAGTCCAGTGTCCTCATTTATTAAGCAGAGATAATTGAATACCTTACTTAAAAAGATAATGGTAAAGATGAAAGAACAATACAAATAAAATACTTGGCACAGTGCTTGGCACATAGTAATAAGTGTCAATACTTCACAATGTTGATTATTGAGATGACTAGGATCAAGGTGACTGTGCTGCTGATAGGATATTTCCTCTTTTTATTCAGTATTTACATATGCCCTTATCTCCTTCTAATAAATAATCTAAGTACCTCCAGCCCATGTCCCTGACAAACCCAATCAAGAAAACATGGTCCAACAAGCCGTAACTCCATGTGAATCTTACAGACAAAAGCTCTGTGATTCAGAAACCATGAACCCCGTTTTACCCACGACTCTAAGGCTCAGAGAGGTTAAGGGACTTTTCAAAGGTTGCACAGCAGGAAAGAATGAAGAGGAAGATATGATCAGACTGTGCCGACTTTTTACAGTCTTGACATCTTGCTAAGAGAAACCTGGGAGACTGGGATGTCTGGCCATGGAGTGTGTGTCCCAAGGCAGGGGCAGGCGAGGAAATGAGTGTGAGGAGGACAGGGGCATGCTTTACCTCCTGCCCACTGACGTTCAGAGATGCCATCCTCAAGGAGACGGTTATTGGCACTTGGGGCTGTCAGAAAAATCGTGAAAGACTTCGGAATGGGCAAAACAAATTATTGAGGATTCTGTCTAGCCCACCCTTCTGCGGTATGATCTGCCTCTCATTGTCTTTGAACTATTTTCAGTTCGGTTCAGTTCAGTCGCTCAGTCGTGTCCGACTCTTTGCGACCCCATGAATCGCAGCACGCCAGGCCTCCCTGTCCATCATCAACTCCCGGAGTTCACCCAGACTCACGTCCATCAAGTCAGTGATGCTATCCAGCCATCTCATCCTGTCGTCCCCTTCTCCTCCTGCCCCGAATCCCTCCCAGCATCAGAGTCTTTTCCAATGAGTCAACTATTTTACTACTTAGTAAAAAGAAAACTGGTACTGATGCAAATGCTTAGTATCCATAGCAATGCGGATTGTGTTCAGTGGAGAGGAGTTGGCAATTGCCGTGTGGATACTGACCAGCTTTGCCTCTATGTGTCATCTCTGTCAGCATTCCTGGTTCCCTAAGTGTGCTCTTCAGACTCTCCTTTGAATGGGTTGTAGCATCTTACTGGTTCTCTCATTAATTTGTGAGTTAAATAAAATATTTGGCATGTGTCTGTTTCATATTTGTATGAGAATCATGATTTTATCTTTGGCAAAATTGTTCATAAATAGGAGAGAACTGCCTACTGCCTCATACAGTAGACTTCATCAGGCACAAGCAAGTGTTCCAGGGTAAAGTAAAAAAACATCCTTTGTTTATTTAGCGTGTATGGTTGAACCAGAAACACCCCATTCGTTAGATGGAAGGGAATGGCAGAGGAGGGCTGGGAAGGACAGGAGAAGAGGCTTCACTCTCTGCCTCCCGAGGGGATGGACACTGTGCTGCTTTGGTGGCAGGGGAGCAGCCTGAGCAGAAGCAGGGGTGTGGACGGACAGTGGGACCAGGAGTCCGGTACACTGGGCTCTAGCTCCAGCTGTGCTGTCAACCAGCTGTGTGACCTTGGCCAAGGCACTTAACCCTCTGTCTCTCCATCTGCAAACTGAGAGGCCAGAACAAAATTATCACCAAGGTCCCTCCCAGTGCTAACTGGCTATGGTCCTGTGAGTCTGAAGAAGCTAGCTGGCCACGGCTCACTGCCTCCTGAGCGATTCTTAGTTCCCAAACTAGCAGGCTTGTGGCAGAAGCCAAGGGCTTGATGGTCTGTGGGATCTGGAATGAACTTCTCCCTTTAAGCTTTCCTTCCAGACGCCAAGAATAGTGGCCTTTGACTAGGGAAAGCGCATTAGTTGGGAGATACTGAACCATCTATGTATAAGCACATGAACTTTAAAACTAGGCTTCTTACCAGAAACTAAAGCTTTTTACACCTCAGACTAATGTTGTAAGGTGTGTATTTTAATTGATTCTAAAAGTGGAATAGAAAGCCATAGTTAAAAGAAAAAAATAATGCTTTTCTGAGGTATTGCTACTCACCGTTTACCTTCACCTGAAATTACCTGGAATCCCCCATTCATAGTGTTTGCTTGAGTTTGGGTAGCTTTAGCTGAAATTATGACAAAGGATTAAGTACCCATTGGAGAGCTGGATTAGGTGACCTCTTATTCTCCCTATACCACACCCAGAGCCAAGGATTGTGATTGGAAATAATTACTGTTTCCTCTTTTATTTCATCTTCAGTTCAATTGGTTGTATATTATATGCAGTGTGAACAGGGCTTAGAATTAGGAGAATTTTATTTGGAAAGTCAGGTCATCTTTCTAAGCCTCATTTTTATATCTATAGATTGAGGGTATTGGCTTAGATATTATTACAGTCCTTTGATTTCTGAATTAAATCAAATTAATTCTAGTAAGCCCCTACAGTGTGCCTGTAGTCTGATAGGAGGGCAGAAAACAGACATTAAAAATAAGACTCTTGACCTCAAAGAGTTGACACTTTAATTTTCCAGGAACACTTCTGCCTATTGATTTCTGCCTGTGGATTGAAAAGGCATTCAGGGTTTTATTTCATTTAAGAATCTACTTCCAGATTTCTGGATTGCCTGAAATTCTCCTGCCCTATCTCAGGCAGTTATTTTTGAGGTATGCAATTGATACATCTCTCCAAATGTTTCCTCCACATGACATTTCCTTCTTCAAGGTTTTGAACTGCATTCTCTTCCTTTCTGGGAAGTTCACTGGGGTGAAACCTCAGACTTCCTAGGGTACCAGCAGTGATGGAAGAATTTATAAAGTAACAAATCTCTGTTTCCTCTCAATCAGAAGCAATAGCATGATTTCAGTGACAGCCATGACCTTGTCATCCAGAGTCCATGGTGGTTAAACCCAGGAGGCTTGGAGTCAGCCAGAACCAGATCACAATCACCACTCCTCCCTTTTCTAGCTCTGGGACCTTGGCACATTTCTTAATCCCTCTGAGCTTCAGTTTTCTCGTCCTAGAATTTTCTGTGAATTAAATGAGGGGAGAAGGCGGGAGGGGGAGAAGAGGAAGAAGAGGAGGAGGAGGAGGTGGAGGGAGAGGAATCAGCTTCAAGGTCTTTCGAGGTCTCTGCTTGGAACTGGCAATGCAACTCCCTCAACATTCTATTGGCGAGTCCAGTCACAAGGAGAGCCGAGATTCAGGGAGTGGGTGAACAGACTCTTTCTATTGATGGGTTAGGCTACAGAGTCACATGGCAGAGGGCTTGGATATGGGGAGAAGCAAAATATTGCAGCCTTTTTTGTTTTCTTGAATCTATCAACTATAAGGCCCTATAAAGAAAATAAGAGTTCACCCCAAACTAAGAGTCACGTCAAAGCCTGTGCTTTTAACCATTCTGCTGTGTAGATTTAACCCATTTGCAGTTAGTACTTGAATTCCTGGCAAGTGTCTTTCCTTCTGGAAAGGCTTGATCTCAGTCTTTTGCTTAAATCATAGCACAGAGAGGGTTAACTGTCAGCTCCAGCTATTCCAGTATAAGCCACCTGCTTGCACTGAGAGATTATCTTCTATGTCTTTATTTCTCCAGAGTAAGAAAAAAACAGAAACAAAACAATAGACCAGAATCCCTGTTTTCCGGTGGAGCTCTGTGTGGGAGGATGTCTGATACATTAAACCAGGGTGCAGGCGTCCGTGTGGGAAGAGGAGGCGCGCATGTCCTTTCGTTCGTCTCTGGATTGAGAAACCAATCATCAGTCTTAAACGTCACCCGCTGAACTGGCCTGCCTTGAACTAGAGTGTTTATGGGAAACACAAGAAACTGTTGCTGGAAAACGACCTCATTTTTACCCTTCTGTGGAACCAGGCCATTAGGAAGTGCCAGATGCCTATGCCATAGGAAGCTAGGTTTCAGCACCTCCGTCTGCAAGCGTTCTTCTCAAGGCAATTTCACTTTCATTATGTCATTTAAACCTCACAAACACTCTGAGATACACAGAGTTAGAGATGAAGATTCTCGCATGACAGCTGAGGAAACTGAGGCACGGGCAACTGAAAGGGTACAGTTCACCTGGGACCCTTAAAGATGATCTGAACCAAGGAAGCTTGTGATCTTACACCATAATTGGTGGTTTTCCTTTCTGCCCCACATCCCCTAATAGATGAGTGACCCATTCTCACTTGTTCTTGTATGGAGGCAGCCTGGTAAATAACAGGCTGAAGTGCCAGCATAAAAAAAGGTTTTGAACAGTGGTTGCAAAATAGCAATCTATGAGTTACATCTTCCCTGAAGATATTGTATTTGTGCCATATAATGTTTTAAAATATTTTAAAATTAGGAGGCTCCCTACAGAAACCTGTGTTTTCTTATAAGATCTATAAACCCTGGGCTCACAGTCCCGTGCGCATGGTAACTGTGTCAGATGCCAAAGAGGCAGCCCCTGGGATGGCCACCCGTTACCAGTGCTCTGCAGCCTCCCCCTGGCCAGGTGTACCCGCAAGGTGCCCGTCTGCCTCCCACAGACTTTTACCTTTACAGCCTCTTGTACAAGTGACTGGAAAAGCACAGTCACATCCTGAGTTTTCACTGTGTCTTCATGAGAATATACTACCTCATTCTGTAGTTGTGAATCTTTCATTGTAATATGAAGCTGTCAGGGAAATACACTCATCTGTGAATAATAGGTTATGTGTTGTTGTTTTTTTTTTCATTTTGATCCTAACTGAGGTATCAAGGAGGGCTACCTCTAGAAGTTAACCCTTGAATTGGGTCTTGAGAAGTAGGTAAGAGTTAGGTGGGTCGAGGAAAAAAGGTAAAGAAATTCCAGGTAGACAGTCTGTACTAAACAGTGCTTACAAGGCTGTCATATAAGAGGAAATTCAAACCAGCTACTTTTGCAGGGGGAAAAGAGGAGCAAGAATTAAGGCCTCTGACGTAAGTGGTGTCTGCGTCCTAGAGGCTCTGTATGCCATGCGAGAGAGAGTGTCAAGTATTTTATGGACAGTGAGGAAATGGCTAAGTGTATTAAGCAGCAAACAATTTCACCACAGGCTGATTGGTAATATGTACATTTTAACTAGATTATCTGGCAGCCATATAAAGGATGGATTTAATGGCAGGCAAACTTTGAAGCAGGGAAACCATATTAGAAGCTACTTCGAGATTCCAAGTAAGAAGTCATGGGGGATTCATTTGAGAAATCCTGTAGGATGTAAGACCAGGAAATCGAGAGATATGTTATTTTGACATTTATTGAGCACTAATAGTGTGCAGAATGCGATGGGAGAAATTAGCTATCTAGTCCAACTTTCTTTGTAATGTTTCCATCTGCTTTACTGCCTCACCAGTAAACGATCCTCCAGTCTCTGATTGGTCACTACCAAATGATTCAATTCCCACTTTAATTATTAGAAACCACTTCCTTCTATTGTTTCCTTAGATTGAGTCCAAATTGTCCCCCTCCTACAGCTTCTGGTTCTGTCCTCTGGAGCTGCAGCGACAAAGCGTAATCCCTATTCTGCATGACAGCATTTCAGGTATGTGATGACAGGAATCGTGTTTCTCAAAAATCTACTTTTCAGCTAAAAAAAAATATCCCTCAGTTCTCTGCAAGAGTCGGCATTCTCCACCTGGCTCCAGCGCGTAGCATGTTCAAATCCTACCCACGGTTAAAGGTCCAGCTTCAGTGCCACAACCACGCCTCAGGCTGTGTATCTGTGGACAGACTCCAATTCCAGTGGATTTCTTAAAACGTAACACTCAGAATTTCAGTCTTCAGAGCAAGCTAACCGACACGGATTTGAGCAAGTTTCCTTCTCTTCGTCTTTCGCATTTAGGGATGCAGTGACATTCCGGATGCACTTCCCTATGGGAAAAGGTCAGAAGGACAGGATTGGAAAGCAGGAACACTCCAAGTCTTGTCCTGAGACCAGGACCAACCTAATCTGAGAACTTATAAAATGCAGGCTCTCAGGCCCTGGTGGCTCAGATGGTAAAGAATCGCCCGCAGTGCAGGAGACCTGGCTTTGGTCCCTGGGTCGGAAAGATCCCCTGGAGGAGGGCGTGCCAACCCACTCCAGTATTCTTGCCAGAGAATCCCCATGGACAGAGGCGCCCTGCGAGCTACAGTCCGTGAGGTCGCAAAGAGTCAGACATGACCAAGCGACTAAGCTCCCCTAGCACACCTTGATCTGACTGAGAATCTTCAGAGCGTGGGCCCGGAATCAGTATTCGCAAGTTTTCAAAGTGACACATGCTAAATTTTGAGATGCACTTTTGTAGAGGGTCTTTGACTATGCATCTAAGGAGCTTTAAAAGAAAACCCAGGCACTTACCTTGAAACCAGATTCTTCTCCCGCTCTCACACGGGGGCTTACGCAGCCTTTCTGAAGACCATGAACTGTGTCAGCATAACTGCTTGTCTTTAAATGCTTGGGAGGGAACCTCAACTAGGCTAATTAAATTTTACAATCCAGTGGTTGTAGGTGAAGATTTAGGGGGAATAAGAGAGACAGAGAGAGAGAGAGGAAGGGAGGAAAAGAAGAAAGGAGGGAGGTAGAGAAATAGAGAGAGGAAAGGAAAACAAAACAGTGTGCCTTTGGTCAATCTGTTAGAAAGAGGACCGAGCCGCTGACCTTTTCATTCTGCCTGTGCTGTGTGCGCAGCAGCTCCGTAACCTTTTCCAGCTGGAATAGAAAGTTCAATTAAGTTTGTTGGCTCAGAAATCTGCCCGTGTCCCGGAGAGCAGATTAGGCACTTAGGGGCTGCAATTACCCATCTGCTGCTTCTGCAGAACTGAAAAGAATGCACACGTGCCGTACCTATCTCTGGGCATATGCAGAGGCGGGTACGTGTGTGTCTGTGCATGTGCGCTGGCAGGGGCGGTAGGCAGGCAACGGCTGCAGCTGAGAAATTCAGTTGTTTCCAAATGCAGGCTCTTTATGCATTGCTGGTGATGATTTTAAGCTAAACGAGAGCCTGCATGTTGGAGCCTGCTCAGTTCCTGGCCACCGCATTCATCTTTTTTTCATACCTGGGTCTTCAGACCAGCGAGCATCTTGGTCCCCTCCCAGGTTTTAGGGCAGAGCGTGGATTTGTTCATGGGTGGGGTGTTTAAGAAAGCTGCTTTCACTATTCAGGTGACTAAACCTTAAGTCTGTCTTGCTTGGGGAAGCAGAATATGTAGTGTTTAGGCTGTAAAGCACCATAGTATTAAAAAATAGCAATAAAGTGCACAATTCTTAAAAAAAAAAGTACCAACTGTGGAGATCATGTCTGAATCTCAACACAGGGATTACAGACTGAATGAACTTGAACCTGCCTCTGATCCTCAGTTTTCTCATCTGTAAAATGGGGATTCCAGTATTAAGCTTATAAAGTGATTATAGAAATTCAGCAAGGCAGCACATTTAATTATCGGGGACACAGTTAATATTTAATAAAAAGTAGCAATGGCAACCCACTCCAGCACTCTTGCCTGGAAAATCCCATGGATGGAGGAGCCTGGTAGGCTGCAGTCCATGGAGTCATGAAGAGTCCGACACGACTGAGAGACTTCACTTTCACTTTTCACTTTCATGCATTGGAGAAGGAAATGGCAACCCACTCCAGTGTTCTTGCCTGGAGAATCCCAGGGACGGGGGAGCCTGGTGGGCTGCCGTCTATGGGGTCGCACAGAGTTGGACACGACTGACGTGACTTAGCAAATGTTATAAATACATGAGTTTCCTGGAGGCCCAGGTTTGATCCCTGGGTTGAGAAGATCCCCTGGAGAAGGAAATGGCAACCCACTCCAGTGTTCTTGCCTGGAGAATCCCAGGGACGGGGGAGCCTGGTGGGCTGCCGTCTATGGGGTCGCACAGAGTTGGACACGACTGAAGCAACTTAGCAGCAGCAGCAGCAGCTGAGTTTTGATAATGTTGAGAATCAGTCTGATGTTTGACTGTGGTTTTAGTGCCTGGGTCTTTAAATTTCCCGTCTGACATCTATGTCCCACATCTGGAAACTCCATCTCCCTGTGTCTTGATAACATCCCTAGAGTCTCATTCATTCTAGAACTGCATCTTGTATGGTTCTTTTGTCAGAATCTAGAATCTTCTCTGAATCTCACATCTACTCTAGCATATTCTAAAGGTTAGTCTTTGAGGAACAGGGACGTGAACTTCTACAAAAGGAAATTTGATCAAATTCGTACCTCCTACTCCCATCTCCGCTCCCCCTTCTCTCACCAGCATATGGTTTTACATAATATTGAAGTAAAATCCAGACCCCTCCCAGAGGCCTGTAACACTCGGTGGGACCTGGCTCTGGCTCATAATCCTCAGATGTAACGGCCTCTGTTTTAGGCCCTTGAACATACCCAGACCCTCCTTCGTCAGGACCTTTGCAAGGCCATTTTATCTGCCTGATGCACTCTTTCCCTGGGTTTTTCCATCATTGGCTCTTCTTCACTGTTCAGTGCCTCCTCCCTGAAAGACCTTCCTGGACTGCCCTTTCTGAGTTCATCCACACAGTCGCCCCCACCATCCAGTCACTCCCTTTCCAGCCCCAAGCTTTATTTTCTTGCAGTTTACTTGTTATTTATTGTTCTTCAGTCCCTAAGATGTGTCTGACTGTGACCCCATAGACTGCAGCACATCAGTCTCCTCTGCCCTCCACTATCTCCCAGAGTTTGCTCAAACTTATGTCCTTTGAGCTGATGATGCATTCCAAACATCTCATCCTCTGTTGCCTTCTTATGCTCCCGCCTTCAATCTTTCCCACCACCAGGGTCTTTTCTAATGAGTTGGCTATTCCCATCAGGTGGCCAAAGTATTGGAGCTTCAGCTTCATCATCAGTCCTTCCAATGAATATTCAGGGTTGATTTCCTTTAGGATTGGCTGGTTTGATTTCCTTGCTGTCCAAGGGACTTTCAAGAGTCTTCTCCAGCACCACAATTCAAAAGCATCAATTCTTCAGCACTCAGCCTTCGTTATGATCCAACTCTCACATCCATACATGACTGCTGGAAAGCCATAGCTTTGACTATATGGACCATTGTCAGCAAAGTCATGTCTCTGTTTTTGAATACACTATGTAGATTTGTCATTTACTTGTTATATATTTACTATTTATCTTCTTGCTGCTAGACTGTAGAGTTTCGGGATTTGACTGTTGTGTTCAATACTCTGTCTCCAATACTAGAATAGTTGCTGATGTCTAAAAGGTGATCAATTAAAATTTGTTGAATTAAGTTGATGGGTCCAAGTCTGGGGCCTAAAGCCCTTTTTTGATGACATTTGCTTGGGTCTTAGACTGTTCTTTGCTTCTGAATCCCCTGTTGCTTGACTCTAAAACTCACTGATCAAGGCCTATCAATACTTCTTACTCAACCTCCCCAATCCCAACACCCTCACTAGTTTATTTCCAGTTATTTGTCATCGGTGTTTCTAGATGCCATGTTTTCTGTTTTAGCTTTAATTTTCCTTCTCTTCCATATAGGTATCTGGAGGTCAAGCAGAAGACCAAGTACAATTGGCATGTCTGGAACAACATTCTTCGTGATGTCTAAACTTCTTAAGGAGCTGGGGTTTCCTTCTTGTCTACTCCTGCAACCTCGCCTGGTACATTGCTGCCTGAGATACTGGATATATAAATGGCCAATGACCAGACCATACAGGACAATAGAACTCTGTGAGGCCAAACCACCTCTGCAACAGTTGGCCCCAAATAGTCAGAACTTGGTCGATTTTCTTAATTTTTGCCCCTGCTTCCAAGTTGAGACCAACTAGAGAAAACCACGTAGGACCCCTAAATCAGTCACACAGGATGCCCGTCTCTGGCTTCCAAGCGAAGTCTCTATTAAGAACACATCTCGAGGCTTCTCTTTTATCTGCTATAAGCTTCCCCCCTCCTCTTGTCCTCCTTTGAGTCTCATCAAACAAAAGTGATGTTGACTGATTCCCATATGGTATCAAGTTCTGAGTAAACAGTCTCTGTTTCTTCTTATTGGGTTGTCTCCATTTGTTCCCACATGCAGATTCTGATTATCTGTTGCTTCAGAGACAATCATTCCAAAACTTAATGCCTTAAAATGTGCTCTTTATTTTGCTTCATAATTTTTGAGTTAATAATTTAGGCAGGCTTCAGCTGGATAGTTTGTCTCTGGTTCACATGGCCTCAGCTGGGGCAGCTGGGTCTGAAGGATTCACTTCCAAGGATGGTTTTTTTCCTTAGTCATGGGTGGGGGCACATCTCACTCTTCACTGTGCTTTGGTTTGGCTTCTGCTCCACTTCATGATGTCTTACCCTGCAGGGCCCCAACATGTGTTGTTCTCAGGACAAGCACACCTCTTACATTGAAACGGGCTTACAAGAGGCAAGAACCCTAAGTTACACCCTAAAAGACCCACTGTCAAAGCAACCACGTTTATTTGGTCAAATCAGATTGGAGGGGATAAGGGTCATCATATCATAGAATGCTGCATGGCAACATCATATTCTCTAAAAGCATATAGGTGGGAGGTAATGTCTTGGTCAGCTTCGAAAATAAAGTTCATGCCTCACGTTCATTTCTGTGCTCCAGTCATGCTGACCTTATTTTGCAGTCATAGAAACATTATGTTTCTTCTGTGCCCAAGTTTCAGGATTTTTACAAACACTGTTACCTCTGCCTGGAATGCCTTCCATCTGGACCCTTGTCCAGTTAAATTTGACTTCCACTGCAAATTTTAGTTTCAGTATTATTTCTACACGTGTGCTCTGGAAAACATTTATTTATACCGTCTTAAAATCCACACATAGACACTAAGTCAGAGCTCCTTCATGACATTTGTCAAAATTTGCAATTATTAACATATGATTGTACTATTCTTGAATTCATCTCCATTCTGTCCCCGTTCCTCCTGCCATGGGTGTGAGCTGGGGACACAGGGTCAGGGTTGTTGGCCACTATTTACCTCCTGTGCCAAATACGGTTCCTGAGACGTGGCAGGTACTTGAGATATTTTTGTTAAATAAGTCAATACATTTATTTAAACTTTCCCACCCTAGCATATACCTGTAACAAGAGCCTAACATTTGAACTTGCTCTTCCCTGGTGGCTCAGATGGTAAAGCATCTGTCTACAATGTGAGAGACCTGGGTTCGATCCCTGGGTTGGGAAGATTCCCTGGAGAAGGAAATGTCAACCCACTCCAGTACTCTTGCCTTGAGAATCCCATGGACGGAGGAGCTTGGTGCAGGCTACTATCCATGGGGTCGCAAACAGTTGGGCACGACTGAGCGACTTCACTTTCTTTCTTTCTTTCTTTCTTAGGCTCCTGAACCCACTGAAGAAATCAATTCATGTGGAACGTATACTTGCTAAGTGATGTTAAGATGCAAAGGTTTCTCTTATCAGTTGTGGTTACTTCCATTTACCCCCTAGCGGCTATGGCAGCGCCCGCTGCAGGCCTCGGTTGAGCGTGATTCGGTGAAATCGCCTTGACTTTGGCTTCGGGAAAACTTGAGTTTGATCTTTTACCCTTGCTAGACTCATAGTGTGAATTTAGGTTGATTTATTTAGCATTTCTGACTGTCCTAACTTCGCCATCTGTTAAGTAGGGATAATAATATATGCTTTTCAGGGGGTCCTGGTTCCATCTCTGGTCAAAGAACTCTAAGAGTTCGCATACTGCAACTGAAGATTCCACAAACAGCAGCCGAAAGATCCTGTGTGCTGCAAGTAAGACACGGCACAGCCAAATCAATAAACATTAAAAAAAAAAAATATATATATATGCCTATGGAATATTTTTAAAGTGTATATTACTAAAGTTTATATTAGTAATCACACACACACACACACAAAATGGTCTTAACCCAATAATCACCCCAACAGTTCAAATAATTGGAAATAGAAACCAGCATAACACCTGATTCTTCCTCCTTGATAAGGTTTATTGCCTCTGGATGATGTAATTTTTGCTTAATTCTCATATCCTAGCTTAATTCTGATTTAAATATGTTTTTTTAGGGTAACTAGAAAATAATTCAGTTAGACTTTTTTGAAAATTCAAACTGACATCTGTTAAAATCAGCATAATCAATTTATTAATTCTTTAAGAACAAAAGTAGGAAATGTGTCCTCTATGGCTATTTGAGTTAACATGTTTATTAACTTGGTTTTTGATCATTGACTGAAAACAACAAAATGTTTTTAAAGATTGAAGGGCATTCCTTTATTTGAGATGAATTTGTTTCAGAAACCAAGCTATTTATGCCAGGGTAATTCTTATAAAAAAATCTAAATTCGATTTAAGGTTATGGGATTTACATACATGCCGGGAAATATACTCATATGTTCTCTGAGCATGTCCCTATTTTAAAGATGAAGAAGCTGAGGGTTAGAGAGAAAAACGCTGCTCAGCCAGTCAGGAGTGCAGCAGGAATTTGGATCCAGTTTTGTGTTAGCATTATTAGCAGGTGCTGTTTCTACTCTGAATCCTTTCACAGCCGTTCCAGCCATGGAGAGCTGGACAAAGCAGCAGAGAGCTATCACAGCAGGGAAATTAATTTCCAGTTGCCTTAGTCATTGCTGTCAGACTCCAGAGCCCCGACAGGGGTTAGCGGCCTGTTCGCTTCCTCCTCTGAGAGGAACCACGAGTCACGCTTGTGCGTGACCAGGGTGGCACCCCTTGAGCCTCTGCCAGTCCCCCCACCAGACAGGACGTGTCTGGGAAGAAGAATCTGCAGCCTGCTGCTCCACCATTCAGGTCCCCATCTGTGTCAACTGAGTAATTTATGGATGCACTTTCTCCTGCTCTGCAGAGGAGATGCACAGGACCTTTGGTAGTAATTCAATCTCTTTCAAGGGAACACATTTGGGGAAATTATTGTTAATGCATCTGAGTAGGAGGTGCTCAACCCCAACAAATATTTCATGCAATTATAGCAAAGATGAGACCGTGACAACCAGTGACCATCAATCACTCCCGAGATCAATAATAACCATGGAGCATGCAATCAGACCTAATCAACACCCAGTGATTAAGGAACAGGGCCTCTCTTCTTTGCTCTCGGGGTCATAGTCCCTTGAGAGAATTGGCACAGAGTCCTCCGACAACACACGTTACAGAAGCAAACATCCAAACAGTTGCTTTAAAATCTAGCAGATCTGGGGCAGCGTCCACCAACACTTGCTTCTCAGTCTTGGACCAGACTGTGTGATGATAATAACATTCACTGAGTATTTGGGGGGGGGACGTCAAAGAGCAGGCTCAGCAGTTCATCCGTATTGTCTTATTTATTCTTATAACGTATCTGTGAATTGTGCACCACCGTACCCACTCTAAGGTGAGGAGATGGAGACCCAGAGGGATGGGAAGCTCAGAGCCACATGGACAGCAAGTGACGGAGCTGTGACGCAGATCCAGTCCTGTAGACTTCGGTAATTTTCAAATTGGCCTCACATTAAAATCACTTGGGGAGCTTTTTAAACTAACCAATGCCTGGACCCCACCCACCCCATAACACCTGAATCATAATCTTTGAACCTGAGGACTAGGCATGTAATATTTTAAGCAAACATTTCCATAAGTTATAGCAGACATAGAGAAAAGGGAGCAAATGGAGTGTAGCAAAGTGTATTTTCACTAAGTAAACATACCGTGTGTGCAGAGCAGACCCAGTCTCCTCCACACCCACCCGCCTCCCACCAGGAGCCCCCTTGCATCCTTTCCCAGTTGCTACTGGCTCTGCCCAAGGACAGCCATCCTGACTTAACGCAGCAGACACCCCTTTCCCTATTTCTGAACTTTATATAAATGGAGACACTGTGGACACACTTCTGTGTCTGCCTTCCCATCGCGTTTGTGAGATTCACAGGTGTTGAGGGTGGGAGGGTTTGTCCATTCTTGTCCTTTTCTGTTGTGTGAACACAGTGCATTTAGTCAGTCTGCTGTGGATGGGTATGTTTCCCATTCTTGGCTACTTCAAATTCTGTTGCTACAAGAATGTTAATTCTTATGCACATCTTTAGGTTAGCAAAAGTGCATGCCTTTCTGTTGAGTATCTCCCTAGAAGTGGAACCTCTGGGTCGTGGGGTGTGCATATATTTACTCGAGGAGATCCAGGCATTTTTTGCAAGTTCCCGGTTGATTCTGATGCAGTGAGGGCTGAGAAGCCACACACAACCCTATACCATTTCCCTTATTTAGAATTTAATTGGTGTTGCTTTTTGAAACAACATAGTAAGGTGGTAATAAAGTTCTCGATAGACTACTTTACCATCTTTCTAAATACAAGCCCTCTTCCTCCCTCCAGCCCTCCATGCCATTCCCCCGACCCAAGGCCTTCTAAGCCTCAAAGGCTGACTATTCCTGGAAGAAGAAAGAGCTTGAATGCTTGTGCCTCTCCTTCTGGAAAACAGGAAGATTTTTGTTAGGATGGAGAAGAGAGTAACAGGATAGTTTTTGGCACTAAATCTCTTAGTTACTGAAGACCCATGAAGGAAACTAATGATGTTAAGAGAAATAATAAACACACAGAAAGCACAGTACAGACACCGGCACTCCAGAACCGGTCCTGTTGTTATGATTATGATCATTGCCATTAGCAGCAGCAGCAACGGCAAAGAAGTAGAAAATATGCCAGGGCTGTGGGGTCTTCATGAAACATATCTGCTCAGTCATTTAAGATCTGTTAATACTCACAATGTGTACTGTGGGCCAGACTCTGAATATGGCACAGTGAACCCAGGGAGGAACAAGCCATGCTATCTTGAAGACACTCAATGGCGTCTCTGATCTTGTCCTATCTACGTGTGTTCATCGCGGCTAATGGGGCGCTCTTAAAGAGGAAGATGTCTCTGAAGAAGCCCGTTCCCACTGCTCCAGGAACAGAGGAAAGCAGATAGATACCTGCTGAGGATGGGCCAAGAGCTTAGTTTCATACCTGGAGGAATCTGTACACAGAGACTTCCTTCTCAGAAACAGTGTGCTTTAGTCAGAGGTTTTAGTCTCAAATAGGAGAGAATAACTCAGTTTGGCTCAAGAGGAACAGGGTAGGAGATGTTTGGTTGAAAGGTTTCACATGCTCAGGAGCTTAGGAAAAACTGAACCTCTGGACTTCAGGCAGGGGGATGTGGGTGGCTCCAAGATGGATGGGATTATTTGTTTTGGTCTCTTTGATCTATTTGCTTTTAGCTCTGTCTGTCTGCTTGGGCCTTTTTCTGTCTTTCTTGCTGAGTCTTTTCTTTCTCTTCATTTCACAAGTCTTCTTCACTCCTCTGCTTACTCCTTCCAAACTCCGCTGCTTACTTGCTTTCTGTCCCCTAGAACTTCAGCTTGCACAGGTCTCTGGCTTGCCATGAACCTTAAATCCGTCTCAATCCAGCCTCAGGGTCTGTGCTTCTGTGACCCCTGTTCTGTTTGGAGTTTTATTTTGCATCTCTTCATTCAAGTTCCTAAGATGGTCTTACTGGCTCACTTCATCTTTCCGTGCTAGCCACTTGCTCGCAGGGTGATTATCAGTGTATGGAAAAATATCCTCTTAGTTAGGGCCTGACTCTGACACAGCTCCCAGCTGTGACTGGGAGAAGACAGCTACCCGATCTGATGTTCCATCCATTCAGCTACAGGATGGGCAATTCCCTTAAGAGAATGCATTGAGTGCAACAGACAGTGAAAGACGGTAAGAAACCTCTTCAAAACTAGAGTTCTAACGTCTGAAATTTGCTTGGTGGGTGACCAGAGGCTCCTGGGGTCCAGAAATATTGTCTTAGTCTTCTTTGAAGACTGGTTCATAAGGCTCAATCATATGTTTGGAATGAGTTAATTCACTTCTCTGTACCCTAACTCTATAATAAATGTTTTTCTTTATGCCCAAGACTTGGGGTTTTGTTCCTTCATTTACTTATCCATTCGACAGATATTTACAGAGCATCTGCTTTGTGCCGGACACTGCTTCCTACCCTTGAGACTTAACGATGAATAAAATAGGCAGGACCCCTCTTTTCGTGAGATGAACTCTGAGAACCGCTGGCTGAATTTGGCGTGATGGAGACTGTTGCTGAGCTTGGGATGAAGACACCGCCTTGCAGAAGCGCTCATGAGCTCCTCAGCCCCGGGTCTGTGTGGCTGGTTGTCGTCTTGCCTGCGCTGGGATGAGGCAGTGCATCGGCACTTTCTGCCTCTCATCTGTCAGACTGACACAGCGGTCTGCATTTGGGGATTCTCTGCACACTGACCCACCCACCATGCCTGAATTTTCACCCTTGGATACTTAGCTGGAACCAGTTCTGCATTTGAAAGTTGAGAGTCCTAAGTATGTATTGGAAGGAAGACGAGCTGGGGGTGAGGGGGCCAGGTGAGCCGGGGTGAGGTAGTGAGCCCCTGATTCAGTGACGTGAGCCACCGGGAGCCCTGAAAGCTGTCCTGCAGGTGTTTGCTTCGGCTACTTTGTCCTTCGCCAGTCTCTCAGTCAACAGAGCAGAGAGTCGTGGAGGTAAAAATAAAGGGGACGGACTGTATTCAGGAGGCTAAGTGGGATTTGAGTTATTACTAGAGATTACGAAAAATTTTTGCTGAATTTTAAGGATCTACAAAACCTCCAGGAAAGGAAATAGGGATGGTGTCATCAGAGGATTTATTCACTGAAGTGAAGGAGCAGCAATTCAAGAAAGCCCGTCTTTCTTGACTGGAAAATTAGAAAGACCTGTCATAATTCTGTGTCTCAATTTCCCCACCTGGATACAAGGACTGCCCCAACACGTGATGTTTGGTCATAGGCTTCTCTCAAAGAGGCGCAGGGAGCTCCTGCCTCAGCAAATACCCTTTCGCTCCCAGAGAGAGCAGCTGTGCAGGTGAATGGAACAGGCCTGGGAAGGAGGTGAAGGCGGTCTCTTTCCCCTCTGCAACACTGAAGCCTTTGCATCTCTCCTTCGGCACTTTGAAATAAGATCATCCATGTAACGGGCTGGCACTGAAAGTGCCAACCAGAGGTGCTTACCACTCTTGGCACCGTCTGTCTTACACTCTGGGTCTCAGTGTACACAGTTCACAGGCTGGCAGTGCCCCGAAGGGAGGTGCTTCTCATTCACCTTTTACTCTGGTGTCTGGTGCAGCATCTGTCACGTGCTCGCTACACAGATTAATGCTGAATTTAAGTTTAGACTCAGTGAATCTCTCTGTGCCTTTACAGTTTTTTGAACCACTCCAAAAAGCCCACTACCCTTAATTCATTTCTGACTTCCCAAGGAATGCCAAAGCATTATGGACATTCACTCATCCACCCATTCTATACATTCATCTGATGGATATGTATGAGTTGGTCACACCAGACATCGTACCAGGTGAAATAAGACAGAAGTCCTGTCCTCTCACAGTTTATGGTTTAATGTCATAGTTCCCCCCGCCCCCCTGCACCACACACACACATTTACTGGTGGAACTTTGAAAAAATATAACTCCCAGGACCACACTTCTGTCCTGTTGATGAACACGTATTTGGAGCAAGGTCTGAGGATTGCCATTTTAATAACTCCTGTGGTCAAGGGACTCCTGATTCTGTGGATAGAATACAGAGAGTTTTATCAGAAGGCCTGGCATGTATATTAATCCTGATTCTACAACTTCGTTTGGAACTTTGGAAACATGTCTTAGGCTATCTAACATTCACCTTTTCCACCTGCAAAGGGGAAACAAGTGTTTCTCCTTTTCACCTCTAAGGGCTGATGGGAAGAAAACACGAGACGATCAGTAGCAATGTTGTCTGGGTTGTTTTGCATTTCTGTACACAAACCACAAATTATTGTTAATAGTCGTTAGTCTGTGTGGAGACTTGTATGTAGCTGGTTCTTACTAATTTATAAATGCATTATTGGGGCACTGACCATGTACTAGGAAAGAGCTTTTATCTTCCTTGGACTCTTAATAGGGGTTCACTAAATTGGCTGTAAAATTAGTGACTTATGACATTTTAATATACTGCCTTTCTAAGTATGTTGCATTTAGCATCTTGAAGAAAATCATAAAACAATATAATTGATAATAATAATTGTGGTCGTTTTATTGAAATCTTATAATGTAGCAAGTGCTATGCTCACCACTTCACTAGAGCTCAGAGGACTTTTGGAAGTATCTCTTAGAGACCATAAATCAACGTATACTTCATCATCTTTTTAACCTTAATAGTGTTTTAAAAAGGCAGCGTAACTGGGCACAGGACACATTTAATAGAAATATAAAAATCATAATTCTTACTCTTTTACAGAAGATTCGTAGCACACAATGCTGCTTGAAGCCCAGACTTAAGCTCAAGCCTCCCACTTCACAGATTACGAGTCTGATGCTCAGAGAGGTTATATGGCTTACATCGGATCATTTGGGTCTGTCTGAGTACTCTGGCTCTTTCACAGAATTGCTTCTTCAATTTAGCAGTCATCAGATCCTCCGGTTCAGTCAATTAACCAGCTGCCTTGGCCTTCAACTCCGCTACCTCCACAGGCTGAGCAAAACCTCTTCCTTCATAGCCATGATCTGCCGTGGTCTCTGGCCCTTGCTGTCTCTGAAGACTCCGTCAAGCCTTGTATCTTTTACATGTTCCCTCCCCTGCTCCCGCGAACATCACAGACAGAAATGTTCCATCAGGCATCCACTCCTGGCGTTTCCTCTCATGATCTCCTCTCCATCTCATTAGCCACTTGGTACCCATTGTCTGGAAGACAGGCTTCTGGCACAGCGATCTGAGCAGTCAGTTTAATCGGAAGGTTAGAAAAGTTCTGGTGTCTGGGCCATCATTTGAGAACAAGCTGAGCAAGGGTCCATTTTAAAGCATATTCCTTGCTCCAAAGTCTTGCATATTTTCCACAAATATTTTTTCCATATTCCCAGACTCTAGAAATTCCAAATTGTTTTCACACCACTGGTTTTTTTATTCGTTCAAATCTCTGCCCAGATACCACCTCCACAGAGAGGTCTTCATGTCTGTCCTGTCTAACATGGCCCTCCACTGCTTTCTGCCTCTTTGTAATCTGACGGTAGATTGATTCTTGGCCTCAAATCACACAGTACAGACATTGCAACAGACACCCTGGGAAGTGGCCCCAAGATCCCACTTCACACCCTTCGTGTAATTTCCTCCTGTTAAGTGTGGACAGGACCTGTGACATGTTTCTAACCAGTAGAATATGGGGGCCAGGTGACGGGATGTGAGTGTAGTGTGAAGGTGACGATGTGGTCATATGGACTCCAGCTAGTCAGCGGACTTGTCCTCTCTCCATTGCTGGCAGGAAGAAGCAAGCCGCTGTGAAGAAGGAGCCGCTGTGACTCACGTTGGAGGAGTCCGTTTGGCAGTAGACTGTGGACAGCAAGTAGGAGCTGGAGTTCTTGGACCTGGAGCCATAAGAAAGGGATCTGGCCAACGGCCTAAGGGCGCTTGGAAGTCAATCTGTTTGCCAGTTAAGCCTCCAGATGAGAACTGAGCCTTGGCCGGCACCTTAATTACACCCTTGCAGAGAACACAGATAAGCCTTGCCCAGGCGCTTGAACCATAGAAACTATGAGATAATAAGCATGTTTTTGTCTAACCTGTGGTTTGTGGCAATTTGTCACAAAGCATAGCAAACCAATCTGGCATATTTTCCCACTCCTTTTGCCGCGGGTTTAAACAGCTGTGGTATGTGCCTTGGCCCATGGACTACGGCAGATGTATCAGTGCACTGGTTCTGTGGGTGCACATCAGGACATCTCCCGCGTTTCTACTTTTCTGTTGAATTTTTGTCTTAATCAGCAGAAGCATATTCCTAGGTGAGCCCATGGGTTCCAGAAAGAGATTGAGGGCCCTGGGGAGTAGATGGCCTGGATTGGCGCCTCCCCAGTTGGTCTGCTGATGTGTAAGGAACACACTTATTACCGTCGTCAGCCACTGAGCCTGGGTCAGAATGATTCAGTGGGTAACTGGGTCTTACGTTCTGATTCTTAGTTTGGTGAATTTTCAGTAAAAATCAACCCAAACTTAATACTAATGTTTATATCAGCATAATACTTCAGTTCTGGGGTTTTAATCTGAGTTTATAGATAGACATCATCTATAAAAGGAGTTCTTTAAAACACTTGAAATTATACACTAAAGTTTATGTTTTGGGCATTTTGTGGGAGAGACAGTCTGTAATGGCCTCTCATGGTTTCAACGAGATCTGTAACACCTCATCTGTTTAAGAATCACTGATACCAGTATAAATCACTTTGTGTGTGTGTGTGTGTGTGTGTGTGTGTGTGTGTGTAAAGTTGCTTGGTTGTGTCTGACTCTTTGTGACCCCATGGACTATAGCCTTCCAGGCTCCTCTGTCCATGGGATTCTCCAGGCAAGAAAACTGGAGTGGGTTGTCATTTCCTTCTCCAGGGGATCTTCCCTACCTAGGGATTGAACCTGAGTCTCTTATGTCTCCTGTATTGGCAGGAGGGTTTTTTACCACTGTGCCACCTGGGAAGCCCCCTAAGTCACTTTCTTCCTTGTTAAATCCAGGGTATAGTATTGTTCACTTAAGAAATAAAATTCCCAGCATGAATTAGTTTCTCTTAATTATTTGTCTTAAAATTTTAGTGGATTGGTTTATGGTGGCATTCAGATAAGTCACCATTTCTTTATACCTGCGCATTTTTTTTATCAGTTAAAAAATGTCAGTATTTCCCAAAAGAGAGTGATTCTAATAAAGATGTTTTTTTAAATCCTGACATCAAGTCATATTAAGAATGCTAATTCCCTAATGTTATTTCAGTTTTATGTCTCTAAAAGTTATTACTTTCATCTATGCTAGTGTGACATATTGATGGGAAGCCTGGTGTTTTCATTTGCCGGGAAGAAAATACCAGGGGACCCAAGAGAGCATAGGGCTCAAATCCCTGCTTGCATTTCCTGACTGCATGCTGGTTGCTCAGTTGTGTCTGACTCTTCGCGGGTCCCATGGACTGTAGCCTGCCAGGTTCCTCTGTTGTTGCAATTCTCCAGGCAAGAATACTGGAGTGGGTAGCCATTTCCTCCTCCAGGGAGTCTTCCTGACCCAGGGATCGAACCCAGGTCTCCTGCATTGCAGGCAGATTCCTTTCCCATCTGAGTCCCAGGGAAACCTTGCAAAAGTCACTCCATCTCTGCACCACGGTTTCTTAGTTTCTAGGTTGGGACAAGCATATCTAAATTCACAGGGTTGCCATGAGAATTAAATGAAATAATATGTGAAGACATGCTTGGCACATTGCAAATTCTCAATAAATTCTGAAAATTCAAATATATTACACTTCCTGTAGTTTCTGCTCAACTTGGAACTCTTCAAAGTGGGAAAAGCTACTTGTTTGTCTCAAAGTGATCATCAGGGAAATAGAAATGGGTTGTTTGTTGTTGTTCAGTTGTGCTCCTCCCTTTGGGAGATGGGGGCTATGTGAATATCAGTCTTATTATATTACCCATCCGGCACTGTGACTTTGGAGTGTAATCAGCTACTGTGGTAAAGGCATTGAAGAAAGAAGGATCCAAGATGGTTTAGCAATGTTAATCGCAGTTAGCATTTTTCTTGTTTTGTTAAGGACATAGAGTTATGAGGCATTTTGAGAATTTCCAAAGATTAAAGGGACTTAAAGATAATAAGTATACTTTCTCCATTCTCATGGCCACCACCCTAGTCTCAGCTATCAACCCATCTCTTCAACTACTCTACATAAAATAAATATACAACACAGATCTATTGTACAGCACAGGGAAATATAGCCATTATTCTGTAATAACTTTGAATGAAGTATACTCTATAAAACTATCGAATCATTATGCTGCACACCTGTAACTAATATAATATTGTAAATCAAATATACATTAATAAAAAGCAAAAAGATTATTCCAGCAGCTCCTAACTGGTCTGCCTGCCTCTAGTCCTGTTCCCTTTAGTTAATTCTGTACACTGAAATCAGAATGATCGTTCTAAATTACACATCAGATTATGTTCTCATTACAGTCCTTTGGTGGCCCTTCAGTGATTTTAGGATAAGGCCAGACTTTGTAATGTGTCCAGATGTTTCTGGGCTGGCCCTTGCCTCCTCAGTCACCATCCTGCACCCCATTCTCTCTGCCTGCCAGAGTAAGTTTTATTTCATTGTTTCAGCTAGTCACAGTCCTACCCAGTGTTCTTGGTCAAGGGAGTTTATTTCATTGCATGCCTCTATCCCACACCTGGCTCGGAAAACAGCTGAAATTGGCACAGACTATCGGCATATCACCACTTTAATTGAGGTGAACATGCGAACATGGCTTTGGTCCACGAGCCAGAGGAGCTTCTGCTCCTTCATCCTGTGAGATTATAGACTCACGTGCTCTCCTCCCCGGTAAAGCAAACAACTGCATGCCTTCAGCAACAGAGTTGTCCCACTGAAAATTAGGGCATGAAGGAGGAGCAAGGCAGAAAACCTTTGGTATACTAAAAGTTTTCTTGGATTGGACACAAGATGCACAAGTCATAAAAGAAAATTAATCATAAGATGGATTTTATGGAACTGTTGCTCTTCAAAAAAAGCCTTAAAAAAGAAAGGGTGAACCACAGGCAAAGACAATATTTACAAAGATATAACTGATAAAAGACTTGCATCTAGAGGTTATAAAGAACTCTCAAAATGGACTAATAAGAATATAAACAAATTAAAATGGGGAAAAATTGAATAGACTCTTCACCAAAGAAATATAGTAACAAAAAAAAAAAAAACAAATGGAAATTAAACTCAACATTGTGAGTTACTAAAGAAATCCAAACTAGTGAGTTACTAAAGAAGTCCAAACTAGCCCTTTCATGGTGGTTCAGTGGCAAAGAATCTGCCTGCTAGTGAAGGAGACACGAGTTCTGTCCCTGGTCCAGGAGGATCCCACGTTCCATGGAGAAAAGAAGCCCGTGCGCTGCAACCATTGAGCCTATGCTCCAGAGCCTGGGAACCGCAACTGCTGTGCCCTCGGGCCGCGGCTACTGAAGCCTGGCGTCCTGGGACCCCTGCTACAAGAGAAGCCACCACCACGGAAAGCCCGTGCACCTCAGCTGCAGAGCAGCCCCCACTTGCTGCGTCTAGAGAGAAGCTCGAATAGCAGCAAAGACCCAGCACAGCCAATAAATAAATAAATTAAAAAAAAAGCAGGCACTTGTTTATATATACATCCGCATATACTTATATATATGAAATCTAAACTAAAATCACAATGAGGTATCACTGTTGAGCTATTAAAATGGGGAGAAGATGGGGAAACGGATACGCTTACATTGTTTATGGGGATGTATAATGGCACTGACATTCTGGAAACCATTTTGGCAGTTTCTTAAAGTTAAAAGATGCAATTATTCGTTTGCTCGGGCTGCCATAGCAGAAGAGCACAGACTGAGTGAGTCACACTGCAGAGATGTATTCCCTCACGGTTCCGGAGGTGGCAAGTCCAGGATAAGGTGTCAGTGGGTTTGGGTTCTCTTGAGCCCGCTCTCCTGGGCTTGCAGATGGCTGCGCTCTTGCTGTGTCCTCACATGAACTTTCCTCCATGTACACACATTCCTGACAGCTCTGTGTATCCACATTTCCCTTTCTTATAAGGACATAGAGATTATATTAGCACGCACCCTAACTGTCTTTTTACCTTTAAAGGACATATTCCAAATACAGTTGCATTGTGAAGCACTGGGGGTTAGGACTTCACCATATGAATTTTGGGGAGACACAGTAAAGCCCATGACACCATACAACTCTCACCATCCATCCCACCATAGAACTGATTCCCACTTCTATGTATTTATCCAAGAGAAATGAAAACATATGTCTACACAAAGACACGTATGGGAATGATTACAGCAAGTTTATTCATAGTCACCCCAAACTGGAAAGAACCCAGTGTCCATCAACTGCTGAATGATAAACAAAGTGTGATACATCCACACGATAGACTGTTCCTCTGTGATAAAAGAGCAAACTGCTATTATAAGCAACAATGAATGACTCTCAAATGCTTTATGCTACGGGGAGGAAGTCAGACACAGTGAGCCACATGCCCCATGTCTCCGTTTATGTGACATTTTGGAAAAGGCAGCACTGTGGCAACGGGAGTCACATCAGCGCTTTCCTGGCACTGGGGCTTGGGGGAGGGAATGGGGTACAGAGGGTCATGAGGGGACGTCGGAGGGTAAAGGAAACGTCTGCCTTGATGGCAGAGGTGTTTACAGGGTTGATTCAGTGTTTGTCAAAACTCATCAAACCATGCACCTAAATAAGGTGACTTTTATTGAATGTAAATTTAATTTAAGTAATATTTAGAAAGAAAAAGAGAGAAACTGATAAGACCCAAAAGGCTTTGTTGTTGTTCAGTCGCTAAGTCTTGTCTAACTCTTTCCAACTCCCATGGACTGCAGTATGCCAGGCTTCCCTGTCCTTCACTTTCTCCCAGAGTTTGCTCAGACTCATATCCATTGAGTCCTCCATGATGCCATCTAAAGAGGCTTATGAGTCCAAAATTTCCCAAGAAATTATCGATACAGATTCAACGTGGACCCAACATTTTGTCTGAGACATAATGTTTATTGAGATGTTAAGGAGAAAAATAATTACTCCTCCCCCAGTATAAACAAAATAAACTCATAGCCACTCTCTGAGAAGGGATGACGATATGAGAGTCCACCTATGAAACCACTGTCCACCTGTATCTCCATCTGGCACAGCTGTGTGGTCACTTTGCAGGGAGGAGGGCATGTTGACCTGAGAACTTCTGTGACCCTGAATTTCACTCTTGGGAGAGTCACACACACTCCACTGCTAAGATGTCTCATTTCTCCAAAGGAGTCATTGGATATCTTGGGGTTCACTTTCCCCACTCTTAGGATGTATATATGTCTTGGGTTTTTCAGAAACAGATCCAGTGTTTGTTGAAAAAGAAATAATGACAGTCAGCATTGTTTGGATACTTACCATGTGCTGCCCGCTCTGCTGACAACTTGCATGTGTGATGAGCGCTCATTTCATTTTCTCAACCCGTTTCATAGGTCAAATATCTGACCCTTACAGATAGGCTGGCGAAGCAGACACGCTGTAGATACCACTCATGCCCTGCCCATTTTCCCATCGCCCTGACTTCTTCAGTGCTCCTGGCCTGACTCCAACTGCCTGCAATCTTTCTCTGTTGAAACCTTCTTTTCCCACATATGCAGGAGAATGTAAATGACCCTACTGTATGATACTAAGCAGGAGTCAATATATAAATATCATAGCTCTTTTGCCTCTTGGGTGGGATAACTCGAGTCTGCTCGAAACCAGCTTCCTGCATTTCCACGGGGAGTTTACTCCTCTGGTACTCACACCGTATTTGGTGGCCTTCCTTCCCCATCTCACTGCCCACTCTGCCCGTGTTTACTTCCCCACAGAAAGTAAACCACCTGCACTCCAGTCCTCACCTCTTGTGCTGCATCTGGAGTAGCTCGAACTAAGAGCTGTAATGGTACCTTGGAGAGTTACTGCTGCCGCAAGCACGAGAACTGGTTCTCAAAGGAGGCTCAGGGATCACCTGTAGAGTTAAAATATTTTTTTTTTAAAGCAGAAAGAATGTCCTAGAAGGTCGGAAGGAGGAGACTCCATGGAGAATTGTCATGCTGAGGAACGGCCTTCTGGAAATGCTAAGGACTGAGTTCAGCATTTAATTGTGAGTGAGCATTCAGGTGTCTCCTTAGTTTGCATGGTACAAACGTGTGAACAGTTGTTGTAGTTGAGGGGAGAACACAGCAGTGATGCTGGCCAGAGAGAACTTGCATAAGATACAAGCTCGAGCCCAAGGTGGGTGATACTGAATCCACCTGGATGCTTTGTTTCCTTCCATAATGATGTTACTGTTTGGTCACTTAAGTCATGTCCGAGTCTTTGAGACCCCATGGACTATAGCCTGCACCAGGCTCCTCTCTCCACGGGATTCTCCAGGCAAGAATACTGGAGTGGGTTGCCATTTCCTTCTCCAGGGGATCTTCCCAACCCAGGGATTGAAACCATGTCTCCTGAAATGGCAAGCACAGTCTTTACCGCTGAACTACCAGGGTAGCCCTCCTTCCATAATTGTTGTTATTCAATCTCCAAGTCATGTCCAGCTCTTCTCAATCCCATGGACTACCTCACACCAGACTTCTCTGTCCCTCACCATCTAGCAGAGTTTGCTCAAGTTCATGTGCATTGAATCAGTGATGCCATTATCCTCTTCTTCTTCTGCCTTCAATCTTTACCATCATCAGGATCTTTTCCAATGAGTCAGCTGTTCACATTAGGTGGCCCAAGTATTGGAGCGTCAGCTTCAGCATCAGTCCTGGATACAAAGAGTATCCAGGGTTGATTTCCTTTAAGATTGACTGGCTTGCTCTCCTTGCTTTCCAAGGGACTCTCAAGAGTCTTCTCCAACACCATAATTTGAAAGCATCAATTCTTCAGCATTCTGCCTTCTTTATGGTCCAGCTCTCATGTCTATACATGACCACTGGAAAAACCATAGCCTTGACTATACGAAACTTTGTCATCAAAGTGATGTCTTTGCTTTTTTACACACTGTCTAGGTTTTTCATAACTTTCCTGCCAAGAAGCAATCATCTAATTTCATGGCTTCAGTCACCATCCGTAGTGATTTTAGAGCCCAAGAAAAGGAAATCTGTCACTGCCTCCACTTTTTCCTCTTCTATTTGTCATGAAGTGAAGGTACCAGATGCCATGATCTTAGGGTTTTTTTTTGTTTTTTTTTGGTATTGAGTTTTAAGCCGGCTTTTTCACTCTCCTCCTTCACCACCATCAAGAGGCTCTTTAGTTCCTCTTCGCTTTTCTGCCATTAGAGTGGCATCATTCACGTATCTGAGGTTGTTTATGTTTCTCCCAACAGTCTTGATTCCAGCTTGTAACTCATCCAGCCCAGCATTTCACATGATGTGCTCTGTTTACAAGTTAAATAAATATGGTGACAATAAACAGCCTTGTACTCCTTTCTCAGTTTTGAACCAGTCATTTGTTCCATATGAGGTTCTTACTGTTGCTTCTTGACCCGCATACAAGTTTCTCAGGAGACAGGTAAGATGGTCTGGTATTTCCATTTTTTAAAGGGTTTTCCACAGTTTGTTATGATCCACACAGTCAAAGGCTTTAGTGTAGTCAATTAAATAGAGGTAGATGTTTTTCTGGAATCCCCTTACTTTCTCTATGATCCAGCGAATGATGACAATTTGATCTCTGGTTCCCCTGCCTTTTCTAAACCCAGCTTGAACACCTGGAAGTTCTCGGTTCATGTAATGCTAAAACCTAGCTTGGAGGATTTTGAGCATAACCTTACTAGCATGGGAGATGAGTACAGTTGTTCTGTGGTTTGAACATTCTTTAGTACTGCCCCTCTTGGGAATTGGAATGAGAATTGACCTTTTCCAGTCCTGTGGCCACTGCTGACTTTTCCAGATTTGTTGGCATATTGAGTGCAGCACTTTCACAGCATCATCTTTTAGGATTTTAAACAGCTCTGCTGGAATCCCATCACCTCCACTAGCTTTACTGGCAGCAGGGCTTCCAAAAGCCCACTTGACTTCACGCTCCAGAACGTCTGGTTCTGAGTGAGAGACCACATCGTCATGGTTATCTGGGTCATTACAATCTTTTCTGTGTAGTTCTCTGTATTCTTTCCATCTCTTCTCAATCTCTTCTGCTTCTATTAGGTTTTTGTCATTTCTCTCCTTTATTGTGCCCATCTTTGGATGAGATGTTCTTTTGATATTTCCAGTTTTCTTGAAGACATCTTTAGTCTTACCCTTTCTGTTGTTTTCCTCTGTATCTTTGCACTGTTCGTTGAAGAAGGCCTTCTTATCTCTCCTTGCTATTCTCTGGAACTCTGCATTTAGTTGGGTATACCTTTCCCTTTTTCCCTTGCTTTTGGCTTCTCTTTTTCCTCAGCTATTTGTAAAGCCATCTCAGACAACTACTTTGCCTTCTTGCATTTCTATTTTTGGGGGGGATGCTTTTTTCTTTGCCTCCTATGCAGTATTACAGACTTCTGTCCATAGTTCTTCAGGCACTGTGTTTACTAGATCTAATCTCTTGAATTTATTCATCATCTCCACCGTATATTCACAGGAGATTTAAGTTGTATCTGACTGGCCTAGTGGTTTTCCTGCTTTCTTTAATTTTACTAAGAGGAGCTGATGATCTGAGTCACAGTCAGCTCCAGGCCTTGCTTTTGCTTCCATAATACCACCTCTCTAAAAGCCAGTGCTCCTCCTGAAGTGGAAAGAAAGCAAATGAATCGTGTGGCCAGCTCATGTGATGACATCTGAGAGATGGTTCCAGATTCCTGAATGTCTGTGGGCTCCAGGCCCCCAAGCCAGGGCTGGATAAGCATTGGTTCTGGGAAAGGTAGTTGCCCAGACTCTAGGAACAACTTCATCCTGACTCCAAGGAGACAAGCTGGCTTGCTGACACCTCAAATACACCTTTGTGACATCCTTCATGTGTGGGCAGTCATATCTACATCATGGTTCTGTCATGAGTAGTAAATGACACAGTGTCTGTAGAGCAAAATCTCGTCACAGTGCCTGGCACACAATGACGAATGGGGCCCCAATGAGCAAAAGTACTTAGTGCAGGAAAGTGACAGAAGAGTGCAGAAAAGAGACCATCTTGCTCTCAGTAGTGGTGTATGTAGAGTATCAAGCCCGATGCTCTCGTCAGTTTAATCAACTGACTAAATCTCAGTCTGAAATCATAGGAAGAGATGTCAGTCTTGAAGAGAAATGGAGCACAGCTTTCTCTGAGTGGTCTCCCCCTACCCAAGGCATAACTCTGGAATTGAGTGGGATTTCACCCTGAATCTAAGGAGCTTATATTTCAGGGTAAGGCCTAGAATTCCATACTCACACCTTGGCTTAGTTTTGTTAAGTAGGGCTCCCTCTCCAACTGAACATGCTTCAGTCCCCACCACTGGCTAGGGGCAAGGGTCCTTGATGGGAACATTGACTCACAGCTGGAGTCCAGGTGAAGCTCAAGAGTTAATCCAAGCACAAATTTCTTCCTAGGCTCACTGTGCATTCTTTCAGATCTTCTCTTCTTCCATCTCTCTTTTCTCTCCTCCCTGCCTCCCTCCCATAACAGAGATGCAGATTGTTCAAACGTAGAAGCATCAAGTTTTACCACCTGCTTTCTGGAAGAAAGGAAGGAATTTGCTCAGTGGCTGAGTTGAGCTAGAAATTAGGTTTCCCATCTTCCAGTTTAAAGCTTTTTCTCATACTGTACCCTTGCTTTCTTCCTTCATCCTTCCTTCCCTCTCTTCCTCCCTTCATCCCTCCTTCCCTCTCTTCCTCTTCCTAGAAATAAAGGAGCTCATCTTTTCTCTAAAAGGAAGTCACTTGATGAAAGTGGCCAACAAGGGGTAAAGAATGTCTGACTTTTTTTTTCTTGTTCTGCGTCCAGTTCTGGAATTCAATTGTTTTCACTGGCCTTTTGTATGTTAGTTTATTAAAAAATCAATAGTTTAATATAGAAAAGAAGTCCACTGGCTATCTGTTTAGAGCTGTATTATCTTCATTGCAGGGCTCTGGTGCTGCCTGCCTGCCAGGAATCACTAACTCAAATTGTTTTGTACAATACCAGCCCAGCTCTCTGGAGCTGGCCCACTGGATGCAGAATGATACTTGTAGTAACATCATTAACAGAACTCAGACCTGTCTAGGGCGGCACACGTCTCAGAGATATTTATGTATGATGACAATGGTATACATTGCTGATGTTGTCCAGTCGCTAAGTCATGTCCAAGTCTTTGTGGCCCCCACTCTGAGTCCACAGGGTTGCAAAGAGTCGGACATGACTTAGTGACCGAACAACAATGGACTGTATCATGCCAGACTTCTCTGTCCTCTATTGTCTCCTGGTATTCACTCAGATTCATGTCAACTGAGTTGGTGATGCTATCTAATCACCTCATCCTCTGCTGCCCGCTTCTGCTTTTGCCTTCCATCTTTCCTAGCATCAGGATCTTTTCCAGTGAGTTGGCTCATCACATCAGGTGGCCAAAGTATTGGAGTTTCAGCAACAGTTCTTCCAAAGAATGTTCAGGGTTTATTTCTTGTAGGATTGACTGGTTGGATCTCCTTGTAGTCCAAGGAACACTCAAGAGTCTTCTCCAACACCACAGTTCAAAAGCATTAGTTCTTCGGTGCTCAGCTTTCTTTATAGTCCAACTCTCACAGCCATACATGACTACTGGAAAAACCATAGATTTGACTATATGAACCTTTGTTGGCAAAGGGATGTCTTTGCTTTTTAATATGCTGTCTGGGTTTGTCATAGCTTTCTTTCCAAGGAGCAAGCGTCTTTTAATTTCAAGGCTGCAGTCACCATTCACACTGATTTTGGATTGACAACATAAATATTTAACTAAACTGATTCAAATTGATAGTTGCAATATTCAAATAGGTAGGTTAGCCAGCATTATTTTTACAATGGTAAGGGAAGCAGCTGTGCATTAACTCATATCTCCTCTTTAGCATATTCACATGAGGAAACAATTATCCCCATTGTATAGATGAAGAATCTAAAGGCTAGGAGCTTACATGACTTGCCAAGGGTGCTGAGGCAAAGCACAACTGGTTAATAGCATCTTCTTCATCTTGATAAGGGCTTCCTTAGTGGCTCAGATGGTAAAAAATCTGCCTGCAATATGGGAGACCTGGGTTCAATCCCTGGGTCAGGAAGATCCCCTGGAGAAGGAAATGGCAACCCACTCCAGTATTCTTGCCTGGAGAATCCCATGGATAGAGGAGCCTGGTGGGCTACAGTTCATGGGGTCACAAAGAGTCAGACACAACTGAGCAACTAACGCTTTCATCTTGACAGAGCCCATATTTTCTGTACTTGACCTCAGGGCCTCTTGGAATGTGGGAAAATACAATCCAGACAGACTATGTGCTGATCTCCTAAACATCCCCATCTTGGCCTTAACCTTCTTCCTTGTTTTTTCACCAACGCTAGACAACAGAAGATCGGGTTAAGCCCGGTGGATCCCTGAATGAAAAGCAACACATTCTTAGCTCCATAGTGACCCATGAGTCATGCTCTGGCCCAAGACGAGGTGGGCCAACTGTACCCTTTCCTCAGGACTTAAAACTTGAGAAACTCAGAGGGAAAACCAGTTGGTAGTGACTTCTGGTGTTGGAGCGTCTTGCAGATACTGTGGTGGGTGGAGCGCATATGGGTTATGCTCAAGATGAAACAGCAGATAGTTCACAGGAAATTCTCACATAGTGCAGGCTGTGGAAAATACTCAAGAAAGGACAAATATAGTCATTGTGTTGATTTCCTAGGGGTGCCGTAACAAATTATCCCAAACCGGCTGGCTTAAAACAACGGAAGTGGATTATGTAGCAGTTCTGGAGGCCAGAAGTCTAACATCAAGGCATCGGTGTGGCCATGTCCCCATCCAGGCTCTGGGGGAGAATCCCTCCTTGTTTTCTTCCTCGCTCCCAGCGGTCACCAGCAGTCTTTGGTGCTCTTTGGCTTGTCGATCCATCGCTTCAGTGTCTGACTATCTTCACAGGGTGTTCTCCTTTTGTGTTTCTAACTTCATGCAGTATTCTTTTCTCTGTGTAGGTGTCCAGATTTCTGTCTTCTTATAAGGGCACCAGGAATGTTTTGTCTCACCGTAGTTATGTATGGCCTCCTCTTCACCTCATTACTTCTGGAAGATCCATTTTTAAATGAGATCTGAGATAAGACTCTGAGATTCTAGGGGAGCATGAACCATGGGGAGGAGCAGCGTTCAACCTTATGCACTTATTGTCACCATCTCCGTCGTCACTGTGTAAGAAGTGCCAAGTACCCAGTACAAGATTCTGCTACAGAGAAAGTGCTCAGTGAATGGCAGCCTTAAATGATAATGCCAGCTGCACCAGCAATAACAATGATACTAATAAATAAGATGTGCTGTTCTGTGCTTAGCTGCTCAGTAGTGTCTGACTCTTTGCAACCCCATCAACTGTAGCCTGCCAGGCTTCTCTGTCCATGGGGATTCTCCAGGCAAGAATACTGGAGTGGCTTGCCATGCCCTCCTCCAGGGGATCTTCCCAACCCAGGGATCGAACCGGGGTCTTCTGCATTGCAGGCAGATTCGTTACCAGCTGAGCCACAAGAGAAGCCCAAGAATACTGGAGTGGGTAGCCTGTCCCTTCACCAGGGGATCATCCTGATCCAGGAATTGAACCGGGGTCTTCTGCATTGCAGGCAGATTCTTTACCAGCTGAGCTACCAGGGAAGGCCTGTAAATAAATAAGATGATATGTCTAAAATATCTAGTATCATACTTAGCATATAATAGGACTGTTTATTCTCTCCCCACAGCAGCAGCACACAGAGGTGCACACAGCAGGGTGCTCAATAAATATTGGTTGAAAAAACAGCACATTTCAGTTTCTTAGAAAAAACCCCACCATTCATCTCCAAGAAATTGACATCAGATGCAGGACGGAGCAGCCAGCGGGGCTGTCACCTGAGAGCGGGAGGTGTGAGTGGATGATGGGCCAGCGCTCGGCTGCAGGCGCCGATGGCCGCTCCTAACGAGACAGAGTGAGAAATGAGCTCAGTCTGTGGAGCTGTAGTTTAATCTTTCCCGAGCCCGTGGGGCCCAGCACAGAGACACCTGCTGACTTCAGATTCGTTTCTGGAAAAGGCACAAGCTGGTTTTGGTTTAATGGTGCAAGGGTGATCTTCAGGACCCCTCCAACTCTCAGCACAGTTTCCAGCTCCACCTGGCAGAGAGAGCGATTGAAGGACTCGGAGTCCAAGCCTGACTCTGCCCTGGGGATCCAAGTGGTTATGGGCTGGTTGTTTTCTTTCCACAATTCCCAGTCTCCTCACCTGAAAAGTGGACATGATATTCTTACCACTGGGCTCTCTTGAGGATTAATGAGATGGTGGGTCTAAAAAGAACTTAATAACCTGAAAAGAAATGCAAGCATGTTACCTGTCTAGCAGTCCCACTCTACCAGATCGAAACTTCTCCTCCCACCAAGCACCTTTGATATGGATTGCTTGTTTTCTATTCATCAAGCCACATGCTTAGGAAAACATTTGAGACTGACTTTAATTCTGATACTCATGAGTAATGACAGCTTCAAGTGTTACTTCCCTAGGAATTTCTTCCCAATAGGGAGCAATACTTTAAGCTAGATGAATTTATTTATTAATTCATTCATCCATTTATTCATTCCCCTATGCATTTATTCATTTGTTCTTAGATCCATCATCCATTTGACTGTGATTTATCGAGCATTTGCTCCATGCCCGTTTTTTCTGAGGTATGAGGATGAATCCAGCAAGAACTCTAGTTTCATGGCACTTGTAGACTCAGGAGGGAAGTATTAATATATGAACGCAAATAACCGAGGCAAGGTCATGATTTATGGTTAGGGCTTTCCTTCTCTTGGGACCTCAGTTTCCTAGCTATAAAATTGGACAACTGGACCAATTGTTCTTAATTCACCCCCCCTAACAATCCAAGAAACGACTGTATTATTGGAAAGAACACTGAACTGGGGCTCAGGACATTCCAGGACTTGGGTCCTAACTCAAATCAGAAGGATATGAAACTCTTTTCACTCTGTGCAGCTCAGCCTCGAAGTGTATGTATGTGTGTGTGTGTACATGATGGGCAAGGGTGAAGTAATCCCTAAGAGCCTTTCAGTGTAGAGCCTTTTACTTTATAAAATCAGTCCACTCCTTGTCCAGGGTGGTTTGGGCAGGATCGGGGATGGGGTGGACAGTGAGTGACACATCAGTAGCAGCTGAGCAAAGATTCAGAGGAAGACAGCAGAAAGAAGGCTAAGAATGGTGTTCCTAGCAGCTTCTGTTGACCGTCAGCAGATGTTTTCCTGGGATGCCTGGCATCCTGCCATGACTGGTAATCTCTGTCTTCTACTTTATTGGCTGAGCATGGAAATGTCAGGTGCAGAAAACAGACACCCCCTTTTCCTCACTGAGGCCATCCTGCCATAACATGTCTATATCCTAGCCAAGGTAGGATGATCACATGGGGACAATGCTGGGACCTCAGCATGGACAGGGCAAGGGCTGGCTGAAGCAGCTTTTCAGAAGAGCGTTTGTGGTCATCAGCCTGCCATTGATTTGTTTTGTTCTGGCAACTCTTGGTAGCCCTGGGAGCCCAGTCTCAGAGGTGGGGCAGGAAGCTCTGCCGTGGTGGGGGATGCGAGAGCATCAGCAGACACACAGCTGCCAGAAAGTCGGGCTAGAACGGAAGCTCTTCAGCCAGTGGCTGAGAATTTCTGGAATACAGTTTTAAAGAACTTAAGAGATTCTGTGTGTTCTCCCTGGAGTACTAATCCTCTGAGATATTCAGCACATTTGAATCAGCCTTTCCCACTTCCCCACTGTGTGCGTCGGGCAGATTTCTTTACCTCTCCATGCCTAAGTATCCTCATCTGCAAAATTACAGGAAGTGATTGAAGTTGTGAAGGTCATTCAGTGAGTTGATACTTAGAAAGCACTTAGAATGGTGAATGGTGTCTGGTGCACAGTGAACAATAAGAAAGTGTCAATTCTGTATAAAGTGGAGAGAGAAAATACTAATACTAACAACATCACCAACAACAATAACACTAACTTGCTCTTGGAGCGCCTCAGAGCATAGCAGCATGGCCAGGGTTTTGGGAAGTGGTCTCACAACACATAAACTTGATTCACTTTCTTTAAATGAGAGATGCTAATAGCCCCTACCTCAGAGGGATTTGTGGGAGTTGAACGGGATTACAGATGGGTGCACCCTGCATAGATTCCGACACACAGTGAGTGATCAGCGAAACAGCACACGTTGTTGTTGAATTCCTGTCCAAGTGAGGGTTAAACGGCAGTTGCCTGTGACTTTGGAAGGTGATTTGTGGAAGCCAGTGGTTCTTTTCAGCAGGCAAGGGAAGGATATCAATCGGTGAAAGTAAGCCGTAAGTGAAAATTGAAACTGTCAGATGGCATGGACTTCCTGCTTAGTCTTTGGCAGTTTTTTCTTTCTTCTTTTAATTAGAAGTTTTTGTCTTCTGATGTGGAGGTGAAATAACTCACTCCTGACCTCAGCATGCTCAGGGCCCACCCGGAACGGAAGCCTGCCCCATAGGCACGGCTGTCTTCCTTCTGGGAGATCCAGTGCTGGGGCCAGCTCCTGAAACTCACTTAGTTAGCAGCTCATCCAGCCCGATGCTCATACTGGCTTTGGATCCTGACCCGCGTTTAAAATCCAACCCTGTGACTTCCTGGATGTCGGATTTTGGTGAGTTAGTCTAAAACACATTTCTATCTTTCATTTAGTGAAATGGTGTTAATAATAATACCTGCTTTAAAAGATGTTTTTTTCAAGAATTAAATCAAAAAAAGTATTTCTAGCACAGTGACTATACACAGAATCTCCTTGATAAATATGAGTCTTTTTCCCCTTTTCCTTTGTCTTTCAGGGCTTTGATGCTTTGTTCTCCAGAAACATGTGACTTTCCCAACTCAGTTAACCAACATTCTCCATTTAAGGGAACAGTATGGACTCCATACATTGATGCTTTTGAACTGTGGTGTTGGAGAAGACTCTTGAGAGTCCCTTGGACTGCAAGGAGATCCAACCAGTCCATTCTGAAGGAGATCAGCCCTGGGATTTCTTTGGAAGGACTGATGCTAAAGCTGAAACTCCAGTACTTTGGCCACCTCATGCGAAGAGTTGACTCATTGGAAAAGACTCTGATGCTGGGAGGGATTGGGGGCAGGAGGAGAAGGGGATGACAGAGGATGAGATGGCTGGATGGCATGACTGACTTGATGGACGTGAGTCTGAGTGAACTCTGGGAGTTGGTGATGGACAGGGAGGCCTGGTGTGCTGCGATTCATGGGGTTGCGAAGAGTCGGACACGACTGAGTGACTGAACTGAACTGAATGGACTCCATGGTTAAGAGAGCAGACTCTGGGATCATACGACCTGGAATTGAGACTTGGTTCTAGTGTCTACTGTGTGACCTTGGTCAAAAGTTAACCTTTCCATTCAGGTTATCTGTTACGTTTTTCTAAAAAAAAAAAAAAAAAAAAAAAAATCTCTAAACTTAGTGGTTTGTGATAACCATTATATTTTGATAACAATTTAGTGGATTAAGACTTTGGGGCTCAGCTGGGCAGTTCATCTTGGGTCCACGTGGCATTATCTGCAGGATACACTCTGAAGGGTTTGCTTCATTCCCGTGCTCCATGACGTCTGCCCATGGCCTGTGCTTCTCGTAAGTTAGTTCTCATAGAACATTCTCATGGGTCTCAGGGTTGTTGGACTTCGTACAGTTTCTCAAGGCTCTGAGAGATAGAGAGTATTACAAGAAAAGCTTCTTATGACCAAGCTTCAGAAGGTTCAGAACATCATTTCTGCTGCATTTACCTGGTTGAGTAAGTTGTTAAGACAGTTTGGATTCAAAGAAAGGGAATTTGACTCTGTTTCTCAATGGGAAGAACAATAAAGTATTACAGCCATTTTTTAACATACTACACCCTTGGAGCCTCCCCTTTCCACCTCTAGGGGCTTGTGGAGAATTAATTGAGATAGTGAATAGATCATTCAGCACAGTGCCTGACATATAATAGTCATTCAATATAGTTAGCTCTTATGATTAGTTGTCTCTTTTCCATCCAAGCCTTCTTCCTCACCATTTTCCTCTTGCATGAGTGAGTACACACACACACACACACACACACACACACACACACACACACATATCAGTTTTTCCCACTTTGAAAATAAATATGAAGGGTGGATTTTTAGGGAGAAATGGGAGAGCCCTGGGGAACCAAATTATGCCCAGGCTTATAATTCAAGCCTGGACTGTGGTCGCAGTGGAGGGAATAGAAAACACGGGCAAGTTCAACAGCTATTCAGGAGGTGCGCTGATAAAAGATCTCAGTGACTGATTAATTCATTACCTGATGGAATGGGTACGTAAGGAGAAAGGAGATGACTTGAGGATGATGCGCAGGTTGCAGACCGGAGGGACTGGGTGGATGATGTTTCCATGGATGGCAAACACGACGCTGAGGGTCCGTGGCTGTCTCCTCTTCTACTTTCACACTTGTCTTTCTCATGTCTGGGCCTCGTGCAGACATCCTGGGAATTTAGACATTGCTCTTTCAGTGACAGGGAACTCTGGAAGCTTGTCGATCAGAAGAGTGGCATGAAACAAGTTGTTCCTTATGCAGATTACATGATTCATAGCAAGGCAAGACAGATGACTCCCTCACATCCATTCTGGTCTGGTCATATTTAAGACTTTTCACTGAACTAACATGGCCTCATCTTTTGCAGAGAGAATGGCAATCCTCGGGTGTAAAGTCGTAACTATAGAGAAAGTGCAGAAACAAACAAAGCTTCTTTGTTGGCTTTCCAACTTAATGAGAACAGAGGCTACTCAGATTCCCCAGGGGAGGGTACTCGTCAACTTGATTATGATTCAGAGCTCCGATTCCTTTGTCTCTCTGTCAGCCTGAGGTGGCATCCCACATGAAGTCTGTCCACTGCTGAGCCTCCACACTTCCTCCAGCTAGATTCTTCTTTATGGTCTTTGGCTTAAGTCATAGCTCACAACTCTGTGCACAGCTTTAGGCTTCTCCAAATACCCTCTGGCCAGGGAGGGCTCTTCTGTGATATCTCATCTACCTTGTGACTCCAACTGGTGTCAAACAGGTTAGGTTTTCCCCCCAGAGAAAATGTACTGCAGAGAAGCCCTATTAAAAGCAAAACTAAACATACGTCATGATGACGTACCAGGTATCAGGTTATATCAAATAAAGCGTTGTGTCAGATGTAATGTGTGCGTGTGCGGTTGCTAGGGTCATGTCCCCGCTTTTGCAGCCCCATGGCCTGTGGCTCACCAGGCTCCAGGTAAGAATACTGGAGTGGGTTGCCATTTCCTCCTCCAGGGGATCTTTCCTGACCCTGAACCCATATCTCTTGCACTCCTGCGTGGACAGGCAAGATTTTTTACTACCCTTCTGCATAGTAGCCTTACATTAGTTTTCTCTTAAATTTTGCAATACTCTGATTCTACACTCTACACAGCTGAATTTTTTGGACCCTATTTGGAGCACTGTAATGGAGGATTACTGCTATAACAGTAACAGCAAGAATAAAAACAGCAATGAAACTGATAACAATAACAATTAGAGCAACAACAATAGCCAATTTTAAAGTGTGCTTATTCTATCAAGGCGTTGCTCTAAGCACACTGTGTATGCTTATCTCATTTAATCACCATGAAGATCTTATGTCTTGGATGATGTTTTATGTTCACACTACAGAGAAAATTGTGAGAGGTCAAGTAGTTTGCCCAAACAGGTAATAAGTAGTGAAGCAGAAACTCAGACCTGCTTTCCCTGGTAAGTGGGGATAGTCACATTATACAGCCCTGGCAGGTTTCTCGGATGTTTGGGGTTTGACCTGAGCTTTGTCTTAATGAAGGGGTTGCAGTCTAGACTGGTTTCCTTTCCTGAGTGCTGTGCAGAGGGCCCTGACATCCTGCTGGATGGAAGAGGGTAGAAACGTATTAGGCAATTAAAATGTAAACATTTCCACTTAAAGAACAAATTGTGGAGCATGTAGGGGACTTGAGATCCATCACATTGGAATTCAGCAGCAAGGGTGAAAGATCCAGGGTATGGTAATAAGTTGCAGAGCAAGAGGAAGTCTGAGGAGTGGTGATTTAATTAAAGATACTGCGATAGGGTTCATCCCCCGACTGCTGCTGACACAGGCAAGTGGCCAGGGCTCTGGAGGACAGGTGACAACCAGCGCCATGCATGGGGGCTCCCGGGGAGAGCTGCAGAGACTTCTCCTCTGAACTCTCTTCTGGCTGAAAAAATCTTAGAGCCAGTTCATGCATTTACGATGGCACAGACGCCAGGCTGGACATGTAAAGAGTGGAGAGGGCCAGGTGTGAGTGCGGGGAAATGGGGCAGCCTGGGAACACATGCTCCTTCCTGGGGCCTTCATGGAGTACAGTTCCAGCTCTTGGTGGCCCGTGGCTCTTTTCATCTTTTGAAAGAGGCTGGACATCAGAATGTCTGTGTGAAAGAGGTTTACTTATAAATACTAGGAAAAGTAAAGAAAGAAAGAAAGAAATTCTCCGGTCC
Source organism: Bubalus kerabau (assembly GCF_029407905.1). NCBI lineage: Eukaryota > Metazoa > Chordata > Mammalia > Artiodactyla > Bovidae > Bubalus > Bubalus kerabau. The sequence goes on along the minus strand of NC_073627.1, from coordinate 178,839,727 downwards.
ACATCTGTTGGGCAAATAAATCCTGTATTCCCATTTGGAAATTCAGAATTTATTCAAATGTCACATACTCTGGGAAGCCTCTGTATTAGTTAGCTAGGGCTCCCAAAACAAGGGACCACCCACTGGGTGGCTGGAAGCAACAGAAAATTTTTGTTCTCATAGTTTTGGAGGCTAGAAGTCTGGAATCAGGGTATTCGAAGAGCCATGCTTACTCTGAAACCTGCAGAGAAATCCTTCCTTACCTCTTTCTAGATTCTGGTAGTTCTCTGGCAATCCGGTCTTAAGACTGAGTTCAAACCCTCTAATGGGCTTTCCTGGGAGCTTAGACTGTAAAGAATCAGCCTGTAGTGTGGGAGAGCTGGGTTGGATCCCTGGGTTGGGAAGATCCCCTGGAGGAGGACATGGCAACCCACTCTAGTGTTCTGGCCTGGAGAATCCCCATGGACAGAGGAGCCAGTGGGCTGCAGTTCATGGGGTCACAAAGAGTTGGGCACGACTGAGCGACTAAGCACACACACATACAATCACTTGATGTGCTGCCCTGGCATCCAGCCCCCACGTGTAGGTGCTTTCCAGAATTCGTATCATTAACATAACAAAAGTCCCTTTTACCATTTGGAATGTTCCTTAGGAAGCTCCAAAGGCTTAGGAGCTCTGTGCCTTCAAACTATGGATGAAGATTCAATTTCTTGTTACAAGTTACAGTATCACAAATACCTGGGGCTTCCTTGGTGGTTCAGCGGTTAAAATAATACAGTTGCAGTACAGGAGACACAGGGGATCCTGGTTTGATCCCCGGGTCAGGAAGATCCCCTGGAGGAGGGCACGGCTACCCACTCCAGTATTCTTGCCTGGAGGATCCCACGGATGGAGGAGCCTGGTCGTCTACAGTCCACGGGGTCGCCAAGAGTCTGACACGAGTGAAGTGGCTGAGCACACACACACACAGGCATCACAAACACCTTAGGAGAAGGTGCTCTGGAAGGCTTACATAGGATTCAGGAGGTTGGGAGGGAATGTGGGGAATAGAGACACCAAACCAAAGGCTCAGGAAAGAGTTTTAAGGATGGGTAAGAATTGATGCTTTTGAACTGTGGTGTTGGAGAAGACTCTTGAGAGTCCCTTGGACTGCAAGGAGATCCAACCAGTCCATTCTGAAGGAGATCAGCCCTGGGATTTCTTTGGAAGGACTGATGCTAAAGCTGAAACTCCAGTACTTTGGCCACCTCATGCAAAGAGTTGACTCATTGGAAAAGACTCTGATGCTGGGAGGGATTGGGGGCAGGAGGAGAAGGGGATGACAGAGGATGAGCTGGCTGGATGGCATCACTGATTCGATGGACGTGAGTCTCAGTGAACTCCGGGAGTTGGTGATGGACAGGGAGGCCTGGCGTGCTATGATTCATTGGATCGCACAGAGTCGGACACAACTGAGCGACTGAACTGAACTGAAGAAGTTGATGGGACTTGAAGCCATGTTTTCTTGATTACAAAGAACCTAAGGGGGCTTCCCTGGTGGCTCAGTGGTAAAGAATCTGCCTGCCAATGCAGGAGACGTGGTTTCAGTACCTGGGTCGGGAAGATCCCCTGTGGAAGGAAATGGCAAACCACTCCAGTATTCTTGCCTGGAAAATCCCATGGACAGAGGAGCCCGCTGCATCCCCCCAACTCCTCCACCACAGCCCTCTCTGCATGGACCGTCTCTTCACACATCTGTGCTACCACCCGGGAAACATTGTCTTGACATTTCGGTAAACTCTAGGAGACTGTCTCGGTCCTGACTGCCCCAATGCTGGGGTCTTGTAAAATTCTAGCCTTTTGCCCAAGAAATGTGAGCATATTTACTCTATATTCTCAGATCCCCTAAACCAGTGTTGGGTCTCTCTAATTCCTTGGTTACCCTGGAGGAGACAGATCCAAGGACACCTTTCTCAGACACATCGATAATGTGTAACTCACTTAATTTGTTTCACTTCACATCTTTCCTCTTCTTCCAATTTGGATCATCATTTTTTTTCTTTCAACATTAAGAGTGAAGGGAAACTTTTAAAATCAAATTCAGAGATTCTTTACAAGGGGCCTAGTAGGATTCTGACATGTATCATTTCCTTCCCTTACCAAGGTAAGAAACAAATCACATTGGTTTTAACAGTACCTGTGGCTTTGTAAAATACAGAAATAATAGATACTTTCATAGCACATTATAGTCTTTGTCAACACCCTGAAATAGCGCTGATGCACATGAGTCCAACATTACAGTGGTCCTTACAAAATTATGTTGACTCATATGACAATGAAGAAGGACGTGCATTACTATATGGCAGAATCTTAGACTATTTTAGTGAATGTATTTCTATATGATTGCTTTCTTTTGTGTTTATATCTATTTCATTTTCCAGAAAAAAATTATACGACAACCTTTGAAATGGCACAAAATGAGTATTAGTTTCCTGTAGAATGTCAGACAGCCTCTTGTGCACCTTCTGATGGCCTGATTCTATAGTTTTTGTCTTTCCTTGCCTTTGAGCTGTTTTACAGCTCTGAAAGTTGAGAAAAATGAGAGTAAGAGAAATGATTCTTGTCCGCAGAGGTAAAATTTGTCCTATAGAAGATACAGTTGATCCCCAGTCTCTCCCTGGCCGCTCTACTTCCTGACCACCCCAGTTATGAGCGGGTTTTGCATGTAATAGCACATTTATTGTAGCAAATGTGCTAGTTGCCCATATATGTTTCTGCTCTTTGAATTCTCTCTTTGAACTGGTTTGTGACACTTTCCTGGCTTCATTCATCAATCAGTTAAATAAAAACTTTAAAGCACATTCACTTTATATTTGCCATGATATTATACTGTAATATTATTTTGCAATCTGGTTTAAGCATGTAAAAACATTATTCTGAGGAGGTGCGTCTATAGGCATCACGTGGCACAGCACAGCAAAGGGTGAAAAGTCCAGCATGTAATCCCTCATCCTGGGTACCCTCTGGTCCTAGACCTTCAGTTCTCAAAAGCCTTTTCTTCTGAGGTACTATGCCATTGTTGAAGCAACACAAGGGAATGGTCATAGCAGCAAGAAACAGCAGGGTGGAAAAGAGCAGGGTGGATAAATTGTACTAGCGTTTTCTTACGTCAGTCTCCCATGGAAATAGAAAGAAAAGCAGAAAATAAATAAATGGGACTTAATCACACTTAAAAGCTTTTGTACAGCACCACGGCATGCATGCTCAGTCGTGTCCAACTCTTTGCGACCCCATGGACTATAGCCCAGCAGGCTCCCCCGTCCATGGGATTCTCCAGGCAAGAGTACTGAAAGGGTGAGTCCCTCAGTTGTGTCCAATTCTTTGTGACCCCATGGACTGTGCCTGCTAGACTGCTCTGTCCATGGAATTCTCCAGGCAAGAATACTGGAGTGGGTAGCCGTTCCTCTCTCCAGGGGATCTCCCTGACCCAGGAAGATCGGGAAAAGCAGTTACAGACAGAACGTCTGAGCGCGTGTTTGTTAGGCTGAGTGGGCATTTGGCTTTCTACTGTAGCTCTCGTTTTACTCGGTGGGGCCGTGGCAGGGAATTGTCAAGCTGGTTCCCTATTGTACATATCGCTGTAGCTGTGTTGTTGCTTGTGTGTATTTTTTTTTTTTTTATCACAGTCTGGGCCTCCTGGTAATAGACTAAACATGAGCTGCTGCTTGCCTTCTTCCCTCTGTGGATGTCATCAATGTAATCAGGGAACAGGTGGGTGCAGGCGATTAATGGGGTGGCAGGGGACGAGGAGAGGGGGGATCCACTCAAGGGGGTGGGGAGTTCATTTGACCCTACAGCTCAGAGGCAGTGTCTCCTCCTGCAAGACTGCCGCAGCAGTTATCGGTGGGAACAGCCTTGCTCAAGCCTCTCAGTCTCATTTCCAGTCCGGGCATGCTTGAGAAGCCATTACCATATTTATAGAGCTACCTGGCCCCACGGCACACGCATGAGAGGGTTAGAAAGACCTATCTATTTTTCCAGCTGTGCTGCTATCCTCGGTGGTGAGGCTGGCAGGGGAGGAGGGAGGGCTGGATCCCAGCATTAGAAGGAGGCAGAGGATTAGGCCGGAGAGAAGGCACAAACTGGGCCTCTTGCTTGCCTCTTCCAACCGGTTGGATGAGCCAGTGTGGCTAGCCTTGCATCTGTCAACCCTAAGAAAAGAAGCATGATGGACCGCTGGTTAGGGAGAGCACTGTAGGGAGCTCGTCTCCATGCCTGCTCCGTCTTCACCCTCAGCCTGCTTTCTTTACTGAAGTTCAAAGCTTCCAGCAGATGGGGGGTGGTGTGGAAGCAGTGAGGGAAAAATGGACAGAGTATGAACTGAGAGTCAAAGAGATCTTATTTGCTGTATAACCTTGGGCAGATTATCTAATTTCTCTGAGCCTCATTTCAGTCATCTGCACAGAAGGGATAATAATGGATTTTTGGAAGGATTTAATTACAGACATGGTTGAATGTGTCTTAATAAATGCTCCCTTTCCTTCGTCAGACCATCACGTCTCACTGAAGTTTTGACTCACATCGCGGCACTCTGCGATGCTTTGTTGTGGCAGTCAGAAACGCCTGTGTGAGTCTACCCAGCCCTCACTGCCCATCCCCACTAACACGTGTGCAGGCTTGTTTCTATCTCTTTCTCTCTCACATACACACAGAGACATATATACATACATACTAGTATTTTTGTTCTGATCAACTGTGGCACGTCTGCCCCATTCTTTATACAACTTAGTGGGTTTTGCAAGCAGAAAAGTCTTTCTGAATCTCAGGATAGCGGTCCCAAATAAGGGGACTGTGACATTTGTGACTGTGTCTCCTGGCACCTTGTGTTCCCATGACCATCTGGTTATAATATCAAGGTTGCAATGAAACCATTTGACAGCGTGCTTTACCCCCTGCCCTTAGTCCAGCTGAAGGCCAAGTGTACTGGACTGCAATTGGGAAAACAAAAGAATTACCAGATGTTCTGATGGACTAATGAGGAAGGGATAGCGAGCAACTTGAAGCAAACTCTTAGTTCTACAAAAACTTGAAAACCAAGCCACAAAAGAAAGTGTGGGCTCACCAGGTTGGGACAATTTTCGAGCACTATTTATAGGCTCCCTTGCTTCTTTTTCTCATAAGGGGAATGGAGTCCAGAAGGGAGACTTTAATTTGCTGATTTAAAAACGTTGAGTGAGGAGGCAAAAAGGAGAAGCCAGGCTGAGGGAGGGCTAAATATATTTTCAGAAGGAAAGAAGTGGTGACACCTGGAGAGGAGCACACACAGGAGGGGAAGGCATCCGGAAAGGGTGTGGGGGAGGCTGAGCAGAGAGGTGGTGGTGCTGACGGCCGTGGAGTGATGCGATAGCCATGGCTGGGAAGACGGCAGGAAAGGGGGAGAATCACAGGAGCTGCTCAGGAAGTTTTGCTGTGCAGTATGCAGTGTTACCGTCTCATCTCTGTCTCCTCTTATCACTACAGCCTATATTTCTCATCAGTCCTTTGGGAACTGGAAGTGTGTGTGTGTGTGTGTGTGTGAGAGAGAGAGAGAGAGAGAGAGTGTGTATGTATGTGTGAACTGCCAAGATTGGACCTGAGGAGGCTGGATTGTAGGTGTGTTACAGGTACCTATTACCAGATCAGCAGAGCCCTAGCCTTTACTGGCTTATCTGGCTGGACTCTAGAAGTGAGATGTCACACCTTACATTTGTAAGAAAAGGAGAGAAATGCCCATTTTAAGGGCAGCAGAGAGTCCTCTGCCTGCAGCTCACAAAACTGTGCGCTATGTTATAATACTTTTGTTTAACAGAATACATTTAGGTTGGCAAGCAGAGGAGACAGAAGAAGCACTGCTTTGGCTTCTGGAGCTCTAAATCAGACCTGACCCCATCCCGTCTCTTTGCGGCCAGGCAGGAGGTGGAACAGAAGACCCGTGCTTGAGAGTCTAATTACCATGAACCCACCTCTGTCCACTCCCATGATCTACATAGGCAGCTGTAACGCCCTGTCTGTCCAAATATTTTGTTTTCTCAGACTGTTCAAATCCTCCCTCCCTGGTGAAGGATGTCTGGGAAACCCTTCCCGAGCTTTCGCTTCTCTGAACAGCTAAAGAGCGCACGCTGCTTGGCCTTCGTGCTCCTGTGATCTGACGCTCTCCTGGGCCCCTCGGTGTCCTGGATTCAGTCTAACTTCTCAGCCTCATGTCCAGTGAGTGCACTGCTCACGGGCGATCATTTTCCCTCAAAGGGCTGCTTTCCCAAAAGAGGAATTCTGCTTATCTCTTTGTCTTTACATAGATTCTCTTGCTAGTTCATTTTGAATAATGAATAATGAATTAGTGTACGAATAAGACACATTTGTCTAAAATAACCTCAAATAACATTAATTGTGCATGTTTATAGCAGTTTATAGAGGTCATGTGACAGAATTAGTAACAAATGAGGCAAAGACCTTTAGTAGAGATTCGGTGATTGTTCATGGGGATGTGGTAATTGCACATTGGATGTCGCTGTAGATGAGTCTTTTAAAGATCCCTCCAAAGGGCAGTACAGCAAATTCTGGGAAGATGACATTGATGATACAGTTTTTGCATCTCCCTAAACCCCCCATAAAAACAGAGCTAGGATACGAAAACCAAACACACTGACAACATCTACGTCTCAAAAGCCTAAGGTATCCTTCAAACCTCAAATTATAAGCAGACATGGACAATCCACTGGCACTCAGAGGTCTGCAGAGTATCAGAAACTGTGGGGCAGGATACAGAGGGCTGCAACAGACTCTCTGATAGCTCTAAAAGCAGGGCAAGAGCCAGATCTCCACCAGACATTTAATCAAAAGCAGTCAGAAAGATTTGGGACAGCAGCTTTAACCGCTGGGCTTTTGTACACTCCTGTACACAGTGGGGGCTTCCCTGGTGGCTCAGAAGGTAAAGAATCTGCCTGCAACGCGGAAGACCTGGGTTTGATCCTGGGGTTGGGAAGATCCCTTGGAGAAGGGAATGGCAATCTACTGTAGTATTCTTTCCTGGAGAATTCTATGGACAGAGGAGCCTGGTGGGCTACAGTCCAGGGGGTTTCAAAGAGTCAGACATGACTGAGCGACTAACACACAGGCATACGCAGTGAAGTGCAGTTATCCCTGGTGTAGCTTGTCAGGGCTCATGTAGTCTGAGTTCAGTGGTCTCTTACTGGTGTCTCAGATGGTAAAGAATCCGCCTGCAATGTGGGAGACCTGGGTTCAATCCTTGGGTGGGGAAGATCCCCTAGAGGAGGGCATGGCAACCCACTCTAATATTCTTGCCTAGAGAATCTCCATGTACAGAGTAGACTAGCAGGTTGCAATTTATGGAGTTGCAGAGTCAGACATAACTGAGTGACTAAGCATAGCACAAGCACAGCAGCTTGGCTCTGTTCAAGGGCAGAATCTCACATGGATGGGAAACTGCTGGAAACAGAATCCAGGGTAAGCTGGACAGAGATGATGCAGCAAAAGAAAGAGTGTTAGACAAAAGTAGGAGCGAGCAAGGGGTCTCAGAAAACAGGTCATATCACGAAGCAGCAAAAGAGTGCTCTACATCCATGAGGCTAGAACATCTGTCACGGTCCACTTACGTCTCCCCAAAGCTCAGGAAAACTAATTTCACATAACAATTAGCAACAGAAAGGGATCAAGTCTGAGTTTATCACACATTTACTGATAAAGAATAAGGAGATAAAGGAGGAAAATAGTATCTCCAATGACAATGAAAATACACTGTAAAATATGGCTGCAAAACCGATCAAAACTGTAGCCTAAAATTTCAATGAAATTAAATGACACTTGCCCCTTGGAACGAAAGCTATGTCAAACCTCAACAGCGTATTAAAAAGCAGAGACATCACTTTGCCAACCAAGGTCTATCTAGCCAGAGCTATGGTTTTTCTAGTAGTCATGTATGGATGTGAGAGTTGGACCGTAAAGAAGATTGAGTGCTGAAAATTTGATGCTTTTGAATTGTGATGCTGGATAAGACTCTTGAGAATCTCTTGGTTTGCAAGGAGATCAAACCAGTCAATCCTAAAGGAAATCAACCCTGAAAATTCACTGGAAGGACTGTTGGAGAAGCTCCAGTACTTTGGCCACTTGATGAGAAGAGCTGACTCACTGGAAAAGACCTTGGTGCTGAGAAAGATTGAAAGTAAAAGGAGAGGGGTGACAGATGATGCAATAGTTAGAGAGCATCACTGACTATATGAACATGAATTTGAACAAACTCCAGAAGATAGTGGAGGACAGAGGAGCTTGGCCTGCTACAATCAGCCCATGGGTCAGACAGGACTTAGCAACTGAACAGTAATGAAAAAAATTTTTTTCAAAATATACTAAAATAAATGAAAATAATGATGGGGAAATGAAAAAAAATCAATCTATAAAACAAAAACTAAGTAATGAATTTAATAGAACTCAAAAAAGAATTAGAAGAAAAAAATTCTCAAAAATAAAGATTAAACTGAAAAGAACTCAAGACTGAATAAAAACATCATATCTTCTTTCCTTGAGTGTCTTAAATATGTCACTCTATTGTCTCTGGATATAAAGTGTTGCAGTCAGGAAGTCAGATGACCATTAAGTTTTCTTGCCTTCTTTAGGGGCCTAGTCCTTTGGCCTGGGTGCACATTATTTAGAATGTTTCAGTGCTGGTAATTCTAGGTCATTTTGCTTGGGTACATGGTGTTCTGAATAAAGACCGAATAAAGACATCATGAAATACAAATGAAAAGATGTAAAATTTAAACATCAAACCGAATGAGAAAAAAGATCAAAATGATTTTTGAGAGTAATTGACAGACATAAAAGATAGGTAAAGAACAACATATATAATACAAATTCAGAAAGAACACCAAAGTAATGGGATTAAAAAAAAACAAAAAGAACAGTTTAAAACAACTTTGCTAGATTAAAAAAGTAAGATTTGACAGCACATGCTGGAAAGGAACACCATGTACCCAAGCAAAATGCCCTAGAATGACCAGCACCGAAACAGTCTAAAAAGTACTTTGTGCACCCAGGCCAAAGGACTAAGCCACTTAAGAAGGCAAGAACATTTGATGGTCATCTGACTCCTTGACAGCAACACTTTATATCCGGAGACAATAGAGTGACATATTTAAGATACTCAAGGAAAGAAAATATGAGTCATATATTATAAATCCAGCCAAACTTACATTCAAGTATAAAGACTGCAGACAAACTGCTATCAACAAGCGAGAACTCAGAAAATACTGTTCCCAGGAGCCTTTACTGAATAAACTGCCAGTGAATGAAAATGACCAGAGAGACATTGACATAAGGCCTGGTGGGGAGCATTAAATATATATCTACCTGTAGAACTACATATAAGTGATGTTATAAGGGAGAAAGCAGAGGCTACAACATCTATAGCATTGAAATTTTAGGAATAGTACTACTACGTTTTAAAAGGGGGAAAGCATGACAAGGTGGATTCAGCTTATGATTACTTTAGAGTTATTAACTGGAAATAAAAGGATATTGCTCCAAATCAATTCCTGGGATAGAAGGTGGTAAAGAAAGGGTTACTAGCAAATTTCAGCATTATTTACAGAAGCAAGCCAATAGCTGGATACTGGGGCTTCCCATGTGGCTCAGTGGTAAAGAATTGGCCTGCCAATGCAGGAGACACAAGAGATTTGATCTCTTGGGTTCCATCCCTGGGTCAGGAAGATGCCCTGGAGTAGGAAACAGCAACCCACTCCAGTACTCTTGCCTGGAGAATCCCATGGACAGAGGGGCCCGGTGGGCTACAGTCCATGGGGTCACAAAGAGTTGGACACGACTGAGCACACACACACACCCAAAGGTGGATGAGAGTGAAAGTGAAAGTCGTTCAGTCATCCAATCTTGGCGACCCCATGGACTATACCGTCCATGGAATCTTCCAGGCCTGAATAGTGGAGTGGGTAGCCTTTCCCTTCTCCAGGGGATCTTCCCAACCCAGGAATCGAACCAGGGTCTCCTGCATTTCAGGTGGATTCTTTCCCAAATGAGGTATCAGGTGGATACTGGAAGTCTTATATAAAAGTGCTGATGTGAAGATAGAAATAAAGAAAAGAGACCACATTATGAAGGACCATTTGTATAAAAAGTAGTTGAATATTTATAAATATAACATAAAACAATATGTCAGAGGGCAAATATAAAAAAGCATATTAATAAGTGCAATGAGCTTAATTCACCTGTTTAAAACAAATCAGATTCTCTAGCAAAAGATGTTCTACATACTGCTATAAAAATAATATATATATATATAAACCCTTAAACTATAAGACATAGACAGGTTAAAAATAAAATAAAAGGGTCAAAAAATATATACTAGCAAAATGAGAATAAATCAGAGAACATTTTCCTTATCCCCAAAAGAAACCTGTACCCGTTAGCAGCCAACTCCCATTTCTTTCAATACTCCTTGTTCAGGCAACCACTAATCTACTTTCCATTTACAGATTTTCCTAACCTGTTTCATATCAGTGGAATCATACCATGTGTCCTCTTCTGGGACTGCCTGTATTCACTTAACATAATGTTTTCAAGACTCACCCATGTTATAGCGTCTACCATCTTCGGTCCTTTTGATTGATAATTCTTTGCCTTGATGGTTGCACAACTCTGTGAAACAAACTAGAAACCACTGAATTCTAGAAGTTTAAAAGGGTAACTTATTTGGTATGTGAACTGTATCTCAATAAATAAATAACTCAATAAAACAAATTAAGGTTCACAATATTTATATCAGAAAAGGCAGGATCAAGGTAGTGTGGCCAGGTGTGTTCAGTTTGTTTGGACTTTCTTTTTTTTTTAGCATTGAAACTTTCACATCCTGGGAAATCCCTGGGCAAACTGGGATGTTGGTCACTGTTAATTTACACCAATGATATTTAAAAGAAATAGAAAATATTTATAATGTTAAATTGTATAAAGTCCAGTGAAGAGAGAGTCATTTATATTCATGCATACAAAGTCACAGCCAAGATAGTAGATATAATAAAGAATAGAATCTCAGGGCAATAGCTCACATTCTTGGCTCCCAAGACAATCAAGTGGACAAAATTTGATAGAATTCAGAAGGCCTAAATAGCACAATGAATAAAATAGATTTTTGAATCTCAGTAATTGAGAATACTGTGGCGAGCCTTGGAAGCACAGAGGGCAACATAACAGGGAGGAGAATACAGATTATTTTCAAATGTATATACTGAATGGACAACTCATTCAGTTGTCCATATTTTGGGATGCACAAACAAACACACACACACATACACACACGCCCCTCAATAAAGTCCAAAGAATAGGAATAACAAACATTTATGAGGATATTTAATGAAAGAAGAAACTATAAAAAAATTGTAAAAAGTTTTCTCTGGTAGAGGAATATTTTTAACTGTTACTAAAAATATCTTGGATTCTGATTACTAGAATTTTGTTAAGGATTTTTGCATCTATGTTTATCAGTGATACTGGCCTATAGTTTTATTTTTTTGTGGATTCTTTGTCAGGTTTTGGTATTAGGGTGATGGTGGCCTCATAGAATGAGTTTGGAAGTTTACCTTCCTCTGCAATTTTCAGGAAGAGTTTGAGTAGGATAGGTGTTAGCTCTTCTCTAAATTTTTGGTAGAATTCAGCTGTGAAGCCGTCTGGGCCTGGGCTTTTGTTTGCTGGAAGATTTCTAATTACAGTTTCAATTTCTGTGCTTGTGATGGGTCTGTTAAGATTTTCTATTTCTTCCTGGTTCAGTTTTGGAAAGTTGTACTTTTCTAAGCATTTGTCCATTTCTTCCATATTGTCCATTTTATTGGTATATAATTGCTGATAGTAGTCTCTTATGATCCTTTGTATTTCTGTGTTGTCTGTTGTGATCTCTCCATTTTCATTTCTAATTTTATTGATTTGATTTTTCTCCCTTTGTTTCTTGATGAGTCTGGCTAATGGTTTGTCAATTTTATTTATCCTTTCAAAGAACCAGCTTTTGGCTTTGTTGATTTTTGCTATGGTCTATTTTGTTTCTTTTGCATTTATTTCTGCCCTCATTTTTAAGATTTCTTTCCTTCTACTAATCCTGGGGTTCTTCATTTCTTTGTTTTCTAGTTGCTTTAGGTGTTCAGTTCAGTTTAGTTCAGTTGCTCAGTCCTGTCCGACTCTTTGTGACCCCATGAATTGCAGCACGCCAGGCCTCCCTGTCCATCACCAACTCCTGGAGTTCACTCAGACTCACGTCCATCGAGTCAGTGATGCCATCCAGCCATCTCATCCTCTGTCGTCCCCTTCTCCTCCTGCCCCCAATCCCTCCCAGCATCAGAGTCTTTTCCAATGAGTCCACTCTTCGCATGAGGTGGCCAAAGTACTGGAGTTTCAGCTTCAGCATCATTCCTTCCAAAGAAATCCCAGGGCTGATCTCCTTCAGAATGGACTGGTTGGATCTCCTTGCAGTCCAAGGGACTCTCAAGAGTCTTCTCCAACACCACAATTCGAAAGCATCAATTCTTCGGCACTCAGCCTTCTTCACAGTCCAACTCTCACAGCCATACATGACCACAGGAAAAACCATAGCCTTGACTAGATGGACCTTTGTTGGCAAAGTAATGTCTCTGCTTTTCAATATGCTATCTAGGTTGGTCATAACTTTCCTTCCAAGGAGGAAGCATCTTTTAATTTCATGGCTGCAGTCACCATCTGCAGTGATTTTGGAGCCCCCCAAAAATAAAGTCTGACACTGTCTCCACTGTTTCCCCCTCTATTTCCCATGAAGTGATGGGACCAGATGCCATGATCTTCGTTTTATAAATGTTGAGCTTTAAGCCAACTTAGGTTATTTATTTGACTTTTTTCTTGTTTCTTGAGGTATGTCTGCTTTGCTATGAACTTTCCCCCTTAGCACTGCTGGATGGGGAACACGCGTACACCCGTGGCAGATTCATGTTGATGTATGGCAAAACCAATACAATATTGTAAAGTAATTAGCCTCCAATTAAAATAAATAAATTTAAATTAAAAAAATATCTTGGGGAAAGTAAAACACAATTATAAAATCATTTTAAAATAATAATAATGAAAATATAGCACGTAAAATCTGTGGAATAAAAAGAAATATCCACCAGAGAAAAAAAGTCATAGCATGAAATACCAATATAAATAAAATGTAAAAGATGAAAACAAATGAATAAAATACCCAAATCAATAAAGCTAGGAAAAACTTGAACAAAGTAAACTGAAAGAAATTAGGAGGAAGGTAGGAGTTAGTGGAATGCTGCTGCTGCTGCTGCTAAGTTGCTTCAGTTGTGTCCAACTCTGTGTGACCCCATAGACGGCAGCCCACCAGGCTCCCCTGTCCCTGGGATTCTCCAGGCAAGAACACTGGATTGGGTTGCCATTTCCTTCTCCAATGCATGAAAGTGGAAATTGAAAGTGAAGTCACTCAGTCGTGCCCGACTCTTCGCGACCCCATGGACTGCAGCCCACCAGGCTCCTCCGTCCATGGGATTTTCCAGGCAAGAGTACTGGAGTGGGGTACCATTGCCTTCTCCAAGTTAATGGAATAGAAAACTTTAATAAGTAAATCCAAAAGTTGGTGCTTTGAAAAAATATCAATAAAATAAGCCACTGGCAAATCTGATCAAGAAACTGATGGCAGAAAACATAGATGCATAGATAGCAACCCCAGAACCCCCCCTTGAAGACTCCCTGCCTTGTGAGGAACTCCATGGTTTGAAGAACTCTGAAGCCCTCCCTCAGATATCTGCTAACTCAAGACATGAGTGAGATGTGCCATAGAGAATGGTGCTCACCTTTGTCGAATCTCTCTGCCTCTTAGAGTCTGCATGGATTTTGCTTCTGTCTCATACTACTTCACACTTAATGTACAATTTAACCCCTTCTGCATAATCAGCAACCACCAGTACCATCATGATGGAAACGATCTATTCCTAGTGTATGAATGTATACTCTATTTTACAGAAAAATTCAGAAAATCACATCAGCCAGTATCTGGTAGTCTGCTCACTTCCGTTTTCTAGGACTCCCTTTTCGAACGCTCTTCTTTCTACCTTTCCTCTTACTTTCCTTTTATCACGAGAGTTCCAGATTTGTCTCCCTGTGCGATAAAGGTAGCATCAACCTTGCTATTGCGTCTTCATGCCCACTTGATAATGCTGACTTGTCAAAATGTACACTTATTTTCTCCAAAAAGATATTATTTCTCTTTAGTAGCTTCTATTACATTTATAAACATTTTTATGCTTTTAAGATGCAAATCACGGAGTGAGTGACAGATATAAACAGGACAAGGTCTAGGCAAGGTGCAGTAGGATAAAAACTGCTGATAAGCATATGCTGTGGAAAGTAGAAGTTAAATGCAGAATTACCACATAACCTAGCAATTACTTTTCTCAGTAAATATCCAAGAGAAATGGAAACATATATCCACATAGAAACTTACTTGTGGGTCAATATTTATAGCAACGTTATCATAATAGTTAAAAGGCAGAAACAAACTCCCATCAACAGGGAATAGATTAATAAAACGTGGTATATCCATATAATGAACTATTATTCAGCCCCAATGTGAACAAAATATTGCTACATACATAGATGAACCTCTAAAACAGAAGCTAGTCACAAAAAGCTCACCTGTAATACGATTCATTTTGCAGGATAATGTGTGTGCATTCTCAGCTGCTCAGTCATGTCCAGCTCTTTGCAACCGCATGGACTGTAGCCCACCAGGCTCCTTTGTCCGTGGGATTTTACAGGCAAGAATATGGGAGTGGGTAGCCATTCCCTTCTCCAGGGGATCTTCTCGACCCAAGGATCAAACCCAGGTCTCCTGCATTGCAGGCAGATTCTTTACCATCTTAGCCACTAGGGAAGCTCTTCCATGCCCTTAAAAGCTGAGATGACAGCTTGCTTGCAGGTAATGACCCCAGCGATCAGGAATAAGGCACTGGGAAGTCATTAGGAATGTAGAGAAAAACCACGCCAGTTGTGGAATTAAGTCTACTGCTTCCATAGCTTGAGCTCCAATTCACCAGGAATTCTTGAAAAATCTTGAAATGAACCTCAGAACCGTCAGACCAAGGACAACAAAGGAGGTGTTTATCCTTCCAGTGGCTAAGGGGCCCTTCAGTCACTAACTCACCTGCACTTCTAGGTTGCACGTATTTGAGCACCCATCAGGTTTCCAAGGTTGTCCATTGCCTGGTGACAAGGAAGCCCAGGAGATGAGAGATATTAATACATGGCACAGGCTAGCAGGTCTCATTGTACCTGCATTCAGCTGTAATGAGATGAGACCAGGATGAGACTCGTCTCTGTGACTGACACTGAGGAAGAAGAGGTGTGGTGGAAAGGATTTGTTGCCCAAGTGATGCTCAGTTCAGTTCAGTTTAGTCGCTCAGTCATGTCCGACTCTTTGTGACTCCATGGACTGCAGCAGGCCTCCCTGTCCATCACCAACTCCTGGAGTCTACCCAAACTCATGTCCATTGAATCGGTTAGTATTCAACAGATTATGCTGCCACCCATTACCATTCCACCTTTCAGAGTACTTTAATGTACGTCATCTGTGTATGAATATCCCAAGTTTAGTCTCCTTTGAGACTCTTTACCCTTACAATTAAAGTGACTCCTTAAATGCTCGCATTGAGACCACTGGCTGTCAGAGCCTGGATGGACTTCACAGTTAGAAGACCAGAGGATGTCATTTCTTCTGTAAGTGAAAGTGAAAGTTGCTTCAGTTCAGTGCAGTCGCTCAGTCGTGTCCGACTCTTTGCGACCCCATGAATTGCAGCACACCAGACCTCCCTGTCCATCACCAACTCCCGGAGTTCACTTAAACTCACGTCCATTGAGTCAGTGATGCCATCCAGCCAGCTCATCCTCTGTCGTCCCCTTCTCCTCCTGCCCCCAATCCCCCCCAGCATCAGAGTCTTTTCCAATGAGTCCACTCTTCGCATGAGGTGGCCAAAGTACTGGAGTTTCTGCTTTAGCATCATTCCCTCCAAAGAAATCCCAGGGCTGATCTCCTTCAGAATGGACTGGTTGGATCTCCTTGCAGTCCAAGGCACTATCAAGAGTCTTCTCCAACACCACAGTTCAAAAGCATCAATTCTTTAGCGCTCAGCCTTCTTCACAGTCCAACTCTCACATCCATACAAGGCCACAGGAAAAACCATAGCCTTGACTAGATGGACCTTTGTTGGCAAAGTACTCTCTCTGCTTTTCAATATGCTATCTAGGTTGGTCATAACTTTCCTTCCAAGGAGTAAGCATCTTTTAATTTCATGGCTGCAGTCTCCATCTGCAGTGATTTTGGAGCCCCAAAAAATAAAGTCTGACACTGTTTCCACTGTTTCCCCCTCTATTTCCCATGAAGTGATGGGACCAGATGCCATGATCTTCGTTTTATAAATGTTGAGCTTTAAGCCAACTTTTTCACTCTCCTCTTTCACTTTCATCAAGAGGATTTTGAGTTCCTCTTCACTTTCTGCCATAAGGGTGGTGTCATCTGCATATCTGAGGTGATTGATATTTCTCCCAGCAATCTTGATTCCAGCTTGTTTGTTCCAGTCCAGCGTTTCTCATGATGTATTCTACATATAAGTTAAATAAGCAGGGTGACAATATACAGCCTTGATGTACTCCTTTTCCTATCCTTTTGGATACTCCTTTTGGAACCAGTCTGTTGTTCCATGTCCAGTTCTAACTGTTGCTTCCTAACCTGCATGCAGATTTCTCAAGTTGCTTAGTCATGTCCAACTCTTTGTGACCCCATGGACTATACAGTCAGAATTCTCCAGGTAAAGATCTAGTGATAATCTTTCTTATTTTGAAAACTTTCACTAAAAGCATCCATTACACATATGCATTTACAGATAAGAATTGATGCTTTTGAACTGTGGTGTTGGAGAAGACTCTTGAGAGTCCCTTGGACTGCAAGGAGATCCAACCAGTCCATTCTGAAGGAGATCAGCCCTGGGATTTCTTTGGAAGAAATGATACTAAAGCTGAAACTCCAGTACTTTGGCCACCTCATGTGAAGAGTTGACTCATTGGAAAAGACTCTGATGCTGGGAGGGATTGGGGGCAGGAGGAGAAGGGGATGACAGAGGATGAGATGGCTGGATGGCATCACTGACTAGAAGGACATGAATCTGGGTGAACTCCGGGAGTTGTTGATGGACAGGGAGGCCTGGTGTGCTGCGATTCATGGGGTCGCAAAGAGTTGGACACTACTGAGCGACTGATCTGATCTGATCGGATCATGCTCATTCCTCTACATTTGTATTTTTGTGCTTTTATCAGTTTTAAAGGATATTCACTCTTTCAGTAAATATGTGAGTATAATTCACTGGGCATCAGACACAGAGAAAAGCAGTGGCCAGCACAGGAGACAGGAGGGATTTACTTACAGTCCTGGAGGGAACTCAGACTTAAGCACACAGTTCCAAGTACCAGGAAGCCATGGGGGCACCTCAGTGAGACCGTACTCAAGTTTGGGAATTAAGGAAATCTGGGGAGACCCTTTTAAGAAAATGATGTATTAGACACACTTTGAAGGTCAAAGCGACGGTTCACCAGAAAGCCTTAAAGGGTATGTGGGCAGCAGGGACTCTCTCTAGCAGGTAAGCAGAACGGATGTTATCATTGCCATTTGCAGATGAGGAAACTGAGGCTCAGAGAGGTGAGGTGACTTCTGCAAGATTGCGTTGGTTAAAGTGACCCAGTTTAACAGAAACCTCAGAGAATTTTTGCTTTATGAGAGCCTTTCGAGCAAACAGTACTCCTCAAGATGAAATAGGATTTAATTACAGTTGCATTAGATTCAAAAACCACCTCCTGGCTAACTCAGCCGCAGGCCTGATTATGATATCAACGGCAAGGCACCTGGGTGTAACACACCATCTGGGACTGAAGCTGGCGGGTGAGTCTATCAAATTGTTGATTGAAATCCTCTTTCCTTGCATTAGTTTCCACTATCTCTGTCCATCGGAAATTCAAGCCATTAGGAAAAGCCAATTAAGTCTTCAGAAGCTAAAATATCCCTGCTCTGACCTCCAGGAGGCCACAGCTGCACAAAACATTGCCTGCCGGGGACCTTGCGGGCTAGCACGTTTACTCCACTGCAGTGGCCATCAGTCCGAGAAAGGCCTCCGTGTCGGAGTGCTAGGTCCTGGGTGAGAGAAACTCATGCTGAGAGTGCCCACAGAGAATAAGACAGGCTCATGGTTCAAATGTAATTGTGCAGGAGCCGTGTTCAAATGTCTTTAAAAAGAATTACAGCAGTGGGGAAGAAAGGGCTCATTCGGTGGATCTCAGAGGCAGAATGAGACCAACGGTTGGAGCTGCTGGGAAGTCAGTTTTGACTCTGCATCTGCGGACCCACTGGGCCTTGCTACTGCCTTGTGGGACACGGGCACAGAGGGCTGTCTGTTTTGGGAAAGGTGTAGGAGAGAGTGGGTTAACAGCTTGCAGATGCCCGTGAAGGGGAGTTTCATGCTGGATAGAAAGGGAAGCTAGAAATCCTTTAAGAAAACGTCCACCTTGGTAGTCGTCTTGTCTGTGGAGTGATTGGCCGAAAGACAAGGAGCTAATGTGCCTTCATCTGGTTTGTTCTCCCTCCAGATTACTTACTGCGCCCTTCACGCCCTGCGACTATCCCTGAACCCTTTCTAGGGCATGTCATAAATGCCTATACTTCTGGAAATTGCCAGAATATTATACACGTTAAAATGTGTATATCTTATATCACATCATCCTGAAATCTTTAAAAGTGCCAATATATGACACTTATATACATGACAAAGTGTGATCTTGTGGCTTAAACAAATGCTGTCTGTGTCCCAGGGACTGTATGCCAACAGAGACCTTTTCTTTTTCAAGATTTCAAAGCACAAGCTTTTATTTTTGTAATCATATTCTGCTTTTTAAATTTTTGAAATTTATCTTTTAAATTATTTTTTTATTGGAGTGTAGTTGATTTACAATATTCTGTTTCTGCTATATAGCAAAGTGAATCAATTAAAAAATATATATATATGTCTCCACTCTTTTTTAGATTCTGTTCCCATATAGATCATTACACAATATTGAGTAGAGTTCCCTGTGATAAAGAGTAGGTTCTTATTAGTTATTTGTTTCAGGAGTGTGTAAATGTCAATCTCAGTCTCCCAGTTTATCCCTTCTCCTTCTTCCCTGTTGGTAACCATAAGTTTTGTTTTTTACCTCTGTGACTCTATTACTGTTTTCTAAATAAGTTCATTTGTACCATTTTGTTCAGATTCCACACATAAGTGATATCATATGGTATTTGTTTTTCACTGCGTGCCTTACTTCACTCAGTATGACAATCTCTAGCTTCATCCATGTCACTGCCAATGGCATTGTTTCAGTATTTTATTTGGCTGAGTAATATTCCTTTGTATCTATGTACCACCTCTTCTTTATCCATTCCTTTGTCAGTCAACGTTTCGGTTGCTTCCATGTCCCGGCTATTGTACATAGTGCTGCAGTGAACACTGGGGTATATGTTTCTTTTCAAGTTACGATTTTCTTCTGATATATGTCTGGGAGTGGGATTGCTGGATCATGTAGTAGCTCTGTGTTTACTTTTTAAAGGAACTACCATACTGTTCTCCATAGTGGCTCCACCAATTTACATTCCCACCAACAGTGCAAGAGGGTTCCCTTTTCTCCACACCCTCTCCAGCATTTATTGTTTCCAGATTTTTGTTGACAGGTGTGAGGTGATACTTCATTGTAGTTTTAGTTTGCATTTCTCTAATAATTAGTGATGTTGAGCATCTTTTCGTGTACATCTAACAGAGCTCTTTAATGCTTTCATCCCCAAAGGGAGAAGCACAGACTTAATGAATCAAAACAGCTCAATGCTCTTAGAGAATATATGTGGGAAAAATATTAAATGAACACCCATGGGGAGTAGATGTTAGGTGTCGGGATACCTGGATTTTAGCTCTAGAACTCCACCTTAGAAAATGTGTGATCATGTGAAAAGATCAGCTCTGCTGGAGAAAGAGAAGAGGACAGGCCAAGTGGCAAGAACAGTACATGTTAGGAATGAGAACTTCTTCCAGTTTGGATGGAGAAAAAGGAATGTCATGGGGACTTGGTGGAAATTAGTCTTGAGAGGTGGGTTAGAGTCAAAATATGAAATGTGAACATCTACTACTGTGGGCAAGAATCCCTTAGAAGAAATGGAATAGCCATCATAGTCAACAAGAGTCCAAAATGCAGTACTTGGATGCAATCTCAAAAACGACAGAATGATCTCTGTTTGTTTCGAAAAGCAAACCATTCGATATCATAGTAATCCAAGTCTATGCCCGGACCAGTAATGCTGAAGAAGCTGAAGTTCAACAGTTCTATGAAGACCTACAAGACCTTCTAGAATTAACACACAAAAAAAGATGTCCTTTTCATTATAGGGGACTGGAATGCAAAAGTAGTAAGTCAAGAAACACCTGGAGTAACAGGCAAATTTGGCCTTGGAGTACAGAATGAAGCAGGGCAAAGGCTAATGGAGTTTTCCCAACAGAACGCACTACTCATAGCAAACACCTTCTTCCAACAACACAAAAGAAGACTCTACACATGGACATCACCAGATGGTCAATACTGAAATCAGATTGATTATATTCTTTGCAGCCAAAGATGGAGAAGCTCTATGCAGTCAGCAAAATCAAGACCGGAAGCTGACTGTGGCTCAGATCATGAACTCCTTATTGCCAAATTCAGACTTAACTTGAAGAAAGTAGGGAAAACAACTAGACCATTCAAATATGACCAAATTAAATCCCTTATGATTATACAGTGGAAGTGAGAAATAGATTCAAGGGATTAGATCTGGTAGGCAGAGTGCCTGAAGAACTAAGGACAGAGGTTCGTGACATTGTACAGGAGACAGGGATCAAGACCATCCTCAAGAAAAAGAAATGCAAAAAGGCAAAATAGTTGTCTTAGGAGGCCTTAAAAATAGCTGTGAAAAGCAAAAAGAAAGGGAGAAAGGAAAAGATATACCCATTTGAACACAGAGTTCCAAAGAATAGCAAGGGGAGATAAGAAAGCCTTCCTCAGTGATCAATGCAAAGAAATAGAGGAAAACAATAGAATAGGAAAGACTTGAGATCTCTTCAAGAAAATCAGAGATACCAAGGGAACATTTCATGCAAAGATGGGCTTGATAAAGGACAGAAATGGTATGGACCTAACAGAAGCAGAAGATATTAAGAAGAGGTGGCAAGAATACACAGAAGAACTGTACAAAAAAGATCTTCATGATCCAGATAATTACAATGGTGTGATCACTTGCCTAGAGCCAGACATCCTGGAATGTGAAGTCAAGTGGGCCTTAGGAAGCATCACTACAAACAAAGCTAGTGGAGGTGATGGAATTCCAGTTGAACTATTTCAAATCCTAAAACATAATGCCATGAAAGTGCTGCACTCAATATGTCAGCAAATATGGAAGACTCAGCAGTGGCTTCAGGACTGGAAAAGGTCAGTTTTCATTCCAGTCCCAGAGAAGGGCAATGCCAATGAATGCTAAAACTACTGCACAATTGCACTCATCTCACATGCTAAACAAAGTAATGCTCAAAATTCTTCAAGCCAGGCTTCAACAGTTTGTGAACCATGAACTTCCAGATGTTCAAGCTGGATTTAGAAAAGGCAGAGGAGCCAGAGATCAAATTGCCAATATCCGTTTGAACATCAAAAAAGCAATAGAGTTCCAGAAAAACATCTACTTCTGTTTTATTGACTATAACAAAGCCTTTGATTGTGTGGATCACAGCAAACTGTGGAAAATTCTGAAAGAGACGGGAATACCAGACCATGTGATCTGCCTCCTGAGAAACCTGTATGCAGGTCAGGAAGCAACAGTTAGAACTGGATATGGAACAACAGATTGGTTCCAAATTGGGAAAGGAGTACATCAAGGCTGTATATTGTTGCCCTGCTTATTTAACTTCTATGCAGAGTACATCATGAGAAACGCTGGGCTGGAAGAAGCACAAGGTGGAATCAAGATTGCTGGGAGAAATATCAATAACCTCAGATAAGCAGATGACACCACCCTTATGGCAGAAAGTGAAGAAGAACTAAAGAGTCTCTTGATGAAAGTGAAAGAGGAGAGTGAAAAAGTTGGCTTAAAACTCAACATTCAGAAAACGAAGATCATGGCATCTGGTCCCATCACTTCAAGGCAAATAGAAGGGGAAATGCAAGGAGATCCAACTAGTCCATCCTAAAGGAAATCAGTCCTGAATATTCATTGAAAGGACTGATGCTGAAGCTAAAACTCCAATACTTTGGCTACCTGATGCGAAGAACTGGCTCATTTGGAAAGACCCTGATGTTGGGAAAGACTGAAGGCAGGAGAAGGGGACGACAGAGGATGAGAAGGTTGGATGCCATCACTGACTCAATGGAGATGAGTTTGAGTAAACTCCAGGAGCTGGTAATAGACAGGGAAGCCTGGCATGCTCCAGTCCATGGGTTGGAAAGAGTCGGATGTGACTGAGTGAATGAACTGAACTGAACTGAGGAAAAATACTGATTGTCTTATGAAGTAATTTGACTTTGGCCTGTTATAAAATGTGTTTTCACTGAGGATTTTCTACAAGGGAATAGCACAATTAGAGCAGCACTTAACAAAATGAAAAGTTACAAAGTGGGGGACAGGTTTTCTTTGACAAAGACTGAGATCTAAGAGAGAGTTAGGTGGCCCCACCCCAGCTGAGGTGTGGTAAGGACCCAGCCTAGGACAGGGAAAGCATCGGAGATGGTGACAATGTATTTGGGAGTGAGGGTTCACAGAACTTGGAGTACCTAACTGCTCAAGGGAGGCAAGACCCAGACGAAAGGTAAAGGCCACTCTGGGATGGTCAATCTAGATTTTCAGAAGCATTTTTGGGAGGAAATAGAGTAGACCGGCTAAGAACGTAGCATTGGCATCAAACTTATCCTTAGTTGGCTCCTGACCCTGCCACTTAATAAACACAAGGAATCAGCTGTGTCCCCTTTCAGAGTCTCCATTGCTTCATCTGTAAAACAGAAATGGCAATATTGGCAACTTCATAAGATTGCTCTGAGGAGTCAATGAAAAAAATCCTTAAGGAATTTAGCAAAGTATCCAGTTCATGGGAAAATGATCAATAAACATTACATATAATTATTGATTGTTCCGTGATTGATGAAAGGTAAAATGGGTTGGAAGGTGATATTTTCTGGAAGTCAGATTTGCTTAGGTAAAATTTGGGAGGTTTCTCTTTTTTTTTTTCCTGTTTTTTTTGCAACTAAAGTAATGTTTCTGCTGCTCCCATGGGATGATAAAACCAAGGGTTTGAACCTCATAAGGTGTTTTTATCTTTGCTTCAGCTTTTCTCTTTGTGCAGGTTTTGTTCCTTTGGAAGGCTTTATCCTTATCAGCGAAGCAGGATTGGAAGTGGTCTGTGACCAAGCAACTCAGCTTTATCAACAAAGACAGACTGGCTCCCTGGAGCACCATTTAAGCTTTTTCAGGAAAAATTTCGGATTGGCTTTATTTGGCCAGGTCACTCCTAGAACGACAGCTGCAGCCAGGAGCTGGGTAGTGGGTTCAAACCCCCGCTCCTACTACTTGGTTGAAGTCGGGGAAGCAGCGTTACAACAATGACGAGTCTGTTTGCACACCTGTTGATTTTGCTGAGCTGGCTACATAATTTCACCTAAGGGCTTTTCTCATGCCGTAAGGACAGAGTTGTCTATACTTTTTTGCTTGGCAGAGAAATTGGGAAATGTGGAGTGCTACCCCCCACCCCTTCCTTCTGCCCCCCACAGCGCTCCCATTGCAGGCTCAGTTGGCCAGATAACACCCCACATACTTGAGTGTTGAGGAGCTGTGCTACTTGGGGTGTACTGTTTTTGCCTGGGCTAGCCACCCTGCCACCACTTGAGATTCTGGGCAGAGCTATGAATGAACACATTTAAAATGCTATCAATATTTTATGAATTTCCATCCACTTGCTTTAATGGGGAACTGTAAAAGCATTTAGCCATATTACACCCCATCTCTCAGGCACTGCATTATTCCAACAGAGCTGTTTTATTAGCGTCAACCACCAGGGTTATTGGGATGGCTTTATCCCTCCTTCCCCAGGTTTGTTCATCTGCATATATGTAAGTCTGTTTGCCTGTCTACCAAGCTCTCTTACTCTATTAAATAAGGTCAACAGAGAACAGAGCACACAGTTTTGGTAATGAAGCGTGTGCACACACGCCCACACGGGCACGCGGGCATGCGCACACGCTAGTGCGCTAAGAGAGGTTCCATCGCCTGGCCCTGCGTGTCTAGACTTGAGCTTTAAAAGGACTCTTGGTTTCATGGACTCCCCTGGGTTCTTTTCTGGAACATTTACTCCTTTGTCTTCTGAGGAAAAAAATTTTCAGGGAAGCATGTAACCTGAAGTTTAAATATTTGAATTTAATGGTGAAGTGTCCAGGCATCAAAGTCAGAGGGACAATTGGCTTCACAGATCAGCTCCACCACTTACCTTTATGATCTTGGGCAGATCAGTTGACTTGGCAGAGCCCTCTCTGTAAAGGGAGATTTCAGGAGTCATCTTTCAGGAAGGGGTGAAGAGCAAGTGAGGGAGCTGGTGAATGTGCTCCGTGACAAAGCTGCATGGCAAACAGGAAGCGGAGGGGCTTGGGGCTTCCTCTCTTTCCACTTCCAGATATTGAGAGTTTCTGGGCTAGAATATGTGTTTGTTTCTGGAGATGGCATCTGCCTACAGGATATTCCTGAGCTCAGCCTCCCTCCCATCACAGATTATCCCTCCATCAAAAATCCTGCTCCTCTGGACCTCACCCCACCGCCATCCACTCTGAGAACCCTTCCTTGGGCCCCTCAGACGAGGTTAGAGACCTTTCTTTGAGCTTTCCCATCACCACGCACCCTGTCTCCATATTACAGCATTTATCTCACTCTGTTATAAGTTATAATGGTCTTTTCCCTTCCAGACGACCAGCTCTTTGTGGTCAGAGTGCAGGCATTATTTCTTAGCACAACTAACAAAGCCCCTGGGGATCTGAGCTCTACCACCCTCATCTCCCAGAAGGCTTCTCCTATCTTCTTCTCTGTCCATGGAGTCTAGCCACCATTTTGTTCCACACCTTCCCTATGCCAGAGAGAGTTCTAACCAAAGTATGTGCAATAACTCATTCAATCCTTACATCATCCTAATGAGATAGGGACTGCTCTGATCCCCATTGTACAAATGAGGAAGCTGAGGCTCAGAGAAGATAGGGACCTGCAGCACAGCCCCAGGGAGGAAGGAAGAGAGCTGGGCTTTCCCCTCTGGTGGTCTCATTCTGGAGACTGCGCACACCGCTGTGCCCCACTCCGTATCCATCCTCTGTTCCATCCCGTCAGGCCAACAAGACGGACCTCCACGTGGTCCTCCTGTCTGCCCTATTCACTGTCGGCTCTTTGCCTTTGGATACACTACCCGCTTCTCACTGCAGTTCCTGTCTGCCTCCATAACATTTCTTCCACCTGCCCTTGAGGAGTCAAAAATATCTTCCTTAATGCCATGGCTGTGTGTGTACCTGAGTGGCACTTGTAGCAGATCAGATTCTGTTTGCTCACCTATTTTGCACTAGACTGGAGGCTTGTTGGAGCAGGGGCTGTCTATGCCTTGTTCATGCTGAGCCCTGGTACCTAATATCGTTCTTGGTCCCTAATGGAACATTAGTCACTATTTATTGAATAAATTTTTTGACGTTCTTGGAATCTGAAGAGACTTTCCCAGTACTGTCATCTCTTTCGACCCTGATTTCCACATAAATTGTGTATGTAAATCTCTGTCTTTGATAGTGTGGTTATCTGCATGCATAACTAACCAAGATGCCAGATTAAATGAAATAATTGCAAGGTAAAGCTCCATGTACTGTGTGTCTGTCTGAGTTGCTCAAGGACCAGCCAAATGAGGCCTAGGGCTCCAAAGCTAGACTGGTACATCTGCAGAGTATTTAGGGCAAGGACTGGAGGTCTCATGCTAATCTCTCTGGGACTCTTTGAAGAGGGAAATGTGCTCACAAGAGAAATGGAGAAACAAAATACGGACTTTATGCTTAGACATCTGGGCCCGTATGGCTCTCTCCAAATGCCAAGCATCTTCAGTAAGTGGTACTGGTGTGCAAGGTTACTGTCATAAACTCAAGTATTTCCTACACATATGAACATGGTAGAGTCTACAGAACAGACTTTGAGTCTGCTTACCCAAATGGGCTCTTGGGTGAAGAGGGCTGTCCACTAATTCACTCAGAAAGGTGGGGATCCATAGTACAGGATGAGCATAAATTCAGATGTACCTCATCTTTTAAAACCGTGACCTGACCCACCCGAGAAATGAGGCCCAAAGAATGTCAGATTCTACTATCCAGATTAGCATCTTTTCTGCAGGGTGTTTGTGCAGTGTATCCCTTCTAGGCTAAAGTACTAGATGTGGGCAGAAAAGTCGTTCTGCATAAAGCATCCAACATAGAGCATGTAGGAGTAGAGGGCACCAGAGAGTGGGTCTGGGACCACGTTCGTAGACGGGCAGTGTCCAGTGCCACTGAACAGAAGACCAAACTAAGACATCAAGGGACAGAGGCAGAAGACATGCAGACTCAGAATGGAATGGTGGCAGATGATGGAGGAAAGAGGGAGGTTCTAGGTGTTTCCTGCAGTCAGAGAGAGAACTTGCTTTGTCAGCTTTCTGTCCAGCAGGTAGGGGTCATCAGCAAGCATAGGGCTCCCCAGAGTGTACTGGGAAAGTCATTATCTTCTGAGTGAGTGGTCAGGGGGGATCGTGGCTGGAGCTAACCTTCTCATCTATCTCAGCAGGGCTGGTGGTGCCAAAATGGTCAAGCTTCTTTCCCTTCGCCAGCTCCCTCAGTTCTTCCATCTTTAGCATGAGAATGAAGATCATTTCAAACAAAGGCGTGAAATCAACTGTGTTCCTCTCCTCCCTACTTCTACAGAAATCTTTCTCCTGAACAGACAGAAAACATTTCAGCCTCATGACAGCCTCCTGTCATTCTGATGCCCCATGTCTCTCTGCTGACATGATAGCTGAGTGTGTGAGACAGACAGTGTTTGTGTAATGCTGGCAGCTTTGTAGTGGAATCACCAAGACTGGGATAAGGGGGGGCAGGTTGGAGCTGGGAGATCCAGGAAGCTGGGTCTTTTCCTCTTCTGACCATCTCCTGCCCAGCAGGTTGGTGAGATAGCAACAAGCCTTCTTGATCTAGAAGCCCAGTCCACTGTTCATAGAGTCTCAAGCTACGAAACTCCACCTCCAGATCTGATGGTTTTAGTACAAACCAACTCAACTCAACACGCAGTTACTGAGGTCCTGCTTTGTACATGCAAAAGTGTTAGATGCTGAGGGACTACAAAGGTGAAGAAGAAGAAGAAAAATTAGAAGGACAGCTCCGATTGTGAACATGCTAAGTGCCAGGTTTTGTGGTTACTGTTATATATAAATTTACATTTAAACATCTCAGTAACACTATGATTAAGATATTAATAGCCTCATATTCCAGATGAAGAAACTAAGAACTCAGGGTAAATAACTTGGTAAGGTTATATCAGTAATGAGTAATGGATATAGAACTCTGATTTAGGTCTCTGGTTCCTAAGCTTATACTGTTAACTTTTATGTTCTATTTTCTTCAGTGAGTGTTTTTAGCAGGCTCAGAAGTTAAATGTGTGTGTATAATGACTATCAATAAGGCAAAAATTTTATTGTAACTGAAAGAAGAAAGTGTGCCACATAGCATTCACAGGATTTTTATATCAGGCATAACTAGGCTTGAGCTTCTCTATTTCCTAATAGCTGTGTTATACTGCTGACCTCTCTGGACCTCAGCATTATCATCTGTAATAATAATACTTATTAATATTATGTCTGGAATTGTGATGAGGATTAAGTAAGAAAATGTATGTGAAATCTACATAGTTAACAAGTGTCTTACTCTGTACAAAGCCTTCTGATGCAATCCCGTTTGATCCTAATGACCTTGACCAAGATATCATTATATTATTATTATTATTTTCTTTTCGCAATTGAGAAAACCTAGGCTTAAAGAAGTTAAAAAAAACTTGTTCAGTGAAGTTAATAAGTGGCAATGTGGGACTTAAGCTCAATCTATCTGACCTCAAAAACTACTTCTGGGCTGACAAATTGAGCTCCATTGGTAGACAGAATGGTGTGAGATCTGTCTGAAGATCATTCAGAACTACAGAACATGTTCTCTCCCCATATCAGGCTGCCTTTTGTTGACAGGATGGACTATGGGGAACCTGTATCATTCTATTGATTGTAAAAACATGTTATTATATGTAGAATGTTGTTTGGAATTTACCCCAGTATTCTCTTTTGGATGACTGATGTATGTCAATCGCATATATGTCGAAAGAAAATAGAGCTTTCTTTTTGATATTCATGGATGTTTCTGTAACTCATGCCTCAGAGTCGAGCAAGCTCAATGACCAAAGATGTTTTTCCTAAAAGAAGGAGATTAATACCAATTAACAGGCTGAGGTAGGAGTGGAGACCTTAGCTTGTTCAGAATGAGTTGTGACTTCATGTCACCTGACACGTGCATAATTACGCACACCAGGAGGCATCCGCCAGGGCACACGCCACAATAAACGTGTGCTTAATTATCAGTCACCATGCATATGTGCTTAATTACACATCCTGCTACCTGCAGGATTAATAACATGTAGTGTTACATGCACACAATCAGAAGAGGTGACATTTGATGACATTAAAGAGCTGGGAGAACATAAAGGAGCGATTTTTAAACAGTTGCATAATGTGGGTGCTTTTTTCCTCCCCATAGAAGGCATCAGACACTAATTTCTATTCAATCAATCAAGAAGCACTTATTGAACAGGTCCCGTCAATTTTGCTTGTGTAATATCTTTTGCATCTCTCCTTTCCTTTCCATTTTCATGATGGCTAATGTCATCCTCACTCATCTGACAGTCTAAGGTAATTGAAAGGACATGCATTCAGATCTCTCTCTCTGGCCCTTGCTCAGCACTCTGGCCCAGAGCACCATCATTTCTTCCCTGCGTTGCTGTGTGTGCACTCTCAGTCGCTCAGTGGTGTCTGACTCTTTACGACCCCATGGACTATATAGCCCACCAGGCTCCTCTGTCCAGGGAAGTTTCCAGGCAAGAATACTGGAGTGGCTTCCCATTTCCTCCTCCAGGGGATCTTTCTAGGCCAAGGGATCACACCTGCACCTCCTGCATCTCTTGCCTTGGCAGGCAGATTCTTCACCACTGTGCCACCTGGGAAGCCTGCTTTGCTATAGAGGTCCCTAACAGGCCTCTGCCTGCCAGCGCAGGAGACACCGTTTCGATGCCTGATCCATGAAGATCCCACATGCTGCGCAGCACTGAGCCTTTGCACCATAGCTATTGAGTTTGTGCTCTGGAGCCACAGCTACTGAGCCCATGCGTCCTCGAGCCCGTGCTCCATCACGAGAAGCCGCCGCAGTGAGAATCCCTCACATGACAACCAGAGAGTAGCCCCTGCTCACCAGAACTAGAGAAGAGCCTGCGCAGCAAGGGAGACCTAGCACAGTCAAAAATAATAAGTAAAATTACTTAAAAACATGTGTTAGTTTCAAATGTACAGCAGAGTGATTCAGCTTTATTTATATATATATTTTTTTTTTCTTTTTTGGATTATTTTCCATTTTTGATTATTACAAGATACTGAATATAGTTCTCTGTGCTATAGTAGGTCCTTGTTGGTTATCTATTTTATATATAGTATCATGTATATGTTAATCCTAAACTTATTTGTCCCTCACTCCCCTTTTCCTTTGGTAATCATAGATTTATTTTCTATGAGTCTATTTGTGTTTTGTCAATAAGTGCACTTGTATCGTGTTTTTTTCAGGTCTCACATGTAAGTGATGTCATGTGATGGCTGTCTTTCTCTGTCTGACTTATTTAACTTAGTATGATAATCTCTGTGGTTGTTCAGTCGCTAAGTCATGTCTGACTCTTTGCGACCCCGTGGACAGCAGCATGCCAGGCTTCACTGTCCATCACTGTCTTCCTGAGTTTCCTCAAACTCGTGTATTGAATCAATGATGCCATCCAACCATCTCATCCTCTGTCTCCCCCTTCTCCTCTTACCCTAAGTGTTTCCCAGCATCAGGGCCTTTTCCAATGAGTCATCTCTTTGTATCAGGTGGCCAAAGTATTGGACCTTCATTGTCATCATCAGTCCCTCCAATGAATATTCAGGGTTGATTTCCTTTAGGATAGACTGGTTTGATCTTCTTGTTGTCCAAGGGACTCTCAAGAGTCTTCTCCAACACCACAGTTTGAAAGCATCAATTCTGTGGCATTCAGCCTTCTTTATGGTCCAACTCTCACATCCATACATGACTACTGGAAAAACCATAGCTTTGACTGTACAGACCTGTGGAGCAAAAGTGATGTCTTTCTTTTTAAAACACTGTCTAGATTTGACATGGCTATTCTTCCAAGGAGCAGGTGTCTTTTAATTTCACAGCTGCAGTAACCATCTGCAGTGATTTTGGAGCCCAATGAAATCTGACACTGTTTTCCACATTTTCTCCATCTATTTGTCATGAAGTGATAGGACTGGATGCCATGATCTTCGTTTTTTGAATGTTGAGTTTTAAATTAGTTTTCTTAAATTAGTTTTTTCACTCTCCTTTTTCACCTTCATCAAGAGGCTCTTTAGTTCCTCTTCACTTTCTGCCTTAAGGGTGATGTCATCTGCATATCTGAGGTTGTTGATATTTCTCCCGTCAATCTTGATTCCAGCTTGTGATTCATCTAGCCCAGTATTTCACATGATGCACTCTACATGTAAATTAAATAATCAGGATGACAATGTACAGCCTTGACATACTCCTTCCCCAGTTTTGAACCAGTCCACTGTTCCATGTCCAGTTCTAACTGTTGCTTCTTGACCTGCATACAGTTTTCTTAGAAGGCAGGTAAGGTGGTCTGGTGTTCTTGTCTCTTTAAGAATTTTCCATAGTTTGTTGTGACCCACACATTCACTGTCATGCATTGGAGAAGGAAATGTCAACCCACTCCAGTGTTCTTGCCTGGAGAATCCCAGGGACAGAGGAGCCTGGTGGGCTGCCGTCTATGGGGTCGCCAGAGTCGGACACAACTGAAGTGACTTAGCAGCAGCAGCAGCAGCAGCTGCACACATTCAAAGGCTTTAGCATAGTCCATGAAGCAGAAGTAGATTTTTTTTTTTTTTTTTGGTAATTCCCTTGGTTTTTCTAGGATTCAGCGTATGTTGGCACTCTGATCTCTGGTTCCTCTGCCTTTTCTAAATCCAGCTTGTGCATCTGTTCCTATGATAATCTCTAGTCCATCCAAGCCACTGCAAATGGGCATTATTTCATTTTTTTTATGGCTGAGTAGTATTCCACTGTATATATATACCACAACTCCTTTATCCATTCGTCTGTCAATGAACACTCAGGTTGCTTCTGTATCTTGCTAAATAGTACTGCTGTGCACACTGGGGTCCATGTATGTTTTTGAATTATAGTTCTCTCCAGATATATGCTCTGTTCAGTTCATTTCAGTCACTCAGTCATGTCTGACTCTTTGAAACCCCATGGACTGCAACACACCAGGCTTCCCTGTCCATCACCAACTCCTGGAGCTTGCTCAAACTCATGTCCATTGAGTCGGTGGTGCCATCCAACCATCTCATCCTCTGTCGCCCCCCTCTCCTCCTGCCTTCAATCTTTCCCAGCATCAGGGTCTTTTCAGTGAGTCAGTTCTTTGCATCAGGTGGCCACAGTATTGGAGTTTCAGCTTCAAAATCATGATATATACTCAGGAAAACTCAATTCTAATCATCTCAGTCTTTAGCTTAAAATACCCCAGTGATTGCATTTATCCACAGAAAGCTTGGCATCTGAGCTTGAACTACCGGGTCCTGTTCCTCTTGGCCCCTCCCCACCAACTCAGCCTCTAGTCACTATCACCGTCTGCCTCTGAGGTCCAGCAACACTGCTTTCTCTCCATTCTTTTAGCAAACCTCCTTCTTCAAGATCCTTTCACACATACTGATTCTTTTCCCTCCAAAGTTCTTCTCCAGTTCTGTTTATCTAATTAAATGCTACCTAACCCTGAGATCTCAGCTCACATATATCTTTCTTAGAAAAGCTTTGACTAGTGCCCCAGTCTAGGTTAAGTCTCATGATCAAACACTATAATTTTTCTTCATAAAAAAATTGTCACACTACACTATCTTGGGTCATCTGTGCAGTAGTTTGATTAATACTTGCCTCAGTCATTGTAAGTTCTGCAAGGATGACATTTGAGTGTATTTCATTTTCCATTATGTCTTCCGCTCCTGGCATATATAGCTCCTGGAACACAGTAGCCTTTTAGTGAGGTTATCAGATTTAATGAATGAAAATGTAAGATGCTCAGTTAATTTTGAATTTCAGACACATTTCCCAACTTTTTTTAGTTTGTTTGCCCCATGCAATATTTGGGTTACATTAAAAATTAAGTTTTACCTGAAATTCAAACTTAACTGGACACTCAGTATTTTATCTGGCCACCATACTTCAAAGCACTTCATATTTGATTTATTGAATGAATAAATTAATGATTAAATGAACTTTTAGAAAACCCTGGTTCTGCTTCAGCCATTGTTTCCAGTTTCTGCTCACCATTCACTTGATTCTTCCTCACATATACAGTGAAGGGCAATGATATGTAACTAAGACTCCTAGAGTATTGGCATGAAATAGTGAAAAATTATGGCAAAAGCCAAATAATGATCTCTCCTTACCACAGTCCTCTCAGACCAGTTCTTTATTTCTATAATTATCTGACAGGCTAAATTATTCCACCCTCCTCCTCCAAATTCTCTCTCTCTCTAATGGCCAAAAAGAATCTTAAATACACTTTTTTGCGTGCTCTTCTAGCCCTTTTGTAATTTGACACTGTCACATTTTAGATCTAACAGACAGGGCTAGAATTTATATTTAATATTAATAGTAAAGAAAAATAAAAATCAATGGAAAAAATCCATAATGAAGAAAACATCAAAAATTTAAATAAAAACTGAATCGGTATTAGTGATTTTTCCTTTTGCCTCAGGCCACAATATGGCTTTGTACAACACTTTTTATTTAAACTTTTGCTATTCGCTCATTGTGGATGTATTTAACTGTGATTTTTAAAGACATTTTGCATTAAAGTACTTGTTATCGTGATTATTGAACATTTTGAAGTCCCCTTCAGTTTGTGCCTCTTCCTAATCCCAGCCCTGATGAGTGGAGACAACCTTTGGGAAAGAACATACAGGGAAGAGCTAGTTGGAAGCAGATAGAGCAGGATCTACAGTGCCATGCTGAATTTATCCTATGGGCCATGGGGGTTAGAAAAGTTTAGGGCAAGAGAGGGACAGATTCTGACATGAGTTTTGGAGACTCTTTTTTAATTGATGTATAGTTGCTTATAATATATAAGCTATGAGTTTGCTAGGTAGCGCTAGTGGTAAAGAACACACCTGCCAATGCAAGAGACATAAGAGATGTGAGTTTGATCCTTGAGTCAGGAGGATCCCCTGGAGAAGGGCATGAGAACCCACTCCAGCATTCTTGCCTGGAGAATCCCACGGACAGAGGAGCCTGGTGAGCTGTGGGGTCACACAGAGTCGGATACGACTGAAGCGACTTAGCACGCACACAGAGTATATGGGTACAGGGTAGTGATTCACAGTTTTTAAAGCTTACGTTACATCTGTAGTTATAAGACAGTGGCTATATTCCATATTGTACAATATATCCTTGTAGATATAAATATATCCTTATAGGTATAAGTATATACCTAATCGTTTGTACCTCTTAAGCCCCTACCCCTACACTACCCTCACCTCTTCCCTCTTCCCACTGGCAACCACTAATTTGTTCTTCATGTCTGTGAGTCTGCTTCTTTTTTGTCACATTCAATAGTTCATTGTATTTTTAAAACTCATATGTGAACGATACCAAACCGTTTGATATCTTTATCTTTCTAACTTATTTCACTTAGCAAAATGCCTTCCAAGTCCATTCGTGTTGCTGCAAATGGCAAAATTTTATTCTTTTTATGGGTGAGTGATATTCCATTGTGTGTGTGTACCACATCTTTATGCATTCATGTATCGATAAACACTTGAAAAGTGAAAGTGAAGTCGCTCAGTCGTGTCCGACTCTTTGCCACCCCATGGCCTGTAGCCTATCAGACTCCTCCATTCATGGGATTTTCCAGGCAAGAGTGCTGGAGTGGATTGCCATTGCCTTCTCCAGGTGATTCTCCCGACCCAGGAATCGAACCGGGGTCTCCCGCATTGCACGCAGACGATTTACCGTCTGATAAACGCTTAGGTTGCCTCAATATTTTGCAACTGCAAATAATGCTGCTATGGACATTGGGGTGCATGTATCTTTTTGAGTTTCTTCTTCTGTTTTTTGTTCATGTACATATACCAAGAAATAGAATAGCTGGGTTGCATGGTAGTTGTAGGACTTCCCCTGTGGCTCAGATGGTAAAGCGTCTGCCTACAATGCAGGAGACCCAGGTTCGATCCCTGGGTTGGGAAGGTCCCCTGGAGAAGGAAATGGCAACCCACTCCAGTACTCTTGTCTGGAAAATCCCATGGATGGAAGAGCGGAGCCTGGTAGGCTACAGTCCATGGGGTCACAAAGAGTCGGACATGACTGAGCGACTTCACTTGGTCTTGGTCTTGGTCTTATACTAGTTGTAGGCTTCCGAGGTGGCTCAGTGGGTAAAGAATCTGCCTGCAGTGCAAGAGATACAGGAGAAACTGGTTCAATCCCTGGTTCGGGAAGATCCTATGAAGAAAGGCATGGCAACCCACTCCAGTATTCCTTGCCTGGAGAATCTCATGGGCAAAGGAGCCTAGCAGGCCACAGTCCATAGGGTCACAAAGGGTCACAAAGAGTTGGATGTGCACTGACACGCAAAGACTGAACACTTGGTAGTTCTATTTTTCCTTTTTAAAAGAAACCTCCATACATTTTTTCGCGGTGTCTGCTCTTGCTTGCTGCCTTTTACTCCGTACCCTCGCCGACATTGGTTGTTTGTATTCTTTTTGAAGATAGCCATTCTGACAGGTATGAGGTGAGATCTCTTTGTGGTTTTGATGTGCACTTCCCTGATGATTAGCTTTATTCTGGCTGCTGGTCTAGTCAAGATCGCTGATTGGAGGGATGGTGACCAAAGCAGGAATACCAGGGAGGAAGGCAGTGCAGTGAGCCAAGTGTGAGATAAGGAGTGGAGGGTATCATGAGGACCAGGGAAACTGCAGCCTGCATAGTGAACAGGGACAACTAGACGTGCCCGGCAGGAACGCCCTCTCTTTTACCTCTGTTTCCTGGCTTTTCTTCTCTCCTGTCTGTCCTGCAGTCAGCTTAGCATGTCTTGGAGTAGATAAGGAAGGGAGGGAGCACAGAGGCCTGGCTCATTAGCCTCAGTGACCAGAACTCTGACTACATGGACGCTGCCTGATTTAGTTGCAGATCTTCTGGGCATTTCCCCAGCCCCTACATAAATTAGTTCCCCAGAGATCCATACATTGAACGTTGTACTCATTGTTCCCTGCCTGTAGGTTCTCAGAGGTGGGCCAACAAATTCACTTTCTGAAATGATCTGGAAAGGGACCGTTATTAATACTGTCTCCCCCTGGTATTTGTACTTCAAAAAGCAGTGTACTCAGGATCTCATTATTTCAATTAAAACTCATCTAGCCCTCCTGAGTAAAAAGAAATATCAATATTGCAGAGACCCCAACTTCACCATGTACTTGCTATCTGGTCCTAAGTACCCTGCATGACTTTTCTGTGCTTTTAACCTCACCTTTGGGAAGCAGCTTGCAGTAGATAAATGCGCCTGAGCGATGGGATTTCAGTCCTGACGCTACTACTCGCCCGTCTTGTGCCTTTGGGCAAATGTTTTCTCCTTTCTGAACACTTGCCTTCTCCTTCTGTCAAAAAGAGAGAGACTGGTGCCCTGACTTGTAGGGTGATCAGGACCACCAGGGTGTCCATGCCTGCCCAGG
Organism: Bubalus kerabau; assembly: GCF_029407905.1. Lineage (NCBI taxonomy): Eukaryota > Metazoa > Chordata > Mammalia > Artiodactyla > Bovidae > Bubalus > Bubalus kerabau. Next base: position 178,803,524 of record NC_073627.1, on the reverse strand, counting down.
GCTTAACACTGAGCACTTAACATTCAGTAAATGTTAGCCATCTCCTCCCTGCAATGGTTAATGGAGACAGGTGGTAAGAAAGAATGTGCCTCAAAGGGTGGCATGTCAGTTTTTTCAATCCCACAAAAGACTAAAGCACAATTACATGCCAAGATTTGCTGATACAGTGAATAACTTCAGAATAATTTCACAGCTGTATATACAGAATGCCAAAATTCAATATGAGGGTAGGTTTTGGTGAAGCGGAGTCATTCAAGCTATTTGTAGTGCCATATAGGGAAATGCTGCTGTATTTCAGCCTTAGTAATATTTTTTAAGTGCACTCAAAAATTAAATTTTCCATCAGTGAGCTCTTTTGATAATCTTTGGGAAAAACGAGGCATACGTATACATAGAGCCAGACCATCCTAAATTAATTCATTAAAAACAGGCACACATTGTCTTTTATTTGGATATTCAGCTTAGTTATTTCTTTATATATTTTTAGTTTGAATCTCAAATCAAAATAAATGTGGTCTCACCCCAGAGTGCCATATAACATTTACAGTTTAAGTATTATTTTTCTCTGTCTGTAAGATGGAACCCAAACCTGCTTCCAAGATGTGGTGTAAAGACTAATAATATATACAAAGAGCTTTGCCTAGGGTCAGATACAGAGCAAAGATTCAATGACTAGTTATTGGGATTACCATAGTTACAGGAGTTATGAATACATCAAATGTTTGCTTGATTTTTTCAAATCTTTTCTGATTTTATATTGAAATGTTTTGTCCAACGATGTAAGTGGGCCTCCTTTTTCCCTTAACATTGTGGCCTTTTCTTGTTACTTCTGTTTCTTCTCTTTAAAAAATATGCCATAGAATAATTAATTTTTGTTTATAAAAATGAATAAAATCTTTTATCTTATTAGAAATGTACTTTTCTATAGTAAATTGAGGTTTGTAAGACTCCCACCACCTGGATTCTTATAAAAAGTTTATTGATTTATTCAAAGTCACCAAGCAAGATCTGTGATCCAGAACAGTTTCCACTATCCTCCCATATTTTGAATTTAACGTTATCTTTGTGGTCTTTCTTCCAGAATATTTAAATTTGAATTTGACTTTATATCCTTTGGAATATTGTTAGGATACTCCCTTTCTTTACCCTCCTTTTCATTCTGCCATTAGTTGGCATGTTCTCAGTGAATGCAAATTCACTTTTACATCAGCAAAAGCAAAATTGAATAAGGAAGGCCATCTGATATGTAGTAAATCAAACAAAACCACAATGCCAAGTATAAATTTAAGATACAGCATGATGTAAAGGAAACAGAAATGAGCTCAAATCAGGCGATTTGGATAGAGTTTAGACTCTGTACTGACTCACTTCATGACCTTGGGAAAGTCAGTTAGCTTCTCTTAGGTTTCTTATTTTTCCTTAGTAAAATTAAGTGTAGTGCTAGATAATCATGAATTAATCACTGATTTCAATTAAAAGTATTATAATTCCCATTGGTTAATCTACAAAAAATTAAGCCTGAACTCCATCAAGTATTGTAAAATAATTTGAATTTTTACCAAAATTAAGTTATATATTCAGTCACTTCAGTTCAGTTGCTCAGTCGTGTCCGACTCTTTGCGATCCCATGAATCGCAGCACGCCAGGCCTCCCTATCCATCACCAACTCCCGGAGTTCACTCAGACTCATGTCCATCGAGTCAGTGATGCCATCCAGCCATCTCATCCTCTGTCGTCCCCTTCTCCTCCTGTCCCCAATCCCTCCCAGCATCAGAGTCTTTTCCAATGAGTCAACTCTTTGCATGAGGTAGCCAAAGTACTGGAGTTTCAACTTTAGCATCAATCCTTCCAAAGAAATCCCAGGGCTGATCTCCTTCAGAATGGACTGGTTGGATCTCCTTGCAGTCCAAGGGACTCTCAAGAGTCTTCTCCAACACCACAGTTCAAAGGCATCAATTCTTCGGCGCTCAGCCTTCTTCAGTCCAACTCTCACATCCATACATGACTACTGGAAAAACCATAGCCTTGACTAGAAAAAGCCTCTTGATGAAAGTGAAAGTGGAGAGTGAAAAAGTTGGCTTAAAGCTCAACATTCAGACAACTAAGATCATGGCATCTGGTCCCATCATTTCATGGGAAATAGATGGGGAAACAGTGGAAACAGTGTCAGACTTTATTTTTTGGGGCTCCGAAATCACTGCAGATGGTGACTGCAGCCATGAAATTAAAAGATGCTTACTCCTTGGAAGGAAAGTTATGACCAACCTAGATAGCATATTAAAAAGCAGAGACATTACTTTGCCAACAAAGGTCTGTCTAGTCAAGTTATATATTAAAATAACCTAATTTTCTCTTATTATGGAGTCTCAGATTATAGAACTCCAAATATGACATGTTTTGGTATCTGCAAAGAATTTGGTCAAGTTTCTCCTTACACCTTCTGGATAAGTTAGAAAAATGTGGATGAGATCAGTGGTAAATAAACCCAAGGGATGACTGGAATCTCCAGAGGAGTTACATCAATGTATTAACACAAAATACTGAGTCCTGTCCTCAGATACTCTGGGAGGCTTTGGGTGAAATCTGGTGATCACAGTGATGTCCAATTGATTCTCAAGGTCATCATGGTTTGGAAACTGCTAGACTAGACTATAACTATGTGTATCAGTTAGTGGATGAAATGCCAGTGTAACCTACCAGGGTAAGTTACACATTTCCATCCTTGACCTGGTGCTTGTCAATTCATATGTACATGGTTTGGTTGACGACACAGAAGGGATGCTGGTCAGATGCATAAATACTGCAGACACACTTGATGACAAAATAATGACTTAAAATTATTTAAGCTAGTGGGTTGTTGTTCAGTCACTAAGTCGTGTCCAACTCTTTGCAACCCCATGGCCTGCAGCATGCCAGGCTTACCTGTCCTTTACTATCTCCTGGAGTTTGCTCAAACTCCTGTCCATTGAGTTGGTGATGGACAGGGAGTTTTATCCTCTGTTGTCCTCTTCTCCTCCTGCCCTCAATCTTTCCTAGCATCAAGGTCTTTTCCAATGAGTCAGCTCTTCACACCCAGTGGCCAAAGTACTGGAGCTTCAGCATCAGTATCAGTCCTTCCAGTGAATATTCAGGATTGACTTTCTTTTAGGATTGACTGGTTTGAGCTCCTTGCTATCCAAGGGACTCTCAAGAATCTTCTCCAGCGCCACAGTTTGAAAGTATCAGTTCTTTGGCACTCAGCCTTCTTTATGGGTCAACTCTTAACAAAGTGAGATTTAAAGGGTGCATAAATTTCTATCTTCTATTTACGAATTTTTAAGTTAAAAATGTAGTATTAAATGAGATGTACCTGACTTGTGAGCATCTCATGTAGAATAGACATTGAGGTTTTAGAGGGCTAGAGGTATAACATCCTTTTGAGAATAAAATCATTTTCATGTGAAAATGTTTTGTATATGGTAGTTCTGTTTAATTATCTGAGGAACCTCTGTGCTGTTTTCCACAACAGCTTTTCCATTTTGCATTCCCCCCAACTGTGTACGAGTTCCCTTGTCTCCACATCCTCACAAACACTTGTCTTTTATTTTTCTGTCAATAGCATTCTGACAGGTGTGAGGTAATATCTCATTTTGGTTTTGATTTGCATTTCCTTGATTATTACTTACCACATGATCCAGCAGATCCACTTCTGAGTATTTATCCAAAATGACTGAAATCAGGATCTTGAAGAGATAGCACTCTGTCTTTATTGCAGAACTATTCACCATAGCCAAGGTGTGGAAACGATCTAAATGTCCATTGACAAACAGATGACCCAAGAAAACGTGATTTATGCAAATGAAAGAATACTATTCAACCTTGAAAAAGGAGATTCTGTAATGTGTTGCAATGGGATTGCACTTTGAGGGCGTTATGTTAAGTGAAATAAGTCAGTCACAGAGAAACAAATACCATGTGATTCCACTTATGTGAGGTATCTACAATAGTGACGTTCACAAAACCAAAGAGTGGGATGTCGGTCACCAAGAATTGGAAGAAAGGGGATATGGGAGTTGTTAATCAAAGGGCATAAAATTTCATTTGAGGAAGGTAGACAAATGAAAGAGATCTACTGTACAACATTGTATGTGGGAGCAACAATATTGTATTGTTCACTTAAAAATTTATTAAAAGGGTACATTTCATATTAAGTGTTCCTTCCACAAAAAATTAAGAAAAACCACTTGTATAAAAGTATAAAATATTATAAACATCATAAAATTACAGCAGTTGACCTCAGGCAACTGAGAATGGATTGGTAGCTAAAAAGGAGTTCTAGATTCAAATCCTACTTTAAAGGCAGTGGTTTGGTCTCAGAAAAATTATTTAATTATTCCGTATCTTGGCTTCCTCACCTATAATATGAGGATAGTACCTTCCTAACCAGGGTAGTACGGATGTGAAAGTTGGACTATAAATAAAGCTGAATGCTGAAGAATTGATGCTTTTGAACTGTGGTGTTGGAGACTACTCTTGAGAGTCCCTTGGACAGCAAGGAGATCCAACCAGTCCATCCTAAAGGAAATCAGTCCTGAATATTCATTGGAAGGACTGATGCTGAAGCTGAAACTCCAATACTTTGGCCACCTGATGTGAAGAACTGACTCTGAAAAGACTCTGATGCTGGGAAAGATTGAAGGCGGGAGGAGAAGGGGACCACAGAGGATGAGAGGGTTGGATAGCATCGCCGACTCAATGGACATGAGTTTGAGTAAACTCAGGGAGCTGGTGATGGACAGGGAAGCCTGGTGTGCTGCAGTCCATGGAGTTGCAAAGAGTCGAACACAACTGAGCGACTGAACTGAACTGAACCAGAGTAGCATTAAAAACTAAAACATGTCGCATATACTGTCTATACAGTGACACTCAGGAAATGGTATATGAGGAATAATCTTATGTCTGGAATGGAGGAAGAATGAGGCCAGCTGTTTTCTGTGGTTACCAGGTGACACCTGAGTTCCCAGCTGGGGGAACCATACTTTAGGAGACTTCTAAAAGGAGAGTGTTCAAAGCAGGTGGTGGCACATAGGACCAGAAAGATAGGTGGCTGTTGCTGCTGCTGCTGCTAAGTCGCTTCAGTCGTGTCTGACTCTGTGTGACTCCATAGACGGCAGCCCACTAGGTTCCCCTGTCCCTGGGATTCTCCAGGCAAGAACATTGGAGTGGGTTGCCATTTCCTTCTCCAATGCATGAAAGTGAAAAGTGAAAGTGAAGCTGCTCAGTCATGTCCGACTCTTAGCAACCTCATGGATTGCAGCCTACCAGGCTCCTCCGTCCATGGATTTTCCAGGCAATAGTACTAGGTGGCTGTTAGGTACAGTCAAATAAATTGGAATGTGTTGAGCGTGTTTTCTCTTGAGAAGCCAGAGGACAACATCAAACTAGCTAAAGGGAAAATACTAGAAAGCTGTTATGGTTTTTGACTCATCACAGAGCTTCACTTGGGGATGACCCTACTGGTCTGGGTAGTATGTCTCAGGAGATACTTTCTATGATCAGAAGAGCATGAGTGTCCTGGGCAGGAGTGGGGGTGTGCTACTCCTATTGTGTGCTCAAGCCACATGTCAAAGCCTTTGGGAGGGGGGCCCTTTCCTAAGGTTAGGGTTTGCTCAACTGAAGACCTCTAAGGCCCTCATTAATGTTTGGATTATGTGGTGGGAGGGGTGGCAGCAGCCCCGTGCCTTCCTGAAGGCTCTCGTGTGCTGGGGAAATACACCTAGAGATGGGGGAGGCTGTTAATGACTTGCTACTCCAAAGATGGAAGGTGATCTGTGTTTCCATCTAGTTTAATGCATCTGCCTTTGCTCCCAGGGCATCAGCCAAGTGGCTACATATTGGACCCATCCGTCTTTCCTGAACTGCAGAGTTGGGGGTTGTGTTTGGCTAATGAACCTCTTCAGAAAAACATACTTCCCCAAATTAGGTTCTAATTGCATTGGGAAGCAGCAATTGCCTGGAACCTGTTAATATTTCAGGAGGTTGCATCCACCTGAGTGATCAGAGAGCCTTGTAGAGGGTGGGACTGATAGAATTCTGGACTGACCTCTACTCCACCAGCCTTCCTCATTTTCCCACCTTCAGCCTCCCTGTGGGTCATCAAAACTGGACACTGATGAAATCTTGGTTTCAAAATATCAAAATTAAGTGGGATTAGATTTATGGAACCACAATATTTGGATTCTCAACTAGAATAGACCCATGTACCCCTGTGCGTGTGTACATGCTAAGTTGCTTCAGTCATGTCTGACTTTGTGTGACCCTATGGACTGTAGCCTGCCAGGCTTCTCTGTCCATGGGGTTCTCCAGTCAAGAATACTGGAGTGGGTTGCCATGCTCTCCTCCAGGGAATCTTCCAGACCCAGGGATCGAATCTGCGTCTCTTATGTTCTCCTGCACTGGCGGCAGGTTCTTTACCACTAGCACCACCTGGGAAGCCCCTATGAACCCCTGCTGCTGCTGCTGCCGCCAAGTCGCTCAGTCGTGTCCGACTCTGTGAGACCCCATGGACTGCAGCCTACCAGGCTTCTCTGTCCATGGGATTCTCCAGATAAGAACACTGGAGTGGGTTGCCATTTCCTTCTCCTACACCTACCCCTCATTTAATCAATTACTACACTTAGCAATATCCCTGGGAAGTAGCCTTGAACCCCTCCTTAAACATCTCCCAAATTGGGCAACTCTCCACCATCAGATATCCTATTCTATTTTTGTACAGCCTTGGGAGCTAGAAACGTCTTATTGAGGTCAACCCAGTATGAATTACTTAGTTCCTTTGGGGAATAATACTAATAAGGATGATCATAACAGTCTACATTACTGAAAAGTTACTACCAATTAAACACTCTAGTAAGTACATTTTCTGGTTGAATCCTGATGCTTTAGGATATATGTTATGTATCCTACTCTGTGGATTAAGAAACTGAGGCCAAGAAGGTTCTTGATTCGTCCAGGGATCAGAAGTGCATTTCAAACCCACATTCCTGAGACTGAGATAGCTCATTCTCTCAACCTCTTCCCTGTACTCCAAGTACAGGTCTGTGGGTTCTGTCCAGAGTGAGGCCTCTTTAGAGGTACCCCCCCATGCCCTACCCCCATCCAAAAAGAGAAGGCATGTTAGCTCTGCAATTTATCTCAAACCTGTTCCCACATTTGGCTCTAGTCAGTATGAGTACTACTGCCCCAGAGCAGAGGTTTTCAAACTATGCTCAGGAAAGCTCTGCACTTTAGATAAAGGGACCAGGGGTCTGCTGTGGGGCCTGAGAGGGGCTGGGATGGTAGGGCCCTGACCCTCATCTTCAGCCAGGGTCCTTTCGCATCTTTTTATGTACTGGACTTCTGTGTAGGCTCTCTATTAGATAAAAGATTCCATGGCTCATAAACATTTGAAAACTGTGCACTGGACTAGAATATAGACATCATATCTAAATGTTAATGGGATATCTTAGGCCAGTCTCATATGTTATAACACCAGCCTCTCCTCACATCCAACTCTGAAAGCATACATGACCAACGCTTATTGAATAAAGGAAGGATTTACGTGTCAGGCCGTAAATCTTCCTAAGTATTTCTAATCTGTTCTTTCTCAGATGCTCCACTCCTGTGCTACAACGCCTCTGTCTCTGTCTCTCTTTATCTCGCTCTCTTTCCTTGAATGGAGAAGGACATGGCCACCCACTCAAGGATTCTTGCCTAGAGAATCCTGTGGACAGAGGAGCCTGGTGGGCTGCTGTCCATGGGGTCACACAGAGTCGGACACGACTGAAGCGACTTAGCAGCAGCAGTAGCAGCTTTCCTTAACACCCAGATACTCCCACTCACAGGCATATCCATCTCCTCCGGTCTGTGTCTTCTCCACTTATCTGTGTCTGCATCTTTGCTTCTTCCCCAACCCCACCCCACCTAGACTCTCACCCTTAGAAACTTGATGTCTGTATTGATCACACCTTTTTAGTATTTTTGATGCTTTGATATTTTGAGGCCTTGCTGACTCTGGAAGGGCTGCCTTTAATTCCCAGAGATAGAAAAGTACCTGCCTGTAAGTGCGTCTTTCATGTGCCCACAGTCCAACACGGAGCCCTCCTGCCCCCCACCCCCAGCCGCAGCCTGTATTTGACCTTTGCTTTCTGGGCCACTATTTTCCTGCCCTAATCACCCAAAGGACAGGTACCAGGTAACAAGGGACAGCTCCAATGCCTTAGAGCCCACTGGAATATGTAAACCGGGCAATCCTAAACATGGTGTTCCTGCCTCACCCATTCCTCCCATGGAAACCACAGTAAAGGCTCTCGTCCCTGTTTGTTTCAAGTCCGTCTGCCTCCTGGCTGAACCTGGTGCTTCCCGTGCAACCACCGTGGCGCACCCTTCCTCTTGGACTTTGTGTGTTACGAGTGACTTTCTTCTCAGTGGCCCTCAGCTCTTGCTGTTAGTTTCACCATGTCGGAGTAATAAAACCTGTACTTTAAAGCATCTTTTTCTCGGATTTTGGCCCTCTTGCCCTCTGCTTCTCTGATCTGCATTTTCAACAGCTGTTGTTCTCAGTGAATCCAGATCTTCCCAAGAGTCTTCCTTCTAGGAAAGTCTGAGGACAGGCATCTATACGTGGTTTCTGAATAGCTAACACTTTTTCCCAACAAACACATACATGTACGTGCCTGGATATGTCCTAGCTCTGCCCTTACTGGCTTCCCTCATAGCTCAGTCGGTAAACAATCTGCCTGCAATGCGGGAGACCTGGGTTTGATTCCTGGGTGAGTAAGATTCCTTGGAGAAGGAAATGGCAACCCATTCCAGTATTCTTGCCTGGAAAATTCCATGGGCAGAAGAGCCTGGAGGGCTACAGTCTACGGGGTCGCAAAAGCGACTACACCACCCACCACCCAGCCCTGGGCCCTTCATGTCCCTCCTGTGTCTGCAGCCAGGAAATCTTCTTGAATTTCACCCTCCTCTTTTCTCCTTGCACAGAGCTTTCCACATGCCCTTTTTGGCCTGAAGGGCTTCAACCATTCTAAGAAATAATACCAAGAGCACTGCTTTTGCTGTGTGTCCTCCTTTTCTCGTCTCTGTGACCCCACCCACAACATCCTGGCAGCTGACTGCTCCTGTTCCAGACTGGGCAGCCCCTGAGGGCGGTGCTGGCTCTGCCCCCGGCGTACCATGAGCTGACGTCAATTTCCTGAATTTCCTGAAGGCAGGGGCGAGTTTGACATGTGTTCTCTCTGCCTTTTCCCCTCTCTTCTCGGAGGAGCCATCGGACACACACACACACACATGTTGCACGCACACACACACACACACACATGACGCACACACACACACTCACACACACTCTTCTACCTTAAAGCGATGCCTCTGTTTTACCTATGGGCAAACATACCTCAACAGCCCATGGGAAGCCATTCGATTTCTTTTAGAATAGTTGTAGGCAGTGGGCCTGGAACTGCGTGGTAAAGGCAGAATTTAGTTTTGTTAATGCAGGAAAAAGATCTGAACATGTGGATTCAGATCCAGGGAAAGGCAAGAGAAAGAGGCAGAGAAAAAGAAGAGGAAGCGATGAGTGAGTGGAAAAAATAGAAGGAAGGAGGGACGGAAGGAGAAAAGAATCAGTTGACTGGTAGGTCTTGTCCAGACTGATTCCTTGGTTGGTGTACTGTGGGAGGCTGGGCTATGGGCCCTCATTTCCTCAAGCCTTATTTCCCTATCTACACTGTCTCTAAATAATTGTGTTATTCTTGGGACCCTGTCAGCATTTAAGGCTTATCCAGTGGCTGCCAGTTGCACTTGGACGCAAATGCCTGGAAAGACCCGAAAGGTGGGAGGTGCCGATCTAACCCCTTTTGGAGCCACTAAGAGGCCGGTGCTCTGTGTGCTGCCCCACCCCCCGCCTGGCTCTGCACACAAGGGCAGGCACAGGTCTGGGAGACTTACTGCCTGCCACTTCTTTCTCCTCATGCAGAGAAACATGACCGGTAGGTACAAGCTCAAGATTAAAGAAATTAGTGTGACCTATCCCAGCTCCAGGAAGCAGCTAGCATTGGAACAGTTTGTAAGTTTTGAACGTGCCAAATTGGGGTGGGGGAGCTAGTCCATTCAGGAGAATCGTAAGACATCCCAGACCCTTCTCCCAACTGCTGCTGCTCCCGCATCCAGAGATTTCTTCACTGAGCCTGTCCCCTGTTCCCTGATGACCCACTGGTGATTGCTACCTCGGGAAGGACGTGGCTGGCTCCAGCTTGGAGGGGATAAGGAGATCTGGGTCTCTCAGCCTGTCTGCCTCCTAGAATGGCGCCATCACTCCCCGTCTCTTTCTGACCCGTGTTTATCTCATCTTCCCTTGTTCTCTGCTCTATTTTGTTGTAATTTCACCCACGGGGGAGGAAAGAATAAAAAAAGTCTGATATGGAGATATCGCTGGAGTAAATGACATTTACTGTTAATGTGGCAGCAAATGACCTCCTCCCTGACTCGTGATGTTTTAACTCTCTTAAGGAAGGAAGGGGAACTGGTCCCTGCTCCAGGCCCCAAGGCCAGGGGAGATTTTTCATCTGTCTCATTAACTCTGACGCATGATTTTAGCCACCACACATTCTGTCGAGGGGGTGCACTGTCAGAGAATCGTGGCACCCCAGCACTCGGCAGGCAGAGCCCAGGGTCAAGCTTCAGGACCTTGGTTCCGCATCCACGGCTCATGAGCTACTCAGGGTCCTCAAGTTAACTTGCCTGAGCTTCAGTGGTTTCATCTGCCAAATGGAAACAGCAGTCTGCTCCTTGGCAGCTTCGAATGACGATGACACTCTCGTGAGATGAATGTCTTTGAAAGCTAACACGCTATTAAATGTTAGTTACAATGAGGGCTGTTTTTATTTGTTTCAGTAACTGCAGAGTGCAGATTTTTTCCCGTTCCCAATATCAACTGCACAACACACTTCCATGTCTAGCTCTCCTTGGATCAAATCTTCCTTTCAGAAAAGTTTCTAATATAGGTCATTGTAATGTCACCTCATTTGGTCTCCTTACCCCAGTTTCTCCAGTCCAAACCATTCTCCACCATGCCAGGAGAGCTGTCTTTCTGAAACACATGCCTGATCCTACTCACACACACACACACACACACACACACCCCCTCCCAGGAGCTCCAGCTGCCCATGAGTTGACTTAATACTACAATCAGACAAAATTTACCCATCACCTGCTGTGCGTTGCAGACACTGCTACTGGGGGGACCGATAGCAGGAAAGTAGACAGGAAAGGTTGTTTTGCCCTCCTGAGTTTTATGTTCAAGAAGGGGAGACATAAAAGGAACAGGAAGATAGCAAAGAAGATCGTTTAGATAGTGATAAGTTACGTGAAGACAGTAAAACCAGGGGATGAGATGAGATAAGATGAGGGATACGAGCGTGAGCGACATTGGATATCTGCACTCCGACCCCAGTAACCGAAGGAAGCAGCTGTGTGGAACGCTGCGGGGAGAGGGTCCACAGGACCAGAAACAGCAGTCACGGAGGCCTGGCGATGGGATGGGCTTGGCAGCGCTGAAGAATGGAGTGGGGGTTGGTATGGTGAGCAAGGGAAGGATGGTGGATGGTACCCTGAGTGGGAAGGCAGGACCCTGCAGACTATTACAAGATTCTCAACTGTCCTCTAAAGGCCAGGGGAAGCCTTTGCAGAGGGTGAGGCAGAGGAGTGACATGATCAGATGTGCCTTTTGTGAAGATCACTCTGGCTGCACCGCGGAAAATGGGACTTCCGTGGGTGAAACTCCAGAATTGGCTTTCAAAGCCCTTTACCAGTTGGGTCCAACTTACACTTGCAGCCACAGGTTGCGTTAAGGCTTCACACGCCTGTGCTGTTGGTAAACTCAGCGAGTTGCTGTCTCCTCCATGCTGTGCTCTTCCGCTCTTTTAATTCGGTTGCTGCTCTCCTTTCTTCTGGGAATGCTCTCCCTGCTGTCTTTAGTGGTCTCACACCTGTGATCACCCATTCTGCATGCTCGGATGTGGGGCCAGAACCTGAGCATTCTCGGGGAGATGACTGAGCACTACAGTGCTCGCCCACTCTGCGCCTGGCACCATGCTGGGCTCCCAGGATTCAGGGGGAGTGAGATGGACATAGCCCTGCCCTCAAGGAACTTATAATCTGAAGGATGAGGGCGGGTACAGGTGAAGCACGAGGCACGCTATGGAGCCTGTGCCTTGGAAGATAACCCAGGGCTGTACGTGGTCATTGAGGAAGCGTGGAATCATAGATTTATGGGCACGTGGCATCTCAAGCTTATAGAATCAAGTCATACTAGGAGAAAAAAACATCAGGAATTAGAAATGAATATTTATAAAGTCTCTGGAGGACAGGGTGGCTGTCTAAGCTTAGAAGTGATAGAGGAAGCGACAGAGGAAAAGACATAAAGCAAACTGGGAAAAAATACCCACAGCAAATATGACAGAGGATTACTATCTTTATTAAGGAAAGAGTGCGTGCAAATCAATTAAATTCACTAAGACCCCAGCAGATAAGTGAGCAGAGGGCACAAAGAGACAATTCTCAAAGGAGGAAACTCATACAACTGGTGAACAAACACAAGCAAATCATGTTCATTCTCTCTGATAATCAAAGATACGCTTATTAAAACCAAGAGCTATCACCTCTTGCCTACTGAATTAAGAACATTTCAACAAAGAAAGAGGAGGATGGCCAGTGCTTTGGAGAGCGGGCTGACAGAGATCCGCTCATGCGTTGCTGGTAGCTGTGTAAACTAGGGCAGCCGTTTTGGAAAACAGTTTGGCAATGTACATGATGAGCCTCAAAATATGATTTAATTTTAGTAATTTAATTTTGGCATTTTTTTTTCTAAAAGAAGGTTCCCCAAAATAGAGAAAAATTCTATGCAGGATGATTCCCCCCACCCCCCGAGCATTATTTATAGTAGCCAAAGGAGGGGCCGGGGGTTGGGGAGAACCAAATAGCAACTAGAAAGGGTACAGATATCCATGTAAGGAAACATTCTGTGGCCCTTTAAAGAGATGTTTATAAGATGCCTATTCTCTGTGCTAAAGTTAAGTGGCAAAGGAGGACGGAACAAGGAATTACTTATGTAGCATGATTGTACTCATACGGAGAAAATCACAGACAGGTTGACTTAAAAGTTTCCCACGCTGCTGTATAGATGAGAACATCCCTGGGGTATTGGTCTGGGGACAGGGATGTGGACTGGGTCACCTCTTTGCATCCTCTAAGGTTGGAGACTTGGTAAAAAACATGGGGTGCAGTCCCAGTCTTCCTTGGGGAACTTGATCTAGTCCCCCAACTTCTGAGTGAGCTTCCAAACTGTACGGTTTCCATAACCTGGCTAGGGTCCATTTCACAAAGGAGGCAACAGGGTTCAGAATGGTTTATCCCTGGCTCAAGTTGCACGGATTTGTGGTAGGGCTGGCACTGGAATTCAGGCCATCTGAATTCAAACCAGTGCGGCCGCCTATCTCACTCTACATCTGCATCAGTGGATACGCATTTTTATTTACTTGGCATGTGTATGTGCTTCATCCATACACATTTTGAGCATACACACCTTGTATGTATATTCAGTGCACAAATAACGTAACTCACCACAGCTACCTGAATTGTTCCAGTTTTATATCTTGAAGTCGGGAGCAACTGTTGGTCTCCCTAAACGTTTGTGTGTTTCACCCTGCTTTGTAAACACACACTTGATGCATCCCTGTGTATCTCTTGGCACGTCTGGGTTGGCTTTTCTGCCGCAGACTGTCTGCTCCTTTGGCTCCAGCCACCCAGTCAGCTTCACAACATCTCTAGCCCTGGGCCAGATTCTTCTTGTCCTGTCCGAGAGAGGAGGGCCTTGAGGGAAGCTCCCAAGTCTGGTTCCCAAGAGCCAGTGTTCCGTCGCAGGCAGCCACCATGGCACCATCTAGCCGGCTTCTTGGAAGCCGATAAACGTCCCTCCCCGCTGATATCCCTGCTCTGCTCAGCCCAGGAGTAGATCTGTTTGCTTTCATCAGGCAGAAATGCACTTGCCTCTTGCCTCTCGCAGCTTAATTAGCTCTAATGCGGGCGGAGGCTGTCCTTGGACGGCTTCCCGCAGCTGCCCTCTGCTGGCCGGCAGCCGCATTGGCGGCTGGACCCAGGGAACCAGACGCTGCGGTTTCCGCCCGAGAGTCTGCAGCCAAGAGGTTTGTTTCCCAGAGAGACCCTGAGACGGAGAGGCAGTTACAACAAAAAACCTTATGACCAGTCTTGGCACACAGAGCAGCCCAAGTCTCTCGCTCCTAAAATAAATACGTACAAAATTGTTTCCCTGTGTCCATGAGGAAGGCTAGGTCATTAACAGCAACCTGTGTTTGAAAGCACAGTTCTAACCTTGATGAATTTGCGCAAGCAGCTGCCTGTTTCTGAGCCTTGATTTTCTCGTCTCATCTGTAAAATGGGCACCGCCATAGGCTTTATCATTCGGTTCTTGAGAGCCTTTATTGAGAATGTCTGCAAAGTCCTGACCAGTGTCTACCACAGGGAATACTGATAAATGCTGAGTGTTATTATTAATGATACTGCTATTGCAGTTGAGGCTAGCAGTGGGACTGTTTTGTCTTCTCTGCAGTGATCGGAGAAGGCCGTGCCGATCAAATGCTTTTCGAATTGGCTCTTGACACATTGTTAAGATTTGACAAACATCTTTTGATTATTACTATGTCCCAAGTGTTGTCCAAGAGATGAAACACGTATAGAAATAAATAACTCACTGGACCAAAGGCAGAGTAACTGCACTAAATCTGAAATAAAGTAGAGAATTCTTTTATTCAGTTGAAGTGTGTTTGTAACATAATAATGATAATAATACAATCTCATGTTTGTCTAGCATTTTTCAGTTTTCATAGTCCTTTCCCAGGCCCCTCAGAGAGATAATGGATGTGAGTGCTGCAGAAAATAGACAGCTTTCTGCAAAATTAAGGTGATTTGTATTGAAGAGTGAAGTTTGTCTATATCCTTCATTGACTAAACAAATCGTTCTCTCCTGTTAGATTGATAAAGACGATCTCAGAAGCATAGAGTCAGGGACTCTTAGGACGAGGAGAGACTTAATCTGTTGCTGTCTCCATCATTTCTGTTTACAGAACAGCTGTCAGGCAGGAATCTATACTCTGTTTGAATGCTTCTGGGGATGGGGTGCTCTCTTCCTCTCTAAGTAGAGGTTGATCTGTCATTGAATGCACAGATACATTGAGTGTTCTGCCTCTCTTTTCCTCTTACCACCTGAAACTAGACAACCAGTTATGTTCGTGTTGCCTCTAAATATCTCAGCATCTTTATCACCACGGCCCCTGCACAAATATCACTTCCACCGCAATCACAATAATTTTCTAATTGGACTGTCAACTTAGACTTCCCTCTTCGCCCTAATCCATTCTCCTCACTGCTGTTGCCACATGCAAATCTGATCTCGAAGTCCCTTGTTTAAACCCTTTTCCTCTCCCCTGCCTGGAGAAATCCAGGCTCCTTAGCCAGGAGAAACCCATGAGAGCCATGCAAGCCTGGCCTCTGGCCTTCTCCTGGAGCAGAGTTTGGCAAACCACGGCCTGTAGGCCAAATGCAGCCCACGGCCTGTGTCCACCATGAGCAAAGAATGGCTTTTACCTTTTCAGAAGTAAAATGTGGCACTGTTAGCCTTTTTCCTTGCGAAGGTTGCTTGAAGGGTTGAGGACACTCTTGTGCTACAAAGCTTGAAATACTTACCATCTGGCCCCCCTTTGAAAAAGTTAGCTCAGCTCCTGATAGCCCCACACACCGACTTTCTAGCCACCAGGAATAACTTGCCAGACTCCAGGCATAACGTGTCCTCCCCTCTGTCTATAACATCCTCCCCAGCGTGTCTCTCCAACACACTCACATTAACCCTTCAATGTTAACAGCTAATGGGATGGGCTACTTTGTGTCAAGAACCACTACAAGCACTTTACGTGGATTAATTCACTTAAGCCACACAACAAACCTGTGGGGGAGATACTTTTGTCCCATTTCACAGAGGAGGAAACTGACATGCCAGAGATCACTTGCCCAGGTTCCAGACCTGTGAAGCGGTCAAGCTGATTGAAGAATCAGCTCCCGTGTCCTCTGGGAAGCAAGCCCTCTCAGAACTCCTGGAGGCAATTTGTTGTTCCCTTTCCTCAGATAACTTTGTGCCTACCTGGATTATAGTATATTCCCTGGAAAGTTGCCACTGCTTGTTTCTGAGGCTTCCTTTTGCCCATGTGGGGTCCTGCTAGGGGCCATGGCTCATGTATTTTACATTTCTGATCTCATCCCCCATGATGTGTCCACACTGACTCACTGCTGATGCTGGAAACACCGTTCAGCTGAGTCAGGTGGCAGGATTTCCCGCAGGCAAGCCCAGTGGACTGTTCTAGGAGTGCGCTGACAGTGTGGGTCCGACTGACCTGCTTCAGGAAGAGGGCTCATTGACTTAAGGGTCAAGGGACACAATAGCCCCTCAGAACTTGAAACTCTTACTTGAAGGCTTGAGGTTGACCTAGGGGTGGGGATAGGACAGATTCTTCAAGGGTTGGTCTCCCTGAAGAAGATGGGGATTTAAGCCAGGAAGGAACAGCACATCTTAAACCATCTTTAAAAATGGCAAAAAGAATTAATGCCTCCAAGTAGGGGTCTGATAAGTCTCCTCTATGGTAAAGAGGTGTATTATTTACACTCTTAAGTTTAAGATTGGAAGCTCAGTCAAAAGGAGGTGGCTATGAAAGTTCAATTAGAAATTCC
Source organism: Bubalus kerabau (assembly GCF_029407905.1). Classification (NCBI taxonomy): domain Eukaryota; kingdom Metazoa; phylum Chordata; class Mammalia; order Artiodactyla; family Bovidae; genus Bubalus; species Bubalus kerabau. The sequence goes on along the minus strand of NC_073627.1, from coordinate 178,786,715 downwards.
TCATCTTGGGATTATTATCTCTGTTTTTATTATTATTTATTAGAGTACAGTTTCCTAGGTGGCTCACTGGTAAAAAATCTGCCTCCCAATGCAAGAGACGTAGGAGATGCTGGTTTGATTCCTGGGTCAGGAAGATCTCCTGGAAGAGGAGATGGTAACCCACTCCAGTATTCTTGCTGGAGAATCCCATGGACAGAGGAACCTGGTGAGCTACAGTTCATAGGGTCACAAAGAGTTGGACACGACTGAGTGACTGGGCGTGCATGCATGGGCATAACTGATTATCTGGGGATCTTGAAAGGCTCCTTTGTTCTTAATTCTTGGAGTCCCAGGATGAGAATACTGTAGGTATTCAGTCCATATTCAAGAATCACAGCTGGTTAAGGATTGAGGAAGCCTTAATCATCGCCCAGTTCAATCCAGTGGGCAGAAACACTCGGGCAAGAGACTCATTGACCTGGAACGACACAGCGGCATCTCGCAAGCCTCGGGTGAGGGGTGTGTTTGGGTCGCAAGCACAGCTGGAAGGCGGCTCCACGCAGCCGCATCACCTCTCTCCTCATGACTCTCCTTTTGGTCACTTCCATTCTCCCTGGCTTCCCCTCCGAGGCTCAGAACATGCGGCTTCCTGTGGTTCTCACCACTCGTGTTCCGTGACCCCCATTAGAGATGAGGGACTGGTGTGAAAGTCCCAGAGAGACCCCCGACTGCCCTGACTTATCTGCAGGGCTCAGCTCTGGGCCAGTTAGCTATGACGTGGGGCCGGGACGAAACAACAAGGAGTGGTCGCCAGGGGCCCCTCTCTGTGCATGCAGGACATTCCTAAAGTTGGGGAGGAGCAGATGGTGAGCTCGGTCGCTACTTAGTTGATAGCCACTACTAAAGATGAGAATAGAGGTATAGCAAGACTATTATATATTCTCTCTCTCTTTTTTTTTTAACAAAACCTGGGACTAAGGAATACTGTTTGGAGCCTTGAGTCCTTCCTTTAGGAAGAAAAGTTGTGGAAGACCTCCTACTTGCTAGGCTGTTTTATTTTCAGTCCTCAGAGCAGCCATATGAAGAGGTTATTTTTACTCGCATCATACATACGAGGAAATAGAGGTGCTGCAGAATCAGCGCTCTACCTGAGGATGCTCAGCTGGTACAGGTCCAGCCCAGGAGGGGAATCTGGACCTTTGGACACCCTAAGGCCTTACCCTTTACTTTGCAAAGCTTTATACCTTCCACCAGCTGGAACGTCATTTTACTCTTCTGTGCTTTGATTTCTTCTTCTACAAAAGGTGATCCTTTCCAATTTAAAACTTCATCTTTTCTATTTAATTTTCACACCTTTTTTTGTGTTTTTTTTTTTCCTTCCCATTCTCAACAGACATCTGTGTCTCTAATTCTCTGATAACTGACTCATCCCCTGTAATTACAGAAGAAAGATACTCTCACCCTGTGAATTTCTGGGCAGTAAAGTAATGGGCTGGTTAATATCTCACTCCAGTTTTATGGGGGAGGGAAGGTGTATGGGGTTAAAGTAGATGAAATCCATGATTGAAAGATTAGGCTCTAAGTTTAGCTTCCAAGCTAACTTGTGTGAATTCCAGTGTGATGCTTTTTCTCCAGAACTTCAGTTTTCTCATCTGTAAAAAAGAGATTCCACTTGCATCCCCTAGACCCAGGGAGTATATGTGTTCGTGCATGCTGAAGTTGCTTCAGTTGTGTCCAGTTCTTTGTGATCCCCTGGACTGTAGCCTTCCAGGCTCTTCTGTCCATGGGATTCTCCAGGTAAGAATACTGGAGTGGGTTGCCGTGCCCTCCTCCAGGGGATCTTCCTTACGTGGGACAGAACCCTCATCACTGATGTCTCTTGCATTGGCAGGCGGGTTCTTTACAACTAGCGCCCCCTGGGAAGCCCCCAGGGAATACGTGGTTGGGCTACTAAGGACTCTTTTTTAAAACCAGTTCATGTAGGTGGACTTTCAGTGCTATAAAATTCCTCTGTCCCTGTTCCTACAAGTTTTCTCATTTGTAAAATGCTGCAGGTTGGACAAAATGCTTTGCCTTCTTCCAACTCTCAAATTCACAACCTCTAGTTTCTGAAATGTGCACCCAACCCGTGTGTCTCCCCGCCTCACCCCACACCTCACCCCTGCAGGGGTTCCTGTTCATGCACAGCCACCTGAGCTGGCTCCCTGGCCCTTCCCTGCCTCCTCTCCCCATCATCCCAGTGACTCACTCATCCCCAGAGCTCCCAGAGATAACTCCCAGTGGCAGGCCCTCTCCACTCAGCTCGGAAGGTGGCCACACACTGGGCGAAATAAGCTTCTTACCAGCATGTGAAGGGATGGTGTTAGAGTGCCACATCTTTTTTTAGCTTTGCTTTAGAGGGAAGCTGATTTGAGAATATGTTTGGAAGACGACCCTCTAATGTCATGCTTGGGGCTTTCTGAAGTTGGGGACCCAGAGAGAGAAGTTCTTCCAGTCTCTTCTGGTGCCTCCTGCTGCTTCAAAGATAAGTGGTGTTTTTCTCACCTCCAAAGCCCCTCGGAAATCATTTGGCTCCACCTGAAGCTGGCTGTGTCTGTGGTGGCAAGGCTTTAAAGCTCTGGACATGGGATTAGAAAGTCTGATCGGTTTTGTGACCTTTGGGAAGTCATTTCACTTCTCAGTTTCGATTTCCTCATCCATAAAGTATTAACATCATTAACTGCAGTTAATAAGACAGTAAACACAACCAGAGCCAACATTTACAGACTTCTTGCTACCTACTGGGCAGTGAGGTATTCCATACACCGTCTCATTTAATCCTCAGAATAGTCCTTGAGTTGAAACATTATCATTATTACTATTTTTAAGGTAAGAGGAGTAAAGCTCAAGGGACTGCAGTAACTGACCTAGTCAATGGCAGAACCTAGAATTTAAACCCAGGTCTGCGTGGTTTCAGAACCAGTGCACTTAACTATTATACTGCACTCCTGGGCTCGACCTGAGGCAGTGTTCCAGTTATCCACTGCTGTGTGGCATGCCATCCCGAAGCTTAAAGCATAAAGCAACAGCCATTGCATTATGTTTGTGGATTCTTTGGATAAGGAAGTTGGCAAGGCACAGTGAAGATGCCTTTTCTTTGCTTCACAATGTTCAGTATTTCATCTAAGAATTTTCAGAAAGTCTGAAGATTTTTGTTTAGCACCTGGGCTGGGATGACTTGAAGGCTGGGCTCCTTCTGAAACTGTTGGCCAGAGTGCCTACATTTAACTCTGTGTAGGTTGGGCACAACATGATGACCTCTAGGTATTTGAACTTCTTATGTGTTCCCTCGGGGCTCCAAGAATGAATGAAGCTGTGTGTCTTTTTATGATCTAACCTCAGAAATCACATGGCAACACTTCTTCCTACTGTCTTTGTCAAAGTAGTCACGAGCTTACTCAGATTCAAGGGGTCAGAACATAGATCTGCCTCTCAGTGGTTGGACATTTAAAGATTTTTGTTACCACCATAAATTGGGTCAGTTGTGAGCTGTGCTGGGGCATTAGACTAGGTTGATGAGGAGACTGAAGAAGCTGATGGGATCAGGGCCAAGGGGCATTCATTGGTTATATGGTTGGCCTAAAAATGAACTTTCTGAGAGTCTGAAATATAAAGAAAGGCCAGCGTGGTGAAAAAAGCTCAGTCTTGCTCTGAGTCAGCTCTGTTATTCAAGACAACTAATCTAGCGTATCCTGTAGTGCTGCAGAGTTTTCCAGGCAGTGGTGATGGGCGAAACTGACTAGGGAGCAGATTATGATCATAAAATCTTGTTTCCTGATAGTAGTTCATGGTCGAGAACATGAGTTTTGGAACGAGACAGACGCGGGTTCAAATGCAAACTTGACTATTTCCTAGCTTTGTGAACCTGAGCGGATAACTTGGCCTTTCCAAGTTTCAGTTCACTCTTATGTGAAACAGCATAAAAAAAAAAGTACCTCTCTCATAGGACTGTTGTGAGAATTAAATTTAAAAAGTGCCTAACGTGACACTAGGAACACAGTAAGCCCTTATCAAACATTCAGTTCAGTTCACATCAGCCGCTCAGTCGTGTCCGACTCTTTGCAAACCCATGAATCCCAGCACGCCAGGCCTCCCTGTCCATCACCAACTCCCAGAGTTCACTCAAAGTCACGTCCCTCCAGTCGGTGATGCCATCAAGCCATCTCATCCTCTGTCGTCCCCTTCTCCTCCTGCCCCCAATGCCTCCCAGCATCAGAGTCTTTTCCAATGAGTCACCTCTTCGCGTGAGGTGGCCAAAGTACTGGATTTCAGCTTGAGCATCATTCCTTCCAAAGAACACCCAGGGCTGATCTCCTTCAGAATGGACTGGTTGGATCTCCTTGCAGTCCAAGGGACTCTCAAGAGTCCTCCAACACCACAGTTCAAAAGCATCAATTCTTCAGCATTCAGCTTTCTTCACAGTCCAACTCTCACATCCATACATGACCACTGGAAAAACCATAGCCTTGACTAGACGGACCTTTGTTGGCAAAGTAATGTCTCTGCTTTTGAATATGCTATTTAGGTTGGTCATAACTTTCCTTCCAAGGAGTAAGCATCTTTTAATTTCATGGCTGAAATCATGATCTGCAGTAATTTGGAGCCCAAAAAAATAAAGTCTGACACTGTTTCCACTGTTTCCCCATCTATTTCCCATGACGTGATGGGACCAGATGCCACGATCTTCATTTTCTGAATGTTGAGCTTTAAGCCAACTTTTTCACTCTCCTCTTTCACTTTCATCAAGAGGTTCTTTAGTTCCTCTTCACTTTCTGCCATAAGGGTGGTGTTATCTGCATATCTGAGGTTATTGATATTTCTCCTGGCAATCTTAATTCCAGCTTGTGCTTCTTCCAGCCCAGCATTTCTCATGATGTACTCTGCATAGAAATTAAATAAGCAGGGTGACAATATACAGCTTTGACGTACTCCTTTTCCTATTTGGAACCAGTCTGTTGTTCCATGTCTGGTACTAACTGTTGCTTCCCGACCTGCATACAGGTTTCTCAAGAGGCAGGTCAGGTGCTCTGATATTCCCATCTCTTTCAGAATTTTCTACAGTTTATTGTGATCCACACAGTCAAAGGCTTTGGCATAGTCAATAAAGTAGAAATAGATGTTTTTCTGGAACTCCCTTGCTTTTTCCATGATCCAGCAGATGTTGGCAATTTGATCTCTGGTTCCTCTGCCTTTTCTAAAACCAGCTTGAACATCTGGAAGTTCACGGTTCACATATTGCTGAAGCCTGGCTTGGAGAATTTTGAGCATTACTTTACTAGCATGTGAGATGAATGCAATTGTGCGGTAGTATGAGAATTCTTTGGCATTGCCTTTCTTTGGGATTGGAATGAAAACTGACCTTTTCCAGTCCTGTGGCCACTGCTGAGTTTTCCAAATTTGCTGGCATATTGAGTGCAGCACTTTCACAACCTCATCTTTCAGGATTTGAAACGGCTCAACTGGAATTCCATCACCTCCACTAGCTTTGTTCTTAGTGATGTTTTCTAAGGCCCACTTGACTTCACATTCCAGGATGTCTGGCTCTAGGTAAGTGATCACACCATCATGATTATCTTGGTCATGAAGCTCTTTTTTGTACAGTTCTCCTGTGTATTCTTGCCACCTCTTCTTAATATCTTCTGCTTCTGTTAGGTCCATACCATTTCTGTCCTTTATCGAGCTCATCTTTGCATGAAATATTCCTTTGGTATCTCTGATTTTCTTAAAGAGATCTCTAGTCTTTCCCATTCTGTTGTTTTCCTCTATTTCTTTGCATTGATTGCTGAGGAAGGCTTTCTTCTCTCTTCTTGCTATTCTTTGGAACTCTGCATTCAGATGCTTGTATCTTTCTTTTTCTCCCTTGCTTTTTGCTTCTCTTCATTTCACAGCTATTTGTAAGGCCTCCTCAGACAGCCATTTTGCTTTTTTGTATTTCTTTTCTATGGGGATGGTCTTGATCCCTGTCTCCTGTCATGTGTCATGAAGTGTCATGAACCTCCATCCATAGTTCATCAGGCACTCTATCTATCAGATCTAGTCCCTTAAATCTATTTCTCACTTCCACTGTATAATCATAAGGGATTTGATTTAGGTCATACCTGAATGGTCTAGTGGTTTTCCCTACTTTCTTCAATTTAAGTCTGAATTTGGCAATAAGGAGTTCATGATCTGAGCCACAGTCAGCTCCCGGTCTTGTTTTTGCTGACTGTATAGAGCTTCTCCATCTTTGGCTGCAAAGAATATAATCAGTCTGATTTAGGTATTGACCATCTGGTGATGTCCATGTCTAGAGTCTTCTCTTGTGTTGTTGGAAGAGGGTGTTTGCTATGACCAGTGCGTTCTCTTGGCAAAACTCTATTAGCCTGTGCCATGCTTCATTCCATATTCCAGTCCAAATTTGCCTGTTACTCCAGGTGTTTCTTGACTTACTACTTTTGCATTCCAGTCTCCTTTAATGAAAAGGACATCTGTTTTGGCTGTTAGTTCTTAAAGGTCTTGTAGGTCTTCATAGCGCCGTTCAACTTCAGCTTCTTCAGCATTACTGTTTGGAGCATAGGCTTGGATTACTGTGATATTGAATGATTTGCCTTGGAAACGAACAGAGATCATTCTGTTGTTTTTGAGATTGCATCCAAGTACTGCATTTCGGACTCTTGTTGACCATGATGGCTACTCAATTTCTTCTAAGGGATTCCTGCCCACAGTAGCAGATATCAAGGTCATCTGAGTTAAATTCACCCATTCCAGTCCATTTTAGTTTGTTGATTCCTAGAATGTCGACGTTCACTCTTGCCATCTCCTGTTTGACCACTTCCAATTTGCCTTGATTCATGGACTTAACATTCCAGGTTCCTATGCAATATTGCTCTTTACATCATTGGACCTTGCTTCTATCACCAGTCACATCCACAACTGGGTATTATTTTTGCTTTGACTCCATCCCTTCATTCTTTCTGGAATTATTTCTCCACTGATCTCCAGTAGCATATTGGGCATCTACCGACCTGGGAAGTTCCTCTTTCAGTATTCTATCATTTTGCCTTTTCATACTGTTCATGGGGTTATCAAGTCAAGAATACTGAAGTGGTTTGCCATTCCCTTCTCCAGTGGACCACATTCTGTCAGACCTCTCCACCATGACCGGCCTGTCTTGGGTGGCCCCACAGGGCATGGCTTAGTTTCATTGAGTTAGACAAGGCTATGGTCCATGTGATCAGATTGGCTAGTTTTCTGTGGTTATGGTTTCAGTGTGCCTGCCCTCTGATGCCCTCTTGCAACACCTACCATCTTAGTTGGGTTTCTCTTACCTTGGACGTAGGGTATCTCTTCACGGCTGCTCCAGCAAAGTGCAGCCACTGCTCCTTACCTTGGACGAGGGGTATCTCCTCATGGCCGCCCCTCCTGACCTCAAACGTGGAATAGCTCCTCTCGGCCCTCCTGCACCCGCACAGCTGCTGCTCCTTGGAAGTGGGGTAGCTCCTCCTGGCCACCTCCCCTGACCTTGGGCGAGGGGTAGCTCCTCTTGCTTCAGTCATGTTCAATTCTATGCGACCCTATGTAGCCTTCCAGGCTCCTCTATCCATGGGATTCTCCAGGCAAGAACACTGGAATGGGTTGCCATGCCCTCCTCCAGGGGATCTTACCAACCCAGAGGTTGAACCCTTGTGTCTCCTGCATTGGCAGGCAGGTTCTTTACCACTAGCACCACCTGGGAAGCCATTTCTGAGTGCTTACTGTGTGGCAACCACTGTCCTGTTCATTATTGTTATTTTTATTGTTGCTGTTGGCAGACTTCGTCTATCTGCTGTTTGTTCAGGGGAAGGATTGAGCCAGTAGGGAGGTAAATGAAGCCATCTGGGCTTCAGGGAACCAATACCAACAGCCAGGTGTACAGGTTGGGTAACCCAGGGGAATAAAGAAAGCCCAAAGGTCCATTTGGGCACTTAGGTACTCAAGGGTCTCCCCGAGTTTGTCAGTGAGAATATTCCCGATTCTAGGGCAGATGTACACCTGAGGGACTTGGGGAAGGAGTTGGAAGTTCCTGAGACTGTACATCTGCATGGCTGGGGTACAGAGGAAGAAGGAGGGTCACACTGTCCTTCCTGGGGTTGTGAACCTCAAAAGAGACAGAGGATGAGACTGTGCTTTGCAAGCATGGAAGGTCTGACAACACTGGGAATGTGAAGATGATGCCCCTCTGTAGCAGGCGTCTGTTTGCAGTCTTCACTAATTTTTCATGTGCTGTGTTGGAACAGAGCAGGATTGGAACAGAGCGGGCTCTGAAGTCAGGCTCTACTTCTTATCAGCGGTGATGACTTCAGCAAATTTCTCTTTTCTTTGAACCTCAGTCTTCCCATCTATTAAGTGTGGATAATAATAACAATAACCATCCTAACTGGTGTGAGCAGTAAATGAAATCTGCATCTAAATATTGTGACATAGAGTAAGCCTGTATTTTTCAGTGTCCGCTAGATTCCCAGATTAGAACTCCCCAAAGCACCTGTTTAAAGTACAGACCCTAGATCTCCTCCTATTAGGGTCTCTTCACTGCTCGTTTTGCTCCATATTTCCCTAAAACTTTTACCACCTGATGCATAGTATACCTACAAATTGTTTTCTCCATTTCCTTTCTGCTAAACTCCATAGGGTAGGGGCTTTTGGCTCTGTACCTCCAGCTGCTAGAACAGTGCTCGATGAGTGGAAAGAAAAGAACACAGGGATAAATGGGAATCTTTCTCTGGAAGAGTCTTCAGGTTAGCCTTTTCCAAAATCACCCCAGGGGCTTCTTATACACACTCAGGTTTGAGAATCACCACAGAAGGTTGTCCTGTGTACCAATGTAATCAACATGGGTTGTTTTTTCCCCTTCTTTCCTCTCTAAGTGACTTAAATTTGTTTAACTTGCTTAAAGAATCAAATTACCAAGAAGAGATAACAAAGTGAGTAGCTCTGGGATGGATGGGGTTATCTGATCAACCCCGGAGCCCCCCATCCTCTGTTGCAGAGATATAAAAACTTTAAGGGGAGAGGCTCTGACTTGGTGTATTGTTGTGGGAGAAAGGCAGGAATCCCTTAGGCACTGTCCCTTGCAAATGGGTGCCTGGGGATGTAAAGATTCCGGGAATTCTGGAGAAAACAAGTCTGCCTACTGACCCACCTTCTGTTCAGTTTGACCCAGGGCCTTGCTTGCTCAACTCTCAGCACAGTAGAATTGGGAGTTAGCCTAACTACTGACCAAATGGTGCATGGCCTCAACCCCAGCAAGATGGACCAGGGCTCAAAACTGGACCCTGCTTCCTGGGATGAGCTGGCTCTAGCTCAGAATGGCAGATCAGCTTCCAGTCCTGGGAGAGAACCCAGATGGCAGGCTGACCGGAATCCAAAGGCCCTGGGAATAGATGGAAGTTTGAGGTCTCACAGGGCGCACAAGGGACTGAGGATGGCGGGGAAGAGAGCTGGCATCCGTGGCATACCTGCTACCCAGCTGTGCATAATGACATCTCCTCCGACTTTCAGGTTTGGCAGTTACTGGCTGTGTGACACTGGATTAGTGGCTTCCCTCGCTTAGCCTTGGTTGTGTCATCCATAAACTGGGAGTGGTAATAACACCATCTCCTTGGGGCAGTCATGAAGATGTAATGAAGATCAGAGAACTCCATCAGGAGTAGGCCCAAGACATGTGTCTTCTTTCTTTTCTAACTTCTAAAATTCCAAGTCATTTAAGGGAAAACTAAGGAGAACCTCAGATTAAGGAGGGTGGCTGCTACATGAAGCAGAAGATGCAGTTCTGGGGATAGGAGCTGAGGGGAGGGAGGTGCACACTGGGGGCATTTTGGAGCCACTTGATTTAAGAAGCTGGAGCTAATCAGCCCTTCTCAGCTCATCACAGGCCTTGCAATCAGGGCTCCACCTGCTCACCTGCTGCTCTGCCCTTGGGGAAGCAGCCAGGGCCAATTTCACTGCATTGTTCTCCCGGCCCTCCTCCTTGAAGGAGCACTCGGAGCTTAGCCAGGAGAGGGTGGGAGGACTCAGAGTTCCAGGCCCGGGCTTCAGATCTGGGCTGCCTAGTGTGGCACCACCACCTGTCTCATGAGGCTTAGGAGGTGGTGTGACTTGGCCAGGGTCACATAGAAAGCCAGGTCTGGAGAAAAGAAGGGCTTTTATGTTCATTTCCATGGGCACTCACTCACTCGTCCATTTCCCATTATGGGTGCTGGACCTCATAGACCACTCAAGGCCACATTGCATTCCTAATGGTACATTCTTTCCAGTGCTTCGTGCTGTCTTCTCTAAGATCCAAAGGCATGCATTTCAGTGGTAACTTGACTCAGACTTGGATGGGGCCATGGACAAATTTCTGCCTACCCTTCCATGCCCCCCATCTCAGTCCTAGGTTTTCAAGCCTTAGAAATTGCTAAGGACACCAGGAAATCATGGATCCAGTTGGAGTCAGTGGAATTTAGTTTATTTGAATTGACTGTAACTGAATGAAATAGAATTACTAAACTAAATGGAAATAATTGAATTGAAATATAACAAATTGGATTGAATTGAGATTAATTGAAATGAAATCAATGGACAATGTATTGAATCACGGTACTGGAGGAGGTCTGGACATCACCTCCTTGACCCTGCTCATTGTGTAGTGAGGGAATTGAAGCTCAGAAAAGGGGAGGGCAGAGTGTGATGGTGGGTCAATGATTTTGACATGGTCAAGAAAGTGGCAGAACCAGGCTTCCAAACTAGGTTATGGGACTCCCAGGCCAGCATCTATCCCACTAGGACATGTTTCCAGGATTGGTAGGGTCCAAGACTAGGTTTTGGAAAGCAGACAAGGAGTAAATGGCAGTCAGGAAGTGAAGATGACTTTGGGAAATAATTAGGCATCCTAATTTTAATAGCCTTCTTGACCTAATGAGTAACCAAGGTTGTCCTCTCTCCTCTGAGGTTGACTTTTCAGATCTTCCTATCTGAACAAGGGTGGGTAATGAAGAAAGAGAAACCTGAGACTCTGAGCCTAGTGGCAGAAAGTATGGCAGAAAAGTTTTTTGGACGGTTGTTGTCAATGAAATTGTGTTTACTTTGAGGAATAAAGATATTATACTTTCAGATTCCCAATCATAGATCATTGTACTTGAAAGTCGAAGTTTAATACCATTCCTTAGGTAATGTTAAAAAATTCTATGAAAATACACATGTGCTAAGTGAAGACAGCATATTTAATATCCATGCATTAGTGTAATACAGAGAAGGCAATGGCACCCCACTCCAGTACTCTTGCCTGGCAAATACTATGGACGGAGGAGCCTGGAAGGCTGCAGTCCATGGGGTCGCTGAGGGTTGGACACGACTGAGCGGCTTCACTTTTACTTTTCACTTTCATGCATTGGAGAAGGAAATGGCAACCCACTCCAATGTTCTTGCCTGAGAATCCCAGGGACGAGGGAGCCTGGTGGGCTGCCGTCTATGGGGTTGCACAGAGTCGGACACAACTGAAGTGACTTAGCATTAGTGTAATAACCCTATCCTATCAGCTATCTATCAAAAGAATGAAGGCTTGTGTAAAGGGTGAAAAGAAATTCGGTTTGAAAGAGGGAAGTTGGATCAGTGGTCAATAGTTTTATTAACAACTGGTATAAATTGCTTTGAATTTAAATCTGAAAGTCTCTGTAATGAGGAGGCATTATTCTTAAGAGGAAAGTGTTATCTAATAAGTTTGGATTCCTAAGAAAAGGCAAATAGCAGCCCATTGACCTCCCTTGCCCCTACTACTACTACTACTAAGTCACTTCAGTCGTGTCCGACTCTGTGCAACCCCATGGACTGCAGCCTACCAGGCTTCTCCGTCCATGGGGTTCTTCAGGCAAGAATAATGGAGTGGGTTGCCATTTCCTTCTCCAATGCATTAAGGTGGAAAGTGAAAGTGAAGTCGCTCAGTCGTATCCGACTCTTAGTGACCCCATGGACTGCAGCCTACCAGGCTCCTCCATCCATGGGATTTTCCAGGCAACAGTACTGGAGTGGGGTGCCATTGCCTTCTCCCCCTTGCCCCTATCCTCCTGCAAATAACCACAAATGATAATCAACAGACTAAACAAAATTTCACGAGTAGTCTTCATAACAACTTGGGGAGGTAAGGCAGGCACCCTTGGCCTCACTTAATGGAGGAGAAAGCAAGCCCAGAGATCTTCAATAACTCCCCTTAGGTCACACAGTCCATCCCAGGCAGAGGTGGGGAGGACTCCCCAAATCCAGAGCTCTTTCAGACACAGAGCTTGTTGGTAATTTTACAACCGAAATCCATTTTCATATAGTCGTCCCTCTGTTGTGTGGTATCAGGGTGGTGGAAGTCCTGGAGTGGAGACCTCAGACAGCCAAGGGTGGCTCCGGTCTATCTCACAGACTCGAGCCACCATGGGGCAACCTCTGGAGTGTGTAATCGTCCTAATGAGCCGTGGTGCTTGTCGAGGTATGTGGTCCGGACGCTTGTTGCTGTGATATGGAGATAATTGGGCCTGCCACGGGAACGGCAAACTGGCCGACAGGCTCTTAGCAGACTGCAGGCTGTGGGCAGAATGACACGCTGAGGGATGCTGCCAGCTACCCTGGCTTCTGTTTCTCTGATGTTTATGATCACAGTCATCTCATATCACCAAGCTCTAAAACCAGAAGGAAGAGCGCTATAAGAGATGATTTGGACACTGGAGGTAGATTTTGGCACCAGCCCCTAACGGTTTCAGATGAAAGTGAATTGAGTTCAGGAAGATCTACAAAGGGAAAATCATAGTCATCTACCTTAGACCCACACGTCTCCAATCCAGGGGACTCTCGGGCCCCTCTCAGGGCTTGGTCTGACCCTGGGTTCCATGTAAAATCCACAGAAGGTGCCTCAGCCAGACACTAAGTGACATTCCATTTCTTTGACTTAATTTCAGTTTGTATTTTTACCCCATGTCAGTACCTGGGTTGTCTCTTTATGTTCCCTTATGATCAAGCCCCTGCACTTATCTGTTTCTGCCACTTGATTTTAACATCATCCATTTGCAAATATGTAATGAACACTGTTTATGTGATAGATACTGTTCTAAATCTTTGTGATATAATAGTTAAAAAGCCTAGGCAGTGGCTTCCCTGGTGGCTCAACTGGTAAAGAATCCTTCTGCAATGCCAGAGACCTTGGTTCAATTCCTGGATCAGGAAGTTCCTCTGGAGAAGGGATAGACTACCCACTCCTGTATTCTCAGGCTTCCCTGGTGGCTCAATCGGTAAAGAATCTGCCTGCAATGTGGGAGACTTGGGTTCAATCCCTGGGTTGGGAAGATTCCCTAGAGGAGGGCATAGCAAACCAATCCAGTATTCTTGCCTGGAGAATCCTTAGGGACAAAAGAGCCTGATGGGTTACAGTCCATGGGGTCACAAAGAATCAGACACAACTGAGAAACTAAGCACAGCACATGTCTTCATCAAGATTATATTCCACTGGGAGGCAAACAGGGAAATAAATACACACGGTAATATCAAGCAGTGGTAAGTATTATGAAGATAGTAAACTAAGGAACAATTTCAGAGGTTCTAATTTAGATGGAAGAGGAAGCCAAGGACAAAGGCACTGAGAAGGGGATGGGTGGGAAACGTCGAGGAGTCATAAGAAGGCCCGCAAGGGTGCAGTGCAGTAAAGATTGGGGAGTGCGGTGGGAAATATTGTCAGATTATGAGCTGGATGCAATTTCCCTCAGAGTCTTGGAGGCCAGGGTAAGATTGTTAGGGTCCCTGTATCCTGCCAGATTCCTTTGATGCCGGTGGCATCTGCTTATGGTCCAAGATGGCTCCCCCTTTGCTCTTGTCCAGGGACTCCCCAAGTCAGATGATTACAACTATGGGTTTCTTTCACAGTCTCACTGTGCAAGCCAGAAGCAATAGTTAATAAGGCTGAAGGGCACATAGTGGGCTCACAAGTTCTTGTGTGTTACTTCTGGGTTGTTTTCTTTCCCCTCAAGACGGAGTCAAATTCTCTTCCAGCCCCTGCTTCGTTCTCGTCACCCAGTGCATCTGTGTTACTGTTTACACCACAAGTCTCCAGAAATACTCTGGAAGCTGGCTTTGCTGCAGTAAAACTTTTTGCTATAGTAAAAAGGAGCACTTTGTGATAGAGATTGTAATCAGAAAGAAGTTTGAATAATTGATGAGTTTCTTCATTATTGTTGGTGAATAAAACGGATCCCACATCCAATCCCTGTCACAGCCTGTCTATATCCTTCTCTCCAGCTGCGTTTCAAGGCTGTGATCATTTGCACATGCTGTTCACTGCACTAAGAAACTGCATCCCCTACTCCCTCTCCACTTGACAGACACGCACTCACTGTCAACCTGCTTTTTGAGACATCTCTTGACAACCCCACGTTGCTATGCAGTCCTCATGGACTCCTGTGTCATCTGCCCATGTACACACCTCCCCAGTTTACGTCATATTCTACTTAGCTAATCCCAAACCTACTGTCCTCCAGTGGAGAAGGTCAACCTCAAGGACTGGGACATTAGTTATCAGTTACATGCTTCACTTCTGAGTCACACAGTGTACAGTTAAGTTGTGGTGCTTACTAGCTGTGTGCTTTGGGGTGAATTATTTAAATCCTCTATGCCCCTATTCATCTCTTTAACCAGGATGGTAATAATTTTTACCTATTAAGTTTGCTTTGAGGTGGTGCATGCCTGCCTGCCAAGTCGCTTCAGTCGTGTCCAACTCTTCATGATGCTATGGACTGTAGCCCACCAGGGTCCTTTCGCTATAGGATTCTCCAGGCAAGAATACTGATCTGGTAGCCATTCCCTTCTTCAGGGGATCTTCCTGGCCCAGAGATCAAACCTGAGTCTCTTATGTCTCCCGCATTGGCAGGTGGATTCTTCACCAGTAACACCACCTGGGAAGCTCATTTAAGGTGATAAATACTGTCAACTGATCTTATTATTACTTTTTTTTTTCAGGAGTTATTTTTTTTAATTTTTATTTATTTATTTATTATTAATTAATTAATTAATTTTACTTTACAATATTGTATTGGTTTTGCCATATATTGACTTGAATCTGCCATGAGTGTACACATGTTCCCCATCCTGAAACCCTCTCCCAACTCCCTCCCCATGCCATCCCTCTGGGTCATCCCAGTGCAGCAGTCCCAAGCACCCTGTATCATGCATCAAACCTGGACTGGCAATTCGTTTCACATATGATATTTTACATGTTTCAATGCCATTCTCCCATATCATCCCACCCTTTCCCTCTCCCACAGAATCCAAAAGACTGTTCAATACATCTGTGTCTCTTTTGCTGTCTCACATTCAGGGTTATAATTACTTTCTAAATTCATATATATGCTTTCAGTTCAGTTCAGTTCAGTCGCTCAGTCGTATCCAACTCTTTGTGACCCCACGATTTGCAGCACACCAGGCCTCCCTGTCCATCACCAACTTCCGGAGTTCACTCAGACTCACGTCCATTGAGTCAGTGATACCATCCAGCCATCTCATCCTCTGTCATCCCCTTCTCCTCCTGCCTCCAATCCCTCCCAGCATCAGAGTCTTTTTCAATGAGTCAGCTCTTCACATAAGGTGGCCAAAGTACTGGAGTTTCAGCTTTAGCATCATTCCTTCCAAAGAAATCCCAGGGCTGATCTCCTTCAGAATGGACTGGTTGGATCTCTTGCAGTCCAAGGGACTCTCAAGAGTCTTCTCCAACACCACAGTTCAAAAGCATCAATTCTTCAGCGCTCAGCCTTCTTCACAGTCCAACTCTCACATCCATACATCATCACTGGAAAAACCATAGCCTTGACTAAATGGACCTTTGTTGGCAAAGTAATGTCTCTGCTTTTGAAGATGCTATCTAGGTTGGTCATAACTTTCCTTCCAAGGAGTAAGCGTCTTTTAATTTCATGACTGCAGTCACCATCTACAGTGATTTTGGAGCCCCCCAAAATAAAGTCTGACACTGTTTCCCCATCTATTTCCCATGAAGTGATGGGACCAGATGCCATGATCTTCGTTTTCTGAATGTTGAGCTTTAAGCTAATTTTTCACTCTCCCCTTTCACTTTTATCAAGAGTCTTTTTAGTTCCTCTTACTTTCTGCCATAAGGGTGGTGTCATCTGCATATCTGAGGTTATTGATATTACTCCCAGCAATCTTGATTCCAGCTTGTGCTTCTTCCAGCCCAGCATTTCTCATGATGTACTCTGCATATAAGTAAAATAATCAGGGTGACAATATACAGCCTTGATGTACTCCTTTTCCTATTTAGAACCAGTCTGTTGTTCCATGTCCAGTTCTAACTATTGCTTCCTGATCTGCATATAGGTTTCTCAAGAGGCAGGTCAGGTGGTCTGGTATTCCCATCTCTTTCAGAATTTTCTACAGTTTATTGTGATCCACACAAAGGCTTTGGCATAGTCAATAAAGCAGAAATAGATGTTTTTCTGGAACTCTCTTGCTTTTTCCATGATCCAGCAGATGTTGGCAATTTGATCTCTGGTTCCTCTGCCTTTTCTAAAACCAGCTTGAACATTTGGAAGTTCATGGTTCACATATTGCTGAAGCTTGGCTTGGAGAATTTTGAGCATTACTTTACTAGCATGTGAGATGAGTGCAATTGTGCGGTAGTATGAGAATTCTTTGGCATTGCCTTTCTTTGGGATTGGAATGAAAACGGACCTTTTCCAGTCCTGTGGCCACTGCTGAGTTTTCCACATTTGCTGGCATATTGAGTGCAGCACTTTCACAGCATCATCTTTCAGGATTTGAAACAGCTCAACTGGAATTCCATCACCTCCACTAGCTTTGTTTGTAATGATGCTTTCTAAGGCCCACTTGACTTCACATTCCAGGATGTCTGGCTCTAGGTGAGTGATCACACCATCATGATTATCTTGGTCATGAAGCTCTTTTTTGTACAGTTCTCCTGTGTATTCTTGCCACCTCTTCTTAATATCTTCTGCTTCTGTTAGGTCCATACCATTTCTGTCCTTTATTGAGCCCATGGTTGCATGAAATGTTCCCTTGGTATCTCTAATTTTCTTGAAGAGATCCCTGGTCTTTCCCATTCTGTTGTTTTCTTCTATTTCTTTGCATTGATTGCTAAGGAAGGCTTTCTTATCTCTCCTTGCTATTCTTTGGAACTCTGCATTCAGATGCTTATATCTTTCTTTTTCTCCTTTGTTTTTCACTTATCTTCTTTCCACAGCTATTTGTAAGGCCTCCTCAGACAGCCATTTTGCTTTTTTGCTTTTTTTTTTTCCCATGGGGGTGGTCTTGATCCCTGTCTCCTGTACAGTGTCATAAACCTCAGTCCATAGTTCATCAGGCACTCTATCAGATCTAGGCCCTTAAATCTATTTCTCACTTCCACTGTATAATCATAAGGGATTTGATTTAGGTCATACCTGAATGGTCTAGTGGTTTTCCCTACTTTCTTCAATTTAAGTCTGAATTTGACAATAAGGAGTTCATGATCTGAGCCACAGTCAGCTCCCGGTCTTGTTTTTGTTGACTGTACAGAGCTTCTCTATCTTTGGCTGCAAAGAATATAATCAATCTGATTTCAGTATTGACCATCTGGTGATGTCCATGTGTAGAGTCTTCTCTTGTGTTGTTTGAAGAGGGTGTTTGCTATGACCAGTGCATTTTCTTGCCAAAACTCTATTAGTCTTTGCCCTGCTTCATTCCATATTCCAAGGCCAAATCTGCCTGTTACTCCAGGTGTTTCTTGACTTCCTACTTTTGCATTCCAGTCCCCTATAATGAAAAGGACATCTTTTTTGGGTGTTAGTTCTAAAAGGTCTTGTAGGTCTTCATAAAACCATTCAACTTCAGCTTCTTCAGTGTTACTGGTTGGGGCATAGATGTGGATTACTGTAATATTGAATGGTTTGCCTTGGAAACAAACAGAGTTCATTCTGTCATTTTTGAGATTGCATCCAAGTACTGCATTTCAGACTCTTTTGTTATATATGCGTTAGTATACTGTATTGGTGTTTTTCTTTCTGGCTTCACTCTGTATAATAGTCTCCAGTTTCATCCATCTCATTAGAACTGATTCATATGTAGTCTTTTTAATGGCTGAGTAATATTCCATTGTGTATATGTACCACAGCTTTCTTATTCATTGATCTGCTGAGGGACATCTAGGTTGCTTCCATATCCTGGCTATTATAAACAGTGCTGCGATGAACATTGGGGTACACATGTCTCTTTTGACTCTGGTTTCCTCAGTGTGTATGCCCAGCAGTGGGATTGCTGGGTCATATGGCAGTTCTATTTCCAGTTTTTTAAGGAATCTCCACACTGTTCTCTATAGTGGCTGTACTAGTTTGCATTCCCACCAACAGTGGAAGAGGGTTCCCTTTTCTCCACACCCTCTCCAGCATTTATTGCTTGTAGACTCTTGGATCGCAGCCATTCTGACTGGTGTGAAATGGTACCTCATTGTGGTTTTGATTTGCATTTCTCTGAAAATGAGTGATGTGAGCATCTTTTCATGTGTTTGTTAGCCATCTGTATGTCTTCTTTGGAGAAATGTCTGTCTAGTTCTTTGGCCCACTTTTTGATTGGGTCTTTTATTTTTCTGGAATTGAGCTGCAGGAGTTGCTTGTATATTTTTGAGATTAATTCTTTGTCCATTCCTTCATTTGCTATTATTTTCTCCCATTCTGAAGGCTGTCTTTTCACCTTGCTTATAGTTTCCTTTTTTGTGCAGAATATATGACAAACCTTCTGCAAAAATTATCCTTAATGGTGAAAAATTGAAAGCATTTCCCCTAAAGTCAGGAACAAGACAAGGCTGCCCACTCTCACCACTTCTATTCAACATAATTTTGGCCACAGCAATCAGAGCAGAAAAAGAAATAAAAGGAATCCACGTTGGAAAAGAAGAAGTAAAACTCTCACTGTTTGCAGATGACATGATCCTCTACATAGAAAACCCTAAAGACTCCACCAGAAAATTACTAGAGCTAATCAATGAATATAGTAAAGTTGCAGGATATAAAATTAACACACAGAAATCCCTTGCATTCCTATACACTAACAATGAGAAAACAGAAAGAGAAATTAAGGAAACAATTCCATTCACCATTGCAATGAAAAGAATAAAATACTTAGGAATATATCTACCTAAAGAAAGTAAAGACCTATATATAGAAAACTATAAAACACTGGTGAAAGAAATCAAAGAGGACACAAATAGATGGAGAAATATACCGTGTTCATGGATTGGAAGAATCAATATAGTGAAAATGAGTATACTACCCAAAGCAATCTATAGATTCAATGCAATCCCTATCAAGCTACCAATGGTATTTTTCACAGAACTAGAACAAATAATTTCACAATTTGTATGGAAATACAAAAAAACTCAAATAGCCAAAGCAATCTTGAGAAAGAAGAATGGAACTGGAAGAATCAACCTGCCTGACTTCAGTCTCTACTACAAAGCCACAGTGATCAAGACAGTATGGTACTGGCACAAAGACAGAAATATAGATCAATGGAACAAAGTAGAAAGCCCAGAGATAAATCCACGCACCAATGGACACCTTATCTTTGACAAAAGAGGCAAGAATATACAATGGAGAAAAGACAATCTCTCTAACAAGTGGTGCTGGGAAAACTGGTCAACCACTTTTAAAAGAATGAAATTAGAACACTTTCTAACACCATACACAAAAATAAACTCAAAATGGATTAAAGATCTAAGTGTAAGACCAGAAACTAATAAACTCCTAGAGGAAAACATAGGCAAAACACTCTCTGACATAAACCACAGCAGGATCCTCTGTGATCCACCTCCCAGAATATCCACCTCCCAGAAATAAAAGCAAAAATAAACAAATGGGACCTAATTAAAATTAGAAGTTTCTGGTCTTACTTCTTTTTTCGCACCTCTACATAGCAACCATGGTGAGTTAAAAAAAATTTATACTTTTTAACAGATTTTTCAAATGTTTATGACCTGTTAACATTCAAATGTCAGTTCCAGTAACTGCTCAGAAAGAGTTTTGGGGCCATTTACAGCAAACCTCCTATTCAAGTTACTGTGTCCCATTACCCTTCCAGGTAGTGAGCAGTGTTTACCACATATTTTAGTTCTTTCTCCTTCTGTGGACTCATTAGGATGATACTCTTGTTTCCTTATTGTTAGGTGGGACCATGCCCCTAGTTCTGGCCAGGGAAGTGTGGGCAAAAAATGGTCTTAGTTATTCTGAGCAGTTAATTGCCAATGAAAGACCTTCCAGAGATCTGTTTCTCTCTGGCCTGGTAACTGGTATATGTAAGATGAGTTTCTTCATGGTGGTGATGAGAAGAGGCCCATTTGTCCTCTGCATCTGCAGTGCAGCATGAGTATATATGTACTCAGTCATGTCTGACTCTTTGTGACCCATGGACTGTAGCCTGGCAGGCTCCTTTGTCCATGAGATTTTCCAGGCAAGAGTAATGGAATGGGTTGCCATTTCCTACTCCAGGGGATCTTCCTGACCCAGGGATTGAACCCGAGTCTCTTGTATCTTCTGCCTTGGTAGGCAGATTCTTTACCATTGCACCACATAAGCAACAATAAATCTTAAGCTGCTAAGATTTGGGGGTTGTTTGTTACTGTTGCATCATTTAGCCTAATCTGACTGATACACTCTTTGTATTACTTATTTTACCTATGAAAAGTATTGTTAGTTATTCCTCAGTATCTACTGTTTCTTTCTTCTGTGGTAATAGAACTTTAAGTTTTTTACTAAGGAATGGCTGTACCTACATTTCCCAAGCATCCTGACAGGTGATATCACCACGTGATAACATTTGGCCAATGAGAAGTGAACAGAAGCCGTTTTTGCTGCTCTGAGCCTTACTCGTAAAGAGAAAGATATGCCCGTTCTTTCAAACTAGCTAGAAGATTGAAGTGATTATTCCATCATTAACTAAGCAGACGAGTGAAATGCCCTAAAGATGACAGAGCAACAGGAAGGAAGGAACCAGTGTTCCTGACACTGTGGAACAATCACACCTGTTCTCTGGATTCCTCATGTCTGAGCTGTTATATGATTAAAGATAAACTTTTTATCTTGTATAAACTAATGTGATTTGGGGTTGCTATCATAGCAATCAAATCTATTTGCTCACCACTATCCTATTTCAAGTCATCTTGCTCATTTATTCAATTGATTACTATCTATTCCCACGACTCCACTCTTCCTCACTACCCCCTACCCCACACAAATGCAGGGTCTACAAAAAGAGGAATAGTTTCTGTCTTATTCATTGCCTCAACCACAGAACTTAGCACAGTACCTGCTGTAGAGTAAGTGCTTAAAACATATACGTTGAATAATAGAGTGTAAATGACCTAGGTAACCACTAAATAAATTATTAATGTTACTAGGTATTACTCCTTTCTTATATCTTAGGACAGATTTTTCTACTGTCCATCATAAGGATTTGATCATGTGACAATTATTGTGTCACATGACACAAGAAAAGAAGAACATTTCTTTTCTTCCTTATTCACTAGATTCCTTCAAAGACAAATTTTAGACTCATCAGAGGCAGATAGAATATTATAGCTAGAAGGGACATTGGCCATCACGTGACATGACTCTCTCTGTTTACAAGGGTGTGAACGAGCTCAGACTGGGGTTAACTTGTATCTTTGTCAGTTTGGGCTATTTTAACAGATTGGGTGGGTTATCAACAACAGAAATTTATTTCTCATAGTTACAGAGTGGGAGATGAACAAGATCAAGTTGCCAGCAGATTTGCTGTCTGGCAAGGGCTTACCCCCTGGTGGCAGAATGATGACTTCTTGTATTCCCCATGATGGAAAGAGGGCAAGAGAGCTCTCAGGGTCTCTTTCCTAAGGGCACTAATCTCACTTATGAGGGTTCTACCCTCATGACATAATTATATCCCAATGGTCCCTCCTCCTAGGACAATCACATTAGGGGTTAGGAGTTCAACATACGAATTTTGAGGGGACATATACATCCAGTCCAAAACTATCTGCTACAAGCCACATAGCTAATTGCCGAGAGGAGGGCCTAGAACTCAGGATTCTTGTCCTTGTCATGTACTTATTATCACAAGAAAGTCCAGTTCCTCTTGGATAAGATATTCTTGGATCAACCTTAATGGATATATGTGGTATATTTCTTAATATTTCCTACACTGGGACTTCATAGTCACTGTCCAGAAGTGCCCCTAATTTTACACCTTACCACCTGTCCACATTTGGAACCCAGGAGTGCTAAGGCCATAAAGTGACTTAGAGGTGAGTTCTGCAGCTCCCTAGGTTTCCATATGAGGACATGGAGCCCTGGCAAGGTGAAGGAACTTCACTGATCCTGCTTGGCCCCTTTAGAAACATGGGGAAGAACTTGTGGTATTTTTCTGGAAAACTATAACACAGTAGGAGTGGGTTGTTTTGGAAGATAAAGAGTTCACACTCCTGGAAATATTCCAGCAGATCCTGGATACTAGATAACAGGGATGTGGGTAATGGGCTCAGGGATCACGTGAGCTTCAATAAGCTCTGCTGAGAATACTGAGAACAAATATAATTTAATACAATAAATACAATATGTAATAAAATCTAATATAATAAAATCAATTAGGTAGCTTGACTCTCCTTTCTCTTCCAATTTTACCTTCTTTGAGTCCAGCAGACGTGAAAGAGAAATTATTAATAGAAAAGAATAATGCCTGGCATAGTGTTCCCAATAAGTGTCCTTGAAATCAATTAATATGACCCTTTTCAACTTTTTGCAGCTTTCTTTCTCTACACTGATTCTTTATAGTTACAGGCAGGTAAGGATTTGGAAGAATCTCCAACGTCATCTGGCCTAGCAGTTCCAGAAGATTTGATCGACAAAATCCTCCATTTTTTAAAAAATGCCTGTTTGATCAATACTCATAATGCAAGTTAATGCATTAATGATTCTGAGATGTCTCATGGCGGGCTGAGAATGAAAACCAAAAAGAAAAAAAAAAAAAAGCTTACTGAACTTCTCAACCCCCGATTTATCTGTAATATTTTATCCTAGAATCTTAAAAAAAAAAATTGTTTTGCAAGCTGTGAATATATCAGCACACCCTTTGAAAATGCCAGCCTAGCTTAAGCCCCTCATTTCATGCAGGAAAAAAATAGAGGCTCAGAAGAGGGAAAATGATCAGAGTCAGGACATGAACCCAAGTCATTCATTCAGTCCTGAGTCCACTGCATGCAGTGTGTCTCGTGAGACAGCACATTCCAAAAGCAGTTCTAATGGTCAGTGTTTTCACTTAACAGCTCATCTGCCAATTGACTGTCACAGAAATATGGGACCAGGACAATGTTTTGTGAAATGGATGGATTTACAAACCAGGGGACCAGCCCTGTGCCCTGCCATTAGGAACGATTTGCATGCGGAACATCAGTGTGACAGGCCCAGAAAGGGATTTGTTTAGCTCGTTTAGAGTAATGGAGACAAGAGATTAATCACTTGAACACTGACGTGCCTTGCTTCTGTAGCCCCACTGTGCATGCCTACCTGGCTGACCCTGATCTGATGCTCTTTTTTCTCTGATCTCGATTGTCTGTCTGTACTCTCACTTGTATGGCTCCAGCCTCCAGGGCTCCCATCCACAGAACGTGGACCAAGCACCAGGACTGGAGGAGTAACCCCAAAGGCAGCCACGTTTGTCCTCGGGTCTCCCACGGTCCCCTTCATACACACTAGATTTAGAATCAAAAGTGGCCCCTAGGCCAGGTTTCCATGAACTCACATAGGAACTGTCCCTTGACATCCTGTTCCCATCCTTGACATCTTTCCTCCAAAGCAAGAACAGTCCCTCCCTCTGCCAACGGCCACTCCTGCCTGCCCACAACATCCATTTGTCATCCAACCTCCATTCCCCATCATCTGTATCACCTGTGGTTCATCTCAGCAGTTTACCAATATCTTCTATTATTTTCATTTTGCATGTGTGTAAAAACACAGAATTAGCTACCTTGCCCAAGGTCACACAGCAAATGTAACAATCCCAATATGCTATGCTATGCTATGCTAAGTCACTTCAGTTGTGTCCGACTTTGTGTGACCTCCTAGATGGCAGCCACCAGGCTCCCACGTCCCTGGGATTCTCCAGGCAAGAACACTGGAGTGGGTAGCCATTTCCTTCTCCAATGCATGAAAGTGAAAAGTGAAAGCGAAGCCGCTCAGTCGTGTCTGACTCCCAGCGACCCCATGGACTGCAGTCTACCAGGCTCCTCCATCCATGGGATTTTCCAGGCAAGAGTACTGGAGTGGGGTGCCATTGCCTTCTCCGAACAATCCCAATAAGCTAATGTCAAAGTTCCCTCCAGGTACCGATCAGTTTCTCTATCCTCTTTCACATCTAAACCCCTCAAAAACATTGTCAAGCATGCAATTTCTTTTCCTCCCCTCATGGTTCTGTCTTCAACTGGCTCCAGGTGGATTTCTGCCTTATCACTCCATCCTAAATTCACTAGCCATTCTCATGAAGCTAAGTCTAAATCTTCATTTCACTTGACCTCTCTGCCACTTGAAAAACATTAATCATTCATCATGGAGTTTTCTTTTGATTCTCCTCCCCCTTACCTGCTTCCTCATTCTCACTTTCAACTACAAGCACCTACTTTTCTGCCTAAAATGTTGAAGTCCCCAGAGTTTGATCCCACGTCTCCTCTTTTCCTGGATTCTCAGCTTTGCTTTGCTCTGCCCTTCCCACTGTTCACTTCCTCTGTAGGAAATCCAGACCATCCCCTGACTTTAAGAACCATCTGTAGCCGATGATTCCCAAATTTATCTCCCCAGCCCAGACTCCCTTCTGAGATCTAAATTCATGACTGGCCATTGAGCTAACCTTGCCACACATCCCAAACTGAATCCTTCACTTTCTGTCCAGCCTCAGGCACTTGTCCTTGTGCTTTTTTGTCTCTGGTGTTTCTCAACTCTTCATCACTTAATTTCCCATGCCAGAAAGTTGGGAGTCCTTGTTAACATCTTCTATTCTCTATTCCCTCTGCTCTCCCAAGTCATCAGTCACCAAATCCTATTGCATCTCCATCCAAAATGTAGTGCAAATCTGCGCAATTTTCACCTCTCTCACTGCCTCTTCCCTAGTCAAGACGGCCACCCATTCGCTTGATGCCCTTCTGATCTTTTCTTGACATTAGAGGAAGAATGTGTTTAACTTTTAAATCACAGGTCTGATAATTCTGCTCAACCACTTAAAATCTTCAGTGGCTTCTTTGACTCCTGGAATGAGAGTCACAATTCTCCGACCCAACAAAGAACTGCATGGTCTAACTCTACCTGACCCCCATCTTACTCCCTCCCCTCACCATTATCTGTGGTACCCAACTCACTCTAGCATTCTGTGTGTTACTCCTCTGAAACCTGCTCCTTCCTGTGTCAGGACACCCACATCTTCCCTTTAAGGATGCTCACTTCTCTCCAGAGCTCCCAAGAGAAACATTTCCTCACCTGTTATAAGAAGTCAGTCCTCCTCGTCAACAGCGTGCTGTTATGACTGCCTATATTTTTCATTGTATATTTATTTATATAATTATAGACTTCATGTCTGCTTCCTTGATTAGAATGTAACACCCATGAGGGCAGGCACCAAGTCATGTGTGTTTTGTTATTCTAGCACCAACCTGGTAATTGGCACATAGTCCCATGCAATAAATGCTGTAAGTAAACAAATAGATAAATAAATACAATAAATAGATACATGTAAATGAATCTCACTAAGCTTCCTTTGAAAATGAAGGGGTTGGCTTCTTCAGGACCCCTAGCAACTGTCTCTGATCTAGAGCATTTTGGTCCTAGGTTCTTTACCTTTCTGATTGCCCATTACCTTGTCTGGGAAATGGAGAAACAAAAGCCCATCTAGTCTGTTTTCCAGGGGGAGACACAATGAGAGGATCAAAGAGGGCTCAGTGATACTCTGTAATACAAATGTTTTTAGTACTTTTTGCTTCAGACTGGTGTTATAAGGAGGGTGGTAGGCTACTGTCATGATATGAAAATCCAACTTTGGGTTTCTATTACAGACCTCCCTGCGTGGCCTTGGGTCTCAGTTACTCCAGGCATAAAATGAAGCAGTTGGGCCAGTTACACCTCTAAGGTCCATTTTTCCTGTGTTATTGCATGATCAAGTCATGTATAACAAGGTATAGAGATGGCTCAATCAAGTGTTCCGGCAGACAATTTGTATTTTCACCAAGGTTCACTAGGACAGAGCAAAGCTTATCTGCAGAGGATGGTCATGTGACGGCGCAGAGGATGGTCATGTGATGGCGCAGAGGATGGTCATGTGACGGCGCAGAGGATGGTCATGTGACGGCGCAAGGCAGGAGCTGTCGTGCCATGTGACCAATCATTGCAGACAAGTCCCTGGCTTGATTTCAGGAGCCAGGATTTTAAATTCAGATCTTCTGGTTGTCAGTGGTAGAGCCAGAAGCCACTATCCTTTGCTCTCAGAGCTTCAGTTTTCTCCTTGGAAACACAAGGGTGATAAAACTGACCTCCCTGAGCTGAATGGAAGAGAGAAAATGAGATGATGGTTGCACAAGTTGGTGGCTGTGAATTCCCAAATGCTCCGCAGGGAAGTGCTGCTGTTTTCTGAGCATTTTGAGCCAGCAGGCATGTGCACATCTCCCGAAGAGTGGGAGTGGGCCCATTATCCTTCTAGGCAAAAGCCTGCCACAGAACTTCGGAAACAAAGGGTGACCAGGAAGCCTGAGCACTTGAAAGCAACAAATTGTTCCCAGGTCTCAGCCTGAGGTGCAGAGCACAGGTTTTTTAGCCAGAGATGGCAAGATGGGCCTGGAGTAACTTGATACCGCAGGCTATTGTCTCAGAAATGATTTATTAGCTGAGGCTGCTATGAACTCAGAAGTTTGCTCCTGCCCAAGGCCCCTTTCTCCAGAAGGGAATCTTGCCTTCCCTGGGGAATGACTCTCTAGAGATGAATATGAAAACTCTGTTTGTCTCGTGACACTCTTGTGGCAGCTTCATTTTTGGCTGTATTCTAAGCTCATCTTAATGTCTACCCAAGTGGGTTGGTTAGAAAGGGACAGGACCTCCCTGTAATAGGTTTGTATTAGACTGTGTCTATTAAAGAAACAGCTTTTTATTTTTTGGTGTGTGAGAAAAAGGACATCCCATATAAATTGTTTAAAATCCGAACTCTGCCATTTACCATCTTTATAAACTTGAGAAGATTGTTTACTTGTTTGAATCTCTATTTCCTGTTTTATAAAAGGGTGCCTCTGTGAGGATTGTGTGATAATCGAAAGATAAAATGCAGGTCACATTGCAGGGATTTACCAGGTGTCAGTGATTTTTCTTCCTTTGAGAGGGAAAGAGGTCACCCAGTCCATGCAATCGGGAAGGTAGCGCCTGCATCAGATATTTTTCATTTTTGTTGCTGTGTCAGTCACCAAGTGCTACATAACAAGCAACTGCACATTGTAGAGACCATGTGATGAGCATTTATTTATCAGATAGTTCTGCTCATCTTAGCTGGGCCCAGGAGGAAGCTCTGAACTGCAACTGGACAAGGTCTGCTCGATATGCTTCTTGTCCTCCTTGGACCAACAGATGAGTCAGGGATTTTTCCCATAGAGATGATAGAGATTCACGAAAGCAAACAGGAACGGAAGAGGACTTGTGAAGCCTAGACTCAGGAGCGACTCCTTGTCCTTGCCACCCCTGTTCCACAACCCAAGAGCCATTCATGTGGTTCAGCCCCAGTTTAAGGCATGGCAGAAGGGACTCTGCCTTTAACAGAAGGAAGTGAAAATCACTTGACAAAAGTTAGGAATACAGAAAGGGGTAAAAAATGGAGCCGTTAATGAAACCTACCACAGATACAATGCATTCAGATATTCTTCATATATGCAGAGGAGAACCTACCATGAAAGGCTGAAGGAGAATCCCCCCTTCCACCCTCTCTAACCAGTAGGAAGAAAAATATTTTCTACCCCTGTTTCTAGAAGCCAAACCATAAAAAATTAAGTAGACCTGTCGTATAGTCTTGCCCAGGGTAGTATTCTTTTTAAAATTACTTTTATTTTTTTAAAAGTCACTTTAAATTCATCTTTTTATTAGGTAATATGCATACATGGTGAGAAATTCAAAGGATCTAAATAGTCACTTGCAGTAAAAGGGATGTGTCCTTTCCCCCATTTCCTAGTCACAGTCCCTTAGTAGAAACGGTATGACCATGATAGTTTGCAGCTTCCAGGGAAATCCGTATAGATTCGTACAGCATAGACACACTTTTTTTTTTTTTTTTTTGCTTTGCAAAAAGGATACACATACCATTCTGTACTTTGGTTTCTTTCACTTAATAATCTATCATGTAGATTTTGCCAAGATACAAGCTTTTACTTTCTTTTAAGCAGATAACATTTTTTCCTTTACAGAGGAGGATTTTTGAATCTTGAAGGAGTAGCGCAAGGTTCAGGGCTGGTAGAAATTATGTGAGGCTTAGATCCCCTGGAGAAGGAAATGGCAACCCACTCCAGTACTCTTGCCTGGAAAAGCCCATGGACGGAGGGGCCTGGTAGGCTACAGTCCATGGGGTTGCAAAGAGTCGGACATGACTGAGAGACTTTACTTTCACTTTTTTCAGTGTGGTTAGGGGTCTAACATGAGTAAGAGGGCATGTAGGAGGGAAACAGGACATCTGCAATGGATCATTCCAGTTCCAAGCGCTTAGCTGTGTGCACTCTCCTTTGCCCTTGGTCGGCACCTACAGCCTTCCTATTAGTGCCATGAGTCCCCATTGCTCTGCGCTACATATCTTATCTACTGAAGTTTAAGTTGGTTTCTTTCATCTGCCATCAAGAACCCCGACTAATATAGAAGAGGGCTGGGAGTAAAACACGTGACATGCTGGCACTGGGAGGTCAGGGAAGAGTAAGACAAATGTAGGGCTGAAGACAGCAAAGATCTACTGTTGTTGAGCTATGGGGGTCTCGGAAGTGTGTGTCAGGATTGGAAGAGACAAAGGATGGAAAAACCCTCACATGCTGTCTATGCAGTTGGGCACCAAACCTTTCCTGAGCCCTTCCATGAGCCTGGCATTCTTCTCTATGCTGAGGATCCAGTGAAGGGAAAACAGACCAAGTCTCTGGCCTCATGAGACTTGTATTGTAGTTAGGCAGAGAGACTATAAAGAAACAAACAAATTTATCATATAATGTCAGTTCAGTTCAGTTCAGTTACTCAATTGTGTCCGACTCTTTGCGATCCCATGAACCACAGAACACTAGGCCTCCCAGTCCGTCACTAACTCCCAGAGTCTACCGAAACCCATGTCCATTGAGTCAGTGATACCATCCAACCATCTCATCCTCTGCCGTCCCCTTCTCCTCCTGCCCTCAATCTTTCCCAGCATCAGGGTCTTTTCCAATGAGTCAGCTCTTTGCATCAGGTAGCCAAATATTGGATTTTCAGCTTCAACATCAGTCCTTCCAATGAACACCCAGGACTGATCTCCTTTAGGATGGACTGGTTGGATCTCCTTGCAGTCCAAGGGACTCTCAAGAGTCTTCTCCAACACCACAGTTCAAAAGCATCAATTCTTCTGCACTCAGCTTTCTTTGTAGTCCAACTCTCACATCCATACATGACCACTGGAAAAACCATAGATGGACCTTTGTTAACATAACGCATAATGTCTGATATAATGCATAATACCTGACATTGCATAATGTCAGGTAGTGATAATGAGAGGGTAACAGGCAGGAAGGCCAGGGGTCTCCAAATGGAGGAAATAGCCTACAAGTGTCAGACATTTTTATCTCTCTCTTAAGCGGCAGGAGGAAACAAACTAGCAATATTTTTTTCCTTCTCTATACAAATTTAAAGAGAGGTTTCTCTTAAAATACTGTGTTGCCATAATGACACCTGGTTTCTCCTGAAGTTAGCTATTCTTGAGCCTAGAGATAACCAATGCCTTTTTCTTATGGAAATGTTTGTCTTAAGCTATGCTAATGTACTACGACTTTATCCCAATCTCGGTCTCCAAGTCGGTTCCGCCTCTGGGCCCAGAACCTACTTGACAAACCAGTATGTTATACTCAGATATTGTTCCCCTAATCTATGTAAATGAAACTATTTGTATGGTGGTCTGCCCTTCTTTAAGATTCAAGTTAATTATTTTATGGCCCAAGATAAACCATTTGGTGCCATTCTAAATTTTAAGACATTCCTTTCTTTCATTAACAGACTGCTAGTGACTATATAACATCCAGCTAAAGACTAGCAAGCGGGTGCTCTTTCTGCCCCCTTCTGATGCCTATGTCAGAAGCTTTCTCTATCTCCTTTATACTTTAATAAAACTTTATTACACAAAAGCTTTGAGTGATCAAGCCTTGTCTCTGGCCCCGGATTGAATTCTTCTCCTCCGGGGGCCAAGAATCCCGGTGTATTCGTGTGATTCAACAACAACCTTTCAATAAATTCTATGAAAAAATTATAGAGAACGAAAGGGGTACTATTTTAGCTAAGTGAGAAGAAAAAAATCTTTGGAAGAGAGGCCATTAAGCTTGGCTAGGAAAAGATTCTGCTCAGTTTTTATTTTCTCTACATTCAGTCCTATGGCACAGACAAGGCAGACATGGCAGTCTTCTGGGCCAAGGAATTTGAGAGTCATCTCCCTCGTTATCTATTCCCTAAAATTCTGTTATAATTAACTAACTCTTCACCATTGTTGCCTATTTCCAGTAAACAGTCATTTTATCACAAAGGAAACTGAGCCTTAGAGCAGTTAATTTACTTTTTGTACAGTTATTAAATGGCAAGGTGAGGATGACTGCCTGGCTGCTGGATCCAGAATTTGTATCTTTGCCTCTGTATTATGTTGCTTGAATGCTCAGTGAGATTTCTTTCATTTTTTTCCTGCTCTCTGGTTCCTTGGTCAGAAATGTGAGTGTCAGAGGCCTAAACAACAAGGGATGTCTCATTCTAGCCCAGCATCCACAGTGTGAGACGAGCACTATCGACGGTCCTGGAGGTGATTGAAATGGAACAGGACACTGAAGTCACTGGCTCATATTGTGAGAAAGTCATTTCCTTTTCAATTATCTTTAAATGTCAAGGCAGAATCATCTTAGTTGGGTGCTAACATCTTTAACACTTCTAACACTTGCTAATCTCCCAATTTCCATCCTTTTATATATATATATATATATATATATATATATATATATATATATATATATATCAGAGAAGGCGATGGCACCCCACTCCAGTACTCTTGCCTGGAAAATCCCATGGACGGAGGAGCCTGGTAGGCTGCAGTCCATGGGGTCACCAAGAGTTGGACATGACTGAGTGACTTCACTTTCACTTTTCACTTTCATGCATTGGAGAAGGAAATGACAACCCACTCCAGTGTTCCTGCCTGGAGAATCCTAGGGACAGGGGAGCCTGGTGGGCTGCCGTCTATGGGGTCGCACAGAGTCGGACACGACTGAAGCGACTTAGCAGCGCATATATATATAACAAAGTAAGAGCATGCTCCAGGCACAGGACCTCTGTTAGGAAACAATGGTGGTGTTGATGGTGGTTTAGTCACTAAGTTGTGTCCGACTCTTGTGACCCCATGGGCTGTAGCCCACCAGATTTCTCTGTTCATGGGATTCTCCAAGCAAGAATACTGGAGTGGGTTGCCATGCTCTTCTCTAGGGGATCTTCCCAACCCAGGCTTTGAACCCAAGTCTCCTTCTTTGTAGGCAGATTCTTTACCACTGAGCCACCAGGGAAGTCGAATAAGTAATAGTATCCTGTGAGAATTACATTAACAGCTGTATGTTTTCATTATTATTGTTGTTGGAACAGGAATGGAAAACTACTATCTTCTATTTCAAACTTGTTCTCTGGCTTTCCATTTACTATGGTAGTTTAAAGCCCTTCTATAAGCATTTATTTAAATGCTTTAAATAAAAGCATTTATTTTAATGCTTTAAATAAAAGCATTTGTTTTGAAAGTTGATTTAAGACTTAAATAAGTCTTAAATAAGTAAATAATATAAATGGACCATAAATAATAAAAATCATGAAGATGGTGGTTGAATGACATAGTTTAGGAAATATTGTTTCACGAGACAGTTTTGTATTTTACTTTTGTCTATGGGCCTGGCAGCCTTACCCTTGTCCCCCAGCTCTGCCTTGTATGTTAGTCCCCATGCAAGTCCAAATAACTGACAAGAATTAGCTGATTACAAAACTGGATACAGTTCTGAACATTTGAAATGCCTGTTTGAAACACTAAGCCTGTTTGAGAAAACGTGGCTTGGTAAAAATCCACTCACTTGGAGAGCAGGAACCCTGGCTGTCTTCTGGCCACCCTCACTGGATTGCTGCGTGACCATGAACACCTTGTTCCAACTCTCTGAATCAATGCTTTCAAACTGTGGTGCTGGAGAAGACTCCTGAGAATCCCTTAGACAGCAAGGAGATCAAACCAGTGCATCCTAAAGGAATGCTGGAGCTGAAGCTGCAATACTTTGGCCACCTGATGTGAAGAGCCAATTAACTGGAAAGAGCCAATTCATCTTTCCTGATGCTGAGAAAAATTGAGGGCAGGAGAAGAAGGGGACGACAGAGGATGAGATGGTTGGATGGCATAATTGACTTACTGGGCATGAGTTTGGGCAAACTCAGGGAGATAGTGAAGGACAGGGAAGCCTGGCCTGCTGCAGTCCATGGGGTCTCAAAGAATTGGACACAACTTAGCAACTGAACACCACTAACAACAGATCCCCACTGGTTTGCTGTGTGACCATGAACAAATCGTTCCAGCTCTCTGAGCCCCAGTAGCCCCATTTATAAGATCAAGGGGTTTAACTAGCCGATCTTTAAGGTCCTTTTAAACTCCAAAGTGTGTGAATATTTTCAATATTATTTTTATTAAAAGAATCGCTTTACCATTGAGAATTTCAAATGTTTTTATAATAAACCCTTAGAATCAAGGGCAACAATATATTTGCAATAGAAATTTCATTAGCATATTTTGATAGTTCTTGATCATTTTTGCATGTATTAAAATGAAACATTTGGTAAAAATTAAACATTATATGCAAATGAGTACAACAAGCCTACTTTTTGAATAATAATTCATTATCTCCCTTATAATATATGTGAGTGGCTTCTTTTTTCTTCAGTACGCTGTAGCTATTAAGTCAGCATGTTGGAAGTTTACCAAGAAGTATAGCAGAAGACCCCATCTTTCATTTGCATAAGTCCCAGAATTCCACCTGTCGAAAATTATACGCTATTAATAGATGACGAGGCTGTCACTTGATGTTCATTTATAATGTTGTCACTGGAACTTAATGAACAGTTAGGACGTATTTCAAGAATTGTTGTGCATTCTTCTTTTCCTTCTTGCCACAGAGAGGAGAGTGTGTTTGTGCTACAGCAGAAACGTATTACACTGGAAAGGTGCAACTGGCAGAGCTATTGAATCTCTCTCTTGTGCATTTCCCTTCTTTGTTTTTTTTTAAAATACAGACTCATATAATTACAAAGAATAGACTGGGAAGAAATTTGAGGATCTTCTGCTAAGTGTCATTCACATTATAGGTGAAGAAATTTTAGCCCGGAGCAGTCTAGCAACTTGCTCACAGTCACACAGTTAGTGGCTGTGCTGGGGGACTAGAATCCAATTCTCCTGATTTCTTTTTCAATGTGTTGATGCATTTCTACATATGTTGGCATATGAGATATAAATACAGAGACTAGAAATATATATGAAAGTATAGCGACCATTATGTTTGCGTATTTATCTCCAGGGTCAATTTTAGAGAGTCACAAAGTTGGTAAGTTTCTCTGCAGTATCATAATTCCACCCTTTTTCTCTGATTTCTTTCTGGACCAGTTACCCCAGCCAAATGACCATCTTTTGTCCACACTGCCAGGACTGACTGCTCAAGCCACTTTTTTTGGACATTAACATTTGCTGCCAAGTGGCACTGTTTTCTTGAAATTTTAATCCAGATAGTTTTTGTATCTACTGCAACATATTTCTTGAGGAGTAAAACTATCCTCTCTCTGTTTTCATGCTCTGTGACACTCACCCAAAGGCTAGCAGGTAGAATAACTCAAATATATTAATGGTCTAACCTTCTGCTTTTTGCTGAAATTTGTGGCCTCTGTAAGGCTGCACAGCTAGTTGAAGATGAGGTTCTAAGAAAATATATACAACCTCCCAGTGTTACTATTGAATTGGTACCAGAGGGTGAAGTGTCGCACATTTGTGACTTTAAGGTAGCTAAAAAGTATGAAAACTCTGGGCTTCCTAGGTGGCACAGTGGTAAAGAATCTGCCAGCCAGTGCAAGAGATGCAAAAGATATGGGTTCGAGCCCTGGATAGGGCAGATCCCCTGGAGGAGGAAATGGCAACTCACTCCAGTATTCTTGCCTGGGAAATCCCATGGACAGAGGAATCATGGTAGACTCCAGTCCATGGGGTCGCAGAAGAGTTGAACACGGCTGAGTGACTGAGCAGGCGTGCACATGCCAACTCTATTTCATTAAGATAAATCTTAATATCTGACAGATAAAATATGCACATATTTTACTCTGATCATGTAAAGTGAAAGTGAAAGTGAAGTCGCTCAGTCATGTCCTACTCTTTGCGACCCCTTGGACTTGTAGCCCACCAGGCTCCTCTGTCCATGGGATTTTTCAGGCAAAAATACTGGGGTGGGTTGCCATTTCCTCTGATCCTGTGCTGCTGCTGCTGCTGCTGCTAAGTTGCTTCAGTCATGTCTGTCTCTGTGCGACCTCAGAGACGGCAGCCTACCAGGCTCCCCCGTCCCTGGGATTCTCCAGGCAAGAGCACGGGGTGGGTTGCCATTTCCTTCTCCAATGCATGAAAGTGAAAAGTGAAAGTGAAGTCACTCAGTCATGTCTGACTCTGTGCGACCCCATGGACTGCAGCCCACCAGGCTCCTCCATCCATGGGATTTGCCAGGCAAGAGTACTGGAGTGGGGTGCCATTGCCTTCTCCGTCTGATCCTGTAAGTAGTGGTATATTTATAGTTCGTCTGGAAGAGTTACAGGGAGACTCACAAAGATTGAGTCTCAAGATGGTCTGAAGTACAGGCTCTGAGAGTAGTGAAGACCACTTGAAGACAGGTGACCAATACACCCGACCTTTCCTAACTCACCCAGCCTACGCCGAGAAATACCATAATTTTCAAAGATGTACAATAGGGTTGCCATAGGTTCTAAGGAGATTTTAAACTTTGGAGTCAGAACCACCAGGGCTCCTCTCTACTAGCTGTGCAACTTTGGGCAAAGTAAGCAGTCTCAGTGAGCTTTATCTGGTTTGTAAAATGGATTTGATACCTACCTCACAGGATTGTAGTTAACATTAACTTAAAGCTGAAAGCATAGTAAAGCGTTTTAGACAAGCAGCTTTCGTATGGTACAGTGATCAGCGAAGACTGATAATAGCAGCAGCATCCTCAGCTGGAGAGTTTGAGCAATATGCTAGGAAAGCAAGGCCCTTACCGCATCTGAGAACGCTGATGATAACTGCCTGACTCTCTAACCGTATGAATACTTATCCTCTCCGGACTATAAATTCCTTAAGGGGAAAATGCATCTTAATCACATTATAGATATGAAAATGGAGGCTTAGAGAGGGTAGTGATGAGATTCTAACAGTCATCCCCAAGAAATCCTGACATTTGAATAATATCAACTGATATGGATAATTTTTGCATATTTTTAAGACAAAAAGGCTCATTACTCCTTTGCTTATCAAATCATTGTGAGCAGTTTCTGTTTAGGGTGATATTCGAGGCGCTTCACATAAAGCCCAATCTACCCTTTCCAGTTCCATCTCAATCCACTCCCCAGCAGGAAGTCTGTGTTTCAGACCCTCCTAGCTTCTCACTGTTCCCTGAAAAGGCTCTATCACTGCGTTCTTCCATTCTTCCATTCTTTCGGGTTTGTTCTTTCGTTCTTTTGCCATCCTACTCACCTCCTGTTATGCCTGGAGAAATACAACTTAATACCCAAGAGGCAGCTGTGACGCTTTCCCCAGCCACATGGGTTAGATGGGAAGGATAACGCAGGTCGCCGTTTCCTGAGCCTCTCCGCGCCAGACGCCTTGCTCCTGTGAGTTACGTGCGCCCTGCGCTTCCACGACCACAGTTGTCTTGTTGACTGTGTGCCGTGTAACTTTGCGACCTGGCGTCCTCCCAGCTTGGTGTAACCACCTGCGGGCAGAGACCGGGCCCCTCATCTGGGCAGTCCTAGCACGGTCCCTGCGTAGCTTCTCAGGTCCTATCCATCGACTCAGCGGATGGCGAGGTCAGGGTTCTAACTGATAAGTATCTGTTGAGTGAAAATACTGCAGAGAGGATTCAAATGTCGGATTGGAGACCAGGCTACTGGCTGTCAGTTTCCTTATAACTGAAAGCTTGGTGATCTCACTACCCCCATGTTCAGATAAATTCCCTCATGTTGGGAGTTAGCAATAAAAGTAAGAAGCAGAGACGCTGAGATCTCATGCATATTTGAGTTCCCAGGCCTCCTTATCCAAGAAAGGTTCAGACGTGGCCTCACAAACAGTCACACATCTGGAGCTACTCTCCCCCTTTCTCCCCCCACCCTGCCTGGGCAGAATCCCTGCAGCTTTTTAGCAGACCGTGCATGGGGGTATCTATAAATAATCACCCAAATGTAATGCCACCCAGCCCGCTGGGTTAAATATAGACATTGGATTAGATCCAGGGAGGAGGGGACAAGTGATTCCCAGCTCAAAGAAATTGTTATGAATTCCATTTGCTGTGTGCATATGTACAGGGGATGTTTCCTTCCACGAGGACAGCAAAATAGCAATTAGCTCAAGGCTACTGTTAGAGCTGCTACTGTCTCCCCTGCTTAATCTTTCCTCCTCTGGATCCCAACTGGATGCTGATGTGTCTAAATGTGTGTGTCAAACGACAGATCTCTCCACACCTGTTCTAAGTATGCCTGCCCTGCCCCTGCTCACCGCCTCTGCGTCCCTTTGAAGGGAGAAGCTGTGGCAGGAGTTACAGCACAGAGTCTTACTTGTCTACCATGGATCTCAGTAGGATAGTGGAAAAAACAGACCTCTCAATTCAGTTAGAATTAGTTGAAGTTCTTGCTGTCAAGTAAACAAGATTATCTCCATTGTATAAACACAAAAACTGATGAGACTCAGATAGGTTAAGTTAACTTTCCTCAGGCCACACAGCTAGTAAGTTGTGAAGCAAGAACATGAATTTTCTGGCCCACCAGTAGTCTCTGGGTAAAATAACTCATCTCTTTCTCACCTCATAATCTCATTTTATTGACCTCTGGAGATGAAGTGGTCATTAGTGATTATTTGGTCCACTGCTTACATCTAATAGATGAGGAAATTGAGGGTTAGAATGACAAATAATGTGTTTCAGAGGCATTGCATGGACTTAGGCATTGACTAGGACCAGGATTCAAGTGCGCTACATCATTCATTCATCCATGCTATGCACATATATTTTAATATTTGTTGAGACCTATCAAGCAGCAGTGAAGGACCTAGTGAAGGACAGGGAAGCCTGACACGCTGCATTCCATGGGGTTGCAGAGTTGGACATGACTTAGCGACTGAACAGCAAATCAAGCAGCAAGTATTGAGGAACGTACAGGCAAAAGGTGCTCCCCAGCTGCCACAGAAAAGAGCTAATGGTATTAGGTAACATTTTTGAGCTCTCTTCAGACTCCGCTGAGTGCAGGAATTGTTTAGAGAACTTTAATCCTTCCCCAAACAGGTGAGATACAGATACTATTATCTTTTCAATTTTGCCTATGTAGTGGGGGGTGGGGGGGGGGAGGAAATGAGACCCAGGAAGCTTAAATGATTTCCACAAGTTTACACAGCCAGTAAGTGGTTGCTATGGAATTGTACCTCAGGTAGTGTCATTCCCGAGTTCACACTTTTAACCACCGTATTATACCAGCTGTTGATGAAGATATAAGACCAGGGATTTTAACCCACTAATCCAGGGAAGCACAGGGACTGTAGGAGTCCAGCACTCTGCCATTCCAGCCATTTAGGGGGAGACCGGAAAGGCTGCCCAGAGGGCCTGATTGGGGAAGTGATGTTGTTCATCTAATATTGTTAATGATACATGATACCTTAACTCCAGAGGTGAAAATTTGACAGAATTACATGAGACCAGGCAAAAGATTCCAAGTGAATCACAGAAACACGTGATATGGGAGACCAACCTTAGTAGCTGGTTTGCTAGCATTTTGCACATATTGGTTGTTGGAGCATCACAGTAACACCTTTGGAATGCAGGCAGGGAATGGATTATAATCCCAGTTTTATGAATAACAATACCTAGACTCAGAGATGGTAGCTTATTTTGATCAAAGATGCTAAGCAAGATGGTAGAAGAACTGGGAATAAAATGATTCTCCACTCCTAGTTATTCAGGACATTTTCTGTCCTTTACCCAGCTTCTACCTTTTTTTTTCCTGGTTATCTAATTTAAAAATGAAGAAAGACTCACTAATTTAGAAAAAGGAATAATTAGTGTGACCATCTGACTGCCTTCCCAAACATCAGGTGTTGTAATCAGTGTTTTATGATCCTTAATCTCAAACGGACCTCAGTGAAATCCTCGACCAAGAACCTGTAGGGTAGATATTCTGCATTGTTGGCTGTGAAAGGGCTTTGTTGCCAGAAGAGTGAAACTGTAGGAAATGATAGACTTGTATTCTTGCCCTGGGAGAAAGATTTACCAAAAATACAGTGGGTGTGAGCAAAATCAGGGCATAGACAAGCCCATCGTTTTTTAAAGAAAGTGTGCTTTGAATCATACAGAGATTCTGTTCCATATGACAAAAAGTGATAGCTTTATCGATTGGAAGCTTTTTTAAAGACAGCATAACACTCTGATTGTCCAGCATGTAAACCTCAGTGGCCTCTGGCAGCATATCATTTTGAGGACAACTTTCTGATTGGATGAGTCAGCAGTGAAAATATGCTGGACTGCTTACCATGTGACTGTTGGGCATTGTGAACAGGCTTAGATTTGATGATCAGCCAATGATTCTCAGCATCTTCTTGGTCACTTATCTCTTTGAGAACATAATGTAAAACCAAGGGCCTTCACTTAAAAAAAATTGCACATGGACAGATACATGCAAAATTTTATTACATTTTCAGGGGCTTCCCTGGTAGCTCAGATGATAAAGCATCTGCCTATAATGTGAGAGATCAGAGTTTGATCCCTGGGTCGGGAAGATCCCCTGGAGAAGGAAATGTCAACCCATTCCAGTACTCTTGCCTGGAAAGTCCCATGGACCAAGGAGCCTGATAGGCCATAGTCCATGGGGTCGCAAAGCCTCAACACAGATAGCTAGTGATGTACAGACAAGAGATCAAAATCTCAGAGTTTTTAGTTACTTAGTAAAACTTAAGAGGTGTTGGATTATAAATTTCTATGAACAGGGACCTTGTCTTATTCATTATTATGGCCCTGTTGACTAGGAACACAGTAGTCCTTTGGTTGCATTGAACTGGTCTATAGTATATAACTGATCTATAGTACAGTTAACTGCTGTATTAGTTAGCTATTCAATTCAGTTCAGTCGCTCAGTCGTGTCCGACTCTTTGCGACCCCATGAATCGCAGCATGTCAGGCCTCCCTGTCCATCACCAGCTCCCAGAGTTCACCCAAACTCATGTGCATCGAATCAGTGATGCCATCCAGCCATCTCATCCTCTGTCGTCCCCTTCTCCTCCTGACCCCAATCCCTCCCAGAATCAGAGTCTTTTCCAATGAGTCAACTCTTCACATCAGGTGGCCAAAGTATTGGAGTTTCAGCCTCAGCATCAGTCCTTCCAGTGAACACCTAGGACTGCATAACAAACAACCCCAAAAGATAAAGGATTAAGACAGTAGCAGTTTACTTAGCTCATGATTCTGTTAGCAATCTGGACTAGGATCAGCTGGATCCTTTGGGCGCAGCTAATTTCCCTCATGTGTCTTTGTTCCGTTGTGAGTCATCTACAAATTGTTTTTGTTGGTATTGGATGGGCTTTACGACATATTTGGAACCTTGACTGGGACAGTTGTGTTGACTTATCTGTGGCCCACATGATTTGTATCAAGTGTACCTTGCTGCCATGGATAACATCACCAATGGGTGGCATGGAGGTGAGTACTCCAGAGAGACTGGCAGTGGCATGATCAATGGGACAAAAAAGGAAGCTGTGAATAGCAGAAGAACACGGGTAAAGGATGGAAGACCAGTGAACATTAAGCTGACCAATTGCAGATGTTTAGGCTGTAGCTCCAGTTATATGTGAGGGCAGTGTTCTCAGTTGTCCACTACCACTATCAGGATTATGCAGCCTGGAATTTCTGAAAGCTAGGGGGATGAAGGACTGAGACGTAGGGTAATACTGTTAATGTGATACGTGTGTACCCAAGAGGGTGAACACACTGGAAGCGTTCTCGCCGCCCCTCCTTGTGACCAGAATAGACGATTCTTCCTTTGCACACACCCTCAATCTGTAACACGATTGCCTATCTAGTTGGCCGTATTTCCCATAGAATCTAAGTTCTTTGAGGACAGACACCTCATCTGTATCACTATCATTCTCACACAGCCGGCATATGGTAAGGGTCCAGTACATAGTTGCTGATCCAATCTACTTAATACTCTCTTTCATGGATAATTTAAGACTTTGAAGACGGAACTAAAGCGGCAGGTCTCACAGAGCAAGATGCAATATTTAGGCCTGTTTCCCCATCACCTCACAACCATCCATAAGATTTGTCCCATCTCTAAAAGTCTCAGAATCTTTTGATTCAACTTCAAGGCCACATGTTTTTAGGGCGTGTGAACTTGCTTCTGATGGATGTCTCCAAATGCAAACAATTTTGATGTAGGTGGATGGACAGTGATAATCATCATAATAATCATGTTGTTCTTTTCAGCTCTTATTAACCTGGATTTTGTTTAAGAGGTTTCCAATTAGCTTCTTGAGTCTGCACATTTAACCTTTTCTGAGCTTTTCTCTGCAGTTTCTCTCTCTCTCCAAGCCCTCAACCCTCATTTCTGCCCATGGAGCCTCACAGGAATAGCTGGAATCCAGCCTCCTGAACAGCTCCTGAACCTGGGATAATTGCAATATAATTAATGAATTAAAAAGAATGAAATGTTTTAAGTGCTTTCAATATTCCCTTTCCTATAATTATCTACAGGAAACATGTTCATTAACAATCTTGTGCTGACAGCCCCCAGGCTCTGGATGAGCTAGCTCAGCCTCCAATAAGAAAATGAATTGATGACCTCTCCATCACAGACCGTCACAACTTCCATGGGGAGAGGAGAGGCCATAGCAGAACCACCATTTGGACAGTGGTTGGCCAGATAAGACTCTCTTCTCACCTAAGGTCTCAGGGCACCTTGAATAGTCTCACATGCTGAGGACATCCTCTCTGCCGGTCTCCCCAGATTTGTTTTGCAGAAACACAATGCTCATTGGTCCCTGGTAAGTACCTTATATCTCCTATTGTCATCCCTTTGCCTTCAGCTAGAAAAGAGCTGAATCCTTAATTCACAGAAATGTATTAATGACTCAGATCCTTTAATCCTGTGCCTTGCCATCAGGAGTAACATCATCTATGATGAGGAGCCAGAAAGTATTCAGATCCACAGGGCATACCTGACATACATGCCTGGGGCCTTTTGACCATTTCTATTAAGAGGGAATATTTTATTAAATAAAAATTGGTATCTTACAGAATAGAATTTAAAACACACATGAATTTTAAAAGATAAAGCATTATACTTTGAAAAATCATGCTGATGGGGGGTGCTGCTTCAGACTGGATCCCCAAATTCTCCAGCGGTACTGGGCCACTGACCGCATCACTGGAGACATTTGTTGTTAAGTGTGGGCTAATGAGAT
The DNA here is from genome assembly GCF_029407905.1 of Bubalus kerabau. Lineage (NCBI taxonomy): Eukaryota > Metazoa > Chordata > Mammalia > Artiodactyla > Bovidae > Bubalus > Bubalus kerabau. The sequence goes on along the minus strand of NC_073627.1, from coordinate 178,744,685 downwards.
ACCCCTACAATAGGTATTCAGTGGCAGCCCAGGGCAACTAATCTTATACTGTGGAATTTCCATCAGTGTGACAGTTTATAAGAGGGGCACTGGGGGATAGGGTCACATCCCAGAACCCCATCAGTTTATTTATTTATTCCATATATGAGTTTCCCAAATGTGCAAGGTACAAAGCCAGGTCTAGTATAGAATATGTTGATGAATGACACAAGGGCTGCGTATTCCAAGATTTTATAGAGTAGTGGGGGAGATAAGATTTCCATCCATAAATAACTATAATAGAGACAGGGCTAGGAACTGTGAGAGAGGAGCAATAAAGGTGCTGTGGAAGTCCAGAGGAGGCAGATATTATCTACAGTTCAGGGGATCTGAGACTGTGTCGTGGAGGAGGAAGATTTTCAGCTGGAACTGGAAGGACAAGTAGTTTCTGGATGGGCAAGGACGCTGCACGAGGATGGTTTCTTCAACACCAAGAAACCATCCTTAGCAAAGGGTTCAGAGTCTGAATTGGAGAAGCAGTGGTCTGGCCAGGATTGACCAGCGATGGGACAGTTGAGGCTAAATGTATAGTTGGGGTGTGGCTGCAAGGAAGCAAGGCTGAAATTAAACTTTAGGAGGAGTATATGAAGGTGTTAACAGCACAGGCATTAGGCTGAGCTGCTCGCAGATTTTTGGCTTATGAGTCAGAGGATCTTGGGGTTTCAGAAAGACAGCCCCGCAGCCCAGAGAAGCATCATTGAGGTGTGTGGCATGAGAATGGGGGTCGGAATTCAGGGTAGCAAGTTGGTGAAAGAATCCATGCAGGCAATAAAGAAGGACTGATCAGTCAACACTGCATACAATTCTACCATCTCCATTGTATACACAAGAGGACTCAAGCTGCCATTGTACCTTGGAACATATACAAATTGAGGAGTAGAAAAGTTGTGCAATGGAGTCACAGGGCATACTGAAAAGGGCTGAAAGTTATTAAAAAACCCGATCTGTTTATATAAGCAAACCATCTGAGTATATATTTTTGAGGTGGTGGAAATTGATCACCAATAAAATATTTATTGAGGATCTTTGGAATGCCTATGAAATTCTGTTTTGGGTACAGGCACTTAGAGCAGGCTGCTGGGGAATGCTGATTAGAGAAATGAGGCAGGCCGCAGATTTGTGCAGCTGTCAATCTAACAAAATGAGTTGAGACGACTGGGCCCTTTAAGAGTTTGTTGATGTCAGGACAGGAAAGAATCTGGGGATGCTACGTTCGTCACGGTCCCTGAAGTGGGTATTGCACAGAGTTCATGGCAGGCAAAGATAATCAGTTGGCCACAGAGACAGAAGCAGTTATTTCCAGACCCTCAGGCAACTCCAGAAGCTTTGCACCACCCTGCCAGTTTGAAGTCAACTAGAAGCTTCTCATTGGAGAAGGAAATGGCAACCCACTCCGGTATTCTTGCTTGGAGAATCCCAGGGACGGGGGAGCCTGGTGGGCTGCTGTCTGTGGGGTCGCACAGAGTTGGACATGACTGAAGTGACTTAGCAGCAGAAGAAACTTCTAAGTCCTCTTAAACCCAGGCCAAACTGTGTTGTGAGAGTTCTTGTTTTTCCAAGGGGCCCATATTTATTCCTTTATTTGAACCAAGCACAATCCTTATATCCTCAAGATGGTGTGGTCTCTGAATTAAAATGGGAGGTTAAGACTTTGCATCTCACAAGGTTAACAGAATATGACTTCTGGGGTCAGGCCAATTGAATTGACCCCCTCCTCCCCACTTTTTTTTTTTTTTCTTTTCTTACTGTCTTTTACTGATTGGTAAATTTGGTAAGTTTCCTAAAATCTCTGAGGTTCAGTATCCTTATCTTTGAGCTGGTATTATGATAGCATTTGCCTTCAAGGCTCATTGTGTGGGATAGGTTAGATGATGCACAAGGTCATTAAACATAGAACCTGATATTCATTGACTGCTCAGCAAAGGTTCCTTCAGTTCAGTTCAGTTCAGTCGCTCAGTCGTGTCCGACTCTTTGTGACCCCATGAATCGCAGCTTGCCAGGCCTCCCTCTCCATCACCAACTCCTGGAGTTCACTGAGACTCACATCCGTCGAGTCAGTGATGCCATCCAGCCATCTCATCCTCTGTCATCCCCTCCTCCTCCTGCCCCCAATCCCTCCCAGCATCCGTCTTTTCCAATGAGTCAACTCTTCACATGAGGTGGCCAAAGTACTGGAGTTTCAGCTTCAGCATCATTCCTTCCAAAGAAATCCCAGGGCTGATCTCCTTCAGAATGGACTGGTTGGATCTCCTTGCAGTCCAAGGGACTCTCAAGAGTCTTCTCCAACACCACAGTTCAAAAGCATCAATTCTTTGGCACTCAGCTTTCCTTATAGTCCAACTCTCACATCCATACATGACCACTGGAAAAACCATAGCCTTGACTAGACGGACCTTTGCTGGCAAAGTAATGTCTGTGCTTTTGAATATGCTATCTAGGTTGGTCATAACTTTCCTTCCAAGGAGTAAGCGTCTTTTAATTTCATGGCTGCAGTCACCATCTACAGGTTCCTTACTATTCTTCTAATTATCACAGTGGTTTCTGGTGTGCTGTTCTCAGATTGTCTGGCAAGTTAGTCCTTAAGGAACTGTATCACCATCTCATAATTTTCCTATCTAGTCATTGTCTCAGTTATGACTTCTTGGAGCTTTTTAATTTGTATCTTAAGGGACTAAACCCACACTCTGTTCTTGGGAAGTTAAGTATATATTCTACTCAAGATTATTTGAGTGTAAGTGACAGAAATTCCAACTGGCTGAAGCAAAAAAGAGAATGCATGACCTTATATAGCATACTTCAAGGATGACTGGAGAAGCTCAAGCTGAGTTTGAGGAATCTTGAGTTTTGCATGTCTATGCTCTGACTTCCTCTGTTGCTAACAATCAGGAGGTCAAGATAGCCCCCAACAAATTCAGACTCACATTCTACCGCTTGAGCAACCTTTGAAGAAAGATGCCTATTGGCTTGACATGGCTCTCCTGCCCACCCCAACTCATTCTCTGTGGCTAGGTGACAGGAATAAACTAGTTAGTCAGGCCTGGTTTCTGTTCCCATCTTTGGAGCCAGAGGCTGCAATGAACCTCTTCAACCCCATGGACTTGAGCATAATAGGGGGTTGGTTTCTAGTACTGTGGTTCTTCAAGTGTGGTTACTGGACCAATAACATCAACATTCCCTAGAAGATACCTAGGAATATAAATTCTCAAACACTCTCCCCGCATTTTAAGATCAGAAACTCTAAAGGTAGGTTCAGGAACTGTGTTTTAATAAGCCTTCCATGTGATTCTGATATATGATCAAATTTAAGAATCATCATTCTAGAAGAAAGGGTATAAAAAATTTTCAGAAAAAAAACAAGAAGGAGCAAGCAGCAACAACTGGTGCCTTTTGCACCCCAGTAAATTACCATGCTCATTTTATAGAGGAGGAATCTGAGAGTCCAGGAAATCATGGGTGAAGAGCAAGGCCTCATGTCTAAGAAGCCCAGAGCCAGCCTCATCTATCTTTGATGTTCTGTTTCCTAATCTAGCACTCCTTTCACCAAAGCACTGTAAAAGAGAAGGAGAGAAGAAATCCCTTGCCATGAGGCATTCATTGCACCTGTTTTGTAGCCTGTTCATTTTTTAAGACACGTTTTCCCCTAAGTAACCACTACCTAATAGTGGGTTGCACAACGCATCTTTAAGGCATAAGCTTCCCTCCTGCCCTGGAGGACGAAGGCCCTGAGAAGTGACAGGCACATCAGGTAGCAGTCCCATCTTGTCACCTTTTCATATCCGAGGATGTTTCCCAGTGCCCAGAGGTTCTACGTAGCCCAGTGACATGGTTATCTGCAGATGTTACTGACTCCAGGGCTGAGTTATTTGTATTTTGCATTTGAAAATCATCCCCCAGTTGAGGTCAAATGAAATGACCTTTGCAGAATGAACCAGATTGAAGTCAACAAGGATTTATCGAGCGGGGAGTACGTGGCCAGTGTCGTCAGTCACGGCTGAGCTTACGAGGGAAGGAGGAAGGACAAGCACTTCCCCAGGGAGATCCCGGGTCCGTCTGGCAGGTGAGATGAACACGACTGAGACGATTAGAAAATTTTACGGGCGCTCTTACCCTTCTGCGGTGTTATTGTGTGCCCAGCACCTGAACCTTCTTTCCGTGTTTGAGAGTTTTCTGTCTGAGAAATCTTGATGAGAAACAGTCCGTATCCTGCTTTAGAAGTAGAAAAAAACTAAACATAAACTTTCTTATTAACGCAGAAAAGGAGAGCATGGTTGGCCAATCAGAGGTACCCGCCTGGAGGTAGTGGCATAGGAGGGAAAAGAAGACTGAGATAAAAGTTCATCATGGTGGCAGAAGTGACCTCTGTCTCCAGGGCACTGGTGATGGAGATGCCAGAGGTGGTGCCAGAAGCCCTGTGCTGAGGGTGTGGGTGATGCGAGTTCTGAAGCCTCCCGTTAAAACAATGGAGCTGCCATCCCTACCAGACTGCGGATGTTGGCTAAGGGTTTCTGCGGTGTGGACTCCCTTGGTTTTCTAGGCCTTCCCAGCAATGCTGTGAATTTCTCAGTATCCTTCCAATCATTGCCCGTTGGGCTTAAGTTTCACGGGAGTCAGTTTCGGTTGCTTGCCCCTCCGTCTTGGCTAAGGAACGCTGCCTCCTTTCATTCCCCAGCACATTCTGCTGCCTCCCACTGTGGGCTTTGTGTGGCTCTTCCTTCATCCCAGGTCACATTTCTCCCCTTACTGCCCATTCTCTTTACCCAGTTAACCACTCCTCACCCTCTGATGCTTCAGACCGTAGCTTGAACACCTTTCTTCATGGCATCCTTCCCTGAGTTCCTGGAGTACTTCTTCTCTTCTCCGCTCTCAGCAGCGCCTGCACTCTGTCTTTGAGACACTATCCAAGTTTTCTTTTTCTAAATGTGTGGCTATTCATTTCCGTCTGTGTCCTTAAACTTGGTCTAGGCCACATGAGGATAAAGACTGTCTTTTGCTCACTGTTGTATCACTATTGTCTCACATAGTTTTAGGCACTTAGAAGCTGTGTGCTGTCTGGGGCTGTTGAATAGGATGGGTAAATGAAAGCTGTTAGGATGGGTGGAATCCACTGTAAATAAAAGTACTTCTGAAAGCACTGTGAAACCAGAGCAGCCAGGGAAAGCTTCCCAAAATAGATGGAGCTTGAGTTGAATCTTTACGTATTTGTGGAATCTGGACTGGGGAGGACAGGGTGAGCACATGCCAGATTGACAGAACAGCATCGTGGCAAGAGTAGGAAAGGGCTTCCCTGGTGGCTCAGATGTAAAGAATCTGCCTGCAATCTAGGAGACCCTGGTTTGTTCCCTGGGTCAGGAAGATCCCCTGGAGAAGAGAATGGCAACCCACTCCATTGTTCTTGCCTGGAGAATCCCATGGGCAGAGGAGCCTGGCGGGCTATAGTCCATGGGGGCCTCGAAGAATAAGACCCTCCGGAGCGACTATCACACGCTTGGAGGACCAGTGAGCAATTCACCTGCTGTAACAAGGGGTCTGTGCAGGAGATGTGTAATGGTTAAGTTACATAGAAAAAAGGGTAGATTTTGATAGATTTTTTTAATTAAAGGAAACGAATCCTGTCTCTTCTATTTTTAAACTGTTTGGTTCTAGTGAGGTGCCTTATCCTTTGAATCTCAACTTCTCCATTTGTGAAATGAGAATAGCATTTGGTCCATGATTTCCTTGGAGTAGAGTATATGGTGAAGTCACTTTCGATGTTCCTTCTGAAAAATCAAACATAATAATCCCCTGCTAGGAACCCTTCAACAGCACAGTTTCCTGCAGGACAAAGCCTGAGATCCATAGCCAGGTCTCAAGGTTCTCAGTCATGGGACTTACACCCATTTCTCCAATCTGGCTTCCTCTTGATCCATCTTCAGCATTTCCCCAAGCTCTTTCACACCTCTTGTGTTTGTACATGCTTTTCCCTCCGACCATAATACCTGTCTCTTTCAACCATTTTCCTTCCTAGTCCATCTGATGCACTTGCATTAATTATCCATTTAAAACTAGCTTATGGTCATATCATCCTCTAGTCACTCAAATTTAACCATCTTGACTCCCTTTAGAGTTTATATACATGTTGATGATTAGCTATTTCACAAGTACTCCAGCATTCTCTTTGTGCCTGGAACACAGATACACACCAAATGTGTGTGTGTGTGTGTGTGTGTGTGTGTGTTAGTCACTTAGTAGTATCCTACTCTTTGCAACCCCATGAACTGTAGCCCTCCAGGCTCCTCTGTCCATGGGATTTCCAGTGTAAGAATATTGGAGTGGGTAGCCGTTCCCTTCTCCAGGGGATCTTCTTGACCCAGGGCTCAAACTCAGGTCTCCTGTGTTGCAGGCAGATTCTTTACTGTCTGAGCCTTCAGGTTTGTGTATTAAATCAAATCTAGCATAAGAACCGGAGAAGGCAATGGCACCGCATTCCAGTACTCTTGCCTGGAAAATCCCATGGACGGAGGAGCCTGGTGGGCTGCAGTCCATGGGGTCGCGAAGAGTTGGAACGACTGAGAGACTTCACTTTCACTTTTCACTTTCATGCATTGGAGAAGGAAATGGCAACCCACTCCAGTGTTCTTGCCTGGAGAATCCCAGGGACGGGGGAGCCTGGTGGGCTGCGTCTATGGGGTGGCACAGAGTCGAACACGACTGAAGCGACTTAGCAGCGGCAGCATGAGAACTACTGAAAACTGGACACATTCATGTACCAAGCACTTGGTGTGTATCTATTATATTGTAGTTAAACAGTAAGCATCAATAGTGATAGTGGAGACTTTAGTGGTACAAGAACCACAGACTTGTGCCATCTTGATGATGGAAGGGAATTGGGGAGTGCCTAATTCAATCACTCTGGTGTCAGATAAGGCAACAGAGGTCCAAGGATTTAGGAGTTTGTTTAAGGCCACCAAGTAATTCATAGCAGAGAAATAGAAGACTCGACTTCATATGATCCTTAGCTTGGGAATAAATCCATCTCCCAATGTGTTTTCATGCGCATTATAATTATAACCTTTTAGCCTTATAGGTTAGCTCCTATTTTTGTAGCTCTAGCTAGCATTATGAGGGATTAAAATTATTTTTTCCCTATCTTTACTATTACATTATGTGGCTGCAACTAAGTCATAGCTCATGCTTTCCCCTGTTTTTAAGATAAGTATACAAAACTTGACTTCCTAATATTTGAAGAGATTATAAATTATAAATTTATCCAATTTCCATTTCCACCCACCCCCTTTCCTGCTGCAGCGGTTCAGGAGCCATTTGGTGGTGATTTGCAAATCTTCGAACCTGTAACAGGAGTATGGATAATTCTAAGTGTGCATCCAAAAGGAATAGTTTGCCTCCCGTGGAACAATGAGCCACCCTGTAATTGAATCGAAGACCTGAGACGGCGTGAATGAGATCATGTCTGTAAAATGGTCTGAACTCCTCAGAGGCAGCCACTCCATAAATACGAGGTAGCATTGCTGTAGCATTTGTAACCCCACGTAATATGAGCACTGCTCACTGTGAGAGGAAAATAGGCTGCACAGGGCTTCATAAATAAAAGCTCGTGTGCTTGCTTAGCTTCGAGCTTTGCTCTGGCCTCTGGGCCAGTCATTTACCCTGTTTTCCATCTTCCCACTAAAAATAGCATGAAAATGTTGGAAAGAATTCAGCAAAATGTGCCATCCATTCAGTAATTCATCCAATGTTTATGGTGTGCCTACTACACGAGAGCTGTGTGCTGGGTCCTCAGTAGCTTGATGATGTCTCTGTCCTCAAAGTCTTATCCCTGGTCCTCCCTCTGGTCCCGAGAAGCTCTGGTCCCGGGCCCCAAGTGATTATTTCCTCCACATTGAAGCTCTTCCTGGTGCTCTCAGAGCCCACATTGGTGCAAATATTTTGCAGGCGATTTCAGAAGATGCTCAAAAATAGGAACTATTTCTATTTTTTGTCCTACTCCCACCCCCACCCACCAAAAAAGTCGTGGTGAGAAAGCAAGTGCTGTGATACAGGGATAAAGGTAGACTACTCATCCTGTCTTTGACTCAGCTGGTATTTATAGAGCTCAGGACTGTGTTCAGAAGTCCTTGACTTCAGTCTTGGTTCTGAGAATGACCTACCTAGGAAACTTACAGCCTCCTCCTCTTTGAAATGCTGGCAATATACGTCTCTAATTATGAAGTTTCAGAGGGTTGTCATTGGTAGTCATCCTCCTTCTATCCTTCTGCTGCTGCTGCTGCTGCTAAGTTGCTTCAGTCGTGTCCAACTCTGTGTGACCCCACAGATGGCAGCCCACCAGGCTCCCCCATCGCTGGGATTCTACAGGCAAGAACACTGGAGTGGCTTGCCATTTCCTCCTCCAATGCATGAAAGTGAAAAGTGAAAGTGAAGTCTCTCAGTCGTGTCTGACTCCTAGCGACTCCATGGACTGCAGCCTACCAGGCTCCTCCATCCACAGGACTCTCCAGGAAAGAGTACTGGAGTGGGGTACCATTGCCTTCTCCATCTATCCTTCTAATAACACATATTAAATAGCTCTTGACCCCCAGAAAACCTCACAGTCACTAGTCTACTATACATGCACAGATGACCTGTAGTCCCTATCATCATCAAGAAGCTTTTATTATAGCTAAGAAGACAAGACCTACACCCAAAGGTATATATCCAGAAAACCATAATATTCATCCATTTATGATAAATACCAATATAAAAATGGTGTTTATGGATGATTGACCCACTGAGTTAATCAAATAATTCAAGAAACATTTGTCAAGCATTATTGAATTCTTGGCCTTGCATGCTGTAAAAATTGTAAGAAGCTGGACCTGTTCTTAATGGGGTGACCTGAAAAGGCTTCACTGAGGAGGTGATGTTTAAGAGTTTGCAAAGGCCAGGTTCCATGCAAGCAGGGACTTCGTTTCATTTGCTGCTGTGCCCCTGCACCCGAGCCAGTACTCAGCATGTGTGGATACGCTCTATATTTGTTCAGTGAATGAATGAATGCAGTCACAATGACCAGGTAACAAATGCACATGACGAGTAAGAGCTGAGCCGACTCTCTCCTAATACAGCTACCCGAGTGCAAGTCTAGGGAGCTCCACTCAGCTCCAGGACCACACGTGCAGCCCTTCACCTTCATGACTTTCAGCAGCATCGTTTGCAATCCTGCATGTGCACTAGAGATTCTCCTGGGATGTCTCCCGGGTTTAATTGTCTTAGATTCAGAGTCTTATGGAAGAAGTGAAGTGAAGTCGCTCAGTCATGTCCGACTCTTTGCTATCCCATGGACTGTATCTTACAAGGCTCCTCTGTCCATGGAATTTTCCAGGCAAGAGTACTGGAGTGGGTTGCCATTTCCTTCTCCAGGGGATCTTCCTGACCCAGGGATCGAACCCGGGTCTCCTGCATTGCAGGCAGATGCTTTACCATCTGAGTTACCAGGGAAGCCTCCTAGAGTCTGATGGATGGGAAAGGAACTGGGAACTCATGATTGGATCATGACCCCACAGCCCAAAATTTGCCAGCGTTTGTCCAGGACACTAATGGAACTGATCTCCAAAACACATCCATACCTCTTCACTGGCTTTTGGCTACCTCAACCCTTCAGGGTTCTTGAGGCCTTGATCAGCATGAGCGAATGCTACAATTCCTCTTTATCATGACTCGCTGGGTGGCCCTGGGTGAGTTACTGCTCCCCACTGGGCCTCGGTGTCTTCATCAGGAAACTGTTGAGGCTGTTCTGCACAGTCCCCAGGGGCGCCTCCCCCTGCTGTTGTGTGTCATATCTTGCACTGCTTAGAGTCAGCACTAGTCATCGCCATGACTAATGTGTTCTTGGGATGGAGCATTTCTGCTTAGCAAGGGCCTGAAAGATGGAGTGGGTCTCTCTGTGTGCTCTTACCAGAGTGGAACGCACCCTTCAGCCCCAGTCACGGCTTCAGCGTGGACACCTGCCCACACCAGGCGTAAACAGGCCCAGCCCCAGGCAATGCAGGCTCGTGAATTTCGTGGCAGTGCCTGGAACCTGAAGCCTGGACCCCATCCAGGGTGTAGGTGGAAGGGTGTTGTCACTCAGAAGTCAGTTTGACTCAGTAGATGGAAAACTCCACTCCACCCAAGAGAGGATGCTACAGGGATCCAGGAAAAGGCTTTGGATCTTGAAACAGAGCTCACCAGGGGCCAGTCTCCAAAGTCTTACAGAGGCAGGGCTGAGAAATATTTTACTGTAGGGCATGAGAGAAATTACTTACCCTCCCTGCTCCTTTCCCTGCCTCTCTCAGAAAAGGTGCTAGGGAGTTACAAAGGAGTTGGGGTCCTCCCATACACACCGGAGTGAGCTGGACCATCATCAGACTCCATGCCTTTAGACTCAAAGCTGTGTCCTCGAAACTTTACATGACAGTGGATAACCCTGTTGTCCCTCTAAAATGTTTTGTTTCTCCCTCTAAAATGGATATAGTGTCCCCTGCCTCCCAAGGCTATTTTAATAATGAATATCTGAGAAATAAAATAAGAAAAAGGCAATGGAGTAGTGTAGAAGAAATAGTGAAGACTTCAGATTCTCATAAGCCAGGGTTCTAACGCTTGCTCTGATCTTTCTAAGATGTGTGACCTTGGACATGTTACTTGACTCATTGAGCGTCAGTTTCTCAGCTTACCCAATCCTACCCAGGACAAGCGTCTGTCCGGGAGTAGTACAAGGGCAACACTAAAGCCCTTGGAGCCGGTGGTCAGCTGAGATGGACTTCATTCCATTTGGATGAGCCTATCCTGAGCTTGCTTGTCACTGAAGAACCCACATTTTGACCCAGTTAGTCCCTTCCTTGATGAGGGCTTTGGATGGAAATTCAGTGGAGGAAGGGCATGGGGTCTGCAGCATACAAGGCATCGGAGCCTGCCACCCTGGCAAGGGAGAGCGTGTTGTCACTGATGTTGTCTGGATTTGTTTAGTAAAAATGTGGTTTTATTCTAACTGGTCCTACTGTTTCATGTTTGTTGTTTATAAACTGTGTTATTGTTTCAAATTCTCTAGAGACACTGTTGCCCTTTATTGCCTATACCCAGAGTGGAGCACCCCCACTTCTCCACCCTGGGGACAGGAGAAGAAGGATTCTAGGAATCACTTCCCTTCTGCCCAAACCCCCCCCTCTTTAGCCAAAGAACTCTGCTTTCATAAGGTGTATATATTGGGGTTTGAGCAAAGCTTTGACTGGGATACACGTTCTCCTCCTAAAATAGTAGGAACTGCTGGCTAAGAATGTTTTTCCTAGAGGTCTGTCCAGTCTTTTATAGAACCATTTTATGTTTCTAAAACTGCCTTCCCCTGGGAGGTAGAATGCAAAGCACTGATTTTATGTGAATGCACAAATCCCTCTGAAGACCTTTGGAAGGATCCATGGATATTTTACTTTTTATGACAATTATTCCTGATGCAGATCTCCATGACCCTACCTTCCTGTTTGAAAATACAAAGACAAAGGTCTTTTTCTGTGTGTTCATTATTTGTCAGTCACTGTGCTGGGAGCTGGCATTTCAGTGAGGGAAAGGACTAATATGATTCTATGTCTTATGGAGTTTGGGGATAATAGGGGGACAAGAACAATGAGGGCTTCCCCAATAGCTCGGTGGGTGAAGAATCTGCCTGCAATGCAAGAGACACAGGAAATGTAGGTTCAATCCCTGGGTTGGGAAGATCCCCTGGAAAATGAAAATGGCAACCCACTCCAGTATTCTTGTCTGAAAAATCCCATGGACAGAGGGCTGTAGACCAAAGGGTCACAAAGACTGAGCGACTAAACATGGCATGGAGAACAGCAAATAATCCCAAACAAGTATACAATTACTAGTTGAGTTAAGTGCTAAGAGTACAAAGAGAATGTTGTGATGATCACGGATATCAGAAGAGACCATAGTTTAGACTGGGGAGGAGTAAGAAGAGCCTTTCTGTTAAAGTAATATTTAACCAGAGACCTCAAGAAAGCTTAATGATAGATGGTATAGGAGTGCAGAGAACAACATTCTTGGAGGCAGGAAAAGCAGTTGCAAAGCAGCTGAGAAAGGGTGTGAGCCAACGTCCTCTGGAAAAAGAGATGGGCCAGTACAGAGGGAGAGGCCTGGGAGGGGGCTCGAGGGGCCGGCAAAGGCCACGTTTAACCAGACTCTAGAGGCCACGGCAAGAGCTGTCGCAGTCCCTAAAATTTTTCTTTTAGGCAAGAAAATGCCATGACCTGATTTTTATTTTAGAAAGACCCCTCAGGCTGTACCATGGAAAACTGAGTCACTTGGAACTTGCTGAATAATCCTGAAGAAGCTTTGTCTCAAAAATGAATCTCAGTGACAGAGTTGTAAATTCCAGCTTTGGGGTTTGCCTGAGTCAGGCCCAGGCGTTTTGTGCCTGGGGGTCCCGGGCTCAGAGGGTCACAGACACATCTCCGGGGAAGTTCCACGCTGCTTCCCTCCCTCCACTGAGTGAGTCAGAGCTTCTTGCCCAAAATGGGTGGATTCTCCTGCCAGCCCCCACCCTCCGCATCCACAGCAGAGGAGGCACCTCTGCCAAGTTCCCCTCCGGAGCCAGGGACACCACCTGTCCTGTGTGCCCTCCTCCTACTTGGACAGCTGACAGCCTCCGTGACTCGTGAGCTGGGGAAGCACAGATCGCCAAAGCTGAAGGAACCTTAGCAACTATCCAGATCAGTCACCCAAATTACAAGCACAGGGGAAGGAAAGGCGCCCCAGAGGACGAATTTAGCTAGAGGCAGTGTCAGGACCAAGGAGAGCTGCGAGGGAGCTCTGTGATAAATGCCTCCAGCGTGGGCTGGTGCTGGGATTTGAGTGGAGACATTGTAGGTATTGAGATGAGCTCTGGAATGGGAGTCTGTAACCAGTATTCCAGCCCCAACTCCAGAGCTTGACCTTGGGCAAGTTTCCTTCCTCGGAGCCACACTACTCTTCTCTACAGCAGCTAAGGGCATGGTGTCTGAGGTCTGTTTGAGCTTTCTCACTGCGAGACTGCAGGACTCTGGCAGGGACCTAGAAAGGGGCAGACCTGGTGACAGAGGATGTTTGACTGATCTCTGCAGTGGCTCTCGTCCCATCAGACTGAAGAAGCTAATGGAACTGCTGCTGTCGGAGGCTGTCCATCCCCACATACACACACACACACACACACACGTGAGGGTACGCCCCCATGTCACCATCAACTCAGGGACCAAACTCAGCTCTGCTTTTCTTAACAAAATCCCCCTTACCCCTGGAAGTTCCCCACTCCCTAGCCTACATCAAAACGCATCTGCCCATTGCTCATCCTCCGTGAGATTCGGTCCCAAAGCTGGTCCATTTGCGACCACATCTCGCGTAGAACATGCATGACTGCTGCTGACGGTGGTGATGGTGGTGATGATGGCAGCATTGACTGAGTCGTCCAGTTCGCTTGCATCTCCTCACTTAATCCTCCCCGCCGTGCTATAGTTAGAAGCAATGACGCACGCACCCCAGTGGCCACACAGCACTACTTACAGTAGCTGAGGCATGGAGGCAGACTGGCAGACTAAGTGTCCCTCAGCAGCTAAGTGGGTAAAGAAGATATGGATTCCATATGGCTGGAATACTACTCAGCCATCAAAAGAAGGAAATAATGCCTTTGGTAGCAACATGGATGGACCTAGAGACAGGGGATGAGATGGTTAGATGGCATCATTGACTCAGTGGGCATGAGTTTGAGCAAACTCTGGGAGATGGTGAAGGACAGGGAAGCCTGGCATACTGCAGTCCATGGGGTCACAAAGATCGACTGAACAACAACTATATATATATATATATATATATATATATATAATTGTATCACATTATAAACCAACTATGCTTCAATGAAACAAACAAACAAAAAAAAAAAAACAAAGCCAAGAAAAACATTTTATACATGAGAAGATGGAAGGAAAGAAGAAGAACAAGACATCTCGAAGATCACTCGGTTAGTGACATCAGTAGAATTCAGCCTCCTCTTTGGCCAAGGTGGTAAGTAACTCACTATCCTTGCTGATAAGGAGTTAATAAATAAACATCTCCCCTCCTACTGCCCAAACATGAGATCTTTATCATAAACCCAAGGAGTGACATGCGAGAGAAGATCAGGTGCAAAAGGAGACTTTGTGGTGGAGACGAGATCTCAGCCGTGCAGGTGGGCAGCTGCCCAGGCTATCTGTGCTCTGAGCCTGGCCTCGAGGTGGCATGTGGTGGAAGGCCACTTGGCCTCTACTCAAGGAGGCTTCGCTTCCTGGCTGTTCTCTCTTTTTTTTCTGTCACTCAGTAATGTTAATCTTAACCTTTAAGAAAGTCCATTACTTTCTTTAAAAAAACAAGCAAACAAACAAAAAAAACCTTTATATTTTATATTGGATTATATCCAAGTAGGACTTCCCTGGTGGCTCAGACAGTAAAGGATTTGCAACGCTGGAGACCCAGGTCCAATCCCTGGGTCAGGAAGATCCCCTGGAGAAGGAAAATGCAACCCCCTCCAGTGTTCTTGCCTGGGAAATTCCATGGACAGAGGAGCCTGGAGGGCTACAGTCCATGGGGTTGCAAAGAGTTGGACATGACTGAGTGACTAAGAACACACACACACACACACACACACAGCCAAGTAACAGTATTATGACAGTTTCAGGTGGACAGCAAAGGGACTCAGCCATACGTACACCTGTGTCAATGACCCCCACCCCCAAACTCCCCTCCCATCTAGGCCTCCACAGAACATTGAGCAGAGTTCCCTATGCTATGCAGAAGGTCCTTGTTGGTTACCTGCGTGTGTAGGGGCAAAAGTGGATAACCAACAAGGACCTCCTCCAGGTGATCCCTGGGTTGGGAAGATCCCCTGAAGGAGGTCCTTGTTGGTTATCAATTTTAAATACAGCAGCGTGTATATGTTGATCCCAAGCTCCAAGAAAGCCCATTGCTTTCACGTACATGTCTGAGAGAACCCTTCAGATAGCCTCTTCGGGGTCCCTGCCTCTACATAAATGCATATACACAGGCACACACACACATACACACACACACACACACACACACATGAACATGGAGACACTGAAAAAATCAGCTAATGACAAGAAGAGTAAACGGTAGAAGCACCGTGTATACCGCTCAGTTCATACGATTTTGGGCTTGTGGACCTATTTTTGTAGCTTTATGAGCAGTGTCTATGAAGGTGCTTATAGAATATGCAAGCTTCTCTCCTTCCAGTGTGGCCTGTCTGTGCCCTGAGGGTGGAGTACGTTTTAAGAATCAGGGCAGGGAACAGTGTTCAGCTCGTTGCTCAGCTGTAATGCCAGGGTCCCTGTAGAGTGGGTCCTTTGGCTCTAGGTGTTGCTCCTGGCCTCCCCTTTCCAAGGTGCAGCTCTTCCCCAGGGCTCCCGGGGGCCTAGAAGGGTCTCCCAGACTGATTACAGAGGCAGCAGCTCTCTGCTTTCCCTACTCAGGGTGTCCTCCAGGCTAGGGTGGGCCACTGAGCACACCTCATGTCCAGAGGGGAGAAGCTTAGTCTCTTTCACGCCTGTGAAGCTCTCTCTGCCCTCTCCCTCCAAGAAATGGATCATTCCCCCTCTTCTCATGGTCTTCTAAAATGTTGTAACATAATCCTTCTTAAAGGCCAAGGTCATAAATATCAGTGCCCTTCTTGGGTTATCGTGGGGAAAAAGATATCCATGTAAAATAACATTTTCTAAGTAATTTTTCCTTTTCTGTAAATTTGTTTAAAAGTCAGAAACGATTCTGGGAGAATAAAATACAGCCTGATGATGGAGGGCTCTATACTTTTGGCCTGTTGTTAGGGAATATACAGATAGTTGTTAAGAAATCATCCTAACGGGCTAGTGGGACGGATGAAATGAAAGAAGATATTGCAGAAAAAAAACATGAAGTTCTGTGCTTGGCACATAGTTAGTACTCGCTGAAACGTGTGTGCACGTGCGTGTGTGAGTGTAGATGTGTGTTCACACACTTCTGCAGAGTTGCAGTGGGCCCACGGGATGGGGCAGGATGAGTTACTTTGCTTTCCTTTTCTCTGAGACAAGTGATTTTCAGCAGAAGCCCTCCTCACGACTCTCAGGCCCGAGCTGAGATTATAATTAATAGCTCTTCCCTACTCAACCCAGATTTCTTTCTCTCATGCTCCAGAAGAACGCTGTCAGCCTAGGCACTTCATTTTTTTTGTTTGGCCTGAGGGGCCATTTCCATCGGCGGAGGTGCCAAGTGCCCCTCTGCCGTGGCAGAGCTCATTAAATGCACGGCCTGTCCTGGACAGGTGCTCACGGAGGCCTGAGTGCTCAGAGCTTCCAGAATGGCCTGGCTCCCGCCCAGTGTGGGCAGCGTCTGCCAGCCTCCCTCTTGCTTGTTCACACAGAGCCTCACAGCTCAATCTCCGGTGGGATTTAGACAAGGCGTGTCACGTGTTTTCAGAGAGTTGACCAAAAATCCAAAGTAAGTGCTGACCTAACATGGCAAGAGGAAAAGCATGTGAGTGTCACAGATGCATAGATTTGCACTTTGGTTTGGACGCACACTGGCTGTGAGATCCTGGGTGAGATTCAGACCTGCTGTAACAAGGATGGGTGTTTTGCCTTTGCTGTTCTGAGTGCTATGGGCTGACCCATATCACAGAACTTTCTCTACTGAACTTAATCATCCATTTACTCCTCTGTCTCTTCACTAGCCTATACGTTATTTGAGAGGTGGGACTGTATCTTGTTCTCTTATGTAATCTCAGTGGCTAGCAAGGTAACTTCATTGTAGGTACTCCATAAAATATTTGGTGAATGAATGAATAAACTAATAGAGTGAATGGATAGATGGGTGGATATCTCTTAAGTAGATATTCCCTCTTATGTCAAATGGCAGAAATACCATCTACTTTATAAAGATTTTATGGAGATTAAATAAAATGAATATCACTAAATCCTTATCACAATCCCTGGTATATAAAAGATACTAAGCAAAACCTGGCTCCTTTCCTGGATTCATCCACTCTTGCCCTCAGGGTGACACGTTAACTTCAGCAGATCTTACCAGATATCAATTACCCATTTGTGAGCTTTCAGCATGCTAGTTCTTTGCTCGTGGCCAAGATAATCTTTAAAAACTGCAAACCTAGTCATTTCACTTTTCTACTAAAATCTAATCAATGATGCCCCCAAATCAGCGAGGAAAACAGGTTGTTTGTCCATCAATCGTCAAAATTCTCAGTGTAGCCTGTGGTGTTCTGTTGAAGTTGATTCTTACCTGCTTACCCAGCCCCTGGATCAGGCCACTCTGTCCCCCTACCACACTGGGGCTATTTTACCCTTAGGCTTAAAATCCACGGGACTATTTAATACTTTCTGGTCCTTCACATGCCTTGTTTCTCCTGCCTGCAGTGGCTCTCACCCTAGGCTATGCTAGCTTAGGACACCTTTTTATAAATGCTCATAACTCTTTGGGTTTGTTTTCTTCACTAAACACAGTTTACAGTACATACATTTGTGTGATCGGATGATTAATGCCCGTCTCTGACATGGATTCTGTCTGCTTTGCCACATCCCTGCCAACTAGCACATTATCTGACATATAAAAAGGAGTCAATGAATGTTTACTGAAGAATGAAAGCCCTAATCTTGCCCAAATCCTGCTTTCTTGCTCTTCTCCCGCTGCACACACTCACTAACCAAGGTGCGTCTATCACCCTTTCCACTCTGCATTTAGGGATTTCCTGCTATATTTTTGCCCCTCAGTCTGGTATGCTTGCTGGCAAGCTGAAACAGACACACATATTCTGATGGACACTCAGCATTCATAAGTCCTGGCAAACTTTGACATGCTTTCTTCTTCAGATCCAGTCTCCTGCCAGTGTGCTCGTCATCTCCTCCAACCTACCTCTCCGAGCTCATTTTGCCTGCTTCCTCTCTCCAGCTCATAGCAATTACATCCCAGGAGTCTGAAGTGGAACTAGGTGGCTGACATGGGAATTATGGAGACACCAAAGATGACCTTACTGCATCTCAATAGTCACCAAGTCTGTGGCTTTTCAGGTGCTGCAAGTCAACAGAGATGCTGCCCTAAGAAAGGAGGAAAGCAAAGTTCCCTGAAGCCAGTTATGAGCTGAATCTTCGCAGAAAACCCCGTGGGGTCCATCAAGGCAAGGGTCTGGACCTGCGTGCACTGAGAGGAGAGGCGCGTAAAGGTGACCGAGCAGCTGTGAAGTCCGAAGAATGTGCACGTCCTTAACAACAGCGCTTGGAACAGAAGCTCCTTTTCAGACTTTATCGTGGATAAAGTCACATTGCAGAGAGGAATTCTGTCCCTGCAGGAAACTTCCTGATCATATAACTCCCCCTCACCTTTTTTTTAACTTATAAAGGCTGTTTGGAGCCTGAGCACATGAAAAGAGAGAGTTATTTACAGCATGTCACTTTGAATCAAAGAATAGAAATGCCTTGGGTCTGGGAGCATAGACCTTGCACAGATAGAAGGAAAAGTGTGTTTGGAGAGAGGTGGATTAAAACCCCAGTGCCTCCACCATCTGGCTGGGGCTCCGCCTGATTAGGTGTGACCTTCCTCCTTCCGTCCGTCCTTTTTCAGTCCCACCTTCTTCCTGTGGCTATTTCTTTGTCATAAAGTGGGAGGACTGGTGCCCATATTCACAGGGTTGATATGAGATTAGAACGTGACAATACATGTGAAATCCTTGAAGAGACCCTCAGGAAAAGTCAGCCCTTTTCTCACACAATTGGATTTGGTGAGTTTCTTGAGGAATTTTGAGAAGGAGGAGCCTGCCAAATTGGATGAGAACCACTGTCCTAAACAACTTCCTCTTGGGTTTTGTTGGAGTTCCTGCCATGGGCTGGAGCAAAAACTTGCATTAGAAAGAGCTCAGTCTTTTAATCCTCATTTCTTAAATTAGCCCTGAAGTGAAATATAATTCCAAAGTGAAATTATATTCCCTGAGAAACTTACATAGGGAGTCGTTAAAGGAACACATGCACAATTAGAAAGATCTCTCTTGAAAATTTTCACCCGTGTATCCAATTCGTGATTGAGAGCTGACATCTATTCATTTGAGTTGTTTCTCTGAGTTGATATTTTATCTCCATTCCTGCAGCCATCTCCTCAATTCTAGGCTTTATCCATTCAGTTTAAGGTTATTTTTGAGCATCTATCCATATGTTTAGGTCTTCCTACCCCTGGCTGGATTTCTGCAACAGTCTAGAAGCCAGCCCCCTGAGCCAGTTCTTCTTTCCTAAGCCATAAGAATCATCTTCGTAAAATCCTGCATTTGTGTTTCTCCCACCCCGTTCTCTGTTGCTTATCACACTGATAATACCTTAGTGTTGACTCTGACTTAAGTCTAAACTTCACAGATTTGAAGGTCCTCCAAGATATGGCTCCCCTTGACCCATTCAAATATCTCCCAATCTTTGATGCTTACCAAGTCAAATCAAAATTACCTTTTTCATCCTCAAACAAGTCATGCTGAGTCCAGTTCTCAGCCTCTGCATAATGTTCTTACCTTTCCTGAAATGGATTCTCTCATTATTTGCCTGTTGCTGAAATGTATATGTGTAGTCACATCTTACCCCCTACTTTCACAGAGCCTATTACTATCTTTTTAATATTCCTTTCCATTTTTCAAGGTCAGTTTGAAAGCCAGCCTCATCCAGGAGGCCTTTGCTTATCTCTCTGGTTCATACTGACCTTTCTTCTCTGAACTCCAAGTACATTTATAATTAGTCAAAAGAAGATTACCATTTAGTTATTCTCAAATGCTTCATGTAGTGCTTGGGTGGGGGTTGTTTTTCTGTGCTTTCAAAGATAATTTAGCCCTGATACGCCAAGTTCTTAGGAAGTTCCTGGCTGGATCACGTGAGTTTGGGGAAATATTTTAGAACTAGCTGGGGAACAGGGAGCTGCCTCTTCTTCCTTTGCCGCTGTCCATCCTCTCATTCTTTTCTCAGTCCTGCCTGGAGAATGCGTTGCAGCACTTTGCTAGTCGGCAAGGTCGCTGTGTCCAAACTTCGGTGCTTGTGTGTGGCTCTCGTCTAGCCCTTCCTTTGCACTGTGGTCTCCTTACCGTCACAGACAGCTGATTCCGAGGTTGGCTCCTGAGTCGATCCAAACACATCTCTGTTTATATTCCCTTTTTTTTTTTTTTGTTTAGATTCCATTTCCCCCCTGCTGCCAACTCAGAACTCTTGCCTGGTACTCAGAAAGTGAGTGGGGACAGCTTTCCAGTGTCTGATTCCAACCTTGGGCCTCACCGCTCACTATCCGTTGAGTTATCATTTTCATAGACATCACAGAAACTAAGGTCCGAGCATCACAGACACAGGATAAAATGATGACTCGGAGGAAATGTGCTTTTTCTGAAGGGCTCAGAGAAAGGATCTCACTGCAGATCTCCTTCCTTTTTTTTTTTTTTTTTTTTTTGCCTAGCTCACTTTCAAGGATGCCATGTTCCAGCACACTCAGCGGGGAATCTACCTTATTTTGACCCCCCTCAACCTGAATCACAACAATCTTTGATGCAAATAACAACAGATTACGTTTATTAATATCACTTTATTTCCAAGTCATTGTTAAAGGGAAAATGTCATGTTTCAAGGAAGAAAACTAACACTCAATGATGTGGCAGTGGGTACATTGTGAGACGTTGGAAATCCTCCCCATCTGTTGAGCCTGGCCTGGGATCACAACCTCCTGAAGTGCTCAGGGATGGGCTGGGTGTGAGGTCATGCAGAGCATGAACCAGAGGACCATGAATGTTGCCTTGGAGGAATTAGGGAAGGAACCTGGAGATCAAGCTTGACAGTACCTTTCTTGACTCTAATAACACCAGGCATGAAACTCACAGAGTTCAAAATGAAATGCTGGATTTGAAAAAGGAAAAAGGAAAAAGAAAAAAGTGACACAAAATTAAATGGCCAAGAGCTGCTGGCAGAGTTTTAACTTTGACTTGGATTCCCAAATGATTTAATTCCATTTAAAGCCCAACTCAAACTTTGCCACTCCGTAAGACCTTTCTCAATCTTCATTGTCAAGATAAATTGTTTCCCAAATGTTGTCATAGAATTTGTTAATATTTCACTGTTGGCTTGTTTGTGTCTTGTGTTTTAGCTATTTATGTATTTGTCTGTCTTTCTAATAGATTGAGAGGCTCTTTGGGACAGGGGCTCCCTTAATACATATTTATATCCCTTACAGCCTGGATGGCAGATATGCGTATATACTCTACTTCTCCCTCAGTCTCTGTTCCAGGCAGACATTAATAATCCATCATAGCATTCCTTACCATGGAGCTGGGAAAAGGCCTCAGAATCCTGCACAACATCCTTAAGCTGACTTTATTAACCAGAGTTTTCATGCAAAATCTATTCAGTGTATCTGTTTATGACAAGTAGCATAGTGGCTTGCATAGTTCTTTTGTTCAGTTAATATTTGTTAACTTAAACCAACTCCTGACAGGCATATCTAAAAACAAAAGGGGGCAAGGCTTAGGAGATTGGTAGGTGGGATAAAGGTGGAATGAGCTGGGGCAGAGAAGGGCTTCCATCCTTAGAGTCTACAGTATGGGTTATGGGAAGAGAGTCACCCAGAACACAATTTTCTGATGGTATAGCAACCTCAGAATTTAGGATCATTGCATTGGCTATGCATGACAGACTGGGGTCCAGGCAAAGATCTTTAGATCATCTTAGACAGGACTGCCCTGGCAGGACAGCTTTTCTCATGGTGGTGAAGACAAGAGACATTCTAGAAGCATTTGTTGTAGGTTTGCAAATGAAATTGGAAAGGTCTACATCTGGCACAGATTAATTGAATGAATAATCAAAGACGGCTCCAGGAACCTGCTCTCCAAGCCTCACATGTCTTTATCATGTTGGATTTCCCCCTATAAACCTAATGCTTCACTCATCTCCTATTTTGGATTAACCAATCCCTTCAATTTTCTTTCCTGGTGGTTTGTTTAGCTAATTAACAGTATTCCTACTGGAAAGAGACTTTATGATAAAACAGGTGTCATTGGCCATTTATGAAAGGACTGCCTTTGGATCAGGTGTTCACTCTACAAGGAACATTTTTTATGCAAAGAATGGTTTGTTACCACTTCTCTTGGTAGCTTGATGTGAGCAGATTCATCTCAGTGAGACAGATATGGAGGTATTGGGAGTTTCCATGCTGGACTTCTTTAGTATAGTTAAGGCACCATGAAAAAGCCTGAGAGCCACTAGATTAGGGGGTAAGTCCAGGAGGTCAGTCCATGGGGGTCAGAAGAGAGAAAACAGATCCTGGTACAAGGGAAACTAGTTTAGCTAGTGCTTGTATCTGGTACATTGAGATTGGTTAGGATGATCATCAGCCGTGTTGAGTTTCAGAGATGTTCTTGAATCTATGATTGGGTCTGTTTCATCAGTTTTAGAAAATCTTTGGCCATCATCTCTTCTAAGATTTCTTCTATTTGTTCCTTTTGGCACTTTAATTATGTCATTTGTTATAGCCTTACATGTACCTTTTTCAGTATTTTTTCTCTGTGTGCTTTAGTTAATTTCAGTTAATTTGTTTTTCAATTCATGGTTCCTTTATTCAGCTGTGTTAAGTCTGCTGTTAAGTTTAGACATTAATTCTTTCAGATATTATACTTTTCAATTTTGAAATGTTTATTTGGAACTGTTTTAGAGACTTTATTAAATTTCTCATTGTTAATCTATCTTTTCACCCTTTTATATTATTTTACCATAAAATTATAATTTTTAGAAGTCATCATCTATTAATTCCAGTATCTGGGTCACCTGTGGATCCACTCCTGTTGACTGTTTTATCTTCTTGCTTATAGGTAGCAATTGCCTTTTTAAATTTCTTTTGCAGACTTGAAATTTTATTGTATGCCAGATATTGTGTTTGTGTTTAGTCAGCCATAGACACTGGAATAAATCCTATTTTACCCCAGGGAGACAAACATTTTGCTTAGTGAGGAAGCTAGAATAAGGGACTGACAATTTCAATTAAATTCGGTCATGAGTTAGGTTAGATCACATCTGTTTCAGCTTTATTTAGTTTCAGTTCACCTCTGATTTCAGATGTCTAAGGTCAAGATGTAGCCTGTGTCTATTGTTGGTCCTTCTCTCTATCTGAATTTTGAGCTCCAAGGACCATCAAGTGAAGGCAGATTTTTCTTTTTCCATCCAAGCCATCAGTTCAGTTCAGTTCAGTTCAGTTCAGTCACTCAGTCATGTCCAACTCTTTGCAACACCATGGACTGTAGCATGCCAGGCTTCCCATCACCAACTTCCGGAGCTTGCTCAAACTCATGTCCATCGAATCAGTGATGCCATCCAACCATTTCATCCTCTGTTTTCCTCTTTTCCTCCTGCCTTCAGTGTTTTCCAGCATTAGGGTCTTTTCAAATGAGTCAGTTCTTTGCATCGGGTGGCCAAAGTATTGGAGTTTCAGCTTCAGCATCAGTCCTTCCAATGAATATTCAGGACTGATTTCCTTTAGGATTGATTGGTTTGATCTCCTTGTTGTCCAAGGGATCCTCAAGAGTCTTCTCCAACACCACAGTTCAAAAGCATCAGTCCTTTATAGTCCAACTCTCACATCCATACAGGACTACTGGAAAAACCATAGCTTTGACTAGATGGATCTTTGTCAGTAAAGTAACATCTTTGCTTTTTAATATGATGTCTAGGTTGGTCATAACTTTTATTCCAAGGAGCAAGCGTGTTTTAGTTTCATGGCTGCAGTCACCATCTGCAGTGATTTTGAAGCCCAAAAAAAAAAGTCTCTCACTGTTTCCATTTTTTCCCCATCTATTTGCCATGAAGTGATGGGACCGGACGCCATCAAAACAAGACCCAGTTTCCCCCACAGTCAGTCTCTACCATCAGGAAGCTTCCATAAACTTCTTATCCTTATCCCTCAGAGGGCATACAGAATGAAAACCACAATCGCAGAAAACTAATCAAACTAATCACATGGACCACAGCCTTTTCTAACTCAATGAAACTATGAGCCATGATGAGTAGGGCCACCCAAGATGGATGGGTCATGGTGGAGAGTTCTGACAAAACATGGTCCACTGGAGAAGGGAATGGCAAACCACTTCAGTATTCTTGGCTTGAGAACCCCATGAACAGTATGAAAAGGCAAAAATATATGACACTGAAAGATGAACTCCCCAGGTTGGTAGATGCCCAGTATGCTACTGGAGAAGAGTGGAGAAATAACTCCAGAAAGAATGAAGAGATGGAGCCAAAGCAAAAACAACACCCAGTTGTGGATGTGACTGGTGATGGAAGTGAAGCCTGATGCTGTAAAGAACAATATTGCATAGGAACCTGGGATGTTAGGTCCATGCTGCTGCTAAGTCGCTTCAGTCGTGTCTGACTCTGTGCGACCCCATAGATGGCAGCCCACCAGGCTCCCCCATCCCTGGGATTCTCTAGGCAAGAATACTGGAAATCAAGGCAAATTGGAAATGGTCAAACAGGAGATGGCAAGAGTGAACATCGACATTTTTAGGCATCAGCGATCTAAAATGGACTTTAATGGATGAATTTAACTCAGGTGACCATTATTTCTACTACTGTGGGCAAGAATCCCTTAGAAGAAATGGAGTAGCCCTCATAGGCAACAAGATTCAGAAATGCAGTACTGGGGTGCAATCTCAAAAAGAACAGAATGATCTCTGTTCGTTTCCAAGGCAGACCCTTCAGTATCACAGTAATCCAAGTCTATGCCCAACCAGTAATGCTGAATAAACTGAAGTTGAACAGTTCTATGAAGACCTACAAGACCTTTTGGAACTAACACCCCGAAGAGATGTCCTTTTCAGTATAGGGGACTGGAATGCAACAGTAGGAAATCAAGAGAGACCTGGAGTTACAGGCAAATTTTGCCTTGGAGTACAAAATGAAGCAGGGCAAAGGCTAACAGAATTTTGCCAAGAGAATGCACTGGTCATAGAAAACACCCTCTTCCAACAACACAAGAAACAACTCTTCACTTGGACATCCCAGCCATTAGCCTCCTGCAAGTCTACCATGCACTCAGCAAACATCCTATGTGGAAGAATCAGTGGGCTGGGAGAAGTGTCGCATTTTGACGGTGGGTCCTGTAGATTTAACTTCATCATATTAGATCATATGACAATGAAAAGTTTTGCTGGTCTGTCATTACACCATACAAGACCCTTTGCCTATGGCTGGTAGAACATTTTACCTTCTCTTTCCTAAACATGGCAGATGCTGTCAGAGAGGAAACCAGTCAGTGTTTTCTGCTTATATAGGAAAGGTTCAACTCCCTCTGGAATTTAATTTTCTTAGAATTCTTTGAGACTATGGTCCTCTAATTTCTTTTAAAGATAAATGATATTTTTTATAGTTTTAATTGTTGAAACAATAATGTGTCTTGACTGCCCACATCTGAATCAGAAGTAGAATTCTCTATGGCTATCATTATGGTTTTACTCTGAGACCTCTTCATGAAAGGGCTGGGATATTTATGGTCTTGTGAGGTTTGGCTGCAGTAGATATTTTTAGTAGGTTCTCATGGTCTCAGTATATTAGTTATTGCTGGTAAGACACATCATACTCTGAGTGGCTTTACAAGAAGTATTTATTTTCTTACTCATGAACCTTTGTGTTGGCTGTGGTTAGACTGGTGTCATCTGAGCTTGGCTTTAAGCAAAGGATTGGATTCAAGTATGATCCACAGACTCGAACATTCTGTTTGGCCAATTGGGGTATGCTTTTCTTATGTTGGGTCTAAGATGATCAACAGAACCATGATATATTAGCAAATTTAATTTACTTGCTATTGGCACATCTGCTTACATTCCATTGGTCAGGCCAAGTCGCTGTGCCAAGGTCAACATTAATGGGACCTTAGGGAAGCAGATTCCGCCAATAGAGGCAGGCACTGCAAGGACAAAGCACATGGTGCCATCTTTTTACAGGGGAATAAAGAATTTGAAGACATATTTCAGTCTACCATGTTAGGGTAGGAAAATCAAGGCACAGTCACATTAAGAAAAGCCTGTTTAAAAAAAAAAATACTCTAAGCCCCTCATCCATAAAAGGAACCCCTGACATTTTTTGCACTAACCTTTTTATACTGAGATCGTGTATGACAATTCTCACTAGAGAGAGAGAAAGAGAAGAATAGATTTGAGACAGATAAAGCCAAGATGCTGACCTTGCTCCAGCTGGAAATGTTCCTCTCACCTGTTCTTCCCTATTCAGATGCTAATGGACAAGTGAGTCTATTAAGAAAAAGGAAAACCAGTGCCTTGTGAAACGAACAACCCAACCAGAGTAGCCCAGAAGACTCACAGAATTGCTGCAGTTGGCCGCATTCATCTCTATCTCTGCCGTAGTCTTTGCCTGCATATAGTAGTTCTCAAACTTTAGCAAGCAGCATAATTACTTGGAAGGCTCATTAATCAGAGTCCTGGACCATAACCACAGAGTTCCTAATTTAGTTGGTCTTGGGTGGAACCCAATTTTCATTTCAAACAAGATTTCAGGTGATGTTGATGTTGCTTGTCTGGGAACTATAGATTGAGGACAATTTCCATAGGTCATAAATCCTCCAAAGCAGAGACAGTTCATGAGTTCTCCTGAGAACTGTGGAGAGGCTCCTTCATCCTTGAGCTGCCTTGATCTTCTGCCAGAGCTCCTGATGGGCTGAGGATATTCATCAGGCAAAAGCGTGTGAAGCTGCAGTCTGGCATGGGAAGACTAGCCCTGGGTTATTGCTGCTAGTCCATTTGTGCTGTCAACCTGCTTTGCAACACGCCATTTTTATCTCTCTGGGTCTAGCTTCCTCATATGCTAAAGAAACCTGGGGGTGGTGCTTCAGTCGCTAAGTTGTGTCCGATTCTGCAACCCCATGGACTGCAACCCCATGGACTGCAGCCCACCAGGCTTCATGGGATTTCCCAGGCAAGAATACTAGAGTGGGTTGCCATTTCATTCTCGAAAAAAAATCTAAGGACTGGATAACTAGTTGATTAGAAAATCCTTTATTCAAAATAAATACATAAATATTTAAAAAGAAAGTCTTCATTCAATAATTATTTAATTTTGTTGTCATACTCTGTGTAACTATGATGTTGGATAATTTCTTAAATTCTGCAAGTCTCAAAATTTTTCTTTTTTTTGTTATCCTTCTCCCATCACCCCCTTTCCCTTTTGATAATGAGTTTTGTTTTCTATGTCTGAAAGTCTTTTTCTGTTTTGTAAATATCAATAAGTTCATTTGTATGTGGAAAATTCTGAAGGAGATGGGAATACCAGACCACCTGACCTGCCTCTTGAGAAACCTGTATGCAGGTCAGGAAGCAACAGTTAGAAATGGACATGGAACAACAGACTGGTTCCAAATAGGAAAAGAAGTACATCAAGGCTGTATATTGTCACCCTGCTTATTTAACTTCTATGCAGAGTACATCATGAGAAACGCTGGACTGGAAGAAGCACAAGCTGGAATCAAGATTGCTGGGAGAAATATCAATAACCTCAGATAAGCAGATGACACCACCCTTATGGCAGAAACTGAAGAGGAACTAAAAAGCCTCTTGATGAAAGTGAAAGAGGAGAGTGAAAAAGTTGGCTTAAAGCTCAACATTCAGAAAATGAAGATCATGGCATCTGGTCCCATCACTTCATTGCAAATAGATGGGGAAACAGTAGGAACAGTGGCTGACTTTATTTTTTTGGGCTCCACCAAAATCACTGCAGATGGTGACTGCAGCCATGAAATTAAAAGACGCTTACTCCTTGGAAGGAAAGTTATGACCAACCTAGACAGCATATTCAAAAGCAGAGACATTACTTTGCCAACAAAGGTCTGTCTAGTCAAGGCTATGGGTTTTCCAGTGGTCATGTATGGATGTGAGAGTTGGACTATAAGGAAAGCTGAGTGCCAAAGAATTGATGCTTTTGAACTGTAGTGTTGGAGAAGACTCTTGAGAGTCCCTTGGACTGCAAGGTGATCCAACCAGTCCATCCTAAAGGAGATCAGTCCTGGGTGTTCATTGGAAAGACTGATGTTGAAGCTGAAACTCCAATACTTTGGCCACCTGATGTGAAGACCTGACTCATTTGAAAAGACCCTGATGCTGGGAAAGAGTGAGGGCAGGAGGAGAAGGGGACAACAGAGGATGAGCTTGTTGGATGGCATCACCGACTCATTGGACATGGCGTTGGGTAGACTCTGGCAGTTGGTGATGGACAGAGAGGCCTGGTGTGCTGCGGTTCATGGGGTCTCTAAGAGTCGGACACAACTGAGGGACTGAACTGAACTGAACTGAACTGTATCATACTTTAGATTCCACATATAAGTGATATCATATGGTATTTGCCCTTTTCTTTCTAACTTAATTTCACTTGGAACGATAATCTCTAGGTCTATCCATGTTGCTGCAAATGGCATTATTTCATTCTTTTTTATGGCTGAGTAAATGCATATAAATATATACACCCTACATCTTTATCCATCCAAGTCTCAGTTTTCATCTTTAAAATAGATAAAACAATTGTAAATACCTTAGAGGACTATTGTGGTGGGAATACATTGAGATGGTAAATGAGTGAAACTTAGGACAGTGCCTGGCAGCAGTTAATGTTTGATAATAGTATGCTATAATTTTTTAAAAAAATTTAATCATATAAAATTGCTCTGGGTATTTAAGGAGAGAAAGAGAGACCATTTCTAGATGAAAGATAAAGAAAAGCTTCAAGGTGAAAGGATCACTAGAGCTGGGTCATATGATCAAGAAAGATTTGGGCTTGTAGATATTTCGGGTGTGGAAGGAAGGGCAAGGATCTGGACATACAGGTGGTGCCTAGTGAATAGGAAGAAACTCAATTTGGTGGGAAGTTACATGTGTAAAAGCCATGTAGTGGAAAATAGCATGAGACTGGAACTAAAGCAAAATAAGGGAGACCTTGGTTAATAAGGCACGGAATTTTGGACTTCACCTGGGAAACAGTGAGGAATGAAAACATTTAGAGAAGAAAGTGATCATTGGATGCGGTTGTCCTCTCAGCCCCAGCACTGAAGATAATCATCTTGGGTTCCCATTTTGACATTCTGAAGTTCAGTTTCCTTGTTGTAAAATGGGGAATATATATGTACACACACACCATAGTGCTGCCATGAGGATTAAAGGAGGATATTTACATAATTATACCTTTAGCAGTGCTCTGTATAAACCTTGAGTTAATTCTTTTTTGAAAAAAAATCTTGAAATAGTTTAGATTTATGGAAGCCTTACCTTCCCCCCCCCTCCCATTTCTTCATCTTATTTTAATGGCTTATATGCTGATGCTTTATTTATCAAAACTTAGAAATTAACATGTGTCACTAGTATGGCGATGGTGTTCAGTTGCTAAGTCATGTTCAACTCTTTGCAACCCCATAGACTGCAGCACGCCAGGCCTCCCTGTCCCTCACTATCTTCTGTAGTTTGCCCTAAGTTTACCCAAGTTTATGTCCATTGAGTTGGTGATGCTATCCAACCATCTCATCCTCTGTCACTGTCTTCTTTTTCCTTCAGTCTCACAGCATGAGGGTCTTTCTTTGCATCATGTGGTCAGAGTTTCAGAGCTCCAGCTTCAGCATCAGCCCTTCCAGTGAATATGGGTACTGTTAACTAACCAACAGACTTCGTGTTTCACCAGTTTTTTTCCCTAACGACCTTTTTCTATTCTCCTATTTGATTCAGATACCACATTGCATTAGGTCATCATGCGGCCTTAGTCTCCTCTGTTCTTCACCAGCTTTTTGATCTTTCCTTGCCTTTCATGAACACCTGGACACCTTTAAAGAGTATTCAGGTATTTTTATACTGTCTGGAGCCTGAGTTTATCTGCTCTTAATTATGATTAGACTGAAGTTAGGTATTCAAGGGAAGAATGTCAGAGATGATCACATAAAATCAGGGATATATGCAGGGCTGGCTACATAATTTTGGGGACTCACTGTAAAATGTAAAGTGAAGCTCCTTGTTCAGAAATGTTCAAGGTGCTAAATGTAAAGGTTTTCTGTTTCCTCCTTTTGTGGTATGTTTTTATTTGCTCCTTATTTAATGTCATTCCACATAAACAAAAAAATAACCTTTTAGATTATTGGCATGCATCTTATCATCATCTTGCTATTGTGCAATGACAGTTTTAAGTACAAATATAAGAAAGAGCCTTTCACGTGTATGCAGAATCAGCACAATTACACAATGGTATTCTGAAGCTTGCACAGGCGTGGCTTTTTGTTCTCACCAACACAGCAGAGGTACTGCAAAACTAACTCAGTGGTTTTCATTTCACTTCTTGATGTGCAAACACTCTTCCAATGCTTTCTACCTTCTGCTCACTGATGAACAAGAAAAGGCTGAAAGGAAAAGGACCATGCTGCTGCTGCTGCTGCTTAGTCACTTCAGTCGTGTCCGACTCTCTGCGACCCCACGGACCATGGCCCGCCAGGCTCCTCTGTCCATGGGATTCTCCAGGCAAGAATACTGGGGTGGGCAGCCATTTCCCTCTCCAATAAAGTAAGAAGTGACTGAAGTCAGTGAAGTCGCTCAGCCATGTCCGACTCTTTGTGACCCCATGGACTGTAGCCTACCAGGCTCCTCCATCCATGGGATTTTCCAGGCAAGAAGACTGGAGTGGGTTGCCATTTCCTTCTCTGGCAAAGGACCATGAGTGGCCCATTTTTAGCCTAAGTACTTGGCTGAAACAGGGAAGGATCATAAGTAAGAAAGAATATGATAAGGTTCCTTGGTGATTTGTCTCAAAACACCATTGCTTTTCTTCTCTGTTCAAAGCAAGTTCTGGTTCCAAGGGGCCATGTAGCTTCTAAGAGCTGTCGGTCTCCTTGCTTACCGAGTCATAGACGTAATACATTACCTTGCACTTGCTGTGAATCTAGCTGAACTTTGTGAGTCATGGGTGCACTAGAATCCTGTGCTGCTGGGGTATCTGGGTACTCTCTGTAAACAGGGTGGCAAGGAATGGTGGGCATGCAGATTGCACACGTATCTCCTGCACACACACATGACCCATTCCCCATCAGACGTAACTTAAAATACAAGTTCAAAGACAAAATCAGTAAGAATTTCAACACATCAAAAGCAGAGCATTAAATCCAGCACGGGGCTCGCCTGAGTGTGGAGGCCTGTGCATCTGTGAAGGTGCATGTCCATGCAGACCGCGCATCTGTGAAGCCAGCCCCAGCTCTGCGTCACTGCTCTGCTTAACCTCATTCCGTTGGTTAAGGGGGCATCTGCCGGATTTCTCCACTGCCAGGTTGACGTTTCTCCCTTGCCACCCTCTGTTTGTTAGAAGCAGATCATGAAGTCCACCCACACTTAAGAGGGGAATGAAGCTCCATCTCCTGGAAGGAGGAGTCTCAAAACATTTGTGGACATGTGTTAAAACCGCCACAGTACTTAATAAGCATTTTGGAGTGGCCAGTGCTTTCTGATTCTCGTGTCTCAAGGGCCGATTTTGGAATCTCCTGACCCACATTTGCCTGCAGTTCTGAGATACTGAGTCTGGCAGCAAGATTGTAAACGAGATAATCTTGCCTGCACTAGGAACGCTGGTATCTTACCAATAAGAAACCCTGGGTCTTGAGAGTGACACAGACGATAGGTAAAGTGACCCTCTACCCAGGATTTGCACTGACTTACTTTCCTTGGACAATCTTTCCTTTCGTAGGCTGTGGGGCTCATGTGGTGAGGTGGATTTCTATTCATAGCCCCCTCTTCAAGTGAATGACTGGGAGTACGTAATTATCGGCCCGTGGAGCACGGAGCTCCAAGCCCCCTCGTCACCCTTGGCGTGTGCACCATCTCCGCCTGCCCGCAGTTCCCCTCTTTGGCAGATGCTGTCGGCACAAGACGCTGAGTGCAGGCAAATTATTTCCACTACTTCCTGAAATTAGCATTTCAGTACTGCATTCATCCAAGGCTCTCAAAACTCTTAATCAACAGGAATATGCCAACCTGAGACTGGGTCACAGAGGGACAGCCTAGAGATCTGGGTAGATGGGTAACAGCTGCTGCCCTCTCTCTGAAGAGGAGTGCTGTAGAGATCATCGTGCTGGGTGACAGGACGAGGGATGAGACGGTCTTTTAAGGTCTCTTCCAATCTGGGAAGTCTATGAATATCCCTACCAGCTGAGAGTGATTCTCCATGCTTTATTCATCATGAAAGTGACGCAAATCCAGAAAAGCAGTTCTTTCCAAGGTAGGTGGCCACTAAACCAGGCATCCAAACAGTTAGCACTCTGAAAATACTTGCAGAGGAAAGTCCTTGAATTTAAAAGAAAAAAAGGGTCATTTCAGGAATAGATGGATAAAACATAGTGTACTTGGTAGTACCTAGGAATAGACTAATGTGTTTTAAAACCCATGAGCTATGATTGCCTGGAAAAGGTATTGTAATTCTAAGTTGTATTAATAGAAGCAAAATGTTTTAGATGAAGAAGGATAATTCCTCTCTACTCTGTGGTAACCAGACTTATTTGAGCCATACTGTTCCATTCTTGTTATAACTGGGAGTTTAGGAGAAATTGGGGATTTTCAGAGAAAGTTACCCCAGATAGTGAGGGGGTCTCTGAATCATGCAAATGGCTAAAAAAAAAAGCCAAAAGAACCAGGCATGTAAAGCCTGAAAAAACTGGGGACTCATCGACTTATGATGCTTATCATACAAGATGGAGTAAAATGTGAAAGAAGTTTCAAGAAGCTAAGAATAAGTCCTAGTGAAGAAGTGACAGGGATTTTTGTTTTAGGGGCACATAAGGAAGATCTTTCTGACAACCGTAGCTCTGCAATGATGGAAGAGTGAATCTTGTCACACACTCATCAGAGGTGGCCTGAGATAACAGATGTAAAGGATGCTGAAAAACAAGTAAACAGCAGGTGATCCATTACTAAATGGAATGACTGTTGTAGAGATACCAGTTTTGTCCATATCAGTCTCTAAATTTTAGCCAGTTCCAATCAAGATCTTATTAAGATCATTTTATTTTAAAAGTTTTCAAGTAGAAAGCAAACCTGAGATAACTCTACAGTAAATCCCTGTATGTCCAACACCTAGATTTCATCATTGGCAGATTTAATGATGCCTTCATTAAGATGTAATTCACATGCCGTACAGTTCACCTGTGCAAAGTATATAGTTCAGAGGTTTTTAATATATTCACAGAATTGTACAACCATCACCATGGTTTTAGAATATTTCTATCACTCCTTCCAGAAAATATCATGTCTGTCATCAGTCAGTCCCCTTTCCACTCCCATCTCCCATGTCCTTTCCACCATTCTGTAGCCCTGGGAAGCCAATAATCTATCTTATGTCTCTATACTACTGCTACTACTGCTAAGTTGCTTCAGTCGTGTCCGACTCTGTGCGACCCCATAGACGGCAGCCCACTAGGCTCCTCTGTCCCTGAGATTCTCCAGGCAAGAATACTGGAGTGGGTTGCCATTTCCTTCTCCAATGCATGGAAGTGAAGAGTGAAAATGAAGTCGCTCAGTCGTTCCCGACTCTTAGCGACACCAAGGACTGCAGCCTACCAGACTCCTCCATCCATGGGATTTTCCAGGCAAGAGTACTGGAGTGGGGTGCCATCACCTTCTCCGATAGATCTGCCTATTACAGACATCTTATGTAAATAAAGTCATACAATGCGTGACCTCCTGTGACTAACTTCTTTTACTTAGCCTAATGTCTTTAAGGTTCATCCATGTTGCAACATGTATTGATACTTGATTGCTTTTTATTACTCCCAAATATTCTATTCTATGAGTATCACACATTCCATTTATCTGTTCATCAGTTGATGGCCATATGCGTTGTTTCCACCTTTTGGCTATTATGAATAATGCCGCTATGAACATTTGTATACGACTTTTTGTGTGGGCATATGTTGTTATTTCTCTTGGGTACGTATCTTAATTGCTGGGTCATATAGTAACTCCATGTTTAACCTTTGAAGAACTAAAAGAATATTTCTAAAGTACCATTAACATTTTACTATACTTGTTTTGTAACATATCTATCCATCCATTAGTCTTTTCTTTTTCATTTTTGTTTCTGTGCATCTCAAAGTAATCTGCAAACTTTTGTGCAGTGACTCTAAAAGCTGCAACATTCATATTAACAGGAGCTATATGTTTCATTGTATGTGAATTTTACAAGAGGATATTTTTTTTCCTCCCTCTGTAAAATTTACATACGGTGAAATGCACAAATCTTGACATATGCTCTGAGATTTGACAAATGCCTTTACCTGTGTAACTCAAATCCCTCTCAAGATATAGAACATTCCCATTTTCTGAAGAAGCTTTCTCATACCCATTCCTAGTCAATCACTGAATTCACCCTCTCCCCAAATGCAATCATTGTTCCAATTCTTTTCCACTGTAGGTTAGATTTGCCTGTTCTAGAATTTCATATAAAATAACCCATACAATCTGTACACTTTAAAAGTAAGATTTCTTTCACTAAGTCTACTGTTGTCCATTATCAATACAATCAGGAAAAAAAAATTTTTTTCAGAAAGCTCTGAAAAGCAAAACTTGAATTTTCTGAGCATTGGGAACTATTTACAAAGCATTTGCATCATATTAAATATTACAAGTAATATAGAAATTATTTAAATGATACAGCATAATGTGCATAGGTTATATACAAATACTGCACCATTTTATATAAGAGACTTGGGCGTCTGCAGGTATTGATATCCTGGGGATTCCTGGAACCAACCCCCTACAGATAATGGATGCTGAGGGATAACTGTAGTTTATTCCTTTAATGGCATAATTTTCCACTATCTGGATATACCTTGTTTTGTTTATCCAGTGACCACTTGGTATTCTTTTTGTTCAGTTCTAGTTTTTAGCTATTAAAATTAATGCCACTATGAACATTCACAAACAGATCTTCATGTGGACATAGTCTCTTATTTCTCTTACTTTTGGATTTGTTATATCATAGGTTAGATATATACTTATCTTCATCAGAATCTGTCAGAACTTTTCCCAAAGCAGTTGTTCCATTTTCTCTTCCCACCCAGAATGTAAGAGAGGCTGGTGGCTCCATATCCTTGTCTACATGCGAGGTTACCAGTATATTATATCCATTTTGGTAATGTAAGTAGGGTGACAATATACAGCCTTGATGTACTCCTTTTCCTATTTGGAACCAGTCTGTTGTTCCATGTCCAGTTCTAACTGTTGCTTCCTGACCTGCATACAGGTTTCTCAAGAGGCAGGTCAGGTTGTCTGGTATTCCCATCTCTTTCAGAATTTTCCACAGTTTATTGTGATCCACACAGTCAAAGGTTTTGGCATAGTCAATAACGCAGAAGTAGATGTTTTTCTGCAACTCTCTTGCTTTTTCCATGATCCAGTAGATGTTGGAATTTGATCTCTGGTTCCTCTGCCTTTTCTAAAATCAGCTTCAACATCTGGAGGCTCATGGTTCACGTATTGCTGAAGCCTGGCTTGGAGAAATTATATGCAGAGTACATCATGAGAAATGCTGGGCTGGAAGAAGCACAAGCTGGAATCAAGATTGCCAGGAGAAATATCAATAACCTCAGATATGCAGATGATACCACCCTTATGGCAGAAAGTGAAGAGGAACTAAAGAGCCTCTTGATGAAAGTGAAAGAGGAAAGTGAAATAGTTGGCTTAAAGCTCAACATTCAGAAAACGAAGATCATGGCATCCGGTCCCATTACTTCATGGGAAATAGATGGGGAAACAGTGGAAACAGTGTCAGACTTTATTTTTGGGGGCTCCAAAATCACTGCAGATGGTGACTGCAGCCATGAAATTAAAAGACACTTATTCCTTGGAAGGAAAGTTATGACCAACTTAGATAGCATATTCAAAAGCAGAGACATTACTTTGCCAACAAAGGTCCATCTGGTCAAGGCTATGGTTTTTCCAGTGGTCATGTATGGATGTGAGAGTTGGACTGTGAAGAAAGCTGAGCACCAAAGAATTGATGCTTTTGAACTGTGGTGTTGGAGAAGAATCTTGTGAGTCCCTAGGAAGAGAGACTCTCTTGCAAGGAGAGAGAGAGTCCCTTGCAAGGAGATCCAACCAGTTCATCCTAAAGGAGGTCAGTCCTGGGTGTTCACTGGAAGGACTGATGCTAAAGCTGAAACTCCAGTACTTTGGCCACCTCATGCAAAGAGTTGACTCATTGGAAAAGACTCTGATGCTGGGAGGGATTGGGGGCAGGAAGAGAAGGGGACGACAGAGGATGAGATGGCTGGATGGCATCACTGACTCAATGGATGTGAGTTTGAGTGAACTCCGGGAGTTGATGATAGACAGGGAGGCCTGGCGTGCTGCGATTCATGGGGTCGCAAAGAGTCGGACACGACTGAACGACTGAACTGAACTGAACTGAGTTATACTTCTTTGTGGTTTTAGTTTGCATTTTCATTATGGCTAATAATGTTAAGCACTTTATCATTTGTTCATTTGTATATTTTTTTGTGAAGTGTATACAGATATTTCAGGCTTTCTGAGTGGCACTAGTGTTAAACAACCCGCCTACCAGTGCAGGAGACATAAGAGATGTGGTTTTGATCCCTGGGTCAGGAAGATCCCCTGGAGGAGGGCCTGGCAACCTACTCCAGTATTCTTGGATAGAGAATTCCATGGACAGAAGAGCCTGACAGGCTACAGTCTATTGGGTCGCAAAGAGTTGGACATAACTGAAGTGACTTAACATGCATGTATACAAATATTTCAGCTATTTTTTATTGAATCGTTTGCCTTTTCATTATCCAAATTATAGGAGTTATTTGCATACCCTGGGTAACAGTCCTTTATTGTGTATTTATGAATATTTTCTCAGAGTCTATGGCTTACCTATTGATTTTCCAAATGGTATCTTTTGAAGAGAAGAATTTTTAGATTTTGAGAAGGTCTTATTTATTACACTTTTTTCTTTTATGGTTATGTTTTCTATAACGTGCTTAAGAAAAGTTTGCTTATCCCTGATCATGAAGATCATCTCTTATATCTACTTCCAGAAGTTTATGCTTTCAATTTTTATGCTTAGGTCAATGATCGATCTCAAGTTTTGTGTAAGGATTGAGATTTGGAGTTTGTTTGTTGTTTTTTTTTAATGTGAATATCCAATTCAGTTCAGTTCACTTCAGTCGCTCAGTCATGTCCAACTCTTTGCGACCCCATGAATCGCAGCATGCCAGGCCTCCCTGTCCATCACTAACTCCCGGGATTCACTCAGACTCACGTCCATCGAGTCAGTGATGCCATCCAGCCATCTCATCCTCTGCCATCCCCTTCTCCTCCTGCCTCCAATCCCTCCCAGCATCAGAGTCTTTTCCAATGAGTCAACTCTTCACATGAGGTGGCCAAGTACTGGAGTTTCAGCTTTAGCATCAGTCCTTCCAAAGAAATCCCACGGCTGATCTCCTTCAGAATGTACTGGTTGGATCTCCTTGCAGTCCTAGGGACTCTCAAGAGTCTTCTCCAACACCACAGTTCAAAAGCATCAATTCTTTGGCACTCAGCCTTCTTCACAGTCCAACTCTCACAGCCATACATGACCACAGGAAAAACCATAGCCTTGACAGGATGGACCTTTGTTAGCAAAGTAATATATCTGCTTTTGAATATGCTATCTAGGTTGGTCATAACTTTCCTTCCAAGGAGTAAGCATCTTTTAATTTCATGGCTGCAGTCACCATCTACAGTGATTTTGGAGCCCCCCAAAATAAAGTCTGACACTGTTTCCACTGTTTCCCCATCTATTTGCCATGAAGTGATGGGACCAGATGCCATGATCTTTGTTTTCTGAATGTTGAGCTTTAAGCCAACTATTTCACTCTCCTCTTTCGCTTTCATCAAGAGGCTTTTGAGTTCCTCTTCACTTTCTGCCATAAGGGTGGTGTCATCTGCGTATCTGAGGTGATTGATATTTCTCCTGGCAATCTTGATTCCAGCTTGTGCTTCTTCCATTCCAGGGTTTCTCATGATGTACTCTGCATATAAGTTAAATAAGTAGGATGACAATATACAGCCTTGACGTACACCTTTTCCTATTTGGAACCAGTCTATTGTTCCATGTCCAGTTGCTTCCTGACCTGCATACAGATTTCTCAAGAGGCAGGTCAGGTGGTCTGTCATTCCCATTTCCTTCAGAATTTTCCACAGTTTATTGTGGTCCACACAGTCAAAGGCTTCGGCATAGTCAATAAAGCAGAAGTAGATGTTTTTCTGCAACTCTCTTGCTTTTTCCATGATCCAGTGGATGTTGGCAATTTGAATAATCAATTACTTCAGCACAATTTGTGAACAAGATTTCCCTTTTAACATTTGATTCCTCTGATGGTTTTGTTAATAAAAATAGATGACCATGTAAGTGTGGGTCTATTTCTGGACTTGCTATTTGTTTTTGACCTATTTGTTAGTTCCAATACAAGTACCACCAAGTTTGATAATTTAGGTTTATTGTATTTTTTCTCAGCAGTATTTTTATGTTTCATGATAGAGGTCTTGCACATGTGTTGGTAATGTTTTCTTAATATTTTATATTCTGATGATATCGTGAGAGGAATTGTTTTTAAATTTTGTTTTCTAATTACAGACTTACATATATAAAAATACAGTTGATTTTTAAAATGAAACCCTGTATTCTACAGCCTTGCTACATCCCTTACCTCATCCCTCTTGTGTAGCTTTTTAGATTATTTATCCTCTTCTTTGTAAATAAGCATGCCATTTCAAATAGTTTTGTTTCTTCATTTTTGATTTTTATGGGTTTTATATCTTTTCTTACCGCAAGTGGTTAGAATTTTCATTAATGTTGAAGAGAGGTGGTAAGAGTGGAACTCCTTGACCAGTTTCTGATCTTAGGGTTCAATATGACACAATTAAGGATGACATTATCTGTAAGTTTTATAGTTATCTTTTATTAGATTGAAGAAATTTCCTCATTCTTTGTGAAACTTTATCATAAATTGCTGCTGGATTCAGTAAAAATGGCTTTTCTATGTCTATTGAAGTGGGTTTATGGTTTTTCCCTCTTTTTCTATTAATATGGTGATTCTTTTAACAATTGAGAAACCTTATATGCTACAAAATTAGCCATTTTTAAAGTGAACAATTCACTAAATATAAAACCAACCTTGCATTCCTGGTATAAGCCCTTCATGCTCATGATAAATTATCCTTTTTAGATATTATATTTGATTTACTAATACTTTATTAAGGATTTTTGTATCTATGATCATGTAGGAAATTTGTATTTAATTTTTTTGGTAATGTCTTTAATTTTTGATGCAAGGATTATGCTAATCTCATATAGTATATTGGGATGTAGTCACTGCTGCTCTATGATTTGAAAATCTTGGCATAATATTGATACTATTTCTTTGTTAAATATTTGGTATAATTCACTAAAGAAACACTTCTGAGCCAAAGATTTTTTTATGATAAGTTCTTAGATTAAAATATTTAATCTTGATAGTGGGCTATCCATATTTCTGTTTGCAATTCCCATTCTGTTCATAATTAAGGAACTGAAATTTGAAGCACAGTTGAGTTATTGTTTTTCATTAAGTTGAGCAGGCCTTTATATTACATCAGTATCTGCTAGGCAGATGATACTGGCAAAAACAGTGTAAACTGATCTTCTCTTAATCCTTACAGCAAATATTGCTACATAGTCTGTGGTTGTTGTCGGTTTCTTATACCTGGAGGGTAGGAAGGAAGGTAGGCTTTGTCTCTTTTAGAAGAAACCAGAAAGAGACAATCCCCATCTTCTGCTCCAGTGCACAGCGAGGATGGCTGCCTTGGTTTTCTGTTGCTGACTGTCGGGAGGTGTTACTCCCTCAGAATGTCCAACTCTTTATGCCCCGTGGACTGTAGCCCGCCAGGCTCCTCTGTCCATGGGATTCTCCAGGCAAGAATACTGGAGTGGGTTGCCATTCCCTTCTCCAGGGGATCTTCCCGACCCAGGGATTGAACCCATGTCCCCTGCATCTCCTGCATTGATAGGCAGATTCTTTACCATCTGAGCCACTGGTGACAAATTATCCCAGACCTGGTGGATTAGACAACACAGATTTGTTGTCCTATAGTCTGTAGGTTAGAAGTCAGATGCAGATCTCACCTGGCTAAAATCAGGACCTTGACTGGGCTGTACTCCTGAGGGGCTCCAGGGGAGAACCCATGTCCTTGCCCATTCCTTGTCACATGGCCCCTTTCCCATCTTCAAAACCAGCAGCACTGCATTTTTTTGATCATTATTCTGTGTACACAGCTCCATCTGATCACACCTGGAAAAGGTTCTCTACTTTTAAGGACTCATGATTAAATTCAGCCCATCCATCTGATACTGCAGGATAATCTCCATATCTCAAGTCCTTAACTGTAATCACATCTGCAGTCTCCGTTGTGTCAAAAAGGTAACATATTCACAGGTTCCAAGAATTGAGACATGGACATCTTTAGGGGACTGTCATTATGCCTACGACAAGGGAGCCTCTTGCTGGTTTAGGAGGACTTATACTCTGTTTATATATATATATATATATATATAAAATTTTTACTCTGAAGTTAAACAGTTCTATGAAGACCTACAAGACCTTCTAGAGCTAACACCCAAAAAAGATGTCTTTTTAATTATAGGGGACTGGAATGCAAAAGTAGGAAGTCAAGAAACACCTGGAGTAACAGGCAAGTTTGGCCTTGGAGTACAGAATGAAGCAGGGCAAAGGCTAATACAGTTCTGCCAAAAGAATGCACTAGTCATAGCAAACACCCTCTTACAACAACACAAGAGAAGACTCTACACATAGACATCACCAGATGGTCAACACTGAAATCAGATTGATTATATTCTTCGCCTCCAAAGATGGAGAAGCTCTATACAGTCAGTAAAAACAAGACTGGGAGCTGACTGTGGCTTGGATCATGCACTCCTTATTGCCAAATTCAGACTGAAATTGAAGAAAGTGGAGAAAACCACTTGACGATTCAGGTATGACCTAAATCAAATCCCTTATGACTATACAGTAGAAGTGAGAAATAGATTTAAGGGACTAGATCTGATAGAGTGCCTGATGAACTATGGACGGAGGTTCATGACATTGTACAGGAGACAGGAATCAAGACCATCCCCAAGAAAAAGAAATTCAAAAAGGCAAAATGGTTGTCTGAGGAGGCCTTACAAATAGCCGTGAAAGGAAGGGAAGTGAATAGCAAAGGAGAAAAAGAAAGATATACCCATTTGAATGCAGAGTTCCAAAAAATAGCAAGGGTAAATAAGAAGCCTTCCTTGGTGATCA
The DNA here is from genome assembly GCF_029407905.1 of Bubalus kerabau. Taxonomy (NCBI): domain Eukaryota; kingdom Metazoa; phylum Chordata; class Mammalia; order Artiodactyla; family Bovidae; genus Bubalus; species Bubalus kerabau. Next base: position 178,703,246 of record NC_073627.1, on the reverse strand, counting down.
ATGCAAAGAAATAGAGGAAAACAATAGAATGGGAAAGACTAGAGATCTCTTCAAGAACATTAGAGATACCAAGGGAACATTTCATGCCAAGATAGGCTCAATAAAGGACAGAAATGGTAGGGACCTAACAGAAGCAGAAGATATTAAGAAGAGATGGCAAGAATACACAGAAGAACTGTACAAAAAAGAGCTTCACGACCCAGATAATCACGACGGTGTGATCACTGACCTAGAGCCAGACATCCTGGAATGTGAAGTCAAGTGGGCCTTAGGAAGCAGCACTACGAACAAAGCTAGTGGAGGTGATGGAATTCCAGTTGAGCTATTTCAAATCCTGAAAAATGATGCTGTAAAAGTGCTGCACTCAATATGCCAGCAAGTTTGGAAAACTCAGCAGTGGCCACAGCACTGGAGAAGGTCAGTTTTCATTCCAATCCCAAAGGAAGGCAATGCAAAGAGTGCTCAAACTACCGCACAATTGCACTCATCCCACACTCTAGTAAAGTAATGCTTAAACTTCTCCAAGCCGGGCTTCAGCAATACATGAACCATGAACTTCAAGCTGGTTTCAGAAAAGGCAGAGGAACCAGAGATCAAATTGCCAATACCCGCTGGGTCACTGAAAAAGCAAGAGAGTTCCAGAAAAACATCTATTTCTGCTTTATTGACTATGCAAAGCCTTTGACTGTGAGGATCACAATAAACTGTGGAAAATTCTTTAAGAGATGGGAATACCAGACCACCTGACCTGCCTCTTGAGAAACCTATATGCAGGTCAGGAAGCAACAGTTAGAACTGGACATGGAACAACAGACTGGTTCCAAATAGGAAAAGGAGTACATCAAGGCTGTATATTGTCACCCTGCTTATTTAACTTATATGCAGAGTACATCTGGAAATGTACTCTGGGTTGGATGAAGCACAAGCTGGAATTAAGATTCGAAGGAGAAATATCAATAACCTCAGGTACACAGATGACACCACCCTTATGGCAGAAAGTAAAGAAGAACTAAAGAGCCTCTTGATGAAAGTGAAAGAGGAGAGTGAAAACGTTGGCTTAAAGCTCAACATTCAGAAAACTAAGGTTATGGCATCCAGTCCCATCACTTCATGGCAGATAGATGGGGAAACAGTGGAAACAGTGGCTGACTTTATTTTTCTGGGCTCCAAAATCACTGCAGATGGTGATTGCAGCCATGAAATTAAAAGACACTTAGTCCTTCGAAGGAAAGTAATGACCAACCTATACAGTATATTAAAAAGCAGAGACATTACTTTGCCAACAAAGGTCCGTCTAGTCAAGGCTGTGGTTTTTCCAGTGGTCATGTATGGATGTGTGAGTTGGACTGTAAAGAAAGTTGAGCACCGAAGAATTGATGCTTTTGAACTGTGGTGTTGGAGAAGACTCTTGAGAGCCCCTTGGACTGCAAGGAGATCCAACCAGTCCATCCTAAAGGAGATCAGTCCTGGGTGTTCACTGGAAGGACTGATATTGAAGCTGAAACTCCAATACTTTGGCCACCTGATGCGAAGGGCTGACTCATTTGAAAAGACCCTGATGCTGGGAAAAATTGAGGGCAGGAGGAGAAGGGGATGACAGAGGATGAGATGGTTGGATGGTATCGCCGACTCGATGGACATGGGTTTGGGTGGACTCCAAGGGGTTGGTGATGGACAGGGAGGCCTGGTGTGCTGCGGTTCATGGGGTTGCAGAGAGTCGGACAGGACTGAATGACTGAACTGAACTGAACTTACTCTGTTTGGATGGTATCTCCTGCAAAACTGTTTCTTTGTGCAGGCTTTAAGGATCACCAGACTTGCCTTTTTGGTGAGGAGAGCATTGTGTGTCTCCTTGGTGCTTGCTTAGCCATCCTCAGGGAACTAAGTTTGTATTCCTTACTAATGTTAAGGGGACTTAATGTCATTAATTAAGGGCTCAGGTAATTTCATATTCTTTTCCTGTGCCCGTTGACGTCTGCTCATCATAATAGTCCTTGTGAAAACCGTGCAACCAACTCAGTCAGTCAAAAAAAAGAAAGAAAAGTTAAAAATTGATGAAATTCTCTGTTGGCAAATATTTGGAGAAATTCTATTTCTATATAATATTGGTGAGTTTGTAAACTGGGTCTGGATTTGTTTGAAGAACAGTATGGGAGCCATCCCTCAGAATTTCAAAAATGTGAATTATTCTTCAGCCCAGCTATTACTTAGGTGTCTGTTCTACAGAAACTATTCTCACAGTGCACAAAGGCGGGCACAAAGGTGTTCCCCCCTGCATTTGACTTGGGAAGGCATATCTGGACGAGCTGCCGTGATCATTAAAGGGGCAAATGTTAAATATATTCTGGTAGATTCACACTTGGGAAAATGACAGACTTTTTAAAGGATGAAATAGATCTACATAGACCAAAATGAAAAGATCAAGATATGGCAAAGTAAAAGAGCAAGATACAATATAAAAGAGTATGTTCACATGTGTGAGTGGTACATGTATATATAAAAGTCATGAAAAGATCCGGAAAGATATAGGCACAATTTCAACAATGATTTCCATTGTGAGGGGAATTGAATACGGAAATGGGTGTGCAGGTTTTGAAAGCAGTCTTTCATTTTTTACTTATGATTTAAAAATTGTGTTATAAAATGCATTTTTTTAAAATGACAGAACTGTTAAATAACTGAATAAAAGAACAGAAACAATTCTATCTTTATTTTCAAGGTTTGATGACTCTATGGATTCCATGTTTTCCCCCTAAATCCTAGAATCGTGAAAAGATTGACTCCAGTGGATCTTATTCCGGGGTGAGCACCGTTGTCTGCATTTTGCAGACAAAGCTTCATGACTCGACTTTCCCTAGGTCAGATGCAGGGAAGCATGTCTTGGGCAGCAGCCCTCGGTCAGTGGGCCCTTGAAGAATGAGACAGATAAACGGCTTTAGATAAATAAACACACTTTTTGGCTTTGTTGTGTGTTTCACCATCGTGTGTGGTTGCTACGAAGTCCGATACACCTTGAGGCAGATGGGGATGGAAAGGTGAAACGCAGCAGGGTGGATCAAGCAGGCAGAGGGTGGGACAGAGCCTGTGACCTCCTCGGGAGGGAGGGAATGCAGGAGAAGGTGATCCAAAGCGAGGAAAGAAGTGCCGTGCAGCAGAGCCAGTGGGGGGGACAGGTAGTGTCAGGCCTGCACCACAGGCCTTAACATGGGCTCCCCGTGAGCACGGCTGGGGGAGTCCTTGGAGATTTCCTGAGAGCTGGAGAGAGGGACCGTGCGAGGGCCAGGTGGCAGCACGCGGGTCACAGAACAAAGGTTCCGGCAGACAGTTCCCATCCCAAGTTAAGAGGAAGGGAGAAGGAGCTTACACTAACATGTTGGATGTCCTGGAGAGGATTGGACGCTGCTGTAGGGTAGACTGTATGCTTTAGGAGGGTGTGGAGGACTTAACTGTTACCCCTCTAACGATAGCATGGTACACCGATGGCCTGTGGTTCAGGTCAGTTCAGTTCAGTCATTCAGTCGTGTCCAACTCTTTGCAACCCCCTGGCCTGCAGCATGCCAGGTTTCCCGGTCCATCACCAACTTGCTCGAACTCATGTCCATAGAGTTGGTGATGCCATCCAACCATCTCATCCTCTGTCATCCTTAAAGAAACTCCTATGAATGAATGAATTTGTCCCATAGACTTTGGGAGAAAACATCTTCAGATGTTTCAAAACATCAAAGTTCCAGCTCCCTCACTAATAGGTTATAAATCTTGGCTAATTTATGTGATCTGTCTTGGCCTCATCTCTTTTTTTCCCCTAATGTAGCAGTACATAGGATTCAACTCATAGGGAAATGGTGAAAATATAGATGGTAGAGCATACATGGAGTGTCTGGTTCATAATGAGTAAGATTACAGAAGTGTGTTATTTTCCTGCCTTACTGGTGAGAATCTCAAGTCAAGGATCTAAATATAATCAAAAGACATAGTTATCAAAGTTAATGTATCAAGCAAAGGCTTGGGTGCATAAAAAGCACCAAGGCAGAGGTGAGGGAAAAGCCAGGAGGGGAGCTGAGTCGCCTCTGCGGCTCCTGAGGGTTAATTAAGGACTCTGGTAAATTCCCCTTGCCTCGCCCCTGGGTCAGGCTGGCTTCTGAGACTGGAGCAGGTTTGGAAGCAGGCAGGTCTGTGCGGGTTCCACCCTCCAGAGCTGTCTGCCTCTGAGAGCTGGGGCCCGGGGCGAGGCGGCGGCAGGCCGAGTGCACGAGGATGCGGTGGGGCTCAGAACAGACAGCGGCTCCGGAGCTGGCAAGTGATTTACAGCCCTTAAATGGCTCTCCCCTTCTGCAAAACTCTTAATTTAATAGACAAACATCTTGGGATAAAGGCTCGCTAGAGACAGGACTGATGGGCTAAATGCTGGAAGATTAAAGACCTGCAGAGGGGAGTACATAACTCTATTATGAAAATGGGAAAAAGCTCCCATCCCTCCCCTCAAATGGCAAACCTGAGACTCACCACCAACAAAGGAGGTGGGATAGTGGAGGCTTCAAGGAAGTAGATTCAAAATCATGACAGTTGAAAGGTACCTCAGTCTCTGCATTGCCCAGCATCGTTTGATCTGAACATTTTGCTTGTGAGGAAATGGGGTCACCAGGAGGTCAGGTGTTTCTGCAAGGTGGGTTTTGATGAAGTCAGTGGTAAGACTTGGTGCCTAGGCTTCCATTGCATCCTTTGTTCCACGGTAGACAATAAACTGCTGGTTCAGGCTGATATACAGCTATACCCTCGGTAACTAGTCAAGAGCCAGACACATACTGCTTAGTCACTCAGTCGTGTCCGACTCTTTGTGACCCCATGAACAGTAGCCCACCAGGCTCCTCTGTCCATGGGATTCTCCAGGCAAGAATACTGGAGTGGGTTGCACTTCCTTCTCCAAGACACACAGTAGACCCTCCATAAATACTTGATGAAGAAATAGAGTATCCATGGAACTTTCAAGAACAACTCCCTGGAAACCCATCACATACCTCTCAGCAAGGTGCTGAGCCTAGTGTCTGGGGGTTGATTCTTGTGCTCCAATCTGTAATTTGGGTCTTGATTTGCTATGTTATCCTTGTATTTAACTATACATGAACTGCGTCAGCATTTCAGAATGTGTCAGAGTGTAAGAGGAAGCCTCTTGAAGTTCACATACAGATGTTTGTGGGCACTGGTAGCAGTGATACACAAGTTCAAGTCCTATGCCTGCTCTTTTCAATTAAATAGACTGTGTTTAGTATTCTCCTTTAGAAGATGTAAATACCTTCAAACTAGCTGTTTCCATTTTAGGAATTCAACCTTGGAAATACTCTTAAAACTCTGCAAATCTTTTTTTTTTTTTCTTTTTAATTGAGCTAGATGGGGAAACAGTGGAAACAGCGTCAGACTTTATTTTTCTGGGCTCCAAAATCACTACAGATGGTGACTGCAGCCATGAAATTAAAAGACGCTTACTCCTTGGAAGGAAAGTTATGACCAACCTAGATAGCATATTCAAAAGCAGAGACATTACTTTGCTCGTTTAGTCAAGGCTAGGGTTTTTCCTGTGGTCATGTATGGACGTGAGAGTTGGACTGTGAAGAAGGCTGAGTGCCAAAGAATTGATGCTTTTGAACTGTGGTGTTGGAGAAGACTCTTTTTTTTTTTTTAATTTTATTTTATTTTTAAACTTTACAATATTGTATTAGTTCTGGAGTCCCTTGGACTGCAAGGAGATCCAACCAGTCCATTCTGAAGGAGATCAGCCCTGGGATTTCTTTGGAAGGAATGATGCTGAAGCTGAAACTCCAGTACTTTGGCCACCTCATGCGAAGAGTTGACTCATTGGAAAAGACGGATGCTGGGAGGGATTGGGGGCAGGAGGAGGAGGGGACGACAGAGGATGAGATGGCTGGATGGCATCACTGACTCGATGGACGTGAGTCTCAGTGAACTCCGGGAGTTGGTGATGGACAGGGAGGCCTGGCGAGCTGCGATTCATGGGGTCGCAAAGAGTTGGACACAACTGCACGACTGATCTAATCTGATAGTTTATTCGGGATTCCCAGGTGGCACAGTGCTAGGAAATCCACCTGCCAGTGCAGGACGCTAGAGATGCAGGTTCAGTCCCTGGGTCGGGAAGACCTCCTAGAGTAGGAAATGGTAACCCACTCCAGTATTCTTGCCTGGAAAATTCCATGGACAGAGGAGCCTGGTGGGCTACAGTCAATGGGGTCGCAAAGTGTCAGACCTGACAGAGGACACACACAGAACTTACAATGTTGTGTTAGTTTCAAATGTATAGCAAAGTGTTAGTTTTATTCCTTTTCCAATTATTTTCCATCATAGGTTATTACAAGATATAGAATATAGTGCCCTGTGCTGTGCAGCAGGTCCTATATAGTAGTGTGCACATATTAATGCCAAACTCCTAACTTATCTCCCCCCGCCAACTATGCCCTTTGGTAACTATAAGTTTGTTTTCTATGTCTGTGAGTATATGTTTGTTTTATAAATAAGTTCATTTGTATCATTTGTTAGATTACACATATAAATGATATCATATGATATTTGTCTTTTTCTGTCTGACTTTTTTCACTTAACATGATAACCTCTGGATCCATCCATGTTGCTGCAAATGGCATTATCACATTCTTTCTTATGTCTGAGTAATGCTCCCTTGCACCTCATCTTCTTCATGCATTCACCTGCTGATGGACACCCAGGTTGCTTCCATGCCTTGGTTGTTGTAAGTAGTGCTGCAATGAACACTGGGATGCATGTATCTTTTAGAATTGGAGTTTTCCGTAGATATATGCCCAGGAGTGGGATTGCAGGATCTTATGCTAGCTCTGTATTTGATTTTTTAAGGAAATTCCATACTGTTTAGAGGCTATACCAATTTACCGTCCTCCCAACAGTGTAGTAAGGTTCCTTCTTTTCCTCACGCTCTCTAGCATTTATTTGTAGATTTTCTAATGGTGGTAAGTCTGAGTGGTGTGAGGGGGTGTGGTTCTGACTTTCACTTCTCTAATGATCAGTGACACCAGGCGTATTTTTAGGTGCACATTGGCCGCGCCCTGTGTCTGCTTTTGACTGTGTGCACAGCTTAGAGCGATTTACGTCACCAAATAAGGTCCAGTTTTCTGCTTTGTGTAGTGGTCATGATCATAGTGTCGACTTCAACGGGTTGTTGGGAGACTTTCTGAGACATAGTGTGGTGCCTTGGCCACAGTGGGTGTTCAGTGGGAGTTATCTAATATTCTGTATGGGTGTGGAGAGGAGGCTTTATTTCTGTCTGTTACTCCGTCATGTTCTTCAAACATCCTCAGAAGCTATCTGTTTGGAGCTGATTCGGGGGAAAAATACCTTATATACCTCCTCATTTTTTGATGGTTAGTCTCATTTTGAATCCTACAGAACTTTTGAATACTTCGGGCTTTTGACGTTCACTGAGGACTTAATTTATCTTTACAACTTTGTGTTTCCTCTTATCAGCCTCAGTGTGGAGGACCCTCTTATTGTTTTCTGTGTATTTTCTTTTTTTTTCAAAATCAGTTTTGGCAGACCTGTCGCTTGGTTTTGTTTACCTGGTGATAGGTGATTATTAAGCACCTGTTATGCGCTGGCTGTGGTATCGCTTACGTGCTTTGCTGTGCCTTATTTCTATACCCTACAGAAAACAGCCCAGGTTATAGTCATTCTTACTCTCAATTTGCAACATGTTAACTAACAGTGGGAGTACATGAAAGATTTATTGATTAAAACTTTACAGGACATGAAGTTGGGAGGAAAAGTCAATACACTGAATGATAATCAGGGTTCTTGGCAAGTGAGAACACCAGGTCAGCTCTTAAAAAAAACACAATTTGAATATGGATGAATATCAAGTGTTCACTTGAGTTCAAAACCCCCACTCTATAAAGACAGAATGAAGATCCAGTTTAGTAGAAAGATAAGCTAAAAGTTTGAAGTTCTCTATTTGAGGGAGGCATGAATCAAGTGAGCTTTGATTGAAACTTAAAATCTAATGTTACTGAAGACTGAACTAAGACTAGTTTCATGCTCAGTAAAGGAAAGTGATGCTCTGCTGTATTTAATCTTGGCCCAACCTGATCTGCAAGCGTGAGCTCAGTCTCAAGTCAGGTGCAGCGGTGACAAGCCAGGGTGTGGCTGAAGAAGGAGGAAGAAGGAATCAGATACACGGGACACCTAGATAAACTGCAGATTGTGAGCCGTGAGAGGGGAACTTAGGGCAAAGCAAGTTGCTAGCTATCTAGAAGCATTTGAACACTTGTGCAAAAAGACACTGTATGTTAGAATAGCACAGTAGATGGAATTGCAGGAAGATACAAATTAGCTCAATGTGAAGAATATATATATATTTTAATTAAATCTTCCTGCTTAAGAAATTGGCTGTCTCATAGTTTCGCCAGACTTAACCACTCCCATCCAGGGTAATCATCACCTCCATCAGATGTAACAGAGCATGCTGAGTGTCACAGGGGGTGTTGAAACAGAATTGTGTAAAGTGAAGGACCGTATCATAGGTGTTTTATATGTGCGATAAATATTTATTGAATGAAGATTTAACAGCTAGATACATTGTTTCTTTGAATATCTGATATTATTAATTTTAAAAGCAGAGTTTCACTAGCATGGAGAGACAGATTTTGAGAGGGTTGTTAAAACTGAAAGGGGTGGATAAAGGAAAGTAGTTGCTCATCAAAGCGGAGGATGGGAGCCATACTGTGAATTTTGAAAGAAATAATGCTGATTATATACTCGCAAAGAGCATTTCAGAGTTTATAAAGTATTTAGCCCCATGATTCGTGATCCAAAACTCACCAACAAAAGAGATATATAATGGTATTACTGCTTTTACCGTCGCCATTTAACAGATGAGGTAACTAAGACTTGGACAGGTCATTGAATTGACTAAGGTATAGAATTCAATTTCTTAGACCAGGTTTTCAAAATTTCAGATTTTAAGTTTTTGTTTCTTAACTGTATCCCATTGCTATGGGACTGAAAAGGGGATAGACAATAGAATAAAGAGGACAGGAAAATAGACAGGAAAATAAAGAGGTTATTTTTTTTAATGTAGTGTAAGCTGGAAATGTAAGATATTTCAATATCTGGTTTTAATTTTAAAAAATAACAGAGATGAGAGAGTATCAGTCCAAGCAAATAAAACTAAGAAACCATGAGGGTGAAAAATGAAAGTCTTTGTACGGAAAGACATTTGACAGGCAGCTGTACAGACCAGGAAGTGAAGCCTGGACACAGGCTGAATTCTGGTGTGTTTGTTCCTTCTGGTGTCCTTGTTCCTTTGTACCTGGACTTGGTACAGCCAGGTACAGAGAGGCTGGCAGGAAGGGCAGGCAGAAAATGAGGCTTCCTTTAGGAGCCAGGCAGTGTTGCTTTGCTGTGGTGAATAGGTAGTTTTGAAAATTACACACTAAGGTGGCAGGTAATTTATTATTATTATTATTATTTTTATATAAATTGTGAGTCCTGAGTTGAAATTGAGAAGGGAAAAAACAAGGTTTTTGAAATGATTAGAAAGGAGTAATATGGGTTTTCCTGTATGTGGCCAGCGTGATTAATACCCACTGTTACCTGGAACAGGCAATATCCATTCTGCTTTGAGGAGCCAAAGGTGACCTTGACCAAGAGCTTGCCTGGAGATGGTTATGCCTGAATCCCCACCCTGCTCCCTTAGCACCTTCTGATCTCATTACTATAACGCACATCACAAGGTGTTATGATTACACCCTCTTTGCTTGCCTGCTCTGCTCCACTGGAAGAACCAGCACTTAGTCTCCATAGGTTCTGGAGATGTAACAATGGCAGGTACCAATGCCAGGCTGGAGTCTTGGTGCCTGAAAAACTGAGTTGTGCAAAATGAACCCCTAATATAATAGGTGGAAATACAGAAGCTCAGAGAAGAGGACTGACGACCTGAGGGAAATCAGAGGAAAATACTTAATAGGTACAGTCTTTCATTACACATATTCTACTGGGAGCAACGTGGACCTTACCCCTTAGAGGTTACCATCAGGTGGGGAAGACAGGCGTTAAGTCATTAAAGCAGAGTAATCCCAAATGTACAGTATGCCACAGGGAGAGTTCAGGGCAGTGTGGGAAGGTTGCATAGGGGGCTGGAGGGTCAGCTGATCATTCCTGATGCCGCACAGTCTGTTGGTGGCCAGGCCAAGGGTAGTTTCTAAACCTATGAATTGTTATCCTAGTCATTTCTTCCTTATATGTTTTGTAATAATTTTATAAAATTTCTGTTTGCCATAACCAAGGGGTTCTTTAGAATTCTGTGGCCCATAGATCTGAAAATTTGATGAAGGCTATGAATCATCTTTTAAAAATGTGTATATATACCTAGCATATAAATTTGGAAGTAATTTTGGGCTTATATTACATAGACTCTTAGGTTCTGAATTTCTGTTTTGAGCTCTTTCTGAGGTGATGCCTAGCTCTCCTTTTGGCTCATTCCCAACCTATATCTCCAGCTCTGCTATCTCCCTTGCAGTCCAGATGCCCTACCTAGCAGCTGTCTACTGGGCACCTCCCTAATCATTCCACTAGGGTGTACTACAATTAGGATGTAGAAGAACCTATACTTGGTAAATAGTTCAAGTGTGTTGGGGTTGGAGGTAACAGTGGCACTAAGAAGCTAGGAGAAAAGATTTGTGTTGATTAAAAATCTCAGTGAGCAAGTGGAGATGGCTAACAGGCAGTTGTAAAAATGTGTCTGGTGCTCAAAAAAGGCTAAGGAAGAGATGTCAAGCTAAGAATTGTTAAACTTAGAAATGATAGTTTCAGCCCTGAGTTTGTGGGATATTGCCACAGAAGAGAGTGTAGAATGGGGAGAGAAGTAGAAGGAAGAAATATAAAAGAAAAAAAAAGAGGAGGGAGGGGAAGGGAAAATGTGGAAAGTAAATGGAAGAGAAAGAGAGAGTCAAGGAGGATTCTGAGTAATATCAGCATCTTAGGAAGAAATTTCAAGGAAGAAATTTTACATAAGAAAAGATATACACCACTACATATCAGATAGAGAACTAATAAGGACCTACTGAATAGCATAAGGAAGTCTTCGCAATACTCTGAAATGACCTAAATGGGAAAATAATCTAAAGAGTGGGTATGTGCATATGCCTAACTGATTCACTTTCCTGTGAACCTGAAATGGACACAACTTTTTAAATCAACGATACTCATAGTGCCAAGGAGAAAAGGAGAGATATAAGCGTCTGCATGCAGAGCTCCAAAGAACAGCAAGGAGAGGCAAGAAAGCCTTCCTCAGTGATCAATGCAAAGAAACAGAGGAAAACAACAGAATGGGAAAGACTAGAGATCTCTTCAAGAAAATTAGAGATACCAAGGGAACATGTCATGCAAAGATGGGCTCAATAAAGGACAGAAATGGTAGGGATCTAACAGAAACAGAAGATATTAAGAAGAGGTGGCAAGAATACATAGAAGAACGGTACAAAAAAGAGCTTCTCGACCCAGATCATCACAACAGTGTGATGGTTTTTCCAGTGGTCATGTATGGATGTGAGAGTTGGACTATAAAGAAAGCTGAGCGCTGAAGAATTGATGCTTTTGAACTGTGGTGTTGGAGAAGGCTCTTGAGAGTCCCTTGGACTGCAAGGAGATCTAACCAGTCCATTTTAAAGGAGATCAGTCCTGGGTGTTCATTGGAAGGACTAATGCTAAAGCTGAAACTCCAATACTTTGGCCACCTCATGTGAAGAGTTGACTCTTTGGAAAAGACTCTGATGATGGGAGGGATTGGGGGCAGGAGGAGAAGGGGATGACAGAGGATGAGATGGCTGGATGGCATCACCGACTCGATGGACATGAGTTTGAGTAAACTCTGGGAGTCTGTGATGGACAGGGAGGCCTGGTGTGCTGTGATTCATGGGGTCGCAAAAAGTCGGACATCACAGCGTGATTGAACTGAACTGAACTGAACTGATACTCAAGTAAAAATATTAAAAGGAGACAAGAAGAGATAGAGACATTGCATAAGAAACGAAGTTAAAAATAGTTCTTTGGAGTCTGTTGGTGCCCTTCTAGGTGAACTGTGAGTGAACTTTTGGGAGAGGAGGTCTAATTTCACTGGGCTGCAGAATTCATGGAAAACAAGAGATGTAGGAAGAGACAAGGTAAGAACCTCTTCAGAGGGCTCCTCTTTGAAGGACTGAAGAATGGTGGGGTGAAAGAAGGAAAACTTGTCATCCAGATGGAACTGCTATGGAAGAGATAGGATTATTTAAAAGAGGAGCGTTCAGAATCTCAGAAATGGAGGGCCCAACTCCTGGAATAAAGTCTTAGAGGTGAAGCCGAAGGGAAAACCTTAGGTAATAAGAGATCTTGAAGTAGGAGAGAGGGAAGGGAGAAAGCATAAATGCACTTAAGCTTGGAGGCAGGACAGGGGCTCCCTGCCCTGAGAGTCTATAACTGTGATCTTCCTGCTGTTTGAATGGCTGGAGGCCATTCCTTCCTCTCTTTTCCCCAAAGTTCTCTTTGTTTCAGCCTGAAGTCATAAGGCTGGTTTAAAATGGCCCTGCAGTCTGTCTTGGTCTCTGACTCACTGGGAACTCAACCTTTTTAGAATACAACCTTTAAAGAAAGTTTAAACATTAGACATCAAAAACAAAGGAAAAAAAATGTTTTCCCTAATGCTATTTGCAAATGTCATTTTAGAGCTGAGGAATCTGGTTGGAAACCTGAATCCTGTTTCACTTTCTCTGGCTCACTCTAAAGTGGAAAAAGAGAATATGCCAACTTCTGGAACCTTCCTTCAGCCCCTGATGGGACTGAAAGAGCCACGATTTCTGGGTCCTGTGTTTGCTGCCGCTTCCTTCTGCTGGATCTCAGTCTCCTCATTTGAGTAAAGTGAGACTGGGCATGACAGTCTCCATGGTTTCTTTCAGCCCAGAGAAAGATTCTAAGACTTGAAATCATACAAATTACTTGGTACCCAGATTTTCCATTAAGTGGTGCATTTAGCTATGAATCATATTTCATGAAATGGAGAAAGGAGAGAAAATGAAGGTATAGAACCCCGAACGAGAAAGAAAAAAAAAAAAAAAAAGTAGAAGCAGATGTGGTATCCTGATCGCATCTTTTCCAGGAAAGTTTAGCCCTTTTTCAAAAACCCTCGACACAGAGATATCTTGCCATGTGTCACTGACTCCCAAGGGCAGATCAAAGCGAGTCTTACAGCTGTTCCTTTACCTTGACCTGAGAGATAAAGAAAGCTGAAGGCACAAGGGGTGACTACCCAAGGCATCAAGGAGTGATATTAGGAGCTGAAAAAAACCTAAGGAACCCTGCAGATAATTTTTACATCTAGGGGACTAGAGGTGGGGATTCAGGATTTCACAGCCCACTCACAGGGTTGTCTTTCTCAGTACATTCTGTCCTTGCGGTTGGAGTCATGACAAACCGAATGGCTTTGAGCTACATAAACTCTTTAAATTTCCATTTTGTTCATTATTCAAATTGGAATGAGATATATTTACCTTGCAGGATAATTTTGAAACCATATGGTATGTGAGAAGTTTGCTCTCGTTGTAGCCTAATGGGTGTGGGTTCGAATTCTATGGCATTTCACTAATCCATTCATCGTGATGGTTTTGTTTCTTCCCTGTTTTCCTTTCCTCACATCTCCACCTCCCCTCGCTGACTTTGCACTCTTTGCTAAGACTCTGCTACCTATTTAAAGAGATGATCAATGAGAATTCCCACATACCTCACTGCCACTACCAGCCTGCTGGGGTTTGTGCCTATATGATTTGCTTCCCTTCTTGGTAGCTCAGCTGGTAAAGAATCCACCTGCAATGCAGGAAAACTGGGTTCGATCCTTGGGGTGGGAAGATCTCCTGGAGGAGGGCATGGAAATCCACTCCAGTATTCTTGCCTGGAGAATCTCCACAGACAGAGGAGCCTCCATAGTCCATGGAGTCCAAGAGTCAGACATGACTGAGCAACTACGCACAGCACAGCATTTGTTACTACAGACGTTTGTTGTTGTTGAATTACTCAGTCATATTCGAGTCTTTGTGACCCCATGGATTGCAGCATGCCAGGCTTCCCTGTCCTTCCCTATCTCCCAGAGCTTGCTCAAACTCATGCCTGTCAAATCGGTGATGCCACCCAACCATACCATTCTCTGTTGTCTCTGTCTCCTCCTGCCTTCGATCTTTCCCAGCATCAGGGTCTTTCCCAGTGAGTTGGCTCTTTGTATCATGTGGCCAGAATATTGGAACTTCAGTATCAGTCCTTCTACTAAATATTCTGGGTTGATTTCCTTTAGAATTGGCTGGTTTGATCTCCTTGCAGTCCAAGGGACTCTCAAGAGTCTTCTCCAACACCATAGTTCAGAAGCATCAGTTCTTTGGCACTCAGTCTTCTTTATGGTCCAACTCTCACATTCATACATGACTTCTGAAAAAATTACAGCTTTGATTATATAGACCTTTGTTGTCAAAGTAATGTCTCTGCTTTTTAATATGATATCTAGGTTTTACAGACTTCCATGTAGCTCAAATGGTAAAGAACCTTCCTGCAATGCATGAGACCAGGGTTCAATCTGGGTCGGGAAGATCCTCTGGAGAAGGGAGCAGCAATCCACTCCAGTATTCTTACTTGGAGAATCCCATGGACAGAGAAGTCTGGCGGGCTACAGTCCATGGGGTCATAAAGAGTTGTACATGACTGAGCAACTAACACACATACACACACATCTAGGTTGTCATAACTTTTCTTCCAAGGAGCAAGCGTCTTTTAATTTCATGGCTGCAGTCATCATCCACAGTGATTTTGGCGTCCAAGAAAATAAAGTCTGTCACTGTTTCCATTGTTTCCCCATCTATTTGCCACGAAGTGATGGGACCAGAGACCATGCTTTTCTTTATTGAATGTTGACTTTTAAGCCAGCTTTACACTCTCCTCTTTCACGTTCGTCAGGAAACTCTTTAGTCCCTCTTCACTTTCTGCCATAAGGGTCGTGTCGTCTGCATATCTGAGGTTATTGATATTTTGCCTGGCAATCTTGATTCCAGCCTAGGTGCTTCCTCCAGCCTAGCATTTCTCATGATGTACTCTGCATATAAGTTAAATAAGCAGGGTAACAATATATAGCCTTGACATACTCCTTTCCCAAATTGGAACCAGTCTGTTGTTCCATGTCTTGTTTTAACTGTTGCTTCTTGACCTGCATACAGGTTTCGCAGGAGGCAGATAAGGTGATCTGGTATACCCATCTCTTTCAGAATTTTCCACAGTTTGTTGTGATCCACACAGTCAAAGGCTTTAGCATAGTCAATGAAGCAGTAATAGATTTTTTTCTGGAATTCTCTTGCTTTTTCTATGATCCACTGTACCATAGATTAATTGTTCATACTCTTCATATAATACTAGAGATTTATTGTTCATATTTTTATCTAAGGTTTATTGTCTACTTCTGCCTCTAGATGCCATCTCTACTTCTCTCCCAACTTCCAGACCAACAACCCCTGCTCAAGGTCACTGCTCTAACAATCTAGAAATCATCCTGGCTTCTCTGAATCATGTATTTTTTTTCCCTCTGGATAATCTTACCAATTAACATGATAACATAAAGCAATGTTTTCCATGATTCAAAAAAGTCCCCTAAACCTCAGGCCCACCTGCATGTCCCTCTTTATAGTGAAGGACAGCTTTCTGCTTCCCATTCTTCAGACTAGAACTCTGGGCTCATCCTTGATCCTCTTCTTTCTCACACTCTACATCCAATCTATCGAATCCTGTTGGCTCACTTTCACAATTCATCTGACAGGGGAATACGACTCACAACTTGTGTTGCCATACAGCCACAGCCCCTCGTTGGCTCCCTGTTCTGACCTTTTCTACCTTATTTTCCTTCCAGTACCCAGTAATTTTTCTTTCAGAATATGAACCATATTTGTCTTTTCTCTACTCAAAACCTTCCTTTGATTAATAGCTTATCTTATTCGAAGTAACAAGTTCTTACAGTGACTGGCACTGCCCTGTCAATCCGGACCCCATTGGATCTGCTAGGGTAAGATAATCTCCCCTGCTTTCACCTGTTCCAATCAGATTTGTCTTTCTGTTGCTCTTTAACCCCACCAAGTTCATTCTCTCCTTAGGACTCTTGCTTGGAATTTCCCTCTGTCTAGAATGCTCTCGTTTCAGATGGTTCATACATTGGTCTCTCACGTAGTCAGTGATGGTTTTCAGAGAAGTCAGCGTTAGCCATCCTATAAAAAATACAGCATTCTGCACACATGCTCTGCACACTCTGTCTTTAAATTCCTTTATATATTTTTGCATGGTACTTACTACCTTTTACATAATCGATTCCTTTAGTTACTGATTCGATTATGATCTTTATGAGAACGAGAGGATGCGACTCTGTTGTATTCTCAGCCCTGGAACAGGGCCTGACCTATAGTGGAAGCTTAAAAATTATTAATACAATTATGTAAAGTTTAAAAATAAAATAAAAAAATTAAAAAAAAATATTAGATGAATAGATAACAAAGTGGCTTCAGGTAATTTAGTTGAAGTTCCTCTATCTTTGCTTCTTCAACTTCGGGATTGGAGATAATATTTCCTACTTTGTAAGATTGCTAAAAGGAACAAGATAACATCTGCGGCATGCGTGGCACAGAGCAGGAGGGCAGTAAACAGCAGGTATTGTTATAAACATTGCGCAGATTAACCGGACAGTGTATGCAAAGTTCCTGACATGCATTCTGACATGGAGTTGGAGCTCGGGAGGTTGTGGTTCTCAGTACTCAGAACACATTTGCTGATGATTTAAAGCGATTTGCAGTTGGCAGGAAGTTGGATGATAGCAGCTGAGGTTTTGGTTCAAATTTTCATTCAGTACTTACAAGGAGCTAGACTTCAGACAGATAACTTAACCTCATCCTACTTTCAGATTTTTCATCTCTAAAATGGAAATAGTTGTATCCTAGCATTACTAATATGATTAATAAGCTATTTTGCATGGCAAAGGGGAAATACAGTTGCAGATGGGAGTAAGGCTGCAAATCAGCTGAACTAAATGTACAGGTTATCCTGGATCATGGGGTTGGGCCCTTAAAAGTGAAAGAGGAAGACAGAAGAATAGATGCAGAGATGGCAAATTAAGAAGAACTCATCTGATATGGTTGGCTCTGAACATGGTGGAAAGGGCTACCAGCCAAGAAACATGGGTGGCCCATAATCTCATATTATGATTTATGAGAAATATATATTTGGTCATTTAGATGACCAAAATATATTTATGATATATATTTGGTCTTCTTCCACGGTTCCTGGCTGATGTCTCCCAAACCTCTTGGAATTTCTGACTATACAAGCAACAGGAGCATCTTTTGCTATAATGTTTGGTTTCTTGTCCTCAGTTCCTGAAACTGCTTCAGAGATGTAAAGGTGAAATGGGTATCTTGTTACTCATACAAGTCCCTTTCTACCCCAGTGCTGTTTGTGTTCATGATGTGACTTTGGAAAGTCCCTAAGTAGGGGGAGAGGACTGGTTGCAAGGGGTACCAACCTTGAATAGGAGGTTAGAAATTTCAGTCCCCTCACTCCATTCTTCAGGGAGGGGAGACGGGCTGAATTGAGTTCAGTCACTAATGGTCAATGATGTAATCAGTCATTTACTTGTAATGAAGTCTCCATAGCAACCCAAAGGAAGGGTTCAGAGAGTTTCTGGGTTGGTGGATAACTGGAGGTGCTGGGAGTGTGGCACCCTGGAGGGGACATGGAAGCTCCATGTGCGTTCTTTCCCCGTGTATTTCCCTACACATCTCTTCCCTCTGGTTGTTTCTGGGTTATATCCTTTTATGATAACCTGGTGATCTAATAAGTAAATGGGTTTCCTGAGTTCTTTGAGCCTGTCTAGCAAGTTACTTGAGCCCAGAGAAGGGCTTATGGGAGCCTCTGATATAGCCAGTTGGTCAGAAGCATGGGTGATAACACAGTTTTGCAGTTGGCATCCCTGGTTGGAATGGGTCCTCGGAACGTGCAGTCTGTAATCAGTTGCCCAGAAGAACAGATGACAACTTGGGCTTGTGACTGGCACCTAAAGTGGAGTGGGGCTGGGGGCAGTCTTGTAGGAGGAGCCTGTGAAATCTAATGCTATCTCCAGGTAAATAGAATTGAGTTGAACTGTAAGACACCCAGCTGGTGTCCAGAGAATTGCTTGGTGCTTTAGAAACCCCCTCCCACCACACATGTTGGAATCGAGTGCAGAATCCCCAAGATCTAGTTTTTGTAGAAACCAAATAGAGCAAGGAAATGGATTCTCCCCAAGAATCTCTAGAAAAAAGTGCAACCCTGCTGACTCCCTGATTTAAGCCTAGTGAGAACCCTTTCAGACTTCTGACCTCTAGAACTGTAAGATGATAAAATCTGTATTGTTGAAACCACTAAGTTTGTGGTGATTTGCTAAAACAAAATAGGGAATGAGTACAGTTACTATTCAGCTATGAAATAGAGGTGAGAAAAAATTGAGAGAGTAGCACTGACTTATATCCACTACCATGTGTGAGGTGGATAGCTAATGATAAGCTGCTTCACAGCACAGGGAGCTCAGCTCAGTGCTCTATGATGACCCAGAGGGTGGGATGGGGGTGGGTAGGAGGGAGGCTAAAGAGGGAGGAAATATATGTATGCTTACAGCTGATTCACTTTGTTGTTCAGCAGAAACTAACAAAACATTGTAAAGCAATTGTACTCCAATTAAAAAAAATTAAATGTTACAGTACACATATATGTAGTATAAGAAAAAAATAAAATAGAGATGGTGAATAGGTTTACCTCTAACATTGGTGGGGCTCAAAGCAAGATAAGAAAATTACGTTCTTGACCTCTAGCCCACCTTTCTTTTTCTTTTCATCCCAGCTCTTTCCTACATCAGAAGGCTCCTTATGTACCTTTGTGTAAACCCCAGCCTGGAAGTCCAGCCCCTCTATGTGAAAGGTACCCCTCAGGCAGCTTTTAGACACAGGAATGATACCAGCAGCTGAGTCTGTTCTCACAAGGACAGATCCTGGGTGAAGCCTGCAGGTGGGCGTAGAGTGGTCCAAGCAGGTCCTTCTGGGGCACGAAGTTTCTGACACACGGCCTGAAAGGTGGACTGTCGGGTCCAGTTAAGCATGTCCTTTTGGTCCCGTATAGTCTCCACCTCTTTTCTGCAAAGGAGAGTCAGGAGGCCCTCTAAACTACTCTCAGTAGATTTTTCTGTGATGTCGGACGTGTTCTCACTCTGCACTGACATGTTGCTAGTGAGCACTTGAAATATGACCAGTGTAACTGCGGAACTGAATCTTAAGTTTTATTTACTTTTAATTAATTCATTCAAATTCAAATAGCCCTTTATGGCTAGTGGCTACCCAGGTGGCGCTAGTGTTAAAGAACTCACCTGCCAGTGCAGGAGACATAAGAGCCACAGATTCAATCCCTGCATCCAGGAGATCCCCTGGAGAAGGGCATGGCAACCCAGGATTCTTGCCTGGAGAACTGCATGGACAGAGGAGCCTGGTGGGCTACAGTCCATGGGGTTGCCAACAGTCAGACACAACTGAAGCCACTTAGCACACACACCGTGTTAAACAGTAGAGCGCTGAAGCATGGGGTGTAGGACAGGGAGTCTTCCTGATGAGGTCTTCAGGCAGTGCTGATGATAAAGTGCATGAGAAGAAGGGAAAAATGTAAAATTTTGAAAACAAAAAAGTTATTCATCCTCCAAGAAGAAAATCCATAAGTCTTAAAGGAAATTAGCTTTTCATTTGGGATCTGTCAGGACTTCTGCTCTTTCTCTTCTCTTTGGATCTTTCTGTACATTTTGTCCTCTTCTCTGGGTTAACTCCTGCTGGCTCTTTGAGAACTCAGCTCCAGCTTTTTATATCAGTCAGTCTTTGCTGTGTAATCAATCAACTCTAAATTAGCAGTTTAAAACAGCAATCAATTTTTTTGGTTTGCTATTCTGCCAGTTGTCAGGTTGGGGTGGGTTTAACTAGATGGTTCTTCTGGTCTTGGCTGGGATCAGTCCTGTGTCTGGGGTCTGCTCTTGGGCCAGGTTGAGATGACCTCAGCTGGGATAGTCATCCCTGCCCTGCATGGAGTCCCATTCTCCAGAAGGACAGCTTGATCACTTAGTGGTCACAGGCTTCGAGGAGAATCAGCAGTTGCTCCCAAGGCCTCTTGAGGACGAAGCTCAAAGTAATATACTAAGGAACTTCAAAGTCACATTATAAAGATGAGATACAGTGGCTATAAGACTTGTGTGCATTTTTTGTACTCTTGCTCATTTACCTCTTGTTGAGAGTCTTCTGCTCCTTCCCCCAATTTCCAAGCCAGTTGGATGTCCTGTGGCTGCCTCTACATGCCAAACACTGGATTTTTAATGTTTTCCCTCTTGTTAATTTTTTGCCAAACATCACGAATTAGGCACCTTTATGATTATTAGTTCCATCTTGGAGATGTGGAAGGCAAGGACCAGAAACTCGCCTGGTCATGAAACTGCACATGGCGGAAATGGGGTTGGGCCCAGTGCTGTCTGACTCCAAACCACCGTTCTCAATCTCGGCACTGCTGGCGTTTCGGAACACGTGGCTCTTCACTGTGGAGAGCTGTCCAGTGCACTGCAGGGTGTTCAGCAGCGTCCCCAGCCTTTACCCAACAGATGCCAGTAATGCCCCATCCAGTTGCTCCAGATGTTGCCAGGTGTCCCCCAAGGTGGGAAGGCGCTGGTGAAAAACCACCTGTGGTTGAGCCTAGTGCTCTGACCACGCCTCTCACCTCATCTCACAGCTCCGTCCCTCCCTGAGTGAGGAAGTTCAATCTTATTTAGAGCCAGAACCCAGTATTTCCTTTTAGCCTGAAGAGGAAAGCAGAACAGAGGCACAGCTGGGCCTAGGGTGGGAGCCAGGACCACCTTTCCAGCAGGCTTCTCTTGGAACTCAGGCTTCAGCATTTAGCCTTTCCTCTTTCCTAATGCTTCCTTTTTTTCATTTTGAATTCAGCATCCTAGACCCGGTTACAGTCAGTGAGAACCAGCCAGTTCTCCCAGGATTTGAGGTGATGTCCCCAGAGCAGCCTACAGAGATAGCTCCAAGTTGGAATGGCTTTGCTTTTGGTGGCAGGGAGCTAAATATTTCATCTTCATAAAATAAACATAGATCGTCTCATCATGAAATATACATAAAAATGTTTAAACATGTTAATTATTAAACCAATATTGATTCATATTGGATGAGGCATTAAGGGAAAATTAGCTAATGTATTTAATATCTCCTCCACAGTTGACTAGTATCAGAATTCATCATATCTAACCACCAATAAGCATAAAAGTGGCAAGTAATATTTATGATCAGGGGTGAGTGAGTGCCGGGCAGGAAGTGATGGGGATGGAGGAAATACGAGTCTCTAAAAGACAGCCTTTCAGTTGTCACAGCCCATCCTCGGAATTTCAGGCATAAATCATTGGATGCAGTCAGATCATCAAATTTTGATAAACCTTTCATGTTGGGACAGTTATTGAATATCATTTGGACCTGGCTTCCTTCTCAAAAATGAAATGGGATGGCAGATACAATTTAGAGTCAGAAAGAGAAGGGGAACAGGGCTTAAAAACCCTGGGATTGAATTCTGCCTTTCTGATTTTTATAGAGCCTTGGGCTCTATTCACTCACCTGCGAAATGGGACCATAATGGTATCTACCTGTGGCCTCTTCCTCTTATCATGTTGTGTGTTTAATCTTATATCCCTCTCCAGATTTAAAACTCCTAAAGGGAAGAGATTTTTCCCTGGTATTTTATTCCTGTGTTCTGAAGGTTAGCTAATTCAGTCCCTTAAAAATTTTCTGTGGAATCAGAAAAACATGGGTTTGAATTCTGGGTCTTGAGCTAGTTACTGTCTGTGCCTCAGTTTCCTCATGTGTAAAGTAATTTAGTTACACCTGCTATGAATATAAACTGTTATGATGTGCCAAAAGTGGTAAGAACATAGCATGTAAGAGGTAAATACTTGGTGATTGTTATTACTCTGTTTTCCCAGAACAATGACAAAGAAATAAACAGTTGGCAAATTTTCAATGATATCTCAATGGATTTTTTTAAAAATCAGTAATTCATGAACATTTAATACAGGAAATAATTTAAATATCACCACTGTAGGTAACTGTGGGGTCATGCAAGCTAGCTTCTAGCACAGACTCTGCCAGGGAAGGGGACAAATATTGGAAAGAAATTCGGCTTGTTGTGCCTGCAAATTCAGTGTCTAGACACTTCCCCATGGGTTCTGGTGCCTGGAAAGGAGAATTTGTCTTTAATGTGAAGACGTGCTTGGAAAGAGCTGCTTAGAGTTCAGCTTCTGCCATCAAATCACTTAACAGGTGACTGTAAAAATGAGATCAAAAGATCTAATGCACAGTGTCATTTTGGAAGTGAAAGGAAAAGGAAAAATTAACCCAGCCACATTTTGCCAGTTTAGATACAACAGTTTAGATACTGGAGTGGGTAGCCTTTCCCTTCTCCAGGGGATCTTCCCAACCCAGGGATGGAACCCAGGTCTCCTGCATTGTGGCGGATTCTTTACCAGCCAAGCCACAAGGGAAGCCCAAGAATACTGGAGTGGGTAGCCTATCCCTTCTCCAGGGGATCTTCCAATCCAGGAATCAAACTGGGATCTCCTGCATTGCAGGCAGATTCTTTATCAACTGAGCTATCAGGGAAGCCCTTAGATAGAACAGACACCATATTTTCTCAATTTTTAGATTTTTTTTTCATTTTTAACTGAAGCATTTCTGAAATCAGCATATGTCTTACAACTGACATATACGTAACTCTAATGCTCCTCTCCTTTTCCCAAGGAGATCTTGTTATGTTAGTGGTGTCTTATAATTGGAAATGTCTTCAAATTGAGGGGAAGCAGTGTTACCTATCTCATAGTAACTAAACAGACCCTCCTAAGAAAGAGTGCTGCTTCACCTGGAGTCAACTGTTGTGGGTTCAGGAATCTGCTAAGAGGGGAAATAGAGTAGCAGATGCCTTGATGTAGTCTCATATTGTCCTCTGCAGCAAGGTCCATTGACTTGTCTTGGGTTATTCCTCAGCTCAGAGGTGGGAAAATGGCAGACACATGGATATGTCGCGAACACATATTCTCTGGATGCCTTTTGGCATCAGCTTGCTCTTATGTATCAGGACCCATTGAGCTCTGCAACTGAGAACCTCCAGCAGTGTTCTTTGCCTACCAGATGTTACACAGATGCATTGCAAATTGTTACCAGAGCTCAGAAAAAGAGGAAAAGAGAGGATTGTTGAAGCCTTGAAGGCATATGACACAGTAAACGGTGCATTTAATTTCAACTTAATGTGAGAGAGAGTGTGCACTAGATTAAATATCATCTGATCATTAAAAACATATTTATGGAAGTTTAGCAACTTTGTCAGAGATGTGTGACTAATAACATAGAGTTGTGAGGCTTCGAAAACATATGTGTCTTAATCGACTAATGTTTAGTATGGATTATTGACTGTTAAATCAAAATAAAAGTTTTCACTTGAGATTTTGTATTTCATTTGTGACAGATTTGTCTTTATCCAGACATTCATATTGGAGACCCAGTTTGCCCATTAAAAAAGCCCACTCTAATAGAATCATAGAATTTCCATGTTGGGAAAGTTCTTAGAAATCCAATCTCCTTCCAGTTCTTTTTGGTGAAAGTGGTATCATCTGTTTTGAATTGCAGCTTTATTTTCTGAATAAATGTAGTATTACCACACCGGGGAAAATTTGGAAAAGAAAATGGGAAAACAATGTCCGCTGTATTCCCTTTATCCAAACAACTCCTTCTTTTTCACTTTCTGTACATCTGTGTGTGCTTTGTACACGGTGATAATTGTGGTACACATTACATTACTTTTAATCTTCCTTTTTCATTCTTGATATTAAGTTTTCATGACCACTGTGTTTAGTAACATAATACTATTCTATGGAATAGCTATGCTGAAAAATACTGAACTCTTCCCCAATGTTGAGACATTTAAATTGCGTCTAGTTGATCTAGATTGCCTGAGTATGAATCTTGCTTCTTCCCAGTGAACAGCAATGAATTACCTAAAATTTCTCTATCTCAGCTTTCTCATCTGTAAAATGGGGATAATATTAGTATTTCCTCATAGAGTAGTTTTGAGGATTAAATGGTCAAACACATGTTAAAAGTATTCATAGTAAAGAGATTAATGTTTATGTATATTGGTATATCATGAGAGACAAATAGAAAGGAAGTCTCAAACATTATTTCCTTTGTACAAGCATCCTATGTTTTTATAAAATAAAATTTATATAAAATAAGGATTAGTGAATAAATGGTTAAAAAAACAGAAAAGCAAAAAAAAAGCAAAAACAAAAAAGTAAGCATTTCAAACTGGCACATAATGAGTACTCCATCAGTGTTAGCTATTATGTTGATAAGTGAGTCAACTATAAATACACTGATACAAAAATACACTGATACATATTCCTCCCCAAAATGTTGAAACATGTCCTTCAGAGGGATTCCCAAGCCATTTTCATAAAAACTCATGCAGATAGTGATACACACCCTTTTAAAAAATTTTAAAAATCAAATAATCAATTACCTCCTTAGATCACTTCACTTTGGAATGCCTTTAATTATTGGGAGTGTCTTTTCCATGTTTAATCTAGATGGGCTCCCACTGGATCCCGTGCAATGATTAGATTCAGTCTCTGTCATAGTGCAGGTTCAGTTCAGTTCAGTTCAGTCGCTCAGTCGAGTCAGTGATGCCATCCAGCCATCTCATCCTGTCGTCCCCTTCTCCTCCTGCCCTCAATCCCTCCCAGCATCAGAGTCTTTTCCAATGAGTCAACTCTTCTCTTGAGGTGGCCAAAGTACTGGAGTTTCAGCTGTAGCATCATTCCCTCCAAAGAAATCCCAGGGCTGACCTCCTTCAGAATGGACTGGTTGGATCTCCTTGCAGTCCAAGGGACTCTCAAGAGTTTTCTCCAACACCACAGTTCAAAGCATCAATTCTTCAGCGCTCAGCTTTCTTCAACCACTGGAAAAACCATAGCCTTGACTAGACGGACCTTTGCTGGCAAAGTAATGTCTCTGCTTTTCAATATGCTATCTAGGTTGGTCATAACTTTTCTTCCAAGGAGTAAGCGTCTTTTAATTTCATGGCTGCAGTCACCATCTGCAGTGATTTTGGAGCCCAAAATAATAAAGTCTGACACTGTTTCCCCATCTATTTCCCATGAAGTGATGGGACCAGATGCCATGATCTTTGTTTTCTGAATGTTGAGTTTTAAGCCAACTTTTTCACTCTCCTCTTTCACCTTCATCGAGAGGCTTTTTAGTTCCTCTTCACTTTCTGCCATAAGGGTGGTGTCATCTGCATGTCTGAGGTTATTGATAGTGCAGATTATTGTATGTCAATGCACTGAATCTCAGAACATGACCCCTGAGACACTAGTTACTCCCCCAAATTCAAGCCATCAAAGTTGTACTGATTCCACCCACAAAATGCATCTTAAAACCAGCTATTGATCTCCTCTTTTCCTCACCACCACCCTATGCTAAGTCACCCTCATCACCTCCAGCCCTGGTTAGAGCAGTAACCTCTTAATTGGTTCTACATCTGCCCTTGGCACATGGTCACCAGTCTGATCACAAAATTTGTGATGTAAAACCCTTTTATAGCTTCTGGTTTCTTAAACTAACATCTGATAGTGGTATAAAGAGCTTTGCCTGAATCTTCCCGCATCTCTCTTTCTCCTCATCTCTTTGATCCTGTCCCTCCTTCACCACAATCCAGCCATGCTGGTTTCCTCCTCAGGTATCCCGAGGTCTTTCATGGGTGAAGGGCATTTGTAACATTGTCCCCTCTGCCTGGAAATCTGTCCTTATCCTTAGCTTAGCCAGCTTCTCCTGTCCTTCAGGCCTCTCCTGAAGTGTGTCTTCCTTAAGGAGGTCTTTTTGGAAACTTCTATATACAATATGCTTATCAGTCTTACTCTATCAGAGGACCTTGCAAAGTACTGTTTAACAGTGTAATCATGTTTACTTGTGTGTTTGTACCACTGCTCACTGAAGTAAATAATTTACCAGGTCAAATGCACTTGTGAACTGACCCTGCTAGTCAAACCCGAACCTGAGTTCAGACGAGCAGTGGTCATAGATAATCTACCATCGTCTCTTTTGTGTGCCTAGAATTGGAAAAAAATAATCTTGTTAATGTTTGTTGAACACTTATTATATTCCAGGCCCTGTTCTAATAATTTTATCTGTACACTTTTATTGCCTAAGAAACAAACATTAATACTGCCCCATTTTACACAGAGAAGAGGCTGTAAAGGGCCCCCGGTCACATGACAGAAAAGCGGCAGGGCCAGGATTTGAACCCAGGCTGGCTCTGGTGACTGTCTTCCTACCACCACTGTGGAGAAATAGACCTTTGAGGACCACTGTTTTGATTTAGGAAGGAAAAACTCAAAAAGCACATGAAGCACTCCATTTTCCACAAAATATGAAAATAAAACAGACATTAAATGAACCTTTTCAGAGTAAACTATTACATGATTTTAAGTGATACTATTATCCCCCCACGGAGAAGGCAATGGCACCCCACTCCAGTACTCTTGCCTAGAAAATCCCATGGACGGAGGAGCCTGGTGGGCTGCAGTCCATGGGGTCGCTAGAGTTGGACACGACTGAAGTGACTTAGCAACAGCAGCATTATCCCCCCAAAAAGAAAACGCAAGAGATCAACATGTCAGAAAAGGAAGCAAACACTGCCAGGTGGTTTATAAATGACTCCATGGAAGGACTGGCTGCAATAATGATGCATATAATGCGTATTTCTGTGGATGCATCTATTAACTATACCATGTATATGTGTGTGTGTGTGTGTGTGTGTGTGTGTATGGGTGAAAAATGCTACTAAAATGAAGAAGACATATACACGTTCAGAAAATATATACATCTTTGGTACTTTCCCTCTTTTTAATAGCTCTTTCTTCCATTCATAAAAATGAAGTGAAGTCGTTCAGTCGTGTCCGATTCTTTTCGACCCCATGGACTGTAGCCTAACAGGCACCTCCATTCATGGGATTTTCCAGGCAAGAATACTGGAGTGGGTTGTCATTTCCTTCTCCAGGAGATCTTCCCAACCCAAGGATTGAACCCAGGTCTCCAGCGTTGTAGGCAGACACTTACATGCTTATTTATTTGATCAAAAAGTTTTCAAATCTTTAATCCTCATATACCACCAGCCTCTAGAGTGGAGAAGCTATCATTGTTTCACAGTAAGAAATCTGAAGGCACTTGCCTGAACTGAGTCTCATGGGAGAGTCAGAACTAGTCTCTGAAGGCACAGAGACAGAGAGAAATAGCACAAATCAGGCAGACTTTAGAATCAGAGCCATCTGGGTCTACATCACACATGCCAACCATAGGACCTCTTTCTTTAACCCTTCTGACTAGTTTCTTCATCTGGACAACTGGTTTTTAATGCCTAGTTTGCAGGACTCTTGTGACGATTCAATAAGATAATGTCTGAGAGGCACCTGAGTTGGAGTAAGTATGTACTTTTTAGCTGTTCAACACGTGAGTTTTTTTCTCCTCACCATCCTGGTCCCTGTCTCCTTTTCTTCTGGCTCATCTTTCCAGAGCAGCTCAACTGAGATGATGTAATGCTTCAATTGCCTGACCTGGTCCTGCTGTGGGATCACGGCCACGGCTTTGCTTGATAAAAGCACCACATAAATAAGCATCCTGGAAATGCTGACATAACCTCAGTTACCATCAGGTGACACCTTGGGAGGAAAAAAAAGATGGATGTCTTGATCTCAACTTATAACTCTAGAGAAAACCAGACGCAGGCACAGCTTCATGTCCTGGGCATCTCTGAACTCGCAGGTGTTAGTTAAACTCAAGGCCCGTTGTATCACGTCCACAAGATAAAACATGCAATCAAGAGAAAACTGTGGATGGATCTCTCTGTTAGTTCATTTGCAGTTCCTTCTGACTCCCATTTTATTTCCTGAGCGTGTTTGGAGAAGGATAGAACGAACAGAGTTTGGAGGGAAGGTATTCAAGTTCAAGTCCCCACTTTGCAACTTGCTGACTCAGTGACTTAAGTCAAATCAGCTTCTTTCTCTAGGCCTCAGTTCTCTATGAATGGAGAATGATTGCCTGTTTATAGGGCTCCCATCAGGATCAGACTCAAAGCTTCCTCTGGAAAAGAAGGTGGTGTGTTCTTTTCTTACTCATGTGGTTTTATCAGAGATTTGTCCAAGTTGGGTTGATCCTGTGAATGCCCAGGTCCTTGGGTCTTACTGGACAGGCCGTGAAGGCCTCCGTCCACCAGACCTCTGACCTCCATAGCCCCTTAGACCCTTTGGGAGAGGGCTTGTGGGACTTCTGCCTTTGGACACAGTTATAGCGACATGTTCTCTGTCAACCACACCATCTGTCTGTAGCTTTCTTGGCCTGACGCAGGGATCACAATGCATAGACTTGGGGGAAGCCTTAATTAAGACCCCGGAGGTGCTAAGGTGGCATGTGGCAGAATGCATCTTGTCTTGAGCATGCCAGCAGTAACAAGCTAGGAGTTAAATCCTAGACTCAGCTCTCAGCTTTCCCTGTGGATGGGGACCAGGGTGGGATGATGCTGAGATGCAGGAAGGTATAGCCGTTGAGAGCACTCACTCCAGAGTCAACCTGAAGGGGTTTGTGACCTCAGGCAAGTTGTTTCATCTCGTCAGTCTTCAGTTTGCTTTCTGCAGTACGGTACTGAAGATCACCTGCCCCGTAGGATCAAGTATCAGTACATAGCAGCCTCTAGAATAGCATTCGCATCAGGAAGCTCGATGAGTATTAGCTTATAACTAAGAGCTACCACATGGGCAGGCCCCTGGTACCGTACAACCTCTGGGCTAAGCCTTTGAATCATTTGTCCTCTTTACTCCTCATACCATAAAGCTGGCTCTCCCCAGCCTCGTTTTACAGATGAGAAAGTAGAGGATAAGCCAAGAGAGATTGCCTGACCAAGGTCTTCTAAGCCCACTTCTCCTTGGTCTGATTCCAAAGCCTTGGTCCTGAACTCCCCAAGCCATATGTGGCGGGACCATATATTTTCACACATAAAAAGGTATTAGTAGACATCTATTGGTATTTTAAGTCCTTTCAGTATATTCATTTATTTAATCTTCAGGACAGATTTTTGAGGTAAGAGGCATTATCTTCCCCATTGTGCATATGAGGCAATGGAGAGGATTGGAAAGGTTGTATGAGGCAACTTGAAGGCTTGGGGCTTTTTTTTTTTTTAATCTATAATTTATTTAATTAAATTTAGTGTTTTCCAAGTGTGTTCAGTGGAGTACTAATTTTTAAGTTCCTGTGTAAAAATAAAGGCTTCTAAGGCAAACATGTTTTGCAAATTCAGCCCGGGAAAGTCCCCTCCTGGAGATTCATGATGTTTATTTGCATATCAAAGGAATGGAGGAACCCAGGAGGGAGGAAACCTGCTAAACTTTGTTTAACCCCGTATTTCCCAAATGGATTTGACCTGAGAGATCTCCCACCCCCTTCCCTCCTGCCTCACACACCTGCACAACATCTGTCAACATTCCACAAAGCCTTTTGGCAAAGTTCATTCTAATTCAACTCAACCTACATTCACTGAAGGTCAGGTCTGTGCCCATCCTCTCTTTACTGGGCTTTAAAGACATGTGGGAGAAGTTTTTTTTTTTTTTCTCCTGCAAGTTCATATTCTGCAAGTTCTTGGTAAGAGAGAAAAAAAAATGCACGATAAATATTTAGGGAACAATCCAAATATTAAGTTAGATGGTTGATGCTGGAAAGACAGCAGTGATAGAGAAGGAGAGCAGCCTGAATAGAGGAAGGGTTTAGGCTGAACCATGCAGAAGGAGAACCGCAGATTGATTTGCAAAAGTAAGATAATTGAGAAACCTCCCCTTATCAAATGGACACTAACTTAACGCTAGAAGGGAAACCCCATTCCTAGGAGTAGGTTGTTTCATGCTTAGAGTAACAGTTCTGGCAAGAATTTCTGTCATATGAGCTGCTTATTGTTATTAGGATTATATTTACCATTATTAAATCAGATGATGGTTATAAGAGCTAAAATATCTCTGAGCAAATTCTGAGTTTGATTTCATCCAGGACCGCCTCAAGCTGCATGACTCCTATAGGCTTCTTAACCCATTCTTATCATGTTTACCATGCCCCCTTTTGATGGACAAAACAAGCTCTCTAATAAGAGAGACATGTGAATAGCACAGTCACCAACAATCCCCCCCTTTTCAACGCTCTGATTCGTCATCCTTATTGCTTCTGAGCTGCCTTCACTTTAGATCCATTGGCCTTTTCATGGAAATCTTGTCTCCTTATGAATTTCCTAACATACTCAGTTTTCTTTTTGAAAGCTTGGTGGGTTAAATGATGATCTTTGGTTGGGTGAGCAGGAGAAGGAAGGGTGCCCCAAACAGTTGGTGGAGTAGAAGCGAAGGCTGGGAGGTGGGAATGAGCACACTTACAAGAGCCTGGAGAGCAAAGGCTAGCCTGCCGTTGTGGGTGTGTGTTAGCTCAGGCTGGGATGCCCCCTTTGCTTTGTTGAGCTGCTGAGTACATAGCAGCATCTCAATGGCTTTCCCTGCTTCCCTGTCATTGCCTCCCTCTCTGACACATGGGCCCAATGCAACTCCTTTCTCTGGCTGTATGTTCATCCCCCTGGCTTTCTGGTGGTTGTTGGTATCAGAATCAGGCTCCACGGTAGAGTTCCAATCACATCCTGTCTCATCTTTTCCTCACCAAGCTAACTGATTCAAGTATTCTGTGGAGCTTTGGAACTAAGTGGCTGAAACTTTGAACCAAGCTCTGTGGCTTAGAAGTCATAGTCCTTATTTATTCAACAATTGCTGAGTGTCTGCAGTACGGCTGGTGTAATATATATCCTGTATTGAGTGCTGAATAGCACTTTTCTGAATACTAGAGACACGCATGGGGATTTCTGCCTCCTAGAACATAGAGAATTAGCCCATGTTTCTGACATGGTATGAAAAATGTAACAGAAATACACATACCATGAAATAGGAAAATAACAATGAAGGATTCTGTTGGGATGGATATTGAAATTTATGTATGAGTTCATATGTTATTGGGCCTCAGAAGGTGAAGAAGGAGAGTGAGTGTCAAGAAACATACATGGAATGTCCTCTCAAAGCACCTCCTGTGTGGGAGAGAGAGAGTGGAGTATAGTCACTAACACCCAGGCCTTACAGCTAATTGTCTTGAGTTCAAAATCCTCCTCTGTTATTTATCCACTGTGGAATCTCTGACCAGGGGTGATTAGGCTCCTGGTTCTTGGCGTCCTCAGTTTTCTGACCTATATGATTAGAATAGCAATACTGTTAACCCCGTATCTTTGCTGTAGAGAATAAAAATGAGTAAATGCACTAGAGCAGTTACAACAGGGTCTGGCCCATAAAAGGTTTTGAATGAATGTTAGTCAGCACTGTTAATTTAAGAATGTATTAAAAGTTTTGCTATGTGCCAGCCACATTCTAGGGGCTGGGATAGCACAAAGAATAGGACATACAAGATCACTGATCTTTGGTTTATATACACTATTAAGGAAAGATAGAAAATAAAGAAAATATTTAAAGGTAATTTTAGGTGATGTTAAGTACTATGAAGAAAAAGAAGGGGCTGTGATGGGGTAATTGTTTAGGTACATCAGAGAGGGTCTCCCTGAAGATGTGACTTTTGAACTTGACCCCAGTATCGAGAAGGACTATTTGAAATGAAAAAGCAGGCTTAAAACTCAACATTCAGAAAACCTAAGATCATGGCAGCCAGTCCCATCACTTCATGGCAAATAGATGACGAAACAGTGAAGGACTTTATTTTCTTGGGCTCCAAAATCACTGCACATGGTGACTACAGCTATGAAATTAAGACACTTACTCCTTGGAAGAAAAGCTATGACCAATCCAGATAGCATATTAAAAAGCAGACATTACTTTGCCAACAAAGGTCCGTCTAGTCAAAGCTATGGTTTTTCCAGTAGTCACATATAGCTATGAGAGTTGGACTTGTAAAGAAAGCTGAGCGCCAAAGAATTGATGCTTTTAAACTGTGGTGTTGGAGAAGACTTTAGAGAGTTCCTTGGACTGCAAGAAAGATCCAACCAGCCCATCCTAAAGGAGATCAATCCTGAATATTCACTGGAAGGACTGATGCTGAAGCTAAAACTCCAATACTTTGGCTACCTGATGGGAAGAGCGGACTCATTTGAAAAGACCCTGATGCTGGGAAAGATTGAAGACAGGAGGAGAAGGGGACAGAAGGACAGATGAGATGATTGGATGGTATCACTGACTCGATGGACATGAGTTTGAGCAGGCTCCAGGAGTTCGTGATGGACAGGAAAGCCTGGCATGCTTCAGTCCATGGGGTTGCAGAGAGTTGGACACGAATGAGGGACTGAACTGAGTCAAACTGATTTTAAGATCTGAGTACAGAGGTTTCTAGGAAGAGAGACCACACGGGCAAAGGTCTCAAGTGAAAGCAGTGTTTCCATATAGAAGAATAAGAAGGAGGTCAGCATGGCTGAGGTCAAATGGACAGAGGTGGGGGAAGGTGCGATGATAGATGAGAGTGGAATAGCTCGCAGGGCCCCACAAGGCAGGGCCCACAGCACGCAGTACAGGACTTGGTGTTCATTCTGTGTCATGAGTCAACTATTGCAGAGCTGAATGAGAGTTGGGACTGAAATGAACAGCATACATGACTATTTCTGAGTGTTAATAGTCACTGGACCTGAGGAATGAATACATTGTCCTCGTTACTCATGGACCACTTGGACCCAGAGGCCCTGCAGAATTCTCTCTTCCACCTTCCAGAATAGACCTTTTCCCTTAATTAAAGTGAAAACATTTGTAACCATTGCTGTCAGTTTAGCCCTGACTTCCTGCCTTGTTTCACTAGACAGGGGAGAAAACAAGGAGTTATTGTAGAAAGAGAGCCACGCCTTTCACTCTTCTGTGACCACAGTTGCTCTCCCGTTGAGTTAGCCAAGTGTGATGTAGGGAAAGACCTGGCCACGGAAGACGTTTCCTCCATCCATCAGCCAGGGGCTTGGCTAGCAGCCGACGCCATAGCTCAAGGAGGGACTGAAGATGATTTAATTAGAGCATTGTTGACAGAGTTGTGGGAATGGTTAAGGGTGCCACCGAGGGTGGTAGGGCAGCTGGGGCTGACAGCAAAGGGAAGGTTTTCTCACCCGGCCCTGATGAAACAAGAACAGGCAGCGGGCTGGGGCCAGGCAGAGGCTTAGCTACAGGAAAGGTCCACTGAGCAGAGCCCAGGCTATAACAGAATGATGTGGCCTCAGCAGAAGTGGAGCACAGCAAGGAGAGAACAAGGAGAATAAATGCCTGACTTTCCCTCTCTTCCATTCCTGATCTCCTGACAAGTTCTTCTGCTGGGAGAACCCATTAGAAGCTAAAAAGCCAGAGAATTGAGGCAGGCCAAATATTTTTCCTTAAAAATGTCTGTATCCCAATCCTCAAATGTGTGAATATGTTAGGTTGCATGGCAAAGGTTGTGCTTGGAATCAAGTTGCTAATCAGCTAACCTTAAGGCAGGGAGATTATCCCTCACCTATTATCTGTGTGAGTCCAGTGTAATCAGAAGATTCCATAAAAATGGAAGAGGAAGCAGAGGAAGAAAACTGTGGCATGAAAAGGACTCCTCTTAAATTTAATTGAATTTTAATTGAAATTGAAAGGGGTTGAGAAATGTTGATAGAAACTGGAAGAATCAAGGAAATGAATTCTCCCCAGAGCCTCCAGGAGAAACAGAGCCGGATGACCCCTTGATGTTAAGTGAGATCCATTTCACAACTCTGTCCTCCAGAGCTGTAAGAGAATACATTCTTGCTGACTATAGCTACCAAGTTTGCGATAATTGGTTACAGCAGCCACAGAAAACGAATACAAGAGCCTAGATACAGCATAGCATAAAAGAACAGAGCAAAGTTAAAGAGGGCAGAAAGTGTATCTGAGGGTACAGTAGAGAATATTCTGCACGCCTGGGTGCATGTCTTGGTTCTTTGCTTGCTCTGTGGCTTTGCTGAAGCCACTTCCCTCGCCTGGGTCTTCATTTCTTCACCTGTGAAACACGGGCCAACATACCTACTGCACTGGGTAGCTGTGAAGGTCCCGTGGCATAACACATGTGAAAGTGTCTTATAAACGCAGGTCACTTGCAAGTTAGGCATCTGGAATATAATGGCCACAGGAAAAATGATTCAGTGCAAAATCTCCACTTGAGGCATTCCCAAGTTGAAAGCTTTATACCTCTTGCTGACATGATTTTCCCATTACGACTTTTTTTTCCATGTGAAAAATTAGGGCATGTCTCTAAAGCATACTTCCCCATGGGGCCTGGAGCTGTCCTGGCTAGGTTATAAATTTTTTTCTTTCAATGCAAAAATTTATGGCTCTTTTTGGAAAAGATAGGTTGCAACAAGCATTCACATAATCATGTACCCAGACACACATTGCATGTTCTAGAAAATGAGGCTGCCCATGAGAGACATAAATAGAGGAGCGCATGATTTTTTAATCACACATCCCACAAACCAGTCTAACACTGCTTATGCATGCAGGCACCACACACATTCACATTAATTTCTCCCATAAAGGGGCACCCAAATGATTGAACCTGCCAACTCCCTCTGAAGCATATGGATGTAAAGACCTTAAATGCACATATACTCCACACTCCCCTTTGCCGTCACTGAACCCACAATGAGTTTCGAGGCCAAATAAATGCTTGACACCAGCAGAAAAGTGTCTCCTGTATGACAGTCAGAAGGAAAAGTCAAATTACTTTTCATGACTTTCAAAATGGCTTGAGGAAGACAAGTTGGTTTATGTATTAAATTTATCTGGAATTTACATTTTGATTGGCCAACAGTCTGGGCAAATTCCACAGTAACCTATTGATCTGACAGAGACTTTTGACAGGTCTGAACAATTGCTAAAATGGCTTTTAAAACCCAGACGGCAAGAGCTGGAGAAATTTTCCCAGTGAGCCATCTCATTCATCTTCTCCACCCCCCCCCCCACCTCCCCCAGCCCTGGGGTGGCTTTTAATAAAGCAAATGGAGACATATTTTCAGAGATGCAATATGAACATCCTCCTGGAGTTTCCCTCCGTTGCTTCTGCTTCTCTTGCCTCCACACGTGATTCCTCTCACCCTTGATCACATTTGCAGGCTCTCTTCCTCCTCGTGAAATCCACAGTCGGTTCAGGGCTTGCTTGCTTGAGGCTGATGGAGATGATAAGTGTGTCTCCAGGTTTCCAGCCGGGCATCTTTCTAAAGCACGCCCTCGTCTCTGTAACCCAGCTTCAGATACTGAGCCAGGAATCATCCCGATTTCTCTGCCTTCTGTCTGAAACATAATCTATCATCTAAGAATTTTGTATCCTTCCTAACCAATATGACTTGTTAACAGTGTGTGTCTGTATCAATTATTTCTCCCTTATCGTATCTGCCTTGGATCACTGTGGTTAAATTCAAAGAAATATAAGCACCTACTGTCTTCAGGCTATTGCTGAAAGGAATGCGCTGATAAAGATGAAGGCTTTTAGGAGATTATAACGTAATGAAGCCACGATTCTCAAATGTGGTACCCAGACCAGCAGCCATCAGCATTACCTGGGAACTTGTTAGATATGTAAACTCTCAAACTAGATCCCAGACCTACCGAATCAAAAATTCTGGATTTTGTGTTTCAACAGAGCTCCCATGTGGTTCTAATGCAAGCTAAAGTTTGAGAATCAGAGTTATATAGTATTTGAGACATGCACACAAAGCTGATATTGATTTCTGTAGTAAAATTGGCAACATGGTGCTAAATGGGGAGTCAAGAGGAAACCTTGATCAACTTCATGAGGCAGTTAAGGAGAATTTAGGGGACAGCAGGAGGGCTTTACAGGGGAGAGAGCCTAGTATTGTACTTTGAAGAAGGGTCTAGAGAACATTCCAGACCAAGGATACAGGGGGAGCAGAGGAATGATCCCAGCATGGTAACTGTCTAGCCCTGGAACTGCCCTTTTCCATGCTCTGCTCATGACAGACATTACTAATAGATCATGCTACGTTTTCCTGCTGAGAGCTGGTAATAGTCTTAGAAGTCTTTCTAAACACATTTCTCTAGGTAGCCAATAGCAACCAATTAGAGTTGGCAGAAATTTGCTTGTTTCCTGTTTCTGGAGAGAGTCAGCAAACTAACGGAATGTTCAAGCAATTGACCTCCTATTGGGGGCACCCAGGGAATTAACATTCAATAGGTAAGATTGCACAGGGCCTTGAATGCCAACTCAGAGCTTGAGCTTGTTTCCGTGTGCGAGAGGGGAGCCATTAAGTATTTGATCTAGAAAAGTGATATGATCAAGACTGTTTAATGATTAGGCATTTTGCCTTCTACTCTCTGTAGATAGTAGCTTCCAAATTTGGCTGCCCATCAGAAGCACTTGGGGAGCTTTTAAACTCTGAATGCCCAGACCACACCCAGGACCAATTAGATTAGAATCTCTGGGGATGTGATCTGAGCACCAGTGTTTTTTAAATCTCCCCAGGCAATTACAGTGGGCAGCCAAGTTAAGGATCCAGTAGTTTAGATTATAAATTTATTGAAGCGGAGATCCTTTGTTATCCGTCCATTTCCGTATCTTACATCAGTCCAGTACAATGTCTTCGATATCACAGAGGCTTAGTCCATCAATGCCTGATTGCTGTGTCCTCTATGTAGAATTGCCTGCTTTTTTCAAGTAGGAAGCTTTTGAAACAGGCACAAGCCAAACATTTTGAAATCATAGTAGGTTTTTCACCCTAAACTTAAGTAGATGGATACCCTGCTTAGAAAACCAATGGCCCCAGAGTTTACCAGAGGTGAATAGGTCATGCTTCTCTTTCTATTCCTGCTGGAATGGCTCATGGAGAATGTGAAATACAGCAGAACTGGATAAAGGGTCAGAGAGGTGAATGTATTTTAATGAGTGGAAAAGATTACATGAATGGACAGGTTGGAAGACTGGAGGAGAGCTCTTACCTGGGAGCTCAGTGTCATTTACTCTGTGTTCTGTTTTTTGTTGCTTTGTTTTTCCCTATCCCAGATCTCATGGTTTACTGCTGAATTACTCATTTCTCCCTTACAGCTTCTTTTAATGCTTTTCTCCCCAAAGAGATAATTCCACCTTTGAGACTCTTCACGGTAGAGTTTAACTCTAAATTTGTATTCCTCTTAGGGAAGTTGGCGCTCCCCAGAATGCTCTTCCATGCTTATCTGCCAGTCTACTTCTATAAACCCCAATTGATGTTTCCTCCCTGACACCCCAAGACAGATTTAGGGGCCTGCACAACAATGATCTTTATCAAAGCACTTATTTTAGTACAGTGAGATGATTTTCCTGTTTTCCTCTCCCTTTCTTACTCCTGATTATAAGAGTAATACGTGTTCCTTTACATACATATATATATATATTTTTTTTCTTTTTAATATAGAAAGACATTTTTAAAACCCTAAAAATCTTTGTGTAAACCTGTGTCTCAGACAAAATTACTGACAATGGTTTAGTGCTTACAAAGTTGGTTTTTGGTGTATGTGTATGTTAACTTATTTGACGTGGTAACTTACATCATTAGAGGTGTGGGGAGGATTTTGTTACATTGTAAATGAGGAGTAGGGAGGATTTTTAATTTAAAATGACTATTTCAGTTTCCATCATATGGGTTTACTACAACTTTCATGAATCAATCCTCTCTTTTTGAGTATAATTTTGCTTCTAATTATGCTGTTAAACTATGTGCACACACACAGACACACAAATCTCTGTTATTCATATTTTGTATATTTTTTTCTGCATTACAAATTAGTTTCTTTGGATCTTATAAATGGGAATACTGCTTTAAAATATTTGAATATATTTGGCTCTAGACACAATAGGTAAATTGCTTTCTCAAAAGACGTACAAATTTATATTCCCAGCAGCAGGGCCCTATTTGGAAGGGAATTTTGTTTCCCAGTTTTGCTAGTTTGAGAAGTGAGGATAATAGCTCATTGTCTTAATTTGCGTTTCTTTAATTGCTAGTGAGGTTGCCTTTTTAAAACACATGTTTATTCTATTTAGCATGTTCATTTTCTCATTTATGAGTTGCCTCTTCCTGACATTTTATGGCCCGTTATCAGTTGGAATTTGAATATTTTGTATCACATATTAAGGATAATTCTTATTGTGTTTACATAAGTTTTGAACTTTTCCAGTTTTTCTTCCTAGTGTTTCAATTTTGCCTGTGATATGTAAATATAGATTACTTTATGTTTTTATATACTAACATCAAATTTTTCTTTTTGTAAGTTCTTCCTTTTTTAAATGAAAATAGCCTCTTTCTCCTTGTCCCTCAATTTGATCCTTATTACTTATTTTTTGTTTAAAAATGTTTAAGCATCCAATTCAATTGCTTTATAATTCTGTAATTCATTAAAGTGGGCAGTGCTGATGGATGCTTCCTGGCATCCATGACTTATAACCTGTTGTAAAAAGGGCTCATGACCATGTATTAAAAATAATACTTTCCTTACAAATATGTGATACCATTTCAATGCTCTGTTAAATTTCTATGTATGTGTGGGTGTAAAACCCAATCCTAATTTCCAGTACCTGTTTTTTCATTGACATGTCTATTATTACACCAGAAACATGATGTTTTATGATTTTTTGCTGTATAATATAGAAAAGTAAATCTTTTCAATAATTCTTATTTTTCAAAAATTGCTAAATGACTTTTGTTATCATTATTGTAGATGAACTTCAGAATCATCTTTTCAAGTTTCCAAAAATCTTGTCAAGATTTTCATCAGAAAAATATGATAAACTTATAAGTTCATTTAGGAAAAGATGATGCCTTTACATTATTGAGTTTTTGGCAAAGGAAAACTATCTATCTTCCTATTTAGTCAGTTTTTTGCATCTCACAGTAAAGTTTTGTGGTTTTCTTATATATAGCTTGTTAAAGCTATTCATAGGCTTTTTATTTTTTCTATTGTTACTGTGAATAAGATATTTTAAAATCATATTTCCCAGCTATTCATGTTCCCAAGAACAGCACTATTATTTTGGTGTATTTACTCTGTAACCAGTCTCTATTAAGCTTTCTTATTAATTTTAATAGCTTTGTAGTTGATTCTCTTGAATGTTCTTCATATCAATATGTATCTTTGGCAAATAATGATACTTTGCTCCTATGTTTTAAGCAACTATTATTCTAGCAAAGCTGTCTTTATTGCAAAGAATAGAAACTTATTGAATATAGGTTAAGAGAAGTAAATGTGTCTGGTGGGGGTTCTAAAGGGGCTGTAACTGATGGGCATGACCATCCAACGCTGTGGAAACGGGAGCCCAATACAACCCTGTCTCATGGAAACTGGCGCTTACTAGAAGCCCACAGTCACTCTCTCTGTCACTTTGCAGCCACATGATATTTTGTTTTCCTCCACTTTTTGAGGCTGTAATATCTCCTTGTCTCTGCCCTCTCTCTCTTAGAAAACTTTCTCTACGGCACATGCAGCTACATGTGTACTTGTTCTCATAGTACCAACATCCAGCATGGACCCACGGCCTTCTCTCTGACTTTATGTCCAACAGGCCACCAGAGACACTCTGATTAGCTACTGGCCAGTTAATGGATTAGCTGATGTCAGTTCAAAGGTTCACACCTGGTCCATGTAGCAATGCCTAGTTTGGGGCTGGGTCATATGGTAGAAACACAGCCTCAGAAATCTGTTTCTCTTCAGATCCGTGAATCCTGGTTTTGGCAAGTTTTGCTGGCTTCACACCATGAATGAAATAGTTGTTCAACTTCTTTTCTGCTCTTGGAGAAGTTTATAAAGTACAAGCATTATCTGTTTCTTGAAAGCTTGAAAGAAATTACATGGAAAAAAAATTATTTGGGACAAGCACCTTTCAGAAAAGTAATTCTCTGATAACTCTTTCCAGCTCTCCTATAGCTGTTGCTCCAGTGAAGTCATAGTATTTCTCCGTTTGTTTCTTCACTGGCCCATGACCTCCTGGACAGGCAGAACCATGTTTCGTTTATCTGTTTGAGCCCAGTTCCAGCTCAGGGGCTCACCCTGAGCAGACTCTTGACTAGTGTTGAGTTGGAGTGATTCCAACCAGATAATAGAAAGATAAGAAAAAGAGGGCTAGATATGGAGTCAGAGGACTGGAGTTTTAGGTTAACTGTTTTTGACTAATTGAGATGATTCAGGTCATTTGCTTTACTTGGAGTCTCACTTCTCCAGCGGGTACAGTTGTGAGGTTTGGGATGAGAGTGTGTGTGTGTGGAAAAGAGCCTCCAAAAATCTCTACTGTGCTTTAACATTCTCACTTAAGCTTCGATGTAAAGCCTAAGTTTCTGCCCGGGAAATTAAAAAATAAAATGCTGTCAGCATTTTGTGCTAATCCTTGTGGAACCAGGGAGGTATGAATAAACAAGTAAGTAAAGTATACATGAATTTAGTTTTATTTACCCTCTTACAGTGGAAGGTAATCATTTGTTAGCTCAAGCCCCCAGGCATTGCCTTCTTGACAGCTTATGAGGTATGTGTGGGAAATCTAAACATATTTGTGAAAAACTCCAACATACTTTCACTGTATATGCCTCCTATTCTAATGGGGGCCCAAAGCCTTTTTCTGACAATTCGTTGTATTTGAAATAAACTGGACCCCTGATCGCGGCACTTTTCTGAGGATGCTGCCTTGGTGTTGATGTCTCTTAGTCCTCTTGCTCACGCTGATAGGCCTGTATGTGCACATTCATAATCCCTTCTGATTTGGGTCAGTTAGAGGCAGAAAGGTCTGATACACATTTATGGATCTTTCATGTCCCCTTTGTTTTCCTAATCACATAGGGTATTTTGGTGGATCGCTATCAGACTGTGAGAAAGAAGAAGAATGACCTTCACAGGCTGGGGTAATTGAGTGTCTTCCTTGCCCCTGGTAATGATGGAGGGCAGTTCCCATCAAGAAGGCCCTCAATTCAGAGACGTCAGCGTTCTGCCGCGTGGAGCCCTAAGATCAGGTCACACCAAGCTCCCATCTCTAGCGCAGATTTCAGATGTGAGACACAGGCACTGATTGCAAATCTGAGGACATTTCCATTTTGCCCCAGGCCAGGATTTTTAATTTAGAAAAATATAAACCTGTCAAGGTCTAAAAGAAAGGCTCTTAGATATTCTGGCCAATGGTTTATTTAAAAATCCAATAATGCAATTTCTTCAACAGCAGGAGGCAAGAGACCTTCTCTGGGATGAACGTCCCATAAATGGATGGTAGTTCAGTTCCCAATCTGTGAAACAGAAGGGACTTTAGAAAAGGAAATTCTACTCTGTGGACCCAGGACAGCGTACCCTGAATGCATTCTTAGCACCAAATAACTGTGAATTGGAAGCAAGAAGATCTGGTTTTCTGTTTCACTTATTATCCAGTGAACATGGCCATTCACCTGAATGTTTAAATACAAAATTTAAATTTTAAGCACAAGATTTAAATGTGTAACAAACATGCCAATTGTTTACTCAGCCCTAGCCATTTATAGCCCCAAAGCAGAGAAAAGGGAAAATTCTCCATCCACTCTATCACTCCAACCTGTTGGTTACAACTGATTGACCCAGAGAAGCACCACTGACCCCCTGAGCCAATAAGACTTCATCTCTCTCTAGTTTGAAATCCTGAGCTATAGAACAGACTCAGTTAACTCCAGGCACGGGAGCTGTAGGAACCAATTATCTCCAGGATTAAAAATACCATTTTGACATAGCCATGACAAACTATGGCTAATCTGAAGAAGCTGGTCCTCAGGAGACAAGAGTGCTTGGGTAGGAAAAGCAAAGATATATCCTCAGAGAGAGAGAGTAGACATCTGATGATGTTCTAGTTCTGTGAGGCCCAGAAGTTGAGCTCCATGAGAACTTCTCACTTCCTTTTTCTTGAATTCCTTTGAGTGAGTTTTTAACTACTAAAAAACTCTAAGAGAATTCCATAATTTTCTCTCTGAGCAAGCTTTAGGTACCTCTTGTCTTACCAACTGATTCAATGAACAAATATTTATTGAACATGTTTTATGAACAAGACATCTATAGTGAAAGCTGAGAAAG
Source organism: Bubalus kerabau (assembly GCF_029407905.1). Classification (NCBI taxonomy): domain Eukaryota; kingdom Metazoa; phylum Chordata; class Mammalia; order Artiodactyla; family Bovidae; genus Bubalus; species Bubalus kerabau. Next base: position 178,660,918 of record NC_073627.1, on the reverse strand, counting down.
AATAAGGAAGCCAGGAATGTCTTGTGACTTGGTGGAGCTTGCATTTTAAAAGGAAAAAAGAACAAAAGCAAAGCTAGAAAGACAGCTCATAAATGACCACATAAATGGAAGCACATTAACGAACTCACTAAATGAACAGAAGAGGCAAATAGAACTCTGAGAAATAGAACAGTGAGACTGGTCTCTTTTAAGAAGGGTGGTTAGAGAAATTCTCATAAGAAGTGATACAGCAGCTATGACTGAAAGAATGCACAAAAAATTATTAGAGCCATTAAGGAACCTCAATAAGATATATAAAATCAATTATATTTCTATATACTTGCAATGAGCAATCTGATAATGATATTGAGAGAACAGTGCCATTTATAAGAGCATTGAAAATAAAATTATGAATAAATCTAACCAGGAAATTTTAAGCTTGTATTCTGAAAAAATGCTAAGTATCCATGAAAATAATTGAATGAAACACACATAAATGAAAAGACATATCATATTCATGGATCAGAAGACTTAATATTGTTAAGATTGATCTGTGGATTCAAGACGATCTCTATCAAAATGCTATCTGACTTCTTTTTTTAGAAATTGACAAACTGATCCTAAAATTCATATGAAAATATAAGTGACGCAGCATAGTTAGAACTATCCTGGGGGAAAAAAAAGAACGCATCTTGGTTCAAAACTCACCATAAAGCAGCAGAAATTAGGATAGTATGGTACTGGCATAAAGATTAAAAATATAGATACATAGAATAGAATTGAAAGCCCATAAATCTTCCATTTATGATCAATATCTTCAACAAAGATGTTATGGCAATCAATTCACTAAAAGGAAAATAGATTTTTTTCCAACAAACGGTGCTAAGACAACTGGTTATCGACACTTAAAGGAATAAATTTTGGCCCCTTCTTACATCATACATAAAACTTAACTAAAATGGATTAGACTTAAATATGAGAGTTGAGGGCTTCCCTGGTAACTCAGCTAGTAAAGAATCCACCTGTAATGCGGGAGACCTGGGTTCAATCCCTGGGTTAGAAAGATCCCCTGGAGAAGGGATAGGCGACCCACTCCAGTACTCTGGCCTGGAGAATTCTGTGGACTGTATTGTCCATGGGGTCGCAGAGTTGGCCATTTCTGAGAGACTTTCACTTTCACTTGTGAGAGGTGAAACTATAAAACTCTTAGAAAAAAAATCATAGGAGTAAATCTTTGTGTCTTTTGGTTAAGCGTTGGTTCTTACCTATGACATAACAAGTGACAGGAAAACAGAGATAAATTGGACTTTATAAAAAAATTAAGCTTCTTATGCTTCAAATGACACCATTGAGAATGTGAGAAGACAACCCGCAGAATGCAGAAAATATTTGTAAGTAATATATTTGCTAAGAGATTTGTATCCAAATATATATATGAGAACTCTTACAGCTCAGTAATAAAAACATAACCCAATTAAAAGTGGGTAAAGGATTGGAATAGACATTTCTCCAAAGAAGAAACATGGATGGCCAATAAATATAAGATATTCTACATTATTAGCCTTTAAATAAATGCAGATCAAAACCACAATGAGATACCACTTTATATACTCTATATAATCAAAAAGAGAGATAATAACAAATGTTGGCAAAAATATTATGTGGATAAATTTGAATCGTTTTACACACTGCTGTTAGAAATGTAAAATGGTATAAACAACTTAGAAAGCAGTCTAGCAGTTCCTCAAAAGGTTGAGGAAAATAGAGAGTTGAGTATGGAGTGGGTATGGAGTTTCTTCTAGGGGTGGAGTATGTGTATGTATGTCTATATGTATATGTGTGTGTATATATACACACACTATATACACACACACACACACAATGGAATATATACATGTGTGTGTACATACATACACAGTGGAATACTACTCACCCATAAAAAAGAAAATCTGCCGTTTGTGACAACATGGGTGAACCTTGAGTGTATTGCACTAAGCAATGTAAACCAAAGAAAGACAAACATCACTTGATTTCACTGATACGTAGAATCTGAAAAAAGAAAAAACCAAGACTCATAGATACAGAGAAAATGTTGGTGGTTGCCAGAGGGAGAGAGGTTTGGGAGAGCAAAAGGCTGAAGGGGACCAAGAGCCACGAGCACAGACTTTCAATTCTAAAACAAGTAAGTCATAGAGGTGTAACACACAGCCTGGGGAATATAATCAACAATACTGTAGTAACTGTGTATGGTGACAGATGGGAAGTGAACTTAACCATGGAGGTCATTTTGCAATTTACAGAAATACTTCAGAGATACTGCAGACTTGCTCCCAGACCACCACAATAAAGTGAATATCACAATAAATCAAATCACATTAATTTTTTGGTTTTCTAGTACATATAAAAGTTATAATTGCACTATATGTGCTATCAGTTCAGTTCAGTCTCTCAGTCTTGTCCGACTCTTTGTGACCCCATGAATCACAGTACGCCAGGCCTCCCTGTCCATCACCAACTCCCGGAGTTCACTCAGACTCATGTCCATTGAGTCAGTGATGCCACCAGCCATCTCATCCTCTGTCGTCCCCTTCTCCTCCTGCCCCCAATCTCTCCCAGCATCAGGGTCTTTTCCAATGAGTCAACTCTTCAAGTGAGGTGGCCAAAGTACTGGAGTTTCAGCTTGAGCATCATTCCTTCCAAAGAAATCCCAGGGCTGATCTCCTTCAGAATGAACTGGTTGGATCTCCTTGCAGTCCAAGGGACTCTCAAGAGTCTTCTCCAACACCACAGTTCAAAAGCATCAATTCTTCAGCGCTCAGCCTTCTTCACAGTCCAACTCTCACATCCATACATGACCACAGGAAAAACCATAGCCTTGACTAGATGGACCTTTGTTGGCAAAGTAATGTCTCTGCTTTTCAATATGCTATCTAGGTTGGTCATAACTTTCCTTCCAAGGAGTAAGCATCTTTTAATTTCGTGGCTGCAGTCACCATCTGCAGTGACCTTGGAGCCCCCCAAAATAAAGTCTGACACTGTTTCCACTGTTTCCGCATCTATTTCCCATGAAGTGATTGGAGCAGATGCCATGATCTTCGTTTACTGAATGTTGAGCTTTAAGCCAACTTTTTCAGTCTCCTCTTTCACTTTCATCAAGAGGCTTTTTAGTTCCTCTTCACTTTCTGCCATAAGGGTGGTGTCATCTGCATATCTGAGGTTATTGATATTTCTCCCAGCAATCTTGATTCCAGCTTGTGTTTCTTCCAGTCCAGCATTTCTCATGATGTACACTGCATAGAAGTCAAATAATCAGGGTGACAATATACAGCCTTGACGTACTCCTTTTCCTATTTGAAATGAGTCTGTTGTTCCATGTCCAGTTCTAACTGTTGCTTCCTGACCTGCATACAGGTTTCTCAAGAGGCAGGTCAGGTGGTCTGGTATTCCCATCTCTTTCAGAATTTTCCACAGTTTATTGTGATCCTCACAGTCAAAGGCTTTGGCATAGTCAATAAAGCAGAAAAAGATGTTTTTCTGGAACTTTCTTGCTTTTTCCATGATCCAGCAGATGTTGGCAATGTGGTCTCTGGTTCCTCTGCCTTTTCTAAAACCCGCTTGAACATCAGGGAGTTCACAGTTCACTATGTGCTATATATAGTCTATTATTAATTGTGCAATAGCATTATGTCTATAAAAATGATGTATATACCTTAATTAAAAATACTTCATTGCTAAAAAATCATCTGCGCCTTCTGCAAGTCATGATCATTTTGCTGTTTGAGTGTCTTACTTCCCTGTTGATGGCTGTCGATGGATCAGGGTGGTGGCTGCTGGAGGTTGGGGTTGCTGTGGTAATTTCTTAAATAAAACCATAGTGGGGTTTGCTGTATTGATTGACTCTTCCTTTCATAAGCCAATTCTCTGTAGCATGCAATGCTGTTTAATAGCCTTTTACCCAGAGAAGAACTCCTTTCAAAATTGAAGGCATTCTCTCAAACCATGCCACTGCATTATCAACCAAGCTTATGTAATATTCTAAATTTAGGGGTGTCATTTCAAGTCTTCACAGTGTCTTCACCATCTCAAGAATCATTTTCTCTGCTCATCCGTAAGGAGCAGCTACTTATCTGTTAAAGTTTTATCCTGAGATCATAGCAATTCAATCACATCTTCAAGCTCCACTTCTAGTTCTCTTGCTATTACCCCCACATCTACAGTTACTTCATCCACTTGAGCCCCCTGAAGTCATCCATGAGGGTTGTAATCAATTTCTTCCAAACTCTTGTACATGTTGATATTTTGATATCCTTGCCTGGAGAATCCTGGGGACAGAAGCGCCTGGTGGGCTGCCGTTTATGGGGTCGCACAGAGTCAGACATGACTGAAGCGACTTAGCAGCAGCGGCATGAATTATAAATGTTCTTAATGGCATCTAGAATGGTGAATCCTTTTCAGAAGGTTTTCAGTTGACTTTGCCTGGATCTACTGGAGGAATCACTATCTATGGCAGCTACAGCCTTACAAAATATATTTCTTAAATAATCAGATTTAAAAGTCAGAATTACCTTTTGATCCACGGGCTGGAGGATGGATGTTGTGTTAGCAGGCTTGAAAACATGAATCTTGCTGTACATCTCCGTCGGAGCTCTTGGATAACCAGGTACACTGTCAGTGAGCAGTAATATTTTGAAAGGAATCTTTTTTTTCCTGAGCAGTAGGTCTTAATAGTGGGCTTAAAATACTCAGTAAACCATATCACAGACAGATGTACTGTCATTCAGGCTTTGTTGTTCCATCTCTCAAGCACAGGCAGAGTAAATTTAGCATAATTCTTAAGGGCCCTAGGATTTTTGGAATAGTAAATGAGCACTGGTTCCAATTTCAAGGTGCCAGCTGTGTTAACTCCTAACAAGAGAGTCAGCCTGTCCTTTGAAGCTTTGAAGCCAGGCATTGACTTCTCCTCTCTAGCTATGAAATTCATAGATGATTTCACCTTCTTCCAATACAAGGTGATTTTGTTGACACTGAAAATCTGTTCTTTAGCATAATCACCTTCATTTATTATGTTGGCTAAATCTTTAGAAAACTCATCAGAGCTTCCACATCAGCACCTGCGGTTTCATCGTGTAGTTTTTTGTTGTAGTGATGACTTCTTTCCTAAAGCCCCAAGAACCAGCCTCTGCTGGCTTCAGACTTTTCTGCTGCAGCTTTGCCACGTCTCTTAGCTTTCATAAAACTGAGGAGAGTTTTGCCCTGGACTAGGCTTTGGCTTAATTGAAAAGTTGTGACTGGTTTGATCTTCTTTCCAAAGCACTAAAACACTCTCCATATCAGCAATAAGGCTGTTTCACTTTCTTTTCATTTGTGTGTTCACTGGAGTAGCATTTTTAATTTCCTTCAAGAACTTATCCTTTGCATTCGCAGCTTGGCTAACTGGTGCAGGAGGCCTTGCTTTTGACCCATCTTGGCTTTTAACATGCCTTCCTCTCTAACCTTAATCATTTTTAGTTTTTGATTTACATGAGAGACGTGGGACTCTTCCTTCTACTTGAACATTTAGAGCCATTCTAGGGTTATTAACTGGCCTAACTTCAATACTGCTGTATCTCAGGGAATAGGGAGGCCTGAGGAGGAGGAGGGGATGGGGGCACGTCCTGGCAGTACAGCAGTCGATACACGTATTTATCAAGTTTGGCCTCTCTTGTGGAAGTGATTTGTGGAGCCCCAGAACAATTACAATGGTAGCATCAAAGACCACAGTGACAACTGATATTGAAAATATTACAATAGTAACGATGGAAAGTTTGAAGTACTGCAAGGATTACTAAACCATGACACAGAGACCTGAAGTGAGCATAAGCTGTTGGGAAAAGGGTGCCAATAGATGTGCTTGATACAGGGTTATCACAAGGATTCAATTTGTTTTTTAAAAATGAACAAAATGGTAATACTTATCTGAGAAGTGCAATAAAACTAGTTATGCCTGTATACAGATGTCGAATTATTACATTGCACACATGGAACCAGTATAGTACTGTATGTCAAATATACTTCAAATTTTTTTTTTAAAGGAAATGTGATGTCCCCACGGATGATATCCAAAATGAAGGAACATTCTTGGATACTGATACCAGGAACTTCTGAATACAAAGTGGACTTTTTGTCATTTTTTTCCATGTTGACATATTTCTTTTTAAATCAGATAAAGCATTGATGATGATGATAAATGATGATAGTTAACATTTGCTAGCTATTGTATTGTGTGCGAAATCTGTGCAAAGCCCTGCACAGACTTGGTTTCTTTATTCTTGCAGCCACTCTCTATGATTTGTTTTTTCTCCTTTATTTTTAGATGGGATAATTGAAGGTCAGACAAGTTAAGTAACTTGTCCAAAGTCACACACTTCACAGGGACACATCTGAAATATGAAAGCCAGGTATGTTTGACTCCAAAATTCACACTCTTGACCTCTGATTATGATGTTTCATAGCAAGCATGACTGTATTTTTGGTTTTTTCGTTTGTTTGTTTTTCACATTTTTAAGTATACAATTAATGTATGCTCGTTGAGAAAATCTGAAAATCATACAAATGTGTCTTAGGTGGCATTTGGGAGCAACTGGGTGTTTGAAATAAGGGAATAAAATTGCTAATAAAATTATGATATAGATTAACTTTTACTGCTCTTAATGGATGTGTATGACATACCAAGTGAAATATGGGTTATACCTCAATGGGATCATGTGATCTCCTTACATATAAATTTTTATTATTTAAATACATGTAAATTACATATTGAAAATATTTGTAAAGAGAAAGATCTAGACATTCTTATATCAAAATGCTAACTGTCTCTGAGTGGATTTGGACAACTGTCTTTCTTTTTGCTTTGCTGTATTTTCTGATTGTTTTAGAATCCTTGACTTCTGAACATATCAGTTCTCTGGATTAACTCATTCTTTCCATTTCCTTTGAGAATATGCCTAATGCCCACTGCAAGTTAGACCCTCCTGGCTAGTAGACTGCTCCTTGATAGCCCAGCACACTTTGGCTTTCACTGACTTTCCATTAGCCTACAATTACAATCCTGATTGCAACAGATAAGAGTGACTCTGCTGTAATGGGAGCAGGCGGGGCACGCGGTGTCAGACAATTAGTAAGTGGACTCTAGTCACATGGGTGAGTTGTGTGAAGGGACCTCATGCACAGACTTCACAATGACCCGTCTACTCATGTCCAGGCATTCTTTCCTTCATTTTGCTCGTCTGTGAGATTCTCCTCTTTCCTTGCCTTTTCCTTCTCGTGTTTAACTGTCAGTCTCTGTCAGGAATGACAACAACAGCCAGCAGAAAAAGCTTCTGTCGGTTCATCAGTTCAGTCCTTAAAAAAGGAGCAGGGGTGGTTAGTTCTTCTGAGGACAAATGTTTATCTCAACATAGAGCACATTGCCAGTATTTGAATATTTGTGTCTCCTTTTAATTATTCATAATAACTTGAAAGTCCAGGAAAAGGCAAAGAGGCTGCTGGCAGATTCATCAGTTTTTATTAATGATAACAAATTACATTTCTTAGAAAGGACAACACCACACAGGTTCACCCCTCTCCAGGGGGTTCAGAGAATGATGGTGCTTTCTCAAAGAAGGTCTTTCAAGTGAGTTTCTCTGTTCATGATAATAGATCTCAGAATGTGCGGGAAAAGGCCTTAGATATTGAGTCTAGCCCTTATCTCACAGATAAAATGCTGAGGCTGAGACGGGGAAGTGGTCAGCCAAAAAGAAAAGAGCAAATCACAGTCCAAATTCAAGAGCAGAACTGAGTCTCCTGACTTTGGATCTATGGCTCTTTCTGTACAGCATCCAGCAGTTAAAGTGTATGGGTAACATTTACAGGGAAGGCCTCAGTGAATTGTGTAGACTGAAGTGGACTAGAATGAATACGATCTGCCATTTTGCTGAAAAACACACACATACATTTACAGGATGGATTTGGATCCTGACTCTTAGTGTGCACACCCTACTATATTAAATATCTCATTTAGAAACTCCAATTCATTTATGAATAGCTTTCTTTGTGTATATTGAGTGGATGACTTCCTGGTTTCATGAAAGGGTTTCAGAGATCATTTACCTGAGTCTCCAGTTAAAATGCCTTTTGCAGCCATCCATTCCCTCCCAGTGATGGGGAACTCGCCGCTATACAATTTAGCACATTTGATTGGCAAACAGCCCCAGTCGTTAGAATTCTCTCCCTCAAGACAAAACAAAGTTCTTTTTACTGGTAAAACTTTTGCCTCTGAAGCCAAACGAGAATTAGTATTCTCCGTTTTAAAACTGTAAACTTTTGAAATACACAAAGGTGGTTTGCATGTCCTTCCAAATTTTCTCATCTCCTTTAACCATTCTTCATATGATATATGATATTCAGCTGGGTGGTGTATTCAAAAAGGTAAGGGAAAGTCTCGCCAAACCAAAATAGCTCTTCAGATAGTCCATCATCATGCCTAAAAGTTAATCCAGGGTACTAAAGAATTCAAAGAGATGTCAAAAGAAGTGTAAGAAAGGTTCAGAAAGGAAACATGGGGAGGGTATTTGAAGTTAATATTAATAACAATGACATCTAACATTTATCAAAATCTTACAATATGCTAAGACTCTGTTGAAATCCTTATATATACTATTGCATTCAATTCTCATTGTTACCCCAATATACAGGCATTTTATCCCCACTCTGTAGATGAAGAAATTAAATCTCAGGGAGGTAAATTGACCTGCTCTCAAGTTGCTTCCCTGGTGGCTCAGCTGGTGAAGAATCTGCCTGTAATGAGGGAGACCTGGGTTCGAGAATGGACCTGTTCCCAACACCAGTATTCTGGCCTGGAGAATTCCATGGACTGTATAGTCCAAGGGGTCATGAAGAGTAGGACATGACTGAGTGACTTTCACTTCACACTTCAAGTTCACTTAGCCCCAAAGTAGCAGAGTCAGGATTTGAATCACATCTGTGTAAATACCAAGGGCTTCCCTGGTGGCTGGAACAGTTAAAGAATCTGCCTGCAATGCAGGAGACATGGGTCTGATCCCTGGGTCAGGAAGATCCCCGGATCAGGAAGATCCCCTGGAGAAGGGAATGACCACCCACTCCAGTATTCTTGCCTAGAGAATTCCATGGACAGAGGAGCCTGGTGGGCTACAGTCTGTGGGGGTCTGTAGAGTCAGACACAGCTGAGCGGCTATATATAATTCCAAAATCAGTGCACTTACCTTCCATCCTGGGATGAAGTACTGGAAAGTATATTGGAATTTCTGTTAAAACACTTGGGTGTGATATCTATTACTGCCTGCTAACCTGAGCAATTTACTTCATCTCTTTGAGCCTCTGTCTTTTCATCTGTTCTGCATAATTCTTTCACTTGTCTGTTCTTTTCTATTTATTATGATACAGTTTCCCATGAATGGGATTAGTGCTCATATAAAAGAGGCCCCACAGAGCTTCTGAGCACCTTCCACCAGATGAGAACACAAGAAGTCTGAGATCTGAAAGGAGGGCCTCACCTGACCTTGCTGGCACTCTGATCTCAGACTTCTAGTCTCTAGAACTGTGAGAAACACATACATTTCTATTGTTTGTAAGCCACCATCTCTGGTATATTGATACAGCAGCACAAATGAATGAACACACCCTGTTTACATGCTACTTTTAGAATGTGCACGCCTTCAAAGCAGGAGGTGTATTTTATGCACTATATTTTTATTCACAACATACAGCACATTAAAAAAAAATGAGGTTAGCGCCTACTATGAGCAAGACGCAACGCATGCTAGGAGCCGCACTGCCATAGCGCCTGACAGTTTCTTTAACGAAGGGATAAATGTATGAAGCCAGAAAGACCAGACTTCCTTCCTCCACAACAATTAACATTTTATTAAATGCGATGAATTCCATTTGCCACAAAACAGCGGCCCATAAATGACTTGCATTTGGATATAGAGACATAGCTTCACATTCAGGGAGCAGAAGATAAAATCAGGTGCCCTGTCGTTACCACCACCGCTGCCATTATGGTTATGATGATGAATATGAGATTATTATTATTTTTATTCTCTTTAGCAAATGAGTTTTCTTTCTTTCCTCTGAGCTTCCAGGAATGTTTCTCATGTGTTTCCAGCTGTTCCATCTTGTTCTGACACTTCTGCCAGGGAGCTATGTGGAGAGGGGCGAGGGGGCAGAGGGTCCAGCGGCTGACCTTGGACGCAGGCTGGCCTGCCGGCTGCAGGCTGCCCCGCGGCTGCCGCCACCACTTCATCCCTCCCTGGGCTGCACTCAAGGCCACCACTGATCAGCTTGCTGAGCGCTTTACAGCTGCAGCCTTGGACAGGCCTTCAGAGAAATTGATGGCAGTCAATTCCCAGCAGATTGAGGCACATCAACTTGTCTCCTGGTCCCAGTGAGTACCTTGGCTCCCCTTTTAATTACTCCTGTAAGCTTTCTGCATATCAGCCAGGGCAAAACCTGGAGAGAGAGAGAGAGAGGGAGAAAGGCAGAGACGGAGAAGACGGAGTTGAAACACAACAGAGTGGGGGTGCTTTCTTCACTTTTGCCAGATAACTAGGTCACATGTGTTCATTTTGAATTAGGATATGAATTACTGGAGAATTTGATTAGAGAATCAAGAATCAAGTTGAGTTCAAGACCCAGCTCAGCCAACTAATTTGGTGAACTTGGCAAGCTGTTTAACATAGCTAAACTCATCTTCATAGCTAAAAGAGAAAATTAGTAAGACCACTGTAAACAGAGGTAAATGTAGATAAAACCATGGCCACTCCTACAGATATGATGAAGACAAAGACAGTGATAAATGCCGATGTTTATTGAGCAATCAGAGCAACCATCATAAATGCTTTACACGGATGATTTCTTTAACTCTTTTTTTAAATCACCTTATCATTTGATATAGGGAAAATCTTTTCTTCATTTTGTATAAGTGGACGGTGAGGCTAAAAAGTTTAGGCTTGTTTATGTTTATAATACTAGAGATCAAACCTAGGTTTCTCTATACACAGAGTTCTTGTTCCATGTTGTCTATGTAAAATACTGGGGAACTTGTTTATGTAAATTCTCCTGATTTTATGTTTAGCCTTCCAGCTTTCTATGTGCATTGTACGAGAGACATTGGATACAGGCATCTTGGCTTGATACTCATTTAATTTAAAAGTCTCAATTCTCTTTCTTTCTCAGAACAAAGGAAAGCTCTCTGCCTCCAGTATTTACATATCTGCATCTTTGCTTTTAAGACCAACCAGAAGTGTCAAATATCAGTGGTTTCTACCTTGTATGTACATCTTTCTCATCAAGGCTTTAAAATCATGTAGTGATTGATTGTCATGATGTGCGCAGCAGATTTCCTACATCAAAATCTCTCCAGGGACTTGTTCAAAAATATATTCCCCATCCCCTTCCAGCACTATTTAATTACAATCTCTCGTGCAGGGACCTAGGACACTGCATTTTAACAAGGGCCCCTGCTGATTTTCAGAAACACTAATGTTTGAGAACTACTTGTGGCTAAAAATTGTGGTTCAACCAGAGCTGGAATTCAAGACAGTATGTCGGCCTCTCCTTATCCCAGCAGGCCCTGTATGATGCTGCCTTCACAGAGGGTTTAGAGCCTTCCTCCAGTATTTGTGATCCAAACACTTGGTTGTCTCCCCACCAACCCTCCCGACACCCTTCCTTTCCCCCAACACCTGCTTTCTTGCACATAATACTGAGTTTCGTTGAGGGGAATGTACCTTGGCCTAGAGAATGAATCATGATTCACTGATGGTCAGCCCCATTCCTCTTTGCTAGTGACTGGCTGTGGATGAGAATGTGAGCTGACTCTGTTAATGTGAGGCAAAGGTGGGGGTGGGGTGGGGTGGGGTGGTGCTCCTGGGAACCATGTTCATTTCTTACAAAGAAATATACATAAGGAGAAATTCCTTTACTCAATCTCCTTGCTGCTTTGGCCACAGACCTGTCAGGACATGATGTTTAAATATACCCTCTTTATCTTGCTACTATGAGCTGACCAACTCAAGAATGAGAAGCCAACATAATGAGAATGACAGGATAGAAAAATACGTCCTTGAAGACAAGCTTAGATTGACTCTGGTTTCACTGTGTGAATCAGTGTATGAATCTCACTGTATGAAGCTTAACTTTGGGTTAAGCTATTGTTAGTCCATTGTTAAGTCATCATTAGATTCTTCTTTGCAGCCACAAACATCTTAAGTTTCTTCTTACAGTCTTGACCTGTAGCATTTCTTCCCTCCGAAATCTATGCAGAATAGTTGTTTTGAGACTTTATCAACCCAGCATGCTACCTCTCCAGTGGAGGAGTTAGATGAAGAGAAGCTAACATGGCCATTTAACTGAGTTGTCACATATCTGATGTCATAACTAATCTTTGGCAGGTTGTAGAGACCAGCCAGAATTGTGTTTGTAGACCAGGGGTCACAAGCTGTGGCTCATAGGTCAAGTGAGGCTCACTGACTATTCTGTAAATTAAGCTCTATTGGAATACAGCCACACTCATTTATTTACATATGCTATATGGTTGCTTTTATGCTACAGTGACTGCTTTGACCATCCCCAAGAAAAAGAAATGCAAAAAAGCAAAATGACTGTCTGAGGAGGCCTTACAAATAGCTGTGAAACAAAGAAAAGCAAAAAGCAAAGGAGAAAAGGAAAGATATACCCATTTGAACACAGAATTCCAAAGAATAGCAAGGAGTGGTAAGAAAGCCTTCCTCAGTGATCAATGCAAAGGAACAGAGGAAAACAATAGAGTAGGAAGACGAGAGATCTCTTCAAGAAAATTAGAGATACCAAGGGAACATTTCATGCAAAGCTGAGCTCAATAAAGGACAGAAATGGTAGAGACCTAACAGAAGCAGAAGATATTAAGAAGAGGTGGCAAGAATACACAGAAGAACTGTACAAAAAAGAGTTTCATGACCCAGATAATCACGATGGTGTGATCACTCACCTAGAGCCAGACATCCTGGAATGTGAAGTCAAGTGGGCCTTAGGAAGCATCACTACGAACAAAGCTAGTGGAGGTGATGGAATTCCAGTTGAGCTATTTCAAATCCTAAAAGAAGATGCTGTGAAAGTGCTGCACTCAATATGCCTGCAAATTTGGAAAACTCAGTAGTGGCCACAGGACGGGAAAAGGTCAGTTTTCATTCCAATCCCAAAGAAAGGCAATGCCAAAGAATGTTCAAACTACCACACAATTGTACTCTTCTCATATGCTAGTAAAGTAATGCTCAAAATTCTCCAAGTCAGGCTTCAGCCATATGTGAACTGTGAACTTCCTGATGTTCAAGCTGGTTTTAGAAAAGGCAGAGGAACCAGAGATCAAATTGCCAACATCCACTGGATCATGGAAAAAGCAAAAGAGTTCCAGAAAAACATCTATTTCTGCTTTATTGACTATGCCAAAGCCTTTGACTGTGTGGATCACAATAAACTGTGGAAAATTCTGAAAGAGATGGGAATACAAGACCACCTGACCTGCCTTTTGAGAAACCTATATGCAGGTCAGGAAGCAACAGTTAGAACTGGACATGGAACAACAGACTGGTTCCAAATAGGAAGAGGAGGAAGTCAATGCTGTATATTGTCACCCTGCTTATTTAACTTCTATGCAGAGTACATCATGAGAAACTCTGGGCTGGATGAAACACAAGCTGGAATCAAGAATGGAAGGAGAAATATCAATAACCTCAGATATGCAGATGACACCACCATTATGGCAGAAAGTGAAGAAGAACTAAAGAGCCTCTTGATGAAAGTGAAAGAGGAGAGTGAAAAAGTTGGCTTAAAGCTCAACATTCAGAAAACAAAGATCATGGCATCTTGTCCCATCACTTCATGGGAAATAGATGGGGAAACAGTAGAAACAGTGGCTGACTTTATTTTTTTGGGATCCAAGATCAGTGCAGATGGTGATTGCAGCCATGAAATTAAAAGACACTTACTCCTTGGAAGAAAAGTTATGACCAACCTAGACAGTGTATTAAAGCAGAGACATTGTCAACAAATGTCTAGTCAAGGCTATGGTTTTTCCAGTAGTCAGGTATGGATGTGAGAGTTGGATCATAAACAAAAGTTAGCACTGAAGAATTGATGCTTTTGAACTGTGGTGTTGGATAAGACTCTTGAGAGTCCCCTTGGACCACAAGGAGATCCAACCAGTCCATCCTAAAGGAGATCAGTCCTGGGTGTTCATTGGAAGGACTGATATTGAAGCTGAAACTCCAATACTTTGGCCACCATCAGGTGGCCATCAGTGAAGAGCTGACTCACTTGGAGAGCTGACCCTGATGCTGGGAAAGATTGAGGGCAGGAGGAGTAGGGGACGACAGAGGATGAGATGGTTAGATGGCATCACTGACTCAATGGACATGGGTTTAGGTGGACTCTGGGAGTTGGTGATGGACAGGGAGGCCTGGCATGCTGTGGTTCATGGAGTCGCAAAGAATCAGACATGACTGAGTGATTGAACTGAACTGAACTGACTGGTTTGAAGGAATTCCACAAACACCACTGGCCTCAATGCTGAAAATATTCACTATCTAGCTAGCCCTTTACAAAAAAAAAAAAAAAATGCTGATCCTTGATATAAGTAAACCATCTGTTGGTTAAAGAGAATATCCTGTGTTTTAGATATCATATTGGAAGGAGAGCATTCAAACTTTAAGCCTCAGACTTTTCAGTTCAGTTCAGTTCAGTTCAGTTGCTCAGTCATGTCCAACTCTTTGCGACTCCATAGACTGCAGCATGCCAGACTTCCCTGTTCATCACCAACTCCCAGAGCTTATTCAAACTCAGGTCCATCTAGTCGGTGATGCCATGCAACCATCTCATTCTCTGTTGTCCTCTTCTCCTTCCACTTTCAATCTTTCCCAGCATCAGGGTCTTTTCAAATGAGTCTGTTCTTCGCATCAGGTGCCAAAGTATTGGAGTTTTAGCTTCAGCATCAGTCCTTCCAAGGAATATTCAGGACTGATTTCCTTTAGGATTTTTACTTTCATCCAAATGGAAGGGCAACCCTCTTTACCAATGGTGTGGACAGAAGGGGTTTCTGTAAGCAGAACCAGGACATTGTCACGTAAAAGAACCTCAAATCTTCCCCAGCCTTTGGACAGGCAGAGGGTAAAGCATAGCAAAACTCAGACTCGAATGCCTGCCAGGCAAGTGGCAAAACCCAAAGGAGACATGAACACAACCAAGAGTGAAGTTGGATCAAATACTAAAATTCAAAAGAGGATAATAGCTTAAGCTGAGCAGTGTGGTTTCTGGAACTGAAAACCAGAAGTAGTAAGCTTGGGGAGTCAGGGATTGAGGGTCAGGAAGTTCAGCCTAACTCTGATGGGCTGCAGTTTGTAGGTTTGGATTTGGCCTGCAATTCTCTGTTAAAGGGCTTCCTAGGACCAACCTGGTGTACAAACAGCTGCCAAGAACCAAGTAGCTGATGGAGGGCCCACGTTTCTGGGTAGCATGGTAGAGACTACGTGAGCCCCGTTTTTTTTTCCTTGAGGTTTGAATCACCAAATAATCTCCTTATCTATAGAAGAATGCTGTAGCCACCCAAATATCTTAGGCAAAAAGGGAAGGATGTCTTTAAAGAGGCATTTAAGGTCAACTGAGCCCATGGGAGTCCTGGTTCACCCCTGCAACCTTAAGTAACATCTGCACCCCCTGGGCTTGTTCCCTTATCTACAAAATACAGTAGGTGGGATGTCAATAAAAAATACACGTGGGTGGGCACATGATGTTTAGAAACATGAAAAGTGCTTGCTAAATTATAAAATTCTGTGTAGATGTGAGGTGTCACTGTTACTGAAGGTGACGCCATCCTGGTAGCTCTGCAGAGTGAGCTGGCCTAAAGGATCACCTAAAATAGCCATCTAAATTAACCTGTTGATGGGGAGAATTCACGACTCCCTGTAAGATGTTGTAGGATGCCTGCCAAGAGCTCTTTCTGCTTAGCGTAATTGCCACTGAGAAGATCCTTGTGACAGTAACTAGTCGCAGATTCAACCTCTTCCAAAGACTGTTCCTTGTCAGAGATAATAAAGCAATAATATCCACATGGATATGGCTGCCCATTTTTCTGCTTGTTAGAAAGGAAATGTGCGTGTGGCTCAGCTACCAAAGAGCACCAGCATACAGGTTTAATTTAATAAAGAGGTGAAGAGCTGCATCAGGCTGGAAACACAGTCATGGGAACTAGAATGCATGGCAGCACGATCTGGAAAACTGGAAACCACATGAGTACCCGAAACTGTGGACGGGATAAGCCAGGCGTAGAGTCCCCTATCAGGGTGTCCTTGGCAGAGGCTAGGCATTTAGGGAAGCCACGGGCCCTGTCCAGGGCCGTCAGCTCCGCTGGAGGGAAGCAGGCAGTGTCCAGACATGGAGGTCAGAGCTGAGAGAACTGGGCTGGGGATGTTTGACCCTGGAGCAGAAACAGTTCACTCCGTTCTCCATCTGGGTTTTCACTCTTTCTAAAGAAGCTCTAAAATGTTTCCAAATTCTTAATCATATGTGTAAAGTTTGTGTGCTCTGAATTAGACACAGTCTTTAACATAATACATAAATTTCTGGTATTGAACTTGAAAAGACAGCTTATCCTGCCTCATTTTACTTTACTATACACAGACAGCCTGCTTACTTGCATAGGACTGATCTTGCCTTTCTAGTTAAGTGCTGTGATGTTTATCCGGATTCATAGACTTCTCTCTGTTGAAGCTTTGCACGTGGGCAACCCCATCCAAGGCTAAATTTGCAAGTAATTCGATCTGAAATACAGCAATGAGAATGAACGATCTGCAAGTGTAGCCAACAGAATGGATGCATCTCACTCGAGCTAAAGAATATCGGCACAAATGATGCCACTTTTGTGAAGTACAAAAATGGCAGAATAACTCATGTCATTGGATGCATGATTCATGTATCATTGAACACGTTGAATCACAATAGTGGTTACTCTCAGACAAGTAGTACTAGGAGGGAGCCTCAGAGGGGCTTGGGGGATGCTGTTTATGCCTTTTTTCTTGATTTTTAGTTCATTGAGGTATCCCATTCATAAAAAAAATCATCAAACCATGAATTTATGATATTTCTACTTTTCTATGCATGTCATACTGACATAAAAAGCTTTAAAAAATGACTATGGAACCAGGAACCTAAGACAGTGAAGCTCACGAGCAGCTCAGTCACGAACTAACTGTAGCACCTTGGCAAGTCATGTTACCAGACTGAGCCTCAGATGTCCCATTTCTAAAAGAGGATTAGTGATTCCTGCCTCACAAGGCCATTGTGGATGTTCAATTGAAAGGGAAGATACCATGTAAAGCACTTAGCACAGTGCCCAGCACACAGCAGACATCTAGTGTCTGGTCCCCTCTATGGTTGTGTGGTCCTTACATCACCCAGGCTGATGCCATTTCACACTGAATGGTAATGTCAATGTGAACCATCCTCTGGGGTCCAGCAAGAGACATACACTCACTGTGCCCTGTGGGGGCACCCAGGCTGTGCACTAAACACAGGACAGAGACAGGAAATTGTATGAGACAAGGAGATAGAGTAGCATCTGTGGCTTCACCTTCCCTCAGGCTCAGTTACCCTCCATCCCAAAATATTAAATGGAAAATTAAAAAAAATTAAAAATCCACATGTTTTAAATTATATGCCAGTCTGAGTCATGTGATGAGATCTTGCACAGTCCTGCTCATCCCGGGATGTAAACTGTTCCAGTATGTGATATTTCCAAGCTGTATATGCTACTTCCTGTGAGTTTAGGAATAAACCTTGTATATACAGGGTTCTATACTATTGTGATTCCAGGACTCACTGGGGATCTCAAAACCTGTCCCCATGAATAAGGGGGTGCTAATACAAAGCTAGTGCAAATCAAATCCCCTACGACTATACAGTGGAAGTGACAAAAAGAGTCAAGGGATTAGATCTAATAGACAGAGTGCTTGAAGAACTATGGACAGAGGTTCATGACACTGCACAGGATACAGGGAGCAAGACTGTCCCCAAGAAAAAGAAGTGCAAAAAGGCAAAACCGTTGTCTGACGGGGTCTTACAAACACCAGTGAAAGAGGAGAAGCAAAAGGCAAAGGAGAGAAGGAAGGCTATACCCGTTTGAAGGCAGAGTTCCAAAGAATAGCAAGGAGAGATAAGAAAGCCTTCCTCAGCGATCAATGCAAAGAAATAGAGGAAAATAACAGAATAGAAAAGACTAGAGATCTCTTCAAGAAAATTAGAGATACTAAGGGAATTTTCATGCAAAGATGGGTACAATAAAGGACAGAAATGATTTGCACCTAATAGAAACAGAAGATATTAAGAGATGGCAAGAATACATAGAACTATACAATAAAGATCTTCATGACCCAGATAATCATGATGGTGTGATCACTCACCTAGAGGCAGACATCCTGGAATGTGAAGTCAAGTGGGCCTTAGGAAGCATCACTATGAACAAAGCTAGTGGAGGTGATGGAATCCCAGTTGAGCTATTTCAAATCCTGAAAGATAATGCTGTGAAAGTGCTGCAGTCAATATGCCAGCAAATTTGGAAAACTCAGCAGTGTCCACAAGACTGAAAAAGGTCAATTTTCATTCAAGAAAGGCAATGCCAAAGAATGTTCAAACTACCACACAATTGCACTCATCCCACACACTATCAAAGTAATACTCAAGTACGTGCACCATAGACTTCCAGATGCTCAAGCTGGTTTTAGAAAAGGCAGAAGAACCAGAGATCAAACTGCTGACAGCCATTGGATCATCAAAAAAGTAAGAGAGTTCCAGAAAAACATCTATTTCTGCTTTATTGACCTTGCCAAAGCCTTTGACTGTGTGGATCACAACAAACTGTGGAAAATTCTTCAAGAGATGGGAATACCAGACCACCTGACCTGCCTCCTGAGAAATCTGTATGCAGGTCAGGAAGCAACAGTTAGAACTGGACATGGAACAACAGACTGGTTCCAAATAGGAAAAGGAGTACATCAAGGCTGTATATTGTCACCCTGCTTATTTAACTTATATGCAGAGTACATCATGAGAAGCATTGGGCTGGGTGTAGCACAAGCTGGAATCAACATTTCTAGGAGTAGAAATCAATAGCCTCAGATATGCAGATGACACGACCATTATGGCAGAAAGTGAAGAAGAGCTAAAAAGCCTCTTGATGAAAGTGAAAGAGGAGAGTGAAAAAGATGGCTTAAAACTCAACATTCAGAAAACTAAGATCTTGGCATCTGGTCCCATCACTTCATGGGAAATAGATGGGGAAACAGTGGAAACAGTGTCAGACTTTATTTTTTGGGCTCCAAAATCACAGCAGATGGTGATTGCAGCCATGAAATTAAAAGATGCTTACTCCTTGGAAAAAAAGTTATGACCAACCTAGACAGCTTATTAAAAAGCAGAGACATTACTTTGTCAACAAAGGTCCATCTAGTCAAAGCTATGGTTTTTCCAGTAGTCATGTATCGATGTGAGAGTTGGACTATAAAGAAAGCTGAGCACCAAAGAATTGATGCTTTTGAACAGTGATGTTGGAGAGACTCTTGAGAATCCCTTGGACTGCGAGGAGATACAACTAGTCCATTCTAAAGGAAATCAGTCCTGAACATTCACTGGAAGGACTGATGGTAAAGCTGAAACACCAATACTTTGGCCACTTTATGTGAAGAACTTGCTCATTTAAAAAGACTGTGATGCTGGCAAAGATTGAAGGTGGGAGGAGAAGGGGATGACAGAGGATGAGATGGTTGGATGGCATCACCGACTTAATGGACATGAGTTTGGGTGAACTCCGGGAGTTGGTGATGGACAGGGAGGCCTGGTGTGCTGCCGTCCTTGGTGTCACAAACAGTCTGATATGACTGAGTGACTGAACTGCACCTAACTGAGTGCAAAGCTGGAGAGCTCGTTAAGGGAGGGATCATGGAGGTTAAAGAAGTCCAGAGGTTAGATTTTATTCTGCAAGTGAAAGTTACTGAAGCTAGTAGTTTGGCAAAGCAGTTACATGAAGCTGGGGTTCTGCCAGATTAATCTTGTAGAAAATTAACAGGGATTAAAACAGAGAAGGGCTTCCCTGGTGGTTCAGAGGGTAAAGAGTCTGCCTGCAATGCAGGAGACTCTGGTTCAGTCCCTGGGTCAGGAAGATCTCCTAGAGAAGGGTATGGCAACGTACTCTGGTATTCTTGCTTGGAGAATTCCATGGACAGTGGAAGCCTGAAGACAAATGTTACCTAACAGAAAGCATATTAGCTCTCTAGAAATCAGACAATGATAATGTTATTCTAGTTGTTATTATTAATACTGTAAGCTATAACAATGACCCAAAAAGTGGGGAACAATGATCGCAATCACTGTTATTTCACTGTGCGTCTGCTAGGTACCACATATTTTTAAAAGCATCTCATTTAATTCTTACTCAGAGCACAATGAGGACGGTAGTCATTTATCAGGTTCTTACTAAGTGCTAGGCGCTGTTCCAAGCCTTTATACATATTAATGCTTTTAATCCCCATAAGATCCCTGGGAGATGGGTACTATTGTTGTCTTCAGTTTATAAATGAGTAAACTGTAGCAAAGAGAGATTAAATAACTTGTCTAAGGCCACACTGCTGTAAAGTGACAGAGGTGGGATTCAAACCCTGGCAGTCTGACTCTGACACATACCCATTGTATCAATTTTCTAGGTATTATTATGCTCATTCATTCACGCCAACTGTTAACTAAGACAGCGGTTAAATCACTTGCTCCGAGACACAGAGAAAGAGGGAGAGACCCTGATTTGCATGACGATGAAGCTTATGGGCTTCATCACCATCCAGTCTGCTAAGAGCAATAGCTTCCAGTCATGCTTGAAAACAAATGAAACATCAGTCAGATATTTTAAGGAAGAAAAGCAGTAACAATAGCAAACATTTATTGAACACTTTCATGCCTAGGAGTTTATACGTGTTATCATATTCTAGAAAGCCTATCAGGAAGGACTTTTTATCCCTGTTGAACTGATGAGGAAACTGAGTCTCAGAGAAGTCACAGACTAGTAAGTGAGAAATCCAACTTTAGGAGTTAGGCAGCCCAACCCAAAAGCATGCTCTTATCATTCTACTCAACTGCCTCTCAGCCATAAAGAAGCTGCTTCCAGGATTTGAAACATCTCCCGCCCTTCTGCACCCCCATCCCCAGCTAATTCTGCACCCAGTGGTATCCCGGGGCAGTTTAAAAAGCATTCCAAGTCTTAACCACTGCAAGGAATTCTTAGCTAACCTTTCCAGGGTGAGCTGCAGCAGCAGATTCTTTCCCAGGTTACTAGAAAGCCTCAGGCTTCAGAAGAGCAGGTGCTTGGCTAACCCGAGTGTCACCTACGTCTGATGTATCTCATTAGCCTCAGGGAGAAACACAGTCTGATCAGCTCCTTCTCCCAGATGCAGCCCTGGTGCAGCAAAAGGAAGAGCCAACAGCCTGCTTATGGAGGAGCCGGAGTCAGCTCGTCTTCCAAAAGCACAGGAGTGGCAGGGCGCCCCCGCCACACCCCTTCGTTCGTGAATGAGGCTCTGCTATGATCACAGGCCCGGAAGTGTGGCTGGGGCCCGCACTCGGCTTCTATGGCATCTGTTTCAGAGGGAGTTCAGAGGCCCGCTTTCCATAAACACCTCTGCTTCCAGTCTTGTCTTGAGGTCCAAAATCTTCCTCCACAGTTGGGCAAAACTCCTTGTATCAGTCAGGGTTTAAGCAGAGAAGGAAAAGCAGCAGCTTAACAGAAACAGTGCCAGCAGGACATGCACACACACATACATCCATACACACATATGTAATACACACACAGGTATCTAGTCACTGGAAAGACTGATGCTTAAGCTGAAGCTCCCATACTTTGCCCTTCTGTTGTGAAGAGCTGACTCACTGGAGAAGACCCTGATGCTGGGAAAGATTGAAGGTGGATAACAGATGATGAGATGGTTGGATGGCATCACTGATTCAGTAGACATGAACTTGGGCAAGCTCTGGGAGATGGTGAGGGACAGGAAGGTCTGATGTGCTACCGTCCATGGGGTCGCGAAGTGTCGGACACAACTTGGTGACTGAACAACAGCAGGAATCTGCAAAGCAGCCCAGAGGCTGGAAATTCTAGGGCAGGAGCTACACGGTTCATTGGTGGGGTTTCTTCTGCCTCAGGACAACCTCAGTCTCGCTCTCACAACCTTTCAACTGTTGAGTTGGATGAGGTGCATCCAAATGACCGAGGATACTCTCCCTTGAAATCAACTAATTATTGATACTAACCGCATCTACAAAATACCTCCCCAGAGACTACCTCCCCTAGTGTGTCATTGCCTAACTAGGTGCTAGCCAGTTGCCCAGTTTTATGCATAACTTGGTCTAGCCAAGTTGGCAAACAGAATTAACCATTGCGCTCTTCACGTGACAATGGGAAATTCACGAGGATGGTGGTTATGGCTCTGACTTTCCGTTATCTTGGGAAGGTCCTTTTTCTTCTCTGAAAGTCAGGGCTCACTTCTGCAAAATGGGTGTTGTGAAGAAAATGCAAACGGAGCAAGTCATGGTGGTTTACATTTGCTAGTCTCATACTCCTAATTTATCCCCCCCACCCTTTCCCCTTTGGTAACCTGGAGTTTGCTTCCAGTGTCCATGAGTCTGTTTCTCCTTTGTGTATAGAGTCATTTATATTGTTTTTCTTAGATTCCACATATAAGCAATATAACATAACATTTGCCAAACCACTATACATAAAATAGATAAGTGAAAAGAGTTTACTGTGTAGCACAGGGAATTAGATTCAGTATCTTATAATAACCTAGTAATGGAAAATAATCTAAAAATATATTTTACAACTGAATCACTTTGCTATACACCTGAAACTAATATAATATTATAAATCAATTATACTTCAATTAAAAAAAATTGAGTAAGGCATGAAAGTTGTTTTTAGATATTTCAAAGTGTCTGTCATGAAACAACTAGCTTTGTTCTAGGGAGTTCCAGAGGGCAGAGCCAGGGCCATTGCCTGGAAGGAGAAATGAAGATTTAAGCTTGAAGGAAGCTTGTCTCACAGTGAAGTTCCACCCTAAAAGAGAGGGTCTTGTAAGATAATAACCTCCCCACCTGCAGAGGAGTTCAAACAACGGATGAAGGAGCATTTATTTTGGGGAGAACAGTATAGTAAGCATTACGTTTGGTGCTAGATCTTCTGGAGAAGGAAACGGCAACCCACTCCAGTATTCTTGCCTGGACAATCCCTTGGACAGAGGAGCCTGGAGGGCCACAGTCCACAGAGTCACACAGAGTCAGACACGACTAGAGGGATTTAGCATGCACACACAGTTCCAAAAGACTCCCCAGGTGGTGCTATTGGTAAAGAACCCGCCTCCCAGTGCAGGAGACTTTATAAGAGACGTGGGTTCAGTCCCTGGGTTGGGAGGATCCCCTGAAGGAGAGCATGGCAACCTACTCCAGTATTTTTGCCTGTAGAATCCCATGGACAGAGGAGCCTGGTGGACTCCAGTCCATGGGGTCGCAAAGAGTCGGACATGACTAAAGAGACTTCACATGCTCCAGTACTCAAAACTGCCTGCTAGTGTGATCATTCTTCACTGCTGGTAAGACTTGCCTTCTTTCCTTCTCTCTTCCTGCACCCTCCCCTGCTTCTGAAGCTTGTCAACAGACTGCGCTAGGCGACATAAAATGTAAACAGATCCTGGAAGAAATATTACTCATTGTCACCCATCAGATTTATTATTCATCTAGTTTATTCATGAGATTAACTGTATATCACCAGGATAATCTCTTAAACCAGTTTAGATGCTCTCACCCAGCAAGGCACGGAGTGATAAAGCACAGGAGCATTTTCTGATTTGGCAGATGAAACTGGACTTAGTAAAGAATACAGGGATGGCTGTTGTATCCAAAAGGTTGCTTTGCATAAAGATCCAATGAAAAAAAGGTGTGGCCCCTGGCCTCAGACAATATGGTGACACTCGGGTTAGCCAAGCACCTGCCCTTCTGAAGCCTGAGGCTTTCTACTAACCTGGGAAAGAATCTGCTGCTGCAGCTCACCCTGGAAAGGTTAGCTAAGAATTCCTTGCAGGGGTTAAGACTTGGAATGCTTTTAAAACTGCCCCAGGATACCATTGAGTGCAGAATTAGCTGGGAATGAAGGCGGGGGTGGGAGTGGAGTGGGGGTCCTGGAAGCAGCTTCTTTCTGGCTGAGAGGTAGTTGAGTGGAATGATAAGAGCATGCTTTTGGGTTGGGCTGCCTAACACCTAAAGTTGGATTTCTCACTTCCTAGTTTGTGACTTCTCTGAGACTCAGTTTCCTCATCAGTTCAACAGGGATAAAATGTAGACACAGTAGCTCATAACAGATATATTGTGAAAACTCCGATTGAGTGGGACCACGGCAGAGGGGCAGATGAATCATAGTGAGGATAAGCAACTACTTTTTAGTGGATGGGCAATTTTAGCCAAGATGGAACAAAAAAAGACTTGGACAGACAGGTGTTCTGGGGAAACATATGATGGATGATCTGTACAGGTCAATAGGGTAGAAGGAATGCACTGAATCTGGAGACAGTTTAAGTGAAAGGTATGGCAAGGGCTGCAGGAGTAGCAATGATATGATTCTTATGGAACTGAAAGAGAAGATGGGGTCTAAAAATAAAGAAGGAAGTTGAAATAAAAAGTGACAGTTTCCAGTTTCAATAAATTACCAAGGGACAGGTTCTTATTAGGTTTTATCCTTGCTACCTGTAAAAACCTCTTATCAGCTAATGTAGTGGGGAGTTGCCACGTGGCCCAAAGCCTGCTGTCATGGTGGAGAATGTGCTGAGCTCACTACCTGGGCTTGGTTACCTCTCAGAGCCTTGGTTTCCCAACCTGCATGATATGGATAATCTTCCCTGCTCTGCAGGCTTGCATGGATGCTGCTTTGTAAGCCGTAAACCTCTGTGCAAACACTCATGTACTCAGGGACAGATCCTGTTGGTCCTGAGGGAATTTACAGCACTTGAGACCAAATCCCGAATCAGCTAAATTTTGCCATCCAAACGAAGGTGGCAGAGTTGACGTAGAGCCTGGTGACAAAGACGTTCGCCTTGTGGCCGTCAGAGCTGTGTGCTGGGTATCTGTGGAGTGTGTTAGCTGCTTGGATTGTTCAGTGTGAAATTTAATTTGGGCTCCTGGGTGAGCAGGGAGGAGGGCGTGAAAGATATGACACT
Source organism: Bubalus kerabau (assembly GCF_029407905.1). Taxonomy (NCBI): domain Eukaryota; kingdom Metazoa; phylum Chordata; class Mammalia; order Artiodactyla; family Bovidae; genus Bubalus; species Bubalus kerabau. The sequence goes on along the minus strand of NC_073627.1, from coordinate 178,635,611 downwards.
GGTTAATTTCATGTTTTACAGGCCCAGCAACCCCAAAAGTATATTTCTTGGTGAAAACTGAGACCCTGCAGGCCACTGCATGCAATGATATGCAGTCCAGGGGGGAAACAGAGATAGTGAGAGGAAAAAAAAAAAAGCATCAAGAATATATCATTTCCTGAAATCAAATAAACTTACAGGCTTCCATCTCAATGGGTGAGACTGACAGGCAGAGAGAGAAAGGCGAAAAGAGGGTTTCTTTTAACTCTTGCCAATACATTTTCACATAACTGCAAACACTCCTCGGGATGGCATTCCAAGTGCCTCGCCTCGGTCCTCATCCATCTTTCCGTGGGCAGATCGGATCATATTTAGCTTTTTCTCACCGCCTTGTAGACAATAGCAGAAGACTCAGACTCCAAATCGTAGCACAGCTCTCACTGGACTCAAGTCCTGCATCACATCCCCCCCGCTCTCTCTGCTCCCCGTCTCTACACCTGTATATGTATAGGTTCCTTCTCCCTGGGATTTCTTCTACTTTGGCTATTTCCTACGTTTCGGGAAAACTCAGTCTGTACAGACAGCAACTGAGAGCCAAGACTTTGGCATAAAGTAGACCTGATATTGGGTTTCCCTCACGGCTTGATAAAGAGTCTGCCTGAGATGCAGGAGACCAGAGTTTGGTCCTTGTGTCAGGACAATCCCCCGGAGGAGGGAATGGCTACCCACTCCAGCATGGACAGAGGAGCCTGGAAGGCTACAGTCCACGGGGTCATCAAGAGCTGGGCACAACTGAGTGACTCACACTTTCACTTTTTTCAGGCATCTTAATTTTACTGGCTTCCATCAGGTCATCCTGTGGTCCCCAGTTGTTATGGAGACTCAGTTGGTTAATGTATAGAGTAGAGCACAATGCCTGGCACATGGAAAGTAGCTGGTAAGTGGCTTGTTTTTATTATGAATGTAGCTCCAATATTGCTACTGCCTCTATGAAAGCTCCTTTCATTTCCACATGCAGAATCAAAGCACTGGTTCCATTGCTCCGTAAATGATCCAATTGCATCTTGAATGTGCATCAATTACTGCAAACATTGTGTTGAATATTGTACTTAACAGTCACTTTTGTGTCCCCCCCCAACCCCCATTACACTGTGTGTTTAGGTGCCTGGACCAGATTTGGCCATCTTTATATGCCCAGGGCTTAGCCAAATGCCCAATACAAAGTAGATACTTGATTCGTGTTGGCCAAACTAGTGAAAGAGAGAATGAATACTTGATTCCATGCATGGATTACCCTGCAAGGGCTGGATGAGGTGCCAGCTCTCCCAGGAAGTCGTCTCTGTCTGTATCAGCTTAATGAAGGATCCCCTTCTATGACACAGCTCTTTGCCCACATCCTGCTGCCATCGTGCTGTGACTGCCACACAGGAGGCTCCGGGTCTTACTCACCCCGTCAAGCCATCCTCATTACTGTTATTAGCACGGGACCTGGAACAGAGTAAGGACTCAGTATGTGCTCTTTTCCCTCGTCCTTCTCCTTCTCCTCTTCATTATCATTATTTCCAGGGTAGCCAACATTTGGGAGTTCATCAGGGTCAGGACAGCGGAAGGGTTTGCTAGATGCAGAGGTAGCCATGGGTGGGTTTAGTGCCCAGACCACACACACAAAGGCATACGGTGGCAGGAAGCTGTGAAGACTGTCCATATTAGCCACAGAAAGTCAATATCCAGGAGAGGCTGTGAAAACATAAGAAAACACCAAGTCCTTTAGCTAGATGGATACTTGTAGGCAGGAAGGTTTGTGTCAGCTTGTGAGAACAGCATCACGGGCCATTTTGATTCTGTTTAGGAAGCTATCAATTGTGAGTTTTTGAACAAAGAAAAGCTTTGAAACCATTACAGATAAACAAAGCAGGAGGTCAAAATAATTATTGGACTAGTGCATATATATTTGGAACTATTTTTAGAGTATGTTTGTATGTGAAGGAAGATAATCACAATATAATTTAGTGTGTGTTTAGTATGTGTCAGTTCCTGCTTTCAACCCTGTACACGTGTCAACTCATTTAAAACACACAACCATTTAAAGTAGGTATTGCTGGTCTCATTGTGAAAGGGAGACTCATGGTAAGTGAATAATTTGCCCAAGTTCTTACAGATAGTAAATGGTGAACTTGGATTTGTACCTGGGCAAGTGACTTCAGCACTCCTGTTCTCTGTGTATATAAAAAGGGTCTGTGGGTATTAGGAGTAACTGAGAGGCAAGCGCATGCAGTGTGGTTTCTAAAAAACATATTCAATGGGTGTTTACTGAATATCTACTGTTGGGTCAGGTTTTCTGCTAGGTTCACAGAGTGATCCCAGAATGAATGGCTGGCACAGTCCTGTGTTCAAGAAGTTTACAAGCTTGGTGAGAGAGCAGGTGGATACAAATAGATATTAAGGACTTCAGCTCAGTTTCATCAACTCCTTTACCATTGATTCTGTGTTGGGTACTATGTCCAGTCTGGGGCTTAATAGAAATGAGGAGGACACGATGCAGGCTTTCAGGATGCTCAGAGAGTATCAGACAGTGGTAAGTTTTATAATTAACACGCCAGTCATCTCATGCTTTTTCAGCACCAACTTCCTCTCAGTATAAACCCAAAGTCCACCACGCTGAGCCCATTGCATATTCTCCTGGCCCCTGGCTACTTTCTTTTGTCCTTTAGAATGCAGGCCCTTTCAGGTGTGGGTCTTGTCCTCAGTATCTGCTCCACTGCAGTTGCTGGGCCCGTTCCAGGCTCCGGCCCACTGAACCTGCCTTATCTTGATGCTGTTAATCAGCTACTGGTACCATGTGGGTTGTTGTGTCTGCCAGACCCAACCTCTCCTACTAGACTAAAACGCCCCACTTACAGAGCCCTACTGTTTGGGGACAGATACTAATCAGCTCAGGAATAGTCACCTGACCTGAGAAGACTTACGTGTTAGCTGAGAGTGAAGCATGAAATAGCTTGTCCTAGAGGGTGAGCTGAATCCATCAGATTTCTTCTTAGGAAAGTCAGACCAGAAGGACAGGAGGATTAGGTTAGTTGTAGACAGGCAGAGAAACAGGCCAGTTCAATTGGTAGAGGGGCACTCAGTAAGGATTTAGAAAGCTGAGTTGGCTGAATGACTGCATGTTCTGCCGTCTTGGAGCTGGGATAGTCACCGGTGCCTGGCCTTCCTGGAGTGGGTCCCTGACGACTTGAATTAGCTCCGTTGGTTCAGTCTCCCTGGAAGCCAGAACTGGTGGGTTGGATCATACCCCTTCCTGTTTTAGCGTGTTAGTGTTAGTCACTCAGTCGTGTCTGACTCTTTGTAGCCCCATGGACTATAGCTATGGGATTTTCCAGGCAAGAATACTGGAGTGAGCTCTCATTTCCTTCTCCAGGGGATCTTCCTGACCCAGGGATTGGACCCAGGTCTCCTGCATTGTTGGCAGATTCTTTACCATCTGAGCCACCAGGGAAGCCCCAGTTCTAGTGGGTAGAGACAAACCAAAGGAAGCAAATGTCCATAGGCTCTTTCTGGAGAAGCTCCTATTGACCACTTGTTGATGATTATCCTCCGTCTAAACACACACACACACACACACATGCATCATTCCTTCTCCCTCTGCCCCAACCCTCACCCCACACCATTTTCTCTGTTGAGCTCAGTCACTTCAGTCATGTCTGACTCTTGGCAGCCCCATGGACTGCAGCCTCCCAGACTCCTCTCTCCACGGGATTCTCCAGGCAGTGATACTGGAGTAGATTGCCATGCCCTCCTCCAGGGCAGCTTCCTGACCCAGGGATGGAACCTGTGTCTCTTATGTCTCCTGCACTGGCAGCCGGGTTCTTTACCACTAGCACCACCTGGGAAGCCCCTCTCTCTGTTGAGAGGGAATGAATGATTCTGATGCAAGTGACTAACTAACCAAGAGAGTTTTATTGGGTATTCCCTCTTCCAAAGTAGCAAAGTCACTTCAGGAGAGTCACATAGGAGTAGATTAATAAAATGCCTCTTGAGCATCTGTTGTGGGCCAAGGATACAGAGATAAAAACCACTGCCCTGCAGGACTGCCCAGACTGTGAGAGAAGCAGCGTTGTAAATGGACGTTTATGCTCCGGGGAGCCCTGGGCTGGTTGGGGAAACACTGGGTATCAGGCCAGCAGTGAATCACTTAACGTGGCCTGAGGAGAGAGGGTAGGTGTGAGCACATGTCGTGGGGCCCATCGGGGGCCTCTGAAGAGGTGACAAAGCTCGGTCTTTAAACATGAGTAGGGGGTTCTCATCGTCCAGGGTGGGAAGAAAAAGATCCAGGGGAGATCCTAAAAATGGGAACAGCATATGCGAAGACTTCAAGGCGCAGGAGAAATGGCTCTTCGTAGGAGAGCAGAGAAGGGTCTGCAGAGATGGGCAGACAAGTATCTGGAGAGGAGCTCTGAAGGTCCCTTGAGGAGGCTGACTTTTCCTGAACACTGTTGGGAAGAGACCAGTGACCAGTTTTAATCATGGAAATGGTGGTGAGTTTGGTGACTGTCTGTCTCCTGGATCAGAGCAGACGTCTAATAGCAGGAATCCAGCGGAACTCGGCAGAGCTGCTGGGAGTTTATGAAGAGGAGAGTGACCGGACTGAAGATGGTGTGTGTGCCCACTTCCCAGGGAGTCACAGGTGTGTGAGCGGGAGTCTCGGGGTCTCCAGGCCCAGGTGAAATCCCCACTCTCTCGTGACATAAATGTGTGGCCGTGGGTGAACCCTGTCCTTTCTCAGGGCTTCGGTTTTATGACTTAAAAGTTGAAGAATGGGCCTTGGGAGTATCAACTGTGAAAGGCCTTGATGTGTTTTAAAAGGCTACTCATATGCTGTGTGCCCACAGTTTATTGGCTAGTTATAAGTAGTTGTGTGAGTGAGTGTTGTGTGTGTGTCCTTGTGTGTTGTGTAGATGGAGAAGCATTTTTGCAGTTTGGTGGTGAGCTTGAGAAATAGCTGGGACCATCACCTCGAAACTGAGAGGAAAGGTGCCCGCCCCTGAAAGCAGCCCTCACTCTCCGTAGGACTGAAGCTCCCTGCTCCCTGGAGAACAGCCCGAAGCTGTGCCGGGCTGACTCACACGGCCCCTCGTTCGGTCCTTGGAGCAGAAGCCTCAGGTGGATGCAGGGTACGGAGCTTTCATCCGCATCTTCATCCCTATGATCAGAAGATTCTTTCAGAGACACAAAGCCTCTCTGAACTGGACAAAGCTTGGGGTGCTGGCCGATGCCCGAGTCCCCGCCCTTCCTGCTGGCATATTCTGGAGCCAGGAGCTTGCGTCCTCCTTGCCTCATCTATTGATCTCTGCCCTCTCCAGCTCACTCTACATTTTCTTGTTTGGTTTGATCTTGACTGAGGTACTCTGTCCTTCTTCCGTTGGGACCTTGCTTCCCTTACTGTTCTCTCGCTCTCTGGAACATCTGTCCCTGCTCACTTCGCCCAGCTGTGTCACACGCCCGCTTCATGCCCCACGCATCCATCCCTTCCTCCCAGTGGCCTTCCCTCACTCTTCCTGACCCCGGCCATCTGCCCAGCTTACCCCAGGGGCGAGCCCTCCTATCTCCCTACCCTTCTCCCTCACCACGTGGAGCTGCTTACGGAATCAGTTTTGTAATTTTCTGTTTGTTTACTATCCGTCTTTCCTCATAGACCAGTGGCTGTCAACATATGGTGGTTTTGTTCCCAAGGGACATTTGGCAACATCTGGAGATATTCTGGGTTCTCAACTGCTCGGTGCTCTCAGGGATACCACTCCTTTCCCCATAATGCACAGGACAGCCCACTCCCAACTAAGAATCTGGCTCAAAATGTCAGACGTGCCATAGACTGTGGGCTTGATGTGGAAAGACCTTATTCATAGCCTTATGTCCTGCACTGGGCCACAAGCACGTGGACTGGCCTGTTTGTCCAGCCACCCAGTCATGTTCAACTCCTCATGACCCCCTGGACTGCAGCATGCCAGGCCTCCATGTCCCTCACCTGCTGCTGCTAAGTCACTTCAGTCGTGTCCGACTCTGTGCGACCCCATAGACGGCAGCCCACCAGGCTCCCCCGTACCCGGGATTCTCCAGGCAAGAACACTGGAGTGGGTTGCCATTTCCTTCTCCAATGCATGAAAGTGAAAAGTGAAAGTGAAGTCGCTCAGTCGTGTCTGACTCTTAGCAACCCCATGGACTGCAGCCTACCAGGCTCCTCCGTCCATGGGATTTTCTAGGCAAAAGTACTGGAGTGGGGTGCCATTGCCTTTTCCATGTCCCTCACCAGTGGATGCTTAATCAATTTCCGTGGACTGTTATACACACACACACACACACACACACAGATCAGTCTTGTGAGCAAACTTATGCTCGTGCGTGCCTCCCTCCCAGTGGCCACTTCTGTTCGTCCGTATACAGGCCCCCACACCCTCAGGCTGTGATTCCAAGTAAAGCTACACTTTATATGTACATGCCTCGTTCCACCTAATATGTAATTCACCACCTCCTCAACAGTGAAGTTGTCTTACCAACTTCCACCTAGCCCCAAACTGATCCCACACCCACACCCATGTAGGTATAACTGTGTGTACATGTAGGTATCCCCGTGTGTGTACACATAGGTATACCTGTGTGTGTACCCCTGCCCAGAGACCTGGCACATTTCCCTTCACCTGCACTTCATCTCCCAAGACACATCAGCTCTGCAGCAGAGGTTTTCTCTTCTTGATCACATAAAACAGGTGCCAACCGACAGGCCCGCACAGACACACAGGAACACACTCTAGTACTGCAGACCAGAAGACTGGATGGGGGTAGGGCATGGCGCAGAGGGAGGCCTGGAGCACTTAACAAAACCTCCCTGTGGCCCCATCTGAGCTATGGGACTGTGAAATGTATGTCATTAAAACTCGATCCGAACCCAGACTTCAAGCAGAGGTAGCAAATCCAACTCCTATTAAATCCTCTATCTCTCTGTCTCACCATCTCTGTCTCTAACACACAGAGACACACAGAGACACACACACACACAGACCCCTTTACAAATTTTCTTTTTAAAAAAAAAGTCAAACCGCAGAAAATAATTTTAATCAGCGTCATGCCAGTGTGGGCTGAGGGTGAAATAGGATATTAATGCTTTTATCTCTGCTGGGGACATGGCTGACTTCACCACTGATTCCGTTCGAAGTCGCACCCCAGGTGTGTTCCCATAGCATTTCTGCATTAAGCAGCTGCGAGACCAGATCTCACATCTTTTATTATCTCAGCAAAGCTGCACGCACCGAGTGGCGGGGCCATAATGAAAAGATCCAATACCCCATTAACGCAGCTAAATATTTGACTTCTAAACTCAAGTGGAAAATGAAACTCGGTGCCTGGAGAGGAGCGGGGAAGGGGCTTCCACGTCTGAGAACTGAACCACAATGGCTTCTCGTTCTGCAGCCCTTTATGGTTTGCAGAGCCCCTCACATGCATCTTTTCGCTGAATGTTCACCACTGCCCCCTGGTGTGGGCGTTCTGAGCCCTACTTCGTAGCCAGGGAGCTGAAACTTGGGGAGGTCAAGTGACTTGTCCAGACCCCACATGGCCCGACTCCAGGCAGTTTTGGTCGTCAGAGTAGGAGCCCCAGTAGCTTTTATTTATTCCATTTTAGTTAATTATTTTTGGCGGTACTGGGGCTCTGTTGCTGTGCGTGGGCTTTCTCTAGTTGCAGCAAGCAGGGGCTCCTCTTCACTGCGCTGCACGGGCTTCTCTTGGGGGTGGCTTCTCTCAAGGCGGAGGAAAAGTGCGAGGGCCTACGGGCTTCAGTGGCTGTGGTGCACCAGCTTGAGTTGCTCCAAGGCATGTGAAATCGTCCCAGCCCGGGGCTGAACCTGTGTTCCCTTGCATTGAAAGGCAGCTTCTTATTCACTGTTCCACCAAGGAAGTCTCTGCCACAGTAGCTTTTAGTCCGTGTCAGTTCTCTTTTTCTTTCCCACCCTCTGGCTCAGACTTTCATGTTGCATTGAGAATTTTCTCAACGGGGAATATGGTTTCCATCTCACATGGGGGGAAACCTGCCTTCCTGCCTTCCCTCTTCTCTCCCTCCCAACACAATTGTACTGAACCCCTGCTGCTACGATGTGCTGATCCTGGCTGGATGCTCTGGATGGACCATCCCAGAGAGGGACTGAGGTGGTCCCCGTCATCATGAAGCTTCCCATCCATCTAGCAGGAGGGACAGGGGGCATTCCTGAAAATAAGGAACAGAGAAATACAAGGAGCCAGAAGAACTGAGGGGATGTGAGGAGGATGGCTTACGGAAGGCTTCCTAAGAAAATGACCTCAAAGCTGAAATTCATATGGGGCTCAGTTATGAGGAGGGGAGGAGATGGAGTTTCCTGGAAAAAGTATCCTGTGCACATGCTCAGAAGTGTAAGGGAACATGCTGACTTCAGTCTCTGAGAGCAGTCCATTGTGATGGGGAGGGAAAGCTGGTAGTAAATTGTCCAGAAAAACAGACAAAGGATAGACCTCAAGGGAGTTGGGGAATTGAGTTGAGAGGCTGTTATGAAAGTTGCCGGTGGCTACGGGAAAGGAGGGAACTTTCTCAAGCTTTAATATATGAATAAATCCCCCAAGGCATGCAGATTCTGAGTAAGGAAATCTGGGATGGAGCCTGAAATTCTGCCCTTCTCACAAGCTCCCAGGTGATGTGCAAGGTGTGGTCCACAGACCGCACTTGAGGAAGAAAGCCTAGATGGTGCTATCTGACTTGGTGTCCCCTGAGTACATGCGGCTGTAGAGCAACCGAGACACGGTCTGTTCAAACTGAGATGGAACTGGAGCGTAAAGCAGGCACCGATTCTGAAAGCTTTGATAGTAAAAAAAAAAAGTTAAAATGACCTCTTACTACTACTACTACTAAGTCGCTTCAGTCGTGTCCGACTCTGTGCGACCCCATGGACGGCAGCCCACCAGGCTTCCCCATCCCTGGGATTCTCCAGGCAAGAACACTGGAGTGGGGTGCCATTGCCTTCTCCAATGCATGGAAGTGAAAAGGGAAAGTGAAGTCGCTCAGTCGTGTCCGACTCTTAGCGACCCCATGGACTGCAGCCCACCAGGCTCCTCCATCCATGGGATTTTCCAGGCAAGAGTACTGGAGTGGGGTGCCATTGCCTTCTCCAAAATGACCTCTTAGTAATGTTTTTATTATGTGCCTGTTGAAATGATAAAATTTTGACACACTGGGTTAAATAAAGTGTCATTAAGATGAATTTTGCTTGGTTTTACCTTTTGAATGTGGCTAGAAAAATGGAAGTTACAGATGTTGATTACATGTTAACCTCTTTGGGATAGATAGGTTAATTTAAATAAAATAATTTCTAAATTTGATTCTACCTGTTTCTTTTCCTTCTCTAAATATGGGTCCTAGGAGACTTGGGATCCCGCTTGTGGGTCACGTTCTATTTCTGCTGGGCTGTGCTGCTCTGGGCCTGGTTTTGCAAAGCCCACTGTTGGTTACAGTCATATATTGATACAAATGATTCACATATTCATATAAATGTGAATTGAGCAAGGATTCTCCTCTGCTTGCTCCTCTGATCTCTGAGGAATTGCCCTAATTATAGTTTCCTAAGGAATTTCAGTCTGCAGACAGCTCCGCTGGCAGCTCAGCAGGTCTGGCTTCTCTTAAACGATGTGCCTCCCCTTCTCTGCAGGTTCATGTTCTAAAGTTGGACACAATATATCTAGAAGGTTCTTCATTCATTCTAATTTCCCCTAAACACCCCTCTGGGCAGGAGAAAGTGTTTGTAGAAACGTTGCTTAATGAGTCCTACTAAATCAGAAGGGAGCTCAAGGCTGACTTTCGATGGGACCGCTCGCACCTGGACAGCATCACTCTGGTTTCATGCAATTTCAGACCCAGGAAGGGCTTTAGAAGTCACTGTGTTCAGTTTTACAGATATTGGCATAGAGGTGGCAGTGCCCACCAAGCTGCCCCGTCCCTGGGATTCTCCAGGCAAGAACACTGGAGTGGGTTGCCATTTCCTTCTCCAATGCATGAAAGTGAAAAGTGAAAGTGGAGTCGCTCGGTCGTGCCCGACTCTTAGCGACCTCATGGACTGCAACCTACCAGGCTCCTCCATCCATGGGGTTTTCCAGGAAAGAGTACTGGAGTGGGGTGCCATTGACTTCTCTGAGAGGTGGCAGTGCCTTAGTCGAGACTGGAAAGGCAGTTAGTGGCAGAGAAGG